>NC_057850.1:5988154-7238154 GCF_015237465.2 Chelonia mydas | reverse complement strand
TAATCATTTACAAATGAAAGGCAACTAGAGTTTAGTGCTTCTGCAGCCCTCAAAACCCAGAGTTACAAAATGTAATTTAATCTCCGTTTTGCCAGTGCTAATCGAGTATTTTCCAAAGGTGCATACATTTCAGTCTGTTAGGACAACAGCAATTCAATGTAGAAAGGAAAGTTTTAGAATAAACATGCCCCATTCGCCCTCTGGATGAAATCCCTGGCTTAAATATTTATTCAAACACACTGCTCTGATGTCCTACATGCAGTGCCAAAACCACCTTAAGGTTTCTTCTGAAAATAATTTGCATACTAAAGTTTCATTGAAGAGAAAACCTAGTGTTTAAATGCTACACCATAGGTGTAGGCTGATCTGTGCACTGGACTGGGGACCAGGAAATGGTGATGTAATCCCAGTTCTTCACTGACCATATACAAACCAGCCTCAGTTTCCCCCCATCTGTAAAAATGGGAGTAATCCCTGCTATTTCTCATGGAGGCGGTATCAACTGTAAAGTGCTTTGAAAATGAGCAGTGTTATACACAACATAAGGGATAACATTATTTTCTTCTCTTGCCTGCTATTATAGACTCAAGGAGAATGTTTTGGTGAGGAACCTTTCACTGGGGAGAGGAAGGTATTACAAGATTCTTCAGAAGCTGAGAATGGCAGGTGGGTGGCCGGACTATGGATGGAACCAGACCGTTCCGTGGTGCTCGGATGGTTGGACTATGGATGGAATCATCAGAACCAGAAGGATCCAAGGTGCTCTGACAGCCGGACTAGGGATGGGACTGTCAGTACCAGATGGCTCAGTGGTGCTTGGATGGCCAGACTATGGTGTCTCAGATCTGTCAGGGCACTCCCTTCTGAGCCACGCACCAGACTGCTATGAGGGGAATTCCAGAGTGGTTTAAGTTAACAGAGCCTGAACGGAGTCCAACCACTCTCCCAGTCTCAAGTATGTGTCTAGGCCTACTCTCAGGGCACAGAACTGCTGCCTAGTACCCCAAATCGTGAGAGCTCAAACTCATTGTCCAGCTGCCTAGGCCCTGTGGGTGCAGAGGCAAACCTTCAGATACTCCCGAACTTAAACACACCTTCTCCTTTTCCTAGGGGTGCTAGGAAAGTCTGGGATAATGGTGGTTGGACTTGGGCCCACACAATGCAGTGCAGATTCAACAATTCCTAACCTGAGGTTACAAATGAGTGTAAATGCTGAAGCCCTAAGTTAACAAACCCAGGGTCTGCTAACTTGAGTTCTACAAACCCTGGGCTTACACTGCAGTGTAGACTCACCCCTTGCTGCCCTAACGAGGGACTCCGAAGAGTCTGAACTGCAGATGACTTGCACTTTTCTCTGCCTTCTCTCATCAGTAAACTCTGTTCTCCAAGAGAGTAATTATTTTTGGCAAGATGTAAATGGGCCCAGGGAATGACACCCAGAATGCAGAGTTATTTATCAAACACTGTGTGGAGAGCCAAGGGTCACAGCCCAGTTACCCAACCAGGGAGTCAGTGGTCACTCCTGCCTAGTTCACATAGCACTGTGCACACTGCCATGCAGGAGAACAGATACAATATCCAACCAGGTCCAACCTGCCCAAGCAGGCAAGTGATGGAGTGGTAGCATGCTGAGCCGCTAGGGAGAGTCTCCTCACTCAAAGTCTATGCCTTCTATTGCGGCCTCAGACAACCTGGTTGCTACAGAACAACTCCCTCCACACGCTGACCTCAAATGAAAACACCAGAATGCTCTAAATCGAGCTAGGGTGGCAAAGACTAGTGACAATATGACCAAGTGGAAGCTCAGGAATGACCCCAAATGTGAATGCGGAGAGCCTAGGCAAGGAAGCCCTTGAATGCTGCCTGATGCAGCACCCTCCATCAATCTCCTGCACTCCCAAGGAGCTATTTGAGATAAGTGATCACACCAGATCTTGGCTGCGGGTTTGGAGCAATAAGCTTTGATGATGATCCTCACTCAACAATAAGCCCCTTTCGGAACAGGCTTCAAGGACATTCCCATGCAGACTTTCATTGACCAGAAGCACAGTGGCCACAATGTGGGATGACGAGATCTGACACTGTAAAGCAGAGGAAATGGGGCCTGGCTCTGAAAGGCCCTGTAAATACGGGACAGAGAGGGCCTAAAATAACTGTAGCTTCCAATTTTAACCTCTCGCGTGCTGAGATGCAGTGCAGAGAAAGGGGCTGTCTCTCTAAGGCGGTGC
Organism: Chelonia mydas; assembly: GCF_015237465.2. Classification (NCBI taxonomy): domain Eukaryota; kingdom Metazoa; phylum Chordata; order Testudines; family Cheloniidae; genus Chelonia; species Chelonia mydas. The sequence goes on along the minus strand of NC_057850.1, from coordinate 7,235,926 downwards.
TGCTAGTTACAAAAGGAAGGAAAAGCTGAGGAAAAGAACAGCTTTCAGTGAAGTCAGAACACATGCCCAATAGTCTTTTTGCAATGCTTGGGCTGCTCTCTGAGGTTTGCTCTCTATGTATTTGTGTACAGGTCGAGGCAGGAAAGGAATGGAGGGTGGTGTATGTGGAGTCAGACAAGCATTTAAAACGCACAAATGAATGGACAAATGCATTACTCGCCCTGCCTCCATAGCTGCAGTATACACTCCAACAATTAGATGTATTGTTCCGAGTCAAGCTAGCACAAGCTCCACAATAAGTTGTCAGACCTTGATCTTGCTGAGTAAGCATGCGATTTACCTCTGGTAAGGATGCTTTTTCCTCTTCCCCTCCTCCCCTATAGCTGAAGGCACGGTAGGTCAAATGCATTTGGCAGAAAAAGGTCCCACTGAGCAGGGGCTATCAGGTGTCATACAGATTTTCAGTCACTGAAGGACCAGTAAGAAGAAGCCGCAGCGGTTGTCAGATGGGCCAAAGGAGGAAGGACGTTAAAGCTTTGAGCATTAGGGAGAAGAGAAGCTCCATTTAGATAAGAAAAGCTTTAGCTTGTGTTTTCCGCATGCTGCCCTTTATGACACTGATGGTGACGACAGGTGGGTAACCAAGGAGATACTTAGGGCATGTCTACACTTACCTCCGGAGCCATTGATCCAGAAGGGGTCGATTTATCGCGTCTAGTGAAGATGCGATAAATCGACCACGAAGCGCTCTCCCGTCAACTTCGGTACTCCACCGGAGCGAGAGGTGCAGGCAGAGTCGACAGGGGAGCGTCAGCAGTCGACTTACTGCAGTGAAGACACAGTGGTAAGCAGATCTAAGTACGTCGACTTTAGCTATGCTGTTCACCTAGCTGAAGCTGAGCAACTTAGATCGATCCTCCCCCCAGTGTAGACCATGCCTCATAGTGTAAGCTCTTCCGGGCAGGGGCCGTCTCTTTGTTCTGTGTTTGTACAGTACCTAGCACAACAGGGCTGTATCCTGGTCCGCTACTGGGGTTCCTAAGCACTATCACAATACAAGTTATTAATAATAATACAAAAAGAGTATAGAAAATGGACTGTGAGAAAGGGAAATGAATAAGAATGGAAGGAGATAATACCCTGGCTGGGGAAATACGTGAGAAATGGGGCAGGTTGTGGAAGATGCTATGGAGATTTCTCCCACACTTAGATATTAAAGGAAGCCATCACGGGGAAGGAGAGCAGATCCAGGCCAGAGCAACAAAAGAGGAAAGGAGAAAATGTATCTCTGGGTGGAAATGAGAACATCTGTGATTGAAATGCATGGATGTACATGGGAAGCTAACAAGAGAAAATGGAATCTTTTCTGCACTTCTACTGCAGGGAAGATTCCATCTACCTGACGCTCGAGTGATAGTTCAGCTGAGTATTATATACTGTCAGTGGAGGGAATTCTTCACTTTCACCCTGGTTTTTCAATCATGCTAGAAACCAGGGGAAAAGATAGCATCTGGACAGATTTGTCATACATCCCTGTACCATAGAAGGGAAATTCAGAGTCGAGCATCCTGTCTTATTATAATATCACAATACTTTCTATACCACTCAATAAGATTCATTTCAATGGATCCCAGTTTTGACATTTGGCTAGGATGAGAATGAGTTATAGTAAATGAGAAGCCATGAAACTTCACTATGTTGCATGATCAGTACTTTATTTTGAAGAAACGGTAGTTTTTTCAAAGCAGAGTAGTGTAAAGCCTGAGGCCAGCATTTTCAAATTTGGATACCAAAAGTTTGGCACTTAATTTCAGTCAGGCACTTATATGTAATGGAAGTTGCAGGTTCTCTGCACACTGAAAATCAGCATCACATATATCTGGCTGCCTAAATATCATTTGCAGTATCAAAGTTTTAATATTTTGACCTTGGTTATCATTAGGGGGAAAAAAAGCTCCCACTAAAATGACTTGATTTTGCACCACCACTAAAATTGTGAATGATTTTATTGCTCGTAAGAGAACTTCAATAAAGGCCATATAGCACTGGCAGATCTGTGCATGCTTCCCCACTAACAGTTCTGCTGATTCACTTCAGAACTGAGCGACAACACCCACCGATATTCCAGCACTGGGGTCAATGAATTGATAATTCTACCTGCGAACTTCACTATCGCTAGTCAACCACCCATTACTCCATCCCCACTTACTTCAACAGAATGAACACCGAGCCCCAGACCTTCCGAAACTCATCCATCTGAAGCGATACTGACACACAAGCCAAGAAACTGGACATGCCCAGACTTGGCAGGGTGTATTTATGAACTTACTGGCTCTCAGGACAATGTTCCATTCCTACAACTACAAAATGTGCATGGGTTAGATGGGGCAGCATGCTTTTAACAAAAGCAAGTAGAAAGGCACAATCTAAACGGAGAAGGGATTTCTTAAAGAGGCAAATCTTCAGCAGGTGTCAATGACAACTGACACCCGCTGAGGATCTGACCCCAAATGCTGGTGGCATTAAGGAAATCCCCACAATGCTTAGGAATCATGCAAAAGCCACTGCCACTCATTTAGTAATACGTTTATACGCACAGCTCAGGCAAAAACACCAATAGGCACTAGAAGATTGAGGTTGTCACAAATAAAATAAAATAAATAAAACTGGTCAAAAAATAACATTTTTTGTGAAAAAATTATCAACGTTCACCCAGGTCTACTAGTAAACAACAGCTACTTCTTTAGGTTGTGTCACTGTATGAACAGCCACAGACACAAAATGCCTGCTCAAAGAATACAGTTTGCAAGCTACATTTAAGATGCTAAGAAACACAGTGAAGGAAGAAATTGCTCTAAGCCATAATGCTGCACAGCACCTGTAAGGTTGCATATCAGACAATATAATTTTTTGCTAATTAGTGATATCATCTACTTAACTCTCCAGATCCAGATTTCACATAGGCCTGTTACTGTAACTACCATAAAAAGTTCACTTTGATTACCATTAACAAAGATCTGCAGCAAAAAACCTTCACACAATGCTTTTTAGGTTAGCACCTTAAATGGAGGATCTCCTAATATTACCAGATTATCCACACATGTGGTGGTGGATAATCCACAAAGTGGTATACTTTGACCACTGCAGAGAGATAAAATAGCCCCCATAAGTGACTGATGCAACTGAAATAAGGGAAGAAGAGAGGTATTCACTAAATGGTACCACTACAGAAAGTGACAAATGCACATTTTAGCAGAGAGGTACTGTACTTACAAAAGCCACAATAAAATTATACAAACTCAATTGATCAGCGTCTGCAGTTCCCATTTCAAGGCAGATGAAAGAGAAATAAATAGCAAGCTAAGAAAATCAGTCATGCACAGCATTTTATTAAATAAGATGCTAGCCAGTGAGTCAGCACAGTTCTATTAGGTTCTTGCAGAGTCTCATCTAACTTTCCCATTACTAAACAGATTACTAAACAGATAAACGGCAGTGCCTTTTTTTTTTTTTTTAAATGTCTTTAGCGCAAGATTTAAATATAAAACAAATGGCACAACAAAAGCCTTTTGGCTAGAACCAAGTGCAGTATCTGAAGTTTTCTCCATCAGGAGCTCTGAGCTTGTAGACAGACGTTATGGATGATCTAGGACAGGGATCGGCAACCTTTGGCAAGCAGCCCGCCAGGGTAAATCCCCTGGTGGGCTGGTTTGTTTACCTGCCGCGTCCACAGATTCAGCTGATCGCAGCTCCCACTGGCCTTGGTTCGCTGCTCTAGGCCAATGGGGGCTGCGGGAAGCGGCAGCCAGCACATCCCTCGGCCCGTGCTGCTTCCTGCGGCCCCCACTGGCCTGCAGCGGTGAACCGCGGCCAGTGGGAGCTGCAATCGGCCGAACCTGCAGACGCAGCAGGTAAACAAACTGGCCAGGCCCACCAGGGGGCTTACCCTGGAGGGCCGCATGCCAAAGGTTGCCAATCCCTGGCCTATGAGCTCTTTCAAATTTTTAATAGGATATGCCTATTCATCTTAAACTATACAGAAACAAATCCACAGCAATTTAGTTACCATATTATAAGAGATACAGGTAGCAACACCTAGAATGCAGATTGCCCAACACTTCCTAGTAAAGACTCTCTTTTCAGTTGCTTATAACTTGGCCAAACCTTAACCATTCATGCTGAAATCTTCCATGCTGGAACTTAGATGTCTGTCTCGGGCTGAATTGTTCTGGACAGTTTCAACGAAAATGATTCCGCTGTTTCTCAGAATGAGGTTAGGGGAAAAATATACGATCGTTGCAGTCCCTTCTAACCCTATGATTCTGTATGGTTTGCCCATTTTAAATTATTCTTACAGCTGTTTTGCTAAGAAATTTTAGCACCTCCATGCTTTGGAGCAAGGATTTGCCCTGGTGTCACGATTGTGCCTTTTGCCATCTGCATGAAAATCAACCCAAATTTGTCAAAGTTATGAGCCTCTGAAAATCTCAGTTTGCACATACTGAATAGAAACTTGCTAGAGCTTAGCAGCTAAATTCTCAAATGATTCTGTCTGCATAGAACTTGCTCCAGATCCCAGCTGAGCATGACTCTCCTTGCAGTTGCTCCTCCCAGAAGCCAGAGTCAATGTGGCCCAGGGCATAGGAACAGAGCTGGGAGATTGAGAGCACATAAGAGACAAACCAAGGACAGACCTGCTCTAGGGATGAATCAGGGCTGTGTAATGAAGGAAACTGTTTGTAGGACCCCTGCCTCATTCATTGCAGAAGTTGAAAGGTGTGTACTGAATGATGCAGGGGATTGCTGCAAGAGAAAGGATAATCTCATGGCAGCCCTGGAGAACTGGATTCTATCCCTGCTTCTGCCACAGAGCTCCTGTGTGATGCTGGGAAAGTCAAATCAGAATGTTCATAGGTCTTCATTTTCTGGGTGGCCAATTTACTCCACTCGGGTCTGGTTTGCTGAAGCGCAGAGTACTCCCAACTGTGGTCAATGGGAGTGTCATAAACACAAAGCACTACATAAGGCAAAGGACTCTGAAAAGTCAGGTCCTAGATGCCACAAACTGGGCACCCAAAATTAGTTGACAGTTGACATTGATGTCTCTGTATTTCAGTTCCCCATCTGTAAATTGGGAATAACGTCACTGCTTTACCTCACAAAGGTACTGCAAAGATAAATTTGTGTAACGTTTGTGAACCACTCAGATGCTACAGGGATGAGTGGCATAGGAAAGTTTATGAGGAAATTAATGATTCCATATTCACAGCAGAGTTTGAAGAGTGTGCAGTAAAAGAAGCCCAGGGCCACACGTTGAACGATGAAAATAAAACAAAATTACTATTCATTCAGTGCACACAATCCATCCTGCGCACTGAATGAGGCCGGTGTCCCGTAGGAACAAAATGTGATCATGTAATTACACACACACACACACACACCTCCCTGTGTTCAAAACACCCCTCTTCATCAATGTCAAGTGTCTTCACACACCTCTTCAACATCCACCTATTTTACCTTGCTTTCAACCACGGATTTTCACTCCTGTGCTCTCTAATCTTTCCTTTTGTCCCAAGCAAGAACGGGTGTAAATACAGAAATTGCACTGATTTTAGCTAAAGGTGTAATGCTGCTGAACCAGTTCAATTAAATCAATGCAGCAACATCACAAGTTGAATTACATGCATGCAACTTCTGTATGTAAACTAACCCTGAGTCTGAATTCTGAAGTACCAGAACTCCAGAGCAGGACTTATATTTATGTTTTCCCTAACTTAATGTTCTAGGGTTGCCTAACTGATTTTTAAAATCTTTGTAGTGGAGCCATGCCTTGTGCCATATACAGGCCTAATTAGTGTGGGGAATGAGTGTAAAAGAAAATGAAAATGTTACACAGTAAAGAGCACAAAACACTTTACAGCTAATTAATTTGCACTTTTGAGAATTTATAAAGATAGCATGACAAAAAATACCCACATAAGCCATCATAAGCATTTGCTCAACAAGTACTAAAGCAACATGACATTTCATATCCACATATTTTTTAAGACTATACAGCTCTGCAATACGACAAATGTTGCATGTTAGGGCACATCTACACATAAAACACCGCACTGGTGCAATGGCACCACTCTAGCACTTTAACGAAGATGCTCCAAGCCAACAGGAGAGAGCTCTCCCATCGGCTTATTTAATCCACCTCCCCGAGAGGCAGTAGCTATGTTGGCAGGAGAAACTCTCTTGCTGACACAATGCTGTCTACACGAGGTTAGGTCTATATAACTACTTTGCTCAGGGGCATAGGTGCTGGAACTGGGGAGGGAGAGGTGCTGCAGCAACCCCTTGCTTGAAGTGGTTTCCATGATATACAGGGCAATAGCTCTCAGGGCCCCCACTACAAAAATTGTTCCAGCACCGCTGCTCAGGGGTGTGGATTTGTCACACTCTAGCAATGTAGTTATACTGATATACATCTGCAGTGTAGACCAAACCTTAGGGCTGATCTTCGCTACGGGGAGATCAACGCTGCTGCAATCAATTTAGCAGGGTCGATTTAGTGGGTCTAGTGAAAACCTGCTAAATCAAAGGCAGAGCACTCTCCAGTCGATCCCAGCTCTCTGAGAATAGTAAGGTAAGTCGACCGGAGAGCGCCTTCCGTCGACAGAGCACACTGAAGATACTAGGTCGACCTAAGCTACATCGACTCCAGCTACATTATTCACGTAGCTGGAGTAGCTTAACTTACATTGACTTACCCGGGTAGTGCAGACAAGCCCTTAGTTTGATACTCCATCCAAGAGGAAGTTGGAATAAACTTTGTAGTTTTATTTTGCACGCATCCCTCCCAGACTTAACTATACAATTCATTTCCTAACTGAACTGGAGCTGTCATATTGGATCAGAGTAGTGATTCATATTAATATCCTATCTCTGACCACTGCCAGTTCTAGATGCTTCAGTGGAAGGTGCAAGAATCCCTGGAGGAACAAGTTATGGAGTAACCTGTGAATAGGAAAAGTTTCTTCCTAACCCCCATCATTCTATGCTCATGCCCTGAAGGATAAAAGTTTATATCCTTCCCAGCAATCTTTTGATTAAATAGCACAGCAAGTGAGCAGCAAACACTAATAGCTACTGAGGATAAGCCCCACCACAACCAAAGTACAGTAGATTTAAAAATGTGCTCCTTATCAATTCAGACCCCAATCCTGCAAAACAAAAAAGTTACAAATATGTGTAAATAAACATTCCAACTTCCTCAGCCTGTCTTTGACGATGCAATTTTATTGTCAGTAAAATATTTGTTATGAGCTGGCGGGCTGGAAATCAGAGTGAATGTAGAGAGGAGGATTTTTTTATTTTTTTTAAAAAACAGCTCTCTCTCTTTCATTGAACACTCCCAACAGCATCCTGCCAGATTACAAGAACCAGAGGATGAAATTTACCATCAGTTTTACTATACAAGAAAGGGACAAGAGACATACAAACAAGGGACACCCACTCTCCCACTCTGCAAACAGTACAAGTAAATCAGATGTATTTAATTCTTTATAGTTTTATAATCTTGGGTATTATTAGCAATACAGGTAAAGAAAACTGTTAAATGCAATTCTTATATTGATCCCTTTAGCAGAAGTAGAATGCCAATTAAAAATGCACAGCAATGTTTTTAAAATGCCAGAATTACTGATCATTTGGTGGAAATAGCCGTATGTTCGTTAGAGCTATTGTGTTTGAGTGTCTTATTATATAATGATTAGGGGATAATACGTGGGGAAGCAGTGTGACATCATGGACAGAGCATCAGACTGGGATTCAGGACACCTGCAACTCCCAGCTCTGCCACTGATCTGCTGGATGACCTTCATCAAGGTACTTCATTGCCCCGTGCCTCCATTTCCCCACATGTAAAATGGGGATAATGATATTGACATCCTTTGCAATACTCTGACATCTAAGAGCTGGTTATCATCATTAAGTAGCCACTGCAAAATCATCAATTTCTAATCTTCATATCCATCCCAGCAATACTGAATATTCTGTTTTGCAATGTCAAGATAAATAGCTTAAGCATTTTAAACATTTATTTTCTATTTTCGTATATTAAAAAGAAAACATCCAACAAGAGAAAACAGGTAGCATAACATACTAAGTTCCCTGTAAGTTGTGCAGCCACATGGCCGCGCAGGCAGGGAGAGGCGCCCCTCCCATGGCCCGGCCCAGCCCCACCGGAACTGCCACGGCCATGGAGAGGAGCCTCTCCCCTGGCCCGGACCAGCCCAGCCCAGCCCGAACTGCCGTGACCGGGGAGAGGCGACTCTCACCCAGCCCCAAACTGCTGTGGCAAGAGAGGGCTTGGGGGAGTCCTCTCTCCCCGCCACAGCCTGCATCCCAAACCCCTCGTCCCCGGCCCCACCCCAGAGCCTGCACCCCCAGCCAGAGCCTGCACCCCCAGCCAGAGCCCTCACTCCCCCGCACCCCAACCCTCTGCCCCAGCCCTCAGCCCCCTCCCACATTCCGAATGCCTTGACCAACCCCCACCACACGTCACTTCCATATTGGTGCATATAACAAAATTCATTCCATACATGGATGTAAAAAATTAGAGAGAACATTGATAACATGTAATGTCACCTCAACAGATACTGTCAAGTACTATAGGTTAGACACAAATATTAAGGCTTCGGTTCTGAAAAGCAGTTAAGTACATGCTAAACTTTACCCATGTGCTTGAATCACGAGTTGGACGAAACAATCCACACATAATTGAAGTTCCCAGAGCCTGTGTAGGGTCCTGCAGTCATATGGGTCTGCAACTGTGAATCCCAACGCTGGATCAGGAACTTAATGAGCCAAACTCACCCTGATGAAGAATGGCTGCACAATGCTCTCCTTACCAACTAAAACCCCAATCCTATATAAACTGGATGAAGATAGTCTCCTGTGCCTGCCTGGAGCTCCCACTGCCACAGACGCCACTCGGAGCTGAACTCATTCTAAAATCAGAGCTCCAGGCAAATTAAAGTTTTAAATTAAGAGATTTGCAACTTAAGTGGTGCCAAGGGCCTCATGCGGACACACTGCACTGGGGTAATTTCACTCAAAATAAGAAGAAATGTTTTATGACTTTTTTAAATCAGTTAAAAGTTTGTAGATTTACATACGTCCCTGCTGACAATCCCCTATGCATGGGAAACCAAGTGAAAGTGATTCAGCTAGGTTCACTCCCCAAGCTAAGTGAAGCGTAGAAAGTCAGAGAGCAGAAAGGATTTAAAAAAAAAAAAAAAAAAGATTTATAGTTCTATTTTAATCTATTCAATATCTTCATTAATGATTTAGATAATGGCATAGAGAGTACACTTATAAAGTTTGCGGATGATACCAAGCTGGGAGGGGTTGCAAGTGCTTTAGAGAGGATAGGATTATCATTCAAAATGAGCTGGAAAACTGGAGAAATGGTCTGAAGTAAACAGGATGAAATTCAGTAAGGACAAACGCAATGTACTCCACTGGATGGACCACAAAATAGATCTTTCTCCCAATACCCATTGGCCGCTGGGGTACATTGGCCTGGGAATCAGGCAGCCATGAGTTCTACACCTCACCTCTGTTAATTAGTGCCCTGCACAACATTTAGAACTGAGCAGGGCCTAGTACCCCTCTGAAAGATTACACAAACTGGCAACAGAACACAGATCTCTGATACAGAAGTTCCAAGTCTGATGCATTTAGCCACGCTGCCTCTCAGAAAGAACCTGCCAAATCTACGTTCTTAGCAATGCTGTCCGTAAAAAGGGGCTGTTCATGCATTCTTAACACTCTCTCATTGTGTTAGGTAGCCTCCTCTAGTAGCTTGTTGACACGGGTTAACAGCCTACTGCTGCTGTCAGAATTTGGTTTTGCCTTTTTCTTTAAAATAAACCTTGTGTAAGTAATCATCATAATGCGTACACACAAAGGGGCAGAAATGAGGCAGCCTGGGCATAAAGTCTGGCATCTTTTAACTTCTGAAAGCTTGATTTTGCAAACTTCACATTATAGTAACATAGATACATACAAAAAACTCTCTCTCTAGGAACGCTGCAAGTATGTGTTCTAAAGGGAATCATTTTTCAGGCTCTATTTCTACAACTGCTACCCACACAAAAAATCCCAGTGATGACTTTAGTGGGAGTTTGCCTACATAGGGACTGCAATAATGGATGCTATATAGATGCTAGTACGGATCTATCATCCTCCATTCAGCCTCTAACTTTACAGCCCATAACCTGGATTCAAGTTTTTTACTAGTATTTATCAATGGGTTCTGTAACAGTGATACCGACCACTGTTAAGAATGCTGATTCCAGAGCAGACACCCTCCTGTAAAATAGGGCCCCAATCCTGCAAGCTGCTATGTGTGGACACACTTTTACACTAACACATAGCTTTACTTAAGTCAGTAGCGTCTGCCTAAACACAGGCAGAATAGCTTGCAGACTCAGAGCTCAAAATTGTACATCATATTTATACAGCACCCAAAAATTTGCTACACGCTTTGCAGAGCCAATAAGAAGACATATGCCCTACAATCTCATTTCACAACATGACACTGAAGAGTATAACATCAAGGGTTGCAGGGTTACAGCAGTGCTAAGATAACCTGGTTGCAGTTACGCTGGGCACAAGTCTATGTGCTTCCATTAAAGCCACATTTGGGGTTCTCTTTACATTAACTCACTGCTTGTAGGTGGCGTGGAAGAACTGAGTTTTTAGGAGGGAATGATGAGACATTTATTGCTTGGTTAGCAGGCACAGGGAAGGCGTTCTGCATGTAGGTGTCATCACTGAAGAAGCCAGAGCCAAGAGCGGGAAATGAAAACAAAGAGGACATCAAGGCTGGAGTCAGTGACTGAGCAGAGGAGAAATGCTATAAGATTAAAAGTCAGAGACGTAGGCTGAGGCTGAGTCATCATTAATCAACCTAATAAAAAGCTCAAGAGGGATAATATGCCACTCAATACCTTACTGCCCTCATGACTAAGAAAAATACCAGCTTAATTAAAAGGGTCGCTACCAGGGTAAATATAGTTTTAAAGGATGAGTCTTACCTTTGTCACCACTACTAGTTGAAACAGGGGCGGGGGGACATTTAAAATCTAGCTTGCTTTTCAACATTTTGTCTTGATCACACAAACATTTACATCCCTGCTTAACTTTACACATGCAGGTAGTGACATATTCACATGCTTAAAGTTAAGCACGTGCAAATACTGGGTTGTAAATGCTGTAGGAGACTATTTGAAATTCAAACAAGTGGTTTTCAGTTGATGTTCTTTTTTGTAATTGTGAAAACATTTTTGCTGTTTCAGAAAATATTTTTGATATATTTTATAACCAAGACACAGATGGGACCTATATTTCCTGACAGCATCCCTTTAAACATTTGATTTTGATTGATATTTATACTATGAATCTAGTTTTATGTGCATTTATAAAGACACTTAGCTCTTTGGAAATTTAAAAATATACAGAAAAAACCTGCTCTATATCACTCAAGCGCTGTGTAGAAAGTGATGCTTTCTAAACCTGAAAAAAGTTGTAAGAAGTTTTGCTTGCATTATTGGATTCTGATAGAGGTGTTGCTAGTAACACCTTCCTAGAGATGATAAATGCCATTTTAAAAACATGCCATGTAATACCAGGTAGTAGTCACCAAGACAACAATCACCATATCATATCCACGAGTGACATAAGCAAGCAAAACCTTTTATTTAACAATGGTCAGAACTGACTATCATCAGAGGTTGCTATATTAGAGAGAGGTTATGTATTATCCAACTTTCACTGTTTTCATTAAAAAAAGCCTTAGGAAACAGCTTCACAGTGACATTTTCAGCTAGAGGGGGAAAATGTATCCATCTACTTATGTGTACCATGAATGTGTTTCCCCCAAGCCATTTGAAAACAAAATCCTGTGGTTGCTATGCATGAAACACTCTGATCTGGAAGGACACAGGGGAAGGGGAGTTCAGCTAACTGCCACCGTACAAGACACACACTCTCTGCAGATGCACCCCAGGAGAAGTTGAGAGGAGAGCTCAGCTGTGACATCTGCAGGCAGTTCTCTGGAGGGAGCACTCCAAGAGGAGACATGGGTAAAACTGACACCTACGCACCTCCCACTCTCTGTGGGGCACCCCCAGGAGAGATGGGTGAGCTCAAACTGCTGGTATTTATTCACACACCCTCAGTGAAATGCCTCAGGGGGAGGCACATGAATGGGTCTGCAAAGGTCAAGCTAGTGAGCCAGCTCCCCTCTGCATGTTTCTCCCCCTCACTACGTGGGGACCAACAGGGGGAGATGAAGGGAAGCCACCGGGACCTCAGACTCTCCTACTGGACAGGTGTCCCAGAGGGAGCTCAGGTCCCTAATACCTGCACCCTCCTCGTTTGCAGAAGGCTCCCGAGAGAGACCAGGCTCGGGTACTGGAAAAATACACAGATACCCTTAAAAACAATGAGGCGTTCTGCTGCAAAGGGAGAAAATGACAACCCATGCCCCTGACCCAGACCCATACCCATACCCGCCTTCTCTCCGCATGGGGACACCTTGCCCCCACCCCTAGTCCTCCAGCCACACACCCCTTCTCTCTGCATGGGGACCCCCCCCCCAGGTCCTCCACCTACACACCCTCCTTCTCTCCCCAGGGGGGCCCCGCAGGCCTTGACCCACACCCCCCCTCTTCTCTCCCCAGGGGGGCCCCCGCAGGCCCTGACCCACCCACGCCCCCTCTTCTCTCCCCAGGGGGGCCCCCGCAGGCCCTGACCCACCCACGCCCCCTCTTCTCTCCCCAGGGGGGCCCCCCGCAGGCCCTGACCCACCCACGCCCCCTCTTCTCTCCCCAGGGGGACCCCGCAGGCCCTGACCCACCCACGCCCCCTCTTCTCTCCCCAGGGGGGCCCCCGCAGGCCCTGACCCACCCTCGCCCCCTCTTCTCTCCCCAGCGGGGCCCCGCAGGCCCTGACCCACCCACGCCCCCTCTTCTCTCCCCAGGGGGGCCCCCGCAGGCCATGACCCACCCACGCCCCCTCTTCTCTCCCCAGGGGGGCCCCCGCAGGCCATGACCCACCCACGCCCCCTCTTCTCTCCCCAGGGGGCCCCCCGCAGGCCATGACCCACCCACGCCCCCTCTTCTCTCCCCAGGGGACCCCCGCAGGCCCTGACCCACACCCCCCCTCTTCTCTCCCCAGGGGGGCCCCCGCAGGCCCTGACCCACCCTCGCCCCCTCTTCTCTCCCCAGGGGGGCCCCGCAGGCCCTGACCCACCCACGCCCCCTCTTCTCTCCCCAGGGGGGGCCCGCAGGCCCTGACCCACCCTCGCCCCCTCTTCTCTCCCCAGGGGGGCCCCCGCAGGCCCTGACCCACCCTCGCCCCCTCTTCTCTCCCCAGGGGGGGCCCGCAGGCCCTGACCCACCCTCGCCCCCTCTTCTCTCCCCAGGGGGGCCCCGCAGGCCCTGACCCACCCACGCCCCCCCTTTCTCTCCCCAGGGGGGCCCCCAGGATCCCGACCCCCACACACCCTGCTCTCTCCGCAGGGGGGCCCCCACAGATCCCCCGCCATCCGTCTGCAGGCGGAACCCCGCCCCCGGCCGGGCGCCCCCCGCCGCACGCAGCTCACCTGCAATTATGCGGGCAGCGCCGGGGACAACCCAAACATCACGTGACCGCGCGACCGCCCCGCCCCGCCCCGCGGAGGCCGCCTCGCCAACTACATCTCCCAGCGAGCCGCGCGCCGGGCAGGAAGGGGCGGGGCTTCCGCAGGGGGCCGCCCCGCGCCCCTCCCCGGGTAAGGCCCCGCCCCGGCCGAGCCCGGCGCGCCCCTGCGCCCCCGCCTCCCTCGAGTCCCGGCCCCGATCCTGGCCCCCGGCCCTGGCCCAGATCCTGGCTCCTCGTGCCCTGGCCCCGATCCTGGCTCCCGGCCCCCGCTCCTGGCTCCTCGTGCCCTGGCCCCGATCCTGGCTCGGTTCCTCATCTCACCCCCCCCCTTGGCCCTGGTCCCAGTCCCGATCCTGGCTCCTCATCCTCTGCCGGCATCCTGCCCACTTCATCCCTGGGCCCTGGCTATCCCCTGGTCCCCTCTCCCCAAGCTCCTGGCCTGCTGGGCTCCAGTTACCCCTCACCCACTCACCAAACACCCACACAGGTTTAATGCCATACCTGCGAGCTCCTCCCCTGGCTCCAGTCTTCTCCCCACCAGTCCTTGTGCTGTTGTTGCCCCACAGCCCTCCCAGATCATGGCTAGGACACCCTCTAGACCAGGGGTTCTCAAACTGGGGGTCGGGACCCCTCAGGGGGTCAGAAGGTTATTACATGGGGGGGGGGGTCGCGAGCTGTCAGCCTCCACCCCAAACCCCGCTTCGCCTCCAGCATTTATAATGGTGTTCAATATAGAAACAAGTGTTTTTAATGTATAAGGGGGGTCACACCCAGAGGCTTGCTGTGTGAAAGGGGTCACCGGTACAATAGCTTGAGAACCAATAGCTCTCTCCCTAGTTAGTGAGGTTGGCACGCCAGCCTGCACGTGCCTGCTTGCAAACCTGAACAGCAAACCCCAGACCTGTATTAGATTCTGTGAAACTCTTCAACAAGTGATGAGAAACAATTTCAAAAGGTTTTCATGTCATCAAGTGGAGGTAGGGTAGCCAGCTTCCTACTCACATAAAACTGAAGACTCTTACCCAACCCTCTGCCCCGCCCCTTCTCTGAAGCCCCACCCCTCGCTCACTCCATCTCCCCTCCCTCTGTCTCTCGCTCTCCCCCCACCCTCACTCACTCATTTTCACTGGTCTGGCTCAGGGACCTGGGGTGCGGGAGGGGCTGAGGGCTCTGGCTGGGGGTGCGGACTCCGGGGTGGGGCCAGAAATGAGTTCAGAGTGCGGGAGGAGGCTCCAGGCTGAGGCAGTGGGTTGGAATGCAAGAGGGGGTGGGAGGTGCGGGCTCTGGGGTGGGCCCAGGGTTGAGGGGTTTGGGGTGTACGAGGGTGCTCCAGGCTGGGACCGAGGGGTTCAGAGGGCGAGAGGAGAATCAGGGCTGGGGCAGAGGGTTGGGGCATGGGAGGGGAGTGAGGGCTCTGGCTGGGGGTGCGGGCTCTGGGGTGGGGCTGGGATTGAGGGGTTTGGAGGGTGAGAAGGGTATTGGGGTTGGGGCCCAGGAGGGGGTCAGGGGTGCAGGCTCTGAGCGGCGCTTATCTCAAGCAGCTCCTGGAAACAGTGGCATGTCCCCTCTCCGGCTCCTACATGGAGGCACAGCCAGGCAGCTCTGCACCCTCCCCTGTCCGCAGGCCCCATCCCCACAGCTCCCATTGGCCGCGGTTCCCAGCCAATGGGAGCTGCACAGGCGGGACAGCGTGCAGAGCCTGCTGGCTGCCCCTACGTGTCGAGCCGGGCGGGGGACATGCCGGCTTCTGCCTGGGAGCCACACGTCGCGGAGGCTAGCAGGGAGCAGCACTGCCAACCGGACACCTGGTCACCCTAGGTGGAGAGTTAATTTCCTCCCTTGAAAAGTGGTTTTACTGGCCCATGACACCACTGCAGATATAGGATGGCCCTAAAGCAAAACCAACCATTCCAGTCTGAAAGAGGTGCAAAAAAGCAAACAGTTTGCATGAAAGAAGAAGAGTCAGTTCAGTTTTGATCATTGCACGTGTTATGAGTTACTCATAAAAACAGTGTAAATTCTTTGGGGAAGGGAACGTGCCTTCCTTTGTGTTTGCCTGTGCTTAGCACATGGTGAGTGCCACCAGAAACATCATAAAAATAAAATTAACTACATTATTATTAAAGTGCTGACGGTGTGCTCAGTTCTGTACAAAGCATAGTAAAACACAGCCCCGGCTCCGGGGGCATTTACAATCTAAATGGCTTGACAATCCAATTCAGGTACACGATGCACTTGGTGACCCACGGAATAGCTCTGTCTTAGCGCATAACTAGATTTTTTGTTTGTTTGTTTTTTTATTAGGTATGTGACAGCAGTTTTACTGAAGTGGACTAGCACTGGACGGCTTCACGGAAGAAGTGAGTTATAAGGATGGATTTTCTTGATAGGGCCTTTAAACGACATTTCATTTTAACAAGGAGTTGTCAAGCCTGCTGCTTTTTCAGAAATGTAATGCTGCACTGATAGCCCTGCCAGAAAAGTTTTAAAAGGGCTGAGGGGCCACCTAAGCCTCCATAAACTTCAAGATATTACAGCGCCAAACCACAAGCAGAGCTGTTTCCTTGATCTTTTGCTGCATTGATAAATCATTTATTGGTGCGGCCTTTGCAGAAAATCCCTTAGGGAAAAAGGCCATAAAAATGCACTGATAACAAAAGGCTGCTGTCCTGCTTGCAGTGTGCAAATGCCTCTGATCTGGTGACACACTCTGTTTTTTGCTGTTCTTTTTTTTGTCCCACAAAAAGTACAGATTAAGGGCTTGTCTTCACATACAGGTGCAGCTGCGCCACTGTAGCACTTTCGTGAAGACACTGCTATGATGTCAACGGGGGAGCTTTTCCTGTCGGCGTAGTCAGTCCACCTCCCCGAGAGGCTGTAGCGCTGTCTACACAGGGATTAGGTCGGAATAACTACATCGCTCAGGAGGGTGGATTTTACCCCTGAGCGACGCAGTCAAACTGTTATAGGTCTGTAATGTAGACCTAGCCTAAGATCAAAATAGCAATGTGCAAAATTCAAGACAGTCTAGTGATTTTCAAAACTGGTCGTGTTTACTTCCTGTTGAGCCCTGTGAGAATAATTTTTTTTTAAAAAGTGCTATTATAAGTGTGCATGTACCAATAAATGACACAGTCCCTACATAAGATACAACAGACAGTGTGTTCCAGAGGAGAGGAGGTAGGATGATAATAACATAATGGCTTTGGATTGCAGTGTGTGCATCTTGCTGGTTCTGTGTATGAAACAATGCTGTTATATCAATAATTGGGTTAATTAATAATACAGTAATAATACTCTGTATATTTCTACGGCGCTTTTCCAAGGATCTAAAAGTGCCTTACGTGCATTATGGCTGGTCCTTGTTATTACCAATACTTATTTATCTGTTACTGTTTTTCAAGCGGGGTCAAGGACCTTTGGCGTATTGTAAGTGCAGGCCCTTTATGGGGAGCAGCAAGAGACCACAAAGTGTCCAAACTGGTACATTTATTGAAGGGGGATAAAAAACAGAATGAACAGCTGATTATTTCATTCACATGTTTGAGAATCGTTCTGTCTGGACTACAGAGACTGAGGCCCATGATGTGATAGCTTATTTGAGGGGGCAGAGAACTGCATTTCTTTAATGCAAGATTAAGTAGCAGTGACAAGAGAGTGGATACGAAGATAAAATAGTCTGTGTTTGCCAACTGGAGAGCGCTGCAAAACTGCATCAACTCTCCAAAAAGTAGGCAGAGGATGGATTCGGAGCGGTGACACAGCAATCCTGACGGATTTCTCTGCAGTCAGCAAAAGACAAATTTGCCAAACCCAGGGGTTTAAATATTAGAAGAGAAAGCAGAGTTAGAAATTCAGATTTATTTCCAGCATGGAATACTCACAAACCGCGTTCCCAGTTTATGTAGCCCTATATGGTGCCACAAGCAAGCACCACAGGGTCTTGAAATATACAGAAAAATACCCCATCTTGGGGATGGTTGTTCTGTTTCTGATTTACAAAGAGCTTCTTCAGACTTTGATTGCATCAACTTTCTTCCCAACAAGTGAACTGCCTCAGAAGTTGTGTTGGCCAGTTATGTGACCCTGTTTAGAGTTTGCATATCATAGCTGTGCAGGAAGGATGCTCCTGTGGTTAAGGCATTAGGCTGGGACGCAGGACATTTGTAAGCAGCAAAATGGTCCCGCTATTGTGGGGAACTTTCCTGGCTTCTGCACTACCCTGGTGGAATCAGATAGCAAAAGGATCTGAGTCCTCGCTCCAATTCCCTTTACCTGGATACCTACCTGACCTTGAGAACTCCTCTTCCACTCTACCATGCTGCAATCCTCGTTACCCCGATAAAGCTGGGTGCAGGATTCCTGGGAGGCTTAACCCCCGTCTTGTCATGGTCACTTAGTGCAGGGGCTAGGGTGTCCCCACTCCAGGATACTGTCCGCTCACCAGCCACTTCCCTGACCCCAGTGATCACTACATTAAGTTTAAACCAAATACAATTTAATAAACAGCAACTGTAAGAAAAATATGGGGAAAATGGAAAAGGTTAAAGGAATGAGAGCCTTCCATAGGCCTGGGGAACACCATAACCAGCAGTCTTTGCAATTTCAGAAAAGTTCCCAGCCTATTCCTCACATGTCCCTAGCCTCCCTCCCAGGCCTGGCTGTGCTGCAGAGATACTGTGGGTCAGACACCTGCTCTGGTGGTGGCCACACGCCCTCAGGCTCTAGGTGGGAGGACCCTTCTCCACAGCATTGACCTTCCCATTGGGTTTGCGTCCCCACCTCCAAGTCCGGACTTCAAGGCGTCTTGTCTGGCAACATCTCCCTAAGCTGGGCCCTCTGATCAGGATCCCACCTCGCTCTCCCCAGCTGCTCCACACGCTCGGCTGTAGCGTTAGTGGGCATCCACTACCCCAGCTCTGGCCCCACTGCTCCCCGCTGTAGCTCAGCCCTGGCGCACCATCAGCGCAGCTGGTCTGTGCTGCTCCAGCTCCCCAGCTCTGCTTCCTCTGGCTCATTGCTGCTCTGCCTCCCGCTCACCTCTGCCTTCTGGGCTGCTTCTCTGGCCCCTCTGTCTCTGGCCCACAGCTCTCTCCCCAGCTCAGCTCAGGCTGCTGCTCTCTCCTTAGCTTGGCTCTACTCTGGCTCAGGCAGCTCCAGTTCACACGCAGGCTGGGTGGCAGGCTCTTGTTTCCCGCATTGGCCTGCCTGCCTGGTCAATCCAGCTGACTTGGAGCATTGCCCTCTCCCCATTGGCTGTGGGGACTGTCAGTCTCAGGATCCTGATTTCTCTTCAGCCCTCCCCCTTTCTCCTGATATTGACACCCCCTTACACATTCAAACCCAACCCTAGCTCTGCCACAGACTTTTGGTGAGGGTTTGGGCAGGTTGCTGAAATCTCTGTGTCTCAGTTTCTGATCTGCAAAATGGCGGCAAGGCTACTTCCTTAGTCTGTTTTGTCCGTTGAGACTGTATGTCCTTTGGGGTAGAGACTCATGTGTTCCTACAGCTCCTAGCACAGTGGAGCCCCAGTCTTGCCTGGGGACTCCAGTGTTACCCTGGATTTGAAGGGTGTGTGTACCTCAGAATATGACTAAGCCAACTGCAACCATATTACGTGCATTCAGCCTCCATGAATTAATAAAATAGAACACCACCTAGTTAAGGGTTAATTGAGAAGCAGGATTTTAGAGGCAAGGTCAAAATCTAGCAGGCAGTTTCTGCTAATCAGAATGGAGAAGGGGAAGGAAAGTAAATAAGTGAGACCGAAGAAGATAAGTGGATGGAAGACCTTGAGTCTAAGTGCCTCTGATATTAGAAGTTTATTGAAAGTTAGGAAAAGTGATGATCCAGTAGCAGTCATTATGACCTATGTGTTTTGTAGAAGATAGTTATAAAAAAACCTAGCTAATACAATGTACTTTGGAGCAGTCCTCTGAAGCCATCTTGAGAGACATTTTTCCTGACAGCTTTTCTCCCCAGTGGGTGAGCAACTGGCCACTGCGTACCTGCTGTTAACTACTCAATACCGTGCCAGAGTTTAGGTAAATATCTGGGATGTTCTAAACCTATTGCTTATGTCTGTGCGTGCTTAAATCTAATAAACTGCAGTGTTAGACAAGAGCACACTTACTTGCATTAATCCTTGATCAGATGGAGTTACTGTGTTTCCATTAATTTATTCCTGACACTGTCCAGAGTGAAATAATTTAAGTTACCACTCTTGGGGGTTCTGAAAACCCCGGGTAACACTAAGTGCTAATTTGTGAAGATGAGCGATCACCACATCAAGATATTGCCTGCCTAAGGATCAGAGATTTTGAAAAGCTACGTGTTTTTCCACACACTTTCTGGACTTCCTCCCAGGTGTCATTCTTTTATTAATTCCGAGTGCTCTCATTTTGCTGAGGTGAGGGCTGTTTTAGTAACGTTCCGGGAGCCACAAAGACCATGCCCCATTTGTAAATACTGGAAGCAGCCTGCCTTTGCCGATTGCTCGTCATTAATACAGAAGCGTGGGCTACAAAGACTACAGATCCGAGCGTACAGTTCTCCAGCTTGTTCCAGGTGGCCTTCTGCTTGGCTCAAGTTTGAGTATTACATTCATGTTTGAGTCTCTCTGCAGGTGAAATCTCTGTTGTGAAGAGGAAGGCAGCTATGGGCCCCAGTACAGAACTCCATGGGCTACAGCTACAACCTGGAGATTGGGCTTTGGCAGCCTTCCTGCCAATTGCGCCAGATTCCAAAAGTCTATGAGGGGAATAGGTTTAAACATCTTTGTCTACATTCTGCGTGTAGCTGCACTGGGTGTTGCAATAACAGCAGCAGCAGCAACAACAAAAACAACCCAATAATCTACATGCAACCATAAGAGGAAAAACTAAACTGGACACAAATTAAGTAACACTTTGCTAATGTAAGTGCCAAGAAACTCACCGAACAAATCATTCTCTCCCACATTGTAAGCTTTGAATTAATGGTTGCTGCCTGTCTTAAAATTGCAAGGAAGTCGTGAGACGAGACCTGTGCTCCTGCAAGAGAGAAGGGTCTGTTAAGTCCATGAAAGCTCTATCAGGCACTTTGCGTTCAGTGAAGTATATGTATAATTGTAAAGATCATTAGGACTCATCATTTGTGATAAGCCATGCCAGCAGTTGTTAGAGGAATTTGCATACAGGCTGCATTGGTAAACAACTGGACAATAAAAAAAATAAAGGAAATTGAAATTTAGGACTATATCCCAAGTTTATGGGAGTTTAGATGGTCTCCAGCTCTCTCAGAACCAAAAGCTGTGCTGTTCACTGTAGATAACAGGTTGTAAATTTAGCCTGTTTTTCTCTTTGCAAGTTGTTTGCAAACTAGTCTTGATGTTGTTATTTCTATTATGGGGATAGCTAGGAATTCCAGTCATGGATCAAGGTGCTGTATAGACAAGTACGAAGACAACAAACCCTGCTCCAGAGATCTTACAGTTTACGGGCAGACATGATGAAACAGCTGGGTCAAACAGACACACCCATGGCTGTGGATGTGTAGACCATGAGGGTGTTGTTTGCTTATTTAAAATGTGTTGAAATGCAAATAGAGAGCACGCCTTTAGGCCTAAAAGTTAGGCTTCATATTAGCTAAAGTTAGGTTTGTTAGCATGAGTGAATAGACGTATTAATAGAAGTGACTCAAGGCATAATCTTGGATCATGTAGTAAATATATTTTGGTTTTAACTGGTTTTAACAAGTGTTGTACAGGGATTTTTGGATGTTGTGGAATATTAGTAACGGCAGAATTTGCGTTGATGCAAATGATAATTAGAAGGATGTTTGATATTAATAGTAAAAAGAAGATATTTGGCTTTGGGGGTATGGAAGATTAAATATGGTAGCAGAAAAATAGTTATGCTAAAAAGGTAGATTTAACATTGATTGGCTTATTATAATGTACTATCAATAGGGTAGCTCCAAATGTAGGGGGTGCTCCATACACCATCAAACACAGCTTAAAGGAAGGATCCAACACCCCTTGGTGTTATTACATCTTTGGAATGTGAGTATAAACGTAGAGTTAAGTTGTTAAACTGTAGTGTTTTTGTGCATGTTTGCTTTAGTTTGATCATATAATAACAGTTTGAATTTCATCCCTCGTGTCACTCACGGTTCTTAGACTGAATTAAATAAATCACCTGTAGCCAAATCAAGGACCAAACCTTGGGCTGACATTATTTTTAAAGTTTGCATCTAATCATATTAATGGGACTATCTAAATCAAAGGTTACAGATGGAAAGGCTAAGGGCTAAGAATAGCAGAAGATTCAGCTCACCACTTGCCTAACCAAAGCATGACAGTAGTGATCTAGGGCCATCTAGAGCCATCTAGACATAACTAGTGCATTGGCAGAATCCTTCCTTAAGACCTAGTTATGCATAAGTTCTCATTCAATAGGTTGAGCAATAATGAATTAGCAAAAGTGGCCACTTCAACAATTCACTCTTATTTATAAGTCACGCAGTATTGTTTCTGTTCCTTGAATAGATGACAAATCTTAAAGAGAATAAAAATAAAATAGAAGATAACTTTGTTCCCTTTCCATTGTGAATTTTAACATAAATCATCACTCTTGCTAAAACTGTTGAGATGCATGCGCATTTTCTCACATAGCCGGCAGCCATCTGAATACCGATAATAAGAGCCCACAAATAATGCTGGTGTAAGCAGAGGCTGGGAGGGGTTCCTAGTATTTTGGAGGACAGGATGAAAATTCAAAAGGACCTTGACAAATTGGAGAATTGGTCTGAAATCAGCAAAGTGAAATTCAGTAAAGGCAAAGTACTACACTTAGGAAGGAGAAATCCAATGCACAACTACAAAATGGGGAATAACTGGCTAGGCAAGTTTCAGAGTAGCGGCCGTGTTAGTCTGCATTCGCAAAAAGAACAGGAGTACTTGTGGCACCTTAGAGACTAACACATTTATTTGAGCATAAGCTTTCGTGAGCTACAGCTCACTTCATTGGATGCATTTTAGGCAGTAATGCTGCTAAAAAGAATCTGGGGTTTATACTGGATCACAAATTGAATATGAGTCAACAGTGTGATGCAGTTATGAAAAGGCTAATATTCTGGGGTGTATTAACAGGAGTATAATTGTCCTGCTGTAATGCAAAACTGGTGAAGTCTCAGCCAGAGTAGTGTGTTCATTTCTGGGTGTCTCACTTTAAGAAAGATGTGGACAAACTGGAGAGCGTCCAGAGGAGAGCAACAAAAATAATGAAAAGGTTTAGAAAACCTGACCTATGAGGAAAGGTTAAAATACTGGTCATATTTAGTCTTGAGCAAAGACAACTGAGGGGGCACCTGATAACAGTCTTCAAATATGTTAAGTGCTATTATAAAGGTGACGGTGATTAATTATTTTCCATGTCCACTGAAGGTAGGACAAGAAGTAATGGGCTTTATCTGCGCAAGGGAGATTTAGGATAGATATGAGGAGAAGCTTTCTAACTTGAGGGATAGTTAAGGTCTGGAATAGGCTTCTAGGGGAGGTTGTCAAATCCCTATCACTGGAGGTTTTTAAGAACAGGGTCTAGGTATACTTGGTCCTGCCTCAGTGCAGAGGCCTGGACTTGATAATCTTTTAAAGGTCCCTTTCAGCCTGGCAGTTCAATGATTCCATGAAATGCAGCTGGGGAAAAAGGTGAAGAGCAACATGTCGTAAATAGATTGACCTGAAAGAGACAGCAGCTTTGGGTCTTAAATACATGCTTCTGGCGAGTGGTGTACCGAGGACACGTCACATCTTCTGCACCAAATCCATCAGACTCCTCATACAATTGCAACAAGAAACCATAAGCAAAGCTGCCAAAGCTACCTCCTCCTTGCTCAACTGCAAGGAATATTGGAGGACTACCTCTCCATTTCTTTGCAAATATCAGCAGAGGAAGCCAGTCTGAATGCTCCTCTAAAGAAACACAAGTTTGGCTTTTACCTCCAAATTTTAGGGCTACATGATAGTGATCAGAGATTTCCTCAAAGAGTGCAACTCCGTTAGCTCATTGCAGCATATCTGTACCTTGTTGTTATGTGCAAGCAGTTTTATAAAACATTATTACAGCAACAGTAAAGCCAGGCCAGAGAGCACTGAGCATTCCCCGAACAACCTTATTTCAGTTCATTTAAAGTCCAAAAGAGGTTTGGACCAGGGCCCATCAAATCTTGACACAAAACAGATGTTTTCATCAAATGTTGCAATGGTATCAATAAATATGTCCCATGGTAGTGATTAACTGGCAGGTATGATACGTCATGGGTAAGATTCACTGGCTATAGAGAGTTTGTATTCTGGCTGTGGGCCACGTTCAGATCTCAGTTACGCTGGGGAAACTCTGAATTAACTCCAGCGAAGTCAATACAGGCATCTCCAGATTTCCATCAGTGTCGCTAAGAGCTGACCCTGCGGTTTTAGAAGTATTGTACTTTGTGAATTAGAAAAAATAAACTTTGCACCCTGGGTAGTGATAAGTCAATCATCTCGTCAATAAAGCGTGTCCAATGCTTTAAGTGACCCAAGTGATCAGTTGCATTGATGAACGCTGGAGAGTTTAAATTGAACCTCCTCACTACTGTGGCTCGGGATGACAAGTGGCAAATGAAATTAATGTCAACAGAGCTAAAGGAATGCATGCTGGGCGCAATAGTCATAACGCAATGGGGAGCGAACAGAACTGAACTCAGGTGGTGGGGAGGGAGACTTTGAAGTCAATAATGGACACTGGGGCAAATTCCATGTTCCATCGACTTCAGTGAGAAAAGGATTTGGTCCAGTTTGGGGAAGAAAGTAGAAAAAGGCCACACACATGCCTGGATCAAAGACAAGAATAAACATCGAAGGGTAAATGCTACTCCAATGCTGCTGGCATTGCATGGTGTAAGCAAGAAAAGAATTTGGCCCCTTCAATGAAGCTAAAATAAGGAGGATGCCCTTCCAAACCGGCAACAAGAGCACTGCTAAGGGTAAACTGAGAGGGATTTTATCTGCTAAACCTAAGGTCAGGGTTCTTCCTGACAGTACTAACATCTGAAGGACAAGTGGAACCTTCATTCTTTATGATGCTCCAGCTGCTTGGGCTGCAATCAACCTTGCTAGGCAAAACACAGAACCCTGAACTCATGACATGCCTGAGAGATAAAAAATAGAGCGAGAGAGCGCACTTTAAAGCATATTTATTTGAAATGTTTAAATCTACACATAAAGAGTTTAATTCTGCTGCCACTGAAGTCAAAGCTCCCAGTGACCGTAATAGGAACAGGATCAAATCCATATTCTGCTACTGGTTTTTGAACTCTGATTACTGTCATTGACTAGCTAAGAATTGTCCAGATCCTATTATTTTTGCTATTCTGCCTTCCACAGCCCTCACCCCATCCAGCCCTGCTCTTTTGTCTCAGTCACCTGTTCTGTCCTGTCTTTTAGATGATAAAATCTTTGTGGCAGGGATTGCAATTTTCTACATGTTTGTGTGGGCCTAGAACAGTGGGGTCCTGGCTTAGTTGGCCTCTAGGTGCTGCCACAATAGAAGTGATAAAAATAATAATTAATACTGAATTTAGATTTTAAACTGGACTTCTGTGTAGTCATTTACACCTGGCAAAAGCAGGTGCAAATAGGGCTAAATCAGAATGCTAGTGTTAGGCACTCACTTTGCACCACTGCCAAAGATCCAAGACAATGGAGCATCAGTATGTAGTGTAGTTGTAGCCATGTCGGTCCCAGGATATTAGAGGGACAAGGTGGGTGAAGGAATATCTTTTATTGTACCAACTTCTATTGGTGAGAGAGAGAGAGAGAGAGACAAGCTTTTGAGCCACACAGGGCTCTTCTTCAGGTCTGGGAAAGTTACTCCAAGCATCACAGCTAATTGCAAGATGGAATAGACTGTTTAGCATAAGTAGTTAGCACGTATTGTAAGGGACCAGTCAAGGTAGAGTGGCCCGTTAACACCTCTGCAGTCACAGGACAAAAAGAGGGGGTTAGTGGGTTACAGATTGTTGTAATAAACCATAAATCCAGTATCAAGTCCATGGTTTTTAGTGTCTAGCACAGTTATGTCTAGTTCAAGCTCCCAGGCTTGAAGACAAGGAGCTTAAATTCGCTGGTGGAGAATCAGGACCAATATCCTTTATAAGAAAAACAGTTTTCTAGTTCTTCTAATAAAATACCCCAAGGAAAATCGCCTCAGTTTCACCAAAGCAAGTCCAATGCAAACAGAAAAGGAACTGAGGCAAAAGAGGAGAATTTCACCCACCACCAATTTTCAGCTAGTTCCTACTTGTTTCAGTTGGCAATGAGGTTTTGGTATGGTTTTGGCAATGAGGTATTGTTTCATGGTGTCTGTGTATATAATGTCTTCTGCAGTTTCCACAGTATGCATTCGATGAAGTGAGCTGTAGCTCACGAAAGCTCATGCTCAAATAAATTGGTTAGTCTCTAAGGTGCCACAAGTCCTCCTTTTCTTTTTGCGAATACAGACTAACACGGCTGTTACTCTGAAACCTGGTATGGAACAGTGAATCTATTTGGTTACTACTTGTTCTCCAGTAGAAACCAGAAGGGATTAACTGAAGGATTCATTGAATTTTGGCCAGAAGGGCCTAGTTCTAATGGGACCTGGTACCCTCTAGTTCATTAAGAACAGTATACTAGAAAGTCAGTAAAGTAAAAGAAGAGGCCAATGGCAGTATGCAGTGTCATGGCAAACAGTCATACTCAGCAGAATCAGTTCAGCACCCACTGAAAGTCACAGAACACTCCTTCAAAAGGTAAACATAAGACATAATGGGCCGAATGCACAAGCACTTCATGACTACTGAGTGCTGCTCTAGCCATGCAACGCAGCAAACAGTATCGCCAATCCCAAAGGTTCCAAAATCAAGTCAGACCCCCTGCAAAAAGTCATGAGATTTTTTTTTTAAGATAATATTGTTTTTTGTTCTTTTGATGTTTGATTCCCCCTGCCCTGCAGTGGGGAGGTGTGTGTGTGTGTGAGAGAGAGAGAATTAGCGTCGCTAGCGCTCCCAAATTTATTAAGGTCATTTTGGCCTCCACTGCAGAGGCTCTCATCCCTACCTCTGCTCACCTCCCCGCCCCCCGTCAACTCCACATCTACTTCTCCAGCAGCTCCGGGGGATCTTCACCCCTCTTTCCTAGGCCTGGGGGCGGCTGCTGTGCGGTCCTTTCCTCCCCTTCCAAGGTGGAGGATGGTGGTTGAAGAGAGAAGCCTGTGACAGGCTGCTCTTCCCCAGTGGGCAAGGCAGTGACAATAAAGCATGGGTGTGGTCAAAAAGCCCTGGAGTGGCTGTAGCCGGTTGGAAAGGACTCTAAGGGGACCATCCCGTGACACCAAGCTCTCGCAAGAGCAATGTAGGCCTCTGGTACTCCATTATCAGTCACTGAAAACACTTATTGGAAGGCAGCATTTAAACAGTTCACATCATCCTACCAGTTACCCAGCACACATTCTCTTTTACAGTCAGAATATAAACACGTAATGTGAATTGTACAAGGGAAAAAAATCAATAAAGCCCTCAGGCAGTACTTACGGAAGGGTGGACAAATGTAGGGAGGGGGCAGGAATTATAAACTTTGTGGTAACACCTCCACCAGTTTTTTTAACAAATGCATGGAAACAGGAGAGCCCTGAGATACTGCAGTGTATAATAGTAGTGAAATATGTGAAGTACTAGAGGAGATTGGAAGTAGGAAAATATTTGCTCTGCTGACTGACAATGCCAATAAAATGAAAGCAGCATGAGATGTCACCGTGGACAAATATCCATGTATTACTGCACTAGGAAGTGCTTCCCGTGGCCTAAACCTGCTTCTTAATGATTTCATGAAGTTGAGCACGCTGGAAGCGATCTATAAAAGAGCAAAGAAAAGTTATAAAATGTGTGAAAACTACTCATATTGTAGCTGCAGCCTTTAAGAAGAAGCAGGAAGAAACGTGTTGCTAAGAATAAAATGGTAACGCAAACTTTCCGGCAAACCAAAATGGGGAACTGTGGTGATGGTATTTAAAGGTTTGTTAAAAAACATAGAAAATCTTCCAGAAACGATGCTAACTGAAGATCTTAAAGTAGTGAAACGTGTCTGAATCACTGTACTTGCTGATGATATCTTTTGGATTCACCTGCTGAACACTGAAGATTCTTCAGCCAACTGCTTCTGCAATCACTGTATCTGAATCAGACAAAGCCCTTTCGTCAGACATTCCGCAACTTACAGCCAAGAGAAAGTCAACTGGTTTTGACAATCTAAGTGCATCTCCACTCACAAGCCAGGAAGAAGTAAAAGTAAAGGTCTTTATCGGTAGACAGGAAAAATTTTGCTGCAAATCAATACACGATGTTGCAAATCTCTTAGATCCAAGGTTCTAAGGGAATAATGTTAGTGATGATAGCAGTGTTTATATGACTGGGTTACTAATCAAACAACACACTTAGGACTCGATGTTGGAAAAATACTTTCAAATGTTGCTGAATACAGACGCTCTTTGGGTATTTGGTCCAGGAGCACAATCTGAGAATCTGCCAAGCATATTGCTCCTAAGCCATAGTGGCAAGGCTTTTATATAATACAGCCTCTGACTCCTCTTGCTTCTCTTCTGCTTCTGATTCCTCCGTCTTCTGCAGCATGTGAAAGAAACTGGTCGATGTTTGGAAATAAATATACACACAAAATCAAGAAACAGGCTCACATGTGAAAGAGTTGAGGTGCTTGTTTCCATTCATGCAAATCTTCAGTTTAATGAAGTACGTGAAAAGCACAGTGAAAGTTCAGAATCGGAAGTTGTGGATCTTTCAGACACAGATTCTGATTAGAGAAGTCACAAGCGAAATTTTAATTTTTTCCCCTGTTTGAGAAAGATGTCAGCAGGCAAAAAAAAATACACTTAAGTACTTAGTGTGCAGATCCATCTCTAATACTAGGTATGTTTGTCATTATTCAAAAGTAAAGTATTTATACTTATTTATTTCATAAATATACCGAGCAGTACATTCTTCATGCTAACTACATAATACATATACATAATGCATTTTTCATTCTTAAAGAAGTAAATAAAGTTTAGTTTCAATAAGTGACTACTGTAGATATTTTAGTTCTCCCCCGGATTTCCATATTGTCACAGAAAAACAGAAGAAAACCGGGTTTCTTCCATGCCTTCAAAATTTCTAGAACTTTTACATTTCTAAAGGGGCAGATCACTCCCCCTCGTGGCGTGGTGTGACACTAGAGGCACCCTGCCTGCAGTTGCCTCCTGGTTCTCCCATTAATTCATTCATAGCCCAGAGTACTTAAAATAACAGTCCCCCTTTGGAGGGAATTTCTACGTTATAGCATACACTCACCTTTGTCCCTACAGGCCCAAATCCTCCCTCTTTCTTGGGGTTTCCACTTCACTCTTCTTCCAGGGCTTCAAGACCCAACTCCTGCAGAATTCCCCCTGAATCGAAAACCTCCGCCAGCCCCTGGTTTCACTGGAGTCCTTTCCTTAGGTCTCTTCCTAACCTGCTCCCTGGACTAACAATCTTCTTGCCCTTGGTTCAGGGGCTCCACAGCCCTCTGTGGAACTCTGTACCTCAAAGCAGCACCCTGGAACCTCCACATTCACCACAGTCATATAATTATGATATATTTCATACAAAGCATGCCATGTAAGATATCATATGAAAGGTCATGATCTGCTGAAACCCAGTGTTCTGATTGTTCTGTCCAATTATGTGTATTGTTAGTGTATATCAAGTTATGGGATTTTGCTGTATGATTGTTACGAAATATGCTGTAAGTTTGCTAGGGACATACCAAGAAGGCAAACCACTCTCAGGAGGGTGCTCAATGGCCATTAATCAGCAAGGGTGTTGTAATCAAGGGATTTACAATTCAATGACAGCTGCCCAAGCACCACACAATGGGCACGGCTCAACTCTATGACTCCGCAAAGCCCATCAGGACATGTCTGGACAAGTGTCTCTAGGCACATGGACTAAGGATATAAAATAGGGAACAGTGTCGGCATGACTTGCCCTTTCTCCTCCCTCACCTACGCTGGAAGCAACAAGAACCCCGAAAAGACGAAAACTTCAACTGAGGGGATTAGTCCAGGCTTAAGAGAGGCCTGTGTATTAAAAACTGAAACACCCAGCGGGGTGAGAAAAGTGCTTGATCTGAATACTGCCTACTGTAATAAAGTTTAAGATTTAGATTGTGCATTTATGTTTTCTTTTCTTTGATAACTATCTCTGACCTCTTATGTCTACCACTTATAATCACTTAAAATCTATCTTTCCGTAGTTAATAAATTTGTTTTATATGTTTCAGAGTGGTAGCTGTGTTAGTCTGTATCAGCAAAAACAATGAGGAGTCCTTGTGGCACCTTAGAGACTAACAAATTTATTTGAGCATAAGCTTTCGCGGGCTAAAACCCACATCATCAGATGCATGGAGTGGAACATACAGTGGGGAGGTATAAATACACAGCACATGAAAAAATGAGAATTGCCTTACCAAGTGGGGGGGGTGTGCTAATGAGCCAATTTAATTAAGGTGAAAGTGACCCATTTCAAACACTTGACAAGAAGGTGTGAGGATCAACAGGGGGAAATTAGTCTTTGCAGTGACCCATCCACTCCCAGTCTTTATTCATGCCTAATTTGATGGTGTCCAGTTGCAAATTAATTCCAGTTCTGCCGTTTCTCATTGGAGTCTGTTTTTGAAGTTTTTTTGTTGAAGAATTGCCACTTGTAAGTCTGTTATTGAGTGTTCAGGGAGACTGAAGTGTCTCCTACTGGTTTTTGAATGTTATACTGTAATTCCTGATGTCAGATTTGTGTCCATTTATTCTTTTGCGCAGAAACTGTCCAGTTTGGCCAGTACTCACACCTTCTTGTCAACTGTTTGAAATGGGCCACCTTGTTTACATTGGCTCATTTGAACTACAAAAGTGATTTCCACTCACACCTTCTTGACAACTCTTGAGAATAGCCCACTTCCACCTTAATTGAATTGGCTCGTTAGCACTGACCCCCCACTTGGTAAGGCAACTCCCATCTTTTCATATGCTGTGTATTTATACCTCCCTACTGTATGTTCCACTTCATGCATCTGATGAAGTGGGTTTTAGTCTACGAAAGCTTATGCTCAAATAAATCTGTTTTATATTTCACCTAAAACAGGATGTTTGGGTTGAAGTGCTTGAGAAATCTCAGCTCTGGTACAAAGGCTGGTGTGTGTCCTCTCCACATTGAGGGAGGGGCGGACAGGATAATAAACTTACACTGATCAGGCTTCTGACCAGGGCAAGACGGTATAGTCTGGGGTTGCAAGGCTGGGAGCGGAAGGGAACCGGCTGGTACCTTTCTCCGTGTGATTCATGAGTGGCTCAGGAAACATTCATACAGTCTAGCTGGGTGTGGATCTCCACATGCTATTGTGCTGAGTGATCACAGCACCTGGAGGGGTTTGCTGCTTGTCACTAGCAAAGCATTTTGAGAGACACCCAGGCTGGAAAGTTAAGGGGGACAGTGGTACCCCAGTTCCAGGTTGTACCTCGGGGATCCCGTCATACTCTCCTTCCTGGGGCTACACTGTGATTCAGGCAGGCTCCCCCAGCATCCAGATTGTGGTCCCACTCCAAAGTACCTTCCTTAATACCTCCTTATGGTATACTC
The DNA here is from genome assembly GCF_015237465.2 of Chelonia mydas. Lineage (NCBI taxonomy): Eukaryota > Metazoa > Chordata > Testudines > Cheloniidae > Chelonia > Chelonia mydas. The sequence goes on along the minus strand of NC_057850.1, from coordinate 7,204,510 downwards.
CCTGCCACGCCCAAGCTCACAGCAGTGTTTCCGGAGGCAGTCACCTGCTCAACACCTGGCCCCTATTCCCAGCTTGTCTGCTGATCCCCTGTCCTTAAAAGGTCCATGCGTTGAAATAGGGATTGGCTGGGCCCAGGCCCCACTGCTCTTAGAGGAGGCAGACCACCCTATTACATCTCCCAGCACAGATAATTAATTGTAGCTGCATGTACAATAAACATGTTTAAATTGGAAGGATGAATGTAGTCATAATTATGTCAGCTGAGAGACTGAAGAAAACTAATCACTGTTAATCGTTACAAATGTGTCAGCTTTCACTAGCACTAAAATTAACGAGTACCCCACATAAAGCATTTTTTATATTACACAGGGCTAGATCCTCCACTGGTGTAAATCATCATAGTGTCACTGAAGTGAATGGAGTTATGCCAGTTCACAGCAGTTAAGAATTTGGCCCATGACTTTTATCATTTTAAGAACATCTCTTTAAGGTCAAAACATTTGACTCATTTAAGCAACAGGTAAGTAGTATCTGAGTGTACCGGATATGGAAAGAGACTGCAAATCATTCTCTGTTGTTTCCCTATGTTTATCTATATCATCAGGATGAATGCATGTATCCTTAATACCATTTCTCTTCCCACAGCAAGCCCAAATACCATATTATCTCACTGGTGAACTCTAGCAGATGTGTTGTGTTGGGGGAGGGGGGAAGGAAGGTCCCATTTTATCAAATTGGAGAGGGGGAAAATCTACGCTTGATCATGACTCAAAGTATCTCATGAAAATGAAGCAACCAGCCTCTAGCTGGCTCCATACCCTTTAATCAGACATGTCAATATACTTAAACTCTAATCCAAGATCTGATAAATAACGGAGTAAAACAATTTAAAAAAACTTTTATTCCTATGAGAGGCACATAATTATAAGTGATAATAACAGTGACTTCAATTTGTATAGAGCTTTTCATTGTAAGTGATCCCAAAGCACTTTGTAAATGGAAATACAAACTAGGAGACTGATCCAAAGCCTACTGAAATCAATGAGAATCTTGCCACTGGTGTCAAATTAACTTTTGACCGGTTCTTAAATGCAGTTCACCCACCGCTGAAATGCAGCCACTTCTGCATTAGAACAGAGTGCCTGTTGAACAGCATGGAAACCATTACACAAGAGTTTAGGACAGTAGGTGAAGAAGACTACCACATCCAGTTGGAAGTTTCAGTGGTATTTAAGTAGGGAGTATATAATTACCAAGCCTGGAATGAGGCCAGGACTCAAGTTGGGCAAATAACAGATTTTTCAGCTTGCTGGCAGTTTAAAACAAATAATTTCAAGTCAAAACAAAGACAACATTTTTTGGCAAATTGAAAAGTAAAAAAAAGTGAGTTGAAATATTTCTATAACGTTGAAATTCCAAAATTTCAGGGTTTTTTTTTGACAAAAACAAGTCAAGGATTCACCAATTCACTGGCAGAGGAGAAGGTGGTGGTTTTGGTGGCACTGTTGCTGCATCCCTGAAAAATTTTAACTCACATATACCAGACTAGCCCATAGCCTAGTGGCTAGGACACGCTCCTACAACGTGGGAGACCCTATTCAAGTCTCTTCTTCGTGTCAGGCATCTGGGGGAACTGAACCAAACCAGGGTTTCCCACATCCCAGGTAATTTTCCTAGCCACTGGGTTAATGCTTACAAGGGAAGCAGTGGTGGTGATGCTTCTTCCTCTGGCTGTTTTGTGAATTCTTTGCTTTCTTTTGTCAAAATGCCTGAAAGTTTAAATGAGCTTTTTCAGGTCAAAATGAAATATTTCATTCTGATATCACTGAACTGTTTTGATTTCTTCAGCATGGTTGAAACGATTTGGCAAACTTGACATGAAGTTCTGACTACTTTCAGTCAATCTGAAACTGCACTTTTTGGCGAAGAAACTATTTGCCCGAAAAGTTTTGCCCAGCTCTCATCAGGGTCTGGGATTAATATTCTCTAGTCTTATAAAACAATGCTGTGGGATCTTTCATGACTACAAGCAGTCAGGAGTTTTCGTTCTCATCCTGAATGAAGGTCTCCTCCAGCATCGGGCATACTGACTCACAGGGAAGATAGCCTTTGGCTATGTTTTCTGCACTACCCTGCCTCTCCCTTAAAGGTCGGCCCTCCAGATACAGACCAACGTTGTCCCTGTTTAGCTTGTGCAATCCTGCAGTTTGGCTGCATACAATAAACTTGTTGACCTGAAACTGCAGTTGTGTATGTTACATAACGCCTTATCGTCATTGTTTTGTAGAGATACACGCACCCTGCCAGACCTCCAGTGCAACCTCTGTTCTTCCAGAGAAAGGAAACAGGACGAGACTCCTTTCCAAGGCATTGCAACATTGTTCTTTTAGTAACCCGGTGGGAGCAGAGCTGAATGACCACACAAAGCTTCCCTCCACACCATTCGCAGCACTGAAACAATGGATCTTTGCCACTGCTGTAAATCTGGAGTAACTCCATTGAAGTCAATGGTGTTAGGGTGTGACTGAGTTTAAAATCAGACCCAGAGATATTGCAAACTGAATCTGGTCTCCTACCTGGCAGTATGGAGCACTTAAGCCTTAAGTCACAAGGTGTTAACATGTGCTTTCGCCATCAGTCTGTTATATCTCCCTGTGCTCTCATCTTTCACTTACATTGTAAGCTCTTCAGGGCAGGTACTGCTTGTGCGGTGCCTACCACGATGGGGTTGGGTCTTCTAGGTGCTACCCCAATACAAATTTTAAAAATTACTTATTTTCATTTAATACATTTCTTTGATTTAAAAAGCCTGGTTTTCCAGAGAACCAGATTAAAACTCACCTACAAAATGTGCAGCTATAGCGCGTCACTCTAATATTTGGTAAAGGGAGCCTTTAACAGAAAAGGTAAATCCATTTTGCAAGCCCTAGTCAAGCCAGGGTCTCAGCTAAGTGTAGACATTAAGGGCCAGATTCTGCCACCCTGACTTACACGGAGCTTCAGCAGAATGACTTGTGTGACTCCTCGCTGGAGACAGTACTCCTCAACAGGAGGAGGCAGTTCAGAATCTGGCCACCTGGCAATCAGTGCTCTAGAAATAGCAAAGACAGGCCAACCTTCGACCTGCTGGGTTTGTGCTTGATGCCGTAATCCAGATGTTGCACAGCCGGAAAGAGAATTGGGGTTCCGGTCAGAAAGCACTGACGGACAGACCTTCAGGGGCCTAAAGATGCAGATTGGCACTTTGTGGAATTTTCAAAGGTGCCCAGATGCCTAACTTGCACTGAAGTCAAAGAAAGCTTTTGTAAATCCTAAGAGGCACCTACCTGCATCGGCAGGCGCCTAAATACCTTTAAAAATCTGCCCCACAGCTCTCTGAGGCTCTGTCTACACTAGGATCTTATTGCTGAGATTCCCACTGTTGCTGCCTTTATGTCAGCTCCGAGGAGAGTAGCAACTACACGGTCCCTAGCCCCAGATGGCCACTAACATTGTCAGCACCGCATTCTCCAGCCCCGCTCAGCACGGTGTGTGGGCCGCGTTGCTTAAACAAGCTGGCAGCTGTTGCCTTGTCCCCCCATTGCTACTATCAACCAAGTCACAAGGGTGGGACATCGCAGAAGAGGTTTTTTTAGTGTAGACAAGGCTAAAGGAAAACATTACTGATGCCACCAAATCCAACGTGTTACCATGATCACAGATTCAGTCTCAGCTGCGATGGGGGAGGGGTGACTCAGGCAGATAAATGTAATTAAAACACATGCTCCTGGGCTTTCCAGTTATATATCCTTAAACCTTCCCCTCTCTCCCTCTTCTTTTAAAGTCAACACAGAGTTTGTAATCACTTTGAAAGGTTTTGTTTTTTAGTAGCCTGCAATCTCTCTCATTCTAACATTTGACTCTGTCCCTTCTGAAAAGCCATAGAAACACCAACAGCAGAACAGTGGGACAATTTCAGAGAGGGTGGCAAAACTAGGACCAGCCAGGTAAGACGTTCCCATCCAGGTACAGGGAGTCCCCAGTATACATCTCCCCCTTATCCATTGTTTCAGATATCCATTGCTTATCGATAGGGGAACATGTTCTAATTTACATTGGTCCCGATTCACATATCCATCATTTGCATGGATCGGGACTGACGTGAATTGGAACATTCCCCTATTGTACAGTACGGTACTGTACTTGCCTCCGCTGGCCATGTTCAAGGCTTATTACCTATGGAGGACGTTCTCCATGCTGCTTAAGAAGATGGCAAGTGAATGAAAGCCCAGTGTAAAGGAGTTTTGGAAGTCCTACAACATCTTGAAGGGCGTGGAAAACCTTGACGTGTCGTGGGAAGAGGTCACTTTGCAGTGTATGAACGGTGTTTGGCGCCGTGCATGGCCAGACGCTGTCCACAGCTTTGTGGGATTTGATGGCATTACTGCTCTTGAGCAAGAAATTATGAAGTTGGCAAAGGATGTCGGCTTCAAGGAGGTGGAGGTGGAGGAGGATGTACAGGAGTTGTTGGAGTCTCACACTGAGCAACTGACAAATGAGAAACTGATTGAGCTGGACCAACAACGGATATTCAAAGAAAGCAAGGACAATGATGACGACGATGTAGGGCAGGAAGCCAGGAGTCTGACAACAAAAAATCTCTCCTGTTTCTTTGGATTGCTGGATGAGATGACGGAAATCATACAGAGCGGTGATCCTTTTCGTGAATGGTTTGCCAAAATCTCCAGGGCGCTCAATGATGTAGTGGCTTGCTACAGGGAGATCTATCATTCAAAGATTCACGCAGGAGAGCAGACGTGGATAAAATCCTTTTAAAAAACTTCTGCAACCAAAATGCCAGCCCTGGAAAAGCCAGCCCAAGAAAATCCAGCTGCCACCCTACCTAAGTTTAGCATAATTGACACTGTTTTATACTGTATTACTGTACTGTATTTACTGTATTAAAATGTTCTATGTGTTTGAACAGTGTTAGTAGGGTTCTACATTATTTTATTCAATGTTTTATGTGTAAAATATGTACTGGACATATCACTGGAAAAAGGTACACTGTTTAGGTGAAAAGAGCATTGTCATAGGTGAGTGTAGTGAAGTTGTAAACGCATCCTTCCATTATTTCTTATGCGGAAAATTCTCCAGTATGTCATTTCAGTATCCATTGCCCTTTTCAGGAACGCAATCCCAGTGTAACCAGGGGACCCCCTGTATTAAATAAAAAGACAGACTGCATAGCACCTGAACAGGGTAGCAGGCTCTTGCAAGGAGACAGAACCAGAAGAGGGAGCATCCCTTCCTCATCCTCAGATACCCATGCCCAGCCCTGCACCCCAATGCAGCTTCTCATCCTATTGTGCAGACAAGCCCCTTTTCAAGTGCTCCTCCTGGGCAATAATTGTGATGGCTCAATCCAGACGCATGCAAGTGCAAAGAAGCAGCCATCTTGTGAGCCGCCTGCCTTTTTGCTTGGTTGGGTGCAATTAAGCCTTGTGGCCAGCTAGGCTAAAACAAAAGGGCATTCGTTAGGCTGCTTTCCCACACTCCCTTGGCCAGCCTGCCCTTTCCCTACACCCCTGACTAACTTCCACTCCAAGTGGCCATTTCAGCAGAGTAAACTGCAATCCAAAATAAGCCTTTACCTGCTGTGCTCACTCAGCATTCCCTCGCACACAACTACCAGGAAAACGGGCAAATGACAGCAAAGAGGCTTTAACCACCAATGCCACCACGCTTGTATTTTTATTAGAGCTGACATTCCCAGTCTGCCCCCGACTTGTTGGGTAATCCCAGTTTGGCTGGAAGAGCTGGCTCCTGAGGTTTTGTCCCAAGCTGCATACAAAAATTCATGGAAAAGGACAAACTCCATTATTGATGAGCTACCAGAAAGGCATTAAACATTTATGTAAAATAGATCTCCTGCAAAGCCTCAAAGAGACCTTTCTTAAAATTATTCTTCCTTCCAGCTAGTATGAGGCAGGTTATTCCCTGCTCTCACATGCCTTATGTGCATCAAAGAAAGATGCTGGATATGGTCTAATGGGGCAACCTTTTTTCTTGCTTTTAAGAGCTCACCCTACTTGCGGGTTAGCGGCCTTATGACGAGAAATCAGAAAGGTGTCACTTTGGGAACCATTTTAATGCCAAACTGTCTACAGCATTTTTTAAAAGCCCTGCGAGAAAATTACATCTAGGATTGGTTTCTTTAGCTGCTGTTGTGAGTTTTACACAGTTGGGCTATTGCTGTAAAACATGAATTCTCTGCTAGAGGTCACATTCACCCTGCTCTTCTCAAATGAAGACAGGAAGTGCGTCCCATTATGGAAAAGGTTGAGAACCACTGTTGCACACAGTTGTGTGATAGGGAAGAGTGCTGCCCTTTGTAAAAGGAAATGATAGGAGTTTGTTAGGTCTTTGGGATGGGGGCTGTCTTCTTGTTCTGTGTTTGTACAGCTCCAAGCACAATGGGGCCCTGGTCTATAGAACAAATAAAAATAATAATAATTCTCTTTCCAAACACATACAGCCTAATCCTGAGCAGTTCCAATACTTGGAACTCTTACTGACTTCAAGAGACGTTGTGGGTTCTCAGCATTTGTTGGGGGAGGAGGTAGGGGGGTATAAAAAACCCAGGCCCTTAGGAATCTCTGCCAGGAGGAGAAGTGTCCCCTCTCCAAGAAGTGCAGACTCACCTTTGGGCTCCAGAACTGAGACTGGTCAGGCAAGGTTCACCCACGAGAGGAAACAGCAGACAAACAGAACTATGGGTGATCTCTATGGCCCTACATGCAAAGTGAGGTCAGAACTAAAAGGAGACACAAGCAGGAGAAGTGACTAGAACCTTGTGTTAATTGGAACACACTGGCCTAACTCTGCCATCAGACACACCCATTTGCTCCCAATGTGGTCAGTAGGAATCATGCATGAATGCGGATGCATGTCAGATACAGCCCCTGGTGGTCCCTCAGTTCCCAAGGGGAGCTCTCAACCTCCCTGCAATGGCAAGGCCCAGTCTTAAGCCCTGAACAAAGGCAGCAGCCCAGGTGTGACTTCAAAACTCCCTATTGCCTTCCCAAGCCCAATTCCTTGCCCGAGGCAAGTGGAACAGAAGCCAAGCCAAGCCAAGCCACAGCCTCAGAGATTCTTCCATCCCAGTCAAAGCAGGGTCACTTATGCGGGCAGAAGAAACGAAACAAGAGGTCCACACTTTTCCCTTCAAAGGTGTCTTGAAAGCACTTTCCAAGCTGGAACAAATACAGCATTCTTGCAAATAAAATAAAACAAAATAAGATTTTAAAAAGCAAACCACAAAATCTCTCCCATCACATTCCCAAACTACCGTCTCACTCCCAGTAGCATAACAGCTTCCTTACGCAGGTGGCAGGTGGGCTAACCAGTGGCAACTATTTCCCAGCTGCATCTATTAACTCTTGCTTTCTGCTGCCAGGGCTCAGAAATAGATGGTAGGGGTCCATACTGGCACCTCTCTGAAGGGGAAGCCAAGTTTAAGGAGCTCAGAGACCTGTTTTGAACATCTACTGGGAGTGGCAAGGCATTTTGGTGACTCATATGGGTGGAGCTTATTTTGTGGGCGGAGCTTGGATGAGTACCACCACCTTTCCCAGCCCCACTCGAAAATCATCTCCTGACTGGTCCATGGGTGCATGCAGGCAGCACCAGAAAGAAGGAGCAGTGTAGAAGAAGGCGTAAAAACAGGAGTGGGAGGCATAGAGAGGAGGGGGTGAATGGGATATTAGGAAGAAAGAGAGCAGAGATGTTGACAAGTGGAGTTATGAAGAGTTATGCCGAGCCCTAAAGTTCAGGACTAGAAAGCTAAATTTGACGCAAAAAGTGAGAGTCAAAGTTGACCTTACATGTCTTCTTGACCTCGTTAACTTTGAGCAAACCCTCAGCAGTCTGGGATGGATTCCTTACTTTAAATCATTAAAGTGGAGCCAAATCAAATGAGATTCTGAGCATGCCATGAAAAACCTTTTATTGTGCCAAGAGCGGACTGTGCGCCAGGCACTCTAAATCCACAGTCTAAATATACAGGTTCATAAATCTTGTGCGTGAAATAAAAACAAGAGGAAGGACACTGATTTATTATATGTTTATAGGCATGCTTAGGTGTTACTCATAGTAATAATAATTGTGTCCTCCACGCTCCATGCACTTGACTTGGATTTGTGGTTCTCTCGCTTACAGTAAGTGTAAAGCCGATACGCAATGTTGCTGGAACAGCAATGGCTGCTCTGCTGTTTAGCTTATACGCAGTTTCCCATTATCCCCTCCCTGGAATGTCTCTAAAGACAAAGCGATCTCCCTGAAATTTCCCATGCAACATCTCGTCCCAGGCTAGAGATGTGTCCAGAAAGTTTGGTGACAGTCAGGAGAGGCAGCCTGAAGGTTGAAGGCAGTCATTTTGTCTCATCCAAAGGGAGCGCCTCCAGCAGCACCGTGCCTTGAGCAATTGGAGAAAGTAAAAACTCTCTGCAGGGAATAGTAGGACTTAATTAGGTGGACAATGGTGCTTCAAATTATGGCTCAATGTGGTGACCGAGACAGTCAATACAGTTTTTGGGCTGCATCACGTCACAGAGGAGATATTACTACTCTACATAACTCCAGTATGATCAATTTCACCTGGAATATGGCATGCATACCCGGGCACCTCAGTAACAGAAGCATGTTCACAAGCTAGAGGGAATTTAGAAAAGTAAACGAGCAAAAATGATTAAGGAGACATAGTGCCCACAGAAGCCTTGATACCACTAACAGGTACCAGCGCTAGGCCCTGAGACTGGAGAAGTGGTTTGGAGACCATTTACGTTGCATGAATTAAGAGCTTTCTGTTAGATTAGTGTCTGAAAATTGCTTGATGTTTGATATGACTTTGCCTCTCGTCTTGTGACTGTGATAAAGCATCAGGCCACCAGTAACTAGTGGCCAGAATTTTTGAGACAGCTGAGCTCCCATTTAGGCACAAATTCAGTGACTGGATTTTCAGTAGAGTTCAGCATGCAACAGGTCCCACTGAGATCAATAGAGACAGCTAGGTCGGGAGGACTTATGAAAACTGGGTCCTACCATAGGTGTACAACCCCCCTTTCACAATCCCTCGTATCACACACCAGTCACTACCAGCATGGGATGGATCAAAGCCAGGAATCTGTAGGTGAAAGGCTTTGGAGGCCATTGCTCATTTTCTGGGCCATCTGGTTCATCTCAAATTTAGGTCTCAAAAGGCCACTGTCAAGGGTGACAGGTCAAAAACGGAACGTGCCTGGAAAAGGAAACTTTTTTACTGCTTCTCCTGATCCTGAATTGCTGATAAAAATCCCTGCTTCCCTGCAGTGCAGCCGGTCTGCACTGACCCCACGGTGATGCACTGCTATGGTGGCTGGTTTGAATGGTCTGTCTTGGAGGCTTAGGGCACTGGCACTTACAGCGCTGCGACTTTCTCGCTCAGGAGTGTGAAAAAACACCCCCCTGAGCGCTGCAAGTTTCAGCACTGTGAAGTAGACAGTGCACCAGTGCTGGGAGCCAGGCTCCCAGTGCTGGTAGCTATTCCCCTCGTGGCAGTGCTTTAACGTTGCTAGTGAAGACGTGCCCTTATAGGAGCCTGTAAAGGGGCTAGCCGGGGCTCGACCCTCTCCGGGGCGGAGGGAAACCACACTGGCTCACTACACACAGCTGAGGATTGGGGAATTAGTTCGGCCGCGGAAGTCTTCCCGGGCAGTTTTTGTGCAGGCTGAAAATAAGTACAGTTATGCCAGGGCCCTAGGTCAGGGCGGGGCAATAATGAGTCAGGAGCTCAGGCCCTCAGGCAGGGCTGAGCAGCGACAATGCAAACAGCAGTGAGCCCAGGCCTCCAAACAGTCTTGGAGAGGGGGAGACGGCCACCCGTGAGTTGGGTGGCAGGGGGGACGCAGGTCCTCCCACTCCACTGCGTCCCAGCCCGGGGCCCTAGCAGCGGTAGAAGACCCGTTGCTGTGTCAGTGGGGATCCTGGCCGCAACACACTGACATGGGTAGCGGGCACAGGGCAGGCCCGGCAACTCCTCCGGGTAGCGAGCGAGCGGCAGGCCCGGCACCTCCTCCGGATAGCGGGCACAGGGCAGGTCCGGCACCTCCTCCGGGTAGCGGGCACAGGGCAGGCCCGGCACCTCCTCCGCGTAGCGGGCACAGGGCAGGCCCGGCAACTCCTCCGGGTAGCGGGTGAGCGGCAGGTCCAGCACCTCCTCCGGGTAGCGGGCACGGGGCAGGCCCGGCACCTCCTCCGGGGAGCGGGCACGGGGCAGGCCCGGCACCTCCTCCGGGGAGCGGGCACGGGGCAGGCCCGGCACCTCCTCGGGGTAGCGAGCAAGTGGCAGGCCCGGCACCTCCTCGGGGTAGCAGGCACAGGGCAGGTCCGACACCTCCTCCAGGTAGTGGGCACAGGGCAAGTCGGGCCAGTCCTGGCATGCACCTTGGGCCACAGGGGCTTCCCAGTCACGGGTGAGGCTGGAGGCGTCTGGTCTCCCCGGCGTCTGGCCCTCCAGTGAGCTCTGAGGGCGAGCCTTTATACTTCCGGGTCACCGCCTGACCCTCTGAGGGGCGGGTTCAGAGCTAGCTCCGCCCAGCTCCGGGGCAGCGAGGAGCCACACCGGCTCACTACAGAGCCACATAAGATACTTTGCTTCAAATGGGGTCAGGAGAACGCTGGCTCCCAGTAAGCACAAGCTGTCCTTTAGGACAAGAGGCAGAGCCCAGCTGCCCCAAGGAGTTAGATCTGTTTGCAGCCTTAGTGCCCGATAAAGCTGGTCTGGTCTTGCAGATCCTTGCTAGCCATCTCCACCTACACTGCTGGTGGCTGGGGTTTAAGGGATAACATGCTACTGGAGAAACCAGTGCTCATGCTTGTATGCAGCTGTGAAATACTGCACTAGAAAGCAGAATAAAACCCAGTGTTAAATTGTGATTGCTTCTGTGTCTGCTACCTAAGAGTCATTTTACCGCAAGACCTCAATTAGGCATCGTGACCCCATACGTCACTGACCTTCAGCCATACTCAACTGCTCCCTTTGCAGTGAACAAGCTCCTCTGAGAGCTCAGTGTTCCCAGCAGCCTGTTCCAGGTGTGCGGACAGCGGGACTCTCATAGAGGTCAATAGTCCTTCCCCACTCACCAGAAACCAACCAAATGGGGACAACAAGCAGCACCCCAAAGCACACACTTTTATGGTGGAAGGCAGGAAGCTGTTGGGTACTTAAGAACATAAGAACAGCCCTTACTGGGTCAGACCAATGGTCCATCTAGCCCAGTATCCTGTCTTCATAGATTCGTAGAATCATAGAATATCAGGGTTGAAAGGGACCTCAGGAGGTAATCTAGTCCAACCCCCTGCCCAAAGCAGGACCAATCCCCAACTAAATCATCCCAGCCAGGGCCTTGTCAAGCCTGACCTTAAAAATCTCTAAGGAAGGAGATTCCACCACCTCTTCCAATGGTGGCCAATGCCAGGTGCTTCAGCGGGAATGAACAGAACAGGTAACCATCAAGTGGATCCCATGTTGCCCATTCCCAGCTTCTAGCAAACAGAGGCTACGGACACTTCATAGCATGGTTTTGTATCCCTGCCCATCCTGGCTAATAGCCATTTATGGACCTATCCTCCATGAATTTATCTAGTTCTTTTCTGAACCCTGTTATAGTCTTGCCCTTCACAACATCCTCTAGCAAAGAGTTCGACAGGTTGACTGTGCGTTGTGTGAAGAAATACTTCCTTTGGTTGTTTTAAAACTGCTGCCTATTCATTTCATTTGGTGACTCCTAGTTCTTGTGTTATGAGAAAGTATAAATAACACTTCCTTATTTACTTCCTCCACACCAGTCATGATTTTACAGACTTCTATCATATCTCCCTAGTCGTCTTTTTTCCTTACCATTGTCAGGGGCAGAGAACACTGCCCACGCCTACGCTTTGCATAGCTCTTTCGATCCCCCCATTGGAGGGGCAAGGGCTTACCCAGAAATAATAACCCGAGGGAATGGGTGGAATCAAACACTTACGGGCTATGCGGTGGGCATTAAAATGAATGAATCTCGGCCCAGTGTCCACACCACCATGGCTTGAGAGCAGAGAGACAAAGGACTGACTAGGCCAGGGAGGCTGATCTATCGTCTCCCTCATTAGAGATGGATCCTGCAGGTCATGATTGAGGCATGCTCCAGAATGCAGTGGAGGAAATCTGCAGGGCTCCTGCCCGTATTGCCCCTTCTTCCATTCATTGAAAGGGGACTGCAGCCTCCAGGGCCATTAGTCTGGTGGTTAGTCTTTCACCAGCACTGAATTCACGTTAAAGTGTACACAGTCCAGACATACCCTTAGGAACAAATCATGAAATTACCCTTCCAAATTCCCATCGCTCATGCATGTGACAATAATAAATAATAACCGGCTGGTGGAAGAAGTCTTGTCATCTCGTTCATAGCACAGTTACTGCCAAATCAGTCCTTTAATCATCTATTGAAAAATGTTGTTCTCACACGACAAAGCTCCCTCATAGACTACTGTTCAGGGTAAGCGGGTTACTGCTGCAGTCTGTTACGTTTGGCCTTCTATTCCCGGAGAAGAAAATGTTGTGTAAAATATTCTATGTATGAGTCACAGCCACTGCTGTCAGGCCCAGCAAGAAGGAAAACTGCAGGTTAGGGCATTAATTGCGTCAGGTACCTGAATCTCAAGAAAGTCTCACGACATCTCTGTCCATGGGGCAGAAATACTCATTAGTCATTTTACTTACAATAGCCAGATTCTGCTACCCTTACACTGGATAACACCTTACACCAGGAATAGTGCCCACTGAAATTGATGCACAGTAAGGTCCTACTCCCCCCTGAGTAAGGGTGGGAGAATGTGGCCCATTGTAATGATCATGTGATGTGGAGAGGCATGTGAGTTGCACAGCAGGAGGTGTCGTTTACAGTGGACATCCGCGGCTGCCTTCTGAAACCCCAAATATTCGAGCTCCTTATTTGCAGCGGGAAGAGGTTAAAGATGTAATTAATATCAGAAGGAAAGTCAAACAAGCAGTGCTCAGCATAGTGCATTTTAACTGTACAGGCCCCGATTCAGCAAAGCCCTGGAACACAATTCCCATGACCCTGTTGAGCTAGAGTCTTGAAACTTGGTATGCTCGTTCGCCATGGGCTACTGAGTATCGAAGAAAACCTCAATCGGATATTGCCGCTACAGGCAATGGGAAAGGACAATCATTTTAAATCAGATTCCAGTGCCTGACAATTAATTTCCATTCTCCTCTTGCATATTGATGGGCTCATTAAAAAAAAATCCCCAGATTTGAAGAGTGACCCTTCCATCAGAGGTCATCAGAAAGATCAGTAATTTTAGATTTCAACCGTTCCAGAGCCCTGGCCTGCACATTAAAGGACACATTTACAGAAAGGGTATTACTTTCTTCATGGCACTGGTCATGCTGGGTTTGATGCCTCAGGTTTAGAGAAAGGAGGATCATCTGAGATCGCCAGTTGTACATTTTCTCGGCCGAACAGATACATCTATGCATTTATGGGGAAGGTGATAAAAATGGCATTGATTTCATCAGTGCATGCTGCAATTTAAGAGGCAGTGGATGGGCGGTGAGATGTTTGCTCTATGGCATATTCAGTTGCAGGCTGATGGCAGGGTGAGTTACAAAACAGCATTATAAGGAACAGGATGTTATTCAGCATGGCACTTCCACAACATTTGAACGGGTCTAAGCAATGATATGGTCTCATGATATGGATCTATCCCATCTGGCAGCTTCACAGTGCTTTAAAGGTCTGATGATTTGTTTTACCATGCACTACGATTATTTATCACATGGTTATCACCTCCACTTGTGGTGCGATTACATATTTATAGCATAGCAGAACCACGGGATAAATTGCATTTACATGCTTCTTTGACCACTTTGCCTGCAGTCCTTCCATCATCCCTCTGACTGCTTCTAACACTGCAAACTTCTGAGACGCTCCACAACTGCTACTTCTTTCTTTACACAATATTTCTCTGCCACAGAGATCCTTTTTTCCCTCAAAATGAGGAATTTCCATCCAAATTTGCACTACCACAAGGCACAGGATGGGTTATATTCAGTGCTGCATCAGTAACATTTAAGTTCCTCTATCGCTCAGCTCTGCAGGGCTAAAAAGGGAAGAATTATGCCTGAAGTACTCTGTAAAGGTACTCATACTGCACTCATCACCGTAGTGTTTCACTCACTGTTGGGACACCCCCTTTGTGGCTGGGTCTGGGGATCAGCTCTCACTCAGTCTGGCACCTCCTCCTTTGGGGGTGGCGTGGTCTCTTTCTCTCTCTGGTCTCGGCATGCTCCAGCTTTGTGACTCAGCCCCCCTGGCCTGGTCACTATAGTCCTCTCCTGGACAAGCTGTTTAGCTTCACTCTCAGGCAGTCTTCTGATCCACTTCCAAATCTATGCCACTTTCCCAGTGGCTGGTAGGGGAACCCAGGCCTGCCCATGACTCCAGGTTCCAGCCCAGGGAAGCAGCCAAGTCTCTGACCCCGTTACTGTTTCCCTGGGCTCTTTCCTACCTCTCTCCTCTAGCTTCTGGCCCTCTAGATTTACCAGTGGAGCTTCCTGGTGGCCACAGGTGACGACTTTTGTTTTTGCTGGTGGTTGCTCCACCCCCGCCACAGCCCCAATGCCCTCCTCCGGCTCAGCCTCTTCCCCCAAGGTTCCGCTCCCTCTCGGCCTCTTCCCCCGAGACCCGGCTCCGCCTCTTCTCGTCCCTGCTCTGTCCCTTCCTCTGAGGCTGCCTCCCACCCACTTCTCTCAGCCTCCCTTCCCCAGGCTCCCCCTGCCCACCTGCTGCTCACTCCTCTCCGCCCCCAAGGCCCCGCTCACCCCTTGCTCCTCTCAGCCTCCGCTACCAAGGCCCCTCTGCCGGCTGCTCACTCGTTTCCCACCACGAATTTCCTCTCTTGATGAGCCTCGCCCAGCTCCTCCCCGAGCTGGGCTTCTTCAGCCATTCGGCCTTATCAGGCCCTGGCTCTCCTAGAAGGCTTATTGGCCTATTTCACCTGTTCAGGCCTTGTGTGGGATAGACACCCCATCACATGTGGGGCTGAGTTTCAGATTTCTGAACGCCCACAACTCCAACTGAAATCATGGAAAAGTGGATGTGCTAAGTACACCTGAACGTTATGACATATTTATAGCCAGGGAGAGATTTTACATATACATAGGCACCGATTATATGTTCACCCACACTCATCTATGTGTAGACATATACATATACAGTACATCTAGATATGTGGGCATGTGCTTTTTTGCATCTTTTATAACAGATTTACAGTTAAAAGAGGCATTTTGAATGGAACATTTAAGACAAGTTTAAATGATCCTTCATATGCAAGAGCCACTAAAAACTACAGATGGAGGCTATAGTTCTTCCCAATTATAAATGTTCAGAGCCTGTACATTAACAATATTGGTGCTTCCTCTTTAAAGGTGTTAAAGATAATTTTAATTGGTGTATGAGTTGGTTTGTTGGGGAAAAAATATCAGAGCCAAAACATTCCTATGTTTTTAATTAGCTGCACTATAGAGAGACCGCTCTGTTTTTCTCCTTTCTTAAAATCTAGCTTAAAGATGAATAAATATAATGGATGAGGTTGTGTTTTGTTAAGTGTTTTCTTTGGTCCTTTTATAACATTAAGATATTTAAAGTCTGCCATGTCATTTTAAAGTTTGTGGTCCTGATTCTGAAAAACCCATTGCATGGTTCTGTCCAAAGCCCACTCAAGTCAAGGACAAGATTTCCATTGATGTCAGTGGGCTTCGGATCACAGTGTTGCCAACTCTCATGGTTTTTTCATGAGTCTCCTGATACTTAGAGGCAAGTGGTTATGGTGAGAATCTCAGCTTCCAGTTAGGAAAAAAGCCATTTCTAGCCTTACTGGTTGTGGAGAATAGCTTGACCACATGATCTGACAGGTTTCGGAGTAGCAGCCATGTTAGTCTGTATTCGCAAAAAGAAAAGGAGTACTTGTGGCACCTTAGAGACTAACCAATTTATTTGAGCATAAGCTTTCGTGAGCTACAGCTCACTTCATCAGATGCATTCAGTGGAAAATACAGTGAGGAGATTTATATACACACAGACCATGAAAAAATGAGTGTTTATCATACACAGTGTAAGGAGAGTGATCACTTAAGATGAGCTATTATCAGCAGGAGAGCGGGGGCAGGGGGGAAGAAAACCTTTTGTAGTGATAATCAAGGTGGGCCATTTCCAGCAGTTAACAGGAACATCTGAGGAACAGTGTGTGTATGGGGGGCAGGTGTTCTAGGTTCTTTCAGGCAGGGCCACCATGCCACCAAGCTCCACAATGTCTCTATGGTTCACTCAGTCTCTTACCTCTGATGCTGGGGTTACTTCGTAGCCTCCCTTTGCTGGGCGGCCAGTGTGTACTTCCAGGTGGCTGCCCTGGCTGGCAGGTCTGTGCTCTGTCCCTTCAGGCAGGAAGACAGCTGGTTCCTGCCTCTTTGCCAGTCAGCCCTGAATTGAGCCAGGTTCCCTTCTTTTATCTCTCCCTCCAAGCCTGGCATTGGTTACAGGTATAGCGGGGCGGAACTAGCTGAACCCAAAGGCTTTCTTTAACCCTTCCTGTGTTGGCAGGGTTTCTCTGCTTCATCACAAAGTTATACTGTATTGCAGTTTTTGTTTTCCTGCTGTGATTTAAAGTACTGAATAATAAAAATGCACACATATTATATTCACCAAATTATAGTGACTGAATATTAATTTTATTTGAATGTTGAAAAGTACACTAAAGTTACTGGGAAATTTTAAAGTTTTGATTCAAAATTATCGGATAAATTATATTGTGATACCTGTGTAAATTGATTCATGTCCAGAGAAAATTAATAGAAGGCTTGGGTTGAGATATAAATATTATTTCTAGGAAGCTTGGAAATAAAGATAATATATTCAGTATACAGAGGATTATTGTTAAATACAGTTATTTAAAATAAGGACTTTATGCAACATAAATGTTTCACTGTTAATTGGGACAAAGGGGAAAGGGTTACAACCAACATTACTTGTGAGGTCACATGCCACGTAGTAATTAAGTCAATAATGGATGCTTTATATCATAAGCAAAAAGAGTTAACCTAGTCTTGTCAAAGCGTATTTGACATTTCAAGAGAGATATAGTGGATCTGGAAAATGCCAACAAATATTATCAGGAGTCTGGAACAGCTTCCATATGAGGAAAGGCTAAAAAGGTCAGGACTGTTCAGCTTAGAAATGAGACTACTAAGGGAGGACATGAAAGTGGACTGTAAAATCATGAACGGTGTGGAGAAAGGCAATAGAGAATTGTTATTTACCCTTTCCTGCAATACAAAAACCAGGGGTCACTCGATGAAATTAATAGGTAGCAGGTTTAATAGAAACAAGAGGAAGTACTTTTTCATACAACACACAACTAACCTGTGGAACTTATTGTCATGGGCTGTTGTGATGGCCAAAGGCATAATGGGGTTCAAAAAAAAACTAGATGAGTTCATGAAGAATAGGACCATCAATGGCTATGAGCCAAGATGGTCAGGGATGCAACCGCTCGGAGCGACCCTAAACCTCTGACTGCCAGGAGCCAGATGTGGAAGACAGGAGTGGATCACTCTACAATTGCCCTATTCTGTACACTCCCCCTGAAGCACTGGTGCTGGCCATTGTTGGAGACAGGATAATGGGTAAGATGGACCATGGTCTTGCCCAGTACAGCAGCTTGTTGAGGGGCCAGTACTGCCCATTACCCCGGGGTGGGGTACGTGCATGGTAGCCTCACAGTGAAGTCAATATGGTTGTGCTCAGCCTCCGGGCTGCATAGTCCAATGGCCAGAGTCAACAGGACTCCCCTTGACTGCAGGGGAGCGTGGCCCAATGGCCGGCATCAATACAACCACCCTCAGAGGCAGGGTAGTGTGGCCTAGCGGCAGGAGTCAATACAGCCACCCTCGACTGTAGGGTAGGGTGGCCAAGTGGCCAGTGCCTGAGGGGCCGTCAGCAGGGGGGTGGTGGCCCTGGTAGGGGTGCTCAGGCCCACCCAACTCCACCGGGTCCCGACCCAGGGCCCTAACAGTTGCGCAGCGGTCAGCCACTGGATCAGCAGGCGATCCCACCGAAACATGCTGCCCTCATGAGGGTAGGAGGTACCACTCCCTTACCCTCCCTGGGTCATTTTCTACCAGCTTTCCTGCAGCAGCAGTCCATAGGGTAGCGGCAGGCCTCTGGTCCAGGTCTTGGGCTCTTCACCTCCTGTAGGTAACAGCTGTAACAGCTCCTGGGCTGGAGCCTCTACCAAGTGTCCTTCCTCCTTGGCTACGCTGCTCCCTTTTATACTGCAGCAGCAGGTGGAGCACACCCAGCAGGGTCGAGGGGGTGTGGCTTCGGCTGCTAAGAGTGCTGCATTAACCCCTTCTGATCCAGTGTGGGGCCAGTCCACCCCGTCACACAGGTCTATAAATTCTTATGCTAAATGAGTGAAAGTCGCACATTTCCCAGGGAATCCAACCCAGAAAAGATTGAGTTGCAGCTGTAAATCTCTGTAAAGTTACCATTGGGGAATGGTGTCTAAGCAGCATCCATTTGGGATAAAGTCTTCAGCATTATCCCGAAGAAATGCCAAGCCACAACTTCAGCACCAAGAAGGCATCCATTTAGGCACTGATGACTTTCTGAGTGAAAAATGATTTTGCACAGAGCACCACAAACAAACTACTTACCCTCAGTAAATTCTCCTTGTCTCTAACGATCACAGAGGTATGTCTGTAGTGCAGCTCCCACGCTGGGTAGACAGACTTGTGCTAATTTTGCTTGAGCTATCATGCTAAGAATAGCAGCATGGATGTTACAGCATGGGCAGTGGCTCAATCTAGCCGTCTGAGCTCAGATCCATGGGTTTGGACTCAGGAGGCTAGCCCAAGACCATGCCCATGCTGCAATGTCCACACTGCTATTTTTAGCATCCTAGCTCATGCAAAGCTAGCATTGGTCTGTCTATCTGAGAGGCTTGCTACCAGCTGCAGTGTAGACAAGAGGGACCACTAATATCTGGAGGAATCAGGCATTCTGCCTTAGGGGAGACAAGAAGGAGCAGTCATTTCAAGTGATAGTCACTCTTACCACAGGCCAACTTCTTAAGAGTTTAGTGGTCCTTAAATGGCATAAATAATACTTTAGCTTACTGATACTTAAGTATTTTCTCCTTTTGGACATTTATAAACCTATGGCTTTTGTGTTATGTTTTGTTTTTGTTAATATATAAAAAACTAGTCATGAAAGAGAGAGTCCCATTATGAAGACCACAATGGACTCAAAGAGACAGAATTTAAATCTGTTTTAAATGTTCATCTCTGAACTTGGTGTAGACAAGGGCCCACGTTTTTGGGTACCCAGAAAGAGACTTTACACAGGCTTGATTTTTAGAGGATGGGTGCTCTGGAACTGTAGTTTTGAGCTACCTCAAGCAATAAGCAAGATGATCCAATTCTCTTCACCCGAGTGGTCTTCTCCAATCTTGACCAACCTCAGTAAATACAAAGCAGTGCACATTGGAGGGAATAATTTGAAATGCTTACTGGATCCTAAGATAGCTGTAACAGCTCAGGAAAAACACCCAGACAGCTCTCTTACTACTAAATATTTGTACCGAGTTAATAGTGTGTAGAGGTCTCAGTCAAGGATAGAAGCCTAATTCGATTAGGCCTTGTACACCCATATAATAGAAAGACAGGCCCTGCCCTAAACAGCTTACAATCCACGTACAGGAAAAGAGACAACAGATGGACATAACAGAGAGAGGGACAACAAAGTAGCAGTGACCTGACTCAGGATAAAGTAATAAGAAGAGTTCACATATGATTGGGTTATACGGGGAAGTGTTAGGCAACTTTAATAACAAGCATCACTTCCAACTCCATCTGCAGTAAAGATATTCATGTTTTATTTCTCAAAGATTTGTTGCTTGCACCTTGATAATGTCACTTACTTCCCCGCTCTTCTCTAGGTCTCTTCTCACACTGCCCTTGATGGTGGCTTGGTTTATGATGATGTTGACAGAAAAAACCCCAACCAAATCTCTGTGAAGCTTCCTATTTCTATCACTGATGGAACTTCTTTCATTAACGAGCCCTTTGTTTGTTAGGCTTGACATTTCTGATTTATTTTAGTTGCCAGAAATTTATCTTCAAGAAATCTTCAAGAAAAAGGAGAAATCACCCTCATCATGCGAGGCAGGTGTGACTTTCCAACTGGTATTACTGGAAGGAACATGACTGGAAACAAAGCCTGCATTGGCATGCTCCCCAACCTCAAAGACAAAGGAATCTTGGGACTCCTCCAGGAAAAGCATCTTGAGCTGGCAAAATGTCCAATGAAATTTAAGGGAAGGGTTTCCTTTTTTTCCTGCCCTCAATCAGCAAGTTCACAGAAGGGTCAAGTGAGCCTTGGATTTTGAAACGATTCCAACCCCATGGAAGTGGGAAGCCGCCTTGGGTATAAAGACACCAACGCTTGTCATTATCATATAGCTCCAGGACATCTATATTCTTGGAGAAGAGGCTGAGCAGGTTAATGAAATGAAACCATTTTGAAGCACTTGGAGGAGAGGAAAGTGAACAGGAACAGTCAACATGGATTCACCAAGGGCAAGTCATGCCTGACCAACTTGATTGCCTTCTATGATGAGATAACTGACTCTGTGGATATGGGGAAAGCAGTGGATGTGATATATCTTGACTTTAGCAAAGCTTTTGATATGGTCTCCCACAGTATTCTTGCCAGCAAGTTAAAGAAGTATGGATTGGATTAATGGAATATAAGGTGGATAGAAAGCTGGCTAGATTGTCAGGCTCAATGGGTAGTGATCAATGGCTCGATGTCTAATTGGCAGCTGGTATCAAGAGGAGTACCCCAGGGTTCTGTCCTGGGGCCAGTTTTGTTCAACATCTTTATTAATGATCTGGATGATGGGATGGATTGCACCCTCATCAAGTTCGCAGATGACACTAAACTGGGGGGAGAGGTAGATACGCTGGAGGGTAGGGATAGGGTCCAGAGTGACCTAGACGGATTGGGCCAATAGAAATCTGATGAGGTTCAACAAGGACAAGTGCAGAGTCCTGCACTTAGGATGAAAGAATCCCATGCACCGCTACAGGTGGGGGACCAACTGGCTAAGCAGCCATTCTGCAGAAAAGGACCTGGAGATTACAGTGGATGTGAAGCTGGATATGAGTCAGCAGTGTTGCCAAGAAGGCTAATGGCATATTGGACTGCATTAGTAGGAGCATTTAGTTGGGGTTGGTCCTGCTTTGAGCAGGGGGTTGGACTAGATGACCTCCTGAGGTCCCTTCCAACCCTAATATTCTCTGATTCTAACGGTGGTGTCACCAGCAGAATGTGTGCTGTCCATTTCTGCACTTCAAAAACAGTTAAGTCCTGCTGGAAGAAATCTCTTCACTTTCAGAAAAAGTAACGTCACTGGGATCTTCTTGTAGAAAATGAGGAGTGAATTAATGCTGGCCAAAGGTGCTGGACTAAGAGCCTTGAAGAGTTCCACAGAAGGCAGGTACAACATAAAAATAAGCATTGCCAGCTTTCCTTACACCACTGTCAATGACTCTCCGCCATGAACTGGAAAGAACAAATCTAGGAATATGAGAACAGTTCACACGCCATGTCACATCCTTGGCCTGTCTGTGGAGAAGACTCACAACTGGGGTGTTGCTCCTATGCCAATATCAGGTGCCCATCTCTATGCTCATTTCATCCTTGATGATGCCAGATTTGTGGGTGGCAGTTATGATGTGGGCCCTGGGCCGACCAGTAACGGAACTGACAATACAACATGCCTTCCACACGGTTATTGTCACTAATGACTTGGACCAGACTCAAAGGGCTGACTCTAGTTACATTTATTCCCGCATTTTGTAATACACTTGCATTTAATCCTTGATGCTATCAGCGTTTTAGGGTGCCAGCTTTCTTGGCGGTGGTTGTGATGTGGACTCTTGAGACCACCTTTCCTAGCCATCAAACCCTGCACCCTCATTGGCAAGAGGGGGTTGCTTCTGAACGACAGAAGACCTGGCTCTAAAGCACTCTCTGCAAGGATGGAGAGAGCTCAGGATGGAACTCCAGCTGGGGGTTCCTGCAGAGCCGTACACAACATTATCCTTAAGAAACGAGGCAGACACCTTGTGGTACTTTGAAAGGCGACTGAGTCGTGAGATGGGCCTGCACTGTGAAATTTGGATCCAGAATTCAAATGCTGCAGCGGGTGTTTGTAGTTGAGGTGTTGGCTTGGACCATTATAGAGATCGGGGGGGCAGGTATGAAACCCTCTCAAAGTTCTGTGCCGTTTTGATTTAATTATTATTAGAAACAATTCTTTTACACTCATATATTATCCAAAGCCCTCGAAGTACTCTTCAAATCTTCATTCCCCTTTGACATAGGTAGGTATAATAATTCCCACTTTAAAAGTAGGGAAACTGAGGCAGATGGGACACTGAGTCAGCGGCAGCCATGAACTGAGGAGTTCATGTTAAGTTAAGTACTTAACTTAATACCAATTGCAGCCTAAGGAGGCATGTTTGCATGCTCTATTTGTATTCTAATTAGCCACCCTAAATACAGCTTTCTACCTATATTCAGTGTCAAGTTCCAGCCATCAGAAGAAAACATGCAAAACGTATGGAGGAGAACCACAAGGAGCCAGAGAGCTCTAGGGATAATTTCGACATCTGGAAGAGGCCTTGAAGAGAAGCGTAAGAAGAACAGACTTCGACATCTGCATCAGAGATTGGCAGCCTAGGCAGAAAAAGGGAGATTCCTGCACCACAGCTGCATATTCTACACAGCAAGGGCGGGACTTTCCGAAACACTCAGCCCTGACCTTACGCTGACAGCGGGCTCAGTGGTAAAACGCCCATTGACTTCCGTGGGAGCTGAGCTAGGCCAATGCTGATTGAGTTTGACAAACTCAGCCTAAGGGCTTGATTTGCAGAGGTGCTGTGGACCCACCCTTCCCACTGACTTTGATGGAAGGGTGGATGCTCAGAGTCTGGTGGCTGGGAAAGGAACCTCGGCTCAAGAGATTGTTCTGCTGTAGGGCACTGAAAGGCTCTGGGGACTGGGATTTGTGAAGTGGAAATCAAAATGACAGCGATACTTTGGGCTGTGTGGTGACGGTGGAAGCCCTCCTCTGCGCCCCCACCCCCACCATTCTGTGAACAAAGCCTGGGTACGTCTAGCCAGTTAGTGATAGTTTGTCTGCTCCGTCACATGGATCAGCATTCACATCACTCTCCTCATCAGTGCCCGGCCTGGGGCTAGGGAAGTGCATGATTCAACTAGCAGACCAAATTTGGTGATGAATCCTGGTCACATGCGACCTGAGGCATGCTGCGCATACGCTAAGAAGAAGACTGATTGCCTGATGGTCAGAATTTCTCACCATATGCCCACAGAGGGGCTACGGCAGTGCCAGTTGCCCCGATGTGATGCTGACACTCTCCCATTGTCTTCAGACCCCAACCACAGGTTGATCCGGAGAAAGGCAAAGCTCAAGGTGGAGTGAGCCTGTTCTCCCATCAACATGATCACTTGGTTTGCAGCAAGCTGGGGTGTAAGAGTACCTAAAAGCACCCCAGTGCGCTCTAGTCTCCTCCCATTTCAAAGCGGGTTAGATCAAAGCACCCGGCAGTGCTTTTAGTGCGCAGCTGCTGGGTCCGCACAGACACTTAGTGCATAGCAGGCTAGGGTGGGGTTGTTATACCCCTGCTTGCTGCGAACTAAGTGTTCATGTCTATGAGCCCAGAGAGAGCTTGTACTTTTCTACAGAAAATACCCTGTAGCTGTAGCTGGGATCTAGGGCTTGCACACATACTTCTCTGCTTCTCACCTCTGTTCTGTCAACAAATGCAGAGGAAACCTAAACCCAGTTGTCTAAAAAAAGTCTGTTTCCTGGGGCTCTGTGCCTACAGATTTTAACACAGAAATCTGAGCGCACACATATGTGGGTGTGTGGATGTAGGTGGTAATTTAAGGGTCTTGCCATCATCAACTCTTTTGGGAAGATTTAAAATACCACTCTGTCTGTAGGCAGTGATTTCAGGACTTTCTCCTAGCACATTAAAACTCAGTCCTTTTATTTTTTTTTGTAAAGTGCATGCGTAGGTGGTGAGACCAGGCTCACCTTTGGCAGCTCTGCTGTAAAAATAAAACTTGTAAGACATTTAAAAATTCAGAGAATGTTTCAGATCTTCCTGCAGCCAAATTAGCACAGATACATAGAGTAGACAGTAGCATGGCGCAGATATGGGGCCTGCTTGTTGTTTGTGTTACAGTAGCCTTTAGAGGCCTAACTGAGATCGGGGGCCTCATTGTGCTAGGTGCTGTACAGACACCACGTAAGAGGCACTTCCCGTCCTGAAGAGCTTACAGTCTAAACAGACAAGTCATACAAAGGCTGGCTGATGGGAAGTATTATTATCCCCATTTTACAGATAGGGGAATGAAGCACAGAGCTATTAAAGAACTTGCCCAAGGTCACACAGTGAGTCAGTGGCA
Organism: Chelonia mydas; assembly: GCF_015237465.2. NCBI lineage: Eukaryota > Metazoa > Chordata > Testudines > Cheloniidae > Chelonia > Chelonia mydas. The sequence goes on along the minus strand of NC_057850.1, from coordinate 7,179,862 downwards.
GAGTTGGAAACTGAATCCCTGGGTCCCAGTGCAGTAGCCCTCCTCCCTCTCTTGGTCTTTGTTCTGTTGACATCAACAGGTGTTTTGCTATTGATTTCGGTGGAAAGCAGGTCGAGGCCCACTCTATGAACCAAGGACAAAATCCAGGTTGTAGTTAAATCAGTGACAACACCTCACATTGATTTAATGACATCATGTAGAGGTCCAGTCACCATAGTGACAGCTATGGCCTAGGAACCTGGATAGGCCGATGGAAACAAAGGATGGGTGTGGTCCCAAATCCTGAAGTCCTTACTCAGCCAAAACTCCCATTAAAGTTAGGATTCAGCACTTCCTGCGGTACATAACTGTTCACGGTGATCACCCACCCACTAAGTATTTACCCGGTTTGGGTGTGATGGGATTACAGCAACCTGTTGTGTAGCTGCAGATCTGTTCTTTGCTTGCTCGTAGGGCAGGACAATGTACCTGATCACATCCTCTTTTTAGGTGGTTTTTTATCATACTAATTCCAGCAGCCGTCTGTCTTTAAGAATCTGCCAGAATATTAACAGTCAATATCTTTATTTTAGAGGCACACACACACACATGCTCTTCTGGACTCCGTACAGCTGGGGTTTATTTTTCACCCCAAGAAAGGCTCAAGCGGTCTCTGACAACAGGCTGGCGTTCTACTGTTAACGCAGTGCAGCTTGCGTTGTTCTTCTTTCTGGAGTCAGCTCTGCATTCAGCCCAATTGACTTTGCCGCAGCTGTTGCTGCTGATACTGCGGTAGTGCTTTAAGATATTAGAGGCATTATGTCCACCAAAGCACTGTGTTCGGTCGCGGAATTGATGAATTGAAGGCGCGTGGGTCATGACTGCAGTGCACACACGACGTGGACTAAACTCCCAAAGTCCTGTCCCAGCATGCACTGGGCTCAGCGTAAAAATAATGATGTAAGAGGAGAGACACTGTTATTTAGTGTGTTCGTTAGATACTTGGAGATCCTTGGATGGCAGGAACTAAGGCAGGGCAAAGTACTCATTTCAGGAGGCTCAGGGTGTTTGTTTTAAACAGTTGTCTTCTTCAGCACAGACAGGCACTACTGCCGTTGTAGAGGTTGTCTGCAGTAACAGAGGAATTGCCATGGGGGACCAGTCCCATGGTCTATCTTGTCCAGTATCCTGTCCCTGACAGTGGTCAGTGCTAGGTGCTTCAGAGGAATGTGCAAGAAACCCTGCTGTATGTAGCTGTAATATAACTCAATTGCAGGGAAAATTTCCTCCTACCCCCCATTAGTAGAGGTTGGCTTATTTCCTGAAGCATGAAGATGGATAGTCCCCTCCTAACCCTGTTTGTTGACCACGTTCCACTGAGCTCTTTGGCGCAAGGGGCATCTTATTATATGTTTGCAAACTGGCTACCACACTGTGGGTCCTGCTGCGCTCCAAATAACAATGCTTGACTGGTTTCTGACCAATTACCACTCTCGTTCGCTGCTCCTCAAAGCTGATGTCCCCAGCAGGACTTCAGTTTTTGTTTCCGGTTTTTAAAAATGTGCCCATTAATTCTCCCCCTGCATGGAGATACAAATCTGAAAACACACAAACACCACCAGATGGGCAACCAGTGTTAACTGAGGATACTCCTTCGTTGCAAAAAAACCGGCACGTTAGTGTGTCTCAGAGCCTGGTCAGCTGACTCGGACTCGCGCTAGGGGACGAAAAATAGCCCTGCAGACATTTCCTTTCGGCCTATGACATCCTCCCCCCTTGCCAGGTTTCAGAGCCTACTCTCCAGCCAGATGGGAACATCTACACTGCTATTGTTAACACTGTTCCACGAGCCAGAGTCAGTTGATGCAGGCTTTGGGCCTCACTGAAGTGGGGTTTTTTTTTGCACTGTAGATGTACCCTGAGACTCTACCCCCAACCAAAGGTAACATCAGTCCCCGCTACTCTTGCTCTTTAGGCCGATGCCTGAGAATACTGACAGGCTGTACCCTGTGCCCCAAAGTTTAGCAAACCCGGGCTCTCTGGCCCTCAGAGGAGGTGAATTCCTCAACTCAAGGGCCTTCCTTTGTGAACTGTTCTCAGCCTCCAGGCATTTAATCTAGGGACAGTTAGCCGGAGCACAATGGCTGATCTGCACAACTGAACAGAGAGCGGTCTCTCAAGGAGCAAGGCCCCAAGACACATAGGCTAGGATTTTCCTTAGGTAGTTCCGCACTGAATTTCAGTGGGAATTAGGTGCCAAAGTCCCTTGAGCTCTTGAGGATAATCTTATTGCAGCAATTTAAAGACCAATATTGGTACCCAGAGGTTGCATGCAGAATCAGATAGGAAGTTAGTGCAGTCCTTGGTCTTTAGCCAGCCTGCTCTCCTCTGGCCTATCTGGGCCAGGCAGTGAGAGGGCACCAGCACCGTGAGTCTGATTAGAAAGAGACATACAGCGGAACTGCATGTCATCAGAGTGTCAATGACATCAAAGTCCACACAACCTCCTCCAGAAGCCTCAGAAGAGGTGTTTCAGTATAACTTGGTGGAGTTATTCAGTGACAGTGAACATTTACCGCCATGGGATCTCTGAGCAGAAAAGACAGAACCCCTCAAGGGTGTTCCTGGCCACACATTTCAGGCGGGATAGTCCTAGTTAGCATTATGAGAGCTGTTCAACCAGCTGTTCAACCAATGATCCCCGCCACCACATTACAAGGTATGGAATACACATCATCTCCCACAGAGGACCTGCCACTTCACACGCTACAATCCCCAATATAAAGTGCTTTGACAGTGTATTAAGAACAGGCCTAATGCAAGATGCAGGGACATAGGTAACAATACTCTGCTCTTAAATACCACCTTCCATCTGAGGATCTCCAAGCACTTTGTGACCAGTAGGGAATCAAGCTCCTCTGTGAAGCACAGAATCCCATTTTCCTAATGAAGGGCCCCCTGTGTTAGCCACTAAGCAGTGCCTCTGTGCATTTATCGACCCATGCAAGTCGATAGGACATTTTATGCTGGGATTCTAATTTGCTCCTAGCATAAAATCCACAGATTCCAAGGCCACAGGGACCACTGTGATCATCTAGTCTGACCCCCTGTATGAGACAGGCCATAGAACTTCCCCAGAATAATTCCTAGAGCAGATCTTTTAGGAAACCATCCAATCTTGTTGCATACTTGCAGTGTCTTTAACAGGTAAGGATGCCTAATATGGTTTTACTTTGGCCTGAGGCCATCAGTTGAGCTCCTTGCTGGGATTATATCATATTTTTGTTCCTAATTAGCTTCTCTGACACATAATGCAGCCTTTTCCCACACTCCTATATCATTCCACTTAAGTGTTTCAGAGCCCGGCTGCCAAGGCCTACTCTCTAGGAATGAAGGACTTAGTTAAATTGTGGTAATGCAATGTTATGTCTGAGATTTTAAATACACTAAAGCCAGGAAATTCAAAGCAAATCAGCTTCCTTGTGCATGTGGTACACTGTGTGTCAGTGACTAGATCCTCAACTGCTGTCAAGATATGTTCAGGGCTGCCCCAAATCCTGGGACTGGCTTGGATGCTGGTTAGGTCCCCAGCATGATTTAAGGGTCCATTGCAGCTGGTAGGCACTGCTGGAGAATGGGAATGTTCTGATCCTTTCTCCTTTTTCCCAGATTGCAATGCTGGGAGCAGCTGTGACATGGAAGCCACTTGCTGCTTAAACTGATCTTAAGGTTGCTTTGTGCCACGGTATCAAGCAGCAATCAGTGGGGCTAAAGATCCAGAAGACTATGTGAAAGTTATTCGTGTTGCACACCCGCTGACCGCAAAGGCTATGTAACTTGCACTAGGTTGCCACAGACACCCAGATACTGAACAACACAGTCTGCAATTTAGAGCACTGTAGTGTTTGGCCTAGGAACGCACAATTACACAGGTTTATAGAGACCTCTGCTTACTAGCATGTGTATCCAAGGATATTACATGCTTACTCCCAGATATGTAGGACAGTGGCCAGACTGTGTTGCTGTGGCAACGGTGATGGATATTGCAGCCACATGCAATGTTTTGGGGGACCGTATTGTATTAAGTTTATGGCCATGTGTACACTAGAAAACTTACAGTGGCAGAGCTGTACGGACGGAGCTGCGCGGCTGTAAGATCGCTTGCGTAGCTGCTCTAAGCCGGCGGGGGAGAGCTCTCCTATCAACACAGGAAAACCACCTCCACGAGCGGCATTAGCTATGATGGTGGGAGAAGCTCTGTCCACACCAGCGCTTCTGTCAGTGTAACATAGTGACGTAAGTTACACCCACAAAAGCAGTAGTGTAGACATGGGCCAGGGATGTATGTTTATGTATCTGTGGGCCAGGGATTGTATGCTACTCTGGCAGGAAGGGTGACCACAGCTCCTTCAGGAACCAAAAACAGCGGGGGGGGGGGGTGATTAGGGGGCACAACACCTTCAAAAGACAAGCCTGGGAGCTTAAATTCATAACTTTGCTAGGCACTAAAAATCATGGACTTACGAAAGACACTGGAGTTATGGCTCACTACAGCAATCTGTAACCACTAACCGGATCCTTTGGCCTAGGACTGCAGAGGTGTTAATTGTCCACTTCACCCTGGATGGGCTCTTGCAACATGTGTGAACTCCTTATGCTAAACAAGCTGTTCCACCTTGTATTTAGCTGTGACACTCCGTCCCTTTCCCAGACTTGAAGAAGAGCTCTGTGTAAGCTTGAAAGATTTGAAGCTTGTTTCTTTCACGAACAGAAGTTGGTCCAATAAAATATATTACCTCCCCCACCTTGTCTCAGGTTGTAAACACTTCCAGAGAGGTACAGGAGAACGTCAGAGTTACAAACACCAGAGTTACAAACTGACCAGTCAACCCCACACCTCATTTGGAACCAGAAGTACTCAATCGGGCAGCAGCAGAGACAAAAACATAAAAATAAATCAGTACCCTGTTAAACATAAACTAGTAAAAAAAATAAAGGGAAAGTTTTAAAAAAAAGATTTAGCAAGGTAAGGAAACTGTTTCTGTGCTTATTTTATTTAAATTAAGATGGTTAAAAGCAGACTTTTTTCTTCTTCAGAGTAAAGTTTCCAAGTTGTATTAAGTCAATGTACAGCTGTGAACTTTTGAAAGAACAACCACAACATTTTGTTCAAAGTTACAAACTTTTCAGAGTTATGAACCACCTCCATTCCCAGGGTATTCGTAACTCTGAGGTGTAGGAATGTTTATTGGTTTTTATATATTTGCTCTGCAATGCTTTTAGCCTATAAATGTATTTTGCTTTATGAAATCTGGCTGGTAACCGGCATACACTGTTGTAGCCTCTGGAGAAAGGTTAACCCAGGTGCGGGATCCCAGTCAGTGAGGTACAGAGGGACTACAAGCCCCATCTGGAGGGTGAGAGATGTGGGTCTCAGCCTGAGAGAGATGACGACTGGGATCCTGACATCTTAACTAGGTGCCCTCAAGGAAGACCCAGGGCAGGAGGGGGCCAAAGATACATTTAACCCTGAAACTGTGACAGGAACCACATCTAATCCTCAGCGGACAGTTGGTAGATCAGAAGAAATGCCCCCATGATTGGCACTAATTGGCCCCCTGGTTGGCAGTCTCAGCAGATAGTGCTGGACTGAGCTGGGTGTGGAGATGGAGCAGCCCCCTCACTCCCAGAGGTGGAAGCCAGCAGCTAGGCTTCTCCCGGGTGCGAGGAAAGCTAGCGCTGTGGTTGCTAGGGCTGTGCCTGTGGGGGGAGAAATGGAGAATTAGCTGACTGGTGTTAGATTCATTAATAGAAAGTGAATATTAAGAGGAGAATTGACGCTGCGGATTTGGGTGTTAGTCGGCAGTTCTGAGTCAGCAGATCGTGGCCAAAGAGGTGCTGAGTCAGCGCAGTGTTCCTCTCACTCCCCTTTCCCCCACTTCATGCCAAGCTTCCCCAAGCCCACTTACAGGTGACACACTGTTATCAAACAGCCGCTCTCTCACCTCCAGAGGCTGTGACTAACACCATGCCCAGCTCAGGAAACGCTTTTTATTGACTCAACTTACACCAGTGCAACGTTCTTGTTCAGGCAAGCCCTAGCCTCCACTGGCTTCATGGGGAATGGCTTGCCACCTAAGAAGAAGAAAATGGGGCCTCAGGTTTGAAATGCCTTGTAGGTTCAAAATTAAAATCTCACCCCAACATCATCCCTTCATCAGTACATAAAGTGAGCGCTTTGACATTTACCAGATGCAGAGGAAACTTTGTCATTAAACAGCTAATGGCACTTTTCAATACAAGCCGTAGGTTACCTTGTTTGACTTGTCCCAGGTTTCCCTCTCCACCATTGTTCCGTAGCATGCTCTGGGCTGGTTGGCTGTATTTCACTCATGTATATGTGTCGGGGCAAGGCCAGATGGCTATGGAAAAGTAGTGGGAGATAGATATATTAGCTCCAGGCTAAACAAATCCCTGGTACCAGGATAAGTGAAATGGCAGCTGCTCCAGGTCAATTAAGACACCTGGGGCCAATTAAGAACTTTCCAGAAGGCAGGGAGAATGCTAGGTTGATTGGGACACCTGCAGCCAATCAGGGGCTGGCTGAAACTAGTTAAAAGCCTCCCAGTTAGTCAAGTGGGTGTGTATGTCAGGAGCTGTGGGAGGAAGTTGTGCTGTTGGAGAGACTGAGCAGTAAACACCATATCAGGCACAAGGAAGGAAGCCCTGAGGTAAGGGTGAAGTGGCGCTTGAGGAACTGAGGGCTGCTGTGGGGGAAGTAGCCCAGGGAATTGTACATGTCATGTTTCTAAAAGGTCAGCTACCATAGCTGATACTAATAGGGTCCCTGGGCTGGAGCCCAGACTAGAGGGTGGGCCCGGGCTCCCCCCCAACCTTTGCCCCCTGATTAATCACTGAGACTGGGAGACAACAGAGACTGTGCAAGGAAGGATAACTTCTCCTCACCTCCCTCACTGGCTTATGATGAAAATGGCTCAGTAGACTGTCACCTTGTCTCTAGAGAGAGAAGGGTTACGTGGAGGGTCACAGTGAACCTCTGAGGCTAGCGAAATCTGCCAGGAAACGCGGGACCCATGGAGGCAAGGACAGAGCTTTGTCACATATATTATTCTCTATGGTTTGTAGTGCAGTAGTGCTTAGAGACCCATCAAGGTCATGGTGCCATAGAATTCAGCGATATGTAGGTACAAAATGCCTTGGCATGAAAGCTGCCTTGACAATGGAAGATAATATTACTAAACTGTATGCATGAATTTAGTACTGGTGCCAGCTTAACAGCCCTGCAGACAAGAGCCCTCTGTTTCCCCCCAGGGTGGATACAGTAGTACATTAGTAACCCACAGTTCACTGAGTGTTGTGTCCCACTCTATGCTTGATCCATTGACATTACAAACTTGTTATGTGTCTTAGTCATTTACCTCAAGCTGCAGCATCTCATGTGCTTAGCGCTGGAGGTCCAGGGTTTAATCCCCATTGACAGCTAAGATAAAAGTCATTATACAACCTTTGCCCAAATTCTTCTACCAGTGGGCTCCAGCTCTGACCCCATGGCCAGTCTCCATGGTCTACTCAATCCTTGGCTTCTCTCCAAAGATTCTATGAGATAAGCTCTAGTTCTGACTCCTGTGTAGAGGGCATCCATCCACTAGAGACCACCAAACTCACCTCACACTGGCTGCAAGGCAGGACTATGAAGTACTTATCTAATTAAACGTCTGCTCATGGTGGACAAGATCCTCCTTGCTCTGTGTGCTGCAGGTATAAAGACAAAATCCGGCCTTGTCACCATTTGCGTTATAAATCTCCATTTTGGGGGCTTATGCCCATCTTCCATTTTTAATTACATCTAGCAAGAGCCCCGGCACACAATATCTCAGCCTGCCAAGTATCAGGGGGTAGCCGTGTTAGTCTGTATCCACAAAAACAACGAGGAGTCCAGTGGCACCTTAAAGACTAACAGATTTATTTGGGCATAAAATACCCAATAAAGTGGGTAAAAAACCACTTCTTCAGATGCATGGAGTGAAAATTACAGATACAAGCATAAATATACTGGAACGTGAAGAGAAGGGAGTTGCCTTACAAGTGGAGAACCAGTGATGACAAGGCCAATTCAGTCAGGGTGGATGTGGTTCACTCCCAATAATTGATGAGGAGGTGTCAATTCCAGGAGAGGGAAAATTGCTTTTGTAGTGAGCCAGCCACTCCCAGTCCCTATTCAAGCTCAAGTTAATGGTGTTAAATCTGCAAATGAATTGTAGCTCTGCAGTTTCTCTTTGAAGTCTGTTTTTGAAGTGTTTTTGTTACAGGATGGCTACTTTTAAATCTGTTATTGAATGTCCAGGGAGATGGAAGTGTTCTCCTACTGGCTTTTGTATGTTACGATTCCTGATGTCCAATTGGTGTCTATTTATTCTTTTACATAGATACTGTCTGGTTTGGCCAATGTACATGGCAAAGGGGCATTGCGGGCACATGATGGCATATATCACATTGGTAGATGTGCAGGTGAATGAGTCCCTGATGGTGCGGCTTATGTGGTTGGGTCCTATGATGGCATTCCTAGAGTAGATATGGGATCAGAGTAGGCAATGGGGTTTGTTACAGGGATTGGTTCCTGGGTTAGTGTGGCGTGGTGTGTAGTTGCTGGTGAGTATTTGCTTTAGGTTGTGGGGTCTGTCTGTAAGTGAGGACTGGCCTGCTTCCCAAGGTCTGTGAGAGTGAGGGATCGTTTTCCAGGATAGGTTGTAGATCGTTGATAATGTGCTGGAGAGATTTTAGCTGGGGGCTGTATGTGATGGCCAGTGGTGTTCTGTTATTTTCCTTGTTGGCCATGTCCTGTATTAGATGACTTCTGGGTACCTGTCTCACTCTGTCAATCTGTTTCCTCACTTCCCCAGGTGGGTATTGTAGTTTTAAGAATGTTTGATAAAGATCCTGTAGATGTTTGTCTCTGTCTGAGGTATTGGAGCAAATACGGTTGTATCTTAGGGCTTGGCTGTAGACAATGGATCATGTGATGTGTCCTGGATGGAAGCTGGAGGCATGTAGGTAAGAATAGTGGTCTGTAGGTTTCCGATATAGGGTGGTGTTTATGTGACCATCACTTATTTGCACTGTAGTGTCCAGAAGGTGGATCTCTTGTGTGGACTGGTCCAGGCTGAGGTTGGTGGTGGGGTGGAAATTGTTGAAATCCAGGTGGAATTCTTCAAGGTCCTCCTTCCAATGGGTCCATATGATGAAGATGTCATCAATGCAGCGCAAGTAGAGGAGGGGTACTAGGGGACGAGAGCTGAGGAAGTGTTGTTCTAAGTCAGCCATAAAAATGTTGGCATATAATACAATACAATATCTCAGCCTGGAGTCCCCTGGTTCAGTGTGAGTTGGCCAAGCCATTCTTGAGCTGCCAAAGACATCGGGAGTGCACGCAAGTAGCTTTTGTGGAGCAAAGCAAGTTCTGCCACTGTGGCGGGGACAGGTGTAGCCTAGGGAGCTGTGTGACAGGGTGTAAGCCAAGTGGGTCACTGTCGTTGGCATGGAGATTAGCTCAGTGAGCAAATTAGCTGAACAGAACTGGAATTCGGCCCCGCAATGCAGCCACATGGCACCGGTGGGGCCACTCTACTCACCCCACCTGCCTTGCCACGCAATCCCTCAGCAGCGAGGTCCGCCACCTTTGCTGTAGCCCCGGAGGCAGGGGACATTCTGGGGCAGCCCGGGGAGCAGCTGCACCCCGCCTATTCCCCACTGCTACAAGCCCCACAGGGTATGTCGACACAGCGAGTCTCAGAGCTCAGGTCAGCTGACTTGGGCTTGTGGGGCTTGCATTACAGGACTAAAAGTAGCAGTGTAGATGTTCCCACTTGGGCTGGAGCCCAGGTTCTGAAACCCTCCCCTCTCGGGGGGTCTCAGAGCCTGGGCTCCAGCCTCAGTCTGAACATCTACGCGGCAATTTCATAGCTCTGCAAGCCCAAGTCAGGTGACCTGGGCCAGCAGCCAAGAGCAACAGAAGCGCCCTAAAAGTGGGAGGGCCACAGATGCTCGAATCACGTGCCAGCTCCTGCCCCCACTGCTCCTTCTCCTTGAGCCCCGCCCTCACGCTGCCCCTCCCCCCCAAGTCCCCACCCCTTCCCCGCCACCTCGTCTCTCCAAGACTCTGCCTGCACTCGCTCCTCTCTGTCCCCTCCCCCCATTGCTTCCCCTTATGGCAGGTAAAAAGTGGAAGGGGCCATAGCCCCCTGCCCCACCGCCCCTTTTATCACAGTGTAGATGTACCCAGAAAGGCTATCGCAGCAAGGAATGGTACTTGGGGCCACCTCAGCTTGCACCAGGACCTGAACTGTCCTCCACAGCTCCCAAACCGGGGCAGTCCCGGTTGTCTGCCCTGAGTCCGAGTACAGATTAAGTTTCCCTTGGTGTCTGCCCTTGCTGTGTGACTAATGAATGCTGGCCACAGCCATGATTATAATCAGTGGGAATTGAACCCAGGACTTCTGGCACCATCTGCTCACAGGGATCCTCGTGTTTGGATCAGATTGCTGGGCTCGGGACTAGCTTATTTAAACGTCATGTTTAAGAAGTAGGTGTATGTGCTGCCATTGACACCGTTTGTTTAGCTTTCCATCGTAAGGCTTTAAACGGCTGCTCATCACTGCGGTGTCTGAGCACCTTCCAACCAACCGCAACAGCAAAGTCCCTCATGGATTCAAAAGGGTCTCAGGCACACCTCCCTTTCTGGGGAAAGAGCTCTGTGTGTGGCACATATGATGGTTCTTGGGGTACCCAGGACTGTAAGCCACCTTGTTACCCCGGCCTCTAGCAAGGAGGAGTCTTACCTGCGGCAGCTGGGTGTTAGCGCCGCAGCACCACCAGCCTTTCAGCCCCTCAAGCTCTCTCCTCTGGGCTATTACCATGCTGACTTCATCTTGCAGGTTAACCAGAGGTGCACCCCTGCCCCTTGAAACATTCCCCTGTGATATCCAGCTCCTGATGTGGGCCACGCAGAGAAATCTCAGATCCTCTGCCCCAAAGGAGCAGTGTGCCTCAGTTTACCCATTTTACCTTAGACCACCACTTCTGTATAACACACAACACTTGTGATGAAACAAATGTAGATTTACTTATGAAAGAGAAGATTCCTCTAGAAACAAAAGAGAGTGATGGAAACAATACAAAACAAAAATCATAAAATGCAAACTTGGGTCTACACTTATTAATTTCCTATCTAACACAATAGGTTTTCTTCCCAAAGTTCAGTCCATTGCAGAGCTGGCTGGCTTCACAGGAGCCAGGATCCAATCATTCATGAAAAACATCCCCGCTCAACAAAATGTCTCCTCAATGAATGGATATAGAGTGTCTCTCCCCACTGTGTTCAACTGAAACAATCTCTTGTCTTTATTCATAGACAGGATGATCCCCTGTCTGTTACAACATTCCTTTTTTACCTCCAAGTGGTTTTCATTGGCTGCAGTTGTCTTTGATGGTTTTCCATTGACTGTTCTGGGTTGGAGCAAGGGTGGACAACTGAACCTTGCATTAACTCTCCATCTGACCAGGGAGGGTTGGCACCTTGCTCCTGCATAAACAGGCTGACTCCTTCAACCTTAAGACCATAAAGGCATAAACTTCAACACAGTGATATTATTCCTTAAATATTACCCATATAGACATCACATCATGATTATGAACATCGGTAAGTTGCAAGCTTTCAGTAGAGACCTTACATGTTACCCTTGGTGGACAAATACCCTGTAAGCAAGGTATTTGATATAGTGAATTTGTCAGGTCTGAGATGAGAGTTGTTTGCAAAGAACAGGGGACTCTTTGCCAAGGGGCCTTTGTGTCATAGTGGGGCTTTTGTTTTTCTTATGTTATTAGTTTCCTTTTGTTACTGTTGACTGGGGGTTTGTGGAGCATAAGGGATGTCAGTATTGTGAGTGTCTTTCTTCTGGCGGAAAGGCATCTCACATTTTTCACTCTCCCTAAGTATGGCCAGTATAGTGGGGGGCTGGTCAATTTCACTGTCTGTGTAGTCAGTTTCACTATCTGATTCTTAGAGGCTTGTGTTAGCAGGACTTACTGACTGTGCACTGAGAATACCTTGGGGATTGGTACAGGCACAACAGCATGATGTTGTTGGCTTTTGTTTTCCAAACAGTGCAGGAGAATCTTTAAATCCAGCCCTTAGCACTTGCTAGACTTTATTTAAATGAAGCAAAACCCATCCTGAAAACAGTGAAAAGCTCTGCATTTTGGGGCTAACCTAAATTATTCCCATTTACTAGGAGAAAATATGTAGACAGCTTCTCCTTTCTGTAGTCATGCAGCAAAGCAGCACTGTACTTTCTGTATACTCATTACAATAAACGTTGTTTAAATAACAAAGAAAATGCCTTCAGAATTGTCTTTCCCCCTCTGTTTATTCAAACTGTCTCCCTCTCTCTGCAAACTTGGCAAGCAAAGCCTGGCATCGCAGCCCAGAGGACACCTGTTAAGTAAATAGGCTCAGTGTACAAACGCTGCATTCATGGCAGAGTTTTCTGGCGCCCTTAGACAGTTACTTTTTGGTCATTATCATACAGTACAGAGAGATTATTTGTATTTCTCCATTTCATTCAGGCGGCATCTCTGTTTGCAGTGCAGTTCATGTGACCCATGCACGCTGCATACTTGGAGTAAGTAGGCAATGAGGATTTTTATTCAAGCCCTAGTCACAGGTCACCTTAGCTCACAGAGGAAGGGGAAAAAATGATGAAACTGGATTCTTATGTAAAGGAGAATTGGGCCCCATGTCACAATTTTTTCTTTCTTCGACCACAATACGGCTGGATGAGATGTCAGTGGGAAGTGAACAAAACCCCTAGGATCTAAAAGCATAAACTGTTACTGGCTAAGGCAGAAAACCAGGTTTGCTAGCAGAGAGCAGTAATAGACTCATAAACCTTTAGTGTGGACTTGCCACTAGAGGGAGACAGAGAGCTAAACAGTGTCAATATGGGTTGCGTAGTACATGGCCAAAGAGCCAGGAAGAACCGCAATCAGCAATGCAGCGTGTTAGCAAGGCACGTCTTCTTTGCTGCTTTCCTCCTGTTTGTGGCTAGCAGACCTCTCGCATGTAGACACACTGTCGTTGTTTTTTTTAACCCCTCTTCTGCTTTTGTCTGCTAAGTGAAAGAGCCCTCCACCACCAGAACTCTTCTCTCCATGTAGGTCCTTGGGACTGCAATCAAGTTGCCTCTTAGGGCACATCCACGCCGCCAAATCAAATCCCCCAAACCCATGACGGTGAGACTCAGAGCCCAGGTCAATGAACTAGGGCTCACAGGGCTTGGGTTATGGGGCTAAAAATAGCAGTGTAGGTAGCAGGGATCAGGCTGGAGCCCCAGCGCTGAGGCCCTCTCCCTTCACAGGGTTTCAGAGCCTGGGCTCCAACATGAGCCTGAATGTTGCTATTTTTAGCCCCATATCATCAGTGCTGTGAGCCTGAGGCATTTGCCCCAGGCTCAGAAAATCCCTGCCACAAGTCTTTTTTGTTTTGTTTTGTTTTTTTCAGCGTAGATGTACCCTCAACCTTCCCTTGGACAAAGAAAATAGCTTGAGCTTCTTTAATCTCTTCCTGTAAGGCCCAGGTTCCAGACCTCACATCTGCCTTTCAGCTCTTTTCCAAATCCTCTCCAGTTAGTCAACATCCTTTTTAAAATGTGGACACCAGAACTGGACACCATATTCCAGTAACTGTCTCATTCATGGCATATATGGCGGCAAAAACACCTCTCTTTCTACTCAGTAGTCCCTCTTTATACATCCAAGAAGCACATTTGCTCTCTCAGACACTGCATTGCACAGCTCATGTGAAGCTGGTTTTCCACCACGACCCCTAAGTCCCTTCCTTAGGGCATGTCAACACTTACCTCTGGAGCGATCGATCCAGCGGGGGTTGATTTATCACATCTAGTGAAGACACGATAAATCGACCACCAAGCGCTCTCCTGTCGACTCTGGTGCTCCACCGGAGCGAGAAGCGCAGGCGGAGTCGACAGGGGAGCGTCAGCAGTCGACTTACTGCAGTGAAGACACCACAGTGAGTCGGTCTAAGTACGTTGACTTCAGCTACGCTATTCACGTACCTGAAGTTGCGTAACTTAGATCGATTCCCCTCCCCCAATGTAGACCGGGCCTTAGTCATTGCTTTTGAAGTCCCCCAGCCCCATCCTATAGCTATCACTTACCTTCTTTGTTCCTAAGATGTCTGCCCTTGCATTTTGGTGTGTTAAAACAAATGTTGTCCAAGTGAGCCAGCTTTCTGTGAGATCCAGATCGCTTTGTAGAACTGACCTGTCCCTCCCACTCTGACTGATCTGGAAGAAAATACAAAATCAGTGCTGGTAAAGATTGCAGCAGACTCAAAAATTAGTAGAGAGATAATGAAGAGCACTGGCCAAAGTACATATCCCTGCGGTACCCTTCAAGTCCAAAGGGAACATTGTGATCATCTAGTCTGACCTCCTCTGTAACACAGGACATAGAAATGCCCCCCAAATAATTCCTAGAGCTGATTTTTTTGGGAAAAAAATCCCTTCTTGATTTAAAAATTGCCAATGATGGAGAATCCACTGTGACCCATGGTAAATTGTTCCAATGGTTAACTACTCTCACTGTTAAAAATTTACGTCTTATTTCCAGTCAGTTTCTTTAGCTTCAATTTCCAACCATTGGATCGTGCTATACCTTTCTTTGGTAGACTGAAGAGCCCATTATTAAATATTTATTCCCGGTGTACATATTTATAGACTGTAATCCAGTCACCCCTTAACTCTCTCTTTGTTAATCTAAATAGATTGAGCTCCTTGAGTCTATCCATATAAGGCATATTTTCTAATCCTTTAATCATTCTTGTGGCTCTTCTCTGAACCCTCTCCAACTTATCAACATTCATCTTGAATTGTGGGGCCAGAACTGGACACAGTGTTTCAGCAGAGGTTGCATCAATGCCAAACACACAGGTAAAATAACCTCTCTATTCCTATTTCAGATTCTCCTGTTTATGCATCCCAGGATTGCACTCACTCTTTTGGCCACAGCATCATACCAGGAGCTCATATTCAGCTGATTATCTGTCACAACCCCCAAATCTTTTTTAAGAGTCACTGGCCCCACTGCTGGCAGGCCAGGACATTTTTTAAAATATATGATTTTTAACTGGACACAAATCCTTTCAACTAATCATCTAGAGATTTTAAACAGATTTTTGAACAAAACATTAAAAAATCCCCATTGGATGACGATTCTCCCATTTACAATTATTGTTGGAGCTCTATCAGTTAGCCAGTTAGGACATAGCCAAGTTGTAACCAAGTTCCCAGATGCAGTGATACTTGTTGTACAGACAGAACAAGGAGATCCAATTTCAGAAATCCCATTGGCCTCCGAGAGTTAGAAAGATCTGTTCGGTTTCCCTCACTGTGGTTTTGCCCCATTAGTTTAATCAATCATTTATACGGTGAAAAATGCTTCTCTTCAGTCATGTTGATTTTATTCTACATATCAGCAAGTTTAATGTACTTTTATTTCAACTCCTAAAATATGCAGATAATGTAACCTGCTCATTTTACTGGTATCATTTAATTGTAATTGTAGCAGGAGCAATATGGCCCACAGAAATCTTGTGATATTATACAGTAATTTTATTCACTGTACACCTTTGTAAATCGGAACCCTAACAATATTTTTTTTCAACTTACTGGAAGAAGGGCACCGTTGGATAAAGGTAATTTATTAAGCCAGCTCTTTGTTTTAATATGTAGCACCCACACAGTACGGTTTAGTCAGTACAGCCCAAAACACAGAAATATCAAACTGGTGGCTTGTGCTTGTGATACATCAAATCAGAACAGCATAGTCCCGTTTTTCTAAACCAATGAGAATTAACTTTCCTTTAGGAAAGTCACTAAACATAACCAGGAAAATCAAATGATTACAAGCCACGTGGTTAAAAATCAGTGGGCCTGCATCGGAGCTCATGTAAACTGATGTAAATCAGAAATAACTGAGTTGAATTCAGTAGTTACATCAGGTTTACCATGGGGCAAATGAGGTCAGAATTAGGCTCAGCTGTTTGTAAACATCAATAAAGTTTTTTTTGGGGGGGGAGGGATTGGATGCCTAGGTGGTTACCAACAGGGTCACTAGCTCAAATCCAGCTTCATGGGTCTGATATAAGCATTCACGCACATGACCAATCAATCAGCTGGGGCAAGATTTCAGTAGCTACTGACAGAGCTTGATCTTTCAAGATGCTGAGCACCGTAAAGTTAAGCTCACGCTCAGTTTTAAGTATGTGAATTAGTCCCATTGACACCCCTGGAGCTACTCAGGTAAGAAAAGTTACTAAGCCCTTGCAGAGTCAGTCCTCTGTCTTGCTCTATCGTCTTCCTGTGCCCTGCAAAAAAGCTGGGGCCTGCTCCAAAGCTTGACCGAAAGGCCTGACCTCACGGAGCTTTGGATCGGGCCCTTGTCGCGTTCCACCCCAGAGGTGGATGCGGTGATGCGTACTGTTCATCTGCCTGATACTTTTTAAAGCCCCGTGGGATGCTGAAAGGAGCTCTCTCCATGTAAGCTATTATTAGCATCGATACCTTCATGTGTTGCTGTGTATGTCACTCCGTGTGCAGTTCTGTGCTCCCACACGAGTGACTCAAAATCTGCAGAATAATTCGTGTGAGATTTTCCTTCCAAATCTGCAGATTTGAGTAGCAGCTAAAATTAGGCTTTTTTTCTGAGGAATTTTTTTATTTTAGATGCACTATATATAACTGAAACTCGCACAGCAAACACTGAGGCTCCAGAGCTGCCATTGGCAGAAACTTCTAGAGAGATGGGAGAGTGGGCTGCTGTCATAAGAACCAGTGATTGACAAGTCTTCTGTTTCATCTCTGGTCTGATGAGGGAGAACAAAAAGCCAGTGGTGAGGGAGCTCAGAAGAAACTCGGAGAAACGCGTGTTCTTAGCTGATCATTTCTTGATGCAGGTAACAGCCTTAGTCTGTGAGTCCCCTTATTAGGGTCCATTATTATGATCACTGGATCTGGGCAAAACATTTTATGCAAGTCGTTTTTTTGCTGACAATAGGCAGATTCAGGCTGACCAAAATGATTTGCAAATTCAGGTTGCATTCGGCAAATAGATTTGGCAAAATAAAAAAACGGGGGAAAATTTTTCAGAAATGTCAGGATGAAACGTTTTTTGACATTTTGTTTCCAAAAGCTGTTTTGTGTCAGAGTTTACCTACTTTTAATGTTAAAAACCCATTACATGATATTTAGCTCTCCCAATGAAACAAAACTAAATGATTCCCCATAAATCATCTCAGATAGAACACAACATTTGGTTTGATCTAAAACAATTTTTTTCCATCTTTTTGGTTCAATCAGTGAACCAAATTATGAGATTCATGGGTACAACATTAGCTGGAAAACAAAACAATAAAGAGACATCTGCCCATCCCATTTCTTGAGTATCTTTCACACGTAATCTACCGTCAGCAGATCCCAGGGTTTGTCTTTGCTTGACTTGAAGCCAGGAGGCTGGGGAGGGTGAGGAAAGCCTTTGACGAGATTTAGTGCGCTCTCCCATCTCGGTGCAGCTGAACCATCCCCTTTAAAAGGTCACCGTATTCCCTGCCCCCTAAGGGCTACTGCTCCAGGCCACGATTTTCAAAAGTGGCTAGTGATGTTGGGTGTCCAACCTGAGACACCAGTAAAAGGGCCCAATTTTTAGAGGGTGGGGATGGTGTATTTTCTGAACGTCAGGCCCTCTTTATGGTGTCTCACGTAGTGCTCCCCAAAACTGATCCCCGCCAAAAAAAACAAAACAAAAAACCCCCATGGTCAATTTTGAAACCTTTGAGCACAGATTAATGAATTTGTTTGATTTCAGTTTGGACAAACACCCCAGCAGGTGGGAGCAGGTATCCTTTGCTCTAGGTCATTTAATCATTCGCTATCATTATGGAAAAGCCCAAAGGAATTTGGCCTCCTGGCAGACTGGGCTCTGATGGCCTTTGCTCTAGGGGCTGCTGATAAATTCCTTAAAAAGAACAATTATAAAATCAGCAGCACCCTCAGCCATTAACCCCCTGTCAGCCACCAGCCGTCATCTCAACAACAACCAACAAAAACCCAGTAGGACAAACATAATGAAGAATGCCAGCCCAAGCCTTCCCACTCCATTGCAGCAAAGGAAAGCAAATAAAGGCCAATAAACTCAGGCTATTTTGCAGAGCATAGGAGGGAGTCCCAGTGCTGAGTGGACCACAGAGAACATCATACCAGCTTCCTCTTCTCTCTCATGTCCAGAGGGTTCTGGTTCAGGAGCCTCCACTGACCACAGCTGCTGGCAGCATGGTATGGTGTGAAGGTATATAGGGAATACGTCTGGGCCCAGAGGCCTGCAGCTGCTGGCTGGCTGCTTAGCCCTGCTCACTGCACCTGAAAAAGGGCTGGGACTTAATTCACTGACCCTTATAAAAGAGGGCAGCAGGAAATGAAAGAGAGGATTGCAAAACCCTCCAGAAAGCTGAGAGGCCTTGGTCCCAGTGAACTGTTCCTGGAGCCACTGCAGAAAGGACTTGCACCAGAAACCAAAAGGACATAAGGGAGCTTTAGGTTGGATAGTAGGAAAAACTTTTTCACTAGGAGGGTAGTGAAGCACTGGAATGGGTTACGTAGGGAAGCGGTGGAATCTCCTTCCTTAGAGGTTTTTAAGGTCAGGCTTGACAAAGCCCTGGCTGAGACGATTTAGTTGGGGATTGGTCCTGCTTTGAGCAGGGGGTTGGACTAGATGACCTCCTGAGGTCCCTTCCAACCCTGATATTCTATGATTCTATGAGACCATATGGAGTCTTTTATTGCTGAGCTCGGAGGGAAGAACCAGGAAATTCTGATTACTGGCATGAGGGACAGATTTGGGGAAGCGACTACGCAGCCTGCACAGACTTTTGAGGGAAGAGTCTGCAAGGTTTTGATTTTGTTTGTTGAGGAGGCTTAAAATAAAACGACTCACCCTGCTGGAAACTTCTTCCCTGGATTGCTGGAGAGAGCTCAGACAGAATTCATCCAGGGCATGGGCTGCCTCAGCAAGAGCAATGCCTGGTCTGGGAGGAGGAGGGCACTGTAGGAAAGGCCCCAATCCTTTTATCCATGGGGAAATTCTGAGATCTGGTGCATTGCCTTTGGAACACACCAGGTTATTCCAAAGAGCAGGTATTGTCCCAAGTGCTCCCTGTGACTGGATTCCTGGGCTTCATGCCGTCACCTCTGGCAATTACTCACTTCAGATGCTGCAGTCTGGATAGTCCAGGGGATGGAGTATTTGGAGTTTTTTGAGTGTTTATCTTAAATGTGAACCCTTCAACCTTTTCTGATCTGCCTTTCACGCCATCTTGCTACTATATGTCTGCAGAAAGCCCTTAGTCATGAACCTCAATGACATGAAAATCATCAGTTTTAAGAGAGGGACGAAGTCCTGGAAAATCATACCACGACGCTCACGCTTATGTTGGCCAGGAGCTGGACTGGATAATCTAACAGGCCTTCTCCAACCCTCATCTCCTTGATGAGATCATCTGATCTCTCTAGTTCTTGGCAATTCATCCTGTTTTATTCCATTGCCAGCCTATCTGAACTCCCTCAAGCGGTGATCACAGGAGCTCTCATGGCAGGCCCAGGTTTGGTTGGTATCTGGATGGGAGACCCCCCAAAGGAAAAGTAGGATCCGTGGTTGATTTAGTAGAGACTCACACTCCTCCCTGTAAACCAAAGTCCTACGAGAGTGGTAGATTCATATATAAGGTCAGAAGGGACAATTGTGATCATCTGGTCTGGCTTTGGGGAAGCTCCAGGTGCCACCTCTTGGCTGAGATGTAAAACCAATGCCTTGATCACCCATGGAAACTGAAGATCCCGTACATTAATTTGTTTAGCTTTGCTGTCCTTGCTGGATTCCAGCTACTGTACTTGTATTTCCTCTGCATTAATCCCCCCTGTAGGGTCAATGGGATACAATATTCTTCTTCACTTCCTGGCTTGGACTGTTTGTACAGTGCTGCTGCGTGCTGCCAAATAGCTGCTGCTCTCCACCCCAGACCAAGTTGCAGGGGTGGGGGAAGTGGTTCCTAAGTGAAGAGCTTTGGGATGCTTCTTCAAAAAAGGTGTAATAGAATCAGAAAGGGCTGAATAATATGCTTTAACACCCACAGGACACAATATATTGAGGGTCGGGTCATATCAGACGTGGAGTGGATCACCTCACTCACTGCAGTTTCTAGTACGGAAGACTGATGCATTGGAAAGACTAAAATGGACTTATAAAACTGGGAGATCATTATGAAAAGGCAACCAGCAGACCTGTCACAAGTCTCAACCAAGACTCTCACATGCGTTTGAACAGTGTTCTTTATGTCTCACCGCTCCTCTTTGTCAGACGGTATCTGATGCTAGAGAAAGCAAGAAAAGTCTTTATAGGAATGCATTAAAATTTAAAAAGGACTGCGGTAACTAGCCGGGTATTTAAAAAGCAAAACAATAACCACAGCCTGTTGGTGCACTCCTCTGCCAGAGAGATACAGCATGGAGCATCACCGTGGAGAAAGCAGGGGCTTTGTTTCAAACACAGTCCCCGTTCTAGCAATGTGCACCGTCTCCCTCCCAAAATAAATAAATGTTTTAACAGTGAGAGCAATTAACCACTGGAACAACTTACCAAGGGTCATGGTGGATTCTCCATCCCTGACCGTTTTTAATCAAGATTGGAGGTTATTCTAAAAGATCGGGTCAAGGAAGTATTTTGGGAAAGTTCTCTGGCCTGTGATATACAAGAGGTCATACTGGATGATCACAACGGTCCTGTCTGGCCTTGGAATCTATGAGGGGAAAAAATGATTGAACTAATGGATATGAGAAGAGAACAGGAGCCACAGTTGTTTCACTGTATAAGGCAGGGGTGGCCAAACTGTGGCTCACGGGCCCATGCGTCTCTTTTACTTTACATGCCCCCTCTCATTTTCACCTACCAGACTGGGGGCGGGGAGCTTGGGACCTCTGCCTTGCAGCGGGGTGGTGGGGTAGGAGCTTCTGCCTAGTGGGGCGGGGGGTCTCGGGGCTTCAGCCCTGTGGGGTACACTTGCCGGGGCTCAGGGCTTCAGCAGGAGCAGGGATGAAGCCCTGAGCCCCGGCAGGTGCGCCCCAGCTCTTGAGCTTCTGAAGATTGTTGTATGCCTCTCGGAGGGTCAGTAAGTTTGGCCACCCTTGGTAAAAGGTGTGTTTGCAACAGGCACAAGATTGTCACTGGAGCTGGTCAAAACATTTCCATCAATATGATTTTCAACTAAAAAAATGGCCCTTTTCTTCCTAAAGAAAAACTTTCACTGACCATTTTTGTTTTATTTGAAATTTTCTGGTTTTTGACAAAGGCCCCAAATCCAAATGAGTTGATGGGATACCCGGTTTAAATAAATGAGTTGATTGGGATATGCTGTTTTGTTTTTGTTTGGGGGATTTTTTGTTGAAAAACTAGAAGATCCCCATAAAAATATTTGAAAGACAACCCTAAGCTTTTAAAATTTCTTTCTAATCTTTTTGCAGAAAATATGTATAATTTTCTGATCAGCTGTAATTTATTATTAATTGTTATTATTGGATCATCGAAGGGTCCCACTTCCCCACTTATCTCCGGGCTTAGGTCACCATCCCCTGGCGAACCTAATTTAAAGCCCTCCTCTAGGTTAGCCAGCCTGCCTGCGAAGATGCTCTTCCCTCTCTTCGTTAGGTGGAGTCCATCTCTTCCTAGCACTCCTTCTTCCTAGAACAACATCTCATGGTTGAAGAATCCAAAGCCCTCTCTCTGACACCACCTGCGTAACCACACATTTACCTCCACAATCCGATGGTCCCTACCTGGGCCTTTTCCTTCAACAGGGAGGATGGACAAGAACACGACTTGCACCTCAAACTCCTTTATCCTTCTTCCCAGAGCCATGTAGTCTGCAGTGACCCGTTCAAGGTCATTCTTGGCAGTATCATTGGTGCACACGTGGAGAATTAGGAAGGCGTAGCGGTCCGAGGGCTTGATTGCTCTCGGCAGATACTCCATCAAATTCTGAATTCTAGCTCCAGACAAGCAGCACGCTTCTTGAGTTTCCCAGTCTGGATGGCAGATGGATGACGCCGTCCCCCTTAGGAGGGAGTCCTCGACCACCACCACCCGTCTCCTCCTCTTGGGAGTGGTGGTTGTGGAACCGCCATCCCTAGGATAATGCATCCCATGCCTTCCGGTCGATGGGGTCTCCTTCTGATCCCTTCCCTCAGATGACTCTTCCAATAATAAGGAATAAGGAAGTGTTATTTACTCCTTCTCATAACACAAGAACACAAGAAATGAAATTAATGGGCAGCAGGTTTAAAACAAACAAAAGGAAGTATTTCTTCACACAATGCACAGTCAACCTGTGGAACTCTTTGCCGAAGGATGTTGTGAAGGCCTAGACTATAACAGGGTTCAAAAAAGAACTAGATAAATTCATGGAGGATAGGTCCATCAATGGCTATTAGCCGGGATGGGCAGGGATGGTGTCCCTAGCCTCTGTTTGCCAGAGGCTGGGAATGAGTGACAGGGAATGGATCACTTGATGATTACCTGTTCTGTTCATTCGCTCTGGGGCACCTGACATTGGCCACTGTCGGAAGACAGGATACTGGGATAGAGGGACCTTTGGTCTGACCCAGTGTGGCCATTGTTATGTTCTTATTTTCTCTTTCTTGGCCAGTTTCCGATCCAGGAGACAGCTCTAATTCTCACCCCAGGATCCATAATGGCCTCTCGTGGATTTTGTCAAAGGATTTTTGAAGTCCACATAGATAGGATCGAACCACTGGAGTGTGGATGGAGAGCAGGCTGTCCTTTGAAGGTTCTGGAGGCTGGCACCTGGATTCTACCTGGCTGAGGCTGGGGAGCAAGGGCATCACAGATTAGTGCTCCAGTGCACTGAGTACTGCAATGATCAGACATGTCCTGTTAGCTTGCACTCAAAATAAAACAGAGTTGCATTAAAGGAACCCAGGACCATCACAGAAAGGAAAAGAGCACTCATTCTCTGCTGAGGTTTCAGATTAAGATGGTTTCATGTGTTGCTCAGTGACCATCTGCTGATTATTTTTCGCTTTCAGTTTGATAAATGCTATTCATGGGTCTCTCGAAACAGAGCTTCCTGTAGGCAGAAATGTGGAAGTATTTGCAAGCCCGATGAAAAGAGGTTCCTTCCAAAACAGCAACGGATGGCTTGTCTAGTGAATAGAGCAGTGGCTAAACACTCAAGAAACCTGAGTTCAAGTCCCACCTCTGTCATAGATTCCCTATGTATCTGTGTGCAAGCTGCTTAAGCTACCCTGTACCTCAGTTTTCCTGTCTGTAGACTGGGGCTAACACTTCCCTACCTCACAGGGGTGTCACGAGGGTGAAATCCAGTAACGAGGTGCTCAGACACTGTGGTGATGAAGGTCATGTAAATACTTAGATAGGCAGAACAGGCTGTGTGGAACCTATTATAGGGGAGAAGGGTGATAGATTTCATAGAACTGTAGGGTTAGAAGGGACTGCAGGGTCATCTAGCCCCCTGTCAAGATGCAGGAGTTGTTGGTTTTCTAAAGTGAACTCACTGGTGGTGAAAGGAGCAAGCCTGGCATCTCTTGATTGGGAACTCCTCTGTCTACACCCAGAACGGGTTCCGTACTAGCAGCAGCAGGGTAAGCTCCCCACCACCACTGCCTCAGCCGTGCCCGGGAGGGACTATTCCTAGGGGTGAGATGGGCGGATCACTCTCCCGGGCCTATCCAGCCTCTCTGCTGGGACTACCAACAATGGAAGCCAATTAGTGCCAGCCGTGGGAGGGGTTCTTAGTGGTGCAATCACCTGTCAAGTGGAAATGGGAGCAAAATACAGGGTCAAACACTGCCAAAGTCTGTGGGGGTTTGTGTGACAGCTGCCCTTCTGGCCAACCCAGTGGGGACTGGTCTGGCAACCTCCAGCATTAAAAGCATGAGCTAAACTGCCAACACATCCTCATGGGGGATGCAAGAGACTTGTAGCCCATGCAGGTCTGCACAGAGGGGGATCTGTAACACATACTCACCAGTAGGTTACAGCTAGACCTGGGGTTGTGGTTTGGGGCCACCCACTCCACCATCACCTCCTGAACATGGTTACAGCGCCTCTCAAATTCAGCCCCCTTGGGGTAACAGGGAACCATCCAACTGGCGCACAGCAAGTGGGGAGGAGGTTTTGGCCAAGGATATCAGCCCAAACTCCTTCTCTTGTGACAAGTTCTAAGGGGTTTTTAGTATCCTGTCGAACCTCTGAAAAGCATCCTTTAGTCAGCGGCATGGTGGTTCTCTATTTATAGCTCTTTTCTATGCTAGTGCTCAGTTAAGAACAATTTAAATTGACTCTGGTGGGACTTGAATCCATGATCTATTTCAGTCTCAAGTCCTGATTTAGCCAAGACTTAAGTGCCATTGATATTGTGGGACTTAAGCACATAAGCACATGATTAAGTGCTTTGCTGAATCAGGTTCTTGCAGATCAGTTCTCTAAGCATGGAGACATGCAGCAGTGTAGTGGACCCTAGTTTCTATTATGGGTTGTGTACATGTGTGGATAACCCGAAAGAAGAAGGTTACCAGTGTTTTCTTGTTAGCCTCTGTCTTAGCTGATCTCCTTTTTAACTAAATAACTTTTGCTGCATGATATGCAGTTGCAGGCTAGAAGTTTGCCAACAACATGCACCAAGCTTCAGCTGGCAAATCAATCTTGAGCTGAATTATACTATTAAATGAAAATCACTTATATTTTTCCCCTTTAAACTGTCTTATTTAGTTTTCAATTTTCAGATTATACTGTTAGCAGCTTTTATTGCTCATTTTTGTTGTTCTAAAACCAAGGAGTTAAAAGCATCTGCTGCTTAGATTTCATAAGCAAATCCATCACAAGATAAAGGAAAGAAAAAATGGGAAAAAAAAGAGAGAGAGAAAACAAGATCAGCTTTTGTCTTGGAGTCGTGCAGTGGTCGATTTCAGTTGGATGCGAAAGTTTGCTGGGCTCACTGAGGAATGCTACTGCAAACACAACTCTTGGGAAAAATGAAATTTGTTGCACTTTTCTAGAGCTTTTCAGCCATCACTTTCTGAAGGTAAGTACAATTCTCCCCATATTACAGATTGGGGAAAATGAGCCTAGCGTTATTGTTAATGATGATGGTGCTAAGGAATAATAATCATCCTCAGTAGTGTATTAGACGTTTTGCAGACAAATAGGAGACCAAGTTCCCTGCCCGGAAGGATTTACAATCTCAGAAGACAACAAATTATAAGGAACGGAACATAAGAACAGCCACACTGGGTCAGAACAATGGTCCATCGAGCTCAGTATCCTGTCTTCCGACAGTGGCCAATGCCAGGTGATTCAAAGGAAATTAACAGAACACGGCAATCATCAAGTGATCCATCCTATCGTCCAGTCCCAGCACTGGCTGTTGGAGGTTTAGGAACCCCGAGAGCGTGGGGTTGCACCAACAGACATCAAGAGAATAGACAAGAAGCTATTGCATGTGTCTTCTTTTTTTCCATGATGATCATTATCACAATCAATTTTGCTAACTTACAGACACTCCCAGGAAGACTAAGGGACCACACACCCCCTTGGGAGAAGCGTCTTTTGAGAAGGGACTCGAGAGGGTGGAGGCCTGGCAGTTAGGACGAGGGAGATGGTTCAGGAAGTAGGAGCTGCCTGGCAGAAGGCACAGAGATGAGGGTGGCATGGGGACATGAGGGCTGTGCCCACAGGGGGAAGTTACTGCCTCAAACGTCCTGCTATTGCAACCCACAACTGGTTCAACTCCATCAGTGGCATTAACACAAGAGCCGCAGCAACACCTCCGCCTCTTCTTGGGTTGTGTGCAATGAGGGACTGAACCTGGGGATCCTAACACATGTGCCTCGGTTACCTGAGCTGAGAGAGTCAGCTCTGTTAGGCCAGCCCGCTGCAGACTCGTTAACCTGTATTTGTGGCCCAACTACAGGGAATAGGCGGGAGAGAAGTTGGGCCAGGCCTTGAAGGCAGTCGTTCAGATGGAGTCAGTCAAAGCTCATTTATAAGCTAGACTTCAGGGATCTGCCTGGGAAACCATAAAGGAGTTTATAACTGGAGGGAGGGAGAGGAGCTTTGCCAGTTTAATTTTTCAACCAAGAAAATTATAACCCAAAAAGCCAGACTCCTTTTGCCAGTTGCTTGCCTGCACATGCCATTAAATAATCGAATCTGTCCCCCCATGTGCCAGGCTAAGCAAACCAAGCCCAAGGGAAGGAAAAATGTGCTTCTGGCTTTGGAGAGCACAGCCAAACAGCAAAAGCACTGCTGAGTGTCTGTCTGTCACTTGCAGATCCATCCAAACGGGGTGCGCCAGTGCCCTCTTAGATCTGGGAGCACTTAAACTACAATGCCCAGTACTGGTGCCGGGTTTTTTTTTTTTGGGGGGGGGGGAGGAGGAGGGTCAGTTCCAAAAGTGTGGCACTGAACCGAGGGAATGAATTAGAAGGGCTCTCTGAACAAGCTCAGCTGGACCACTTTGGCTTTCATCCCAAATGGGGAAAAATACAGTACAGGTAGGATGGGTTCAGGTGAACCTGAGCTAAAGACCATATTCATCTTAAGCCTTGCAGCCAGCTGGTACGACCCATGCCTGGGAAACATCCAGCAACAAATGCGGTGTCTGTAGATTCAAGGAGCCTCTCCAGGGGAAAGATCCTCTGCTGGTCTGAATTCTCATAGCTCCATTGACTTCAAAAGTTATGACAATGTACACCAGCTAAGGACCTGCTCCAAGGTGTCCCCAGCCAGTGGTTAGATTCAGTGCCTAGTGCAGGCAGCCATGAAAGCGTAACATCCCAAACACTCTGTTTCCAATCCATCCTATGGAGCAGTTCACCCATCCTAAGGACCAGCTGAACCCAGACACATCAGTGAATCAGCCAGACTGGTTTGGACGCAATCTCAGACAGAGGGCAACACACCAGCATTCAGTGGAGATATGGTGCATGACTGAACCCCCTTAAATATGGATAAATAGACACAGAGTGGAGAATTAAAAAGTGAATTATGTAGATGGCCCCCTCACTATAGGATCTTCTGTATTTAATGGAGGAGGAACTAAGGCATAGAGAGATTAAGTGACTTGTCCAGGATCACCCAGAGCATCTTGAGTAGAGCTGGAGCAGAAGTCCCAAGCCCTACCTCCGTTCTTTGACCACAAGGACATCCGTCCTCACTAAGAGCCAACGAGACAGAGCGTGAGTGACGCAGACCTTTGTTATATGTTAACTACAACTAGCTACTGATTTGGGGGTGGCAGGGTGAAACTGAAACAAAGACAAAAGTCTAGGAACCTTTTCAATAAAAGAAAACTGCTGAGTCACATGGTTTTAAAAGTGGAAACGCGGGTTAGTCATTTTTTCCCCAGGAATGGGGTATCATTAGCGAGCCGGTGAGCATGTAGCTGCATGCATTTATTATGCAAACAGCTATGAAAATGACTGTCTCCAAATGATTGAATGTCATCAACAAGCAGGAATCCAAGGGTGAGACCCCAGTGGGGCATTCACATGGGAAAGCATAATTGGATAAAATATTGTGAGGCCATGAAATCCCAATTTGCCAGTTTTTCTGATGCAGTCCGGCTCTCACCTGGCTCCCTTCACTGTGCCTTCAGAAGCTATGGAACGGGGAAGATCAGGTACAATACAAGTCCTTGGAGCAACCTCTCCTCTACAGAGGAAGGCTATCTTTGAACAGAATTAAAACCCGCAGCAAAGGCCGTCACATTAGTGCTATTGTCCCCTTGTGCAATCGCCAGTTTAGGCTAGCTTTTTTCAGCATTTGAAAAGGGATCCAGCCCTGGTGAAGGGAGCTTGACTGACGGCTCAGGAGTCTGAAATCCCCTTGTCGAGTCCCAGAACAGGCAGAAGCAACTCTGCCAACGTGCCTCAACATGAATGAAGGAGGATTCAGTCTAGGAATGAGAGGGAGTTTGGTCTCCTTGCCCTCGCTACCGTCACAGCTAATGAGGGAGGCAACTTGGGTTAATAGTGAAGGGGAAGGTGCTGTTTTTGTAACACAGACAGATGCCAACTAGGGTCCATACTGAGATCTTTTCACACAGCCCCCACCTGTGATGTTAGTGGCTCATCACTACCAACCTGGGCAGATTCAAGCAGGTAAAACAAAAGTTTTGCAGATTTTAATACTGTCAAATAAATCCGTAGCCAATTGGGAACTTCACAGCTGTCACTATTGTGGCCATGTCAGCCACTGAAAAACCAGGGGTGGCGGTGGTGATGGAACCCAGAATCTCCAGCTCCAAAAGCACAAGTCCCTGCTTTTTGAGCTAATGGGAAATCACCTTTGGCTTGCAGCAGTATAGGAACAATGACACATAGGTGAACAATTCTGCTGGTCCTTGCAGAGGTTAGTGGTACACATGTACACTAGCCAGTTAATTACAATGTGAACACATGTTTTTCATAGGTTTTGTTGGAAATTTCACACTCCCCTGCACTATCGGAAACCCACAGACAACAGCACAGAGCTGTAAGAACCCAAATAATATGAAAATATGTTTTTTTTTCAGTTTCTATTTAAAATATAAGGAGCCAGATCCACAGTTAGTGTCAAATCGGCATCGCTTCATTGAAGGCAATAGAGCTAAACCAGCAGAGACAACATTTATATGCCCAATGTGTCCCCTTTAGACTTTGTGTCTCAACCATGTTGCAAGGTTTCTGCTCCGCTTGTTCAGCTTTTAGAAGAAAGAACGTTATGGCCTTAGAATCTACAGCTGGAAAGTGTCATGGGAACAGGAAAACTGATACCACGGGCCAGATTTTCTTAGCAGAGAGGGTGCAGCTGAGCCCTTGAAAATCTGGTCAGCAGAGAACCAGAGATGCCCCATACTTTATTAAGGCCGCCACACAACATTGCCTGCTCCTGGCTAGGATGTGGAGGTCCAAAAAGCCTCTTGAATTGAACGTGGCTACACCAAAAGGGTGATCACATTTGCCCCCCTGCCAATAGTGTTGTTGTTGGATGGTCGTATTGCGCTAGTCCCTGGCCGTAGCGTAGTGCTGGGAGAAAGCTTGATGGTGCAAAGAGCCTTCCTCCCTTTCCCCGCTTACATGCCCGGCACAGAGCCACAGATAATTGCAGTCTGGTGGGGCGTGCAGGGACGGTGCCCTCCATGTGCCTATGGGGACACTGTCGCCCCTAAGAGGGCCAGGAGAACTTCTATTCCCTGCACTGGGCTATTGGCTGGCTGAGCACACAAACCCAGAGGATGGTGCATTCTATCTCTAGCTGTGGCTTTGGGTGATACAAGGGGGCCTGGTTCAAGTCTAAGGTCCCACAAAGCCTCTCACCTAATTAGCAGCACACGGTTGGCCCACTGGGGGAAACGAGGCTTGTCCTAGTGAGAGTACAACTAGTGAGAGGCAAAAGTCCCAGGGCCTGATTCAGATCTCACACCAGAGTAAATAAAGAATACCTCTACTGGAGTCATCCCTGGTGTATGATGGTGCCTGATACTTTGAGATATATCCAGGACTAACTTACTAGCATTAGGAAGAAACTTCCCACCTAGGCATGTTTCTGGGGGTGTCTTTGCCAGCCAGTGTCTTCTTTTGACTGTGTAATGTCACTGCAATGCTGCCTCAGTTTCCCCCATCCTGCCAACAGTCACTTACCCCTGTGCTTTCTCTTGTTACTCCAGCCCTCTGGTTAAGTTGCTCCTCATCTCTCTTGTTCTAGGGCAATAAAGAATCGGATCGATCAGGAGTCCAATGACTCTCAATGACTCTAGAGAAGGGTCGGTAATCCCAGCCCCCAGGGTGTCATGACCCCTCTTCTCCAAGAGGGTTTACTATCCCCTTTGCTGGGGATGGGAGGAAAACCCAGGCCCACCCACTCCTCTAGGATCCAGCCCAGGGATCCTGCATTAAGGAACTGGACCAATTCCTTGCAATCACTTGCTGCTTCTCTGGGCTGCTTCCTACTTCACCTCTCCTATAGGCCTTTTCTGGACTCGTGTTTTCTGTGTGTCTCTCTCTGGAAGTTCCCTGGCATCTCCCTGCCAGACTGCTGCTGAAGAAGTCTCCTCTCAGCAGTCCATCCGGCAACCACGCTTCTTGGCACTGCAGCCTTCTTGTCCTTCACCTGCTGCCGGCCCAGCAATTAGCTGCAGGTGAGGAGACAGCTAGCCTTAGTGGCTGTGGTAGAATGCAGTCTGTGCACCCCATGAAAACATGTTATCGCCTAATTATCCTTTACGAGGTTTCACAGCTTCCAACAAAGCACCTGACATGGACCCGTGGATGAAGATTGGCCTAGAATGACCATTGATCTGATCCAACGTGGCAGTTGCTGTGTTTCTGTGTATAGGGATCTTTGTGCATATCTGTATCCTTGTGCATCTTGTGCCACCGGGCCTGACTCTTTTTGTTCCTGCATGTATTCCGGTGCATGCCTCCGTGTGTGTGTGTGTGAGCTCTCACGCATGAGTGTGCATGCATATTTACATGCATCCACCTTCCTGCATGGAGTGGTTCAGCCTGAGAAACATTGAAGACAAATGGCAACAGAACAGTCTGCTGCCTTGTCTTGCATATCTTTGCGTTCACTTTGTGGTCGGGCTCTATATGATTCTGGCTGTGGGTTTTTTTCCCCCAAGGGAGTTTATGTTATGGCTGAAAGTAATAAGACGATTTTCACTAACTCATAAATCTGCTGCCAGCTTGCTGCCTCTCCTGCTGAGAGAGGACACGGGCACTTGTTTGTCTGAGCTACTGCTCTGAACAATGTCAAGTTTCTCCCAACCAGAACAGTAGACAAACAAAGCGCATTCTGAAAGGACTTCTCTTGTTTAACACGGGCTGAATGTTTTAGCTGATTTAGGACATTGATTATGCAGGGCTTGGGGAATTTTTGTAGCTTCCTTTTTACACCTACTGTTGCTTTTTGCCTCACCGCCCTACAGCTCTCTCTCTCTCTACCCTATAAAGTCTATGAAAGCCCAGGAAACATCCTTTAGAAACAGCTTTCCAGCAGTCCTAAAAACCAGCGTGTTCATGTTTTGATCCACTGACTGGATATTTCACACACATCTCAGACATTGCACCATGATGACGCAGGGTCAGTGCTTTTCCAGTGCTGGACTAATCGGCAATTAGATCCAGGCTCCATGTATCTGTCCATCTTGGATATGGGCAAGTTAGCTGAGATAATACAAAGGTGACGCTGCTTGGGGAGAGCAGCTAGAGAACACGGTAAGGTTGAGGTCTGTCCCTATGATGGATACTTATAGGGTCTTTGGACCAGGAAGAATCTTTTTGGTTATGTGTTTGTATAGTGCCCAGGTGCTACTGCAATACATGTGCAATTAATTAATATAATAATAATTAATACTCTTTGCCAATGCAGCTTGCAGCTTAGGGGTACGGCTGTGTCCCTGGTTGCTCTTGGAGTCCCAGATGACTTGAGTGACCATCGCTCTACTTGTCCATCTCCTTGCACACACGTGCCTAGAGACCTACGGTGTTCCCAGTTACACCTATTTTTAAAAAGGTGCTTAAGCAATCCTGGGAATTAGAGCCCAGTGAGAGGAAAACTGGCTGAAACTACAATTACAAATAGAATTATAACATATCTAGCCCTCTATGATACAATGGGGAGAAACCAGCACGTCTTCTGTAATGGAAAATCATGCTTCTCTAATCACCTAGAATTCTTTGAATGTGACGGTGATTTCAGTGGGAGTTAAGCCCCTAAATACCTTTGAGTATTTGGGCCAAAGTCCCTTCCAACAGGCTATTAAGGAATTAAGTAGTCCTTGGGTGAGAGGTAAAGTGCTGTCATGGATCAGCAATTGACTAAGAGACAGAAAACAAAGAAGGAATACATGGTCAATTTGCAACATGGGAACAACTGGGGTTCCCAGACTCCCACTACTATGACTGGTGTTCTGAATTCATCAGTGATCTGGAACAGGGAGTGAGCAATGAGATGGCAAAATTTGCATCTGACACAAAATTATTTAGGTCAAGTCTAGAGAAGACTGGATAGTGTGATCCAGCTCCTAGTGGGGCACTTAGTCTGAGGGCTCTCCTCCCTGGACCCAGCCGTCGCCCGATTGGTTCAGAACACATTTCATTGTGAGCTCACCAGGCGATCTCTGCTACCTGGACCACAGGTGGCCCTGAGACCACAGGGCGAGCGCTGCTTTTGAAAATCTACAGCCTGTGGCCTGGTACAGATTTACATTTGATACAGCACCTTCCATCTCAAAGTGTCTCCAAGCACTTTACAGACCACATCCAGGGATCATTTTATCTCCTATGGCAATGTTAAAAATGATCTAGAAAAAATACCTCCCATTCTTTGCCCACCTTGTAGTCCTAAAAAATGGGTTTTCCACTACTTCCCCTGGGAGACTATTCTACAGTTAGATCAGGGAGCGTTCTGCACACAGTTCCTCCCATTACGCCTTCCTACCCCTGTCCCCACTTCAGACAGCTGTTGGCAGGGATTGTGTCACCCTTAGCCCTGACTTAGCCAAGAATTAACCCTTGAAAATCTTCCCTCAGGACTTTTGTTCCCTCCAGCCCCCGTGCTCACATTTCTCTCTGCAACATCCTTTGGGGAGGGAGCTCCCCTGCCTGAGCACAGGACCAGTAGCCTGGAGGCTGCAGTGATAGCAAGGCTGGGTTGCAAGCAGCTTGGGAGCTGGGGCTGGAGAGCCTAAGAGCTGGAAGGAGACACACCCTGCTTCTGGGAGTGAGCAAACTTAGCCACAGCAGGAGGACACAGGCAGATGCAACTCTGATACCCTCCTGCCCTTGGACTGCCCGAGAGCCTGGCCTGGGAACTGCTGCTGTGTGGTTCTTCGTGTTGCAACTGAAAGCAGTCACGCCAAGGGCAGCTGCACCTTTCATCGGTTGCAGCTAAAGCTAAAGAACCCTGTGTTATTTTCTGGGACTCTGTATGGGACCCTAGTAATGGGTATGCTCCAGAAGACCCCAGTCTTTGCAGGGCCCGCAGCGCCTGCCTCTCAGCACACAGCAAGCGTCCAGGGGACTGGTTTTTCACAGCACCACCTGCAGGGGGCGTGATTACGTCTTTAGTGGATGACATTTGCCACCCCAAGATGAATCTCAATTTGTTGTTTCTTGCCTCGTGTTATTTCTCACTCCTGAGTGGTGTTGCAGTCCTCCCAAATTTGCTACTGAGCATGTCATGTGTCCACCAAGATACACTCACTCCCCTCTTCCACATCGGTAATGAGGATGTTAAATGAGACCCGACCTGACACTGATCCTACTCCAACCCATGGTTCCTGGATGAGCCGGTATTAATTAATATTGTGAGTGGCACTTGATGGCTACTCCACACACTACCATTCACTATTTGATGAAGAAGGACGACCCGCAGCTGAGGCACTGGTCAGGGACTCAGGAGATCTGGGTTTCATTCCCTTCTCTCCCACTGATTTTCTACGTGAGCTTGGACAAGTCCCTTCAGTTCTGTGCGTTTATGTCAGACTGGGGTTAACAGGACTTCCCAACCTTGCAGGGGCATTGTGGGGATAGAATAATAGCATCACAGAAGATTAGGGTTGGAAGAGACCTCAGGGGGTCATCTAGTCCAACCCCCTGCTCAAAGCAGGACCAACCCCAACTAAATCATCCTAGCCAGGGCTTTGTCAAGCCGGGCCTTAAAAACCTCTAAGGATGGAGATTCCACCACCTCCCTAGGTAACCCATTCCAGTGCTTCACCATCTTCCTAGTGAAATAGTTTTTCCTAATATCCAACCTAGACCTCCCCCGCTGAAATTTGAGACCATTTGACAGGGTAACAAGCTTCTTTGTCAGGGTAACAAGCCTTGTGGATAGCGGGGAAGCGGTAGATGTGGTATATCTCAACTTTAGTAAGGCTTTTGATACAGTCTTGAATGACCGTCTCATTAACAAACTAGGGAAATACAACCAAATGGAACTACTATAAGGTGGGTGCATAACTGGTTGGAAAATCGTTCCCAGAGAGTAGTTATCAGTGGTTCACAGTCATGCTGGAAGAGCATAACGAATGGGGTCTCGCAGGGATTGGTTCTGGGTCTGGTTCTGTTCAATATCTTCATCAGTGATTTAGATAATGGCAGAGAGAATATACTTATAAAATTTGCGGACGATACCAAGCTGGAAGGGGTTGTAAGTGCTTTGGAGGATAGGATTAAAATTCAAAATGAGCTTGACAAACTGGAGAAATGGTCTGAAATAAATAGGATGAAATTCAATAAGGACAAATTAGGAATTTGGAAGGAAGGAACTTAGGAAGGAACAATCAGTTGCATACATACACAGTGGGAAATGACTGCCTAGGAAAGAGTACTGTGGAAAGGGATCTGGGGGTCATAATGGAGCACAAGCTAAATATGAGTCAACAATGTAACACTGTTGCAAAAAAAGCAAACATCATTCTGGGATGTATTAGCAGGAGTATTGTAAGCAAGACACAAGAACTAATTCTTCCTCTCTACTCCACGCTGATTAGGCCTCAACTGGAGTATTGTGTCCAGTTCTGGGTGCCACATTTCAGGAAAGATATGAACAAACTGGAGAAAGTCCAGAGAAGAGCAAGAAAAATGATGAAAGATCGAGAAAACATGACCTATGAGGGAAAATTGAAAAAATTGGGTTTGTTTAGTCTGGAGAAGAGAAGACTGAGAAGGGACATGATAACAGTTTTCAAGTACATAAAAGGTTGTTACAAGGAGGAGGAAGAAAAATTGTCCTTCTTAACCTCTGAGGACAGGACAAGAAGCAATGGGCTTTAAATTGCAGCAAGGGCGGTTTAGGTTGAACATTAGGAAAAACTTCCTAACTGTCAGCGTGGTGAAGCACTGGAATAAATTGCCTAGGGAGGTTGTGGAATCTCCATCATTGGGGATTTTTAAGAGCAGGTTGGACAAACTCCTGTCTGGGATGGTCTAGATAATACTTAGTCCAGCCTTGAGTGCAGGAGACTGGACTAGATGACCTCTCGAGGTCCCTGCCAGTTCTATGATTCTATGATTGCTCCTTGTTCTGTCATCTGCCACCACTGAGACCAGCCGAGCTCCATCCTCTTTGGAACCCCCCTTCAGGTAGTTGAAGGCTGCTGTCAAATCCCCCCTCACTCTTCTCTTCTGCAAACTAAATAACCCCAGTTCCCTCAGCCTCTCCTCATAAGTCATGTGCCCCAGCCCCCTAATCATTTTCATTGCCCTCTGCTGGACTCTCTCCAATTTGTCCACATCCCTTCTGTAGTAGGGGGACCAAAACTGGACACAGTACTCCAGATGTGGCCTCACCAGTGCTGAATAGAAGGGAATAATCACTTCCCTCAATACGTGTGGAGCAGTGCTGATACTGCGGTATAGATGGTCATCTCAGTACCTATATCCACAGATTGCTCTTTGCTTGCTCTGATTTCCAACCCAGGGTTCCTAGATGAGCCAGTAATAATTAATATTGTGAGTTGCATTTTGTGAGGGGCGAATGCTTTACCATAAACCAGATCTGTTAAATCTACAGTCTTTCCTTCAGCCACTCATTTTGTATTAAAAAAATTAATTTTGCAGCTGCAAATGCGGGTCTGATTAAAGATGCTTGATTGACTGAAGTGCTCAGTGTGGCCACCAACAAACACAGCATGAACAGTCACTGAGAAAACCTTCCCCATCTCTACTGTCCACCAGCATGCTTCACTTTTGAGGTGGAGCGGGCCGGTCAGCTCCTCGAAGTTTCTCCGATTGCCAGCGGGGCGGCCTACCATTGGATAATATGGAAGCATGACCACCACACGCTGTGTTTATACCCCTTAAATCACTTCATACCCACTGGTCTTGAGAAGACAGTAACTTTTGGTCACCCCAGACCTGCACTAGATATGAACTGATGACAATGGGGAAGCCTACATAACCCAGTGCTGGAATCTGACCCACTCAAGCCTCCTTTATAATAAAAGCCTGTGAACGCTGCCATGTTGCTGGCCGTGAAGCCATGACAGGGGACTGTTGTTGGACTTGGGAGAATTATGACATGAGATGGGATGAAGGATCACAGTTCTGGAGATCTGTTGGAAACATTTCTCCACAGAGATATTTTTGGCCTGGTTCCCGCTGACATTTGCACTGTATAAATGAACACCTGGCCTTTTATCCCCACTGCTACACAAACCTGGCAGTCCCACTCCCCACAGGTGGGATTTCCCCTCCTACTGAGGTCTTTCGGCCTGGATGGGTTGGGGAAGGAAAGCGACTGAAATGGGGCTGAAGAGGAATCATGTACGTTCACGCCATTCAAGCTGGCCTGTTAACTCTTTGCTAGGGGGCTGAGGACAGGGTTGTGGGTTCTTTCCATTACCGAACTATGGGTGATGAATGATAGTGAAATGAGATGCAGAGAAATGTGTCATGCTGTTCTGTGCTTGACAAAGGGCCACCGACCCTCAGTCAACAGTCTGCCTCCAACCATAGTGACCAGGGACTCGATATCCATCGAAAAGGACCATTCGAGTCAAGCGTCTACGATGATCTGTTGCTGTTGGCCAGAAAATGTCCGTGGTTGTAGACACCAGTCAAACTAGGACCTTGAATCCAAACTCCTTGGGATATCAGGATGGAGGGGGTGAAAGGATCCAATTCCCCTAGCATCTGTGTGATTTTGGTTATGTCACAGAGACTTATACACTCTCTTTTTGTTTGGACAAGAGCAAACTTTCACTAGGACAGGTATTTTTGTGAGACCTGAGGCTCGGGGCAGTGAAATTCTCACTGATCTGACAAGATTCCCACCCTTTTGGGGGTGAAATCTTGGAAGAATATCTTGTGTACCTGACTCCCAGCCCTTATTTGTTCTTTGATCCTAAAGTCAAGCCCTCACCTGAATCTGGCCCTGCCTCTTTGAGCTAAATAAAACAAGCAGGTGTGATTCGAGCAGGTCTCTACCACACTAAATCCACCTCAGAGAGCTTTTATCATAGAATCATAGAATCATAGAATATCAGGGTTGGAAGGGACCCCAGAAGGTCATCTAGTCCAACCCCCTGCTCAAAGCAGGACCAAGTCCCAGTTAAATCATCCCAGCCAGGGCTTTGTCAAGCCTGACCTTAAAAACCTCTAAGGAAGGAGATTCTACCACCTCCCTAGGTAACGCATTCCAGTGTTTCACCACCCTCTTAGTGAAAAAGTTTTTCCTAATATCCAATCTAAACCTCCCCCATTGCAACTTGAGACCATCACCACGTGGGTTGGAGGGGAAGGCAAAAGACAACAAACAAACAAACCCCCTTTCCCCTTCCAGAATAAATGCCTTTCATCTTTGGTGCCACCACGAACCATTTGGCCCCGCCACAAGCAATATGCTCGAAGGAGTCAAAAATAAAACGATTCTACTGCAGTAAATGAATAAACATTGTAAAATGACAGAGGTAACGTCCTGCTGTGAAAAATATATCGCCCCTAAGTGGGGAACGAGCTGCTCCTTGAGTGAGATGAGATTCTTGAGCTGTATTTTCCTCTGCCCTGTGAATGCTTCAGAGGAAAATGCTGGGGCAAGAAGTCAGAATCAGCATTTAACTGGAAATCTGAGAAGCTCAGTTAGACCCAGGGGAATGAAACCACTAGGAATTAAAAAAGAAAACCCTGCAACATGTGCGTTTCTGTGGGTGCTGACTGTGAGGCATCCCTGTGCCAGCCATTGTGTCTAATTTGTGATGCACTAGTGGTTGGAACAGCACAAAACTCATCAGTCTCTGATCACAGGGGGCCTGAGGGATAATTGTCTTTGATTCCACTGCACGTTGGAGATTCTCCACCTCCCCCGAGCCTGCAGTTGCTTTCCAGTGAGCCTCAACTCTTCAAGACCTCCTATAGGCTCCTATCCTCCTGGACACCGGCCAATTCTCTCAGTCCCCTACCCCTCTGCCTGCTCCATCATCCCCTTTGAGCATCTTGGTGTCTTCCCCCCCGCTTCAGTGCTAGTGAAAAGTGTTGCATTGCCAGGTCCGGTCCTCCATTTATGCTCAGAATAGATACAATATAAGCAGTGGTAGTGCAGACTTCTCCCATCAGTCTGCTTCCACTTTCGGCCTAAGGGGTTCACTTCTAGGTGGAAGAGGGGAGTTTACTCCTTCAGTCCTGAGCTAGCTAACAAAGGTACTAGTTAGCGCTAATAAGAGGGCAGGAACCTGAAACTGGACTGAGACCGCCAACTTGTTTCCTATAGGCCACCACCAAATGGTAACAGCTGACACTCACTACCTGCCCGGGCTGGATTTGAACCAGTGACCTAGAGATGGAAGAGGTTTTGGGCCAGTATCATTGCTGGCACTCGTGGACACAGCTCCGTTGACCTCAGTGGAACTGTGTCTATTTACATTAGCAGTCAATTTGGACTCCAGTATTCTGATTTTTGAACCCAATATGATCAATGGTGCAACCATCCATATGTTCCAGAGCAGGCCGGAGAGAGCTCCAAACATGAGAATAAAGTCCACTGTAATTTGCATAAATGAGAGGGAGATTTGGAGTTAAATACTACCCATGACTGCTTCCTTCTGTGTTAGCCCTGGTATTACTGGGAAGTAGGAAGTCACTGCATAACAGTTTAGGACAGGAAGTGAAGAAAAATATTGTGGGAAGGAAGGATGGTGGAGGGCTTATGGCATTAGCCAAATACTTGGGCGAATTGGCTTCAAGTCCCTGCTGTTCCACAGATTTCCTGCATGACCTTAGGCAGCTCACTTAATCTCTCTGTGCCTCAGTTCCCCTTCTTTACAATGGGGATAACAGCCCTGCCCTAGCTCACAAGGGTGTAGTGAGGCTAAATGCCTTAAAGACCGTGAGGTGCTCAGTTAGTGTGGTGATGGGGGCCTGGGACAGGGTGTTGGGCAAAGGATTGCTGATTCAGCCCTCGGTCACGCCAGCTCCCATTGAGGGGGGCAGATTCGAGCTGGATGGAAATAACCAGGCCCTAATTGGGGAGGCAGTGACAGCTGCTGCCTAAGTAGTCTGGGGCTGTATAAAAGCCTCAGGGGAAGGAAGCCAAGGGGAGAGCAGAAAGAAAGGGAAACTGCAGGGAGTGGAAGCAGGGAGATAGCTCTTTCCTCCCTCCCTCCTGCCTGCAGACGGTGAAGGGCCAACTGTACAAGGTGAAACGGTGGTGGGGAACAAGCCTGTGAATAAACTGCACTTGTGGATACTAACCCCAGGGTCTCAGAGTGACTTTGTGGACTTGGCAGAGGCAGGAGCAAAGGGGGCCCTGTCGCACTCTGCTACAGGGCCATATATGCAGCTAAGATAGGTGTATCCAATAGAAAACGTCGTGAGAATTAGTAGGCTGAATGCAATCACCTGAGTTGGAATTTGGCTAGGACACAAGGATATCCTGGCCCACAAAGTGCCATGGGCTATCGAGGCAAAGCACGTCAACATGTGCTTAACTTTAAGCATGTGAGAGCCCCACTGAAGTCAGTGGCACTAGTCATGTACTTGAAGTCCTTGCTGAAACATGGGCTTAATGTCCATGGGCGGCAGAACCTTTTAGATCCTGTCTAAAACGCAGGTCTTCTAGCAGCACAGAACCCCCTGTGCGAAGGTCAAGGCTCAGCACTTATCCAGAGAGAAGAACATCAAATATTGAATGACCAACACCACCTCCCCCAGCACTCTGTGTTACCCATCCAAGCACTGACCAGGCCCAACCCTGCTTAGCTTTGGTTTGGGACTTTGATAAGATCACAACCCAAGAAAATAGAGCCAGAGGCACCCTTCTTCCACACCACGAGACAGTAAAACTCCTCTTGTACTTGAACACCTTGCCCTAGTTTTTTCAGAAGTGGAGAACTTCAGGTTATCTTTCCAGAGACTGTCAAACTGAATAGTGCAAAAAAGTGTCATTTAATTAACAACTTGCCACCATCAGCAAGAGTTAGTTTTAGCACAACCCAATTCATTTTGGAATTGGATATTTCGGGTACAAATAAGACAGCAGTGAGCGTGATATACAGCGCTTGTAAATTTACCTGTAATAATTTTTAGTATTCTTTGAAAATCAATTCTAAGTGCTATTAATTTACTTCCCCCCGACCCCTTCGAACCATTCAGATTTAGATCATGGAACTTGTAATACTGTTATACAAATAATGTCAGTTACCTTTCTGCTGTTCTTTTATGCCCTTTAATTGCACTGCATTGTGGTTTTCCTACTCTTCTAAAATATAGAACCACTTCCATTGCGAGTTAAATAGGAAACACAGCGCTTGGGAAGATTTCAAGCCCACTGAAATCTGTGCAAACCCAGCTGTCTCTGTTCAGATACTTCCATCTATCTTTCTCATCCATCCTTCTGGCTGGACTTGACAGTTCAGATCTGAATGCGGGTATGTGGGGGAGTTCGCGGTGGGGGAGGGTAGGGAAGGGAGAGTTGGACAAGCACTGCTCCACCCAATCTGCTTGCTCGCAACATGAGACCGATCATGCATACAGAATGGTAATTAACAGCAGTAAATCAAGAAAAGTCAGTTTGAAGTGCTGAATTTTCATTTCTCCTCTCTTATTCCCCCCTCCGCTTTTGTCAGGGTTAATCTTCCTACATATGTTTACAGAGACAGGCAGAAGGAGGAGTGACTTTTAGTAAGATGGCATGAAACTGGATGTAGTTATTATTTATACTATGGAAGGTCCTAGAGCCCCGGCTGAGAGTGGGGCTGTGTTACGCTAGGTGCTTTACAGACAGTCCCTGCCCTGAAGGGCGTGGCTTCACTGCATGGATAACTCAGGTGATTGGCACCTGGGGAAGCCTACCCTGGGTGTGAGCATCTCTTCTGCAAAGCCCTAGGTGCATCACTCCTTCTGCAGATGCCTGTATGTCTGGGCGCACAACCCATGGTTATCTGTGCTGCGACGCTCGAGGACTCTTTCCTGGAATTGTGGGTGAACTAGTCTGTCCTTCAGGGGGAATTGTGGGAAGGGCTCTGGAGAACTGTCAGGACTTGAGTGATTTTGGCTGTGTCCTCACTGCACCGTGGGTGGGTTCCAGCCTGAGCTCTCAGCTACACCCCCAGCCAGGTAACCTTGCCTGGGCCAAAAGCAGCTCCAGACCTGGGTCAGAGGCTTTTCTTTGAGGATGGTCGGGAAGTTTTTACAGTCGGGAAAACCGATGCTCAGAGAGTTTCAGAGCTCAGGCCACAACATGTGTCCGTGGTGGAGCTAGGACTAGAAATTATCTTGCACCCTCTTACTCTAGCTTTATGCTAGTGTGATTCATGAAGCCCTGGCCTGCTTGTGTGCCTGCTGCTCAGGTGATGCAAAGGGAGCAGAAGCTGCCTGCATCGCCCCAAATCCCTTATGGGCACAGTGTTGGCATTGCTATCTCCTACACTGCAACCCCTTACTCCTTACATAGAGGCCAGGGACGGCCATGCCACACTCTGGCTGTCTCCAGCCCATGGACGATCCTTTGCGGGCTTTTGCCAGCTGGAGCAGAACAGGTTGGCGCAACCCGCAGGGGGCCAGGACTGGGGTGGAGAATCAGGAAGACATAGACAGCTCCCTCTGCTGCACTGAGCAGATCTCCCCCATTGCAGAGAATCTGGCCCAGCATAAGCCAGTGTAACACCTTGGAGAATCAGGCCCTAGGAGCTCCTGCCGTGCAGTCCCATGTTCAGTCCACTCCACCTCCCTGTCTCTGAGGCATGGCTGTTCCAGGCTTTATTGAATCGACTTGTTTAGGAAATCACCCTGTTTCTCCCCCCTCCTCCCCTTTGCTATGTTGGCCACGTGGAATTGCTTTTAGAAGTTGCTGGAGGGTGAAAGTGTTTTATACCTTTGTAAAATGAACGTGCTGCAGAGAAAAAAGTTCAGAGGACAAACA
This sequence comes from Chelonia mydas, assembly GCF_015237465.2. NCBI lineage: Eukaryota > Metazoa > Chordata > Testudines > Cheloniidae > Chelonia > Chelonia mydas. Next base: position 7,137,799 of record NC_057850.1, on the reverse strand, counting down.
AACAGACCCCGTTTCTTATTTGCTGCTACACGTCTTCCAGCCTAGTGAATTCCTCCTCCAGAATTAAAACGCTCTGTAAGTAGCGCTTCGGCTTGCCCCTTGACAGTGAGCAGCACATTATTTAGATCAATATGGCAATCTCTCGACTGCTATTAATAATATCGCACTGCATGTACATAAGAGCTCTTTCCACTGAGGAGCTAATGTGGCTTTCTAAGCATTAATCCATTAACCCTCCCAACAGCCCCTGTGAGCTGGTCAAGTATTGTTATCCTGGAAGATGTTAATGGCTGCCAACAGATGAGTCTTTGATCTGTGGATAGTCACAGACCTCGTTAAAGCCTGGCTAAGCGGCCTTCTTTGAGGCTAAATGGAAGGAGGAATTAAACTCCCATTGAAATCAATGTGAGGTTAGGTTCCCTACATCCTTTGAGGAGCTAAATCTGGGCTTCGTCCCTTCCCATTTGGTTTTGGCGGGGTTCTGCCTTGGAAACCCTTCACAACAGGATTCATTTTGCTTGTTTATCACTAGCCATGAAAGTACCGTGGGTGTAACCCGCTGGCTCCAACTGTTTCATGGGTTTAATCCCAGCCAAAACTCCACTCCCAGTCGCAAAGAAGAAAACCCACTCCTCCATCTCTTACCATGTGCTGCATCAGCAGTTAATTTAGCTCCAGTCAGAGAGGAAATCTGCCGACTGCAAAATTCCACTGGCACAATTCCACCTCGGGTCCTGGAAGCAGCTGGTTTTGGATGGTGCGATCCCAGTCCCCACCAGCAATGCCTGTGCTCGGGGGACATCTCTGGCACCTTGCGGAAGCGTGTTGATTTGCAGCGTGGCTGGTAATCTCAGAATCACCAGGCCATTTAGGTGCCACATGGCTTCTGTTTGTGACTGCTGAGCATTGTTGAAAATCTGACTCTAAATATGGATGTAGGGGCCTAGCTGTGGGCACCCCGTTTTGGAAACCTTTTCAGGCGTGGTTACAGTTCATTTCGACCCCATCCCGTGTGTGAGCAGGTCAGCTTTCCCCCCGCCCCATGTGCATCTCCTTGCATTAGTCTGCATTTCATCTGCTCATCATGCCAGCCAATTGTCCATGTGGAGCGATAGGGCCTGATTCTAGAAATGCTTATTCACACCCGCAGTGCTCGTTCATGAGAGTCGTCACATGGAGGGGACGTGTGGGTGTTGAAATTTGCTGGCTAACTGGTCCCCTTATCTTAGAATCATAGAATCATAGAATATCAGGGTTGGAATGGACCTCAGGAGGTCATCTAGTCCAACCCCCTGCTCAAAGTAGGACCGATCCCCAACTAAATCATTCCAGCCAGGGCTCTTGATTCCAAACTCAGCAGATAGCACCTCCTGTGTTATCTTCCCTGGACAACATGCCATTAGCAGAGCTCTCCAGCGGAAATGCTTCCTGGCTGCTCCCACTTCACCTCCAGTCACTTTGGTATGGCCGCTGGGCACGGCGAATTGGCAGAACTCTCGCAAAGGGTAACACGGAGTCTCGCTGGCTATTTCAATCCCTGTCCATCTCAAACTTTATGCCTACCTCATTTGCTGTTGCTACGCCCCCCTTGGATCCCGCTCTCTGTTAGCTTCTTGCTGTTTCCCCTCTTACATTCTTAAATTAATACAAATGGATTTTCTCCAAGTTAATTCTTTCCCATAACTTCTTTTCTCCCCTCCTGCCTCACACTCTCCATCCCTGAGGACTGCAGTCCTCCCTGGCTCCCCTCCCCCTGCCTCCACTACTATTTTAGTGCAGGGCTGTAATTTATACAATTTCTTCTGCTGGCTACTCTTAATTGTCTAATTTGTAATATTCCATCTTCTTCCTGTTTCATCTCACTCAGAACTCCCAGGCTGCCTAAAATAAATGTGTATTTTTAATTCTAAGTTGCCTAATTTAATTGCATTAATACAGCACATCAGGTTTCAGCCAGTAGAATATCAGGTTATATTTTATTTCATTCCCAGACTGCTGCCTTCTCTCCCCCTTCCTCCCACCAACGTCCCAACATACAGCCACATCTCAGGCAAAGCCCGGGGTTCAACTGGCCAAGGAGCTGCATTAATCCTTAGGGAACTTGCTGATTGCCAGGAGGACGTCACCAGTAGATATATTACGGTCAAGAGCTGGCCCCTGGGGGTTGCAGGATGCAGTATTTCTCGTTGTCAGGTCTCTCCAGCTTCCTAAGCCTATGCAATGACCACCTCCCACTGCTGCAGGCTCTCTGACCACTCTGTCAAGCTAGCTGTAGCAAGGCTTGCCCGGTCTGGCTTCGGGCCCTGCCGCTGCCTCAGTTTACCTTCCAATCTCAAATCAAACAAGCCACCCTATTTGGTATTTTCACAATTCTGCTCCCTCTCTAGGCCTGGCTTATTGCGTTAAAAAACAATCTAAACCTCCCAGCCCTCGTGCCGAGGCTCAGTGAGTCCTTCTCAGCTCCAATTCTCTGTCAGAGCTTCCCTTGCCCATAGCCCTCCCTCCAGGTTCACAGACTTTGAAGCTCATGTAGCTGCGTCTTCTCAGGCATATCCCTCAATGGCTCCTGCTCCATGGAGATGTCTCCTCCAGGCAGGAGCCCTGAGCACTCTAGGGATTTGTCACCAGCACCTCTTCCCCCAAACCCCCTCTGATAGGACTCAGGCTGCCCTTATAATCTCCAGTAGGCCTGATCTCCAGTTATATGCTCTCATCACGTGATGCCTAGATTCATTCACCTCAGGAGCGAGGCTAAGCCTGGCACAGGCATAGCTGAGACCCCAACCCTCTTAAAGGGCCATCTTGCCATGTGACACTGGCAAGCAATCTTCCCCAACAGGAGGGTGGGGGCAGCCAGCCATGATGTGTGCCTGGCTGACAATGGCCCAATAAGCCATCTCTCTAAGCAGTTTGGTCTCTCACTCTATTTTCCACTTCTGCAACTGGGGAGGGCTCTGAGAGGTGGTTGCAGTGGGGGCATATATGCCCCACACAGCCTCAAGGCACGTAATCAGCCCTTCCACACCCTTACGGGGTAACCCACACTAGCAAGAGCTAGGGGGTCAGGTGCCCAATTTTCTACCAGAAAGTTCATTTGAAAAGGGGACCTGACTGTGTCCGGTCACATCCACTGACTGGACACCCAAAGTCCGGTTACTGCGGGCAGGGGAGGCAGGGGAGGCGCTGGGGTCATCACCCGCACCAGCCCCTACTCAGCCTGGGCTGCCTCCTACCTGTGTTGGCCGACCTGAGTGGAAGGGGAAAAGCAGCAAGCAATGGGAGGGAGGGGGAAAGAGGAGTGGACGGGGCAGGGCCTCATTGGAAAAGATGGGGTAGGGATAGGGGCTTGGGGGAAGAGGTGGGGCAGGGGCAGGGCTTTGGGGGAACACGCAGGACTGGGATGGGGCGCTGGGGGGGAAGAGGCAGGACAGGGGAGGTTCCGGCATTCCTGCTGAAATGTCCAGTTTATAAATATTTACCAAGCTGGCAACTCTAGAATGAGACCATTGCCGGTCTTCTTCCGCCATAGCCCCAGCAGGGCTTTTACTGTGCAAATGGGTACGAGGTTTTATCTCCGAGCTGGGTACTCAGGGGTTTTGAGTGGTTTGTTTATTTAAGGTTTATTTATATTACAGTGGGGGAGGTTTAGGTTGGATATTAGGAAAAACTTTTTCACTAGGAGGGTGGTGAAACACTGGAATGCATTACCTAGGGAGGTGGTGGAATCTCCTTCCTTAGATATTTTTAAGGTCAGGCTTGACAAAGCCCTGGCTGGGATGATTTAGTTGGGGATTGGTCCTGCTTTGAGCAGGGGGTTGGACTAGATGACCTCCTGAGATCCCTTCCAACCCTGATATTCTATGATTCTAAGGTAGTTAGTAGATTGAAGTAGAGAAAAGCCATTCATTGCCAACAGAGCAGCCTACTTACAGTTGGCCCAGACTCACACTCAGTCCACATTCCTCTCTTTCTCCTTCAGACTCTGCCCTCGACGTACAGCGCCTTTCACCTGCAGGGCCCCAGGTCACATTTGGCCACACCCGGAGCAGCCCAAAAGTGTTGCTGTCAGAAGACTGTTGTGGCTAAATGCATTGGTGGATCTCAGACCAGTTCCTAGTACAGAGACGTCCTCATTGCAAAACCCACCTTCACAATGGACCCTGATCAGTAGCAGAACAAGGAATACAAGCACTAACTGGGCCGTGGCAACCGGACTCCCCAGTTTCCCCCTGAAGTAAAGAGATGAGGCCCTTTGCAGAGGTCCATATGGAGAAGCTCACGCTTTGGCTATCCAGTGTTGTGGCTGTTTTGTGAATGGAGATGGCTGTCACTCTGGGACCTTTCACCAGCACGGCACTCCCTCCATTTCTTGTAAACCTCACAAAAGGTATGGCTCTGGGGTTTGATCCTTCACTGCCTTAGGCCAGTTTCAATCAAAAGTAACTGCATCCAAGCCAATGGAGTTAATGCCAGTGCAAAGATCAATGTAAAAACTTTACTGAGTGAGGAATCAGGCCCCAAAGGAGCAGCGAATCAGGCCCCTTGTCTACAGTGGATAATCATTTCTTCTATTTGGTGACTGTATATTCCTTGTCAAGACACGCTGTCACCACCCCTGTGCTCTTTTGCCTGAGTAATAGTGCAGAGTGTTAATGAGAAATTCCAGTAGTAAATCCCAGTTGAATCTCAAGATGTGTCATTCTAAAAATACAACCCGAGATGTCTGAAACTGGCTTTAAGATCCCCCTGAAGCTCTCAATTAGTGGTGTAGCGGCAGCCCTGCTGGAGCTGGGAACACAAGGTCTGAAACCGGGTGGGAGGTGTCAGATTTTGAACGTGAACAGGAACAATGCTTGTGTAACTTGTCGCCACAGAGCGTCTGACCTCTTTAACAAAGAGCAACTGCAGGTGGACTGTATGGAACTCAGACGAGGACCCGCTTTGATGGGCTTTTTCTGGACATACATTTACTGCGTGTGCCGGTAATTCAGGGGTTTGCACAGGCACGCTGAGACGACTGTGCATGCCTGAATATCTCCAGGTTTTAATGTGTGCCCCATGGTAGGTGTTAAGAGCTCCACGTAAATAGCTGTATTCAGGAAGCCATTTGCAGGGCACAACAACGATGCATTTTATGCGTCTTACAAAACCCATGAGTTACACTACATGTTATTGAACGCCATCTACTGCCACGTTATCTATGAACTAATTATTTACATATACACAGACATCTCTTTTTATCGAGCACTCCTGTAACAGTAGGTAGTCACACAAGGTACAGGTGTGCACTTGGGCTTCCTTTTAGGAAAATATGGCTCTAATTGTCTAGTGGATTTGGAAAAGGTGTCAACCCCAGACAGAAACACGGATGTACAAAAAATAAGAAAGACGAGCTAGTTCACAAGGACCTCTTTGTAATTTGCACCAGAATGTTTCATATTGATATTTGAGGACTCAGTGGAGCACTGAACATGCAAACTGCACATGGATGAATTCAGGTGCAGTTACTACCCAAATGACTATCTCGGCTCATTGATTGGGTAGGTGATACAGTCCCAGAGAGGTGCTAACGACAATAAGCAGTGGAGTCTCGGGTAACCTTTTTTATTTTTGGCAAATAGGAGGTTAAGGATTTCTTGGTGCACTGAAAGAAAAGGCGGACTTGTGGCATCTTAGAGACTAACAAATTTATTTGAGCATAAGCTTGAAAGCATTCATGAATTCGGGTTCAATTCAGCAAATAGTTTTGTCTGCGGGAAAAAAGAAACTTGGACACAAGAATTTTGGAAATGTCAAAATGGTTCATTTAGAAAACGTTGACCCATTTGGTCATTTTGTTTCAAACTGACATTGCAAAACAAAACGTCATTCTGAGCTGACATTTGACATCTTTCATTCGACCCGAACAAATTGTTTTTATTTGGTCAAGAAAAACAAAAAATATTCCGTTTTGGTTTGAAGTGGAGGGATTTTTTTCCCCCTTGGATTTTTTGGTTCAGTATTTGCTCAGCTCTAGCCTCAATACCAGGAAGATTTAGACAAATTGTAATGGGAGATACAGGAAGGAGCAGTGAAAATGATGCGGGACTGGAGGGGCTGATCTGTGACAGAGCTAAGGAACTGTAGCGTGGCTAATGGGAGACACAACCCTCTTACCTCAGCACATACTCACAAGCTACAAACATCAAGGAAGGAGCAGCATTGTTAGAGGGGGTACAGTGATACTGAAAGACTGATGGGATGCAAATGAACAAAGGAGAACTTAAAGTGAAGACCAGGAACAATTTTCTTACAGTGAGATCTAGTAGGGCCAAAGCCCGGGAAGCATAGAACACCCACAATTCCCATCAGCTTCCATGGGGTTTGCACAACCAGGCTGTCAGCCTGGGGAATAAGCTGCTAAGAGAAGTGGCAGATTCCTTGTGCCATCGGATATTAATTGCCTGAAGAAAAGTACTGGAGAAGACACCATAGCTGCTTAGATTCCACGGTGATAGACAATTTAGGAAAACCTAAGGTAGATTGGACTGGAACCTACACTGACCCAGAATAGATTGCATGACCTAATAGGGCTTTTCTATTTCTAATGTCTGTGATTGCGAAGTCGCAGCAATCCCATTGGGACTGAGTACTCAGAGCCCTCTGATGGATGGAAACAGGCCTTTGCAAAGTATTTGCAAATTATGTTTTCCTCTGGTGACTGGAGAGCTGGAAAATAAGACATGCCTAGAACTGCCAGATTCTAGTTGGTAGCTGTGGTGGTTAATGTATGTGTCAATACGCTGTTTATTCATGTCATGATCAGGGCCGGCTCCAGCGTTTTTGCCGCCCCAAATGGCAAAAAAAACAAAACAAAAAACCTTGCAGCCAAACATGGAGGCCGAGTGGTATTATACCAAATATTCATGGTAAATAGGCCCAATGGCCTGTGATGGGTTTTAGATGGGGTAAGATCCAAGTTACCCGGGAAAGAATTTTCTGTAGTATCTGGCTGGTGAATCTTGCCCATATGCTCAGGGTTTAGCTGATCGCCATATTTGGGGTCGGGAAGGAATTTTCCTCCAGGGCAGATTGGAAGGCCCTGGAGGTTTTTCGCCTTCCTCTGTAGCATGGGGCACGGGTCACTTGCTGGAGGATTCTCTGCTCCTTGAGGTCTTTAAACTACAATTTGAGGACTTCAATAGCACAGATATAGGTGTGAGGTTTTTTTGTAGGAGTGGTGGGTGAAATTCTGTGGCCTGCGTTGTGCAGGAGGTCAGACTAGATGATCATAATGGTCCCTTCTGACCTAAATATCTATGAATCTATGAATCTATGATGGTGCGGCCGCCGAATTGCAGCCAGCGACCGAAGGAGAGTCGTGTCCCCGCTGCCGAATTCCCGCCGCCGCAGAGGGTGGATTGCCGCCCCAGAGCCCGACCTCCTGCCGCCCCTTTACATTTGCCACCCCAGGCACCTGCTTGGTTTGCTGGTGCCTGGAGCTGGCCCTGGTCATGATATAAGGAATCTCAGTCTTTCTTAAATGGGAGATATTTATTATGGAATATAACTATTAGCTACAGACAAACAGGATTCCACAGTACTTGAGTTCAAGCTTTGTCTCCCTTGTTCACCAGGGACCACACCCTGCCTGGAATTTTATACAGCACACAGACATGTAGTGGCTGAGTAATATAACTGCAAGTACTGGTAAACGTTACAGTGTCAGTAAGTTTGTGAATGTGTTAGTGGTAACTTTGTTTTCAGAAAATCCTCACCTCTCATATTTCAGGTAACATTAGGGCAGATGACAAACAACTAACATCCCATGCTTTTTGAATGAAAAGGAAAGGAGTATACATAGACATCCACTATGCAGGCAGGGTCCCCTACGAAACAGAGGGGACTTCACCTCTACAGCAATATCCGATTCCTGCAGCTGGCCATTGATAGCTAGACAGCTCTTTCAGTACAAATGACCACCCAAGGCAGAGACCTAGAGAGAGAACGTTGAGACTGCAAGCTCTTTGGGGCAGGGACTGCCATTTATTATGCATTTGTATAGGACCTTGCACAATGAGGACCTGACCTGGCAGAGACTGAAATCCTAAATAAATCAATTTCAATCATCAGAAGCGGCAGCTACCTTGGACTGAGAAAATGATTCATTACTTTTATCTACTGAATTATTCACCACACTGGTGCAAAAATAGTTTGAAATATGGAGAGTGAGAATTGTGCAGGTCAGAAGTATGAATCTGGAATCATTCTTGTACTGAGTGTAAACTAGGGGTGGTCAAAAAATTTCCGCTGGAATTCTTTTGGATGGAGAATGGCTTATCGACAAAGCCAACATTTTCACCCCAAAAGTGTCGATTGTTGTCAAAACTTTTTGGTTTACAGCAACCAAACACAGAAATATTTCAGCTTTATGCCAAAAAACATAAAACCAGCAACAATCAATAAAAAAACATTTGGTTTTTCGATGGAAACTGAACAGTTTAGACAAAAATGGGGTGGGGGGGGGGGGAGGTGTTTTGCAAAAAAAAGTCACAGGAAAAGAAATCATTTCCCAACCAGCTCTAGTGTAAATGCCAAGGAGGGAGGGGAATTGTTTTAATATACCAGGGCATAATGAGGAGAAATTGGATAAATTAAACCAGGTGAATATCAGGGAAGCACAGTCGTGAGGTATAATTACCTATAGACTAGATTCCCAAGGGATATGGTGGAAGCTTCCTCACTTGCACAGAAAATTGAATCACATTCAGTAATAGGAGTTGGAATCCCATATTAACAGAGCTAAAGGAACATACTGCACAGAAATAAGTTAAAACTTATTTGAAATAAGTGAAAATGTAACTTTCCCATTAATTTCCCCTCTGTGAAGTCCTCTGGAGCCTCCTGGCTGGTTGGAAACACCTGAAAATGATGCTTCCCTCTGATATTATTCCTCTTGATGATGCCAGGGAATGAGTCATGCTGGGATGTCTCCAGCAAGTCAGAAAGAGCCAGAGGATTTAACCATGCGGGGAGAAGGAATTTAATGAAAAAAAGTTCGAGCATATTTCAGTGCTGATTGCTCCCATAGCCTGGTTAGGGGGGGCGTCTAGAGCATATTGCTCGAATTAATTCACTTTATTTTAGCTTTAATATTTACCTTAAACTTGGAGTGTCCTAAATGCTGGAAGCTATACAGCACAGGACAATCATGTAGTCATCTCCAGAGCATGCAAGCGATGGACTGAGAGGTCTTTCACACATGATGTGGGCCAAACTCTGAAGCCCATACTCTGTTTTCACTCAGTCCTTACGCAGGCAAACTGCCACTCAAGACACCAGGGGTGAAATCCTGACCCTGTCGAAGTCAAGAGCAAAACTTATTGACTTAAGTGAATCTAAGATTTTACCCTGGGAATTCGGCATGGATAAGGATTGAGTTATGTAGAACGTCAGGCTTTTTTGGCCCTACGACTGTAGGGCCTGATACAAATCTCATTGAAGTCAACGTATTTCTTTCCATTGACCCCAGAGAACTTCAGATCAGGTTCTTACTGTTTGAGAAATGTATTGAAATAACAGTTTTGGTGCATCAGCTCCTGTATATTTATAAGACGCAGGTAGAGTTCAGGAAGGGACAGTTCAATCATCCTCACATCTTCCTAACAGCAGCGTGTGGATGTAACCCTGTGCCAGTCCCACTGAGCCAGTTTCTCTTCTAGCCCTAACTGAGAATTCTTCCAGCTGGCATAAAGTCAACACAGCTGGCTTTTATGCCAACCCCTTCCCCTGGGTGAAGTGGACATGCTGGAGCATTGCTGGACTCTGCCAATTCCTAGCTGCTGTACAGTCCCTTGGGAACCACAGATGACTGGCATAAATTAGATCAATCCTTAGGCTGCTCTAGCTCCTGCCATGGCTGGCACAGATGTGGTTTGTGAATCAGGGAGATGTAACCAGATGTCTGATGCCTGCCTGTTTCCCTGTACCAAACGGACCTTGGTAGGAGAGAATCTTGTCCACCATCTCAAGGGGTGAGAAGGGAGTGGAGTCTCCACAGCCTATTCAATCCCTGGCCAGTGTAAGCCAGTGGACAGTGTGTGTTAGAATCATAGAAGATTAGGGTTGGAAGAGACCTCAGGAGGTCATCTAGTCCAACCCCTGATCAAAGCAGGACCACCCCCAACTAAATCAATGTCCCAGTTATGTGTCCAAGTCCACAGAAGATTGTACGCTACAGCTCTCTGCTTGAAAGGCTAGTTCTTTAGCTCCAGTTGTAGAGACTCATGCTTTCAGATCTAGAGTTCCCCAGTTCAGTTCCTGGTGTGTTGGCCAAGAGGGCAGCCACCGTGCCTATGAGGGCTACTTGTGCCAATGATACGTATGAAGACACCCATGCACTTGCAGGAATGCTGATTTAGCCTAAGTGAACTAACTATTCCATTCCTAGCCTCTGTCGATTGGGTAACAATAGTAATTATAGTCGTAGTCGCTCTGATATCTTTCTTTCGGGCACTTTTGACAAAACAATATTGGTTTTACTGTCTGTGCAGGAAATAAAGCACACAAGGAACAAGCTAAATTAAAAAACAGTGCAAATAAAATACAGTAAAGTCTCTACCTTATTGGAAGTACTTAGGGACAGGAATGAATTAGGATCTTGGTCGTGCTGTCCGCCCAGGTCTTTCCAAAGAATGCCGGTGGCGGATATACTTTCAGGAATGTAAATGAATGCAAAACTAATGAGATCCCATTAATATTATTATTAAGTTACCCAGCAAATGCTATTCATCACTGTAAACTCATTTAGCAGGAAAGAAACTCAACCGAATTATGGTAGGGTCCTTGGCAGTTTCCCAATAACTATGATGAATAGGGCTGGTTCCTGACAGCTTACTGACGCGTTTGCAGCTCCCAGAAACTTCCCTACACCCCACCCTCAAATCGGATTTCAGGAGAGTCATTATAGGAGCTTGTGATCTGTCTGATTGAAAAGTTTCATTGGGAGGGGGGGGAATGACCAAGATGACAGAGAGCAACGAATATCACCACTGCGGTTCTATTTTGGCCTGTTCTGAATCCACGCAAGGGGACATTCCTTCCTTCCCTTCACCCCAGCAAAGTCCACTTTCCTGGCCGCAAACCCCAGCCTTCAGCTTTGCTAGGGGTCGTGAGGAAGGGACATTGAAGAGGGAGCACAGAGCTCCATCTTGATACAGTCAGTGGAGCCCAGAGAATGAATTAACCAGCTCACTGCCACTGTGCTAACATGAGGGGTGAACTTGAGGAGCCAAGCAGGGACAGGCATCCACCAGGGAGAAAGAGAAACCTTAAAATAACACAAGTCTGTGTACGAATGAAAAGAAAGTTCACCTTCCGGCCCGGATGAAACTCACAGCATCTGTCAATCAGCGTGTTGTCAGTAGCAGATAGGTCGGGGAACGGCTAGCAGGAGAGACAGATAATACTGGATTTTGATATAGTTTCCCCCCTGGATTGTTGGTGTTACTAGCATTTATTTCCCTAATATTTCCACCCTCTCCACGCATCATAAAATGAGTGAGATTGAGAGAATTACCCAAGTGTGCCACCACTATGGGGCACAAGCAAAAGCAACGGCAACTCTGGTTTCTGGAGCGAGCATGGAACCCTCCTTAGCGGCACTCTCCGATGGAAGTCTCTGCTGTGCGGCTGGGCTATTCAGCGAAACACAGCATGCTCCCCCAGACCCCCTGTTCCTTCAGGAGCCTCCTCCTGAAATACGCTTCCACCTACCATCGAGGGCATTGCATCAACCACTGCTGCACGGGTGGGTCCCTCTTTCGCATACCTGCAATGCATGTGGGTGGTCTGTTGCACCTCTTGCTGCTCTTTCTAAGCGCTTCCCAGATAAACTAGACCTGTACGGAAAAGTCCCCAGTGGATCTGTCTTTACCCCTTCTCCATCAGCTGGCATAGGATATACCCCTCTAATATGTTTTCTTCCCAAGTTGTTATTATTACAGAGCCATACCTGATCATGACACTTTACAGCCAAAAAAGATAGGACGTTTTTACCCCAAGGAGCTTATAGTTTAAAGGCCAAATGGTGACTCCCCACATCCCTGACCCATGCTGGTGATCAATGACTCATGTGAGCAGTCCCACTGAGTTCAAAAGGGAAGGCCAAACGGTGGCCTGAAGTTAGACATAACACATATAAATCAGAGGGTGGAGGAAGGGCTTACTCGGCCTGGACTGATGAATCAGGAGAGGTGGGATGAAGGGGGCAATGGAAGGTTAAGCTCCAGCCCTACACACATTACCTTAGAGACCAGGGGGTGGAAAATGGCTTTTGTGGCCAACCCCATCTGTTGAAACAAAGTATTTTTAGACGCAGCGCAGCTGCTTTTTGTAGGTAAAAAGAGAGGAAAGGAGCTGAACATCTCTCAAGTGAAATCAATTCACAGTTAAAAATAAATAAACAAGCCTCCGTTATTAATCTTCATTTTGGCAGGAGAGCCAGTTTGCCTTGGGAATAGGAGATTAGGAGAGCAGCAGCGGGCGGATGGTCTGATGGTCCTGACAGTCGAGCTGCATGGTTTCTGCAACTGTTTGTGCTACATTTTGCAAATAACAATGGGGGTGTGAGCACAGGCGTGCCATTGGGGGTGCTGTTCTGGATCAGGATCTGGAGAGAAGGCACAGAGGGAGAGGTTCCTGGCATTTCCTTTATCCGACACGGCAGGAATGACCACACTGCAAGAATCAATTACTACTATAATCGCAGTAGCCAGTGTTACACTGACTAATGATGATTACTATTAACGGCAGAATTTTGTAGCAGTGCTCAGATATATCACTGGAAAATTTAGGCCCTCATTATCAGCAGCCACACTGGTATTTATTAGGTACAATTTGATATCTGGGCAAAATTTGGTTAAGATTTACATTATTACAGAACAAACAATATATTCCAGAATAGGATGCATGTGTTCTCCATACTGCCTTCTCATCTCAAACTAGCTAACCACTAAATGATGGGGAAGGTTGTTAATAGAGCTGATTGTTTCCATGACATTTTTTAGTTTTTTGAGCAAAAAATGAGGGTTTTGTCAAAATTGAAAAGTTGAGAAAACTATGGCGATTTTGACAAACTTTTGATAAGAAAAGAATTAAATGAAGCATTTTGATAATGAGAAAATGTCCCATTTTGACTTTTTCCATAGTGGAATGTTTCAATTTTTCATTTTGAAACGACTTTCCAAAATGAAATCAGTGTTTTTTTATACCAAAACATTAAAAAAACAATTTAAAAAGGCCAAAACCAGAACAATATATTTCAGTTTTAGCCAAATGAAATTTTTTGATTGTTTTCCTGGAAATTTCAAAATGTTTTGATTTTGGTTGGTTTTGGAACAGAAAAAAATTCAAAATTGTGGTAGTTCCTGTGAAATATAAAATCCTGTTCTTCACCAGCTCTAATGTTTAGGCACTAAAACACACAGGCATATAGATGTAGGTAAATAATTTATGATGAATGATATATTAGATGCATTTCACTTCTTAATCTCCTCAAACACATTTATTCTTTGAATATATTTGCTATATGCTGTCTGCCAAGAATTCTTGGTTTGTAACTGTTTCACAAGCCGTTGGCCATGAGAATTTGATAATCAAGTTATTTTGATTGGTCACGTGGGTCATGATATTATTTCTGTTCTCTTTGGGATTGATTGTCCAGTCTGCTAAGGTCATCATCATACAGTGTAAAATGCTCCCATGCTTTAATGGTTAGCTAGTTTGGGGCAGAGTGGTTGTATGTAAATCTGAACCAGATTGTGCCCCAGTATCAAATTATGCTTACTAAATACCTGAGTTGCTGTTGATAACAAGGGCCTAAGCATGGAGGCACCCAAAATGGAGGCACCCAAAATGTCTAGTCACTGAAATGCAGAACCTCAAAGGTATTTAGGAACCTAGATCCTATGGATCTAGGTTCCTAAATACCTTTGAGGTTCTGCATTTCAGTGACTAGACATTTTGGGTGCCTCCAATTATCGGGTGGCCCAACTTCAGACATCTTAAAAGTTCCTAAGTTTCCAATAAGCACTGAGCACTCACCCTCTGAAAATCAAGCCCCCTTAATGTCTTTCAACCCACACCAGACGATGGGCACAATACTAGCAGGCTTACCGTCTTCTGGCATTTTCCCAGTATTCCAAGATTTATTAAAAATTAAACAAAAGAATGCTAGAGAGCTCCTCAGTCAACTCTTTTAAATCTCTTGAGTAAAGTTATCTAGGCTTACTGATTTAATGATGCTTCTCCCTGGTAGATGGTTAACAAATTCCTCAATTACTAATGGTCTGGAAAGTACTTCAACATCATATGATACAAGCACATCGTCCTCCTTCTTTCCACATACAGAACAGAAATAATTACTGAACACTTAAGCCTTTTTTGCATCAGTGTTAATCTTACTAACTCCATCTAGTAGTGGTCCTATACTATTGTTAAGATTTCTTTTGTTCTTAATATACTAAAAACGCTCCTCCTTGCTGTTCTGAGCCTTGCCAGCCATGGATTTTCCCCTGATATTTTTAGCTTCCCTCATCAATTTTTATACTTGATACCTTCTAATTTGCACCAAGTGCTATATTTTCCCCCTTTTCCCCATTTGTTATATATTGTTTTTTTATTTTTAATTGTTGCCTTCACAGTTGAACCAGGATGGACTTTTAGCCAAAGTTGTCCTGTTTCTTGATTGTGGAATCGTGGCTTTTTGACCATCTAATAAGCTCTTCTTAAATAGCTTTTAATTTTTATTCACATTTGTCTGCTCAAATTGTTCCTCCCAATCAACCTCACTGATAATTTTCCTGAGCTTTGAGAAATTAGTTTGTTTTGAAGCACCAAGTATATACATGACTGGTTGGGACGATCCTCTGTTTGCCCATTTTGAATGTAATGGGGTCACGATCACCAGAGGTGAAGTTACAGGCAAAGGGGTGTGTGTGGGGGAATATCTACACTTTTGTCACATGGAGAGTATTTTTGGAGGCTTCCAAATCAACCACAAAGAAGGCTCAAAGCAGTGAGTTGGTGTGGAGTGTGATTATTGCAAGCAACACTGCTAAAATATTTTGAAACATATGGGCAAGACTGGGTGCGTTGTTTGCTTCTGTGGAGCAAGTGGATTGTCAACATTTGCGGCAAACAGTTCAGCAAGATTTTAAAAAGAGGATGTGTGGGAGCTCACTTTGTCAAAGAACAAAATGTGTGAAACCGGCCCTTTAAATGCCTAAGGAAGGCCACAGTATATGGGAGATCATAGGAGAGGGGCTAAACTCAGAGGGGAGAGAAGGAAATGGCATGAGTTCAAACTGTGAATAATGGATAACACTTGTAAAGCACCTAAATGACTCAGGAGCCTAAGCCCCATTAACTTTAATTGGGATTTGAGTCCTAACACACTTAGGCCCAGATCCTCAAAAGGTATTTTGGCACCTAGCTCCCACTGAAATCAATGGAAGATAGCTGCCTACCTTTGAGGATCTGGTCCTTAGGCGCTTTGAAAATTTTACAAAATAACAGCCAAGATTTTCAACCTTAGGGCTGAGATTTGCAAAATGAGAGGCCCAGCTTCCATCGACATGGGTGTCAAAGTCCTCTGGGCTATGTTGAAAATCCCCATCTAAATCCATATTTTGGCATCAAAATTAAAGTGATTTGAATTCATGAGGTGCTTCTTGGATCTCTTGTGGCAACCTCCACCGCTGCTTGTCTTCTGGTGTCCACCCGTGTCCTCACTCCCCTAAGATTCCACCTGCCTCCCCAGCCTCTGCCCTCCTACGGCAGGTAGACTATGGCAGCATTGCTCATAGTGGAGGGGAGTAAGTTCATAATCATAGAAATGTAAGGTTGGAAAGGACCTTGAGGGACCATCTAGACCAGTCCCCTGCACTGAGATCAGACCAAGTAAACCTAAATGATCCCTGACAGGAGTTTATCTGAATCCAGGGTTTTAGCACTTTTCCCATTGTTTCTCCCTGTAATTCTCTTGCAATGTTTGGGCTGCAAACACTTCATCCATTGCATCCGATGAAGTGAGCTGTAGCTCACAAAAGCTTATGCTCAAATAAATTTGTTAGTCTCTAAGGTGCCAGAAGTACTCCTTTTCTTTTTGTGAAATACAGACTAACACGGCTGCTACTCTGAAACTTCATCCATTGTTGACCTTCCTGGCATTAACCTCAATTTGCTGTTGCTTGCTTGGTACTCCAGCTCCTCCCAAAGTTTTTTCTGGATCATTCTTTCCAGCCATTTCATCATGTGACTAATTAACTTGATGGGTCAGTAATTATTACATCTTGCACATCTCCTTCACACTTGAAGACAGTGTATATAGTTTGTATCCCACTTTTCACCAGTCTTATTTTCTGCCATGGCATAAACCTGTCACCTTTCTTTTTGCCTCCTGCACATCGCTGGACCACCATCACATCTCCTTGTCACAAAATTTCCCTCCTTTCATTTGGCCACAGGCAGCTTGAGCACTTTCTGTAATATGACTGGATATTTTCCCCCAAACCTCATTGTTATCATCATGGTTGGTTTGGTCGTTGTCCATCCTCTCTAGAGCCTCATCCTTAAATCTCAGACTAATTTTGCTATACATGAGCCTCCACCACTTCACCCACAAATCCATCATAAGCTGTCTTTGTTGCCCTACAATCTGTTCTCCCGAGGTCACTTTGCAGTCAGTCATGTTTTTTAGATCTCTTCATCTTATCAGGAACTTGTCTATCTGGCATTGCTTTTGTATGTAATTAACTGCTCCTCCCTCTTTAAAAAGTATGCATTGGCTCTGGCTAACTGTAAGATAACCTCACCAGCTTCATTTCTGGTT
Organism: Chelonia mydas; assembly: GCF_015237465.2. Taxonomy (NCBI): domain Eukaryota; kingdom Metazoa; phylum Chordata; order Testudines; family Cheloniidae; genus Chelonia; species Chelonia mydas. The sequence continues at coordinate 7,120,929 of NC_057850.1, read as the reverse complement.
CTGTCATCCTCCGTGACAACTGTCATAGCCCTCACTGAGTTCTCCCATCTCTCTGTTGAGATCCGTTCCAATAATCAACTACTCAGCTTGTGGGACATTTAGTCCAGGACTATCTGGAATGCCTCCTTCTCAATAGTACAACCAACCTGTGGTGTGTATCCATATATAACATTAAATATTTGTTCTCTGCTCAGTGCTATTCTAACTTGCATCAGCCGGTCACTCTTTCTTTGGATGAAAGTTTTTCCTAATAGCTAACCTAACTCTCCCTTGCTGAAGATTAAGATGATTACTTCTTGTCCTACCTTCAGTAGACATGGAGAACAATGGATCACCACCCCTTTATAACAGCCCTTAACATATTTGAAGACTGTTGTCAAGTCCCCTCTCAGTCTCCTTTTCTCAAGACTACCCATGCCCCGTTTTTTTAACATTTCTTCATAAGTCAGGTTTTTTAAACCTTTTATCTTTTCTGTTGCTCTCCTCGACTGTCTCCAGTGTGTCTACATGTTTCTTAGAGTGTGTTGCCCAGAACTGTACACAGTACTCCAGCTGAGGCCTCGCCATTGTCAGCAGAGCGGAACAGTTACCTCCCGTGTTTTACATATGCCATTCCTGTTAATACACCCCAAAATGATATTAGCCTTTTTTTGCAACTGCATCACATTGGCTCATATTCAATTTGTGATCCACTATAATCCTAAGTGTACTTTGCACTTGTCAGACCGATTCTCCAATTTGTCAACGTCATTTTGACTTTTAATCCTGCCCTCCAAAGTGCTTGCAATCCCACCCAGCTTGGGGTCATCTGCAAATTTTATTAGCACACTCTCCACTCCGTTATCCAAGTCATTAACTAAAATATTGAATAATGAGGATGTCCATTTCATCCACAGTGAATCTGGGTTGACTCAGACTCCTTTCATCCTCTGTTCTCCATGCCATCTCCTGCTATTGGTTGATCTGTCGTTGTTAGGTTGCTATACTGATACCCATTACCATGGTATCAAAATCCACATAAAATCAATAGCAATAGCAAAGCCCCTAGTCGGTTCCAAGGAGTCTCTGCAACGTCTCCCTTTTTGGGATCAAAATTTAGCGTGTGGTAGGAGGCTTGGGTTTATTCTTTAAAATTGATCAATTCATTGTTGTTATTGGTTAGTGTTAATATCTTAGCTCCTGGGAGCCTCCGTCATGGCGTAGGAGCCCATTGTGCTAGGGGTTGTACAAGCATAAAACAGAAAGATGGTCACTGACTGTTGGTTTTTTTGTAAGGTCGATTTGGTTCAGTGTTTGTTTGTTTGTGGTGTCTAGGGTGGAAGGAGACGTTGGTGTCGTTCTAATGGTGGAAAGACCTTTTCGAAGAGGAAGGTTGGGCAGCATTTCCAAAGGATGATCAGACTCTTGGATTGCCTGATCTCCTCTGGAACGCTGTTCCATAGCCAGCTCCCTTCAACTGAGCATGCCTGGTTCCCAGCTCTCACACACTTCATCCGTTACCTGCAGGGGCTGCTGTTGCAACTGTTCTGCGTCTCTGGTCATTCAAAGAGCTTTTGATAAACTCCTTCTTCTGAGCCGCGTGCCGTTGAAGATGCGGATTCGTTAGCATGTGTTCATTATTCAGCAGCATGTATTAATATTTTCCCCATGGGTGTTTCCATGCAGACCTGGAAAACTTGCATATGTCTCTGAAAATTACAGAGGGATCTGGTCTCTGAAATCCCTCTGTGGCCCTCCCCTCCCTTTCCCCCCAGTCCTTTTCCTACTGCCCTGAGCTCAGACCATGACCAAACCAGAGCTCAGCAACATACAGATGATCCAGGTAGGCTGCCGAGAGCAGAGTGTGGGTTTGTAAAGGATAGGTTGCTATAGAAATAGTGCCGCAGAGGCATGCTTTCCAGTAAACAGGGGCCCTGCGAGGTTTATGTGCTAGGAAGCGCCACTCAGGAGCATGTGCGTCTCTCACACAACCACAAGGCAAGAATAAAACTATTTTGTCTCAGCACTGCCTGGTGCTGTAGCCCAAAGGGGAATAAGGGGGTTAATGGCTCGTTTCCTCACTCCCACTGCTGCGGAGACATGCAAGAGGGACGTGTAAGGGCAAAACTAGCCGTTGCTCACCATTGAGAGACTACAGATTTCATTGGCACCGTCAGAACATGGCTGGTCTCTATTTACCCTTATTGGTCGGGTTCTGTTTCTCATTGATCTGCCCAGACTCCACCCAGCACTTCACATAGGCACCTGTGGACATGGACAGCCCTGGAGAGCCAGTATTTTGCTGTCAAAATCACCCAGCGCTTCTCCCCTGAAAATGTAAAAGGGCCATTTTAGCCTCCATTAAAATTCTCTGGGAGTGACTTTCTGGCCTGATGACACCTCTCATTTTCTTTTTTACAGATATAATCTCTGTTCCCTGCCAATGGGCCAGATTATGTCCATCCAAGGAGCTAAACCTCCTGCTATTCCACGACTCCTCAGTGCAAACCTTATTCCCCACCGCAGCACCTGCTTCACAGCTTGCGTAGCTCCCATTGCAGTGGGTGGCCTAGGGAGTTCTGCAGCGCTTGTCCGGAATCGCTGGTCTGCACCACACTGCTGCATCCTCCCGGACTTCACGTCATGAGTGAGGCTCGTCTTCCACGCCACGTTCTGCACTAACGGGTTCCCTGGATTCCTTTCTGGTGTGTGGTGGATGGTTCCTGTGCACTTCTGATTTCTAGTTTCCAGTTTCCACAGCAAGTCATGATTCTCGGGGCCAGAACATTAATCCATGCTCAAGGAATTTCCTCTCTTGTCAACTGCAACCTTCTAAACAACCCGCTTCCTTCTTGTCCCTGCTGTCTCTCCCCTGAGTCCCTGCACCAGCTTCCCTTCTTCTTCCACATAAAATTCCTTTCTTACACCTCAAAGAGCAGGACAACTACACAGCTATATTTCCATCCTTTTCTCCTCCTACATCCCCTTTGGCCCAACCAGGCACCTCTCTTCCACTGCAGCTCTGGGTGACGTTACTCACCTTTGGTTTTAGTTAACTAGCATTCCAGTGGGTGGGACTGCAATCTTGTTTTCTTTTTATACATATTGCATTGAACTAGCTAGTGTGTATTTACCACTGCCTTCTCCAGGAGGGCATCCAAACTCTCTGCCTGTGGGCCATGGACCACGTACTGGTACAGCTTAAAGAAATTTTCCTTTAGCCCATGTGGTAGGGACCTGTGCTTCAGCAGTCTGACCAAAAGACCACTGAAATCAATCAAGAGACCCCTATAGACTTTAGTAGGCTTTGGATCAGGCAGGTGTAAGTTTGAGCCCCACTGTTAATGCAAAGTGTCAAATGCCTATGTGATGCCACATCTGTGACAAATGTGAAGTCCTGGATGGCCATCGATTTGTTAAAATATCTTGTTTGTTTCAGGTAATTCGCTTGTCCCTTCCCCTTCCCCCAGGGTGCTTTATGGCTTTCCATTTCATTTCTCTTCGTATCCCATCCCGGCTAGGTGAGCCACATTTACTTTCTTTGCTGTATTTGACGTTTAGATTTCACTGGAATTAACTTAGATCCTATCACTTTTATTGCTTTTTTCAGCTCTTCCCATCCTGACAGTAGATTATTCCAAGCAGTAGGTGGCCCAATCAGTTGTTACCATCAACTCCAGTCTCATTTCCTGAAAATCTGGTTACGTAAAAGCTGATATATATAAGTGTTTTGTGATCCTGTAATATATTATAATCCCTCTGAAAGTAACTTTAAGAAGTTACGGCACAGAGAGTAACCTAGAAAGGAGTGTCAGTTCCAGGCAAAGAAACCAGAGCCTTCAGAGGGTTCCTTAATATTCAGCGTGCACAGCTCTTAAAGTCAGGAAATGGTTTTAAAATCTGGATGTCTCCTGGGATTAATTATAAGATGTGGAGCCTTTCACGTCCTCAAGGCGGTCACTTCATCTCTGGCCCATGTCTGTTTGTTACCAGGGATGGGTCTGAGTCCAAAGTTTGGATCCAGATTACGGCTCCCTTCTTTTTCTAAAGGACCACCATGATTCGGTAACTGTAGCCCAGAGCTGTTGAATTGAATTCTACATCCGGTCCCAGTCCTGGGTGACCCGAGCTCATAAAGCTGTTTGTTTAACTAAAGCAGTAGAAGGGTGTGTCCTTGGAGTCAAAAGTCATACGTTCTATGTCCCTTGCATACTCCTAGCCCTTTAAAATTCCTCTTGGCCTGGCAGAAGGGGAGTGGTTCATTTACAGGAACTCAGTGTCATTCAGTGGAAATCCCTTCAGGGCAGGAGGCATTTTAAAGGGCCAGGGTCTCAATGGTCTCTATGTCAGGTCAGGCTTCCCTGTGAACATGAGCTTTGCATTTGCTAGGTCAGCGGCTCTCAACCTTTTCCATCCTGTGAGCCTCTCACTCCCTCAGGACCCCTTTCCCAACTATCCAGGATGCTGCCTCCCATTTACCACTATGGGAAGGGCAGGATGATGGCTACCCTGACACCTGTTCACGGCCCCTGACGTGAGAATGCCTGTGCCAGATGAATCCAGATTCTTTCCCGTGCTCTTGTTTCCCCAAGCTATGTTTTTGGAGACTTCTCTCGGCAACGTCTCCGATCAGACGACATTAAGATCACTTGCCCCCAGCTTCTGTTTTACTTGGCACGCCTGGCTGGTTTTCTGGGACTACAGCTGCGGCAGCCGGTGACCTTGCTGGTCTTTCAGCGAGCAGCAGCGTGGAACAAGCCCTCCAGGAAGATATTGAGCGGTTGTTCGGTATAGTAGTTCCATGCTCTTCCGGCAGAAGAGGCCAGGTGAACTGAATTGCCCCACGTTCAAGCCTTTTAACCGGTCTTCCCTTATCTGGGTCAACCATGGGCATGAAGGAGCCATTAATGCTTAGCATGCTAGGGAGTACACTGAAGCTATAACCGTCATCAGTCACTGGGTAGGATAGTAGGCCCAAACAGTGCAACAAAGCTAGTAGATTCCTATATTCATGGGAGCAACACATCCTGCCCTGGGGAAATATAGTTATTTTTCTTTCTGCGTCTATAGTTCATCTGATCATCCGTTAAACTTCCATGTTATGGACTCCTAATTTACATTTCTATAGCGTCTTCCACTCAGGGATCTCAGACCACCGCGCAAACCTTCGTGTCGTAATCCTTACAACGCTCTGAAGAGGGGGGCAAAGATCCTTACTCTTGCACATCTTTCCCTCCAGCCCATGTTGCTGGGCTCTGACTGGAGTCTAAACTACGGGTCACGGGGCTAGCTGCAACACCAGCCCCTCATGGCACCTACATGTGAGGGGACTGCACGTGCACTGTCCCCAGAGAGTGATGCCTTATGCGCTATCCCTTCACAGCTCCTGGGCATGACTGCATTGTGTATGCACCATCCCCACGGAGCGACTGAGCATGCCATATCCTGCTGCTGCAATGACTTTCCCTGCAATTGGTTCACCCAGGCACCAGAGCCTGCTGGGACACTGGAACTGGGAGCAGGGGCTTTGCCTCTCCTAAGCTCTCAGTGGTCTCGCTGCTAGGGCCCAGGAGATGGAGGAAGGAGCCTGCCTGGACTGCAGAAGAGTGAAGAAAGGGGAGGGGGTGGGGAGAAGAGATGGGGGGACAGAGGGAGGAGCTCAGGGAGAAGTTGGGGAAGAAGAATTGGGGTGAGAGGGGATGAGGCAGGTGCAGGAGTCAGGGAAGGGATGGGGTAGGGACAGCAGTAGGAACTGGGAAGGGGGTAGTGTGGAGCAGAAGGGGACAAAGAGATGCTGTGGGGAGACAGGGACAGAAGAGTATAAGTACTAGAACACACTCCCCTAGAGAACCTGGGATTGAACCCCTTTCCCCCAAATTCTACATTCCTTTGCTGCCAGCAAACAACAGTGAAACCCACTGGCGTAGTGTGTGACTCCGTGCCCTGCTTCCGGTAGGTCCACATGAAAGATAACAGCCTTCTGCTCTTACCAGTGGCTTTATTAGCTAAATGGTAGCGGATTGTAGTATGGATCTAAAAAGCCCAACCCTCTTGATTACCCATGGGGCGGCAAAGTATGTTTCCACAGGATGAAATGTGTGGGATGTTGGGGTTTTTTTCCTCCAATTTTTAAGTTATTAAAAACAGAGAACTACACGAAAAAACCCTACATTCAAATAATGTTAAGATTGCAAAGCACTCAAAGGACTCAAAAGTCAGGAATTCCAGAGTGAAGTTTGCCTCTACAATCTTAACTTTCCCTTTTGTGTGTACACATTATGAGACAGCCTAATTACATGATAAGATATGATTATTTCTCCGGGATCCCTGCTTCATTCAGTGCACAGGATGGACTGCACTTTGGGAATGAAGCAGGTTGCACAGTGAATGAGGCTGTTGTCTGTAGGACCCAGTCTCATTTGTTGCAGAAATTGGGAAGTATGTGGTGGATGAGGCGGAGAAACTTCAGAAAGAGAAGGGATGGGCATGAATGCCACCCTGGAGAATTGGGTTCTGTCCCTGCGTCTGTCACAGAGCTCCTGTGTAATGCTGGGCACAAGTAAACCAACATTTTCCACAGGTGGTCACTGCATATTCCTCATTTTCTGTGTACTCAAACTGAGACCCCTAAGGTCTGATTTGCAGAAGCTGTCAATGAGAGCTGTGCAGTGAACATATAAAGTGCTGTAGAATGCCATGCATTCTGAAAAGTCCTCGGCTTGTCAAATTGGGCACTCCAAACTAGTTGACACTTGTGGCCTTAATCTCTGTGCCTCAGGTTCCCCTCTGTAAAATGGGGCCAATAATACCACCGCACTGGGGTGTAGTAAAGATAAATGCCTTAATGTTTGTAAAGCACTAAAAAGCTAGGATGAGAGGAGCATAGAAAAACCCATGGGGAAGTTAATAATTCTGTATTCAGTGCAGGGTTCAGATGATGTGCAGTCAATAATGCATCAGGACCACACATTGAACAGTGAGAATAAAAAGAAATTTTGGATAGCTACCCATTCAGTGAGCGCTGCCCTTCTGTGCTCTGAATAAGGCTGGGGTCCTGTGGAAATAATAAGTATGTGATCGTATAATTAAAGGCTATTACAATGCAAACACACAACGGGGCCACATTAAGGTTGCATGGGCAACTTTTAGACTGGTATTTCCTAACTTTTGAATTCTTGACTTTGTAATCTCAATGTTATTTTAAAATCATATCCCCCCAAAAACTACACACCCCTCAAAAAACCAACCCCTCCTCAAGTGTATATACCATTGATGAGGTCTAGCTGCAACTATCAGGGTCTGTGGATTGAGACATGGAGAGGGTCTCTAGCTCTCTCAAGCCATCTTTCTCTACGAGTCTTCCTCTTCCTTCTAGAGCCTGAAAGGTGCAATACAGTCTGAGCTGTATCTGTTTCCTTTTCTTTAGATCAAGGTTAGAGGAATAACCTAACCAAAGCTTCTTGAGCAAAAGCAGCGAGGACTGAAATGAGAAGATCGCTGTGATGGATGAAGGGCTGGTGCTGTTGGAAAGCAGAGAGTATCTTCTGCGGCCAGATGAGGAGGTTCCCCTTCATGTGATGTATTTCTCGATGCAGGTTACTGTGTATTACTCACTTACTGTGTAAGTTACCCACTGCAGCACGTATTCATTCAAGTTCTGGAACTATTATCAGAGGCACTGCTGTCCCCTTTGTTTTGTACGAAATTAGATTGAAACCCAATTGTATCTGTACTCCTGTTAGGAAATCTAAGTTAGGTATTTTGTTATGGTGCCTCTAATATAAAAATACAACAGAGCTGGGGAGTTTCTGATAAGCCTTTAAAGTGTTGCGGTTAGAGACTTGTACATATGTGCCAGGTGATTGATAAGAATATAATTATGGAGCTATAGGTCACACACTGGACATTAAAGTGCAGTGATGTTCAGGAAAAGAACCATGTAAAGACCACACCTTTATACTCAGCAGCTTTGCTCTCTGTATGGCCTAAGTTTCATATGGTCTGTTTTAAAGCAGAGGTGCTGGGACAATTTGTACAGTGGGGGTGCTGACAGCCATTGAACCAGGAGTATAAACCCTGTATATGATGGAAACCACTTTAAGCCAGGGGGTGCAGCTGCACCCCCAGAACCCCAAGTTCCAGCACTTATGTTTTACAGAGTTTAATTTTATGTTGAACCTGCTCATTAGGGATGTTTTTCTGATTTCACATATGCTGCCTTTACACCAGTGGAGTTACTCCTGATTTCTACCACTGTGAATTCAAAATCAGGTCCAAAGAGTCCATAATAGGTTGATGTAGGAAACAGGGTTTGTGTCCTGCAGTGTAAAGTGTGTAACCAGTTCAGTAGAGAATCAATCTCGCCATAGGTCTGAAAGTCCAAGATCTTCAGTGCCTCTTTTACAGTTTGTTGCATATATGTAGCAGTTCAAGTCGTACAGCCAGTCCCATCCATGTGATGGGAGAAAACCATGATAAACTGGGCCAAATACAGAAGTAACTGGTTGAAATTCTATGACTTCTGATATACTGGAGGTCAGAGAAGGTGATCTAATGGTCCTTTCTGTCATTAAAAATCTATGAAAAAGTTCCCTGCTATGCATGTCCAACATACTCCTACCTGTGACTTACTAAGAGTTCACTGACTTGCCACCTAGTTTTGTGGTCCTCACAGCTCATACAAGCCATGCAGGGTCAGGCTGCATTGTTGCTTGAAGAGGAGACATCCAACGAAGGCCCAAGTACTCTAGGAAGTGGCATTAGTGATCCAGTTGCGGGGGCCTCTCTTCCTTCTGGGTCAATAGCAAGCCAGTGCCTCTGGCCACTCGTAGAGCCTGGTGATGCTTGAAGTGCACAGCACAGTTAATATATACAAGGAGTTCCTGAGTTCAGTACAACTGGTAGCGCTAGAATAGTGGGGTTACGGCTCACGTCCTGGCTGAATTCCATTGATAAGTTACATCCTACTTTGTTAATTCCCCTTCCAATTTCATTTCCACGCTGGGCTTTCCTTCCCTGCCTGCCCTATGCTGTTGGGTAGCGTTGCTGTGTGCGGCTGCATCTCACCGAACAGATGGTGGGGGAAGTGACCCCTGTTGTGTAGCATGTAAAACACTTAAGGGTTCTTTTGAGAAGGAAGGTGCTACATTAATGCAAGCTATTATTATTCATTAAGCATCTTCCCCTCCATTTGGGGAACAGATATTGTAAGTTGAACTCACTCACCAAAATGAGAGTCCCCATCCTTCTGCTAAATGTGTTTTCTGGACACAAAATGAACAGTTTGTTCACCTGAATGGCTTCCCGATGCTTTGCACTATGAAAAGCTGGCAAGCAGACCTCAGCTCATTATTTGTAATTGTTATGGACATTTGTTTGAAAACAGAATCTTTGTTCCTCCACAGGCCAGTTTATTGCTCCTTGCTTATTCCATTCCCTACATGAAGTCACCGTGTAGCCATTTCAACAGCAGCCACTTGATATGCCACAATGGAAGATTGTGACTTCAAGTGAGGAAAGAGAAGCAGGAGAAAGTGAACTAATTCCTAAGCAACAAATATCTTGGTTTCACCCATCGGGATGGATTCTGATCTCAGCCACACTGGTATAAATCAGGAGTGACTCCACTGAAGTCAATGGAGTTAGCATAGTGTTAGATCAGGGTAAATGAGAGGATGGATATAGTGAGGTAGAGAGAGAGGACTAATGTGTGAGGCGGTTTAATGTCTTGGTGAGTGGGTATAACGGGCTATTAAGGGCCAGATCTCAGGTATAATTTGCATAGCTTCATTGGACTTGCGGGGACCTAGCTGTAAGAGTCTAATTAATAGGAAGTCTAAGGGATTCTCAATGGTGTGATCCACACCACACGGCTGCATGGGTGTGGTGTAGTTGTAAAAGCATTTAACAAGAGGGTGTAAGATGTAGCAAATCAAAATAACCTTTTCAGCCTCTTTTTTTAACCCACATCTATTTCCTGACTCTCAGCGTAAAATTCCACCAGCTTAGAGTACACCAGGTTAGCGTGTCTTTCACTTCCAATGTCTCACTCACTGCAGGAGCTCCAGTAACCTAATGGTACCAACTTCTCACTGGTGTATATCAACTCCGTTGAAATCAATGGAGTGCCACATTCTTATACCAGCTGAGGATCAGGCCCACCGTTTAGTTTTTCAATTTTTTTTCCCCATGCATCATTGGTTGGTCTTTAAGAAGAATCAGGGCCAGGAGCGGGGGAATTAAATAAAGAAAACAGCAGGAGTTTGATTCAGTTTGGAGATTTTAAAGTTGCCACTGATCAAAGCCCAGAGTTCTCCTAGTATGTTAAAAAAATTGCCGCCATCCATCTCCAGTAAGTCTGTGAGCAGGGGGTTGGACTAGATGACCTCCTGAGGTCCCTTCCAACCCTGATATTCTATGATTCATCTCTGATGGTGGCAACTTCACCCTCTCAGATCTGGGGCAGGTTTATTTTCTCTGAATACTTTATTATTTCACATATTTACCTTCACATGGTGGGCTGCTCCTCTTGACGAAAATCTCTAGTGAAAGACTCGCACTTCAGCATGGGTGGCTAGATCACTTCCTCCCTTCTGAACTGCTGCAACTTCCTTCCCTGCTGCCTTGGCTCCAGATTTTGTTTTTGCTTTCAGATCAATACAAAACTCTCACTTTAAAAAAAAAAATGAATACCAAGCTTGAAGGAAGGGAGAAAGAGCCCCAAGGAGAATGGAGAGACAGATTTGAGGTCGTGGGAGTTCTCCTTCCATAGCCAGCTGGGACTGTTGATTGCCCCATACAAAAATAAAAAACAAAAATGTAGCATCTTGCAAGGCAGCTCAGTTTTGTTGTCACAGAAGATCTGGAAAAAGAACAAAAGAAGGAAGAAAGTTTCTCCCAAGTGTTCACTGTTTTCTAGACTATTATTTTAATTCCTGTAATGAAATGTGTTGAGTTACAGATTCAGGCACACTGGACCTGAAGATTAGGGGCCTCCTTCTGATCTTGCTCATGCTAATTTTACACAGGGGGAAGCTCCTGATTTACACTGGGATAAGTGGGATCAAAATCAGGGCCTAGGGTTGTGCCAATCGTCTTTCCAATCTGGGGAATCTTCATAGAAAGGCAGAGGGTAGGACCAGAAAAGGCCTTTCTGGACATCAATGTCCTGGTGGTTTTCTCATGCCAACGTAAATCGTGATTACCTCCATTGCTGCCAGTTGGGTTATGCTGGTGTAATTGAGAGGAGAACCAGACTCAGACTGCTCTCGGTTTCCTTTCCCCCCTCACTGCGTGATCAACATTCCACTACATTTATTCTCACTAGGACCTTCTCCGTCCTGCCTGTACAATGGAATAGCCATTTTGGGTAACATATCCTCCACAGTCCTCCATTTTGGATGGGCTTCTTGTTGTCCCTTAGATCTAATTTGGCACCCTTTTTCTCAGTACATGTCCCTGATTGGACAGTCGTAGCCCTGTTGATGTTTGAATCTTCTAGGTTGTTAGTGTGACTGCTCTGCAATTCAGCCCGGTAACTGCTGGTAAGTCTGCCCAGCATCTGGGGAGGTGGGAAAAAGGATACGTGACCCTAACAGAGACTATATAGGGCCTCAGCTCAGTTTGCTCGGTGCTGTCTGTCCTAGTAGCAGTCTGTGTCCAGGGGGAAAGCAGAGGTGAGCTCTGTTAGTACTACAATCAAGAAAGAAGACAGAAGATGAGAAGACCTAGCCTATTTATCGGTCCTGATCCTGTCCCTGGTGAGGATTCCTGATGACGAGTCCCTGAAGGTGGCTCCTGGGTTTCTATGGCGGTTCCTGGTCAGAAAGTCATAGTCCTCGGTCTGGTATCTTCATTTCTTGCACAGAGACAGTATAGTAGAGACCTTTTCGTATACTTGCTGCCCACTCATTTGTGTTGGTATTTGTGGTCTGGGCTTTAAGCCCTTGTTATGTTAAATCTCTGAGTTGTTTGTATAGTAAACACTTTGGTTATTTAAGCTTACCATCTGTGATAGCTTTATTGTAGGGGAGGATTGGTGGAGATGGAAGGCCAACAGATGATAGAGGCTGACTAAGGGGGCAAACCGAAGCTGGGACAGGTCCTATTATTTGGCTTCCTAAACTGACCAGGCAGTTATGGAGTGAACTGTGTAACTGGCTCGTTGGCATTTCCTATTTCCCTATTTGTTCCGTTAAGCATGGAACATTATAGACTGGTTAGAGCAGATAGGCCAGGAGTCGGGGTCCTTGGGTTCTCTTCCTAGTCCCACCTCTGACTCATTGTGCAACCTTTGCCAAGTCACTTAGTCCTCAGTCTGCAAAAATTGCCTTTAGTTTGGGCTTTTCAAACCAGGTCTTTTTTGTATCCACTGCAGGTGCAAAACTGCAGTCACAAGGAAGCAATAGAAGAGCATGAATGAACTACGAGTACAGAATTATACCTGTAAAAAATGGAGGCCCGACAAGTTTCGAGCCAGAAGCAGAAGAGTTGATTTCCCCCTGTGAAGGGCTGCCTGTTCATTGTCCACTGTATCTTGTTGTATAAATGGCTGGTCTTTTGTGTAGCATCCAGTCCATAAGGTAATGAGAGAAGCAATGGGAAAAGTGCTAAAACCCTGGATTCAGTAAACCTCTGCCGCAAGCTTAAAGCCAGCCATGGTGTCTGAGCTCAGACCTGAGCCATGCACATATCAGATCCTGCCCCATTCTCAGTGAGCTTTCATCCCTCAGGGCATATATAGGAGCAACACACCAAGGCCTTGCAATGCCTGGCAGCCCGTTATAGACTTTCTGCCCTCTCACAACACTGCCTGTTCTCTTCACAAGGAATATTCACCACCTAAATCCCACAGACTCCAGCACCCCAACTCAGGACCCCACCATTGATTTCTGTCATTGACCCTATCCCAAAATTCTTTGCAGCTGCTTACTGAGGAATTAAGGAGTGCATGGGTTTTGTGCTGGCTCTGAGAAGGGTAAATTTCACTGTAATATGAACATCTAGCTCTCGGCTTCCAGTGATTTTCTTCCCTTTCCAGCAAGATCATCCCTTCAGACAAACCCAATTTAATTTCCTTGCTCATCCACCCAAGTCCCTGATGTGTTGTTGACTGGAGAATGTGAGATAGAGGCAGGGAAGAACTATTCCAGCTCCCCTGGAGGAGTGGAGCCAAATATAAGTGTAACCAGGTTGCTGGGGTGGCATCCCCTTGTGGGCCTTTCAGGCACAACTCACCTAGCAGGTCTCCTCTGGTGTGTCTCTATCCCAGCAAGGTCTAGCATAGCTGTGTTTTGCCCCCCTGGCAAAAACAACCTTCAGTCCTTCCCCTTTTGAGGCATTTAAGGTTCCAAGGCAATCAGGAACCAAAGCAACACTAAACATAACTCAAACTCAGGGTCATCTCACAAACCTTTGGTGGGGCTCCACTTTTCTATTCAAGGCTCATCTCCCCAAAAGGATGTGCTTTTGGTCATCCCTTCCAGGGGGGCTGATCCAGCAGGCAAACAAGTTCCACCTCAGGGCACAGTGTCACTTCTCACCCACAAGAAGAGACCTAGAGCTCCACCCTCCTTCCTGGTCAGCCCTAAACTAGGCTAGGCCTCCTTTTATCTCCCCTCTCTATCCCTGTGGTTGGTTGCAGCTGTAGAGGGGTGGGACAGCTCAGTCCACAGGCTTTCCCTAACCCTTTTCATTGCCAATGAAGAGCCTGCCTTAACCTCCTCACTGCCAGTGTGGGGCCTCGGTGTCCCATCACAAGGTTTTATTTTTACCTTCTCTACTTGTGATTGCATACATGTAAATAAAGCTGTGAAAATAGCCCAGTGCTTCTGCTTTGCATTCGATCCTCAATCAGTCCTAACAGCCATTCATTGCTCCATATTCTACCAAGCAAGAGAGAGTCTCTCTTAATTATTTCCTCCTGCAACTTGGAGCGTTGCAGGAATGAGACAAACAGTTCTCCTAAAAATAGCCTGCAACATAAAGATCAATTTTCTATTTCGTGCCTTTATAATAATAATTCTCTGCGTTTCTCTGGCACGCTGCATCCGAGGATCTCAGAGCACTTTGTAAACAGTAATGAACGAAGCTTCACAACTTCTCATTCCTGTGAAGTGGGAAAATGTTATACTCTCCATTTTCCAAACGGAGGAATTGAGGCACAGAAGGTGAAATCCTGTCCCCATTGAAATCACGGGCAAAATTCCCATTGTCTTCAGTGAGGCCAGAATTTCAACCAACGAGAGTAAGAGGTCATTGAAAAATCAAGGATGTGTTTATACAATGGGGTCCAGCTCCCATCTGGGATCTATAAGTGCTAACAAGAGGCAGTATTGCCCACTGGATAGAGCTCTGGATGGGGATTGGGGAGACCTGGGTTCTATGCCCATTGACCTACAGCTGGGTAGCCTTGGGCAAATGTCACTACTCTGTGCCTCAGTTTCTCCATCTATAAAATAGGAATTTTTGAAAAGCACTGAAATCTACTGATGATGGGTGCTGTATAAAAGCTATTAGTAAAGTAATATATATAATGAATACACTACACTGTGTCTCATGGCTTCTCACAGACGAACAAATTGGAGTTATTTTGGACATGGTGTTAAATGACTTGCCCATTTACGGCCATGTTGCATCACCTAACTGTTGTCTGCTAAATAATCAGACACGTTTTTCTGGCAACTACAGAATCAACAGCAAGAAGCCTCTCACCACCTCCTATTCTTTGCTGTTGTGTCTGAATTACCTGTTTGCCTAAAATCTGTGATTCCAGGTGTAATTCATCTAGTCTGGCCCGGTTAATTCTCTCCCTTACTGCCACTTTCCAGGGCAATCGGCCAGGTTCAGCCTCTGAAATATTGACCAAAGCATCTTGAATTTATTACCGCCGGTTTGTCCCGACATTCAGTTGCTCTGGATGTGATGCCACGTATGGCCCGTTCCGTAAATAATGGTAGCCACTGGGGCTGCAGGGAAAAGCTCCCTGAATCTGTGCATATGACGAACGCCATCAAGTACGGGCAAGATTGCCTTGCATCTCTCCTTGCAATCGGTTTCATAAAAGCAACAGCGCTTCCAGGAAAACAGGATTATTTAATTATTTCAGCGATTTTTCACGTCACCAATGGCCTGAGCACCTCCCTTTAGTTATTAAAACGATGTACAACATAGTTTTATTACCATTACTTGGATAACCGTTGGGCTTAGGAGCCCTAGCCAGAGTCCCATTGTACTAGGCATTGTACAAACACAGAATAAAAAAAACCCTCGACCCAAGGAGCTTACAATCTAAGTGTAAAACAAGAGACAACAGATGGATACAGACAGACTGACGGAGGGAGTATGAGGAAAGAATGAGATAATATTAGGCAGCATGATGGGCTGCGGGCTCTGCACACCAGCAGGTAGGGCAGAGGTCCCCAAACTATGGGGCTCAGCCCCCTAGGGGGATGCAGAAGAACATAGGGGGGGCACAGTGGGGCCGGGGCTGACCCCCAGGTGGGTTGGGGAGGGAGCGCCACCCAGCCCTCATCCCCTCCTAGCTCTGCTCTGGCCCCAGGCCTGGCCCCCAGCCCTGCCCGCAGCCTCAGTCCCTCACAGCAGCTCTGAACCCCCAGCTGCGGCCCCAACCTTGGCCCCCTTGCCTTGTCCCCATTCCTTCCCACCCTGGACCTGTGGCCCTGTTCCCAGCCCTGGCTCTGAGGGGGTGAGGGGGCATGGACGGGGTAAGGGAGAGCATGTCCCTTAAAAGTTTGGGGACCACTGAGCTAGGGTGACCAGACAACCTGATATTATCAGGACCATCCCGATAATAGGAGCTTTCTCTTATATGTGCCTCCAGCCCCACTTACTATCTGGTCACCCTACC
Organism: Chelonia mydas; assembly: GCF_015237465.2. Lineage (NCBI taxonomy): Eukaryota > Metazoa > Chordata > Testudines > Cheloniidae > Chelonia > Chelonia mydas. Next base: position 7,105,082 of record NC_057850.1, on the reverse strand, counting down.
AGCAGCCTGAATGTTGTCAAGTATTTTTGTAGGCATCGCAGCGAAGAAGAGTTTTGAGGAGGGATTTGAAGGAAGACAATGAGGTAGCTTTGGAGATGTCTACAGAGAGCTCCTCCCAAGTGTGAAAGGCAGCCTGGGAGACAGCGGGAAGGTGCACGTTCAAAAATTGAACAAGTGGGCCATGGAGGCTGATTGGGAGCGAGCATTGGCAGCTCAATCACAAATGGAAGATGGTTGTAAAACTAAATCCAGTTCCCAAGCCCTGCTGTCGTCAGAAGCCTGACCAGAAAGACATCTCAGAGAGGTGATTAAGAAAAAGCAGAAAGCATACAGGGAGTGGAAGATGGGAGGGATCAGCAAGGAAAGCGACCTTATTGAGGTCAGAACATGTAGAGATAAAGTGAGAAAGGATAAAAGTCAAGTAGAGTTGGACCTTGCAAAGGGAATTAAAACCAATAGTAAAAGGTTGTATAGCCATATAAATAAGAAGAAAACAAAGAAAGAAGAAGTGGGACCACTAAACACTGAGGATGGAGTGGAGATTAAGGATAATCTAGGCATGGCCCAATATCTAAACAAATACTTTGCCTCAGTCTTTAATGCGACTAATGAGGATCTTAGGGATAATGGTAGCATGACAAATGGGAATGAGGATAGGGAGGTAGATATTACGGTATCTGAGGTAGAAGCGAAACTCAAACAGCTGAATGGGACTAAATCGGGGGGCCCAGATAATCTTCATCCAAGAATATTAAAGGAATTGGCACATGAAATTGCAAGCCCATTAGCAAGAATTTTTAATGAATCTGTAAACTCAGGGGTTGTACCGTATGACTGGAGAATTGCTAACATAGTTCCTATTTTTAAGAAAGGAAAAAAATGTGATCCGGGTAACTACAGGCCTGTTAGTTTGATATCTGTAGTATGCAAGGTCTTGGAAAAAATTTTGAAGGAGAAAGTAGTTAAGGATATTGTGGTCAATGGTAAATGGGACAAAATACAACATGGTTTTACAAAAGGTAGATCGTGCCAAACCAACCTGATCTCCTTCTTTGAAAAAGTAACAGATTTTTTAGACAAAGGAAACGCAGTGGATCTAATTTACCTCGATTTCAGTAAGGCGTTTGATATGGTGCCACATGGGGAATTATTAGTTAAATTGGAAAAGTTGGGGATCAATATGAAAATTGAAAGGTGGATAAGGAATTGGTTAAAGGGGAGACTGCAACAGGTCACACTGAAAGGTGAACTGTCAGGCTGGAGGGAGGTTACCAGTGGAGTTCCTCAGGGATCGGTTTTGGGACCAATCTTATTTAATCTTTTTATTACTGACCTTGGCACAAAAAGTGGGAGTGTGCTAATAAAGTTTGCGGATGATACAAAGCTGGGAGGTATTGCCAATTTAGAGAAGGACAGGGATATCCTACAGGAGGATCTGGATGACCTTGTAAACTGGAGCAATAGTAATAGGATGAAATTTAATAATGAGAAGTGTAATATCATGCATTTAGGGATTAATAACAAGAATTTTATTTATAAGCTGGGGACGCATCAATTAGAAGTAATGGAGGAGGAGAAGGGCCTTGGAGTATTGGTTGACCACAGGATGACTATGAGCTGCCAATGTGATGTGGCTGTGAAAAAAGCGAATGCGGTCTTGGGATGCATCAGGCGAGGTATTTCCAGGAGAGATAAGGAGGTGTTAGCTCTGAGCCAGCTCAGGCGGCAGGGGAACCCCAGAGCTCTCAGCTGCCACAGGTGGTGGGGGAACCCGGAGCTCCCAGCTACCGGCCCCAGACCTCCGAGCTGCCCCAGGCAGTAACACTGACTAATGGAAATGCCTTTCTACATGATGCATAAGTAAGCTTTGGAACTCATTGCCAGTAGATATTGAGGCCAAGAATTTACTAGGAATCTGTGGGTTTAAAGAATTATGTGGATGATGAGAACATCCATGTTTATTTTAGATAGACTAGATAATTTAATTGGGATATAAACTGTGACAGGGTGGGCTAGGAGTTTGGAGGGGGGGGGGGGTTAGATACATTTAACAGTCTTTAAACTTAAAGCCAAAAATACCCCTGATAAAAACAAAACGTCAACAAAGGAACGAGCTGCAGGAGTGAAAAGAGAATGTAGGCAGAAGTCCAGCAACAGAGTGGGGGCTACCCAGTTTACTGCACCCCATTGCCGCATATATGATTACCTGCCCTATGGGCAGGTGGGGTATGTGTGCATTCGGTGCAAGGAGCTCCTGGCCCTCAGAGACCGTGTACGGGCTTTGGAGACCAGAGCTGAACTGGAGGAGCTAAGGGAGACAGAAAGGTACATAGATCAGACTTTCTGGGACACACAAATGCCTTTCCATTGGTTAAGGGATTCCACCACCCTCTTTCATAGAGCGGTGCAGTGGTTCAAGCAGGCTTCTCCAGCCCACCAGTATCTGCTGCATGGAACCTCCATTCTTCCCCTTGGTTCAGGGGCCCTACAGCCCCCCTTGGGGCAGTGCTGTGGTGCAGGCAAGCTTTCCCCTGCCAGTCTCCTCTCCAGGCTGTCTGCTCTTCTCACTTCTCCTGGCCGTCACCTAACAGATGGGTTTTATCATGTTCAGGAGGGAGGATTAACACCTGACCCTCAGCCCTACCTGCTGCTCTACTGCGCACTTCTTTCCTTAAAGGAACCGTGTGGTGGAACAGGGATTAGCTGGCCTCAGGTCTTATTGCTACTTAAAGGGGATACACCATCCTGTTACAGAACCCAAGGTGCAAGAAGAATTTTTAGGCTACTACGAGGGGTATATAAGTAGGATTAATGAGATGAAGTTTAGTAAAGGACAATATAGGCTGGATATCGGGTGACATTGCTACCAAGATAAGATTACTCATATTTAGGGGCAGGAGTAGGCAGAATTATTGTGTGTGAACCCTGGTTTTGCCAGGCACTACAAAACTGATGGTTTTCATACCTGGTTTGGTGCTTAGTGACCACTGGAAATTTGTTCCCCCCTCCCCCCCACGCCCCAATCTCAAAATCCTTGACTGCGATGAGTGTTGTGTCTCTGATCCTCAGGGCTGCCCACTTTGATTTTTGGTTTGTGATCACTTTTATGGACAATGTGAGTGATTTTCCAAATCAATACTGGTGAATTCCTCTTTAATTAATATCAATGAGGTGGAGGGAGAATAGCTGCATGGTTCATGATGCTTCCCTTGCGGTCAGTGCTTTGGGTGAAAAGGCCTGGTGCATAAAATAGAACTTTTTAGAGGAAAGAAGCAATGAAAAATAGAAAGTATCATGGAGACTCATGGCTTCATTTAGGAACGAGGAGATCACTCCACAGTCATTGTGTAGAGAAGGAGAAACTACACTGAAAGCTTCTTCACCCCTTCTGAAGAAACCATGTATCATAAAGCCAGACAAGAGTGTACAAGCCCTGCAACATAGAATCATAGAACTGTGGGACTGGAAGGGACCTCGAGAGGTCATCTAATCCAGTCCCCTGCACTCAAGGCAGGACTACGTAATAGCTAGATCATGGGGTCCTGTGTTTCTTCAGCCCTGGGCCCCTTTTGAACTAAGTATTTGTTGCTTCTAGTAATCACAGTTGTGGCAACACTAAGTGAAATGTGACTACAATGAAGACCACAAGGAAACACACCCGTTTCCTGTTTGATTAATAAAGCTACACCAGGGAGAGAATTTGGCCCAAGATATTTTAAACCAACAGTTTCAACCTTCCCCATACTGTGACCCCATGACACAACAATGGGAACCCTCCCTCCCATCTAGTCATAAGAAAGGAAGGGTGCCCATGATGGGGTGGGGGAGGGATGAGGGGTTGCATTATACATAAAGGATGTATAGACTCCTTCTGAGGTCCAGAAGGAGTGGGAGGTAGACCAGTTCAAGACTCTGGGTAAAGATAAAAGGGTTAAAAATACAGATGATATCATAGTAGGGGTCTCCCACCAAATCAGGAAAAGGAGGTAGAGGAGGCATTTCTAAAACAAATAACAGAAACGTCTGAAAACAGAAGACCTGGTAGTAATAGGGTCTTTATCTACTGAGACCTCTGCTGGGAAAGCAATACGGCAAAACATAAAATCTTGAGTGAGTTCTTGGAATGTATCAGGGACAACTTTTTGTTCCAGAAACTGGACAACCGGGGGGATGGCCATTTTAGACTTGATTCTACCAACAGGGAGGAACTGGTAGTAAATCTGCAGGTGGGTTGCCATCACTGGAAGCTTTTAAAAACAAGTTGGACAAGCTTGTCAGGGATGGTCTAGGGTTACGTGGTCCTGTCACACCGCAGGGGGCTGGACTTGCTGACTTCTGAAGGTCCCTTCCAGCCCTAAATTTCTCCGATGCCCGAGCACTTGTTCACCACCCACAGGTCGCGAACCCATGTTTGCAACTATTGTCCCCTCCAGGGGGGGTTGCCGAAGTGTTGTGATAAACCACCTGTTTTCCAGGGTGAGACTTGGCAGCACGGGCCACAGAACAGAGGCCAGTGCTGCAGGTGTTTCAGCCATTGGGCTCTAGCACTGTGCGGTATCCCAACAATCACTCACACACACACACCGGCTAAACCACAGGGTTATTTACTAAGGCTGGAGGAAAGGTTGTAAATACCACCCCCTCCTGGCCCCCCTCCCCAGGTGCAACAGCATAGTTACAACAAAGAGAAACTCCACAATTCCTCATTTGGCCTTTGGAGGCAGTTCACATTCGGGTTAGGGCGTCTCAGGCCTAGCATGACACCCCTGCTCAGAGTTCAATTGCACAGTCTGTTGCTTCACTGAGGGCTAGTCTGCGTTGTCCTGTTGATGCAGTGGTTCCCCTGCCGGCCCCTGCTAGCAGGGCACTCCACCTGTGGGCCAAGAATTATACTACAGGCCTCACCCCACAGAACCTGTTCTTTGTACCCTTCATGAGAACCACAGGCCCTTCTCCTTGAGCGTAACACCCGGTCAGATCACAGTGACTCCTTCCCCAGGCTAATCCCCTGACTCTTGGGCACCTTTAAGGGCTGCTGGATCTGGGCTTCCAAGAGACCCCTTCAGGCTTCTGACTATTCTGCTGTTTGGCTGCAGGGCCCTATGCTGCCCTAGTTTTTGCTGCTTTCTCTCAGGGTCTCTACAGGTGTGTATCCAACTCCCTTGTTCCTCGCCCAGCCGGCAGGCTGTGATGCATCCTCCAAGAACCAGCTCCCATCTTGGGACAGACCCTGGTCATGGTTTGCCACCTTCCCCCTCCCCATTGGCAAGCAGAGGGGCTGGGTCTGCTGTTGACACAAGACGAAATGGATATAAACTGACCATCAACAAGTTAGATGGGAGTAATTAATGATCAGAGGAGTGAAATTCTCGAACAGCCTTCTAAAGGAACTAGTGGGGGCAAAAACCCTAACTTGTTTCAGAACTAAGTTTGATAAATTTATGTAGGGGATGGGATGATGAGACTGCCTACAATGGTGTGTGATCCATCCACAATGATCACATTAGCAAATATCTCCAATGGCCTAGTGATGGGACACTAGATGGGGAGGGCTCTGAGCTACTAAAGAACATTATTTCCCAGGTGTCTGGCTGGTGGGTCCCACCCACATGCTCAGGGTCCAACTGACCACAGTACTTGGGGTTGGGAAGGAACTTTCTCCCAGGTCACATTGGCAAAGACCATGAGGGAGTTTTCACCTTCCTCTGCAGCATGGGGCATTGGTCACTTGCAGGTTTATTACAGGTTTATTACAGGAGCGGGTGGGTGAGGTTCTGTGGCCTGCGATGTGCAGGAGGTCAGACTAGATGATCATGATGGTCCCTTCTGGTCTTACAGTCTGAGTCTATATAGTTCCCCGTCCTGCTGACCTAGGATTGTCAAGTTGTGGAGGGAGAAAGTAATGAGCCAGCTGCCCGGTAGACTCCTCACACTCTCCAGTTCAGTGTCACTGGGCCTGCTCATTTTGGAGTGATCCTAACAGCAGGTCTTGTTCAGGTCCAGGAATGGAGAGGTGCTGAACTCAATTGGGTTTGTAGGTGCTTGTCCCAGGATTTGGCACCTCCAGGTTTATGGGCCTGATCCAAAGCCAACCAAAGCTGGTACCAGGATTCACTTTGACTTCAATGGGCTTTCGCTCAGGCTGCATATCTTCAAAACACTTTACAAACATTAATCACAGAGCAATTGAGGCTGCCCCATCCCCACACAGCTCCCACATGTTGACTGGACTGAGTCTGCTCCTTCCCCACAGGGCAACGGGGCATGCTGCTGAACAGGATTTCCCAGCAGTAGCTCCTCTCCCCTTCCACTGGCCGCTGCGGCCTCCGGCAGAGGAATCCAGAGCAGGGATCCAGTCTCGCCAGTGCTGTCAGAGATGTCCCCTTGGTGGAGCTCAGGCTGTATGACAGTAAGGGGGAAGGACCTGATTGGAATGCAGAGGGGTGGAGGGTGCAGATTGTGGGGCAGAGCAGTAGCCAGGATGGGGCAGGAAGTCCTGGGGGAAATGACATCTTACCTACTTTAATTCCCCCTGCAATTTCAATTCTACACAGGATTTTTCTTCGCTTCCTGGCCCTTACGCTGTTGCTCTGTGGTGCTGCTCTTCACCCCGAAGGTGGCGGGGCATGTCACCCATTTTGTATTAGAATAATAGAATATTAGGGTTGGAAGAGACCTCACGAGGTCATCTAGTCCAACCCCCTGCTCAAAGTAGGACCAACCCCAACTAAATCATCCCAGCCAGGTCTTTGTCAAGCCAGGCCTTAAAAACCTTTAGGATGGAAATTCCACCACCTCCCAAGGTAACCCATTCCAGTGCTTCATCACCCTCCTTGTGAAATAATGTTTCCTATTATCCAACCCAGACCTCCCCCACTGCAACTTGAGACCATTGCTCCTTGTTCTATCATCTGCTACGGCTGAGAACAGCCAAGCTCCATCCTCTTTGGAACCCCCCTTCAGGTAGTTGAAGGCTGCTATCAAATCTCCCCCTCACCCTTCTCTTCTGCAGACTAAATAACGCCAGTTCCCTCAGCCTCTCCTCGTAAGTCATGTGCCCCAGCCCCCTAAACACATCTCAAAGAATACCAGTTACGAAAAAGGTAACTGTCTTGCTCCTGCCTGCAGCATCCACACAGGGAAGTTACAGCGCGGCACTTTGGTACTCACTACTGTTCACACCCCTGTTCACTGAAGTGCGGGCAGCGTCGATGTAGTTTCAGTTAACTGTGTGCCGAAGGTTGTTAATCTATTCTGTTTTATATAGGTGCTTATACTACGCTCATTACCACCACATCTGAGTGCCTAAATCCATTCGTTGCACGTGATGGGGTATCCAAAAGAGAGATGCTCACACTGCAAATAAAAGCTGGCCTTTCAAGCTGAACGTCTGATAGCAGAGTGCAGGTGAAAGGGTAACCCCCTGGTCAGCATGTGCTGTGCACCTGTCTGTGGCTGATCCACAGGGTCTCTGAGACTTCAACCGCATGCAGCTATGGGGCTCAATGCTTTTGCTTAAGCTTTAGAGGTTCATGCCTTAGCTGTGACAGCCTCAGGTTCAGCCCGTGAGGATGATAAAGCTAACAGTGATTACACAAGTGCAATCTCAAAAAACTCTGGTCTGAAAAGCCACCTGATGGTCCAGGAGGCTAAAAGGAATCTGCTCACATAACTATAATTATTTTCACTTCTCTAGTATGTTCTACCCAACAGTCTCAAAGCTCTTTGCATACATTAATAACTGAAGTCTCCCAGCCCACTGTGACGTGGATAAATAGTATCCCATTTTACAGATAAGGAAATTAAATGATGGAGAGGTTGTAGGCCTAATTTCCAGAAAGGCCAAGCAATGAAAGTTCCTAGCCAGTTCAGTGGGAGGTTATGGGGCTCAGCACATATGAAATTCAGGCCTTAAAGGAAGCCTGTAGCAGAGCTGAGATCAGAATTCAGAGCTCCTGGCTGGCAGACCTCTGCCTGCTTTAATCAGCCTGTGGGGTCCTTAGAGAACCATCTGAGAAACGTGGCAGTAGAAGGTTCTGAGAGGGAATCTATGACCAACTTCAGTGCAGGCTTCCCCTACGCGATCAGACCTTTGGGAAATGCGGGGAGGAATTTCCCTAGAGGGGGCTGATTACAGTGACCTAACATCTGTGCTTCCAAAGCGATGACTTTACCTTAGTCATTACTGACATATCTATATTTTTAAATGAAACATTTAATCATCCTTAGCTTGCAATCTGCCATGCTTGTGTTATCATCCATTGTTTTCATTGTCCCTATGCCTGGGTCCAAGCTAGCACCCCAGCATCAGCCAGCCCTCACTTTCCACGGGTGCACAGTGTTTGCCCCAAGGAAAATCGTGCTTAGGTTGGATGAAGGGCAGCTCTCTTCATGTTTTTTTTAAGGGGTCCCTGAGAGAAGACATCCTCCCCCGAAAATGTCTGGGCAGAGGCTCTTCTTTCTTTCCGCCAGGCTTCTAACAGCAGGAATTCACACCCCTTTGCCATCAAATTTTCTGAAGCTGGCCAGCCACCTTGTTTCTGTATCTGTGAATTCCTTTCCAGAAGGAGGGAGAGGGGAAAAGGAGAACAGCTGCCATACTCTGCGCTGTCATTTGGATGGTGGGATTAACTGTAGGGTGACCAGATGTCCCGATTTTATAGGGACAGTCCCTATTTTGGGGTCTTTTTCTTAAATAGGCTCCTATTACCCCCCACCCCCGTCCTGATTTTTCACACTTGCTGTCTGGTCACCCTAGTTAACTGTAAAAAAGGCAGAGGGGCTATAAACGAGTTTAAAAGCATCCAGCCAGACGTGGCAGACTCACAGGCCAGGTTCTGCTGAATACCGTCACCTCTGCGCTTCAGGTTTTGTTCAGGTGTTTTCGCCCAACTATGTTTGAAGCAAAGGTTGACGGGGGAAATGGTCTAAGAGGATAAAAACCTGGGCAAGGTAGGAACCAGCTCTCAGTGCTTTTGACATAACAATAAATTAAAGTTGCCTCTCACGGGGGGAGAGGGAGGGGGGATTCCCTGGTAGACTGAGTGTGATGTCAGTTATATATAAAACAAGATCATACTTTTCAGTTACTGTCGTGTCAGCTGTTTCTTCCAATACCTGAGAAGATAAACTGCAGCATTTCCCCGTGCAGAATGCTGCGTGCAGGAGAACTTTCTTCGCGTTTAAGACAACAGCATGCAGAGCTCCTGATGTGGTAGGAGAGAACAGATGCTGTACCGTGAGGATATCCATTAGGCTTGTTGTGTTGCATGCACCACAAATTCCTGCTCATATAGTCACTGTTCCTGGGGGAAAAGTTTGCTTGTGCAGTAATGGATATTGTGCAGGTATAGAAGGAACAGTGGGTTGATCTGGCATAAAAAAGATCTTATGTTCCTGTTTCTCTCCACCTGACTTCTTGCCTGAGCTTTCTGTAAGGGGACTGCTGTCCCCTTACTAAAACTCAGTGGGGGTGTTTGGGTTGGCTAGCTCCCAGTACCAAAAGAAAGGGGAAGGCTGGATGGGGAATCAGGACCCTGAGACTGACAGTCCCCAGGAACAACGGGGAGAGGCCAATGCTCCAGGTCAGCCTGATTGACAGGGCTGGCAGGCTAAGCGGGGAGTCAGGAGGCCAGGGGGGTCCCGTCCTCTGTGTGAGCTGGAATTGCCTGGGTCAGACAGGGTGGGGCTGAGCTAAGGAGAAAGCAGGGGCCCAAGCTGAGCTGGGGAGCAGAGCTGGGCCAGATCCAGAGGGGCCAGAGAAGCAGCCCAGGGAGCTGGAGGCAGAGCAGCAGCAGCAGCCGTGCTGAGGCAGAGAGGTGGAGCTGGAGCTGGGGCTGGAGCAGTCCGGAGCCGGGTGTGGGGAGCAGTTGGGGAGAGTGAGGGGGACCCTAGGCAGCGGGCCCAGCACAGGGAGACACCCCCAGCCAAGATGCCTGGCAGGCCAGACTTGGCCGGGGGGATCATAACCCCGACGGGGTGGGGGCGACGCTGGGAAGAAGGGTCCTGCTACCTAGAGCCTGAGAGCGTGTGGCTACCACCAGAGCAAGTGTCGGACCCACAGCATCCCTGCAGCACAGCCAGGGCCTGAGCAGGGGCCTGGGACATGTGAGGAACAGACTGAACTTCCCTGACATCCCAGAGATGCTGGTTGTGACGTCCCCGTGCCACACAGCGGGGTTTCCTCCAACCTTTCCCATTTTTTCCTTATTTTTTTTTAAATCAATTGCTGTTTAATAAATTGTATTTGCTTTGAACTGTATGTAATGATCAGTGGGTCAGGGAAGCATCCTGTGCAGAGAGAGTACCCCCAAGTGGGGACACCCTCGCCCCTGCCCTAAGTGACCATGACAAGATTGGGGGTCAAGCACCCCGGGAATCCAGGGCCCAGCCTTGTTGGGGTTATGAGGACTCTGCACACAGGAGAGTGAAAGGGGAGCCCTTGAGGTCAGGCAGGCCTCTGGGTAAAGGGAGTGGGAGTGAGGACTCAGATCCTTTCACTATCCCATCTCACCGCGGTATGGTATAAGACAGGAAAGTTCCCCACAATAGCAGGACCACTCCCCCGCTTGCATTTACATTCACTAGAAAAGAAATACAAATGCCAGGTGAGTCTGATTTGCGAAAACTCCTATGGACCACAAGTGGCCACCTCATGTCTCTGGATACAGCCAGGAATGGCAAAGTGTCTGGACCTTGTCTGCCATTCCAAGCAAGCACATTTTTACTGACCCAACAAACTGCCCTGCTGGTTTCGACCTGTCAGGCAGACTTTGGGCCACAATGAACCACATCCAAGCAAACCATGGAAGATGTGGCTACTTGACGCACAAGTGGAAAATCAGAGACTCCCCTTCATGCGACTGCAGTGAGAACATCTAAGCCATTGAACACATCATAACGCAGTGACTCAAAGATGGATTCAATAGTGAAGTGGGTGATATGCATAACACCACAGAGGAGGCCTTGAAATGGTTTATGGACCTACAGCTGTATCTATAGACCGTTGCCCTGTAGATGTCATGCACGTGCACAAAAGAGAGGTAGGATTAGGAGTCAGCAATCTTGGGTTCATGTCTAACTGGAGCTAGCTAACTAGTTGGAAAAAACCCAATATTTCATTAATTGTAAAGCATATTTTGATTCATCCATGTTTGTACCTGTTTACAGCCACGGATCTTTTGGGCTGTCTCCAGCTTTGCATCATCTAGCTTGAGGCAAGGCATGAAGCAGGATGTGTGTGGGAAGTGGCTAACATACAGTGACCTACAAGACAGAGGCCAGAATAGACCTTCTCAACAGCACTCAACAGCAAACACAATTATTTGAGTCAGGGTGACAAGAGAAAACCGAATGTAAAGTGCAGCCAAAGAATTCTCTCTCATCCTCAGTGAGGCAGGAAACTGGGTGTTTGGTGGAGCACATAATAATTCAGACAACATAGATGGCCAGATGAAGAGACTGTTTAGCAAAGGAATGCTGCACGTCGTGGGCTACATCCTTAGTTGGTAAATTGATGTAGCTTCACTGAGTTCCATGCAGGATCTCTGCACCAAAAATGGCAATTGACTTCAATAGAGCTACACCAGTTTACACCAGCTGAGGATCTGGCCCTGTAATTTTTTAGCATGAAGGCCATTAGCCCAGAGACCAATAGAAATGGAGCTATGGTAGGAAAGGACTCTCCTGCCTCTCAGACATGACACATGCCCCCCGACCTTCCTCCTTTGTGACAACAGGCATGGCAGTGAGGACCGTCAGCAACTAGGGGTTACATGTTTACACCTTTTTATTCTGGTAATTAACAATAACTCCTTTTCCAGCAGACCAGTTCCCCTGGTAGGTGGCCATGTCCTCATATCTGAAACTTTGTTTTTTGGTGGAAAGATACAGAACTGCAACAAGAGGCTCAAACCAATAAATGTAGAACCAGGAACTTTTGGGAAAGGGTTCTTTTGTATAATATTGTTATTAACAATCCTAAGTGGGGTCATATGCACCAAGCACAGTAACCATCAATAGTAGCAATAACCGAGTCAGTAGCTGATAATCAAGAGCTCAGTCGATAGCCACTAGTCACATGTAATTGTGCGGGGTACAGCTGAATGTTCGTAGCAATGCAGCGTTATCAGGCAAAAAGGGTTTGTAACAATGGTACTATTCAGCAGCAGCATCCAGATGGCACGTAGTTATTGGAGACAGTTTGGAAGAGCGAGAGCCCTTTGTGATGGAGAAATGCTGGAGCTGGGGAAGGGTTTGCTGGTTGATTTCTTAAGTTCCTGAAGTTGCTGATGGAGTTTAGTCTTTGTATCCCCGACGATCTCATTATAGCTCCCATAGACCACAAAACATGCTCCCTTGCTTCCTGGCTGGCTAGGTTTGGGGGGACATTGGGAGAGGGTGCAAGATTGGTGGCTCATGGGCTGGGGGTGTTTCAAGTGTAGGGGGCCCTTGGAGGAGCCTGACTGGCTGTCTAGATTTGGTGGGTACTGAGAGGAAGAAGATACAGGAGAGTGTTTTTGGGTTAGAGGTGTGGTCACCCCCATGGGACTTAGTGGGCTGTGGGTACTAAGGATGCCTAAAATGGGCCATCTGCATGAGGGAGTGTGATTAATGTGGATTAAGAAGAGGGCTAATTAACCCAGCAGGCCACAGCTGAGGGGAATCAGGTGCCCAAGTAATCCCAGAACTGGTGGGGGAGCCCAACTGAGGAGGAATGAGCTGGGTTCGGGCTGTAAAGGAAATTGGCAGCAAAGGGGGCTTCTGGGAAAGACTGCAGTCACTGCCTGGGAGAAGGGAGGAGCGTTTGGAGGTAGCCCACTGTTACTCTCTGGGTGGTGAAGCTGGCAAAGCTGGGGGTGCGGGGAACCAGACAGTAAGGAGAGGGTTCAGGAAAAGGCAGAAAGGTTCAGGTGAGAACTGACCTTGGCTGTTGACTAGAGGGTCCCTGGGCTGGAACCTGGCATAGAGGGCGGGCCCGGGTTCCCCTGCCACCACTGAGGCAGTGAATGGGAAGGCCACCTAGGGCTGCTGAAGGAAGACTTTGACACTCTGGAAGGAGAAAACACGTACAGTGACCTGGACGGAGGGCCGAGTCACGAAGAGGCAGCTCCTGGAGCGAAAGGAGGCTGAATACCAAGAGAGAAGGACAGAGAGGGGACGTGCAAGTGCGGGAAGGGCCACTGACCTCGTGAAGTTAATCCCCAGAATGGCCAGGAGGAGGCGCCATCCTATCAGTGAGTAGAGCACCCCATCACAGAGAGCTTGGCTGGCTAGTGAGCTGGACGGGCCCACTATGTGGGGAGAATCAGGTGGCTAGTGGGCTGAGGATGTTCAAAGAGATTTGAGGGGTCATCAAATAAGGGGCATCATTGACCAATGGTTTGGGGGGGGGGGTTAGAGGGCTGGGAGAGGCCACCAAAGGAGGGGACTAGATTCACTAGGGGGCTAGGAGGGACTGTAATAAGGAGGGGTTTACGGGCTATTGCGTTGGAGGTGTTTAAGAAACTCCAGCTATTTTGGGGATTGGGAGGGACTGTAATGTGGAGGGGACTTGGCTGCCAGTGGGAAAGTGGTGTTTAGAGGACTAGGAGAGGCCACCAAATGGGGATATTAGAACCCTTAGCCCAACACACTGCTAAGATGTCTAGGAGAGACCACCATGTGAGCAGGTTGGCTGGGTAAGGGGCTGGGTGATGTTTAATAAGCTTCGGGGGTGTTTAGGGACCTTTGGGAGCACCGTATGGAGGGATGTGGAAGGGCAAGGGGTGTCAATAAGGCTGGGGAGCCATCATATGGGTTGATTTAAGAGGCTGCTGGTGTTGAGGGAGCTTGGGCAGAACACAATGAGGGGGGCTTGGTTGCCTATAGGACTGAGGGGGCCACCATATGGAGGGGCTTGGCTGCCGGGATATGTAGAGTCTGGGAGGGGCCATATTGAAGAGCAATTTGAAGGGGTGGGAGGGTAGGGGCTGTGAGAGGGGACTTGCTCCTGTGCACTGGTTTTTAGCAACACTGGCAACAAAAGAACTGGTGCCACCATTTGTGTCGTTGCTTTTTGTGCCCTTTGTTGTTGGTGTCTGAGATTTTAATCTTCTCCACCCACATTGTTTTGCAGCCAGGGCAGCTGTGTTGATGCGTTTCTTTGTCCTCAGTTTCCTGCTGCTGCATCTATACCACAGTAAGAGGGGCAGCTCAGTGTCTGGGATCCTAGTGGAGAGATCCCTGAGCATGAGAGAACTAGCAGGTCACTAGTGTCCTCCTATCTATAATGTGTCGGAAAAAACTCTGTGACCATGGGGGACTTCAATTTGAGTGACATATGCAGGAGGGAAAATTCTATATTAGATCTTGTCTTGACAAAAAAAGAGGAATTGATCACAGAACTAAAAATTAATGGTAGCTTACGTACAAGCAAAGTTTACTTTGTGCTGGGGCTTGCCGGGGCTCATCCTTGGCCCCTTTTCTGTCAGTGGTGTGCAAGGCGTGATCTCGCACATAGTCTGTGTGTGAGATTGTGCTGTGCAAAGGACACCACCATTATTGTTTGAGTCCTGGCACTTCTTCCATCACAAATTTAAGCACTGGGAACAAGTGATCATGAATTGATCACATTTGTACTATGAAAACAGAATCACAAACTGAAGACAGTTATGAACTAAATCAGTTGGGAGGAAGAATTTAAACAGAAAAATGTGACTGATAGTTGGGAATTGTTTGAGAACACTTTACTAGATGCCCCAAAAACCATGATCCCTCAATCAAGAAGAAAAGGAGTACTTGTGGCACCTTAGAGACTAACCAATTTATCTGAGCATGAGCTTTTGTGAGCTACAGCTCACTTCATCGGATGCATACTGTGGAAACTGCAGAAGACATTATATACACAGAGACCATGAAACAATACCTCCTCCCACCCCACTCTCCTGCTGGTAATAGCTTATCTAAAGTGATCATCAAGTTGGGCCATTTCCAGCACAAATCCAGGTTTTCTCACCCTGCGCCCCCCCCGCCCCCCCCCCGCACACAAACTCACTCTCCTGCTGGTAATAGCTCATCCAAAGTGACCACTCTCCCTACAATGTGCATGATAATCAAGGTGGGCCATTTCCAGCACAAATCCAGGGTTTCTCACCCCCCCCCACACACACAAACTCACTCTCCTGCTGGCAATAGCTCATCCAAACTGACCACTCTCCCCACAATGTGCATGACAATCAAGGTGGGCCATTTCCAGCATAAATCCAAGTTTAACCAGAATGTCTGGGGGGGAGGGGGTAGGAAAAAACAAGGGAAAATAGGCTACCTTGCATAATGACTTAGCCACTCCCAGTCTCTATTTAAGCCTAAATTAATAGTATCCAATTTGCAAATGAATTCCAATTCAGCAGTTTCTCGCTGGAGTCTGGATTTGAAGTTTTTTTGTTGTAAGATAGCGACCTTCATGTCTGTGATTGCGTGACCAGAGAGATTGAAGTGTTCTCCGACTGGTTTATGAATGTTATAATTCTTGACATCTGATTTGTGTCCATTTATTCTTTTACGTAGAGACTGTCCAGTACATTGGTCAAACTGGACAGAATAGAACTGGTAGCATTATCAATAATAATGCAAAAAAGGCAGCAGTATTCAATAAATATTTCTGTTCTGTATTTGGGAAAAATGCAGATGCTATTATCTTATGATGACGGTGATGACACTTGTTCCATTCCACTAGTATTTCAGGAGGATGTTAAACAGCAGCTACAAAAGTTAGACATTTTTACATCTGCGGGTCCAGATAACTTGCATCTAAGAGTTTTTAAAACAGCTGGCTAGGAGTTTGCTGGAGCTTTAATGTTGATCTTCAATAAATCTTGGAACACTGAAGTTCCAAAAGATTGGAAGAAAGCTAATGTGCCGTAATTTAAAGAGGGTAAATTGGATGACCAAGGTAATTATAGGACTGTCTGACATTGATCCTAGGCAAGATAATGGAGCGGCTGATACAGGATGTAATTAGTAACTAATTAAAGGAGGATAATATAATTAATGCCAATCAGCATGGGTTTATGGAACATAAATCATATCAAATTAACTTGATATCTTTTTTTGACGAGATTACATTTGGTTGATAAAGGTAATAGTTATTAAGATAATAGACTTCAGCTTGATACCACATGACATTTTGATGACATTTAGAATGATATAAAAATAACATGGCCCACATTAAATGGATTAAAAACTGGCTAACTGATAGATCTCAAGATGTAATTATAAACAGGGATATCATCATCAGTGGGTGTGTTGCTAGTGAGCTCCTGTACGCCCTACCCTATTTAATGTTTTTACCAATGACCTGGAAGAAAACATAAAATCATCACTAATAAAGTTTGCAGACAACACTAAAATTGGAGGAGTGGTAAATAATGAAGAGGACAGCTCCCTGATACAAAGTGATCTGGATCACTTGATAAACTGGGTGCAAGCAAACAGTATGCATTACAATATGGCTAAATGTAAAAGTACACATCTAGGAACAAAGAATGCAGGCAACACTTACACTCTACCCTGGGAAGCTGTGACTTTGAAAATGATTTGTGGGTTGTGGTAGATAATCAGCTGAACATGTGCTCCGAGAGTGACTCTGCGGTCAAAAGGGCTAATGCCGTACTTGGATACATAAACAGGGAAATCTCAAGTAGGAGAAGAGAGGTTATTTTACCTCTGTATTTTGCACTGGTGCAACTGCTGCGGGAATCCTGTGATCAGTTCTGGCATCCACAACTCAAGAAGGATGTTGATAGATTGCAGAGGGTTCAGTGAAGAACCATGAGGATAATTAAAGGATTAGAAAATATGCCTCACAGTGATAGACTCAAGGAGGTCAATCTATTTAGCTTAACAAAGAGCAGGCTAAGAGGTGACTTCATTGCCATCTATAAGTACCTACTTACAGAACAAATATTTGATAATGGTCTCTTTAATCAAACAGACAAAGGTATAACACAGTCCAATGGCTGGAAGTTGAAAATTCAGACTAGAAATAAGTCATACATTTGACAGTGAGACTAATTAACCGTTGGAACAATTTAACAAGGGTCATGGTGGATT
The DNA here is from genome assembly GCF_015237465.2 of Chelonia mydas. Taxonomy (NCBI): domain Eukaryota; kingdom Metazoa; phylum Chordata; order Testudines; family Cheloniidae; genus Chelonia; species Chelonia mydas. The sequence goes on along the minus strand of NC_057850.1, from coordinate 7,087,991 downwards.
TTCCACCTCGGGTAATTTTAAAATGAAGTTTGGATATATATTTTTAAAGGATCTGCTCTGGTTCAAAAGGAATTATTTGGGGAAAATTCTCTGGCCTGTGTTATACAGGAGATAGGTTAGATGATCACATTGGTCTCTTCTGGCTTTGGAGTCTGTGAATCCCCCTCCCACAAAAGAACTGGTGCACTGAGGAGGGTTGGGTGAGAGAGAGTTGGACAGTGTGGGGGGTCCTTTTGCAAGAGGGATGTGGAGAAGAGGCTGTAAAAAGGTGTGCTTTGGACTCATTCATAGCTAGGGGTGATGGTTTGGTGGAGAAGGGGGGACAGTGTGTTGTCATTGGATTTCCAAAGCATTTCTCCCCCCTTCACATTCCATAAAGGTCCCCTTCTCTACCTGCCTACCTCCCCTGTCTACCCCTCCCATCCTCTCACTGGAAACTGGACTCAGAGGACCTGAGATTTGTGTTTTACATAGACGCTCTTTCCTCAAAAGTATGGGAATTTAAAAACTTCAACCCTTTTCATGCAGGGCCCAGTCTGTGGGTGAGGAAGCAGGAAAGCTGGAGCACCCTGCATGATGCTAGAGGGAAGGAAAGAGATGCAACACCAGAAACCAGAATCTGGCTGAGAACGTCAAGCAACTGGGGTGGGAGAGTAAAAGTGAAAGCCCAGCAGCTCAACCAGGGGAATCCCATGCGTACTATGGGAAGATTGAATCCAGGAGTCACAGAACATTGATATCAGGGTAGCCCATGTCTTAAACAAACACTTTGTAGTTATAAAATCCTCATTGATGAAACAAAATACCAGGATAATTCAGTGTCCCAGTAATGTGTGAGGTCACTGGGAAATCCTATGAAGAAATGGGTGTGTCCTGCAAAGTGCTTTTGAATACCCCATCCCAGAACTTTGAGGAGGGGGCAGGAGAATCAGAGGGCAGAATACAGGAGAGGAACAGACAACCTGTGCCCGTTACAAAACCTTACTTGCTCAAATGGTTCTTTGGTTTTGCTTCCCAGTTGTACAATTTTCTTTGCCATGTCCTTAGTCTATAAAAGGAGAGAGACACCCACATATTATTACTGTCTATAGTGACCTCCCTCCCAAAGGATCCCAAACAGATAAACATGGCAAACTGATTTATAAATTCTACAGATCTGATGGCCACGCAAATGAATGGAAAGGCACCAGTGGGCCCTTCATGATATGGGACCATTCCCACAAAGCTGCAACCGGTGCTCAACCTGTGGGAATTTGTCTAGGGCAGCGGTTCTCAGCTTCATTGCACGCTAACCCCCTGCAGACAAGCAAAATTACTACACGACCTCAGTGACCTGGGTTACTCAGAATAATTAGTATTTTAAATAAAAAATGAATTGCAAGGCCAAATCTACAAAAAGTAGCCACTAAATATTTAAATTCACAATACAATCGCAAGACAATCTTTATATCCAGCAGCAAAAAAATGAAAATAAATCTGCACCTAATGGGAGGGATGAGCCGTACTGACAAGCGCAAATCCGTGAACACAAATATCTCATCTGTGTAGCTGAGGTAAACATGGAAGTCATCTTCAACAGTGAGATGGGACCAGTATTTGTTTTTCAGTGAAGTCAGTGCTGAAAAGTTGTCTTCACACAGGTAGATGGATGAATATGGCATGAGAACTTTCAAAGCTGCAGGTGACAGCTCTGGATATATATTTCTTGCACAGAAATCCAGAAGTTAGCAAGAGGTTGCTCAGAAAATCTCAGCAGCAATGTATCATCACAGGAAAGGTCCATTAATGTTTCTTTCACTGTAAGTGACATAACAGCACTTGGAGTCACTTCTGCATTAAAGTGATTTCCAATCCAGGCCTCTTTTCCAATCCTTCTCAGGGAAGTACTCCCAAAACTGCAGTTTAAGGCTTTCCAGGTGGCTGATGATAATGGGTTGAAAGTCACGCTTTGGCAAGACATTTTCATCCAAAAAGTCATCCAGTAAGAAAACACTTCAAAACTGCCACTGGCCTCACGAGCATACCACAAAGAGAGTTTCTTGATCCACCTTTCGATTTTGTCAGTGAGAGAAAAGACAGAAGTGTCTCGCCTTTGAAGTGAGGTATTTAACACATGTAGGTGCTCAGAAATATCTGCCAGGTAAGCTAGCAAAGCAAGCCACTTCAGTTGGAGATATTTACTTTCAACTTCCTCAGTCCATTAAAGGAGAGAGACACCCAAATGTTAGTGTGTGAATGGCTATGGTGCTCTCTATCCTGAAGGATCCCAAACAGATACAAACACTGCAGACTGATTTATAAAGCCTACAGAGGAATCAGTTCCCCCACCCCACCCCACCGCACCCATCTCACCTTTTCCAGGGTTGAACACGGCAGCTCTTGCACAGCACACACGAGACACTACAGGTATGTCGACACTGCAACAAAAAAACCAGGGCACCGAGTCTCAGAACCTGGGTCAATTGACGCAGGCTCACGGGGCTAAAAATCACAGGCACCGACTCCATGGGTACTCCGGGGCTGGGGCACCCACGGGGAAAAAATGGTGGGCGCTGAGTACCCACCGGCAGCCCCCCATCAACTCCCCCCTCCCCCCCGTGCCTCCCGCCTGCCACAATCAGCTGTTTCGCGGCATGCAGGAGGCTGGAAGGGAGAGTGGAGGAGCAAGGACGCGGCATGTTCGGGGGAGTGTTAGGGTGACCAGATGTCCCGATTGTATAGGGACAGTCCCGATATTTGGGGTTTTGTCTCATTGAGGTGCCTATTACCCCCCCACCCCCTGTCCCGATTTTTCACACTTGCTGTCTGGTCACCCTAGGGAATGTAGACGTGCGTTACACTGAAGTTGAGGATGTGAAGGAGACTGTGGCATCCCACTGAAACGGTTGTGGCAGTTAGGTAGAGCGGTGAATGTCTCGTGGCTGAGGAAGAGGTCCATGCTTCGCTGCTTGGTCATCCCTCCTTGAGGGGAGCCTCGGAAATCATAGAATCATAGAATCATAGAATATCAGGGTTGGAAGGGACCCCAGAAGGTCATCTAGTCCAACCCCCTGCTCAAAGCAGGACCAAGTCCCAGTTAAATCATCCCAGCCAGGGCTTTGTCAAGCCTGACCTTAAAAACCTGTAAGGAAGGAGATTCTACCACCTCCCTAGGTAACGCATTCCAGTGTTTCACCACCCTCTTAGTGAAAAAGCTTTTCCTAATATCCAATCTAAACCTCCCCCATTGCAACTTGAGACCATTACTCCTCGTTCTGTCATCTGCTACCATTGAGAACAGTCTAGAGCCATCCTCTTTGGAACCCCCTTTCAGGTAGTTGAAAGCAGCTATCAAATCCCCCCTCATTCTTCTCTTCTGCAGACTAAACAATCCCAGCTCCCTCAGCCTCTCCTCATAAGTCATGTGCTCTAGACCCCTAATCATTTTTGTTGCCCTTCGCTGGACTCTTTCCAATTTATCCACATCCTTCTTGTAGTGTGGGGCCCAAAACTGGACACAGTACTCCAGATGAGGCCTCACCAGTGTCGAATAGAGGGGAACGATCACGTCCCTCGATCTGCTCGCTATGCCCCTACTTATACATCCCAAAATGCCATTGGCCTTCTTGGCAACAAGGGCACACTGCTGACTCATATCCAGCTTCTCGTCTACTGTCACCCCTAGGTCCTTTTCCGCAGAACTGCTGCCTAGCCATTCGGTCCCTAGTCTGTAGCGGTGCATTGGATTCTTCCATCCTAAGTGCAGGACCCTGCACTTATCCTTATTGAACCTCATCAGATTTCTTTTGGCCCAATCCTCCAATTTGTCTAGGTCCTTCTGTATCCTATCCCTCCCCTCCAGCGTATCTACCACTCCTCCCAGTTTAGTATCATCCGCAAATTTGCTGAGAGAGCAATCCACACCATCCTCCAGATCATTTATGAAGATATTGAACAAAACCGGCCCCAGGACCGACCCCTGGGGCACTCCACTTGACACCGGCTGCCAACTAGACATGGAGCCATTGATCACTACCCGTTGAGCCCGACAATCTAGCCAGCTTTCTACCCACCTTATAGTGCATTCATCCAGCCCATACTTCCTTAACTTGCTGACAAGAATGCTGTGGGAGACCGTGTCAAAAGCTTTGCTAAAGTCGAGAAACAATACATCCACTGCTTTCCCTTCATCCACAGAACCAGTAATCTCATCATAAAAGGCGATTAGATTAGTCAGGCATGACCTTCCCTTGGTGAATCCATGCTGACTGTTCCTGATCACTTTCCTCTCCTCTAAGTGCTTCAGGATTGATTCTTTGAGGACCTGCTCCATGATTTTTCCAGGGACTGAGGTGAGGCTGACTGGCCTGTAGTTCCCAGGATCCTCCTTCTTCCCTTTTTTAAAGATGGGCACTACATTAGCCTTTTTCCAGTCATCCGGGACTTCCCCCGTTCGCCACGAGTTTTCAAAGATAATGGCCAAGGGCTCTGCAATCACAGCCGCCAATTCCTTCAGCACTCTCGGATGCAATTCGTCCGGCCCCATGGACTTGTGCACGTCCAGCTTTTCTAAATAGTCCCTAACCACCTCTATCTCTACAGAGGGCTGGCCATCTCTTCCCCATTTTGTCATGCCCAGCACAGCAGTCATTCATTCTGAGTTGTGACAGGTGACTGTCAGGACACCCCCTCGTGGCACAGCATGGCCCTGCAGGTGCACTGCCCTCTACTCCCCTGCCTGGCTCCTGTACAAAGTCACTCCCTGGGGAGAGCACTTGTAACTGGTCAATTAGTCTTTAGCCCCTCAAGTTCAACCCTTGCTGCCCCCTTGGCTGCAGCCCTTGATCAGCTTCTCTGAGCAGGACCCTTTATAATTCTGTCCTTTTCCCCCCAGGCAGAGTCTCTCCTTCTTGGGATTCCTGGAAGCTTCTCCTTTAGCACTAGGCCGGCTGAATCAGTTCCCCACCCCATCAGCACCTTGGAGCTGTGCGATCTGCATTTCTAATAGCTGAGGGAGCGTACCATCCTTCCTGCAGCATCCCGAAGAGCTTTACAGATAACCTACAGCGAAATGCGGTTTCTCACTGTCGGAGCTGGGATTCCAAGCAAGGTCACTTAGACACCACTCAGGAATTTGACAGTCCCCAATAAACCAAACGTCTTGGAAGTGAGTGGCTGCAACGACCAGGGGAAAGCATGACATGGAAAATCAAGTGTCCCACCTCTCCCCAGAAAAAATGAAATGAACAGGTAATGAACAAACAACTAACCTGTGAAGCTTGCTGCTGCCTGCTATTATTGAGGCAAACAGCCAAGTAAGATTCAGAAAACACTGGACGTTTATGGATAGCTTTCTGTGGGAGGGAGGCAGCATCTCCTGCCTAGTGGTGAGAGCCCAAGGTGTCAGTTACACCCAATGGTTCGCCTCTGGCAGCAATCTTGCTAGTGGTTAGAGCCCAAGGTGTCAATCTTGCCTAGTAGGTGCCGGTCTCAAGGGCAACCCCGCCTAATGGGTGCAGAACCCAAGCCCTCCCACTCCACCGGGTTCTGACCCAGGGCCCTGGAGACTGGTTTGGCTTCGCTCATGCCACGGTACCTTGTGTCAGTCTTAAGTCAGCTTCCCTGGGTCACTTCCTACCACCCTCTGCAGCCCAGCTGGCTGCTGTCTGTCCCTGGGGAGCAGCGCCGTCCAGGCTTCCTGCCCTGGTCCCAGTCTCTGGTGCCACAGATCCCCCATTCCCTGGCTTCCTGTGGGATCTGGCCATGTCTCCCCTGGAGCTCCCAGAGCATGTCCTTGTCACACTTACATTAATAAGACTCTTCAGTCCCATTAGGTGGGGTAAAAAATAAAGTTAAATGAATTTTAAAGGGCTGTAAACCTTCTTACTTCAGGGCATAAGCTGTTCATTAGCTTGGGTCAGGAGGGAATAGCCCTCACAAATTAATACACAATTGTGTGTATTTTGAGGGCTCTACCCATTTCCCTGAAGAATTTACCATCGGCCACTGTCACAGACAGCATGCCAGACACCCACTGGTTTGTTCTGATCAGGCATCTCCAGTGTTTCCAGAAGAAATGAGGTGCAGCTGGTGTGAAAAGTGGGCTTGGCTCTGCAGTCAGAAACCATGTGTTAGACAGCTTTGGAGAGCACTACGAAAAGTGGGAAAAGACATTAGAAAGGAGACACAAATAGACAGTTCCTTAAGCAGCCACCATTGATGTCGGAGGCCCGTGCTGGGTCTATTACACGGTCCTTGTTGAGCCTTTAAGCTTTGATAATGTATTTTTGCAGCAATGGTCCAGCTTCCCAGAGTGTAATGCCTAGGGATCAGGAGGGTCAAAGGGCAGCCCAAGCAGTGGTCAGAGTTCATGCAAGAGGTCCAATAGCCAGGAGATCCAGACAAGGGGAATGTACAGCAAGGCAGGTGGCGCGGTCAGGTGAGGCAATGAGGCAGGGCCAAACAGCTTCTAAGTAACAGCTAGCAGGCAATGGCTTATTGCTCAGACAAGGTGAGAAAGGAAGCTGGAAGTTTATATATGGTCACCTGCCAATCAGTGGCAGGATCAGTTGGCACAATCAGGAAGTGAGGTCACAGAAGTCTGGAAGTTGCCCCCCCCCCCCCCCAAATCTGTGAAATCCCAGGTAATTGGATGAGTTGGTGTGATGTGACAGCCAAGATGGCTTCCCGGTGGCCTGGGTTTGAGGCTGGGGTTTACGAAAAGGGTCATGAGACAGAGAGGTTTTTTTTTTTTTTGGTTGTGCTTTATATTTTCATTTTCTAGTACCCATATACAGAGATATATATGCTAACAATTCTGAGAAATGGCAGTTCCCAGAGAACTCCTCTGGTCTTATCAACAAGAGTTGCCATGCACCATGCTGGCTTCTTCATGCCCATCTTATCAGTACAAGATGAAACCTAACCTTGAGACAGCATTTACTGCTGTGCACTGCGGAGGAAGTGTGGAAAAGTATTTTCAGACACGTCTTTGGACATTTAACTAGCCATGTCGAGAATGGTAGGCATGTCTATTTGTATCAGTTTTGGCACATCAGAGACTGATGGAGATTTTCTTTCTTTCTTTCTTTCTTTCTTTCTTTCTTTCTTTCTTTCTTTCTTTCTTTCTTTCTTTTAAAAGGCCTCCATAGGAATAAAGTGGAATGAGAACAGATGTCAATTATGCATTTAATAATCTCATCAGGATATAATAACAGGCTTAATGCATCTCGGGGGGCCCCTTCACTCTGGCCCATTGGCAAAAACAAAAGACGCCCCCGCCCCAGCAATAACGCAATACTTACCTCTGCCAGCCCAACTCAACAATACACCCCACAACCCAGTTTGGGGCGCCAGGCCAGGAAGGGGACTGGGCATCATGGGGTGAAGGCTGCTTTCTGGCTGTGCTGAGAGCCAATGGGCCAGAGTGAAGAATCAGAGTAGTTCTGTGGGATAGGAGCCATCACTGTTGAGTGAGCGTGGGGTGAGATCACTCTCCAATTTCCTCCCACCCCCTGGTTCACCCACCCCGCGGAAGGACGTGGGCAATTTCCATAGTGCACAGGACCCAAAATTCTTTAATCTGGCACCGCTTAATAACATCAGATACAGCAACCATTGTGAATCTAAGTATGAAAAGACATGAAAAGGCTGTCATAAACAAAAGCAGAGCGCTACCTAATGCTCTCCTGTACAGATACTCCATGGGATATAGCCTGGCAGACTGGTGTCTTCTAGGCTTCCAGATGAGTTGGTGGAGTCAGGTAGCATAAAAGCATTTAGGGGAGCTGGTTCAGCTATTCTTTCCAAACACATTTTGGTTAGTGAATTGATAGCACATCAATCCTGATTTTCATCACATTCATTGATCACTGGTAAGTAGTTGCCAAATGATTAAGAACAAACAGAGCGAGTTTGGGTGTAAATTGATGTATCTGCATTGAAACGATGCCAATCTACATCAGCTAAGAACAAGGCCCTGTACAATTCTGGAGCTATAGGTTGGTCTCAAACAACCTATAACGTGTAACCCAGAGAGAGGGGGGAAGGTCCCGGTCTTGCCCTTGAACAGTATGATGTGGGAAGAAGGGGGGGTTGGGTCCTGCCCCCTGGGAGAGGGGTCTCTGTTTATTTGTCATTCTTTATTTGTCACATGCGGCCGGTCATCAAAGACACATGGGTCTGTTTCTGATCTTTGGTTGGATGAATGAATATTTTAAAGCAAGAGAATCATGAACAATAAATAATAAATATGGAATAACACAATTCTGGTATGAATGTTCTAAACAATAATGATTTGTGTTCAAATCTGTGAAACTTTTGGGATTTGAAAATAATTTTGTTGCTAGAAGGACCTTTCTGAACACTTGTGCATAATGCATAATATGACCCCACATATCACAGCAAACTAAACTCAGTGCTTTTGTTCACAATACCCAAAATAAAGTTGTAAATCAACTTTATTTTTTTAATTATTCAGCCAATTCTAGTGTTTGCCAAAGGAGCTCTATATCTGAATATATGCGGAGCAGAGCTGGGCAGAACTTGGAATTTCTGTTCTGCGGGCAATTCCACAATTTCAAAATTGGTCTGCATTCCCAACTGGAATGAAACATCAAATTTCAAAATTTCACATGAATCAAAATTTTCCATCAGTTGAAATGTTTCATTTTGATACAATTAAATTATTTTTTTTTACTTTTTACTTTTATATGTTCTAATTTTATACTATATCAGTTTCATTTATGAAATAATATAAACATATAAAACAAACCATATACAAATACAATAATATGCATTTCTAAACAAAAAGATGTTTCTAAACAAAAAATTGAAAAGATCTGTGCTGATAAGGATTTTTCTTCTGAAATGAAATTTCATTGAAATCAACCTGTTCTCGCAGAACTCTTAGATTTCACTGAATCAGGATTTTCTGATGGAAAAACGCTCTGTCCAAACATTTTTAATCAGCTCAAATATGACTGCTCTTGACCCTCCACAACTGTATTCCAGCACAGGTTGAATTTGAACCATTGACCTTTCTTTAGAAATATATAGTATTATTAATTATTAGTAGTCGTTTATTTTGGTAGTGCCTACCACCCCAAAGCAGAATATGGCTGCTAATTCACTTGATGCTCTACGAACTCACAGGTAGATAGTATAATCTGTGCCCCAAAGAGCTTGCAGTCTAGAAGGGAATGGATGGCTCCATGTCACATAGAGAATGCACTCTCTGGCTGACCTCTTTTATATAATATGGTGAACTGAGTCAAGAGGGGTTGGAAAACACTTAACTCTGAGGTCTAGATCTTCAATGAATTTAGGCTCCTAACTTCCATTGATTTTACTAGAATTTGGGAGTTTAAATACACCTTTGAGGATCTGGGCCTCTGAGTAACTAAAGCCAGGGCCACTTGCTACACTGAAAGATCAGAGGCACTTCCCTCAGTTCCACCCGTGCATGCCATTAATAGGGCTGCATGAGTGCAACTGAGGGCAGAATCTGATTCAAAGACTTTTTGCTTCTTCTAATTACATGGACTTGAAGTCAGTCCACTGACTGATATATCCATCAATATCTGCCTGGATCCATCACTTACATAGGTATTTAGAGACAGCTATAGATACAGGGCTTGAGTAGATTTTAGCAATGAACCTTGGTTACTCATGGAACTAATTTATTTTTTCATACTCTGTCTGGTGCTTAGTGACTGCTGGTAAAATCCCTGAGTGCAATGGGAGAGTTGTGCCTCTGTTCCCTCAGGCTGTCCACTTTGATTTTTGGTTTGTGGTCACTTATGCGGACAGTGCAAGTGATTTTCCTAATCAATACTGGTGGATTTCTCTTTAATTAATATTGATAAGGTGGAGGGAGAGTAGCTGCCTGGCTCATGACGCTCCCCTTGCAGTTGGTTTGTTTGAGCAAAAAGGCCTGGCATGTACAACACAGGTGTTTAGGGCAAAAAGTGATGACAGGAAGAAAGTATCATAGAGACGCTTGGCTCCATTTGGGAATGAGGAGGACATGCCATGGTCATCATGTAGGGAAGGAGAAACTACACGGAAAGCTTCTCTGAATCTTATGAAGAAACCGTGTATCATAAAGCCAGACAAAAGTGTACGAGTCCTGGAGCATGGGGCGCTCTGGGCTTCTTCCGTCCTGGGCCCCTTTTGAATCAAGTATTTGTTGTTACTAGCAGTCCTGGCTGTGGTAACGCTGACTGACATGTGACTGTACTAGGAGCACAAGGAGATAAATTCATTCCCTGACTGGTTAATGCACCCCAGGGGGAGAATTTGGCTCACAATGTTTTATCCCAATGTTCTCAATCTTTCCCATACCGTGACCCAAAGACAAGACAATGGGAATCATCCTCCCATCTAGCCATCAAAAAGGGGAGCCTGGACACGATGCCCCAGGAACCTGTTCACCATCCACAGGATGTGAACCCATGTTTCTGATCATTGTAATGGTCCCGTCTCAGCAGGGGAGGAGCTTGGCATCCAGGGAGAAAGCCGTGCGAGGCGGCATTCTGTGACAGTGTGAGGAGGTACTCTGCTGAGCCTGGGAGAGGGGCAAAGAGCATGCCGAGTATTGATTATGGGAAGGGTGGAAGAGCTTTTGTTCCTTTGAGTTTGTAGTTTGGACACTGTTACCCCGAAAGATGTGGGACTCAACTGTGACCTGGCCGGAGGGCTGAGTTATGGGAAGAGAGACCACCGCAGACTCGGAGCAGCTGTCGGGAGGAGGCACCCGAAGGAAAGCGGCTGCTACACCATGCCCAGCCACAAGAGGACATGCCAGCCGGGGGCAATGCACTCTTTGACAGCCCCATGCACTCGAAGCAGAGGCCAGCACTGCAGGTGTTTCAACCTTTAGACTCTAGCATTGTCTGGGATCCCAATAATCACTCAGACACACTGGCTAAACTAAACAATGATTTACTAAGCCTGGAGGGAAGGTTGGGAATCCCCCCTACCCCCGCACCCGGGTTCAACGTCTTAGTGACAACAAAAGAGAAATGCCACAATTCCTCACTCGGCCTTCAGGGGCAGTTCACACTTGGGTTCGGCTTCTCAGGCCGAGGGCCTGGGATGCCCCTTTCACTCCATTTCCCTAGCAGAGGCAATGATTTATCAGCCAGCACGGCCCCCCAGTGCAGGGTTCAATTGCAGTCTGTTGCTTCACTGAGGGCCAGTCTGTGTTGTCCTGTTGATGCAGTGGTTCCCCTGCCGGCCCCTGCTCTTCTGGTGCTCCAGCTGTGGGGCAAGAATTCCACTACAGGCCTCACCCCACAGAACCTGTTTTTTGTGCCCTTCATGAGAACCACAGGCCATTCCTCTTGAGCGTAACACCCAGTCAGATCACAGTGACTCCTTCCCCAGGCTAATCCTCTGACTCCGGGGCACCTTTAACGGCCTGGAGGGGCTACTGGATTTGGGCTCCCAAGAGACCCCCATCAGGCCCCTGCCTATTCTGCTGTCTGGCTGCAGGGCCCCCAGCTGCCCTTGCCTTTGCTGCTTTCCCTCAGGCTCTCTGCAGGTTTGTATCCAACTCCCTTGCTCCTTGCTCAGCCTCCCAGCTGGCAGGCTGTTGTTGCATCCTCCAAGAACCAGCTCCCATCCTGGGACAGACCCTGGTCATGGTTTGCCACCTTCCTCCTCCCCATCGGCATGGAGAGGGGCTGGGTCTGCTGTTCCCCGTCTGCTGATCTATGACCATGCCGCTGTGGAGGGAGACAGTAATGAACCCGCTGCCCAGTAGACTCCTCACACTGTCCAGTTCAGTGTCCCTGAGTCTTCCCCAGGAACTGAAGTTAGAGGAGGTGTTCGAATTTACAGGGGGTTGGAAAATGACTACATTGACAACACTGGGGCTTGGACTGTGGTTTCTAGCCCGTGCTGAAGCCGGTACCCAGAGCCGTCCTTTGGGTAAGGCGAATCGGGGTAACTGCCCTGGGCCCATGCTTTGGGGGCCCTGCACTTTGATAAAATCAGGACTGTCCCGATATTTAGCCCTTTGTCCTGACCAATGTACGATTGGGACGCCATTTGTCCTGATATTCAGGTGAGGAGGTGGCCAGGGAGGTGAGGTGGCAGGCGGGTGGGCGAGCGGGGTGAGGAGATGAACGGGGAGGTGAGCAGCAGGTGGGCAGGCAGGAGGGAGGTGAGGAGGCAGGTGGGCAGGTGGACAATGAGGAGGAGAGCGGCAGGTGGGCGGATGGGGGTAAGGGTACCCTGGACGGACGGTGAGGAGACTAGCGGGGAGGCAAGCGGCAGGCAGGCAGGTGAGGAGGTGTCGGGCAGGCGGGCGGACGATGAGGAGAGGAGTGGCGGCCGGGCAGGCGTGTGCACCAGGCAGGTGGTGAGGAGACTAGTGGGGAGGCTGATTTGTCCTGGGCCCCGCACCCCTTTAGGAACGGCCCTGCTGGTACCACCACATCTATATACTACTATTGTTACCTGTGCCCGCTACATGAAAAGGAGAATGGCTACGCCTTCCCATGCTACAGTGACGCCTTCACCTGCAGTGTACCCTCAGAGCCCCAGCCCTCCTCCTGTCGGAGTCAAAGGCGAGACGGGATTGAGTTTGATAGACCAGAACCATGCTCAGATTAACAACATCTATTTACCTATTTGGCAAGAGTATGGTGGGAACTAATTAGTTAATGATTGAGAGGAGCGTTGAAGACAGCGCACTCCAAAGCCCGTTGCAGTCAGCTGGAGTCTTTGTAGTGGCTTTGGTGCCAGGGCCCCTGGCCATGTGCTCTGGTTGGTACCATGCGCGGCTATCTCTGCACTACTACCCTTACCCACGCTAGCTCGATTAAAGTGAACGCAGATGTGCCAACACATGCTAAAATTACAGCTCCCCTGGCAGTGAAGACCAGTGTTGCTCCAATGCAGCCACCGTGGTCGTATGCGGCCACCAGTGGGGCATTTTTTGTGGCCACGACAGCCGCCACAGCATGGGCGGAGACTGCGGGGGCGGGGGGGAAAGGAGCGACCTCTCTCTGCAGCACCCAGCTGTGGCTCCTGGATGCTCTGCCTTGGTGTTTGCACTGGCGCTGCCCGCAGGGATTGGCGCCCTTCACCGCGCAGCCTCCTCGGGAGCTCCGGGCAGTGCCTCTGGCCCAGGCGCCGTCTTCCTCCTTTTCCCAGGGTGCTCCATCCCTGTTCAGCCCCAGGCCCTGCCCCCACTCCACCCCTTCCCCCAAGGCCTCACCCCCGGCCCTTCCCATCCTGTTCCGCCCCCTCCCCCAAGTGTGTCCCATCCCCGCTCCTCCCCGCTGTCCCCCAGAGCCTCCTGCACAGCTGATCACGGCGGGCCGGAGGCGCTTGGAGAGAGGGGGAGGAGTTGATCCGCGGGGCCGCCAGCGGGCGGTGCTGAGGGGGAGGGAGGGGAGCTGGCTGCTGGTGGGTGCTAAGCACCCACTCATTTTTTTCCATGGTGCTCCTGCCCTAGAGCACCCACGGAGTCAGTGCCTTTGGCCTCTGGAGACATGTGGCGCCAGAAGAGCCTCTTGTGAGTGGAGGCGGTTGCTGCGTTCAGCTGCTGGGGAGCTCCCCCACTCCTACCCAGCTGAGGCATGCGGAACCGGGGTACTTCACAGGCGGCTGCTGAGTTCCTGACCCACCTTCCCCGGGGTGGTGGGGCTCCGGCTTTGGCTTCACCCCTGAGGACGGCAGGGCTCAGGCTTGGAAAAATTGTCAGAGTGGCCACCAGCAAGAGATGGTGGCTGCACTCTGGGGCCATCAAAAAATTTGTTGTGAGAGCCCCGATGTAGACATACCCTAAGTGTGTCCATCGCTGCATAAATTCGCCTGTACAAATAGGTCTATAAAAACAAGTGGCATCTTTCATTTTTATCTAAATTAACTGCATTTTTAATACTACAAATCACACAATGAAAAACATGGATGTGCTTTTCCTTTGTTTTGTTTATTCAATTTGATTTAATTTAATCATCCATGTATTGTCAGAGCTGTCATTATGAATCTGTTTAAGTGAGCTGAGTATAGTTCAGAAGCACTTATCCTGTACCCTCTCTTATAATTGGATATATTCTTTTACATGGTTTGCACTGTTCTTAATGAGCTGTATAATACTTGGTTTATGAGACTCTTTTTCATTTTTTTAAAGTAGACAATCCATTTTTTAAAAGTAAAGGCTCAGTAAAAATGAATTAAGGACCTCACGATTTGCCTCTGTCTGAGATCTACACTGTACCAATGACCTAATCCATCGAGTGCCTGTTACAAAGCAGCATACAAAGGTAACACCGGTGGGTGGGATCGAACCCAGGATCTCTAAAGCTCAATGGATGAGCCTCTACTGCATGAGCTAAAAGCCAACAAGGCTGTAGTCGACTCATTAATCTCTAAGTGATCTCAGTGCCACTAGAAGGGGACAGAGCACCACACCCAGGAGGTGTGTGGGTTACACAAAGAGGAGGCAATGTGGTCTAGTGGTTAGAGCACAGCATTTGGAATTGTAGGTTGTATTCCAGTTCTGCCGTTGACTTTATTATTATCTATATTAGGGTAGCGCTAAGGAACTCCAATCAAAGATTAAGGCCTCATTGTATTAAGTACTGAGCAGACAAGTAACAAAGAAGACAGTCCCTAACCTAGATTGCTCAGTCCACAGGTTAGACAGGATGCACCAGGTGGTCAAAACAGACCAATGGGGTGGTGTGGAATGGAAGGAATGGGTGTTGGTAATCCATGGCTGACGATGATGATGATATTGTCGCAGTTCTCATCTATGGCTATGCATATGATTCTGAAGTCCGAACCCTGATGCACAACGTCGGCCGCACTGCACATGGGAAGTCAATATCTTTGATGTTTGATGATGCAGCCTGGAGATGATTTGGTCGATCCTGCTCAAACCTGTTACACGCTGATCTTGTCAGAGACACCAGGGAGTCCTGTTCTGAGCCATTTGCTCAAGTTCCTTGGGATTGGTGCCAGCCCACTGGAGACTGCTCTTCAGATTATCTCTGAAGCGCTTGTACGGATGACCCTTCTTTCTTTTGCCCTAACTCAGCTCCCCATACAAGATCTGTTTTGGGAGACAGTGGTCTTCCATTCTGCTGACATGTCCGGTCCACCTAAATTGTGCTCTCAGCAACATTTCCTCAACACTGGTTGTGTTTGCTCTCTCAAGGACCATAATGTTGGTCACTCAGTCCTGCCAGTGAATGCTCCTTATTGAGCAGAGGGAGCGCATGTAAAAGCTGTTTAATGTGATGTCTATAAAGAGTCCACGTCTCAGATCCATACAGGGGAGATGTTAGAGCCTCTGCACTGTAGATCTTCAATTTGGTGGAGAGACGAACGTCATGCGGGTTAAAGACTTTTGGTTCAGGAAGGAATGGGTAATAATAAAACAAATGGAGCTGATCAGAAAATCGTAAGTCCCAGCTTGTCACTTCCCTGACAAATGCCAGATGGGAGCAATGTATAGCCACCATGGCAGAGGAAACTGTTAAGGCGGGATTTGAAGCAAGTGGCGGATGATCTCGGCTAAATCACTTAACTTCTCTCTATGCTTGGACCAATGATCCTCAGTTCGCTCACCCATTTTGAGGTTTCTGGATGAAAAGCCCTATGTGACAGCTAAGTATTGCTGTCAGCAGTGATTTTTATTGTAATCTAAATTAATGTTTTAAAATAATTTAAAAATGTAATCACTTGCCTGCAATTTAATTCCTATGCAACCCATGCAACCCAAAACACAGATTTGCTTTTCTTAGTATTATTTGATTTGATTTAATCATCCAGTGGGTTTCAGAACTGTAATTATGATTCTGCTTAAGTGTGCTGAGTGTAATTTAAAAAGTGAGAGTCTCTCCGCTTGTTTGATTATTTTTGCCTATGGGCTGCATTGCTTCTCAGGACTGCTAGGTAAACCTTGTCCTGCATCCGACTTGTTTAAACTGTGGGGCTAGACCGAGTCTGGGCGGAGCGGAAAACCCTTCTCTTCTCCTCTTTATTGACCATCCTGAAAATAAGCGAACGCAAATCAAGGATTTCCAAGGAGATTCCATCATGGACGATTTAAGCTCCAGCAAAAGTCTGTCACATGCACCCAACAGGATTGCAGGGAGTGAGCTGGATTCCTCTGCATTGACTCCTCCTGGGCCCCAAGAGTGCTGACATTGAGAGTAGACTCTCTCTGCTCCGTTTTCAGTGCTCCTCCTCGATGCAAGCCAGGTGCCCAGCCAAACTGGGGCTGCTCTGGGGAAAGAGGAAGAGGCGGCTCGCATTACAGGCAAGGAGCAGAGGGGGACACAATGAGGGGGCAGACGTTCCAGGGGAAGCATGCAGGGAAGCAGACTAGGGAGACAGGTGCTCCAGGAAGGAATGGATTGAGACGGACTGGGGCTATAGGGACTTTGGGGACAGACTGGGTCTGGGAAACTGGGATCTCTAGAGGGGAAACAGACTGGGGGCTCTGGCGGGGAAGCAGGGAGTTCTGAGAGGAACAGATTAAGTGGTTGGGGGCTCCCCTTGAACCTCTGTTCCCCTTTGAGATCTTGTCCCTGCTATTCTGTTAACTTTAGCCTCTTCCACCACTCCCCTGCTCCCTGGAGGGATGGCAATGTCTGGGTCACTCTTTGCTCAGTTTTCTGAGGCTCTGTACACAGAAACCCACCCTCCATCCCACTGAAACATCTCCAGGGAGAGGCTATCGCCATGTGAGTACTCTAGCGCCCTCATGGTTCATTAACCCCCACTCTGTACGAATATTGCCTCCAGCACACTGGAAGGTGGGTCCTGAGCTCTCTGACTTTGATGCAGGTGGGACCTGAGCACGAATAGTTGGAGACCCTGCTGCTCTGTGTGACTCTCTTGGCAGGGAGCCTCCATTTAAAAACAAAATAAACTAGACAGCCAGCTGAGTATTTGCAAGATCTGCTTCATAGCGGAGTTCTACAGTGCAGCCTCGCCACCCTTCCCTCAGTGCCTCATATGTGACATCCCAGGAACATCCCCGGAAGATCCCTGACTCTGGAACTACTGTAGAGACTGTTCCCAAGGAATCTGTCTAATATTTTACACAGCGCAAGATCAGACAGAATCTGGGAATTTAGTCAGTGCTGTGTTTATCTGAATACAATGCAGACATGATGAATGCAGGTCACTGTTATATATCTCACTATCCGGCTACCTGGTCTACTAGTGGCAAACAAATTCATAGATTATAAAGCCAGGAGGGAGCATTGTGATAATGTAGTCTGACCTCCCATATAACACAGATCATGGGACTTCTCTGAATTAATTCCTCTTTGAACTCGAGTGGATCTTTTCAAAAAACATCCCATATGGATATAAAAATGTCCAGTGATGAAGAATCCACCATGGCCTTTGGTAAATTGTTCCAATGGTTAATTACACTCAGTTAAAATTTTGCACCTTATTTCTAGTCAAGTCTAATCCTTCCCAAGATATCAAGTGGTTAAAATCTAGGATTGGGGAATCAAGAGTTCTGGCATGTATTCCAGGCTCTAGTTTTGTAGCCTTGGGCTAAGTTACTGACTTCCTCTTCCTCAGTTTCCTTCCCTTCAAATAGGATTTACAGGCGGGGTGTTAATGTTAATTATTTAGGGTCAAATTCTCAACAGTGTGACAGACAGCAGAATTTGACTCTAAATATTTGGAAAGTGCTCTGAGGTTGTTAGATGGAAGGCGCTATGCAAATGCAAAGTATTCTTAGGATGAATGCAGGTAGTCAGGTAGCCCACAAGACAATGTGCTTGCTAAAATTGGGGTGTAATGTGTGGGCAAATCAGCTGAATAAAACACAATCTGTTTAAGCAACGCATTTGAGAGCAAAACTTCACTATATGCCAATGCTGGACATGTTCCTTAGCTTAAAAATGTAATTTACAACACCCACTTGCTATTTTTGGAGGATTCCAGAAAGATCACAGCACTTGAAACTATCCCCAGTCCTGTTTCAGTAATGCGAGTTAGCTATTTCATCTGACTAAGGCAGGAACATGCTGTACTTAGCATTTCCAATCAGACTTTATTCAATTTATTTTCAACAGCTTTCCCCTCATGTCAAGTGCTCTGAGAGGAGATAAAGATAATGCATTCCCACTGGAGACAAGGAATAAAACAACTTTAGCACACAAATAGGTGTACACTGATTCAATCCTCTCAGTGATTAGAGATTTTGGCTCATGGCACTGGTGTAGAAGTGTTAGAGGTGTGTTCCAGGGATGATACAAGGGGTATTTTACTTGTAACAATGGTGTGACATACAGGAGTACTTCTGAAAGGCAGATCTGTATTTTCTGGGTCCACTCACATGACCTGGGTCTGAGGTACAGAAGGTGAATACCCTATTACATGGCAGGGGTCAGTCTCCATTGAGTCTAGTGGCTCTTGTCTTTCTTTCTTTCTCAAAAGTCAAATGTAAATAAAAATTAGGTCATTGCAACAGGGTGTAGCAGGGCCACCCTTGGTCCTGCCTCTGCTCTCCTCCCAAAATCACTCAGACCTTCTGGCTCAGCAGTCATGGGTGCAGTTTATTTACACAGGTCAAACCCACCACACATCCCTGGAGGTTCCAGCCTTATGGGCTTTTTTTTTTTTGTAGCTAGGAGGGGAAAAGCTACCCCTCTCCTTCCACTCTCTGGCTTCTCCCCCACCCTCTGCTTTCTTTCTTCTTTCCTCTGAGCCTGTTTATAGCCCCAGGGTAATCAGGCCAGCAGCTGTTCTGTCTCTGCCAATCAGGCTCAGGTTCCTCTAGTCAGCTCCAATTCACTTCCGTTAATTGGAGCTGGGGTGACAGAGGGCTGGCTCAGCAGTTCCTGGTCAGTACCCTGCCAGAGCCATCCTAAAATAACAGCCACAAACTAAGAGAGCCAATTAATAACACACTCAAATAAAAAGAACTAGATGTGTCAATGCTGGACATTTGACATTTCCCAACTGTGCGAGCTTTCTGATCACACAGCTGCTTCTTGTTCTCAAACCAGTTCCTTCTGCGAGGACCTGTTCAGCCACTGAGGTGGAACAGCTGTTTAGAACCTATGTTAGCTGCTCTGGTGTTTCCTGCTGTCAGTGACTCAGCAGACATGTGTTACTTCTCTCAGTACACGAGCACTTCCGTAGCATTTTGGATGTCCTCAAGAAACGAGCAATCCTTCTTGGTTTTGTTTATGTGTCTTCATGGAGGACTACTGACTCTCTGTGGATGTTTATGACAAATTACCTAGATGCAGATGTTACAGCTGTTATGTTGGCAGGTTATCAGCCACTTTCTGTTTGAAATCTAACATTGTCTTCCACTTTCAATAACTGTTTGGCACTCTCGTTTCCTGTTTTTGTAACTACTTTAGGGTTAATTATCTTTGTCTCAGAAACCCTGCCAGATGTTGACACCAATATGTGCTTGTTCTTTTGCCTATAATCTTTGAAATGGTGATTCTAACAAAGCATTAAGGGGTGTGTTGTGATATTCTAACTGCTAACTATGGATCCCTTAAATCTGTCAGGCTTTTTTTATATTAAGTTTTGTGCTATTTGTACTGTCTTTTTACCTAACCTATTTGACCGTGCATAGTAAAGGTTTGCTATGGTGGGCTTGAACTGGTAATCAAGCTGTAACGATGATGCCTTTGGTGGGACCCAACTGAGAGTAGCAATTCAGGATAAACTGCTTAGAGCAGGGCAGTCACGGCCCCAGACTGGTGATTCTCCACCTTTAAGGCACACCAAACAAGCCAAACACAGAGGACTTCGGTTTCACCCCATTGGCTAACCATAAGTCATACAAGCAATTCCCTTGGACACTCCAGTTTCTCAGTATCACCACCAGTGCCACTCGTTATGGAGACAAATGGTTATGAAAACCAATACCCCAGTAAAAGAAAAAAGGTTCTCCTGATCCCAAAGGACCAAGCCCCAGAGCCAGGTCAATATACAAATCAGATCTTACCCACAAATCATGCTGTTGCCAATCCTTTAGAATATTAAATCTAAAGGTTTATTCATAAAAGGAAAAAGATATAGATGAGAGCTAGAATTGGTTAAATGGAATCAATTACATATAGTGATGGCAAAGTTCTTAGTTCAGGCTTGTAGCAGTGATGGAATAAACTGCAGGCCCAAATCAAGTCTCTGGAGTAGATCCACAGCTGGGATGGGTCATTCAGTCCTTTGTTCAGAGCTTCAGTTTGCAGCAAGGTTCCTCCAGAAGTAAGAAGCAGGGTTGAAGACAAGATGGAGGAGATGAAGCAGCCTTTTATAGTCTCTTGCCATGAGGTCTGTGTTTCCTTTGTTCCAAAGACTGCCCATCACATGGCATGGAAAAACCTCAGAGTTCTGTCCATAGGCATGTCCCTGCATACCTTGCTGAGTCACCATGTGTATCTGCTTTCTCTCAATGGGTCAATTGTGTAGCTGATGGTCCTTAATGGGCCATCAAGCAGGCTAGGCAGTGCGGACGCCACATTGTCTGGGGCGTCATCCAGAAACATAGCACAAGTTTGAAATACAGACAGGATAAGTCAATACTTATAACTTTAAATACAAAAATGATACATGCATACAGAGAGCATAATCATAACCAGCAAATCATAACCTCCTCATAGACACCTTACATGACAACTTTGTACAATATTTGCTGCAAATATATAACAGTGGTTGCAACAATGATCTACATGGTCACAGTTTATGTCAATAACATCACATAAGCCATCACCTGATATCAACTCACCTGATATTTCACAGGGAGCACACTGCATTTTACAATGTGTAATTACACTGCTACTCAATGTGCTCTGCAGTAGTTCAGTTTGGGTAGTAAGCCACTAATAGGTGATGATCTTTCTAGTAAATTCACCTAGATCAGCACCACGCTTGGACCAAAGGTGACTGGAAATCTCATGTGGCGTCAGTGCTACTTTTGCATGCTATTTCTTGAATTTATTACAGATTTCACACTGTTAATTTGCACCCTGCTTACTCACACCTGTGCATAGTGGGTGTAAAACACTGCCATTCTCATAGGGTAGTAGATTAGGTACATTTTGCACAGGTGGAAGTTACTACCCAAGGTGCAAGGCACTCTAGAATCGAGCCCCTTATCTTCAATGGCAGCTTTTATGACTGGTCAGAATAGGACATTTTGGTCTTTGTTTTTATACTTTTCTAACTCCAGATGGGCACTGTGGATTCTGCTTAACAGTTCTGACCTCACACTAGTGTTATGTGTGCTATTATGACAGAATGTCCTTTGTACAGACTTCCCATGAGATTTTTGTGTGTGGAGGTGCCAGGCCGATTTCTATTGGTCTGTGATTTTAGTTTCTCACTGTCGTGAGCATTAAATTCATCCTCCACACCAACATAAAATAAAAAACCTGCATGTTAAAAGGCTCTCACCCCATTTGTATATGCTATACATTAGCCCCCATCCTTCCTTGGGTTTGTCTGAGATCATTCTCTCTGTGTCTCCTAGCAGGTCTTTGAATGGGGAGCAAATATAATTGTGCTGGAGTGTGAGATGACACAGCTGTGTCTCCACAACCCAGTCTTCCTAAGATGTACTACTTAGCATCCTTTGCAGGGAGTGAGGGATGCTTATTCATAGCCCTTGTGAGAGATATTTAAATACGTGAAGCATCTTTCTGTTCTTCAAAGACCCTGAACCTGGAGTGGGGGAAGTCAACAACGACCCTAATGTCTACGAAGTGGGATGACAACAGTAGCAAAGCTGCCTCAATATGAGTAACAGCCATGTGAATTTCTCAGGAGTGTTGGCATACGTCAAGTTAAGACAAGCTTAGCCCATTTCTGACTGGGAATGCCCCGGGCTTGCTAGCTGGCGTAGGGCTGTGCGAAGAACTGACTTTTCTGGTTCACAGGCAGTTCTGAAAAATGGGGGTTGGGGGTGGGGGGGGGGGGAATCGGTTCACGTCAAACCAAAACCAATTTTTTTTCCAGCATTTTAAGCGAATTGAAGAAGTTGGAAAAATTTTGCTTCAGGTTGAATGAAACATTTTTTTCAACCTGTAGTGAGGCTTATTGGAAATCTTGGAGGCCCCTAAAGGCACCTCTTAAGGCTTCTCCCCCAGCCTTGTGGGAGAGACCACCAGATCTGGGGACCACTGGAGGGACTCCGAGAGGGGGGCGGTATCGCCCCCCTCTGCTGCCATGGCATCCTCGGCCAGCTCCACCTGCTGGGCTCTATCGGGAGGCACAGCAGAAGACTCAGCAGTGGCGACCCCTCTCATTATCTTGTGGGGGGTCTCTTCCCCTTCCACGCTGAGGGAGGGGTGCTGAGCCCATGATTTATGGGTGCCACGCTTCCCCTGAACAAGCACCCAACCCTCTAAGGTGGAGGCAGAGGGCTGGCCAGCAGGGGCGGGGCCAGGGGGCAAGGGCGATGATTCCATGGGTTGGGGAGTCAAGGTGGGGACAGCGGGGGGAAAGGAAACCTCCCCCTGGGGTGGGCCCTCTCCCTCAGCCTGTAATGACCTTGCCGCCCTCTCCTCCGTGTGCCCCGCCGAGTTACACTCGATAGAGGTGGGTCTCACCTGCTCATCTGGACGTGATGGGGGGGGCTGCCCCCGGGGCCCGGGCAGGAACGGTGGCAGGAGGAGGGGAGAATACAGGAGCCAGACCACCAGGGTCAATGACGATGGCAGGGCCAGCGCCCTCCCGGGTCTCGGGGGTCCCAGGAGCTCCTCCGAGCTGGGTCAGGGGGCAGTCCCTCCAGACATTCCCCATCGCCTGGCAGAGATAACATCTAGCTTCCCCCAAGGAGTAGTGCACCTGGTAGTGGGCCCCCTGGTAGGGCACCAAAAGGGACCCCTCGAGCGCCAGCCCATCACGCGCCGGCAGCGGCAGTTGGATTTGGACCTGCCGGTGGAAGGACAGGACATGACAGAGAGCAGGGTCCTTGCAGCCCAGTGGGAGAGAGCTAATTACAGAAATTGGTTTCCCCTGGGTGGAGAGGAAGGGTGGGACAGAGGTGAACACCACCATACGCCCAGGTCCTCCAGGGGCTCGATTGGGAAAAATACTCCCCCCACTGCCAGGCCCTTCTCCATCGCCTCCTTGGTGGCAGCCTCTGATGCCAGGAAGAAGACGATCTTCCCGTACATCTTGGAGGCTGCCACCACATCCGTGGGCCCCATCACCAGAGCCAAGGCCCACGTGTAGGTCTCCACAGGGGGTGAGGCAGGCACCAGGAGGCAATGGGTCCCGTGCTTCCTGGTCAGGGTGGGGAAGGGGCCCCGGCTGCCAGGGATGGAGCTGGAGGCAGTGGTCGGGGCAGACGATGTGGTGGTGCATGGAGGGCCTGCGGCCACCTGGAGCATACACGCTGGGGGCCAAGGGTGGATCGCCCCTAGGGCTGGTGGAGGGGTCCAGAGGGGGCGGGGGAGCTGCGGCGGATGATGGGGCCACAGTGAGGAGGGTACCCCCAACCATGGGGGCCTGTGCCTTCCAGGTGGGGCCACTGCCCTTTTTATTCCCCTGGACCTTCTTACCAGCCGACGGGGCTCCCCCTGGGACTGGGGGTGGCCCGGGGTAGTGGCCATGGCAGCAGTGGAGTTGGGACCAGTGGTCGAGAGGTCAGCCGCTGGGAGAGACAAGAGAGATGGTGGGGAAGGGACAGGGTCTACACGAGGGGCCCCACCCACGATCTCCCCTGCCATATTCTGGAGGGACAGGTGGGAACGCCAAAGGGAAGCGAAAAGGGGGCAGGGAGAGGGCCAGCTGCTGCTCCCCACTAGATTGCAGGCAGGGGAGGAGAGTGCCACTGGGGTGGGGGTTGGGGGGGCCGAGCGAAGAAGGGAAAGTGGAGCACGAGTACTGCCGCGGCGTGGGGATACCGGCTCCTCCGGCTGCACTGGGAAGGGGGGATACAGTATCATCCGAGGGGGAGTGAACAGTGGGGAGCAACCCCAGTAAAGGGGGCACAAGTGCTTAGGGAGGGGGCATGGGCACACAGGGGAGATGGGCTGAGCTGGGGGGAGCAAGGGAAGGTAGGGTGAAAAGGGGAGCTGGGAACGGGCCAGGGGCGGGGCAGGAAAATCACAAGGGGAACTGCAAAAGCGAGTGTGGGGCAGGCATCCAAAGTAACACTCAGAGTTTGGGGTAACAAACACTGAAGCGTTGGGGCGGGGCCGGCAAACTAAGGAACTCTGAGTTGGGACAGACAAACTAACAGGGGGTTAAGGTGAAAGGGGGGGGCAGGCATCAAGGGGAAAGGGCAAACTGCCACAGGGAGGCTGGGGGGCACAGCAGAGGGGAAAGGCCCACCAGCTAAACATGGCTGGGGAAAGGAGGGTAAGTCAAAGTGTGTGTGGCAGGGGGGAGGCATGTGTGCCCATGTGTATCTCAGTCTATAGCTTGCTGCTGCAAACAATCCCAGATGGTAAAATGGGTGAAGCAGACAGCCGTGTTGAGGGGTACAGAGCAGGTCCGGTTGGTAGGTGGGGGGTGGAGGTGGGGGAGCAGATGGGTGAAGTGCTCGACCCTTCTCTGCCCCCGGCCCCGCTCTGACTCCACCCCTGCCTCGCCCCCTCCTGCCCCCATACCAACCCCTTCCCCAAAGTCCCCATCCCAATTCTGCCCCCTCCCTTCCCCTATTCCGACTCCTTCCCCAAATCCCTGCCCCGGCCCCATCTCCTCCCCTGAGTGCGCCATGTTCCCGCTCCTCCCGCCTCCCTCCTGGAGCTTGGTACAGCTGTCTGGCGGCGGCGAGCGCTGGGAGGTGGGTGGAGGAGCGGGGACACGGCGCGCTCAGGGGAGGAGGCGGAGGCGGAGGTGAGGTGGGGTGGGGCGGGGGGCACTTGGCTGCCGGTGGGTGCAGAGCACCCACTCATTTTTCCCCGTGGGTGCTCCAGCCCCGGAGCACCCACGGAGTCAGCGCCTATGGTGAGGGGGAGGGCTCCACGCCACTCCCCCTTGCTCCCCACAACGGGAACAGGAGCTACCACCATCCCAGGAGCAGAGATGCTAAAAAGTCACTCAATCCGTGAACAAACCCCCTCCACGGTGTCCCGCAGGAGTCCTCCTCTCCCCGCTCCTGGACAAAAGCAGCAGGCTCCAAATCTGCAGCACGCGGGCAGCGGCCAGCCAGCCCGGGGAGACCCAGGGATGGTGGTGGCGAGGTCAGTCGCCCCACTCCAGAGGGCAGGCAGGCAGGTCATGGGAGCCCCCTGCGTAGCAGCACTCGGGGAGAGCTCCAGCCAGCAAGGCCGCCAGACCAGAGGCCAGGAGCTGCAGTGGGGCGGAGGGACCATTCCACTCCTCCTGGTGCACAGAGCCAGGTCAGTCCGGCCCCCTGCGCGGGAAGCAGAGGGGCAGGACGGGAAGTAGAAAAGGCAGGCCCCCACAGCTCAGCTGGGTCAGAGCTGGGGAAGGAGGCCGACATCTCCGGCCTGCTGCAGAACCTGCGCTGTGCAGCACCCTATCCCCGGAGGGGACCGACCCTGGAGAGGAGTTGCTGGGACTATCATCTGTAGTGCACCCCGAGGAGATGGGGGACCCGTGAACCACAGAACCCGCCACCCGAAGGAAATGAAAGGTTAGAGTCACAAGAGCACTGGAGGAGGTGGAATAAGGCTGCCAACTTTCTCATTGCAGAAAACCGAACACCCTTACCCCTCTCCTTCCCCATCCCTTCCACGATGCCCCACCCCTTCCCTGAGACCCCGCCCCCACTCACTCCATCCCCCCTCCCTCCGTCGCTCGCTCTCCCCCACCCTCGCTCATTCACTCATTTTCACGCAGCTGGGGTGCGGGAGGGGGTAAGGGCTCTGGCTGGGGGGGTGCAGGCTCTGGGGTGGGGCCGTGGATGAGGGGTTTGTGGCGCAGGAGGGGGTTCTGGGCTGGGGCTGAGAGGTTTGGAGTGTGGGAGGGGACTCAGGGCTGGAGCAGGGGGTTGGGGTGCAGGACAGGGTGTGGGGTGTTGGC
Source organism: Chelonia mydas (assembly GCF_015237465.2). Taxonomy (NCBI): domain Eukaryota; kingdom Metazoa; phylum Chordata; order Testudines; family Cheloniidae; genus Chelonia; species Chelonia mydas. The sequence continues at coordinate 7,062,056 of NC_057850.1, read as the reverse complement.
TCTCGGTGGCGCTGACCTTAGGCTGCTCCAGAGAAGCAGTGTCATGTCCCTCCAGCTCCTGGGTGGAGTGATGGCCAGGAAGGCTCCGCACGCTGCCCCTTCCTGCAAGTGCCGCCCCCGCAGCTCCCATTGGCTGCGGTTTCCGGCCAATGGAAGCTGCGAAGCCAGAGCTCGGGGCGATGCCTGTGGGCGGTGGCAGCACGCGAAGCCCCCTTGGCCACCCCTCCCCCTAGGAGCCGGAGGGTCATGCCAGCTGCTTCCCGGGAGCCGTGCACAGCCAGGCATGGATCCTTCCTGCCCCATTGGCACTGCGGCCAACTGGACTTTTAGTGGCCTGGTCAGCACAGCTGCCAGGATCCCTTTTTGACCAGGCATTCCAGTCGAAAACCAGACACTTGGCAACCCTAAATTAGAACATCTTTATACCCAGTAGCCCTGTGTTTGGGGCACTCCCCTGGCATGTGGGAGAGTAAGATTCAAATCCCTGCTCTGGAGCAGAGAGTCAAACATAGGTTTCCTCTCTCCCAGCTGAGTGCCATAACCACCAGGCTAATGGCTATTCTGGGGTGGCACGACCACCTTCTCCATAAATGATATCCAAGTCCCCTTGTGAATCTAGCCTAAAAATATATTTTTTTGGCCAAAAGTATTCAGCAAATTCATGGCAAATTGGTGAATTGTTTTGGGCAATCTGCAACTGCATATTTCAGCGAATAAACTATTCGTCCGAAAAACTTCACCCAGCTCTAATCTAGCACTTTATCAGACACAGAAGAAGCCAACAAAGAGACACAGCCCAAGAAGTTTCACCAGCCTGATCTTTAGTGCAGTTCATTCACAGCCCAAGATACATGTACCAATCCCAGATCCAACTGGTTACACTTCCTCGTATGTGCCGCTACGTTCACACTTAAAAGCACAGTCCACTAGTCCCTCCTTTTAGGCTGATTAACTGTATGGCTGTAGTCTAGAAAAGTATTAACTATCCTTTTTATAAACAGCAACGAATGATACAGGATGGGGTTAGAGGTCCCTGGTTCATTCCCCATTGCAGGGAGCAGGCTTTTCCATTGCCCTCTCACAGCACTTACTCCTAAAGTCATTCTTCTAAAAACACAGCTATATCCCAGGGGATGTTTTCTGGGTTACTGAATAATAGAATCATAGAACTGGAAGGGACCTCGAGAGGTCATCTAGTCCAGTCCCCTGCACTCATGGCAGGACTAAGTATTATCTGACCATCCCTGACAGGTGTTTGTCTAACCTGCTCTTAAAAATCTCCAATGATGGAGATTCCACAACCTCCCTAGGCAAGTTATTCCAGTGCTTCACCACTCTGACAGTTAGGAAATTTTTCCTGATGTCCAATCTAAACCTCCCTTGCTGCAATTTAAGCCCATTGCTTCTTGTTCTCTCCTCAGAGGGTAAGAAGAACAATTTTTCTCCCTCCTCTTCGTAACAACCTTTTATGTACTTGAAAACTGTTATCATGTCCCCCTTCAGTCTTCTCTTCTCCAGACTAAACAAACCCAATTTTTTCAATCTTCCCTCATAGGTCATGTTTTCTAGACCTTTAATCAATTTTGTTGCTCTTCTCTGGACTGTCTCCAATTTGTCCACATCTTTCCTGAAATGTGGCGCCCAGAACTGGACACAATACTCCAGCTGAGGCCTAATCAGTGAAGAGTAGAGCAGAAGAATTACTTCTCATGTCTTGCTTACAACACTCCTGCTAATACATCCCAGAGTCACACTGTTGACTCATATTTAGCTTGTGATCCACTATGTCCCCCAGATCCCTTTCTGCAGTACTCCTTCCTAGGCAGCCATTTCCCATTTTGTATGTGTGCAACTGATTGTTCCTTCCTAAGTGGAGTACTGTGCATTTGTCTTTATTGAATTTCATCCTATTTACTTCAGACTATTTCTCAAGTTGCTCCAGCTCATTTTGAATTGTAATCCTATCCTCCAAAGCACTTGCAACCCCTTCCAGCTTGGTATCATCTTCAAACTTTATAAGTATACTGTCTATGCCACTATCTAAATCATTGATGAAGATTTTGAACAGAACCGGACCCAGAACTGATCCCTGTGGGACCCCACTCGTTATGCCCTTCCAGCATGACTGAACCACTGACAACTACTCTCTGGGAATGGTTTTCCAACCAGTTGTGCACCCACCTTATAGTAGCTCCATCTAGGTTGCATTTCCCTAGTTTGTTTTTGAAGAGGTCATGTGAGGTGGTATCAAAAGCTTAACTAAAGTCAAGATATATCACGTCTACCGCTTCCCCCCTACCCATGGGGCATGTTACCCTGTCAAAGAAAGCTATCAGGTTGGTTTGACATGATTTGTTCTTGACAAATCCATGCTGACTGTTACTTATCACCTTATGATCTTCTTGATGTTTGCAAATTGATTGTTTAATTATTTGCTCCATTATCATTCCGGGTACAGAAGTTAATCTGACTGGTCTGTAATTCCCTGGGTTGTCCTTATTTTCCTTTTTATAGATTGGCACCATATTTGCCCTTTTCCAATCTTCTGGAATCTCTCCCATCTTCCATGAATCGGGGAGAGCGATATTAAAACAAATCAGTGCCCAGCTTCTCCCATGGCAAGTTAGAGACCTCATACCACGAGATCTTTAATGACTAGAAGTGCCCAAGGCCTTGGTTTGATTCTTGTCATGAGAAAGCTGGTAGCACTGTGTCCCTGAATGTAATAACAAGTATTGGTTCAACAGTGACTGAGCAGGAAGATCAAACCTACTGAATTATCAACATCTAAACGGCATGGCACAGAAATCTTTTCCATGACTTTGAAAGTTATAGCAAATCTTTCTTTGTCCCAGCAATGAGTGACACTCTACAACTGAACAGGAGTTTATGGATACTGGCCATTTTTGGTTCCTGGTCCATTTGAGTTACTCTGGTTACATATTTGCCTCTAGATTATCTATAGTAGCCATGGTGCCACTGAGCCAATCCATTTGTGTAGAACAAACCGTTCCCCCAAAGAGGGATAAACAGATAAAAGAAACTAAAGGTAAACAAAACAACCCAATCAAACGCAATTTTTGCTTCGGCAGGTGCACAGAGCTGTTCCCTGCTTCTGCATCGATAGTTTTGTGCTTGGCTAAGCGATTGGAGGATCGAAGTCCATCAGCTAGCCCCAAAACAGAATAGCCCATCAGCTAGCCCATCAGCTGGCCCCAAAACAGAGATGAAATAGAATAGATACAGCAGCCTTCCCCCGCACTACCCTGCTCCTGTGCCTCAGCTGGGATCAGGAGCTCCTGCCTCTTGGGATGAGGGAAGAGTTCTGTCTCTGTGGCTTCTCTGCTGATAGTTACAAACTTTTTGCCACAGAATGTCAATGACAATGAAGCAGATCCGTGAGTGCTTTGCTGAGTAGGGGCCTTATGCTGGTGTGACTGGAGAATCAGGACTAAAATGGACAGATCTGGCTCATTCGAGCCCTCTCCCCCATAATTCTTGGAAGGTTTTCGGGGCTCCCTGAGGTGGCCACACTGTGCTCCTACAGCTCCAGGAGGCCTCCCAACACGCTCTGCAGGGATCAGTCCCTCGCTACGCGGCACAGAGCGTGAGGTAGCCAATTTGTGCCAGTGACGCCCATGCATCTTGTCCAGATTTTCTGTCACGGGGCCACCCCACGGCCCCATTAACAAGGCCTCCCTGTTTTCCCCCTTGCTTGGTCTCCCCTGGAGCAGCACACATTAGTGCCTGCGTCATTCATTCACCGCCTCCCCCACCTCGGTTACCATTGAAATTTCCTTTTGGCGGTTCGTCAACAACTTGCTCAGGAAAGGAGAAAAGCAATCAAACCAGGGGCGTGAACATTTCAACCCCCTTTACTGTTTGCAACCATTTGTGTGTCCCTTATTATTTCCTCCTCCTTCCTCTCACCCCTCCCCCACTGCCTCTCTGCCCCGGCAGTTTGGTCCTTTTTGTCCACAACATCCTTTTTCTTTCAAGGAACCACAAAGGCCCGGTGGGGAGGCGGACACAGGAAATGTGCCGTGGATCAGCACTCGTCCCTTCCCCGCAGCACTTCAGCGGCTAGAGAGGGGATATTTGTGTGCGGTGTGGCTAAAGATTTTGTTTTTAATGTCGGTTTTATTTGTTTTCCTAGCCTGCTGCTGCATGAGAGCGACTGACTGCAGGGCTCTGACAATGAAACCTGTCAGCAGCATTCTTCTCCCCCCGCTCCTCCCCTCCGCTTGCATTGGCTGCCCCTATTGAAATGGCTGAAAAGCAAGGTGAAGGATTTCATCGCTCTGCGTCTCACACTCCCACGTCACCCACACAGCTCCTTGACGCAGCGCATTCAAGGAGTGTTTCTGGGACTGCAATCCTCCTTCCAGAGTGGTCACGGGGCCCCTCCAGTTGGACCCAGTGTGTCGCCACCCCCTGCGCACCTGTGGTTGCATGTTTTCACTATGGTGAGATCTGATTGTGGTGCACACTGCAAGCAGTAGACCTTTCGTTGCAGAGAGAGCTTATTGTGGGACGTCTCATTGTGGTGAGATCCCGTTTCGGGGCATGAAGCTGCGGGGAGAACTTGCTGTAACGGTGCAGTCGTACCATGGGCATGGTGTTGCCGCAAGACCTCCTGACGGGGCATTTTGTCTTGTTGCAGGCGTGTCAAGGGGACATTTCAGAGCAGCGGGTGATCTCGCGTGGCAAGGACTTGCCACAAGGTGTTTCACAGTGGTAAGACCTTGTCACGGGATATCTTATTGTCTCAGCAGATAGAGTCATTAGCACAGCATTCGGCCATTTGGTTCAATTTCTCTCCAGTGACGCATACACTGATTCACCCTTTCTTGCCCCAGGGCCAGTGTATGTATGGGACGAGGGACGATAGTGGAGCACCAAAATGTGAGTGACCGAACATGGTCCCACAGAGACTCAGCTGTGCTCCCCCTCAAGACAGCAGCTACCCAAGCCAGGTAGCAGGCACTGGACCTAAGCTGCTCTTCTTCCCTGCACAAACTTGGTGTTGTTCCACGTGACAGTAGGCAGAGGATCTGGCAGACAGGGGGGCTGATCCTCAGCTGATGTGAACTGGCATTGAAGTCAGTGGAGCTACCCTGAAGTCCACCAACTGAGGGTCTGTGCCAGGTATTCGGACTGGGTCAATGGCACAGGCTCCTAACTGAAGGAAATCTGAGTTAAAGGCCAGCAAGCAGTGAGTCCTACAAAAGTGGCTTAGTAGGAGGCAGAGGAGGGATGGTCTGATGTTAATCAAGTTTAGGAGTCTCTGAGATGGCAGGCAGGCAGCCACACCAGCTCATGAGGAAGTAGTTTTCCTTCCGTCTTAACCACATGGAAACTCTCCCCGCCCCCTCCCCCCGCCAGATCATCAGTACAGGTTGATTGTGCTACAGACCGAGTCATTGCCATCTGAAAGGTGCTTGGTCAAACGAGTGGGTGGTGCCAGTAGACTAGAGACCCCTTCCCCCCACCAGCTGAACACCCCTGGAACTATGGGAGAAAATCAGATCGAGATCTGGCTCCGACCTACATGGCACCTCTCTACAGCGGACGTGTCTAACTCATAAAGCCACAACCAACCTTGGCTCTAAACAGAACCCTCCAGCGGCGAAGCCAAGGACTGAACTAACCTGGAGCCTACCCTTTCAGCCCAGAGCGGGTCAGCATGGGTTAGGCTTGAAGCACGTTGGCAGGAGGCAGTAGAAAAGGGGCTTGCATTGCTATTGCTTGTTCTGTGCACGAAGGATTTAAGTCTCCCTGGCGGTCTGTCCAGTAGGTTTAGCACCTGCAAATCTAAAGACCCATTCCTTGAGTGCCTGCTGTAGCCGCTGTCCGAGCATTGTGGGCCTGACACCTCAGATTGCTGTGTTTGATCTCAAAGGCTGCTATGGTGGCTTGATTTTTCTCCTTCCAAAAAACCTCCCCGCAACGACTGGCAGTAACAATTTCCTAGGTAACAGCATCTCGCTCGGAGTGCCACCGAGTGTCTTACTTACTTCCATGCGTGTGGGGGCGTGCGCTGTTCCTGCACTCCCAGTGGGATAGGAATTGGAGAGTCATATACCATGTGTGTGGGTGAGAAACTTCTCATGCTGCTTCTGACAGCGGAGGCGGAAAGGTCAGCCTCTTGCTTCCCTGTGCAATGCCTCTGCTGCCCTAAGAATTACTGACCCCTGGGGCTCACCGTGCTAGGGTTGGATGGGGAGTGTGTGGGGAGAGGCAGCTATCTGGGGCCTTGGGTTACCCCCCTGACACTCTTGCCTTAGAAATCTTCCTCAAAGAGAGTCACCTGTGCATGGGTAAAGCCTTGACCATCCTAGAATCCAGCTCACTGGGTGGACCTGAGCTGCTCTTTACGGCAGAGATTTTGGCTGCCTTTGAACATGCCTCTGAGGCCAGGGGTTAGCAGGAACTTACCCAGAGGCTGTTTCGGAGGAAGAACCAGAAATCAAGTTCAGTTTCTCTCCCTTCTCCTTAAGCCCTAGAAACCTGACATTTTCCAGACTCTTCCTGTAATCCAAAGGATTAATCCAGGCACAGGGGAGGCCAAAGATGTCATATTTCAGTTTTAGTCAAAGCTCTGCGTCTCATTACTGACATATGGGTTGGAAGCGAGGGGCTGTTAGCAAAGGGCCACGTATGGAGCTGGGGGAGGTAATGGGGTGCCATAGGAATTGGTGCCAGAGGTGATTTTAATTAACATCTTCATTAGTGATGCACAAAAGGGAGTTAACATGTTAATGACACTTCTAGCTTATGCTGGGAGGAGCTGTGCATACCCACAAAGATAGAAAAATAATGTAAAAAGCTCTAGAGAATTTTGAAATAAGGGCAGAAAACAATAAAATGTGATTTTGCTTGGAGAGCTGTGAGCTAATACAGCTGGGGATACATCATCTGAACACAGCTATCCATTGGAAGGGAGTGTTTAAGAAGCAATCTTGTTGAAAGAGACCTACTGGCGAGGGTGGACAGCTAAGCCACATGATCTGTCTGCAAGAGAGGCCAGGGCAATTTCGGACTGCTTGAGCAGAGGCATTACGTCTCGGCGCAGGGAGGTAAAACAGCCTCCCAGTTCATCTCCATGCTCCTGATGTCGTGCTGCTTCCGGCATTCAGTGTTATTTATACCCCCCTGCCAGCATGCACAGCACTTTACAGCCATAAGTTTAACAGGCTTTATCCCACCCGGCCCCGGTGCAAAGTGTTGCATGTGTGAACACAAGGGAAGGAGTGCTGAACAGGGATGGGAGAGCAAGGTCCTGCATTCGTGAACATGCTGCCACACAGCCACCCAATAACTCTGCCTACTGCCAGGACTGAGGTCTGATAGGGCAGTGTGTAGCTATGTGACTCATCGGTGTGATGAAAATCACAGCTAAGCCTGTGTCTTCTGAGACATGCCTGTTCTCCACCCAATGCCCACCACCCCCTTTTTACCCTGTGCTGTTGCAAATAAGGAAGCTGGGGTCTGACCTGAAGCTCATTTAAGTCAATGAGAATCTTTCCACTGATTCTAGCGTGCTTTGGATCATGCTTCTGACATGCTTGGGATTTCCTAGTGACTATGTGTATTACCTCACCCCACTGACACCACATGTATCCTCCCATCATGTTTACACTGGAGTGCAAGAGGTGGTGTGCACAGCAGTGGACTTGCAGGCTCAAGGCTGCAAAGGAGACAAGGCCCAGGCCTGGAAAGGATTGCAGGGACGCTGAGGAGACAAGGCTGAACAATGAGAAGTGGATACTGCACTTCGATATCTATTGCTGTTAAATGATTACATTCAAACAGGAAGAATATAGCCATGCATCCCAAAGGTCCTTGTGGGCATTAAGGAGTCCTCACAGCACCCTTGTGAAGAAGGGAAATACTGTAAGTGGAGAAGCAAGGCACAGTGATAAATGACTTGTCCCAGGTCACACAGCAGGGTAGTGAAACACACACGTGCATTGCATAAGTGCCTTAGAAATACCACCGTTGGATAGCAGTCGACCCCAAGTGACAGCCAACTGGCTGTTGGAGCTGCCAGACCACACTTTCTTATGTCAGGTTTCAGAGTAACAGCTGTGTTAGTCTGTATTCGCAAAAAGAAAAGGAGTACTTGTGGCACCTTAGAGACTAACCAATTTATTTGAGCATAACCTCTTCCATTTCTCTCTTTGCCATGTGGCTGTCACATCTTCCCCCCATGGCTTCTTCTCCACAATCTTCCCAGCTGCCCTTTCTTTTGTCCTCTCTCCTACCCATGTGAGTGTTTTTCTTTCCTATGTACGTAGAGCTTCCCCTCACTTCGGTGGATGTCAGAAGAAGAGAGAATAGCAACAGCTACACAAAAACACTGTTGAAATGATTTTCCACTGCAGGACAAGTAAAATGACTCAGCAGAGCAGATACGTCAGTCCCATAGATTTAGTCCCAGCTAACTATTGATCAGCAATAAAGGTGGCAATCCCTGAAAAATAACCATAGGCTCCCAACACGTCTCAGCACTTTTAAACCCATGTGAGAAGGTGCTTCAGTCTTTTTTCCCCCCCACTTCTCTCTTGCCTGGGGAGAAATAACTGCAAGATCTCACCGATAATTCTTCTGCCATTCAAGAGAGATTCAAGGCAAGCCAGTTAACAAGGCCTTAGAGTATAAGTCAAATGCAGCAGCCTTCCATGCGGGGGGATGGCAAACAGCTTCCAACACATGCCTGAGAAGCGTGGGATATTGGAAGAAGAACATGCCTCAGAATTAGTTTGTTTCATTTCCTTCTCGTTTTACTTCTGTTGTTTTCCTGGGGCTGGTGTCTTGCAGTCAACGCCTTGTTTACAGTTTGTAAACGCCTGCCCTTACCTCTAGGGTGCCCCCTCATGGCCGGACACAGCATCGCAGGGGACTTTGCCTCTCGTACGCCCTCAGTAGCTACTTCCTTGGCTGCAATGGCCAGTTCCAGCTGGGCACCTTCTCGGGACGGCCTTACTGGGTCTTCTGTGGCTTGGCCCTCCAGCCAAGTCACTGGCAGTTCAATCCCCTTCTGGGCCTCAGCGCTGAACAAAAAGGGGTCTTTGCCCCTCCCGGGCTTCTTCCTCATTGCCTGGTCCTCACAGACCCTAGCTCGAGGCTCTACTCCACCCTAGGGCCCCACCACAGGAGCTGACCCTGCTCATGCAACTCCGGTTCCTGGCCATAGCCAGTCCCAAAAATTACGAGGCCTTCCTCCTGCCACTTCCCAGGAATAGGGGACTCTCCCGAACTCCTCTCTCCTGGGTCTCCCGCCCAAACTGAGCTCCCTCATCTCCTTATACAGCCTGCCTCCACCTCCTCTGGCCAGGAGGCAATTAATCAATCACCTCCCAGGTAGAGAGCATAACTAATTAAGTGCTTCCCTTTACTTTACAGGAAATGGGGGCTATGTCCCATCACACAGTTATATTGGGCCTCCTGGGATTCATAATCCCTGTCACAGGGTAGCTGGTCCCTGCGGCTAGACTAAGACCAGAGCAGGTGAGCCCAATCCAGCTAATTAAAGAGGGCTGGACTACACCTGGGCCTATAAAGGGCTGCTAGCAGGCAGCTGGAAAGGGAGGGTTGGGACAGACTGAGCCCTGGGGAGAAAAAGCCTCCCTGGAGTGGAGTTAACTCCTGTGGTGGGTTCCTGGAACAAGGGGTCGGGGCTCAGGGAAGCATCTGGGAGGGGTCGCCCTGAAGCCTGAGGCTAAGAACTGAATTAAGACTATTTTCTGGTTTGTTTGATAACCTCTGTGTAAAGAAATAAACCTTGAAAAGACTGGATGTTGCAGCCCATGCTTTGGGGCCGGGGAGAAGCAACAGCCCTGGTGACAGGCTCTAAGAATATTTTTGTGGGTCAGACATTTTCTGGCAATAGCCATTAAGCTAAGTCTGGGAAAACTAGATGAACTGAGATGAAGTTAATTTTAAAATTCTGTAAAGAGTGTTATTCATGATTGTGGTAGCACTTAGGAACCGCAGTCACGGGGCCAGGTCCCGATTGTGCTAGGTTCTGTACACACGGAACAAAAAGCTGGTCTGTGCCCCAAAGAGCTTCCAATCTAAGTTTAAGACAACAGATGGATATAAATAGGGAGGGGAGCACAAAGAAACAGTGAGACAACGATCAGCGGTTCTCTCAGCTCTCCACTGGCTTAACTGTTGTCAAGATTTGTGTAGACAACATGGCACAGGGGATTTGCCTTTTGGTTTTGAATGTGAACAAGTAGCAGGTGAAAGGAGTGGCCTCGGGTGGAAGTGTTTGGAGAAATGTTCTTCCACCTCGCAGCGGTGGTCTACTAACTGTGATACTGTGTGCCAAGCCTTTAAATTCCCATGGCCTCTTCCTTCTGCAAGGGCAGCTGCCATTTTGTGTTTGTTTCGGGGCTGACTGTCATGGCGATGTCACTTTTGTACTTTCTTTTTTTTTCTTATTCTAAAATAACAGTAATTCTGACTGACAGTATGAAGTGCCTTTTTATGTTCAGCAGAATCATGGCAGGATCCTTTAGAATCAATTATTGCCACAATGAGCTGGATATTCTGATACTGCTGCATTAATTTGATCCATTGTTAGCCTGTGTCCATTCATTTCCAACCTCTCCTCCACAGACAAGTTGATCCTCTTTCCCGGTTTCTTCTACCTAATCCTTTCTCAGGGTCTCCTTGACATCCCCTTATTGAAATGCTCTTGTGTTCTCACCAGCTCACTTCTGCATCCAAACACCTTCAGATCACACAGGGCCCATATTCCAGTAAGACTCTGCTAGTGACAAGAGAACCTCAGAAGGTTCTGAGCAGTGAAGGCCCAGCCTATGGGACACAAGGGTCACTGCCCCACTCAGAAAGACAGGACAATCAAATCAGAGTAATCTATCTATTTGTCTGGCCATCTGGCTATGATTTAACTGGAATCGCCCAGCAGAGCACTGAAAGGCACTTGCAAAAGGACGGGGTGGGTTGAGGTGCGCGAAGAGGGATTGGAGGGAAAGCAGTGGGGGCAAGAAGCACTAGATGGGGGCACCCACACAAGAAGGAAGGGGAGCAGTGAAGGGGACCCGCAGGGAAAAGTGGGACATAACCTGAGATGTCTTAAGGCTTGCCTAGATGAACAGTTAGTGCACAGCAAGCTGGGGAGCAAATCCAATCTGCACTAGCCTGGCGCACACTAACTGTCCTTTCAGACCCTGCGGCCATGCACAAAAGGGTCCCTAGTGCACTATGATCTACCCCTGTTTGCAAGCAGTGCAGCTCAAAGTGCACTGCAGAACTTATAGCGTGCGCTAGCAGGGTCCACAGGGACAGTTAGCGCACAGATGGCTAATGCAAGGTACATTTCCACCCCAGCCTACTGGCACGATGTCCATCAATTCCTTCACACGCACGGTTGGAGTCAGTTGTTTGGCTGGAACTCCTAGGTGTGGTGAGAGACTTCCTCGTGGTTTGCCTAACGCCTCCACCTTTGGGGTGATGCATTCCCCTGACACTACCGATCACAGAGCAAGGAGTGGGCAAGTCCTTGCACAGTGCTGATCATCTGGATGAATGCACTATAAGGTGGTTAGAAAGCTGGCTAGATTGTCGGGCTCAACGGGTAGTGATCAATGGCTCCATGTCTAGTTGGCAGCCGGTGTCAAGTGGAGTGCCCCAGGGGTCGGTCCTGGGGCCAGTTTTGTTCAATATCTTCATAAATGATCTGGAGGATGGTGTGGATTGCACTCTCAGCAAATTTGCGGATGATACTAAACTAGGAGGAGTGGTAGATACGCTGGAGGGCAGGGATAGGATACAGAGGGACCTAGACAAATTGGAGGATTGTGCCAAAAGAAATCTGATGAGGTTCAATAAGGATAAGTGCAGGGTCCTGCACTTAGGACGGAAGAACCCAATGCACCACGACAGACTAGGGACCGAATGGCTAGGCAGCAGTTCTGCGGAAAAGGACCTAGGGGTGACAGTGGACAAGAAGCTGGATATAAGTCAGCAATGTGCCCTTGTTGCCAAGAAGGCCAATGGCATTTTGGGATGTATAAGTAGGGGCATAGCGAGCAGATCGAGGGACGTGATCGCCCCCTCTATTCGACATTGGTGAGGCCTCATCTGGAGTACTGTGTCCAGTTTTGGGCCCCACACTACAAGAAGGATGGGGATAAATTGGAGAGAGTCCAGCGAAGGGCAACAAAAATGATTAGGGGACTGGAACACATGAGTTATGAGGAGAGGCTGAGGGAACTGGGATTGTTTAGTCTGCAGAAGAGAAGAATGAGGGGGGATTTGATAGCTGCTTTCAACTAGCTGAGAGGTGGTTCCAGAGAGGATGGTTCTAGACTATTCTCAGTGGTAGAAGAGGACAGGACAAGGAGTAATGGTCTCAAGTTGCAGTGGGGGAGGTTTAGGTTGGATATTAGGAAAAACTTTTTCACTAGGAGGGTGGTGAAACACTGGAATGCGTTACCTAGGGAGGTGGTAGAATCTCCTTCCTTAGAAGTTTTTAAGGTCAGGCTTGACAAAGCCCTGGTTGGGATGATTTAATTGGGGATTGGTCCTGCTTTGAGCAGGGGGTTGGACTAGATGACCTCCTGAGGTCCCTTCCAACCCTGATATTCTATGATTCTATGATTCTATGATCTGGGGGGCTTTCTTCTCTCCCCTCCCAGTGCTTGGTGGCAGTAATGGTCCATGGCTAGGGCTCTTAGGTGCTATGGTCAGACACATTAATAGTAATAATTAATAACCAACACACAGCCCCCTGGCCTCTTCCATGGAAATAATCACCCTGGCACTAGCTGACTGGTGCAGTTGCCTGTCTGCCATCTTGTCTGTAATATGCAGTGGAAACGCCAGCCTGTAGCCCCTCTAGATGGTGGCCTGGCATTTACGAAGGCAGCAGAAGTCATCTGAACATTGACCCACCTCCGTGGGCACCACTTCCAAATGTGGAAGGGGGCAGGGAGGGTGGCCTGAGGACTGTGAGGGAAAAGAAGCCTAGACAAATGCAAGACATTCCCATGGTTGTGTGTGTGTGTGTGGGGAGCAGACAGCTTCTTCCTGCGTGTAGCTGTCCTGCTTTCTTGGCTGCCTCGGAAGTGCTTAGACCCGGTCCCCCTCTCCCTCTCCCACTCCCCTCAGGCGCTGTTCCTTGCTGCTGCAGCAGGTGAGTCAGTCTGACAGCTCAGACATGGGCAGCCCCCTCAGCTGCTGAAATGCCAGCCAATCCGCTCACTGGACTCAAATGAAAAGCCCACCATTATAGAGGTATGTATATTTTTCACCTGGCACAGTTAGTCAGTAATCAAGGCTTCTTTGTTATTACATCGGGTGGCAGGGTTTTTTTTTTTTTTGGGGGGGGGGGGGGCACTGTGACATCCAGCTGATTAACTAGATCCAAACAGAGGTATTTCAATTCCTTCCTGCCTTGAGAAAGCCCCACCTTTTGCAATGGAAAGAAAATACACAACACAGAGTTGCTGGGTTTTTTTTTAACCCCTCCATTCTTTGGATTCTCAGGCTCTCCTTGCTGGTGCTCAGGATGTTCTGGTTGGGGGAAAGCCCCTTCCACGTGAATGATAAGTATTCAACAAAGGCCTGGGGGGAAAAACCCATGAGCAGGTGTCTTAGCAAAGCCCTGGGTGAAGTGGGCGCCAGAGTACGTGGCTGGCATTGGCGGCAAACATAACATCAGCCTCCTAGTTCACTGTCTTTTTGCCGAGGTGGGCTCCACACTGTGGTAAACGTTACACTAGCAGGGGAGGCGCTGGAGAGGGAAGAGAGCAGAGGAAACGAGAAGGGGGAGGCATGTCTGAAAGGGGAGGGAAGGTTAAGGAAGAGAGAGACCAGAGGGAAGGGAAGGGACCCAGGAGTCCTGCAAAGGGCCAGGGAGCAGCTCATGGAGTGGATGCAGTGGGATTTAGAGGAGGAAGTGGATGGGGTTAACTGCACTGGGGGGAGGAGCAGCAGAAAGGAGAAGGAAGTCATTGAGAGGGGTGTGATGGTTTCAGGTTCTCCTCAGGGGCTGCATTTTTAGTGTGACTCTCCTTTTTTTGGCCACATTTTGCCCAGGTTCAAACCCACAAATCTTCAGCTAGTGAATGTCAGTGACTTCAGGAGAGGCTGCAGGGGTCAAAGGGAGTCAGAGAGTGCGGTGGGAATTAGATGAGATCACAGGGATGGGCTTGCAGGGATCAGGTAGGATTGGATAGGATCACAGGGGCCTGGTGGGCCTGAGAGGATCTGGTTATGTCCCAGAGATGAGATAAAAGCATTGAGATGGGTTGATTCCACAGGGATAGGCTTTCAGGGACTGGATGGAATGAGGTGGGATAGTGGGGATTGGATGGTATTTCAGGGATCAGATGGGATTGCAAAAATCAACTGGGATGGCAGGGACGGGATGGGGTGGCAAGGACGCGGTGGGATTGCAGAGGTCAGATGGATTTGTAGGCATTGGATGGAATCATAGGGATGGAATGGTAGGGCTCAGCTGGGTCATTGCAGGGATCTGCTGACAGGGACCAGCTGGGGTTGTAAAGACTTGATGGATTGTTTGTCCCTTAGGAGAACAGAACTGGTGATGAGGAGGGAGGTGAAAGGACGCAGCGGAATCTCTGACCAATCAGGTGGGGTGGTGGTGGTGAGAAGTGTGCAGAAGCAACAGGGGAGGAGGGCTGTCACCACTCAGAGACTGCCTGTGGCTTGCAGAACAGTGCTAGGATGAAGAGCTGTGCAATGTGGAGATTGTGTGGGTAGGTACAACAGAAGGAACAGCAGTAGGAAGCACAAGAAATTATGTGACTTCATATGGGAGAGAAAAGTTCAAAATTTTCTCTGTCTCTGGAAGCGGCATTTTAAAAGCACTCGCTCTGCCAGCCAGGGCTGCAGCCACCACCATGCCTGTGCGCGTGTGTGTATATGTAACAACTTCCACTTTTCCACAGATGCCAGCACAGCACCTTAAGCCTAAGAAACTACGGCAATGGGTGGCATAGAAATACTTGAGATAGAGATGGTAAAAAAAAATGCAGATGCCAAGACTGTGGAAAGAAGAGAGAGCACTGTGGTACAGATTGCATAGGGTGCGACAGAAGTATTGGAGGGATTGCAGTGGGGTATAGATTGTACAGGGCGCTACAGAAAGAGGATAGGGATTGTAGTGTAGTACAGTATGCAGAGATTACTATAGAATGAAGGAAGGGCATGCAGACAGTATTAGGTACAGTGATAAGAAAAGGGTAGCAGGGGAGTATAAATGGTATAAGTGTGAGGGGACAAAACAGCTGGAAAGAACAAGATCAGTGACCCTGGAGTCTGGTTAATGACAATCTAGAACTTTATTCTTGAGACTAATATACAACAAAACCTAAATGCAGCCTGCAGCCAGACTGGATCTTCCTTATAGAACTTCTCTTTGTCTCCACTCATTCATCTCACCTGCACTGACCTTTGATTGTTATAGCAAAGAACATAATTGTTAGAGATGGAAAGAAGGAGCAGGAGGACCCAGAGGTGGATTGAGTAAATGGGCTTCTTTATGGAGGTACTGGTTCCCCTCAACCCAATTGTCGAGTAAGCCCCGAATTAGTCACATCACACTCTTTTTATCTAAGTTAATATGTAAATACCCACATTTACTTAACACCCCCAAAACCCTTATTTAGTAATATGAACACCCATATGATGAATATTAATGACTATATACTGAATATAATTATACCCGCCCCTGTTTACTGTTTACAGCATTAAGCATATTATACAGACATTTTTACCTTGAAGATACATTTCTTTGCCATAATTGTAGCCACAAGTTCCCTTAATCAGCAGTTTCCAGGGGAGAGAGGAAGGGGCCATGACCCCGAGCTCGTTTATGTAGCTGAGAGAGGAAGGGAGGGGGGAGATAACACTTCTTCACACACAGGGTATCCTCCAGACAACCATATTTCTCATGCAGCAGCAACGCTTATCTACCCTTAACAAGCAGAAGGGAAGGGAAACGGGTGGCAACTTTATCTATCAAGTGAAGAAACAGTGCCTGCCTGTGCCTTTACTCCCTATTACCATGATATCGGTTACCCAAGTCTTTACTTAACCCTTACATACCCGAACAGTAATTGCACAGCATGGAAGAGAACCTTGTGCCACCTTCGAAACTGCATGGGTGGATGGGAGATGGTTCATGCTGATCATTGATAAGATCTTGCTGGGTTTACAAGACAAAGACCAGGATTTCATTGTGACCTGGTCTCCCATGGACATGGGCAACAGCCTTCCAGGTACTGGAAGACCAAAGGATCTGAAGAATGTGCTTTTTGTGTCATTCTTGACTATTGCTCTACTTGGCTATTGCATGCCCTTTTACCTCTTTGCTTCTCTTTGACCAGATGCATGACCCTCCATGGAGTAGCCGTATGTGATACACTGTGACCCCATGATGGAGACTGGGCTTATCGGTGTTGTTGCCTGGTAGTTAGGTAACTGGGTTTGGCTCTCCCTAATCTCTGGCATCCTTTGCCAGCAACCACTCAGACACTGTGGCAGTTCCCCGTTCGGTAGGTAGTGACTTGGCCCTCTGGCCCGGTCACCAGTCAAGTCCCTCACCTTAAGGGGGAACAGAGTCCAACAAAATATATATAGTTCAATGTCCCCACAGAAGAAGAGGGTGGTTGTAGGGGAGCCTGGGCCCTCCCTCTCCACTGGGTTCTGACCTAGTGCCCTACAACCGCTTGTGTTAGCAAATACCCCAGAGTGGTTCGGGGCTGCCTCCTTGGGACATTTCTTACCACTGACCCTTCCAGTCCAATGCATGATCAAAAGCCTTGCAAATGCTCCACTAGAAGTCAGAGTGAAGGGTTCCCTAGTCCTAGGAAAGGCTGATCCTTCCTCTAGGGTCTGGGGTAGCTGCCACTTACAGACCTCTCCCCTGCAGCCAGGGTTCCAGTGAGGCCCTGACTCAGGAGCTCCCAAGACAGGTTTGTTCTCCTTTCCTGTCTGCCCACTTCTGAGCCATCTGGCTCCCTTTTAAGATCCTCCACCAGCTGGAGCAGGCTCTGCAGGTGCAGTGGGGCGAAGGCACCTGGGTCCGGAACTGCTCCTTAACCCCTTCTATCCCACTGTAGGGTTTATACACCCCATGACAGACACCTTTGCATTTTGCACGGGGGGCAGTTCAGCTCAGTTCATGGGTTTCAGAGTAACAGCCGTGTTAGTCTGTATTCGCAAAAAAGAAAAGGAGTACTTGTGGCACCTTAGAAACTAACCAATTTATTTGAGCATAAGCTTTCGTGAGCTACAGCTCACTTCATCGGATGCATACTGTGGAAAATACAGAAGATGTTTTTATACACACAAACCATGAAAAAATGGGTGTTTATCACTACAAAAGGTTTTCTTGATTACAAAAGGTAATCAAGGTGGGCCACATACCTTGTGGGCGGGGGGAAACCTGGATTTGTGCTGGAAATGGCCCACCTTGATTATCATACACATTGTAAGGAGAGTGATCACTTTAGATAAGCTATTACCAGCAGGAGAGTAGGGTGGTGGGAGAGAAAACCTTTTGTAGTGATAAACACCCATTTTTTCATGGTTTGTGTGTATAAAAACATCTTCTGTATTTTCCACAGTATGCATCCGATGAAGTGAGCTGTAGCTCACGAAAGCTTATGCTCAAATAAATTGGTTAGTCTCCAAGGTGCCACAAGTCCTCCTTTTCTTTTCAGTTCATGGGGTGGTTTAAGCTTTGTTTTGCTGAGCTGCAGAAAAAAGGGTATTTTATTTCAGTATGTTAATTGGATAGCGATGGCACTGTATGCCATAGGAGAGATTAATGTAAAACTGGCGGCTTGATTAAGTTACTAACCTCTGCGAATGCTCAATTGCCCAGGGCAGGAAGAGGTGTCTAAATGGAAATTCACTGTGTATGACCATGTATTTCTGAAGTGAAGCTTTCCCCCCCATCAATAAAATTGTTCGTGGTTCACCTAATCCTTCTTGCTTAGGGCAAGATTCTTACTTACACAGACTAGTATCAACAACAAGGAGTACTAGAGAAGTACTCCTCGTTGTTTTTGCTGATACAGACTAACATGGCTACCCCTCTGAAACCTGTCGACAGACTAGTATTTTACTCCAGGAAGCATCAATGGGACTAAACCTGCAATTAGGTGAGTAAAGATATCAGAATCTCACCCTTGAAGGCCTTCATGCCTGGCCCAGGGGTGGACCAGAATCTGGGCTTCTTTTCATTCTGCCCCTGCAATAAGAATTTACAATGCCAACAAACCATTGTCCCGTTCACTATCCCATTACATTTTTGTAGCCACTCTTCCCTCTCCCACATATTCACCTGTCTGATTATTGTTTCTTGTATTTTATTATGAGAGATTGTGCTTTGCGAGTGTTTTTGTAACAAATCAAGAGAAGCCATGCCACAGAGGTGGCTAGTTTTAGTAGGGACAGGACTATACAGCAAAGTTTAGATAATATGTGTATCCAAGCTTCCCTAAAGTTCAGATCCAGATTTTTGATTCAGCCCATTATAGGTAGAGAGATCAGCTGTGAAGCTGGGATCCAAATTTCCCCAGAGTTGGGTACTGTTATAGTTATTAATATTACAGTATCTCCAGCAGACCTTATCTGAGATGAGGCTCTGACTGTTCTGAGTGCTCTACAAACACATATTAATAGGCAGTCCCTGCGCCAAAGAGCTTTCAATCTAAGTAGACAAGACGGGGGTGAGGGGTGGGTGAGAAGAAAAAAAGGAAGTATTGCTAGCCCATTTTACAAATGGGAAACTGAGGCACATGGAGACTAAGGCCCAGATCCTCAAAGGCACTTAGGTGCTTAACTGCCTTTAAAAATCTGGCCCTAAGTGACTTGTCCAAGATCACACAGGAGTTTTGTGACAGTCAGGAAATGAATGCAAATCTCCTCACTCCCAGTCCAGGGTGTTAACCACAAGACCGTACTTTCACTTTCAGAATCAGCTTTGCTTATCTCTACCTCTCTGAGAGAGAGAGAGAGAAAGAAAATAGGGCTTATGCTCAAATAAATTTGTTAGTTGCTAAGGTGCCACAAGTCCTCCTTTTCTTTTTTGCGAATACAGACTAACACGGCTGCTACTATGAATAGCAATGTACACCAAAGTGAGTCTCCATGTAGATGCTGTGGACATAAATGAAAGGTTCCTTCTTTACATTGTCTTTTTGAAGAGGACTGTGTTAATGTGAACAAGGAACCTTTTAGTTCCTGCCTGCAGCATCCACACAGGGGAGTTACAGTGCAGCACTTTGGCATGCACGCGCTGCTATTCGCACCCCCATAGGGCGAACGGTGGGGCAGTTTAGTCATAGCCTCAGTGCATAATTCTTGCCCATAATTCAGTTAAAAGTAACTAACTTGAATATTTTCCGTATGGCTGGAGAAATCATGTGTGTGGATTCATTCACATAACATCCTTAAGAAGTTTAGTGAACTTTTTATAGAGCTTGATCAAACTTAAAGGACAGAACAATTCTGAATTTGTTGAGACTTTTTCAAAAGGGGTTTCAGTGGTTGGGGCCACTGACCCCTTAAGAGCAATTGTTAATGTCCTAAAAGTGATGAGACAAGGCAACCAGTGCATCAGTTGAAAGGGGACAACTGTGGAACATGTAACACAAAAAGGTTCTAGAAACAAGTGAATCAACTTGCAGAATTCAGACGTTGGATGGGAATGAAGAGGAGCACAGTTATAGGCTGTGTAAATGAAGGTGTACGGTAGAGGTTGGTAATGAATATGGGTGTAAATTGGTGGATCTTGCATGGTCACGGGCATGGAAGGTAACTGGAAAAGCAACCAACATGACTGGATAAACAGTCATAAGATAAAACAGGAAGTGCTTACACTTAAAGTCCTTTTCACTTCCTGTCCTATCGTGGGCATTTGCACGGATGTTTCATTTGGAGGCAGTGTCACTTCCTTTGGTGAGTTAAATTGTCTTATGGTACGTAGAGCTTCTAAAGCACTGTGGGATCCTTCTGGACAAAAGGTGCTGTGTGAAGGGAAGATAGTTATCACTATTGAAAGGACATGCTCCATTCTACCCGTATGATCTGATCACCCTGAGATGTGGCAAACTGAAAGCTAGAGAGCTACTTACATGGGCCCCATTGTGAGCCTGGCTCAAACATTAATTAATTGATCCTCACAGCATCTCTGCAAAGAAGACATGTTGTGAGTGACGTTTCGTTTGGAGAAGAGAAGACTGAGGGCCAGGCGCGGATTAACCTTTCGTAGGCCCAATGCCAAACATATTTGTGAGCCCCTGTGGGGGCAATGAGCATGGGGGGGGGGCAGCATTTGGGGCTGGCTGGGGTCAATGGGGCACAAGGCGGTGGGGTTGGCTCCATTCTGCCCTGCCCAGCACAAGGGGACTGCTTACAAACTGGCAGCTGCCAGACGCACACTGGCCTGCCCAGCCCTGCTCTGCGAGCGGTGCCCCGTCCCCTTGGGAGAGGGCCCGAGCCGCGTGCTGTGTCACACTACCCAGTGCCCCCGCCGATCCCTTATGCCCAGCACCCTCCCGCCCAGAGACCCCCCCCACAAGCCCCCCACTACGACTGCACAGTGCCCTGCACACCACTCCCATTGCCCAGTGCCCCACCACCCAAAGACCCACACACACAGACCCTTATGCCCAGTGCCCCACCAGACCCTCTATACCCAGCAAGCCCACTGCCCAGCCCCACCACCGCAACTGCACAGGGCCCCACACAGACCCCTCCCCACTGCCCAGAACTTCAACACACATAGACCTCCCCTGCCCTCCACAGCCTACCACCCCCACACAGACCCTTCAGAGACCCAGTCCCTTGCCCCTGGCTGCACACCCCAGCCCCGCTATGAGGTGACTGTTTGCAAGGCTGAGCCTGCAGCATGGCCGAGGCTGGTCCCAGGGCAGGGATCACTCTGGCCCATCGGGAGTGGTGCAGTCAGCCAGGCCAGGCTCCCTCAGGACCCACTTGCCTGGCAGGGCCCGGCTGAGCCCTCCACGCTCCCCCCCCCCCCACTGGCCAAGACTGGCCTGGCCTCTGCACCGGTCCCAGATGACTTGGCCCTGGGGAGGCAGGCAGGGCCCTGCAGATGGCGGGCAGCAAAGACCACTCAGAGCTGGAGCTGTGCTGAGGAGCAGGGCAGACCCCTGGGATGTGACCCCAGACAGCCTGCCTGGCCCAGCCATGCCCACTGGCCTCACGGCCAGCAGCCCTGCCCAGCCAGTATGGTGGAGCCCGGCTGCTGGGCGGTGAACCTCCTATGGGCCAGTGGGACCTGCTGGCTGGGAGCTGCTCACACTATGAGGTCTGGGCCCTGGACTGCCCTGGGTGAAGGGCCAGACCTAGCTGTGTGGATGGGTTAGACAGGTCTGTAATGGGCCCCTTCCCAGTGTGGGCCTGGCTCTACGGTGCCATTGTAGTCATTGTAAACTGTACTGCTGAGGAGGACATGATAACAGTTTTTGAGTATGTAGAAGGTTGTAGCAAGGAGGAGGAAGAAAAAATGTTCTTCTTACCCTCTGAGGATAGGACAAGAAGCAATGGGCTTAAATTGCAGCAAGGGAGGTTTAGATTGGACATTAGGGAAATCTCCTGCCAGGGTAGTTAAGCACTGGAATAAATTGCCTAGGGAGGTTGTGGAATCTCCATCATTGGAGCCTTTTAAGAGTAGGTTAGACAAACACCTCTCAGGGATGGTCTAGATAATACTTAGTCCTGCCATGAGTGCAGGGGACTGGACTAGATGACCTCTCGAGGTCCCTTCCAGTCCTATGAGTCTATATAACCACAAGTAAGAAATGTATGGCAGAGCTGGGACCTGAGCTCAGGTTTTCTAAGGCCCAGACCACAAGACCTTCCACATTGTTAGGTGGAGGTTGGAGAGCATAACATACAGAATGAGGGGGCAGATCATTAGGGCTTGTAGCAGGAAGAGCAGCCAACAGGGTACATCTACACTGCAGCTGGAGGTGTAGCTTGCAGCTTGAGTAGACGTACACGTGCTAGCTTTGATTGAAGTAGATCAGTAAAAGTAGGACTATGGCTGCAATGGTAGGGACCGTGGCTTGGACTAGCCGCGCAAGCACAAACCTAGGATCTCAGATTGGATTGTTCTTGAGCCGTTAGCCCAAGCTGCCATGGCTACGTTGCTATTTTTAGTATGCTAGCTAGATCAAATGTGTTGGTTGTACATCCACCGGAGGGGGGAATTACATTTCCCATGATCGTGTAGACATACCCTTTGGGAGTATAAGAAAGTGTAGGCTTTATTTGTGCTATTTCAGCTCATCCGATGTTGCTCCAGATCTTGGAAGCACAGGAAACCATGCAAATGAAAAAAAATTATGGGTGGAGGAGGGAACCGTAGAGTGAACTGCATGATTTGGTGTCAAAATCACGTGACATAAACAGGTTTCATTTGTGCAAATGTGGGTGGAACTCAGCAGTTCCAACTCCGCTTTGCTTTGAAGTGGATTCCTTTGAACCTGAAACACAAAATGGAACTTAGAGGGACACAAATGAAAAGTAAATGATCCCATGGAGCCCCTGAAAAGTGTCCCTGCATGGAGCAGCCTCTAGAACTCCTTGGTGCATTTATACTTTTTGGTTGTTCTTCCTTTTTCTAGACAAGACATAGAGAAAAGTTAGTCCCTGAAAATATATACCTCAGAGGAGCTAGTGGCCTGAACATGTCCTACTTTTAGTCCCAGCAGACTTGGAAGCTTTGTTTTTTTTTTATTTGACCTAGATAAAGCATCTTCTTCCTTGTTCCCAAATGCCAGAATTACCTGGGCATTCATACAATGCCTACAGAGAAATATCATTACATATTCATACACCAGATGTATCCTATCCGCAGAGATTTGTACCACCATTTGGTCTAATGCAGTAACAGCTGGATTGGATAAGGGTGCACACTGCAGCAGAAGAAACACATCAATTATGAAGAGTTCCTAACATCTGAGGTCGTGCTGATGTTATGGTCTGCATTTGCATGGCACTTAAAACCTAGCGGCAAGTTCTTTTAAGCAACCCCTTTCCTGTCCAGCATATAAAGAAAACTTTTTTGCTGTATCCACAGGCAGGCTCACTTTCTTCCTAGCACCATCAACCCCAGCAGAGTTGTTAGCTGGAAGTGCATTCTGGGCAGCAAAATTTAAAGCCAACTGGTTCTACCCAAAAATTGTAAAGCAATGGAAAACCTTTAACTATACCTGTTAGATTCTTCCTTTTTCAAATGCTGTGGAATCATGGCTTGTTATCACAGTCAGTGGTGGCAATGGGCAGAATCCTCCTCCACAGCCTTTGCTTGGAACCTTCTTTCGTTGACGCGAGATTCAGTATCTGTGTCCATTCATGATGCACCTGATTAAGCACAGTTCATTGCTTCCATATCTTTATTTACATTGAAATTTCTCCTGTTTTCACTCAGCCCAAAGAGGAACGTGTTTGGAAAGTTTCAACAAAATGTTGAGCTGCTTTTGAGTATCTCATCTTGGTTTTTTCATCACAAACCAAGCCAAGCCAACTATTCTGCAAGCATGAAAGGATAGATGTGCCATTTAGGTCTTGGATAACGATTGTGCCACAACATGTGTGTTCCATTTGTGATGGTCACTAAATATGGGGCCAAGATATACGTTGTAAATTACATGAGCCCAAGTCACATTGATATGGGATGCCACAGAGCATTAACATGAGCACTATCTCTAATATCAGTATATGAGCCTTGCCAGTGTAGTTATGGAGCCACATCCTTGGGGATTTGGGAGGTTGTTTGGATAGATGGGTGTGTTATTCTTGCTATAGTGGAAAGGCTTTTTGAAGAGGAAGGTTTGCATTGGTTCCTAAAGACAGTCAGACCCTGCAAATCGCCTGATCTATTCTGGGAGTTTGTTCCATAGCTGGAGCCTCTTGACCAAGAACGCTTTGTGCCCAGCTCTCTTGTGCTAACCGTCTCGGTGGTTCACAGACTGAAATTCAGTCTTTAGTAGAGCTGGGGTTTGATACATTAATCGCTTTCAAGACTAGGACCAAAGCCTTCAACTGGCATCTGAAATTTTGGGAACCAGTGGAGGGACTTGAGCACAGGTTTGATGTGTTCTCAAAAACCTAAGCCAAGGAGAGGCAGGCAGCCACAATCTATACCAGATGGAGCCTATACATCATGACTGGAGTACCAGCACTGAGAGATATAGCTTGTTCTGGAAGGATAGGTGTGGGGGAAAAGGAGGAGGCTTTGTGCTGTACATCAAGCACGTGTTCACTTGTTCCAAGGTCCAAGAGGAAATGAGTGGCAGACCTACTGAGAGTCCCTGGGGGAGGATTAAAAGGGAAAAGAATAGTCGTGATGTTATGGTGGGGTCTATTCTAGGCCACCAAATCAGGAAGAGGAAGTGGATGAGGCATTCTTCAAGCAGGTAACAAGATTAGCTAACGCACATGAGCTAGTATTAATGGGGGATTTTAACTTCCCTGGTATCTGCTGGAAGACTAAAACAGCAAAACATCATATGTCCTGCAAGTTCTTAGCATATGTGGGGGACAACTTTCTGATTCAGAAAGTTGAGGAAACAACTAGGGGCTCATCCATTTTGGATCTGCTTTTGACCAACAGGAATGAATTTGGCTGTGAATGTGAAGGTGTTCAGGAACTTCGGAGGAAGTGATCACGATCTGATAGAATCCAAGATCCTAAGGAAAGGAGGAGATGAGAACAGCAAAACAAGGGCGCTGGACTTCAAAAAGGCAGATGTCGACCAGCTCAGAGAAATAGTAGGCAAGGTCCCATGGACAGACCAATTAAGAAGACAAGGAGTCGAAGAGGGCTGGCAGTACCGAAAAGAGGTAATACTAGAAGTTCAACATCAAGCTATTCTGATGCAGAGGAAAGATAAGAAGAGCCACAATGGACCAATATGGTCACACAAGGAGCTTTTTAGCGATATAAAAACCAAAAGAGATACATACAGGAATGAATATAGAGGGGCATGTCACTAAGGAAGCATACATACATGAGAATAGCATGAGTGTGTAGGGAAAATATCAGCAAAGCCAAGGCAAGGAATGAGTTACAACTGGCAAGAAATGTTAGGAAGGGATTTTACAAATACGTCAGACAAAAAAGAAAGATCTAGGACAGCGTGGGTCCACTGCTCAATGAAGCAGATGAGCTAGTAACAAAAGATGATAAGAAGGTGGAGCTGCCCAGTGCCTACTTTGCTTTAGTCTTCACACAAAAAATAACATGTGATCGGACAACTAGAAAATTTATCATAGACAACAAAGGGGAAGGGATGCAGATCAGGATAAGTAAAAAACACATCAGAGGTCTGCTGACTAATCTCAATGAATTCAAGTCAGCAGGGCCTGATGCTATTCACCCCAGGGTGCCGAAGGAATTAGCTGAAGAAATCTTGGCGCCATTGGCAATAATATTTGCAAACTCATGGGTGACAGGAGAGGTCGCAGAAGAGTGGAGAAGAGCTAACATAGTACCCAGTGTGGTAAGATGAGGCCCTGAAACACGAACCCTTGCATCAGAGGCCCAGTACGAGACCTAAGTCCTGAAGTAAAGTAATGGTCAAGACTTTGCTAACATAAAGCAAAGTTAAACTGTGAGCCAGAGGCAGGCCCTGCTCACAGAAGCTGGCAAGAAGAAGGCTGATGTTGCAATTATACACATACCTAAAAGGTACTAAGCACTAGTAATATAAACGTATGCCAGGATGGTACGAGAACATTCCGGTACTAGCACATTCCACGTAGATAACAAGGAACAAGCTGACCCATCCTAAAGACAGGGACAGGAGGGTAATATGATGGATAGAGTTGTTTTGTTCGAACTAACGTGTACAAGGTGAGAGGCGGCACCCTAACATGTAGAGGGGTTCCACCTCTCTACGTCCAGAGTGATGTGTAACTTGTTTGTACCTGTGTATTAAAATGTACCCCTGAAGGGTTGTCTTTGTCTGGCCTAGGGGGCCATGGAGAATCCCGCCACGGGCTGAGCCGGTCCATTGTCAGGGGGCACATATTCGTAGTATGTCCTGTAGAGTCAGCGGGAAACTATTACTGTGCTTCGTTTGACAATAAACCTGGCCGGGTGCCTACGTACCTTATTGGAGTCTGTGGTCATTGGGGGTTCTCTCGGGGTCTGCTGTGTCAGCAATCCGCAGAGCCGGGGCAGCACACAGAGGGAACACACGCACGCAGCCGACTGCTATCAACATTGGACAGATGTTTTCCGATGTTGTCAGATGACACCCATCTTTAAAAAGAGGGAAAAGGAGGAGCCGAGGAACTATAGACTAGTCAGCCTGACTTCGATACCTGGGAAGCTACTAGAGCAATGTATAAAATTTTCAACTTGCAAATACCTGGAGGATGAAGGGGTGATCACTAGCAGCCAGCATGGATTTACTAAGAACAAATCATGCCAAACCAGCTTGATTTCCTTCTTTGACAGGGTAACTGGTTTGGTGGATAGGGGGAATCCAGTGGACATAATATACCTGGACTTTAGCAAGGCTTTTGACCCAGTCCCCCATGACATTTTCATAAGTAAACTAGAGAAATGCAGGTTTGGTAGAACAACCATTGAGTGGATACAAAATTGGTTAAACAACCACAAACAAAGAGTAACTATTAATGGAATTTTTTTTCTTCCTCTAGACAGAAGAAATAAAGAAAAAAGAAATAAAAAGAAAAAAAAATATTAATGGAATGATGTTGGATTGGAAAGAGGTCTCAAGTGGGGTTCCACAAGGATCTGTTCTGGGTCTGTGTTATTTAACAACTTTGTTAATGACCTGGGAATAGGAATAGAGAGCACACTGATCAAATTTGCAGATGACACAAAGCTGGGGGTGGGGATAGCAAACACTTTGGAGGATAAAACTAAAATTCAGATTGATAAAGTGGAGAACTGGCCTACAGACAACAAAATTAAATTCAACAAAGACAAATGTAAGGTGCTACACTTAGGGAAATAAAACCAAATGCACAAATACAGACTGGCAGATAACTGGTTTGGCAGCAGCACTGCTGAGAAGGATCTGGGAGTTGTGGTGGATCACACCGTCAACGTGAGTCAGCAACACGATGCTGTTGCAAAAAAAGTAAATGAAGTTTTGGTTTGCATTAACAGAGGCATAGCATGCAAGTCACAGGAAGTGACAGTACCGCTCTACTCAGGGCTGGTTAGGCCTCAGCTGGAGTGCAGTGTCCAGTTTTGGTCACCAGTGTTTAGAAAGGATGCAGAGAAACTGGAAAGGATCCAGAGGTGAGTGATGAAGATGATCAAAGGGATGGAATGCAAGCCAGATGAGCAAAGGGTGAAGGAACTAGGTATGTTTAGTTTGGAAAAGAGGAGACTAAGGGGGGACATGATAGTGGTCTTCAAATATTTGAAAGACTGACATAAAAAAGATGGAGAAAAGTTGTTCTCTCTTGCCACAGAGGGCAGGACAAGAGGCAATGGGTTCAGACTACGGCACAGGAGATTTAGATTAAATCTCAGGAAAAACTACCAAACTGTAAGAAACCTTGGACAATGGCACAGACTGCTTAGGGAAGTCATGGAAGGTCCTTCACTGGAGGTTTTCAAAAGGAGGCTGGAGCCATCTGTCTTGGACACTTTAGACACAACAAATCCTGCATCTTGGCAGGGGTTAGACTAGATGGCCCTTGCGGCTCCTTCTAACCTTAAGGTTCGATGATTCCATGATTATCTTCACATTCATGTCTGGATACAGTGATGTACAGTAATCCAGCCTGGAGGTGACAAATGCATGCATCACTGTGGCCAGGTTCTCCCATGGGAGGAAGGGAGCTGATGGTGAACGAAATGATTTTCAGAGCCTGACAGTATCTGGTCATCCAAACAGGACCCGGAGGCTTCACAACACTTTGAGAAAATGGGGGCTGAATGCCTCCAGTGGACGATCTGCTCAGCATCTCAGCTAGTTCCAACCAGCATCACATGGTCTCGCCTGGGTTCAC
This sequence comes from Chelonia mydas, assembly GCF_015237465.2. Taxonomy (NCBI): domain Eukaryota; kingdom Metazoa; phylum Chordata; order Testudines; family Cheloniidae; genus Chelonia; species Chelonia mydas. The sequence goes on along the minus strand of NC_057850.1, from coordinate 7,034,009 downwards.
CTTCAACCTGCTGCTCTTCCTCCAAGAGCTGATCTCTTGTAGACATCTCTAACCTTAGAACTCAAAAAGCGGTTAGTTTTTAAACTTCAGACTTGCCACTGACTTGGTCCTGAATGAGTGCAAGTGCCTTTGACTTGTCTGAAAGCAGGCAGTTCAACTCTTTTGTAAGAAGAGGTGATTATGAAAGACGAAAATGAAAAGTACAGTACTTGGCATAATTTAGCGATGACAGCCCTCACACAAGCAGCTCTGCGGTCCACATTTCTGTGCCATTTCACTCTCCCTTTCAAAAGGTGTTTCAAATGAATTCTGACACCCTCCTGGGTTTCACAGCTCTCACAAAGGTGTTAGGTTATGAAACCAGAAAAAGATCCACTACAAATATCTTGTTCCTGCTGGCCCTTCCAGCAGCATCTCTGAGTAGACCTGGACCAGCCACAAGTGCTTTATAATTTGTTAGGAAGGGGCTGGAACATCAAGCTTTGAAGCTGGAAATGAATACAGGCACATTTCAGGGGTAGCTGGTTGGGGTCGGAGGGTGGGGTGGGTGGGTGGGTGTTGTTGTTTTTTGTCCAGTACAGAGAAAGCGTCAGCTGAAAAATCCAGGACCTGATCCCCAAATGTCAGGGGAGTTTGGATCTGAGGTATTCTCACTGTGGTGGGAAAATGAAGATGTCTTATTCCTCTGAAGCATCCCGCTGTGGGCAGGAAACCAGCCTTGATGAAACAATAGTTTGCTCTTGGAGGACACCTCCTATGTTGTAATCTGAGCAGGTTGTCATTAACAGGCAGTTCCCTGAGCATTAAATACCTTAAATAGCCTATTCCCCTGTGACATCTCGCCCCCAAATATGCTTTCAATACATGAAACATAAAGCCGTCTTTCTATTAAAAATGAAACAAGTTCCAGTGCAGATGTACATCTTCCCTTTCCTGGATTTGAGATTCAGGGCGAGGGGAGGGGGGATGGAAGAATGTACCGAGCTGCAACTACTCTAGTTCTATGGCATCAGAATCAGATACCTGGCATTGCACACTCAAGGCACTGTGCACACACATTCACAGAACTTTTCTCAATGGGTGTAAGTCAGGTGGAAAACCCATGGGGCTGTAATAGCGCTGCCTCTTGCTGTGAAGCAGACTCCGCTAACCCTTTAAATGAAGGACCTCCCCTTCTCCTGCTCCCCCTGGATTGCCCCTTTTGGCCTGACACATTTGCCAATATTTGGGGCTGTCATCAGATGTTCGGCTGTGTGTGTGTGTGTTCTCCCTGTGTGTTATCCCAGCTCTGCGCAGATAGCTGGCACAGCAGAACTTGAGCGAACTGCCCAATGAAATCCCAAATGAAACCACAAGATCCGTTAAGGTGTGAAGGCACTGAGTCAGGTTTATTGTCAGCAAAGCACGGCCCTAGCTCCCCGGATCAATGTCTACAGTTACACTGGCACACGTATGCCCATGAGAATGGACGCAGCTCAATCAGTGGTGGGACTTTCCATTCCCCCCTCAGCTGGACAAAGACACTCCCTCTGAGATACATTTTTATACACCAGTACAAACAAGTGACGTATTGCCCTTGACATATCAGGGTGCCACCCTCTGACGTATTAGGGTGCCACCCATTGCCTTGTACCTGTAGGTTTGATCAAAACATCTCTATTCATCATGCTGTCATCCTGACCTTATCCTTAAGAAGGGTCAGCATGGTCCTGTTATCTTTGGGGAATGTGTCGGGGTGTTCTGGTACCACTCTTCTGGGATGTGCTTGTGTGAGTGTTTTGTGCCCAGCACCTCTTAGTAATATGTGTTTTTACAATAACAACCTAATACTTGCCAAATTCTGTGAGCAGGGCCTGCCAACTTAACTTTGCTTTATGTCAGCAAGGTTTTGACGACTTTAGCCCAGGCCTCAGGCCTCATATCAGGCCTCTGATAAGTTGGCTTATGTTTCAGGCCCACTTCCTACTACATTCCCCCACTTTTTGTCTTTTTATGGGGAGGATGTTTACTCATTATCCCAGAAAAGCATAATGCATGGACTGAAGATGACCCAGTGGGCTAAACACTGTTATGTGGCCACCTTGCTTTACCATCCACATGTTCATGCCCTATCTGTCCCTTAGTCTGCACATTCCCTCGTACGACTGATAGACAGATTTTATTTTCCAATTGTTTTGAGTCCCTTATGGTGGGCCTGGGAATGTTAGGCCCGGGACCATGACCGAAGTGGGGTCTAGAGTTCTGCTTTGATAACCATGAAGAGGCCTTCATACTTAGTTGGTTTTTGATGAGAAGTGCTGTGGTTAGGGTTAAAAATCTATTGTGCTTACCTTATAAAGTAATGTAGATGTATATATACTGACATATATGATGGATTATATGATCATTTCCTTGAATGGTTAAATACCAAATATGTTTTTGAATACCTTGTGATGAATAATGTGGATAATTGATATACATATGTAGATATATGTGTAGATAATATGCATATGTATATATATAAATATATATATATATGTTTGTACCTTAACATTCCTTATAGGACACATTTGGTCCACCATACCCATTGCACAGATATCCAACAACCCTTACAAACTGTATAAGTACAAACATTTATAATTAAATCAATAATAAGCGTTTGATTATTCTTTCCAAGAATGATTCATTACTATGGCAGTGTTAATAGCTAATTCCATTCCTCTCTCAACCCGGTGTTGTAATGTGGCCTTTTTTGGTTTGTCATTGCATGTAGCAACACATTCCCATCAGTGCAATTACTGTTATGGCTTGTATTCCCATCAGTATTACACTGTGTGTCCTGACTATTGGGTGGAGAGTAACATCCTCTGGGATTGCCCACCAAGGTGTTTCCACCTCTCTTTGCATATTTTCTACTTCTTCTATTTGTTGTTGGATAAGATGAGCTACAGGTAATAAGGCTTATTTGGTTCTCACCACCAAATCATGTATGTCCAATTGTAATTGTTCCACTGGAGGAAACAATTCAATGAATAAATTTTGTAGGTTTCCAGGCAGAGTAATAGTTTCAGTGACAGTGCCGACACTACTTGTTGGCCAAAAGGCATGGGTTCCGATCTGAACTGTGGTAGTAACTTGCACACAAAATCCGGTATAGATTCTAGGACAAATGGTTCCATGTATGGAAAAATTGGAACATCCCAGGGCACATACCACATCATGTATTCGTACCACCTCACTGACTAGTTCCTTTTGTACCAATCGAGCCCAGCCTTTTTGTGTGTTGTTGGTATCAGTTGTAGCATAACAGTCGCACAGCCACCATCTATTATGTTTTGTGCAACAAGCCGGATTAATTTCCAAGCCAGTTTCTGTTACTAGGCGCACAGTGGGATAATGCTGTACGTAAGTATTATTTACCAAAATTCCCACACTGTTGGCATAGTACACCTTGACTGGATCTTGCATCCATCTTGGGATGGCCATCATGATGTGAAGGCTTTTACTGTCATCATAATCTAAACTTGAAACCTTATCAAATTTAGCAAATTGTAAAAACACAGGAGCAAATATGTTCAGCTCTGTGTGTGTGTGTTCTCCCTGTGTGCTGTCCCAGCTCTGCGCAGCTAGCTGGCACAGCAGATCTTGAGCGAACCACCCAATAACCACAAGATCCGTTAAGGTGTGAAGGCGCTTGGTCAGGTTTATTGTCAGCAAAGCATGGTCCTAGCTCCCTGGATCAATGTCTACAGCTACACTAGCACATGGATGCCTGTGACAATGGACACAGCTCAGTCAGTGGCAGGACTTTCCACTGCCCCCTCGGCTGGACAAAGACTCTCCCTCTGAGATACATCTGTATACACCAATACAAACAAGTTACGTATCACCCTTGACATGTCAGGGTGCCACCCTCTGACGTATTAAGGCACCACCCATTGCTTTGTACCTGAAGGTTCGATCAAAACAACTATATTCATCATGCTGTCATCCTAACCTTATCCTTAAGATGGTTCAGCATGTTCCTGTTATCTTTGGGGAATGTGTTTATCAGGGTGTTCTGGTGTCTGTTCTGGAATGTGCTTGTGTGAATGTTTTGTGCCTAGCACCTCTTAGGAATATATGTTTTTACAATATCAACCCTATGCGTGCCAAATTCTGTGAGTAGGGCTTGCCTCTTGCTCACAACCTAACTTTGCTTTTTTGTCAGCAAGGTTTTGACTACTTTAGTCCAGGCCTCGGATACATGGGCTTATGTTTCAGGCCCTCTTCCTACTACAGGGGCCTTTCCAGGTTGTTTCCATTAGGAGAAATTGAAGATAGAGTCAGGTATTTCTTAGTGCAATCCTGTTTATTTACAAAGAATGTACATAATGTCCTAGTTCCCAGAACACAGCAGGATTCAAACAGCAGACACACACAGACACCCACCCCCATACACATCTGCAGTCCTATCAACTCCCCAGCCCCTATGTTTTTTAATCAGTTTCCTGGCAAACCTCCCCTCCGCCATTGCTCACCTTCTACCCTAGTCTTGCCACGCTAGTCTGTAATTTGGGCAGGGTCTTCTATTGTTTCAGCCATCACTAAACAAAGGGGCATTTAAATGCTGCCTCATTTAGGCAGGATGAAAAGCAGCTAGCATGCCCCATCAGCTTCATCTGAGGTCTGTGACTGTCCACTGGTTAAAGACACATTTGCTGACAGTTACCAACAGCCTCCAGCATAACACCTGCACCATCGTTGAAAAAATCATCACCCTTCACAGCCTTTTCATCTCCCAGTCCTTCCATGTCCTGGCGCTCCCTGAAACCTGGCTCTCCCCTTCTAACAATGTACTGCTGCCCTTTGGTTCTGACAGAGAGTAGAAATGCTGATATGCCATGGAGAAAGCTGTTCTCACTGAATTTTTATCCCAACCAGAAATGGGGTATATTAGACATCTTGAGAGTAAGACTGGCTTTGTGAGGTCCCGGCCTAATCTTTCAGAGTCAGGGGGTTCAGAGAGATTAGGAAAGGATCTCAGCACAGGGGCACTTATCCAAACCAAACCCAAAGTAGAAGATTGTTTATCATTGAACTCCACCATCAATGGGCTGTCAGCAGACAGCAGAGATGTGACATAGAACTTTGCAGAGTCGTAGAAGGTAAAGATGGCAAAGGCCTATCAGTTCTTCCAGTCCTTTCCCACTATCAGTACATGATTGTTCCTTGCAGTGCACCAGAAACAGAGTGGGCATTGTTGGGATATTGAATTTACTGTGGTTTTTCCCATTCTGAATATCACAAAACCAGGGGTGAGGCAAATGTAGGCCATGATGTCTACAAAAAAACTTGACAATGGTTAAGCAGCTGGTGTGCTGGGATCACTACCCACCATGTCTGATTGTTTCCTTGTACTCACCCATCTGTCTATAACTACCTGTTGTCCTTTGTCTCCTACTTAGATTGTAAACTCTTCGGTTCAGGGGCGGTCTTTTTGTTCTGTGTTTGTACAGTGCCTAGCATCAAGGGGTCTATGACAAGGGCTCCTAGGAATTACCACAAATAATCATAATAATACAAAATACTTCGGTGCATTAAAATCCAGGGATGAAAATCTTGGCCTTAGAAGTCAATGGCACTGGAATTTTACCCAAAGACTGTAGTGATGCCCACTCTGGAACGCCACAATAATGAGGACATCTGCCACTGAGCAGCATTAGCAGGGCCTGTGCAATGGGCATGTGTTAGTGTTCTCACATACACAGCCTGGAATACACTTTCTAGACTGCGTTGATATTCCTCCCCTCCCCTGTTTTATCGTCTTCATTCATTTTTACTCTCTTGATCAGTACATGCTTAAAATTCCTCAGCCAAATGCTTCTGGTGACTATCTAATCGGTGTCTTGGGCTCTTTCTCTTCGATGGTAATGAAATAACAGGTGAGTATCTGAATAGTCATAATCATATAATGAGGGGCTATCTTTTAATTTATGGATTCATCTGACTTCTTTATGTACCTGATCCAGTAAAGCATTTAAGCCTATGCTTATCTTTAAGCAGGTGAGTATGGTTGTATTATAGTAATGGTGATGAAGACTGATTGATGATATTAATAAAGTTGATTTATATTCCTCTCTATATAATACTCCCTGGTGGCTGTAATGATAATGGGTTTTAGACATACAGGTATAATGAGTCCGAGAATGTTTTAACTTTATCTGATCCTTCACTTGTAATTTATTGTTTCCAGGAGACAATACATGGAGAACTTAGGCTCAATGGGATAAATTAATCTCTGTGGTAATGCCATAGAAGTCTCAATGTGTTAAGAACTGACAGTGCTAGTGGGTGGTGACCCCAGAGCTGTGAATACCATCAGGGAAAGTAGTTTGTTGATCCAGATATCAGCTGATGACGATCCCCCTCTGCCTTGTCAGCTAAAATAACTGATCAAAATCTTTAGGTTACCGGTTCAAACCCACTCTTGCTTAGTAGCAACCAAAAAGTCATTCCTAACTGAGGGCAACCTATGTGACATGAGCTCATGGCAGACAATTGTCTAAAACATCACAACTCCCCCAGATTGGCCCCCATTACTGCCCTTGTTCTACCTAGGAGCATCATGTTAGCATCTGAGTTCCTTGTTGATAGTCTGAGCAGAAGAAACAAGAACTGAAGTGGTCATGGAGGGTGGACTTTTTCTCATGCCTCCAAGCTGAACTCACAGCTGTCCATCCTCTACCGGTGGCGTAAAAAAACAGAGGATTTCAGTCATCAGAGCTGTCATGCTGTCAAGGTTCCTTCCCCACTCTGAACTCTAGGGTACAGATGTGGGGACCTGCATGAAAGACCCCCTAAGCTTATTTTTACCAGCTTAGGTTAAAACTTCCCCAAGGTACAAACTTTGCCTTGTCCTTGAACCCTATGCTGCCACCACCAAGCATGTTAAACAAAGAACAGGGAAAGAGCCCACTTGGAGACGTCTTCCCCCCAAATATCCCCGCAAGCCCTATACCCCCTTTCCTGGGGAAGGCTTGATAAAAATCCTCACCAATTTGTACAGGTGAACACAGACCCAAACCGTTGGATCTTAAGAACAATGAAAAATCAATCAGGTTCTGAAAAGAAGAATTTTAATTAAAGAAAAGGTAAAAGAATCACCTCTGTAAAATCAGGATGGTAAATACCTTAACGGGTAATCAGATTCAAAACACAGAGAATCCCTCTAGGCAAAGCCTTAAGTTACAAAAAGACACAAAAACAGGAATATACATTCCATCCAGCACAGCTTATTTTACCAGCCATTAAACAAAAGGAAATCTAACGCATTTCTAGCTCGATTACTTACTAACTAACAGAAGTTCTGAGACTGCATTCCTGATCTGTTCCCAGCAAAAGCATCACACAGACAGGCAAAACCTTTGTCCCCCCCCCCCCCCCCCCCCACAATTTGAAAGTATCTTGTCTCCTCATTGGTCATTTTGGTCAGGTGCCAGCGAGGTTATCTTAGCTTCTTAACCCTTTACGGGTGAAAGGGTTTTGCCTCTGGCCAGGAGGGATTTTATAGCACTGTATACAGAAAGATGGTTACCCTTCCCTTTATTTTTATGACATATGCCAACAGCCTTCCCAAGCACTAGAGTCACTAAATAGATATAGGGTTTGTTTGGACAAATTCAGCATACTCTTTCTGTCACGCCATGGAAATATGTGGAAACAATTTAAGCCACCAATGTAACGAAACCCATATAAGGTGCTTTAAACAGAACCTGCTTCTGAAACCAATACGCCATGTAAATTACTTAAACTCCTTTAATAGAAAAAGTGAAAAACACAGACACTGTGGGCCAGATTTTCAAAGGTATTTAGGGGCCGAAAGATGCAGATAAAACACCTTGTGGGATTTACACAAAAGCCTACACAGGTGAGGCACCTAAGGGTATATATTCATAGATCCCAAGGCCAGAAAGGGCCATTGTGATCACCTAGTCTGACCTCCTTTATAACACAAACAGCCCCAAAGTAAGCCCTGTTTGAACTAGAGAATGCCTCTTTTTAAAATCCAAGCTTGATTTCAAAATTGCCAGTGATGCAAAATTCACCACATCCTTTGGTAAATTGTTCCAATGTTCCTCACTATTAAAAATTTCCAGTCAGAATTTGGTTCCAGGCTTATTTCCAGTCTGAATTTGTCTAGCTTCAACTTCCAACCATTGGATCTTGTTATATATTTGTCTGCTAGGATAAAGAGCCCATTATTAAATATTTGTTTACCATATAGGTACTTATAGGCTCGGATCAATTTACCCCCTAACCTTGTCTTTGTTAAGCTAAACAGAATGAGCTCCCAGAGTCTACCATTATAAGGCATGTTTCACAGTCCTTTGATCATTCTCTTGGCTCTTTTCTGAACCTTCTCCAATTTATTAACATCCTTCTTGAATTGTGGACATCAGAACTGGACCCAGTTTTCCAGCAGCGCTTGCACCAGTGCCAGATACAGAGGTAAAATAACCTCGCTGCTCTTAATCAAGATTCCCGTTTATGCATCCAAGAATCACACTATCCCTTTTGCCCATAACGTTGCACTGAGAGCTCATGTTCAGCTGATTATCCACCATGACCCCCAAGCCTTTTTCAGAGTCACTGCTTCCCAGGCTGGAGTCCCCCGTCCTGTAAGCATGGCCTACATTCTTTGTCCCTACATGTATACATTTACATTTGGCCATATTAAAATGCATACTGTTTGCTTGCGCCCATTTTACCAAGTGATGCAGATTGCTCTGTAGCAGCGAGTGTCCTTCATTACCAGTTTTTGTATTGCCGGCACTTTTAACAGGACTTAGGGTCCGCATACACAGCAAAAAAAGTCGTGTTCTAAACCCAGCTTAGCTAACTATAGGCTTTCACTTGAGCTGCTAACCTGAGTTAAAAGCTGAGTTGCCCCATCTTCACTGCTGTTTTAACCTGTTAGCTAACCTGATTTAAGAGCACACTTTTTTTTTTCAGTGTAAACATACCCTAAGTCCTATTGAAAGTCAATGGGAGTTAGGCAATTAACCTACTTCGGCACTTTTGAAAACCCCACTAGGTACCTGTGTATCTTTTGAAAATTTGGCCCTAAATGATTTAATAAATGAGAAAGCGATGTAGTGTTGTGGAGGAGCCAGAGCAAGGGTTTTGACAGCTTCATGAGAATGGATAGCACAGTGTAAGGTCCCATCATTTAGAAGGTTGCTTGGTCCTAGCATTCAGAACTGCATTGTTTGCACATCCGTTAAAGTCAGTGGAAGATATGAGTGGGTGAGGAACACAGGACTGACCCCAAGACTTGCTGGAAACCTTTATAATGAGCTCCTATATATTGGGATTACATCCCCACTGCTGAAATGCAGCCACTTCTGGTGTGGGTCAAGGCAGGAATGCAATACAACAGGGGTTTTAGGGAGGAAAGTAATGGATACACACAATGTGTTACTGTAACTGAGTAATAATAATAATAATAACAATAATGAAGAAGAATATGCTCATGTGGATTAAGTATTTGAATACAAGTAAAAAACTCCATCCCCAGTGGAACATAGAGCTCTGGCGCTTTCAATTTCACTACCTGTCCAGCTAATTAATGCCTGCCAGTTAAGCTTATCCACTTTTACTATTGTTGAACTATTGTTCTATAAAAAAGAAAAAAGAAGAGAAAATAATTGAATTTCTGTCTCCTGCAGTGTGTAGGCTGCACATCTGACATGATCTTAAATATTTAACCTGTCTGAAACAATTTCCCATTACAATTTTTGATATTTTTCAACTAAATTTTTGGGGGTTGATTATATTATTATTACATTTTGCACAATTTTCCTTTCCTGTCTTTTAATTTCCATTTCCTCCTTATTAAGCCATTTCAATCATTTCCCCTTTCCTTTTTTCCCTAGGCTTTTTTGTTTATTGAGGGAGTTCTCCAAGTGGCTTTCTAGATTAAGTGGTGCCAGCTCCAGGAGTTTTGAAGTTAATAGGAGTTTGAGATAAACAGCGAATGCAAGGAAGCACCTGGTAACACGTTGACCAATGGAGGCCATTTGTCTTTCATGGAAGGGGAGGATGGTGTCCCGAGTAGTTATTCAAATTATTTTCCCCTTCCAGCCAGCATCAGTGCAGTCCTGCCCAGGCTGAGTCTGCTCTTCCTCCAGGAGCTGATCTCTAGTTGGCATCCTTACAGGGTACCAGGGGGGGTGGCTGCATCTCTGAAGATCAGCACAGCTGAGTATCATCAGCATATTGTTGGCAGCAATGCCTGTGGGGTCTCTCCCTCTCCAACTAGTCTAATGTCAATGAACAATGCTAATGCAGAGCTGTGTTCAGAATCTCCATCTGCAGATACAAGCCAAGAATTCATCTCTGGTGGAGATTTTTTTTTTCTTCATAAAGGGAGACATTTCTTAGGCCTGAAAAACTGTGATCAGGGCTTACAAAAGATGGGGGGAAAAGGCAAACAAATATACCGGGTCCCCAAGCTCCAGCTCACCCCGAAACATCTGTAATTGGGGTAAAATGGGAGGACTCAGGGAACATGATGTACCAGGGCCCCAAATTTCTCTTGATGGGCCTGGCTGCCATGAATGTTTATTTATTTAGATTCACATATAAAAATAAAATGGGGCACCTCACTAGTGCTCTCGGCAACCCTGCTGTAAATTACAGGAATAAATTAAGCAGCCAGCAGAGCACAAGAAAACTGGTCCCTCCAACATACCAACTCCATCCTCAGCAGCAGCCCATGCAAATAGACGTGCTTTGCTGCACGTCTGGAAGGTCAACAGAGCCCGGCTACTCTGGACCTTGAGAAAATCTCTTCCCAGGCTGAGGGCCCCTCACAGAGAATGTTCTACCACCGGCCTCCTTCTCTTTTAAACTGAAGGGGATCTGGATCAAGTGCCTTTGCCTACCACAATGGTGGCACAAGAAGAGAGGTGGTCTCTCAAGTAAGGCAACCTCAAGCCATTTGGGATTTTATAGGTCAAACCCAACACCTTAAATTCAGCCAACAGGCAGCCAGTGCAGATCATGGGGAAATGTGTCATAGAGACTAGCACATGTGATTCGTCCACACAAGAGATCTATTATTGGCAGCAAGGTCAGTTTCCCATCCTCCCTCCAAAGCCCTGCCACTGAGCCCTCCCCTGGAGAGAAGAGATTAATGCATTTTAAGGCCAGAAGGCACTTTAGTGATCATCTAGTCTGACCTGCATAGGACAAGCCAATGAAAGACACACCCCTGCGTGGGCTCAACCCACCAACCTCTCAGCCAGCAGCCACACACGGTAGCTGATTGCACCCCAGAGACTGCTCATGACATCGACAACTGTGACCATGACTCGTGGGGTTACCACCTCTGGGTTTCTGAGGGCATAGCCTCTTTTTTAAAAAGAAAAGGAGTACTTGTGGCACCTTAGAGACTAACCAGTTTATTTGAGCATGAGCTTTCGTGAGCTACAGCTCACTTCATCGGATGCATAGCATATCGTGGAAACTGCAGAAGACATTATATACACACAGAGACCATGAAACAAAACTTCCTCCCACCCCACTCTCCTGCTGGTAACAGCTTATCTAAAGTGATCATCAAGTAGGGCCATTTCCAGCACAAATCCAGGTTTTCTCACCCTTCCCCCCCCCCCACACACATACAAACTCACTCTCCTGCTGGTAATAGCCCATCCCTCTTTGAAACCTCTCTTTATAATGCGCATGATAATCAAGGTGGGTCATTTCCAGCACTAATCCAGGTTTTCTCACCCCCCCCCCAACACCCCCCTCCAAAAACCACACACACAAACTCACTCTCCTGCTGGCAATAGCTCATCTTACAATGTGCACAGCAATAATCCAAGTTTAACCAGAACGTCTTGGGGGGGGTTTGTAGGAAAAAAACAAGGGGAGATAGGCTACCTTGCATAATGACTTAGCCACTCCCAGTCTCTATTCAAGCCCAACCTCTTTTTTAAGCCTGCTTTAAAAAGAAAGATCCCTGATTGGTCCTCTTCCCAATTGGTTCCGCCCCTGCATCTGCAGCTGATCGGTCCATTCCCCTGCATCCACAGCGGATTGGTCCATTCCTCTGCAAGCCACAGCTGCCGGATCCCACCCACCCATGCACCAGCTCTCAGCCCTGGGGAGGGGGTCCCACAAGGAGGCGCTGACGTCCTTGGCTTGTGCCAGTTGCCCTGCCACCATGACAGGGAGTGACACTGCCACCCACCTCTAGTGAGCACCCCTCTTCCTCTCCCCTGCACCCTTTCCCTCCTCTTTTGGGGAACCTGAAATATGGTAACCCTAAGAAGGTACACGGACCCGCAATTTTCTGATCTCATTCCACATCCATTCAGTCATTAGCCTGTCCGCTTTGACCTTCAAAAAGGGGCCAATTCTTACCGGGTTTATTTGTGATGTTAATACCTCTTCAGTAGGAACTGGTACTTGGGAACAGCCTTCCTCCAACCACACCAGCTTCACATAGGCCAGCAAGCACTTGCATATAATAATGACTTTTGGTCACTATCATCTCGCCCTAGTTTCAAATCATTGACCTAGATGTGAAAAACTCCTCATCTCTTTTACTAAATCCCTGAGTCATCCCAAGAGTAACAGTTAATAAACTGCTTAGCAAGATTCACTTCTCTTTTAGCTGACCTGTACTTCTACTTGTTACATGATTCTTTCTGTTAGGAAAACCCATGGGTAACACTGTTTCTTAATACTGAGCACTGTGAAAATGGCAGCTGAGAATAGCGTGAAACTACAACCTTGCCCCTGGTTTCTATCCATGAAAGTTCTGAGAAGAAGGGAAAAAAATATTCAGGAACTTCAGCAATCAGTTTTGGTTTTGAACTGCAAGGATGTTCTGGGTCAGCCCTGTTGTGTCAAGTCTCAGTTCTCAAATGGAGCAGGCTGTAGAGGTGAAGGAGGATAAGGCCACAGTAGGTTTCTGGGGTTATCGTTGCCTCTTATTTGCCCATCTCAGTTTGGGACATTGTCTTGTGTGTGTTTGTGAATGTAATGCTAGTGAAATGTGCTGCACTGGCAGCTCTAGGGAATGAAGTCCTCTCCTGATCCACACACCAAGGGCAAGCTTTCTCCAGAACCTGACTACTGGTGGGTCTCTCTTATGGCTCAGAGGGACAGTTTGCAAGGGATTTGAGTCTCCAGGCCCATTCAATCTTTGGTTTCTCAGCTGAGAACTGCCAACAAGGGGTGTGTTGTGTGTGTGAGTGTGTGTGTGTGTGTGATCTTTGTCGTGTCTTGGATATTGATTGGCCCCACTAAATTTGTTTCACAGAGGCCTCCCACAACAACAAGACACAAGCAGCCTATAGCTGGTTTGAATTGGTGACCTCAAATTAAAAGGCTGTACAGTCCATTTGCAATCCCAAAGCCATGCATCCCTCTCTTGGTTATTTTCCTTGTCTGTACAAGTCAGAAGTCTCTTGCTAAGCAGCAGCTCTTGGGTAACAGGTTGGCAGTGTAAATGCAATGTGCCCATCTCCACCAACTGAAGGAGACATCCCTGAGTTCATTCACTGATCTGCCCCCATTCTTCTCCCATAAAAGCCTAGCATGGCAAGGTGTGGGAACAATGTGCCTGCTCTTCATCAGTCTCCAGGGGGCATGTATGAGGATGCTCCCTAAGCTGCTCTCTGATTCTTCTCTAGTAAAAAGATAAGATGGCATCGGGATGCTGTGTACCAGGAGAGACACTGGGCATTGAACACACGGGGCCTGCTGCTCGACAGGAGCAAACAGCAGAGCTCTGTTGAATTCAGTGGAGCTAAACTTATCTCCACCAGTTGAAGAGCTGGCCTGGGGTCTACCATACGTTGCTGCAATGAATACTGAATGCTGCTCACCTCACCCATATATTTTTTCCAATGCCTGCTTGGTCCGCAGATACAAATATTGGAGAACCACTACCCTAGACTTTGCCCATCCCTAGATACATGTTTTCTATACCTATACGTACATATGCACACCAAGCATATAGTCATGAAAGCCATCCCATAAATTCCTGTATTTGAAAATTCATGGTACATTTCAAACCACTAATTACATTGATTTTATCTGCTACGTGCAGATGCCACTAACGTTCATCCCTACCAATGACATTGCTGTAACTGATAACATACTTCAGAATTGGGTGGGAGACTAAACCAAGGACCAATAACCAAAAATGAACACAATCAGTGGCAGGAACAAGATGTGTTGATCAGGACATACTATAGAGTTTTTATTGCTACTTTTTGGGGATGACCCACGAAAATCATTCGCTCTAGAGTATGGGTTATGTGGCCCCCCAAAACCTGTAGCAGTAAACACTTAATAGCCTGTACCCCACATACATTCTATGTCCTCCGTGCATCCACACCCTCACCTATTCTCCTCATGCAACGTAACAGATTATTGGAATACAAGCAGATTATTGGAATATGCAGCAAAGTGCAAAGCTTTAATATGTGCAACTTGTCCTGATACTCATCCCTCTGAGCCCTTTTCACATAGGAGAGATAATTGGTAGTGTCAGTGAGTGTAAATAGGACAAGCTGCTGGGACATTAAGACTGAAATACGAGCTTTGTACTTGTGTGTGTGAGTGTATGTATGTATTAGCTCCACCAGCTGGTGCAGACCTGTATTACACTATTCTGATGTGGAAGCAAGTATAGGAAAAGATGGCCTCTATTTCAGAGTGGCGATGGGGAAATTTCCAAGGTGTCATGGCTTGCATTTGGTTTGGCTGGTTAGCTAAACATTAACCGAGACTGCTATGGTTTCACTTCAAGAACAGGCTGTCTATAGACCCAGTCCAGCTTCAATTGGCTTTAGTGGGATACTCACATGCTTAAATTTAAACATATGCTCTGCTGGATGAAGGCCTAAATATCTTCCTCCAAGACAGATTGTTTAGTGGTTAGATCACAGGCTTGGGAGCTGGTCTGAAGATCTGGGTCCTGTTCTTGGTTCTGACACACTTTGTGACCTTCTCAGTTCTCTTAACCTTGGGGAGGATACTTCCCTGCCTCACAGAAGCATTGTGAGAAGGAATTCCTTCATGTCTGTAAAGTGCTTTGAGCTCCTCAGCTGAAAGGTGCTATCAAAGTGAAAATGATTCATTATAATAATAATAACGATTATTACTGCAGTGGCAGCTGCCTTTCACATGACACTTTTGTGCTTCCTGCCCCAGCTGAAATGAAGATGGCCGGACGGCTGTGAGAATGAAACAGAAGAAAGCAAGCTGACCAACTCTTAAAAACTTCACAAAGGGGGTGGTATGTGGAATGAGTATGTGGCTATCCCATTCCAAGATTGTTCACACAGACTTGATTTTCATAGCTCTGTCTGGCAAACACGAGTGAACTTTGCAGAAAAAGACAGAGTCCTGTGTTTGTTTCGGGGCATCTCAGAGAAAAACTTTCCACAAGCATTTAACTCCAGTTTAGAAAGGAATTTGTTTCAGCCACGGAGATAGCCCCTTTTGCATGTGGTGAATCTTAAGCTCACACGTGGGTAGCCCATTTTAAACTCGTTTGCACAGGGAGTGGGATGGGATGCTGTGTCCCCCAGCGGGGAGGCAGAATGCTCCAAACCCCACACCACGATCCTGGAACAGAGGCAATTAAAGGAGCCAGACAAGGATCTGATGGTGCCCTTTGCAGATAGAACTTGACATACGCAGAGAACGACTTAATTGGCGACAGTGAGAGAAAACAGACTGTGAACTCTACACCCTGCCTGTACACTTTGCAGCATCCTGATTTTATTTGGCCCTCAGAAGGAAAGTTGAACATTATTTTCTAAGATTTCCTATTTCAGTTTCTCTGCACTTTCTCCTTAAACTGCTCCTTTCAAAACCCCAGGAACTCCTGATTATAAGAATTACCCTCATCCAATCCAGAAAGCGAAATAATACCATGTGACTAAATGACCAACCACAACTAACCAACACAGCCTGAATTTCAAATGTCGAGTAGTGAACTCCAGACCTCCCAACTAAAGTGGGATTTCCCCCTGTGCGTTCCCAGATCCTCTTATAGGTCTTCAGGGACAGCCCCAAGCTGATAGGAAAATCACCATTTGATTGGCTGCTTTCCTTATTCCTCCGCGTCTTGGGGAAGGACAGCCAGTCACAGCTGCTGCACGAGTTGAGGGACAGCCTGGTAGCAGCTGGATGACGCTTCCCCGTGTTAAATGACTGGTACATTCCTGGAGCTCTCAGAGCCAGCTGGGAAGCTCTGTAGCTCTTCCTCTGGCTTAAAGTGATATGCCCTCCCACCCTAGCCAGGGAGAGAAGTGACAATCCTCCCAGGACTGCCTCTCTCAGGCCTGAGAGTTTGGGGGCTGAAGAGCTTCCCTGCAGACCCCCTGCCCACTGGTTCTGAAGGTGTGGAAAGGGCGTGCGTGAAACTGAAATGACTATGCCTGGAGTAGGGAAATGGTTGCTGCGGCAACCTTAGAAAAGATTTGGATCAGTATCTTCCAAAGCTGCTCCTGAGATGCTGCTAACTCATTGTGTGGCTTTAAAAGGAAAACAAAGACAGATTGGGGTGAGCCAGGGGTGGGGGGGCACCACAAAGGTTAAAAGGGCTAGAGAATGGGATCTAAGAAGCCTGAGCACGTTCAGCCTGGATGCAGGAAAAGGAGGGAGATAGATTAATTGTCTACCAATGCAGAAAGGGATGTTCTAAAGAGGTCATGGATCAGTTACTCTCATTACTTAAGAAGGATGGAACAAGAAGTAGCAGGCTGGGGATGCGGCAGGGGACATAGTAAGATAAGAATGGTTAAATATGAAGGAATTCTTCATAATCATTCAATGCAAGGCCACGTCTCCACCTCCTGCAGGAAAACCCGTGGGTAGGGGCTAACCAGGAAGAAATCTCATCCCAGAAATTTCTTCCCCATGGTTCCTTTGAGGGCAGGTTTTGCTCTCCTGTCCAAGAGGGGACTGGCCCCCCACTTCAGGAACCCGGAATCCATGCAGAGCATGGTGTATCAGCGGGAAGCAACAGCCACCATCGATAAGGAGACCCCATCCCCTTCATCAGTGCTGGGTCTCCAGTAGCCAAATCCTGGCCCAGTGCTGGTGGATGGACTAAATCAATGTTTCTTAACCTTTTGAGGTTGGTAATCCCTTATTCGAAGTCAAGTCCCTGACATTTTCTCAAGCCCCTGACATTTACTGTAAATTTAAGAGTAGAAAAATGTATTAGCAATACTGTACAATTCATTTGTGTGTATGTCTTGAGAGGTTCTCAGAATGTCCTAGACCCGAAAGGAAAAGGGTGGGTAGTAAGTGGGGAAACCAGACGTGGGTTTTTTTGCTCTAGACTGAAATAACATTTCAACGGCTTGCAACTCACTTGATTGCCTTTTGTGACCCCTCCCTGAGGATCATGACTCACCAGAAGAGAAAAACTGAGCAAGATGATCTACTCCCAAACCATATGACTGCTTGATTTGACACCAGCAGTTCTGTGAATCAGATACATAAGAATGGCCCTACTGGGTCCATCTAGCCCAGTATCCTGTCTTCCGACAGTAGCCAATTGCATGTGCCCCAGAGGGAATAAACAGAACAGGTAATCATCTAGTGATCCATCCCCTTTTGCCCATTCCCAGCTTCTGGCAAATGGAGACTAGGGACACTTCAGAGCATGGCTTTGCATCCCTGCCCATCTTGGCTAATAGCCATTGATGGACCTATCTTCCAGGCACTTGTCTAGTTCTTTTTTGAACTCTGTCATAGTCTTGGCCTTCACAATATCCCCTGGCAAAGAGTTCCACAGGTTGACTGTGTGTTGTGTGAAGAAAATATGTCCAAAAGCATATTGAGATGAGGTGTTAGAAGCTGGGCATGGGGGATAAGCCGAATGAGCAATGTACCTCAAGGTAACTAAATCCTTCATTGGTTGGTACGATTAAACTGCACATTTAATTGCCTTAGATATATATTTGTTTTACATGAGTGCAAAATCCAGCTAATCTAATTGGCTAATTCACTCAGGAGTTGCTCACAATGGGCTGTAAACTGTACATAAATGACCATTAAATTATTAGATATCAGAAAGATCTGCAACTGCATTTGGAATGTAAAGTAAAATGAGAGCTTGCAGAGCCAATTTTTTTTTTTTAAGCCTTATTATCTCTATGAGAGCCCTGCTCAGGAGACGAGAGTTCCCAAGAGAAAATCCATAGCAGCACGGCTCTGATAGTTGCAGTAACCCGACTAGTTTCAATTAGTGCTCAGGAAAGGTCAATCTTTTCCCCTCAGTCAGTTAACCCACAATTCCAATGGAATTCCGGGCATTATTGCCTGGAGAACAGGAAATCCTGAGCAGCAAAAGTTCTGTGGCAGGTTTTTATTTTATTGCAGCTGCAATGGCGCTGGGAGCAGCCGGCACAGGCGATGGGCAACCCTGTGAAGTGATGGGCAACGACCCCACGGTATCCTGACGTACAATTGGCAGCTGTTTGGGACAGGGACTGTCTTTATGACTAAATGTCTGTACATCACCTAGCACATCAGGGCCCTGATCAGAGACTGTAGGTGCTTCGGTAACCCAAACTAACAATAACAAGAAAAGTTTCTAAGGCATTAGCTTTTGAGTCCTTCTATTTGGTTAGCTACTTTTTAGAATCATAGAATCATAGAATATCAGGGTTGGAAGGGACCGCAGGAGGTCATCTAATCCAACCCCCTGACCAAAGCAGGACCAATCCCCAACTAAATCATCCCAGCCGGGGCTTTGTCAAGCCTGACCTTAAAAATCTCTAAGGAAGGAAATTCCACCATCTCCCCAGGTAACCAATTCCAGGGATTCACTACCCTCCCAGTGAAAAAGTTTTTCCTAATATCCAACCTAAACCTCCCCCACTGCAACTTGAGACCATTGCTCCTTGTTCTGTCATCAGCTACCACTGAGAACAGTCTAGAGCCATCCTCTTTGGAACCCCCTTTCAGGTAGTTGAAAGCAGCTATCAAATCCCCCCTCATTCTTCTCTTCCGCAGACTAAACAATCCCAGTTCCCTCAGCCTCTCCTCATAAGTCATGCGTTCCAGTCCCCTAATCATTTTTGTTGCCCTCTGCTGGACTCTTTCCAATTTTTCCACATCCTTCTTGTAGTGTGGGGCCCAAAACTGGACACAGTACTCCAGATGAGGCCTCACCAATGCCAAAGAGAGGGGAATGATCACATCCCTCGATCTGCTTGTCCACCTCTAGTCCCAAGTTCAGCTAAATTCAGGGGGAACAATGGGAAACTAAAGCATGTGAGTACATTTTTTTTCAGGATCTGGGAGCATAATAATACAAGAAACAAGAAGAGGAGGGAGGATTTGGGTAACAGCAATGGGATCATGGCGTTGAGTAGACTAGTTATACGTGGCAATTTGCAGCACTGAAGGGTATTTTGTTTTGTTTTTTAAGATATAAATAAACCAGAGGTTTTAACGATATCAGCAGTCCCAGCTGGCCAGCGGGCAGAGCTATTATCAGTTAGCAATTGATCATAGGCGTCACAGTAGAAGCGGGCTCTTCCTCCTGTTTCTGAAAATCAGTATCACTTTTTGTCCTCTTTGCTACTGAGTTTGAAGCCTCCCTAACACTTTCTGCCAGTTTTAGAAGGCTGATCACCTGCAGGTTTGCTGAAGATCAGCTCCTCTAGCCAGTCTCTCACCGCAGAAGTTATTCCAAAGCTCTGTGAACCTGTTACCCCTTCTCCTCCTCACCACCACTGTATACGTGGACTGGATCTCTGCAGAATCAGCCTTTTTCCTCTGCTTGCGCTCAGCACGTAGTCCCTATTTCTTGCCTCCTTGAGTTCTCCCAAGGAGCGTAGCTACTGTTCAGGTCCCTTTTATCTTTTCCGCCAGAAAGCAAATCAACTGACATTTGCTCTGAACGGGTTCTGGTCTTCAGCCAGTTCATAAATGTAACGACTCTGCAGTTATAACCAGAGCGTAAACATATTTTTGTCCATGAAGTGAGCAGCTGTGACTCAAAGACTCAAGCAGGCTGCAGAGCTATTGACAAGGATGGTGCCATTTTTAAGGTCACTTTTCTGACCCTACCTGCGCTTTCAAAAAGAAATGAACCAGCCATAGAACAAACCAAAAACTGAGTTTATAAGAGTAAGGCTAATGGTATGTCTACACCGCAGCAAGACACCTGCAGCTGGCCTGTGCCAGCTGACTCAGGCTTGCAGGGCTCAGGCTAAGGGGCTGTTTAATTGTGGTCTAGATGCTCAGGCTGCAGACCGAGCTCTGGGACCCTCCCACCTTGCAGGGTCCTGGAGCCCAAGCTCCAGCCTGAGCCCAAAAGTCTACGTTGCAATTAAATGCCCCGGAGCCCAAGCCCGAGTCAGCTGGCACAGACCAGCCGTGGGTTTTTAACTGCAGTGTAGACACAGCCTAAGTGACTTTCCCAAAATCACACAGCAAATATAAATAGCAGAGCTGGGTCTAAAACTCAAATCCTGACTCCACATCTTCTGAGCATCACACAAAAAAGTTTTCCTCCATCATAATTGATTGCCTCCAGATCTTGTCTATGAAAGTTTTCCATCCTCTAGTGCCCAGCACCGAACAAAAGTGTATGAGATATGCATACTGATGTCTTTTGAGGGAAAGAAAATTAAAAAATAAAAGTGCTAACAAGATGGATTTGCACCTCAAACAGTGACGCCTTTATTAAAAATGATCTGATAATTCATTAATAATCTGTATTATTAATTAATGCTACTGGATGCAAGGCTTCACATAATGCAAATTCATAGTGTTATAATGTACCTGACAATTACAGAAACGTACAGTATTAATTAAAGCATAGGAACTAGTGCTAAATTATTAATTGGATGCATTGTGCAACCTGCCAGGAAGTTAATTTTCAAGATGCTTTTCTGCAGTTTCAGAACAAGTGGTCACATGTCTTCATAGCGTGCTGGCCTGTGCTGTGACTTCTGACAGGTGGTATTGGGAAAGATTTGAAAGGGGGAGGGGGAGTTGTGATTGTTAAAGTCCAGAGCTGAATTCCCAAGTCCACAAAGCTTGTGGAGTTGCCCAAGTGCAAGTGTGTGGGAACTTGGCTTGGCATACAGTATGTTACTGTATCTGCCAGAAGGTGTCAAGAAAGTACTGCGTGTCCACACTATGTGTCTATACTGTACTGTCTAGCACAACAGGACCCTGGCTTGGTTGAGGGCTTTAGCCCCTGTTGTAAAATAAATGTTAACAATAATAATCAAATAGACAAGCAATCAGCGGACTCCTGCCGTGGTCAGACACAGTGTGCATCCCCCAGGGACGCAGTGAGCTAAAATCCGTCACTGCTTTGGGGCCGCATAGGCAGACTCTTCCTCCAACCTCTACGCTTCAGGCAAAGTCTTGTATTTCCGCTGCTGCGGAGTCCTTGGTTTTTCCAGCAGCCCAAGTCTGTCCTAATCAGTAGCAATTAGTTGTGGGCAGCAGCCATGCCCCTTGCTCTGTCTCACTGATGCACACAGTAAGCCAAAAGGGACCTGTGCCAGTTCATTGCTAGCATAGAGCAGACATGGTCCTGATCCACACACATAACACCCCCCCATTATACCAGGTCATTACTAGCATAGAACACATGGTCCCCAAACACCTCTAGTCTACTCCTGCCTGGCACCAGATGCATCGTGGCCATGACATTCACACGACTGTTGGTCTGTGTTGGACTTCTGGAGTTTAGCAAGAGGAAACAGTAGACCAATCATTTTTCTCCTCGATAGACCTATCGGGCCAGATCCTCAGCCGTTGTGAATCCGCCAGCCTCCCCTGAAGTCAGTCTAGCTGAGGCATTTCAAAAGGAAATGAGAGGAGAGTGGGGAGATGTTCTAAATATATGAGACATTTTATAAATAAATTTATTTTGGACATCTTAGCATTCAGCTCTCTGTAGATCTGCACTGGATACAAACTAGTAGAAGTTGTCAGTAAACCCATCTCTCTCTCTTGGAAAGGGAATTGTTTTTCGAAATTTGCAATAGAGTCTCGGATTTTACCTGTGCCCTCTTGAATTTGAACTATCTCCAATGGCCAGCCCTGAACCCCTTCTGCTTCATTAAGTGTTGAAGGTTGTGCCATCCTGTTTGTCAGTGTAAACATATGTTTCCTTGGAATTGCAGGCAGATCTTTGATTTGACCCGGTGGCATAACGATTAGATGTTTGGAATGCACCGGTTATTCAGACGTGGGCTGAGGCTCTCGTGGTACAAACACTGACCACGAATGGTGTCAGAGAGAAATTGCTAGTTTATCGTTGTATAAAGATGGTATCATAGCTGAGCAGAACAAGAAGTGGAAATAAATACCCCACGCACATAAAACAGGATTTCCTCCGCCTTGGTACCTGTATGGCCTCCATCCCATTAGCGCAGTTACACTTTCTCCAACCCAGTAACTCTCTCTCTCTTCCTTTCCAACCAGAGAAGAAGCCTGAGAGAAGTAGAAGGAGAAGTAGCCTGATTAACTGATGAGGTTTTGGGTTGTTGCTTGTTTATGGGTTGTTTGGTTTGAATAAGCAGCTGCTTTGTATGTGTGAAGAAATACTGTGAAAACCTGAGGGCATCCTTCACCCAAGCCCTTAGCGCCCAAACACTTAGGAATTTAGTGTAGTTCACCATCATATTAATTCTTTGGCTCACTGGTTATCCTGGAGCACTCTACTATTGTTTCACCCTTTTATAGAGCCCTCTCCCAGCATTCTTTGCTCTGATTGATGGCCCTTCAAATCTGGGAGAGACAGCCAGCTGCAGCTGTAAAGTAGCCCATTTTAATTTGATTGCTGCAGCTTGTATCTTCCCGGCTGCTTTCCAGCTAGTAAGTCTTTCGGTATCTTTCTTTTTCTTGCTGAAGTAGAGGTGAGATGTAATTACAGCTATCTCCCCTGGGATGATGTAGTGTACAAAACTATCTGTCCGCATCGAAACAGGAAGTCCTTTAATTCAATAACATGTAATATACCCCCAGCACTCGTCCCATTTCAACCATGGGAGGCCGAGACTGAAAACCAGAACCTAACCCCTGGATCCAAACTCCTCTGAACTTTGGTAAAACTTTGAATCTGCATTTTGTGGCGTGGCCCCATCTCTGCTGAAATATCAGCATTCACTTTTGATCATGGTTCAGATCCTCTCAAAGACCAGGCAATAGCAAATCTCCCAGGCACACAGGCCCATGAAAAATATGGTAGAATTATATACTTTAAAGGTTGGTAGGTGTCATTAAATATATAGCTATAGCAAGTGAAAACATATAGGTGTCTGTCTCTCTCTCTTGATGCAGCCATATTGCCTTGTGCTGTGATCCTATTTAATATCAAAGGCTAGGGAAGGGAGTGCCCCAAGGAAAGCCGTGTCTCGCAGGGAGTGATGTTAGCGGCTCAGTACCTGGTGCTCTGCTCGCTGTCACTGCTGATCCAGTGACCCATCATGGTCTTCAGGGTCCCCATGCTGCTGTGGGTGGCTCTTATTTTGGATGAAATATAACAAAGAGGTTCTGGCAAGTTGTGGCCACTAATGATCCCACCCAGAACTTTTTGTAACAGTAGTGTTCACTCAGGTCTCTTCGTTGGGGCCTCACTGGTAATCTCTTAAGAGTGCAGTTATCAGTTTGGTCTTATCAATTTGGCCCTAATGGTTATCTCTGTAATTACCAGTTTTGGGGTAATTCTATTCTGCACTTCGCTTCCTGTCTCAAACTGTCATGTAGGGTTGCTGGCTGCCCTATTCCATCCCAGGAATACATTCTCAAAGCGCTGTACAGATACTGATTAATCCTCTTTCCTTTTGAGATGGGAAAGTGTTGTTATTCCTATTTTATACGTAGGTAAACTGAGGCACAGAGCAGTTGAAGTGACTTGCCCAAAGTCACAGAGCAACTCAGTGTCAGAGCCAGGATTAGAACTCAAAAGTTCATGCTTCCTGCTTCTGTGCTTAGTCCATCCATGATGGTGGAGCGATCCCTGTATGTACAGCGTAGTTTGTAAATGGCTGTAACGTGCTTTGAGATTCTTTGGAATGAAGCTCTTACTCAAATGAGTAATCTCAATGATGCACCACCCAAACTGAGCCTTCTATAAACAGATAATTCTCTTATGATGCAGGGTGTGTATTTGTAATTTCATAATAGATTTATTCTATTTTGCCTAGTTTATGTACTTCAAATGCACCTACCACCATGATATCTAAATGCAAGAAAGCCACAAAGCAGGAATCACTGGGTGAAATTCTAAGGTCTGTGTTATGCAGGTCAGACCAGATGATCCCTTCTGGCCTCAACACCTATGAATCTATCTGCAGAAGGGTCTTTTCTCCATTACTCTGCCGGAGGTCTCAACCTGATTATTTATTATCAGTATTATGGCAGTGCCTACCAGCCCCAATCATGAACTAGGACCCTGCTGTGCTTGGCACTGTACAAACACAGAGCAGAGACTGTCTCTGCCCCCAAAGAGCTTACAATCTAAGTAAACTAGACAAGGGTGTATGGGCTAAAGGGGGGCATAGCGAGATCATTGGAAAACTAGCTCATTCGGAACCTCTCTACACATCAGTTCTGCCAGGGCCGGCTCTAGGTTTTTTGCTGTCCCAAGCTGAGGTGGGGCCGGGGCTCGCAGGCGGCGCTGGAAGCGGAGGGAGCAATGTCACCTTCTCCCAGCGCTTGCAGCGGCTTTCTCCCGTCCCCCGCCCGGCCGCGCAGGGAAGCCCCGAGATAAGGGGTGGCACAAGGCAGTGAAGCCCCAGCTCCCTGGCTGGACTTGCCCTCTCCTCCCCAGGTAGCGCCTGGGCCCTGGCAGCTCAGCATCCCGGGGCTGGGGTTCCCCTTCCTGCTGCAGCCAGGGGCACGGCGCCCTCGCCCCGTCTAAGTGGCGCAGCCCCGAGAGCGCAACTGCCCCGAAAAGAAAGGCTGGCCGGAGCGCCGCCCCTGGAAATGTGCCGTCCCAAGCACGTGCTCGCTTTGCTGGTGCCTAGAGCCGGCCCTGAGTTCTGCCAAAGCAGAGAGAGCTAGTTTTCTTCTCTGCATTACCAGCTTCTACCAGACATTCACCCATGTCCATTTTGCCTGGTCTTACAGGTCCATGAGTTAAAACACCTATCCACTCCCTAGCTGCCCACAGCTGGCTGAAGGCAAAGCACCTGCAGTTGCAATAGGAGAGTGAATCAGTTGATGAGCTCCTTCAAACAGAAACCCTTTGAGAACCTTCCCTCCCCCCACAGACGTACTGTATTTCGGGAAAGGTCAATATTCAGCAGTTTGCAAATGTAAGTGCTTACTCTGACCCCCTGTATAACACAGGCCATGATAACAAAGCTTAACACGAGACATGCTAATCTCTGAGCTGAACAATTGCATCTTCCTGCCCTGGTAAGCGTTGTCCTCTTTTCCCTTGACGACTCTTCCGGCTGTTTCACAGCCGTGTGCTTTGAACAACGGGGCTGGACCTTCAGAGGGCAGCCTGGAGGGAAAGAACGGTTTATTTTCAGTCTGTGCTACTGTGAGTGAGGGGCTGTATATATCTGTGCAGTGTTAAGTCCAATGAATACTGTGTGGAAAGGACCATCTTTACCATAGCCTGGGCAGGACGTGATGCTTGGGCAGCACTTTGCAGTTCCGGTCCATCCATCCTCAGTGCCCTAGAGACCCATTGCATTCCCAGGATTCCTGTGAGTCTAGCTGTAGGGCTTGGTGTTGTGATGAGGTTGTAGAGTTACAGAGCACGTTCAATCCCTGCCTGAGGCAAATGTCTTTGGTTGTTTTCCCCAGTTGGAGACGTTTGGGAGGGGGGCCTATTTTTATTTAAATAAACGATACTGCTGAAAGTGAACAAATATCAAAAGCCGGAAACCCGCCCGAACGTGGAAAGGAAAAAAGTTTGTCCACATCAGGTATTGGACTTGCCACCTTCCAGCACCCAGGCCTGAGCAGTAGTAGCAGACCAGACATGGAGGGAGGCAGGAATTGCATAGTGATATTAGCACAGTTATCACAATCAGCGTGCATGTACGTCAGTCATCTGGCCAGTCTGTTAGCAGTACCAGTACACTCATCTGTGCATCCGTGGCCACAGCAACACCATGGTATTGTCCTAAATCCGTGGTCACTTGGCCTTCATGGATTTCACTGCGCTGCATGTCATGGACAATTGGACATGTCACTGTGACCATGGGGACAGTACTCAAATCCAACGGACAGATAGCTCCCACTTGTGCTCGAGGAGAATCTCCATTAGTAGCTAGCACTACAGGGCCTGTGTCACACAGATTCTGATTTCACCCAGTGGAGTGCAAGCAATGCATGTGCATGATAAATAATACACTGTGACGTATTGGCTATTACATCTATTGCAGTAAAGCCTAGGAGCCACAAGTCATGGACCAGGATCCCACTGTGCTAGGAGCAGTACCAACACAACAGAATGATGGCCCCTGCCCCAAAGAGCTTACAATTCAAGTGTAATGCAATGAGTTCTGGTATCACGGTGACTGCTAGATGCAGCCTTATTTGATTTCATTTACTTGCTTCTGCATTTTGTAGCATATGCTGGTATGTCAATTTCCTGTATTTATACTGCAGTAGCACCCAAAGATCTGAGTCAAGATCCGGGCTCTATTGTGCTAGGTTCTGTGCCAATGTGCAGGAAGACATGGTCTCTGCAAGTAGCTTCCCATCTAACCTGAAACAAGCGATGGGGGTGATGAACAAAAGGAGAACAGGCACGGAAGAAGTCTGGTAAGGATGGTAATAATAAGACAGTCACACGTCTAATGGGTTCTTTTCCAGGCCAGGATACCCCGGGGACACCTTCCCATCTATCAGGGACTTCCTTCCCATTTAGCAATATGGGAAGCGCAGGCTGGCTGAGAACCCATGGATTAGTTAGTGCATTGGTTAATGGTTCCTGATGGATCCAGATCCCCCTACATCAATTACCTAAAATTTGATCTCTCCCACATCTACCCAAGCCAGCCATTATCAAGTGTGTGTGTTATTGTGCGTGTATGCATGCGCATGCAGGCCAGATCCTCAGCTGGTGAAAACTGGTACAGTAACAACTCACTTAAAGTCGTCCCGGTTAAGGTTGTTTCGATGTTTTGTTGCAGATCAATTAGGGAACAAGCTCGTTTAAAGTTGAACAGTGCTCCCTTATAACGTTGTTTGGCAGCTGCCAGCTTTGTCCATTGCTGGCAGGAAGAGCAGCCCATTGGAGCAGGCTAGTGGGGGCTTGGAACTAGGGTGGGCCGGAAGCCCCCCCATCAGCTCCCCGCTCCCCTAAGTTCCCTGTGCGGCAGCTGCCCAGCAGGCTATCAATTGCCAGCAGTTCAGCTGTCCCTCCCCCCCACTGCCATGTGCTGCTCCTGCCCTCTGCCTTGGAGCTGCTCCCCGAGCCTCCTGCTTGCTGTGGGGGAAGGGGGAGAAGAGGGGTGCTAATGTCAGGGTGTCCCTCTCCCCCTGCTCCTGCCCCCCCATACCTTATCTCCACAGAGAATGTGGGGGACACGACAGGGCTCAGGACAGAGGGAGCTTGCTGGCAGCAGCCGCTGTCTCAACTTGCTGATCTACTTAAAAAGGCAATGTACTTAGAGTGGGGTCAGCATACTTAAAGGGGCAATGCACGTCTCTGTCTCACTCACAGGGTGTGTGTCTCTGTCTCTCTCTGCCATGCTGTCTCCCCTCCCTCCATTCGTGCTGCCTTGCAGAGTGTGAGGCTACATTAATAACAATGCGTTAACCCTTGAGGGCTCAGCCGAGTGCTAGTTCATCATTTAGCAGTAAATCATTCCCTGGGAAATATCCTACCCTCTTCCACCCTCTGACTTCACCACCTCAACCAAGCTTCACAATCATCATTGCTGTGTACAGTATTGTTTGTTTAAAACTTATACTTTGTATATGTGTGTGTGTGTGTATATATATATATATATATAAAATATAGTCTTTTGTCTGGAAAAAAAATTTCCCTGGAACCTAACCCCCCCCCCCCACCATTTACATTAATTCTTATGGGGAAATTGGATTAGCTTAACATCATTTCACTTAAAGTAGCATTTTTCAGGAACATAACTATGTTAAGCAAGGATTTACTGTATAGCTCTGACATCAGGGAAGTTATGCTGATTTCCCCAGCTGAGGATCTGGCCACAATCTTTAACCATTCACGTACATGCTTTTGTGTCCCATGCAGTGGTGTCGGGGGGGGAGGCGGGCAAAAGGGGAGGAAACGTGTTTTCATGCTTTTTATTGGTTGATGGTAAATTCTGATCTTGATTTTAAAATGCACATGTCTCTATAAAGAAACCAGTTTAAAATCAATTCTGTATTCTATCAGCCTGCAAGAGACATGATCCTTTTAACGAGGAAAACGTTGCTGTAGGATACAAATGTCACTAATGGACCAAGGAAGGGACAAATGCCATTAGAATATAGGGCTTTTAGGAGGTCATATTTTCTATGGTGGGTCATAGAATCACACATGCTGATGGGGCTATAAAGGCCCTCCTGGGTCATCTGCTGCATCCCCACTCTTCTAGTTCAGGATTGTTCTCTGTATTAATCTCCTTAGGCCCCTGTTTTCCAAAGCAGATAAGCAGCTTTTCCCTGAACAAATGGAACATAAATGGTTCTTACACTCCTCTCAGACCTAGCTCCGAATTTTCCAACGGCCTTTAAGCAACATGCTTAAGGCCTTAAGAACCTGTCTTTACCCAAATGGGAGGACAAGCGGTTTTAGGGGGTGTGGTCTTCTTCACACACTGGGGGAGAGGGAGGAGGAGGTCTTCATCTGTATTTCCCAAGAGCACACGCAATGGTTTTAGAATATTTTTTAAAAAAGAAAAGGAGGACTTGTGGCACCTTAGCATAAGCTTTCGTGAGCTACAGCTCACGATGAAGTGAGCTGTAGCTCACGAAAGCTTATGCTCAAATAAATTGGTTAGTCTCTAAGGAGCCACAAGTACTCCTTTTCTTTTTGCGAATACAGACTAACACGGCTGTTACTCTGAAACCAGAACATTTTTAGGCTTCCTTGAAGTAAGTGCAGAGCAGAAATGCAGAGCAGCATTAACAGGACTATGTCGCATTCAGAACCCTATATTGATTTTTAAATACATTTTATTGACTAATAGTACTTTAGACTATTAAGTGTTTTGTTTTTAATAGATCTGTTTTTCCACAGTCTATCCCATGTGAGAGGGGGCTGGGGTACTAGCTTGGGACCTGGGACCCTGCTCTGCCACAGACTTTCTGTGGGACCTTGGGCAATTCATTTATCCTCTCTGTGTCTCAGTTCCCCATCTGTAATATAGAGATACTAGCACTTTCCTTCTTGAGAGAAAGGATGTGGTGATAAATCAAAGATTGTGAGCGGCTTGGTTATGATGGCCACGGGGCCTCTATAAATCCCTAATATGGACAGTGTGGTTGCTTGATTTCAAGTAATTTTGCACAATGAATGTGAAACTAACTAGTTCACTCGCATTTAATCAGTTTCGCTTTCTGGTTCTTACGTGTAACGACAGAACTCATAGACTTTAAGGCCAGAAGGGCCCATCATGATCATCTAGTTTGATCTCCTGCACATAACAGGTTACAGAACCTCAACCACCCACTCCTGTAATAGACCCCTAACCTCTGAGTTACTGACATCCTCAAATCCTGGTTTAAATACTTCAAGTTGCAGAGGAGCCACGAGTTACACTAGTTTAAACCTGCAAGTTACCTATGCCCCATACTGCAGAGGAAGGTGAAAAACCCCCAGGGTCTCTGCCAGTCAGACCCGGGGGGAAATTCCTTCCCAACCCCAAATATGGCAAATCAGTTAGACCCTGAACACATGGGTAAGATCTGGCAAAAGATCAGACACTGGCAAAAAAAATTATCTGTAGTAACTCAGAGCCCTCCCCATCTAATGTCCCATCACCAGCTGTTGGAGGTATTTGTTGCTAGCAGTCACAAATTGTAGGCAGTCTCATCATACCATCCCCTCCACAAACATATCCAGCTCAGTCTTGAAGCCAGATAGATTTCTTGCCCCCACTGCTGCTCTTGGAAGGCTGTTCCAGAATTTCACTCCTCTGATGGTTAGAAACCTTCATCTAATTTCAGGCCTAAATTTGTTGGTGGCCAGTTTATATCCACTTGTTCTTGTGTCCACATCGGGGTTTAACTTAAATAACTCCTCTCCCTCCCTTGGTATTTATTCCCCTGATGTATTAATAGAGAGCAATCGTATCTCCCCTCAGCCTTTTTTTTGTTAGGCTAAACAAGCCAAGCTCTTTGAGTCTCCTCTTAAAGGGTAGGTTTTCCATTCCTCAGATCATCCTAGTAGCCCTTCTCTGTACCTGTTCCAGTTTGAATTCATCTTTCTTAAACACGGGAGACCAGAATTGCACACAGTATTCCACGTGAGGTCTCACTGGTACCTTTGATAATGGTACTAACACTTCCAAATCGCTACTGGAAATACCTCGTCTGATGCATCCTATGACTGTATTAGCCTTTTTCCACAGCCGCATCAAATTGGCAGCTCATAGTCATCCTGTGATCAAACAATCCACTCAGGTCTTTCTCCTCCGTCGCTTCCAACTGATATGTCCCCACCTTATAGCAAAAATTCTTGTTGTTAATCCCTAATTGCATGACTTTGTACTATTAAATTTCATCCCATTTCTATTGCTCCATTTTTCAAGGTCATCCAGATCTTCTTGCATGATATTCTGATCCTCCTCCATACTGGCAATACCTCCCAACTATGGGTCATCTGCAAAATGTATTAGCACACTCCCACTTTTTGTGCCAAAGTCACTAATAAAAAGTGTTAAATAAGATTGGTCCCAAGATGGATCCCTGAGATACTCCACTAGTAACTTCCCTCCAGCCTGACAGTTCACCTTTCAGTATGATGGAGTGCGACTCACCCCTGCGGCACCTCCTGCTGGTTGTCCAGGGAATTAGCACTGCGCCTTCTTCTGGTAGTGTCTTGCCCGCTGTCACCTCTGTTCTGGATCCATGTCACTCCCAAGACCATGGCGTTCTCTTCAGTGACACTGTCCTCTGGCTGTGCCACACTCTATGATCCCATCTTTCTGGGTGGACCTGCAGTCTACTGTCCAGCCACTCCCTTCAGTGGCAAACTGCAGTCCACGGTCTAGCCAGCACCCTCTTTGCCCTTGCCTCAGGGCCTCAGTCTGCAGATCCCTGCAGCCTGCCAGGAGCTGCCTTTAGCTCTCTGGGTCTCTCCCTGAAGCACTGCTCTGCCCAGGGGGCTTGCTGCCCTCCACCTGCTAGGCAGCCAGTCCTCCTCCCTTCTCAAGCTCCAGGGAGTGACTGACTCTGCTCTGTTCTGCAGCCCTTCTTATATGGGCCAGACCCGCTCTATTGCCTGCTCCTATAAGCCCTTCCGTGATTGGCTGCCTCCTGCACAGGCTTCCCAGGGCTGCTTATAACCCCTTTTCTGCCAGTGTGGGGCAGACATCCCACCACATTTATCAACCTTTCAATTCTCATATTAATCCCCATCTTCTCCAATTTAATTAATATTTCCCATGTGCAATTGTATCAGATGCCTTACTGGCATCTGGGTAAATTAGATCTACTGCATTTCCTGTCTAATAAATCAGTTATCTTCTCAAAGGAGGAGAGCTGGTTGGTCTGGCATGATCTACCTTTTGTAAAACCATGTTGTATTTTATCCCAATTACCATTCACCTCTATGTCCTCGACTATTTTCTCTTTCAAAATTTGTTCCAAGACTTGCATACAATTGAGGTCAAACTAACAGGCCTGTAGTTTCCTGGATAACATTTTTTCTCTTTCTTAAGAATAGGAACTATATTAGCAATTCTCCAGCATAGGGTACGACTCCTGAATTTACAGATTCATTAAAAATCCTTGCTATTGTGTTTGCAATTTCATTCACCAGTTCCTTTAATATCCTTGTCTGGAGATTATCCAGGCCCCCCAGTTTAATCCCAGTAAACTGTTTGAATTTGGTTTACATCTCAGATGTGGTAATTTCGACTTCCATATCGTCATTCCCATTAGCCATCCTGGCTCTACCCCTACCCCTAAACTCCTCATTAGCCTCATTAAAAATGTAGTCAAAATACTGGTTCGGGTGTTGGGCCATGCCTAGATTATCTTTAATCTCCACCCCCATCCGCAGTGCTTAGTGGTTCTACTTCTTCTTACTTTGTTTCCTTTTTATTGATATTGCTATAGAACCTTTTACTATGGGTTTTAATTCCCTTTGCAAGATCCAACTCTGCATGGCTTAGCAGTTCTCACTTCATCCAGACATTTTCTGACCTCCAAGAGGTAGCTTTCCTTTCTGATCCATCCCATCTTCCAGTCCTTCTAGAATTTCGGCTTTCTCTTAATCACCTGGTTGAGATACTTGCTCATCCAGCTTGGTCTTCAACCCTTCCCTACGAATTTTTCCCCCTGGCTTGCGATGAAAGCTTCTAAAAGTTTCTACAATTTTGACAAAGTAATTGCAAGCCTCCTCCACATTCAGATTCTTGAATTCTTCAGGCCTGTCCACTCTCCTAGCTAATTGCTTTTTAAGTTTGTCCTTTGGAAATCAAGGACCCCAGTTGCAGATCTATTTTTGTTTATCTTCCATTTAGTTTAAACTGAATTAGCTCATGATATTGGTCAAGCACGCAAGGGTGTAATCAGGAAGGTCAAAGCACAACTGAAGTTGAGGCTAGCAAGGGATGTGAAGGGTAACAAGAAGGCTTTCTACAGATATGTTAGTAACAAGAAGAAGGTCAGGGAAAGTGTGGGACCCTTACTGAATGGGGGAGGCAACCTAGTGACAGATGATGTGGAAAAAGCTGAAGTACTCAATGCTTTTTCTGCCTCAGTCTTCACGGACAAGGTCAGCTCCAAGACTGCTGTGCTGTGCAGCACAATATGGGGAAGAGATGAGCAGCCCTCAGTGGTGAAAGAACAGGTTAAGGACTATTTAGAAAAGCTGGACATGCGCAAGTCCATGGGTCCAGATCTAATGCATCCAAGGGTGCTGAGGGAGTTGGCTGATGAGATTGCAGAGCCATTGGCCATTATCTTTAAAAACTCGTGGCTACCAGGGGAGGTCCCGGATGACTGGAAAAAAACAAATATAGTGTCCATCTTTAAAAAAGGGAAGAAGGAGAATCCAGGGAACTACAGACCGATCAGCCTCACCTCAGTCCCTGGAAAAATCATGGAGCAGGTTCTCAAGGAATCCATTTTGAAGCACTTAGAGGAGAGGAAGGTGATCAGGAACAGTCAACATGGATTCACCAAGGGCAAGTCATGCCTGACCAACCTGATTGCCTTCTTTGATGAGATAATTGTCTCTGTGGATATGGGGAAAGCAGTGGACATGATATATCTTGACTTTAGCAAAGCTTTTGATACGGTCTCCCACAGTATTCTTGCCAGCAAGTTAAAGAAGTATGGATTCGATGAGTGGGCTATAAGGTGGATAGAAATCTGGCTAGATCATCTGGCTCAACAGGTAGTGATCAATGGCTTGATGTCTAGATGGCAGCCGGTATCAAGCAGAGTGCCCCGGGGTCAGTCCTGGGGCCGATTTTGTTCAACATCTTCATTAATGATCTGGACGATGGGATGGATTGCCCCCTCAGCAAGTGCATGGATGACACTAAACTGGTGGGAGAGGTAGATATGCTGGAGGGTAGGGATGGGGTCCACAGTGACCTAGACAAATTGGAGGACTGGGCCAAAAGAAATCTGATGAGGTTCAACAAGGACAAGTGCAGAGACCTGCACTTAGGACGGAAGAATCCCATGCACTGCTACAGGCTGGGGACTGACTGGCTAAGCAGCAGTTCTGCAGAAAAGGACCTGGGAATTACAGTGGACGAGAAGCTGGATATGAGTCAACAGTGTGCCCTTGTTGCCAAGAAGGCTAATGGCATATTGGGCTGCATTAGTAGGAGCATTGCCAGCAGATTGAGGGAAGTGATTATTCCCCTCTATTCGGCACTGGTGAGGCCACATCTGGAGTATTGTGTCCAGTTTTTGGGCCCCCACTACAGAAAGGATGTGGACAAATTAGAGAGAGTCCAGCGGAGGGCAACGAAAATGATTAGGGGGCTGAGGTACATGAGTTATGAGGAGAGGCTGAGGGAACTGGGCTTATTTAGTCTGGAGAAGAGAAGAGAAGAGAAGAGAAGAGAAGAGAAGAGAAGAGAAGAGGGAGGGAGGGATTTGAGAGCAGCCTTCAACTACCTGAAGGGGGGTTCCAAAGAGGATGGAGCTCGGCTGTTCTCAGTGGTGGCAGATGACAGAACAAGAAGCAATGGTCTCAAGTTGCAGTGGGGGAGGTCTAAATTGGATATTAGGAAACACTATTTAACTAGGAGGGTGGTGAAGCACTGGAATAGGTTACCTAGGGAGGTGGTAGAATCTCCATCCTTCAAGGTTTTTAAGGCCCGGCTTGACAAAGCCTTGGCTAGGATGATTTAGTTGGGGTTGGTCCTGCTTTGAGCAGGAGGTAGGACTAGATGACCTCCTGACGTCTCTTCGAACCCTAATCTTTTATGATTCTACGATCACTTGAACCAAGGTTGTCCCCACAACCAGTTCTACGAGATCCTCACTGCTCACCAATACCAAATCTAAAATGGCATCACCTCTTGTTGGTTCAGCAACTGTTTGGTGAATAAATCTGTCAGCTATCACATCCAGGAAAATCTGGGCCCTACTATTATTAGTAGCAGTTGTGTGATGAGAGACTTTATTTTCCCAGATATAGATTGGAGGACAATTCCCAGTAGAATTTACTTCATTAAAAACATTAAAGAGGTCTCTATCCATATCCAAATCAGATCCTGGGGGTTTGTAGCATACCCCAAGCACTATCCCAGGAGAATCTCTAGTAGCTTTCTTCCCCAAAGTGATTTCGGCCCAAACAGACCGTCTTATCCATTCCATCACTTCTAATTTCTTTACAGTCTACCACATCATTGATATACAATGCTACTCCACCAGACTTACCTTTATTTCCTGAACAGCACATACCCTTCAATCTCCGTACTCCAGTCATGACTACTATTCCACCATGTTTCTGTTATCCCTATAATATCTGGTTTCACTTCCTGCACCAGTAGTTGTAGTTCCTCCATTTTGTTACCGAGGCTCCTGGCATTTGTGTACAGACATCTTAGCTGTTTCTGCTTGGCTTCTCCCAGATTCCTCACCTGATTGGGTACAGTCATTCTACTGCCAGTATCGCCTACCTGACTGTTAGCTTCATTGGTATTGGCACTATCTTTCTTCCTAATGTCCATTCTCCTGCCCACTGCTGTTCCTTTCCCCATTGCTGTATCCTTTCTTACTTGATTTTCTTCCCTCTCAATGTTAAAAATCAGGTGTTGAGATTACATGAGCATCTCCCAACGGTCTCCCCCGAGTTCCTAGTTTAAAGCTCTTTTAATCAGTTGTGCCAACCTCCATCCCCAAAGTCTATTTCCCTCCCTACTCAGGTGGAGCCCATCCCATGAGAACAGTCCTCTGTCCATGAATGCTTCCCAGTGGTCAAACATCCCAAAGTCCTCCTTATAGCACCACTGCCTGAGCCATGTGTTGATCATCATAATTTTGTTTCGCCTTCACTCTCTTCCTCTAGGGACAGGCAGAATCCCACTGAAGATCACACGAGTGTCCACTTCCTTAAGTGTCTTCTCCAGCCTGCCATAGTCTCCCTTGATATGTTCCAGCGAGAATCTAGCTGTATCATTTGTTCCCACATGAAAGACAATCAGTGGATTCTTTCTTGCTCCTATTAGGATCCTCTTCAAGCCTCAGGTCCATGTCCCGTATCTTAGCGGCAATGTTGGGTTACAAAGGCTGCAGGGGAAATGCTTTAGACTAGGAATAAACAGAATATAAACAAAAATCCCATAGAAACATCTCCACGGCTCTTAGATTTTGAGTTTAATTTAACTTGACTGTGTCCCTTAAGCTTATTTAAACTTTCAGTTTTGGTCATTTCAAATTACATACAGAATTTGTAGAGATTTAAGTTTGACAGGATGGAAGAAACTCCCTCCTAATTGGAGACGGCTTTATGCACGAGCAATGATGTTATGTTTCCACACACAGAGTAAAACATGTTCTTTCAGTCTCAGAAGACTTATTTTGAGATAAAGGGAAACAGATGCAAGAGAGAAGAAAAGTCATTTCTCCTTGGAAGAGGACTGTTTGTGTGTGCTCATGCACACTCATCTCTCTGTAGCAACCCCGAGAACAAAACAGCTGCTGAGCTCTACACATAAGGAGTGTTTGAAGACATTTGAAGGTGTAGTGCACAGAAATCCAAAAGGCATTATAGTTTTTTGCACACCATGCTTTTCAGGAATGGGGGCTAAAAGAACTCAGTTGGCCACGGTACTTAAAGAATCAGCTGAAGCAATCTCAGAAGCATTAGCAATGATCTCTGAGAACTCCTGGAGGACTAGTGAGGTCCCAGAGGACTGGAGAAGGCAAACAGTACCTGTCGTTAAAAAGGAGAACAAAGAGGACCCAGGGAATTCTAGTCTAGTCAACCTAACTTTGATACCTGGAAAGATACTGGAACAAATTATTAAACAATCAATTTGCAAGCACCTAAGGAATAACAGGGTGATAAGTAATCACCAGCATGGATTTCTCCAGAAGAAATCATGCTAATCCAACCTAATTTCCTTCTTTGACAGTGTTACTGGCTTAGTGGAGGGGGAAGCAGTATGCATTATTTATCTTGATTTTAATAAGAGCTTTTTTTAATAACAGCTTTTGACACTGTCCCCCAGGATATTCTCAGAAACAAAACTAGGAAAATGTGGTCTAGATGAAATTCCTATAAGGTGCCTGCACAACTGGTTTAAAGAGTAGATATCAATGGTTTGCTGTCAAACTGAAGTGAAGTATCTAGTGGGGTCCCACGGGGTCTGTCCTGGGTCTGGTACTAGTCAATATTTTCATTAATGGGATAATGGGAAGGGGGAAAGTATACTTGTAAAATCTGTGGCTGACACCAAGCTGGGAGGGGTTGCAAGCACTTTGGAGAACAGGATTAGAATTCAAAAATGACCGTGAGAAATTGGACAATTGGTATGAAATCAACGAGATGAAATTCAGTAAAGACATACGCAAAGTACTATATTCAGGAAGGAAAAAAAATAAAATGCACAACTACAAAATGGGAAGTAATTGGCCAGACGCTAGTACTGCTGAAAGGGATCTGGGGAGAATACTGGATCACAAACTGAGTATGAGCCAACAATGACGCAGTTGCAAAAAAAAGATGATATAATCTGGGAGTGTTCCATGTAAGACGTGGGAGGTAACTGTCCCACTCTACTCGGCACTGGTGAATACTGTGACCAGTTCTGTGTGCCACGCTTTAAGAAAGCTGTGAACAAACCGGAGAGAGAGTCCAGAGGGAGCAACAAAATCGATCAAAGGGTTAGAAAACCTGACCTGTGAGGAAAGGTTTAAAAACCTGGGCATGTTCAGTCTTGAGAAGGGCTGCGCCAGCCTCTTCCCAGTGCTGGGGCGGGGGGGGGCCTGAGGTGAGCCTTAGACCCCCTTCCCAGGAGGCCTCGCCCCTCTCTGTGGCCCTGCTCCCGCTCCTCTTTCCCCCTGAGGCCCCACCGCTGGCCAGGCTGGAAGCCGGAGTGCGGTGCTGGCAGCTTGCAGGCAGTAAGAGCCACTTGTGCAGGGGGACCGTGAGAGGTGAGGCCCAGGAGCCTGGTCCGGAGCGGGTCTGGGATGTTCTGGGGAGCCCTGGACCCTCCACCTGCCCTGGGTGGAGTGCCCTGGTAGGCAGGGACATGGGCCGGGGGCTGGTCTTGAGCACCCTCGCCCCCCACCCGATCTTATTTCTCCGCTGCTGCTGGAGCTGGGTGCCCGGTCAGCACCTGCCACTCTTTCTGCTGTGTCTTCAGAGCTGGGCAGCCAGAGAGCGGCAGCTGCTACGGGGTGTCTACGGGAGGGATAAGGCAAATTTTGGGGTGGCTTTAGTTCTGCAGGCCCACCGCCCCTGGTCTGCAGGCAAGAAGACACAGAGGTAACCTATTAAGTCTTCAAATATGTTAAGCGCTGTTATAAAGAAGATGGTGATCCATTGTTCTCCATGTCCACTGCAG
This sequence comes from Chelonia mydas, assembly GCF_015237465.2. Taxonomy (NCBI): domain Eukaryota; kingdom Metazoa; phylum Chordata; order Testudines; family Cheloniidae; genus Chelonia; species Chelonia mydas. Next base: position 6,995,829 of record NC_057850.1, on the reverse strand, counting down.
GTAGAGCAAGAAGTAATGGGCTTTATCTGCGCAAGGGAGATTTAGGATAGATATGAGGAGAAGCTTTCTAACTTGAAGGGTAGTTAAGGTCTGGAATAGGCTTCCAAGGGAAGTTGTGGAATCCCGGTCACTGGAGGTTTTTAAGACAAACATCTGTCCGGGATAGTCTAGGTTTAGTTGGTGCTGCCTCGGTGCAGGGGGCTGGACATGACGACCTCTTGTGGTTGCTGCTAGACCTACATTTCTCTGATTCTGCAGTTCTGACAAGTAATAATGTTTAGGCAGGGGCGCTAACCTGGAATTTGGCACACCTGGATTCAGTTCCCTTTTCCACCACAACCTGGCTGTGTGACCTCAGGGAAGTCACCTAGCCTCTCTGTGCTTCTGTTCCCCACCTGTAAGATGGGGAGAATAGCACTGGGCTACCTCACAGGGTGGTTGTGAGAATCAATACATTTAAGATTACGAGGTGCACAGATACTGTGGTAACTATGGCTATCTACTTAGGTAGATAGAAAGGGGCACAACTCAGATCGGCCCAGCCACCAGCTCCATAAACAGAACTGAACGGGGGACCCCACTGAGCAGTTTGGATTCCTCCCACACTTGTAAGGCCAGCTCTGTGTCTTATTCAGCACTGTAGCAGACCTATGGTTGGTTCCAAAAAGAGTTCCCTCTGAATCGAAACCCACTAGGAATCTACCAGTTGCTAGGGTACTTCTTCAAATAGCACATTGCCATCAAGAATGCACCAACAAGTCATTGCATTTGGAAACGGGGCTGTGGCTGGAGGAGAAAGCTTGCACTTTGCTTCACAACAATGCACAGCATCAGGGAGTATACTGAAGGTTGGTACTAACCAAAGGGCTTAAAGCCCAGACTTGTTCCAAGCCTTTTCAGTGATTTATAGTAGGAGACTATGTTAGATTGTCTGCTGAGCAGCTCCAGTATTAACATAAACAGCCCCATCCCAGTCTACGCTATAATTATCTCTGAAAAAACCCACAGATGTTGCGAGGCTATGCTAGGGTGAGTCATTTATTTACTTTTATAAACATCACTTATTCAGGGATAGTCCTATCAATTCTTCATCAATTTTTCAAGGCAAGTCTGATCATTATCACAGGATCAACCTGGGACTGAGTGTATGTGAACCAAGCCAGGATCAAATGCCGGTGACAGTCAGTGACGGGCAAGCTTCATGGGTGTGGGGTTGCTTCTGGCAAACACCAAAGGACCTGATCTTGTGAGGTGCTAAGCACCAGTGTTCCCTCTAATTTTTTCCACACACGTGCAGAATGAATTTTGTTATGTGCACCAATATGGAGGTGATGTGTCACACATCACCTCCATATTGGTGCACATAACAAAATTCACGCTGCGGGGGTGGGGCCGAGGGGTTCAGAGTGTGGGAGGGGGCTCCAGGCTGGGGCAGAGGGTTGGGATGTAGGATGGGGTGAGGGCTCTCGCTGGGGGTGCAGGCTACCCCGGGGCTATGGCAGGGAGAGGACTCCCCCCAGCTCTCTCTCCCCGCACCAGCACCTGAGTTGTGGGGAGAGGTGGCTCTCTCTGCCATGGCAGCTCCAGGCCTGAGGCCATAGGATAGGCACATCTTCCCTGGCCCCAGCAGGTCCTGGGCTGGGCTGGGGCACCTCTCCCCCATCTGTGGCAGGTCTGGGGGGAAGCTGGGCTGGTGGAAGGGTGCCTCTCGCCAGTCTATGGCATGTCCGTGGGGGCTGGGCTGGGTTGGGGTTCCTCTCCCTGGGCTGCCGGTGACAGTCTGCCGCTTTGGTGCTCACCGGCGGCCTGGAGGAGTGGCAGCAGCTGCGGGCTCCTTTCCGCTCCCCAAATCACTGCTGCCTGTCAGTGACGGGGGTGGAGAGAGGAGCCCTCAGCCACCTGGCTGAGAGGAGTGGGCCGGTGGGCCTAGAGGAGCACGGGCGAGAGGCTGGAGAGGAGCCAGTGAAGTGGAGTGCTGGGGCTGGGCCGGCGGGGTCCCTGCTAAGTGTGGGCCTGGTGCCATTATAAATCCGGTATTGTCCGGGTTGGGTCGGAGGAGGGGCGCCGTGCCAGGTTCGGGGCTGAGGGAGAGGCATCTCTCCGCGCCACAGCCCTGAGCACCTGTGCGGTGCTTCATAAGCTGCTGCGCGGCCATGCAGCTTAGAGGGAACTTAGCTGAGCACCCACAACCTCCACTGATTTCCATGGGAGTTGTAGACATTTGGGCCTGGGCTACACCTGAAACTTAGGTTGACGTCACTCAGGGGTGTGAAAAACTAACACACCTGAGAGACATAGTTAAATCAGTCTAAGCCCTGGTATAGACAGTACTAGGTCGACAGAAGAATTCTTCCATTCATTTAGCTTTTGCGTCCTGAAGAGGTAGATGAACGGTGGCAATGGAAAACCCCCTTCTGTTCCCATAGCAAGTGTCTACACTATGGTGCTTGTTGGAATTTCCAGTCTCTCTCTGGGATGTCCGGTCTACTCAGAAAAGGCTCAGAAGTCGACACTTTAATTGAAAAAGCCTTTATTAATTCAAAGGCTGTCAGCCCAATAGCACAAACATAACAATTTGCTATCCCCACTTAATTACTGCAGCCAAAGTAGAACCCATCAAATGTCCAGGTGCTCTGTATTCTTGGCTACCTACAAACATTCTGAGCAAAAAAAAAAAAAAAAAAAAAAATCAAAAACACAACAACCCCCAAACCCTGCTATTGTTAGCCCTGTGCAGAGCACCCAGAGCTGGTTTTAACCAGATCTTGACTACTACTGGTCACCCTTACTTCCTGGTTAGGGCAATCAAAGGCCAAACAAATTCTGCCAGCAACAGCATTACATAGGCATCATTTATATTTCTTCAGTCACAACTGCAGCAGCATGGCTATTCTGCTGTAGCATCGGCAGTGCGGACACACCCTTGGTCCCTCCTAGGATCAGGACTTTGAAAGGTGACCTGGACTGCTTGAGTCTGCAAACTTGGGCTGGAAACCTCACTCAGCATAAGCTTTCAGAAAAGATTTTCTGCTCTTCTAGGGCATGATCCTCAGCTGGTGTAAATCAGCATTGCTTGATTGACTTCAGTGGAACACCGAGTTCAGTGAATCTATGCCAATTGACACCAGCTGAGGATCCAGCCCCTAGTTCCTGAGGGGTTGGATTATCAAGAGGTCTGCCTCAAACAAAAGTGGCGGCTTCTGGCTAGGTTCAAGATCGAGGAGACGAGGTTCTGATTTTTACCAGTCCGATGGTCACTGGGAATTTCAACACGTGGCCAAAGGTCTGGAAAGAGGGATGTACAAGCAGGATGCATTTTTTTTGTCATCTACAAAGTTTTCTTTAAGTTCAGTTGCATTAATCAGGATTTCTGAGGTAAGGAATGCACACGAGGGATGGGGGAGATGCCTCCAAATCTTGGAAAGGGAGGGCAGCAAAATGAGCAGTTCACACCCTGTAATCTGAGCCATTGTGTTTCCCCACGCTAAACATCAGCGGATGGCTTGAGCTTTAACCTGGGGTGATCTATTAGACTGTAAGGTAGAGAAGGAATACAATTAACTTTCTAAATTAATGGGGTGTTTAATTTTAAAGTGAATTTAGTGCTCGTGAAAGGTGCTGGATTGGGGATCAAAATCCCTGCATTTATCCACAAAATGAAACAATGACAGCACAATCTGTCCTCTGAACTGGTGAGAGTCCCTCTAAATGGTGAGAGGGGAGTTTGCTGTCCAGGCCTGTTGAGTCCTCCACCTGTCTGTTGAATTCACCACTGATTAACTCTGTTTGCAGTGCTCTTGTAGCAGAGTCAGTCCTGGGATATTAGAGAGATGAGGTAATATCTTTCACTGGACCAACTTCTTTGGGTGAGAGAGACAAATTTTTGAGATAGGTGCTGGAACAAGGGGTGCTGCTGCACCCCCTGGCTTGAAGTGGTTTCCATTGTATATGGGGTTTACAATTTGGTTCAATGGCTCTCAGCATCCCCACTATAAAAACCGTTCCAGCACCCCTGGGCTCTGAGCTAGAGAGAGATCTTCTTCAGGTCTGGGGAAGGTACTAAATACAAGGTGGAACAGATTGTTTAGTATAAGTAATTAAGATGTATTCCTAAGGATCATTGAAGGTGAAATGGCCCTTAACACCTCTCCAGTCATAGGACAAAAAAAAAGAGGAATGGGGGTGAGTGGGTTACAGATTGTTATAACAAACCATAAGTCCAGTTTATTTATTAAGCCCATGATTTTTAGTGTCTAGAAAAAGGCTGAATTTAAACTCCCAGGCTCACCTTTGGATGGTGGTGGGCAAGTTTCCTTTGAGCATGAGGACGGAGTAGTCAGCGCTGGAGTGACCATTTTGAGATAAGTGTTTGCCCACGGGTGACATGGCATTCTTGTCTTATCATTTTTCTGCATGAGTTTCATTTGAGAGCATAGAAGCAACCTGACACATTAGCTGATGTTTTCAAAACTGGCGTACGGTTTTCAGAGGCCAGCTTGAGACACCTGAAAGGGGCCTAGTTTTCAGAAAGTGTTGACCCCTCGGAGAATCTGACCTCTTTTAGGTATCTGAAGTTGGCACCCAAAAATTGAGACTAAACCCACTAATTACATGTAAAAATATTAAGTATTGATCACTGCACTCAATAACTATTATGGAATAAATGAAACCGCTCAACATCTACAGATTATGGGATTTCATATGCTACATGGCACATCCAGGCCAGTAAGAATTTTTTTTTTTTAAATGGATGAGCAGCCAGAAGGATTCCTTACATATGACCTTTCAGTATCCTGAAGTGCTTGTCCCAAAATGCTCACAAAGAGTAGCTACTTTGCCCACCATTGAAATGCAGCCTTCTCTAGGTGAAAACATGCTCATCTTTTAACAGCTCACAGCAATACAGCAGTCTAGGACAGGATGTGAAGAATATTCGAGTAGAATGGGGAATTTAGGGAGGCAAAATATAATTAGCTAGTTGGGATTTGGCCAGACCAGAGATACCAAGCCTGTTCTGCCAAAAATACCCCAAGATCTGCAATGACCATAGGTGATCAGGACCTTCTTGATTTGTCTCTTTCAAGATATGGCTTGGAAGCTGGTGGGGTGACAGCAGAATAGGTCAAGTGACCATATTGCCCAAAGGGAAAAGGGGATGCCCCGCAGGACTTGCCTGAGCCCACCTCCCCCCACATGGGGTTCGTCCAAACCACCTGTTGCTGCTCACCTGAGCCCCTCCCATTCCACATGAGACTGGCCCTCTCCCTCCCTGTGGTACAGGGCTGGACTGAGCCGCCGGCCAGCGCTGCTTGTCCGAGCCCCACCATCTGCCCCCGAAACGTTCCCTTGTGTCCCCCCTATGAGGGCCCCACTTTTTTTTTTTTTTTTTTGACAAAACTGAGCATTTGTCTCATTTGCTCTTGCCAACTGATGATCAATCAACAAGAACAAACGGGACAAATGCCCAGATTTGCCAGAAGAGTCAGGGCATCCAGGAGAGGGTTTAAAAAGGGCAGGAGGAATAGCTCAGTGGTTTGAGCTTTGGCTTGCTAAACCCAGGGTTGTGAGTTCAATCCTTGAGGGGGCCATTTAGGGATCTGGGGCAAAAATTGCGGATCAGATCCAGCTTTGAGCAGGGGGTTGGACTAGATGACCTCCTGCCTTCCCTTCCAGCCGTGAGAGTCTGACTGTCCTGGCCCAAACCGGCTGCAGAACCTCCTTACGGAGGAGCCAGCCTGAATCAGAAATGTTTCATCAGAAGCAAACAAAAACCTGTCCCCCTCCTCCCACTCTGCTTTCCCCAGGAAATCTCTTCCACGGATCGCCTCTCTCCCTCTCCCTCCTTCTGCCCTGGGAGTTCCCCGGGCAAACCAGCCTCTCGGCCGGCGGCGGTGGCGGAATCTCCCCCAGCCCGGGGAGGGGAGGCAGGGCGCTCCTGGCGCTGGAGAGAGGGATCCGCCTGCAGCGGGGGAGGGATTTGCAAGCCGAGCCGCCCCCCCCAGATCGGGGTGAAGGAAGCCGCTGGCCGGGCACCCTGGGGGCGCGGCGCCTGCACGAATCAGCGCTGGGGTGCGTGGGGCCAGGGGTAGGAGAAGGCGGCCGCGGGGGGCCGGGGGCTCTGACTCACGCTGCTCGGGCGTTTGCTGCGGGCAGGACCTGGGGGGGCGGGGGCTGCCCCCGCTGCACGGACTCTGCGGAGCCGCTAATTGCGCCGTGCAATTAATTCAGGCGCCGGCGCACCCCGCCAGCTGCGCGCTCATTGGCGGCTCGGGGGTGTGAAGCCCTGGGCGGGGCCCACGCGGCCCCCACGCCGCCCCGCACACGCGTGGGCCGCCCCACGCGAGACGAGGCCCGCGGCGGCGGCGGGGCGAGCTGCGGGGGAGGCGCTGCAGCCAGGGGCGTCCCTCCCGCCGCGGGCTCTGGGCCGGCTGCGGCGCCAGTGGGCGTGTTACCGGGGGTTTCGGGGGCCCGGGACGTACCCCTCGCCCGCCCCGCGCCGCGGCTGGAAACGTGCCTCCCGTGAGAGCCAGGTGAGCAGAGCAAGGCGGGATTAGGGCGAGCTCCCGGGCAGGACACGAGACGTGACCGCACCAGGCTGCTGCGCTCGGGCATCTGAGTCTGCCTCCAGAATCGGGCCCATCGCGCTTGTAGAGTTATATTAAAAAAAAAAAATCAATCCCATTTGGATTATTCCTTCCCCACCTCCCTCCTGGCCAAGGGCCTCATTCTTGCATCTTCCCCCAGTTGCTTTTTGCACTTCCTGCCTCCCTGTGTAAGGAGACGGGGACTATGGGGGGGAGAGGCTGGGCACACGGGCTTCCTGCCTCAACAAGAAGCATCTGATAGCCCATTAAAGAAAATCCTTTTCTCACGGGGGGGCTGGGGGAGTCTGGGTGTTGAGTCAGACCTTTGACACTTTTAGCATTCACCCATCATATGATTTTAACTTTGGACCATTGTCATGGGGTCATGTAACATCCCAACCCCTAGAGAGTTGCTCATTTTAATTTGCTAGGGAGGTGTATGACGTGATAGGGAGGCAGTGTTGCTGAGAGGTTAAAATGGCACTATGAGACAGAACTGCTGGATTTTCTCCCCCACTCTACAATTTAGTCACCTTGTGGCTTTGGATAAATATCTTGAGGGTTTTTTTTCCCCCTGTCTCAGTTTCCTCCTCTGTAAAATGGGGATAATCCTATTTAACTATAGCACAGGTTCATTGCATGGATAATCCCATTAATGGTTTATACAGTGCTTTGGGATCCTTGGTGAAGGACAGTGTGTAGGTGCAAAGTCTGGGTATGAAGAATAACTACTGTCACCCAGGGCAGGGAGAGAGGATTCCACCTGCTGCATTTTGAGTAGGCTGGAAAGGAACATGACAGCGTCAGAAGAGGCTGGAACTGTGCAGTCAGGTTCATGACATTGTTAAGACTGACGTGGGGTTTTTTTGTTTGTTTGTTTTTTGAATGGCCACTTGGCCATGGAATTGCCATGGGGGCAGGGAGTTAAGCTGGTAAAAATGGCCAACGTTGGTTTAAAACCAAAGCAAACCAAACATCTTCAACAGCTGGAGGAAGGGTCTGAAAACCAGTTAGCCTTGTCAAAAACTGGGCAGATGGCCATCCCAGTTGAGGTACTGTACACAACTGAGCACAACCCTTGCGTGATAAGCCACCTGGCTTATAGGTAATTGGAAATTGTGGAGCAAAATCTTTAGCCAGACATGATGCCAGGCATTAGCAGTGTAAACGCTGTGATACCTGTTGCTGGAGGGAAGATAGAATCGATCAGCGATAAGCTGCAATGCTGTGCCGTAATCCTCTTTAAAAAGGTCACTGGGACCTACACCAGCAGTTCTCCTTCCTCCTGTCCCTCATTGTCAATCTATTGCATCAGTGGAGTTAACACATTAGCTGAATCCCCAGCCCTGCATGGCAGCTGGAATCTGTGCACACGGGTTCGAAAGTCTGAACGAGGACCTTCATGGGCCTTATACCTTCACAGTTTGTACTTGGCATGTTCACCCATACCTCTTCCATCACTACCTGTGCTACACTGCTATTTATATGTGCCCGGGAGCAGTGCAATCGCACCCCTTGCTCATAGTGTAGATGTGGCCATAACGAATAGGCAGTGGCCCTACCAGGTGAACCGGAAGGGGGAACCTCCATAAAGCTTGTCTTGGCTGGAAATTGCTCCATGTATATTTCACACGCATACAAATTTAAGGTGTGGGACCAAACGTCTCTCTCTCTTGATAAACGGCAAGAGTGGGACTGCAGAGTGAATGAATCCCAGACAAATGCTGAATCACCCACTTTGTAAGAAACATAGGAATTGCCAGACTGCATCAGACCTGAGGTCCATCTACTCCAGTATCCTGTCTCCCACAATGGTCAGTACCAGGTGTCTCTCAGGGAGGTGCAAGCAACCTTACGTTAGACAGATGTGGGATGACCTGCCCCCCACATTGTTTCCTCCTAATCTTCTAGTAGTCGGAGACTGGCTTAAGCTCTGAAGCAGGAGGTTTACTTGCTCTTCCATAATTTGTTTGCCTTTGTTATCATCACTTTGGATATTCTTGTTATCTATATACATGTCCAACCACTTTTTGAATCATGCTAAGTTTTTGACTTCCACAACGTCGCTGGCAATGACTTTGACAGGTGATTACGCAGTGTGAAAAAGTATTTTTTTATCTGTTTTGCAGTTGTCTCCTTTCAGTTCCATGGAATGCCCCCTTCTTTTTGTGTTGAGAGACGGGGAGAACAGAAGCCCACGGTTCCTGGAGAATAGGCTCCCTTACGCCTCTTGGTAATAGGACACAGAGTAAAGCTGTGCAAAAACCAGGCACAACTCGCCTGGCTTGAGCTTTCCACAGAGCCCTGCTGATAAGTTTTGCAGTAGCTCTATTACCCAGAATCCGCTCTGGTGTTTGTTACAGTGTTTAGGCAGCTGTTGCACTGTCTGACCACCGGCTGCCAGCTGATCAGTACAGTCGCACTGGTACTTTATGGCCATGTCTTTGTTGTATCTAGGGTTGTCTCTCATCTTATATTTAAAATGTAAGCTCTTGGAGGCAAGGACTGTCTTGTTAGCACAATGGGGCCCTCTAGGCAGTACTGCAATACCAATAAATAGGACCTAAAATGCCAGGGAAGTGTAGAATTTGGGTTAGATGTTGTGGTTATATTCCACCCGCACACCCATCACAGAGAGAAGCAAGATGATGGGGAAAAGGAATGGGGGCTAGCACAGAGGGCAAAGGTTTGAGACAGCTACCCCGTAAGTCTGTATAGCTGACAATATGCTTTCCACTGAAATGCAGCCTGGCCTAGGAAGCATGTGGGAAATGGGGCTCCCAGGGAGTGAGTTGGGGGTGGGTCAGAATCTAGGGAACCGCTGCTGTAAGTGGTATGCTTCTGCTCCTGCACAGAGTAACATCTGCATCAAAATCCCAGATGAGCGGCACTGACTAGCCCAGCACGCTCTGTGACTCCCATCAGAGGTGGATGTGGGAGCCCTAGAAATTGGAGATGGAAAAGCCCTGATAGGTCGCTTCTCCACTCCTCTTCCAGGGCAGGTGGTGGTCCTTAAAGTATATTCCTTGGCATTGTAGCCAGTCTAGTTTCTTGATGAGGCTTCACCACTTCCCTTGGGAGATTATTCCACAGCCTATAGGAGGATTCTCCTGATTGTCATCTTACATTTTCCTTTGCTCATTTTGTGCCATTATCCTTAGGTACCATTAGTACCATAAGCCAGACTGTATTGGGGAACTCAGCTGAGACTTCAGACACAGTTAAACACCTGGCCTTGAAGTACAGATTGGCCCAAATTGTGCATTTACCATCTTCACTGAATTGTGCTGTGAATTGACTGCTGACGTAATTCCTTTGATTTTAGTGGAGTTGCAGCCACTTACACCAGACTGAAATGTGATCCTTGTGACCTATGGGTAGTGTAATACCAAACTGTTTTTGCCTGTGTGGAAACTACTCACCTCTTCCCTTCAAAAACAATAGTAAGGCAGGAAAATGAGAACTGCCAAACTTCATCAGACCAGTGGTCAGTCTAGTCCAGTATCTGGTCTTTGAGAGTAGCCAGTATGAAATGCTTCAATGTTAGGTAGTTAAGACAATACCTGCAGATTGGGCAAACGTCTTCCTAAACCCATATAGTTACAGGTTTGGCTTATTCCCTGAAGCATCAGGGTTTAAAATTCTTCCAAAACATTTCATTTTTAAAAAAAATCCTTACTAACATATTCATGATATTTTTGGTATCCATTTGAATATCCAATATTTATTTTAATCCTGCTAAGCTTTGGGCCTCAATGATTTCTTGTGGCAGGGAGTTCCACAGAACAGTTGTGTGAAAAGATATTTCCCTTTATTAGTTTTAAATATTCAGTCTCTCTGTTGAATGGCATCTAGTTCTTGTTGCCTCATGACACAGGATAAATAGGTGCGACCCAACTGCTATACATAGATTGTAAACTCTTTGGGGCAGGGACTTTCTTTGTGTTGTGTTTGTGCAGTGCCTAGTGCAGTGGAGTTCTGGTCCATAACTGGCTACCCCAGTACAAATTAAAAACATTATCTCCATACAACTCATTATTTCAAATGCCTTTGTCCTGTGGTAGCTACTTTGCAGAAAGGGTTCTTGTGACCAGTTCCCCCTAGAACTGGGGTACCACTGAGGCCTCTAACCCACCAGCCTGGGCTCCCTCTCACCCTGTGCTGCTGTGACAAGCTGCAAAACTCTCCAGCCTGCACTTTCACCAGCATACATACAGGTAGGGACACACCCAGCTGCAGTTTCATGCAGACTCTCTAACCACCAGTTTACCAGCCTAGGACCGAGAACAGTACTGTCCTGTCCTGGTCAAATCTGGCCAGTATATGGATTTAATACCCGGTCCGCCTCTTCCTCAATGTGAAGAGAACAATGTACACGTGGTAACCAACCAGAGTGGTACACATGTGGTAACCAACCAAGTACTCCAGACAAAGCTCACTAGTTTGGATTAAAACATAAAATAAGTTTAACTACAAAAGATAGATTTTAAGTGATTGCAAGTGATAGCAAATAGATCAAAGCAGATTAACTAGTAAATAAACAAAACACAAATTAAGTTTAAGATACTAGAAAGATAGGATATGAACTAGCAAATTCTCACCCTGGCTGATGATACAGGCAGGCTGCAGATTCTTATGGGACAAGATGCACTTGCTTTACAGATTGGAATCCCCAGGTCTTTCATACACAGGCTAGAAATCCCTTTAGCCTAGGTCCAGCACTTCCCCCAGTTCAGTCGCTGTTCCTCAGGTGTCTTCTTGTGTGTGGCGTGAAGAACGACAGATGATGTTACTCCCTGCCTTATATAGCTTTTGCATATGGCAGGAACACTTTGTTTCCAAGCTTGGTTTCCAGACCAGTTTGTTGAAAAATAACATCCCAAGACAGAGACATGTAGTCTGATCACATGTCCTTGTAGAGTCATAGCTGCCATCACTCACAGGCTGTCTGGAGCTTTCTCAGGAGGGCTCACCAGGTGGGAGATGAGCTTCCCCTAAGGCTTATTGTTTTCCCTAATGGCCCATTGCCCTGAATAGGCCCTTCCCCACCCACTCTCTAGACTGAAATCATCTTGTCTAGGGGGATACCCAGATGTAACTACATTTGAAATACAGATACATAGTCAGTATTTATAACTTCAGATACAAAAATGATACATGCCTACAAATAGGATAATCGTATTCAGCAAATCGTAACTTTTTCAATGACACCTCACATGACTTATCATGTGCAAAATACATTATAATTATGCCATAATCATAACATAATATTACTAAGACAGATATGGGGTGCAGTGTCACAACTCTAATTACACCTTCTCCCTCCTTAGTAAGCAGTTCAAGGCTACCATGAAGCACATTGGATCCCTAACCTTCTTTGTCCTGCCACTTTGGGTATGTCTACACTGCACACTCACCCCGGGCTCTGACTTCGGTTTGAGCTTAAGACCTGCTTCCATCCACATACAGATCAGACTGACTCAGGTCAGCAAGAACTCAGGATCTAGGTCGTAGGATCTTGCTAGGAGGGTGGGTCAGAGCCTGAGCCCTGCTGTGACTCGGGTCCAGGCCCTGTCATTTTGCAACGTGGCTGCAGCTCAGACCCAAGTCAGAAGGTCTGAGCAGTGCAGTGCGGACATGTTAGCATGGCTGTGAGGCCCTGGTCCAGCCACTGTAAATCCTGGTTTACAATGGGGCTTGGAAACACTAAGTCCACAAGTGCATGCCCCACAGACATGGGTTTACCATGCAATGTAGTCATACCCTTTGCGTCCATTAGGCCTTGTGGTCTCTGGGCTTTCTCCCTTGGAAGCAGCACCAGATGCCAGCTCCTTTTCTGAAGGACATTGCATTCCCCACAAAGCACTCTGTTTTGCTGATCTGCATCTTCTAATTAAGAATAAAAATCTTTGGGGGAGAGGCGATGGAAGCAGGGGCGGGGGAGAAGAAATAAAAAAAAAAACAAAGTTTGAGAGAGGGTGTGCAATTCATTCTGGGCATGCACAATGCTAATACGCCTTTCCACCTACAGCTGCCCCCTTGCACAGCTCCAGGCCCCGCTCACATGGGGGAATGTCTCAGATGCCTTCGAACCGAGCACTGTCCCTCTGACAGTGAGGAGAAAGGGAGCTTGGAAGCACTTTTCATGTTGGTGTTTGTGGCTCAGCTCCCTCCCTTTCTTCTGTGCAAGCCATGCCATGTAATTAGCAGCCTCACTAGGGGCAGGAGGGGGGAGGGAGAGATCAAAGGGAATGGGGGTGAAACAAGGGGAGAAAGAAAGTCAATGGTGGGAGGATGTTGAGATTGGGGGAAAGGGAAGGAAAGGGAGAGTAAAGGGTGAGGGGGGCAGATGAGACCAGAGAGTAAAATGAAATGGGGGGGGGGCGGAGAAAAGGGGTCTAAGGAGCATGTTGAGGAGGAGGGAGGGAGGGAGTGGACAAATCTGGAGCTGTCATGGCAGGCCCTGCTGCTGACAGTCAGCACCCACTGGAGACTGCAAGGCCAGGCTGCCCCTGGTGGGCTGTCCCTGTAGGGGGGGCCCTGCTTGCTTGTTTGCCTCTCTCTTGCTTGCTCCCATGTCAGGAGGAAGATGCCCTTGTCCTGCCCAGTAGCTAAGGCCCAGGGTGGGTGGCAGGGGAAGTACCTTCTGTTGGGAAAACACAGGTGAAACAGGTCCCTGCCCCAGAGCAAGGGTGGGCAGCAGCCTGGCCGAAGGCCCTTTGCTTTGGTTCCTGTTCAGACTGGCTGCAGAAGAGGGACAGGATCCCTTTCCTCCCCCTGTTCTGAGCTCTGTAGCCTAAAGAGGAGGGCAGCATGTCCTAAGAGCCTGGCAGGATGCTCAGAGAGCTGGAGTCCCCCACCTCCTTACTGCCTCTTTACCCTCCCCGTGTTCGTTATCTTCCCCTCCTCTCTCTCTCTCTGCTTCCCTCTCGTCTCTCCCCTTCTTCCTTCTCTTTCCCCGTGTCTCCGCCTCTCCTCCCTTCATTCACAGGCAGCTCTCTGCCGGGAGGACGCAAGCTTTTCCAGCTTCCTTGCTGGTTAAACTCAAACCACTCCCCGCCCCTCTTTCACGAGGCTGCATCCCAGCCAGCGAGCGCCTGCTTCATCCAAAATGGGACAGGGGCGCAGTTCGGCCGCCTTCCCCCATAACCTGGTCTCCCTCGCTCCACACGTAGCTACATCTGGCGGCTCTGTCCCGTTCCGTGCGCAGGTTGCCGCATGGCAACCCAGCCGTGCACGCAAGGAGGGTTCATCTTTGCTCCTTTCTCCTGCCAGGGGAAACCTCTGTCTGGGGCAAATAAATCCAGGAGCCGGAATCTGAGGGCTTGGCCATCGCCCCCACGGGTAACTTCCAGCCTCTCTCGGCCGGGAAGCGGCAAGGCGTGGCGGCTCGCACTGTATCACACAGCCCGTGCCCCTGGGCCGAGGCAGGGCGCATCTTCTCCCTGGCGAGCGGGGCTGGCTCGCCGGCGAGCTGCCTCGCTTGCATTTCCCAGGCACTTCCCTTGTCTCTGGGGACGCAGCGAGGGAGGGGAATGCTGGCCAGGAGGAGGGAAGGAGACGGCGATGGAGGGAAGCGGGAGAGGAGGCAGGGGACAGGGAGCGCGGGGTCGGAAGGGGAGAGGTGGAGAGCGCAAGGGTGCGCCTATCTGTCCCCCCCCCCTTCCCTCCTCCTGGCGCTCTGCTTCTCTCCATTCCGGCCGCGCTTCTGCCCCCCCACCCCCTTAGCCCCCTCGTGCCTGGAGCTCCCCAGCGTGCGGGAAAGAGCCTCTCCAAAGGGAGCGAGCCTCTGAGGTCCCCGCGCCCCGCCGCGGGCTTCCCCTCTCTCCGCCGGGGCGCTGCGCTCCATCCGATCCGGCTTCGCGCCCAGCCCGGCCTCGCTGCTGCTGTGGCTGCAACCTTCCCGGGGGCTGGGAATTACCTACCTGGGCTCCTCACCACGCTGACACTTGAATGTGGTGATTTATGTGTAAGCAACAGCACACGCAGTAACCACCGCTGCCTCCCGCTTCCCCTTCCCCTCCCGGCTCCCCGGCGGAGCAAAGTTCTCCGGCGAGGCTGCGCTGCCCGGTTCGGGGCGCTCCCTCCGCTCCTGCCGCTCTCCGTCCCTCTCGAGCCCGGCCAGCGGAGCATGTGCCCGGGTCGGGGCTCGGTCTATAGCCGCCTGCTCCAGAGCTCGGTGTGTGTGTGTTTTATCCCTCCCTCTCTGCCAGCCCTGCCTCCCTCCCTCCCTCCCTCCAGCCCTGCCTCCCCCCCCCCCCCACTCTAATGTGTGATCTGGGAGGCTTATAAAAGCCTGATGTAATCCTTAATGCAGCCCCTGGCTACACAGACTGGATCTAGTTTCACAGAGAGGGAGAGCGAGCGAGCGTCTCAGAAGTGGGAATTAAAAAGAGGGAAAGGAAAAAAAAAAAAAGCAGACAGACCCCAGTGGATCTTAACCAACGTCTCTCTCCGGGGAAGACCGTCCTCTCTCTCCACACTGGTGGGAAAGCTACCCTGATCCTTCCTTTAATTTTTTTTTAAAAAGAAGACTTGATTGTCTCAGTGGATCTAATCATTTGTTGGTTTTTAATTGTATTTCCCCCGCTCTGCTGAGGATTCCTTTATTGATTGCTTTCCGCGTTTCTCTCCCAGCCGCCTTCCTGCAGAGACACCAAAGGTATTTTTCTTTTAGTTTTTTTTTTTTAAATCAAAGTTAAATATTTTGAATAAAGGAGAGGGTGGGGAGAGGAAGGAGGGGGGAGGGAAGAGGGCGAGCGAGCCAGAGCGCTGCCTCATTCTCCAGGACTTCACACGCTGCCAAATGTTTGTTTGGTTACCCCTGGATTTGTTGGTGGTTTCCATTTGGAATTGGACAGAAAGGGAGAGCGGGATATAATCTAGAAAGTCCATCAGGTAAGAGGCTTCTTTCTTATTGATGGGGGGCCGGGTGGGAAGAAAGAGAGGGGCACTTCCCCGGCTTGCTATCCTGCTTTGGGTGGAATGTGGGGACTTCTAATCATGGGAAGGGAAGGGAAAAAAGCAGGACCCGAGAATGAGAATCTGAGGTTCCCTTTGAACCAGACCCGGAGATCATGTCAAACCATTCCCCCTCTCCGATACATACTTTCTCCTCCCTTTCAGTTCCAAACCAAAGCTTCCTCCCTTCGATGTGAAGTTTTGGAGCTTTTGTAGGCGCGGGTCCGGTCGGTAACAGAAACCGGCACCGTGGAAAATACTGATGCGCTTAGAAAAAGCGCATGGATGTACGCACAGCCCGGGGAAATGAAGCACCCCTCCATAGGGATGCTTTTGGGGAACGGGGAAAAGGATATGAAAGGGGGGGAAAAAGAAGAGGAAACTAGCACCCTCCAAAGATTTCCACCATGCTGCAAAGCCAAAGTGGTCTAAGCTGCAAAGTAGCATGGGGCTAACTGTTGTTGAGAGGCAGATTTCAGGCTGACATGCCCTATACTGTGTTTAGTCTGCGAGGTTGGAAAACAAAGTGTGTGATGGAATCGCAGTTGTGTTTACTTACAGCGGGAGTGAATTGCCTTTCCGCCCCAGTCTCTCTCTCTCCAGGGGAGTTTTGGTAGCCATCCGTCCCTTCCTTTTTTGTTTTGTTTATCCTCCGCGCACCGCTGCAGGCAATCATTTGAAAAGGCGCAAACCTTTACCGTCCCTGTGTCTCCAGGTCTCCCCCCATCAACACTTTGTCTCACATCTTAGAAAACGATCCTTTAACATAGGTGCAGATCAAAGCTCTCCCCCCTCCTGCCCCCCAGTTCCCAGTGCGGCTGGAGATATTACCTGCTCAGTATTTTAAAACCCAGGCTCGAATTATCCAGCACTGTGAAAAAAGAAGACTCCATCAGGGATACTTAATTACAAGGCACCTTGTTCTAAATCACCCTGTGTGGCAATGAACAGCAGAATTTGTCGGTCTTTCCCTCTCCCCATCCACCTCTTCCTTTTTAAAATATATTTCACTGCGTGACATTCTATGTAGATGACATGATGGAGGTGGATCAACGTACGCTCCAGCCTTCACACATAGATATTTCGGCCAGGCTGTTAGGAAAGAGAAGGCTGAGGATTAATATGTATTTTTCCCAGCAATGTCCAACCGGATTCTGTCCAAGCACCGGATACAAAGAGGCAGGAGCTGTATGAATAATGTCACGGGTTTTCAATAAACTCAGCAAGATCGCTGGTACTTTTTTATTTACTGGAGCGCAGGGAGGCAAATGTATGACTCATGCAGGGTACCACTGCCCAGTTCATGCAAATAGTCCCAGTGAATTAATTGCACCGAGGAACGTGAGTATCAAGGCAAGGTCAAGGAGCCAAAGGGCAGAAAAAATAATAATAACAGAACAGCCCCAACTCTGGCGAGGCTCTTGCTATGCTCAGCTTCAAATTCTCTCGAAATATGTCTCTGGCAAGGTCCAGCGCAGTTGACATGCCTGGCGAGAGGGAAGAGCAAAGCCCACCTTGCTCAGAGGCTAAAACCTGCCTGTGCTAGTAAAGCGATTTTCAGCGCCTGAGATGCAAATGATCTCTGGAAGAAACACCCTGGGAAGGATGCTGTCATTGGACAAACAGGCGGACATTTGGAAGCACTTCGTGCCTGGTAAATGGGTCTCCCCCTTCCTTTCCCTCTCCCTTTACCTGTTGATTATTTCTTTCTTTCTTTGATCTCAATCGGCAGTTGCAGCCTTATTCAATTACCCCAGGTAGGCGGTGGAGTTGATTCTAGCGACTTTAATGAGGGCAGAGCAATGAGGGAATATTGGTAATAATGGGCATAAGCTTTGGCTATTGCGAAAAGAAAATAGATCAGCGGCAAGAGGAGCTTGGAAGCTGCATAAAGATGGGATGGGAGGCAGCCCGGGGATGTAATGGGAACAACCCCCCTCCCGCGTCCAATGTCTATCACATTGATTCCAAATTCACCTCTGTCCTGCAGTTCTTACTCCGGCTTCTCTCTCCGTTCTCGGGACCAACTCCCCCTCGACGCCCCTGGGAGTTGATTTGATCCAATGCCTATAACCGCTTTGCTTCGGATGCTGCTGAAAATCGCAGCGGCTGTAGATGCGGGCAGCTGGGAGGGGGTGTCGATCCGAATGGGGCACGTTTTTCATAATCCTTTGGGAAAGGGGGGGGGGGGAGGAGGCAAGGGGTGAAATGCTTTAAAAATCCAGACCGCTCCCACTGAGTGGTAGGCTCCCAAATGGACAGAGAGAGAGGCTGTACTAACTGTCCTTTGCTCCGGGAGCTGGAGGCGCTGGCAGAGATCTCATTTCACTTTCTAATCAAGGAGCAAGGATTATTTCGCCCCTGCTCGGTGGAGCTCTTCCATTCCGAGTTATCCCGGGGCCAGTGCGCATTATGCCTCCCGAACTGACTTCACTGCGGAGGACGCACTGGAAAGAGCTGAAGGGGGGGAGAGGGGGGAGACACTCCTGGCGCCTGGCCCTTGGCAAATCACCCGCAATTGAGCACTACCTGGGAAACTGAAATAGATGATCCTTCGCAGAATTACAGATCTGCGAGCCTTCCCTTCCCCAGCCAGCCCCCTGGCAGGTTTTGAACAAGGAGATTTGAATCCTCTGGGCTTGTGAGCACTATTGGGGTTGAAATGGCCTGCACGCTTCAAATGGATGTTCAGGGCGAGAGGAAAACGGATGGCTGGATGCATAACAGGTTCCAGTGAAGGCTGAAGTGCCATGGTTATGTATATCTGGTTATGGCTGTGCCTGATTAAGGGCGGTAGCAAATCTTCACAGCGCCACTGTGAGGTAGATAAATATTATCCCTCCCCCCTTGATTTATAAACACGGGGAAACTGAGGCAGAGAGGGTAAATTAGTCGACAGGGATTTGCGCTCCCCAGACGCGTCTGCCCCTCTGATTGGAGGGGGAGAGAGGGGTCCCAGTCCGCTCTCAGAGCTAAAAGCACTTGCCAGGAGCTACCCCCGAGAAAGAGAGAAGCCACCTGCTTTGTAACTCCCTTCCTTTGGTCTCAGCTGGGAGTCTACCCCCCAAGCTTGAGATGAACTGCAAGGCGCCGCTTTGTCTGCCTTCCCCTCTCCTTCCTGAGGTTACTGGCCCCACCATCCAGGCCAACTTCTGCAAGCCCCTTGGAGGGGGGGGGGGCGTTAAATAAAGCTAATAACCCAGCCAAATCTCCCATTTCTAACCCACTTTAGCAAACCCCATCAGAGATTTATCATGGGCAGGGTTAGCTTGAGAAGGATTATTACAGTCCCCTGCGTTTACTAGTTTATCTGGAGCTGTGCAGTAAGAGAGAGAGAGAGAGAGTGTGTGTGTATTTGGTAGGGGGAGGGGAAGAGGCTGTGTAGATCCATTTTTTTCTTTCTTGTTGCAAAGGACCCTGAGCCACAATCGTCCTTGCTGTAACTCAGCTGACTTCAGTGGATTTACACTTTGGCTGGATTTGGCCCTGGATGTTCTTGGGGTCTTTTTGGCTGGATTTAGCTATTCCTGATGACACAGAGTGACAGAGAGATGGCGCTCGCTGCTCAGTTATACTCCACCTGGGGGCCAAGTCTCTCTCTCTCTCTCTTTTAAAGTTAAATACCACTAAAGAATGGGTTCTTTTCCCTGCACTTTAAAAAAGCAGAGAAAGATGATGATGATAGCTGGAAATGCAATAAGTAAGTCTTCAAAACCTCCAGCGAGAGAGACCATATCAAAGGCGATTTAATATTTTTCCTTCTGTCTATAAAACATTTCCTTCCCAATCCAGAGATTTTCCTGATGCTGTTTAATCAACCGCTTCTCCCCCTTCGGCATCGCCTGGGTTTGAACATCAGCCTGTAAAACAGAGAATCTGTTCGGATTCTCCTCCACGGTGAAGAGATGCTGTCTGAATTAAATCCGCTCTGTATGTATAACAGGCTGTGCATAGATTTCATATCCAAGCCAATTAAGTGGGCACGTGTCTGCCCTTTGCCATGGTTTGTGTGTTTACTGTCTCCTTACACCCTCTGATGTCTGATAATAAGATGCTACTTGTGAAATGGTAGCCTGCAGTCAGATGGTGGGGGGTAAGGAGGAAGCATGTTTTAAGTCCACTCTTGCAGAAGCTTACTCACTTGAGTAACTTTACTCACCTAAGTACTCCAGTTACTCATGGGCATAAGTGTTTTGCAGAAATTGGGCCCTTATTTTCTTCATGGGGGATGGATGCTGATGGTGGTAAGGGGGTTAACTGGGTCTTCCTGAGCAAAGCTAAAATCAAATGTATTTTTTTCCCTAAGAAATGCAGGTGTTTTTAGGGTTATTTTTTGTCCTTAGTGTGCAAATGAATTCACCTTCTAACGAGCCCAGCCTATGAAGGCTGAAGTGGGTCTGTTATGAAATACCTGCCTGCCTCTCAGCTTTCGCTGACAAGCCTGTGCCCACCTGTTGCTAGGTATAGGAATGGCTAATTAATTACCTGCAGAAAATCTGCAGTGGTAAACAAATGAACCAAAGCCCGTTTTTGAGTCTGAGCCTGTGTTTCTTGGGCACTCAAACCTCTCCTGTTTGATCTCCAGGGCTGTGCAAGGACTGCAGGGTTTGTGAACACTGGGGGGTGGGTGGGGTCTGACTGGTCCCTTTCTAAAGATACCTTCTCTTAGAAAAACTAAAGTAAACACACTCCAGTGTGGGTCTTAAAAAACAAACAAACAGGAAGAAAAAGCTTTGGCATCTGGCCCGGTGATTTGTAGAGAACAGTCTCTATTGATCGTACTGCATTATATGGAACTAGCACAACATGTCTGCAGACAAAGTGCTGGGTGATATCTGACAGCAGGATGCATCAGCTACCAAGCCCACCAAATATTTATCTATATAAAGCTTTGCTTGTATCAGTTCTGCTCCCTGTGAAAATGTTGCCTTCCATGCTTGTCTGGAGATCCATCTTGGCAGGGGGCGTTTGGCAGGTGGGTGCATGTTTCATTGGGTAGACCAGGCAGCGCTGGAGACTGGGATTGCAGGTTAGTGGGTTAACTGCCAGTCCCTACTGTGTGTGCGGTTAATGTGGGGATAAGTTGATGCACACTGGAATGTGGAGTCTAGCTGAAGGCAAGCACAGCGTGACGGGGAAGGTATCGTTCAAGCTGCCCCTGGACATTGCCCTACCAGTATGATCGACAGTAGCCCTTGCAGTTCTTGAGACCAGTCCGACATTACTGAAATCAATTGCAATTTTTTGCCCTTAACTTCAGTGGGAGCAGGATCCTGAGCCACCACCACCCTGGTCTGCAGCAGCCCTTGCTTTCCCAGTCCTGGGGCACTACACAGCTCTGGCAAAGCCATTGCAATTCTGATTGGTAGCATCTTCTACTCTTTCAGTAGTGGATGTCCCAGTCACAGCTCTTCTTAACAACACCTCTTAACTGTCTTGCATTAGTCCCTGCTATTCCAGTATGGAGCTCCTCCTGCACAGGGTACGCTAACAGTACCAGCATATTAAAGGTTGCATGGTGGTCCAGAGGTGCGGAGAAGCATTCATGTGTGGCTAGGCTGAGACCACCAAATTCTCTTCACAGGTCCTTTGAACAAAAATCTTTACTGTCCTGAGCTGAGTGAAACCATGTTATGGGTTGAGTTAAAACCTTGGTCAAACTGATGTGAGAACACACCCTTTGTTTAAGATAGGTAAAAGGGATGGTTAGGGGAACACACCTAAAACAAGATCTGATAGAGTCTGTCCAGTAACTAGCACCCTGTGGGCGGTGTGTGTGTGGCCAGTGGATATTGTGACCAGGCATATGTGTGAGAGAGAACACACAAAAAGTGGGATCAGAGAGAGAGAGGCAAGAAAGCCAAAGAGTAGCCTGTGAGCATGGTGTGACCCCGGGAAAAGCTAGAGAGCTTTTGGGGCTGTTGACTAAAGAGGCTTGGGGCTGTAAGCTAGGAAATTGCTCCTTTTGTTCTTGATTCCTTCTGCATTCGGAGAAGCAGGACTCTGTACATTCCTTGTAAATAAACAAAGTGGTATCAAAGAGAATACCTGTCTCCATCAATTCCTACTTCCAACCTGAGCATCCCCAGGAACCTGAAATGTGATTAGTCACTCAGATCAAAACAGGGGGCAACGTTACGATGGAAGGCTGTGTCAAACTCTGTTCTTCCTCCTCTCTTTCATGTATGCTGTGTTATAGATGACTGCTTAAAACCACAGTGAGAGGTATACTTGGAATTTTATAAAATACATATAAGAGAGAATTAGAAATAAATTACGTCCCTTCAGACAGTCCATTCATCACTGTGTCTTGGTCTTGCAAATTACTTACAGACAGTCTAAGAGCAAGGGGTTTTGTATTAGTTTGATTACGCTGAGATAACATTTCGTGTTGCTCCAGGAAGCCCTCAGAAAATAAAAAAAAGAGGTAATATTTTAAATCAGAGGACTGCTTCATTGATGACTCCATTTCCCAAGACACACATCACTGCCTCCTTTATGGAAATTTAAATTGGTTACCTCTGTCGGAGAACATGAGAGATCATTTGCTGATTTTATTTTTTTTTTTTGGTTGGAGTGAGTTTTCTCTCCCCCCGCTTTGTGTTTTCAAAATTAAACCAGAGGGAGGTTTTTTTCTTTTTCACGATCTACCTTCTGTAAAATGCCTTCAGAAGCTTTGATTAGGAAGTGGCCAGCTGACCTGAAATTAGCCATAGAGATCCTGAGCTATGTTCTGTGTGAAGTCATGCTGGATCTATGGGGCAGCATAGCATGAAAGATGAAAATAGTGTTTGGAGGAAGATTAAATACAGCGCTCTTGAGAGGAAATTGTACTGTTTCCTGCCAGCCCACCAATATGAACATTTGGTGTGACTAATCTCCACCATTTCCAATAGGACCATGCTTGGGGGTGGAAAAGCCCCACATGGTGAGACGTAACATTCCACTGTAGGTACTGAAGTGCTTACTATATGGGCACCACGCTCACAGCATAAGGAAAACACTGAACCTGTTAGAGTAGAATGTCTATTCTAGACAGAGGTCCAGAACCGGGGCACTGACTTCACTAGAGTTACGCCATGGATGGATTTGGCCCAAGAAGTTGACCGGAGCTCTAGGAACATAAAGTCATAGAGTTTAAGGTCAGAAGGGACCACCGGATCATCTAGTCTGGCCTCCTGTATCTCACAGGCTACCATCCCCACCCAGCACCCACACACTAAATCAGACAACGGAAGTAAGACCAAAGTATTACAGCTCACAGGATACTAGATTGTGTGCCAACGACTCCTGCAATAACAGGGAAATGATTAAGTGAGATATACCTAGGTAGTCCTGGCAAGCGACCCACACCTAGATGCTGCAGAAGCAGGAGATAAATCCCCAAGGTCACTGACAATCTGACCTGGGGGCAAATTCCTTCCTGACCCTACGTATGGCGATCAGTTAGAGCCCGGGGAAGTGAGCATCAGGAATTATGAAGCAACAGCTCTGCACTCTGTCTGCATGCAGTTGTAGATATTGTGGCCAAGCTATTTTTCTGAAATGTTTCTATGTTAAGCTAGGGTTGGAAGGCATCTCTCATGTCATCTAATTCATACTCCAGTGATAAGCATTACACGATTCCTGTCCATGCACTTCTCCCTTCTGTGCAGTCATCTGGTCTCTGCTCCTGCTGTCAGATTGTCCTTTGCTGACTGGAAATTCATCCTCATTTTCAAGATAAACTCGGCTGTGTGACCTTGTCCGTGGCTGTTGCCCCTGGCTCCTTATTTTGCTCTTGTTGTAGATAGAGTCCTTTCCATCCCAACAGTGTTACTCTTTACATATTTTAGAGACCGTTATCATGCTTCCCCCTTTAACTGTCATTGATATGGGGGACAGCGAGGTCTCCTTGCTTAGACCACAGGGCAGGGAGTTGAGAGACCTGGGTTCTCGTTCCAGGTATGGAGCTGACTTTCTCTGTGCAGTTAGGTTGGCCACTTAAGCCTACGCTTTCCAAAGCATCCACTAGCTTTGGGTGCCAATTCTGAGAGTCACCCAGGGCCTGATGGTCAGAGATGCTGAGTGCCCATTGAAGTCAAATGGCATTGTAGGTACGCAGAATCTCTGAAAATCAGGGGGCACAGATTGGGAGCCCAAAAATTGAGGTGGCCCAAATCAGTGGACACTTAATTTAGGCCCTGGCCTCTTTGTGCATCAGTTTCTCCACCTGTAAAATGGGGATTGTGGGCTAAATTCTTCCTTAATATAACTCCATTTACCTTGCTAGAGTCACACCAGGGATGAATTTGTCCAAATGATACTTTATCCCCTTTGAGATCCTCAGATGAAAGGCACCACACTAACACAAAGCATGAATTTACTTTATGGCATTAGCGTGCACCCCTTCGCCTTTCCTCGTGAGTCCTGTTCGCTCACGCTCTCTCAACCTGTATCATGATACTTCTTTATAAAAGCTAAGACCCTAGGACTGGGCCCATTACTGCATGTGCTAGCTGCCCTTCCCCTGCCTTCTAGACTGGCCCAGTATAACCCTTTTCGTAGTGAAAGCAGTCTCACTGGGTAATCATTTGACCCAACTCTATACTTTGGCTGATAGCCCACACCCTTTGTCTCTGCAGATGACTCAGGCAGGGATGGGAGTCAGTTTCAAGCTCCCTTATTTAGCAACAGTGTCCTTTCTTTGAAATGTACATCCATTGGTTGCTGGCACATGCATTTCCCTCATCAGGTCAGTATAACTTCCAAAGGAAATTTGTTCTGATGGGCTCACTTATGTCGAAAGCCCTGTTGATGGATTGATTGATTGATTTTCTGCATAGGTTTGTTCGTTATACGGGTCAGTTATTCATTAGATGTTGCCTTCGGGTGCTTGGGATTTATGGTTGCCACCATGCAAAGTTTGAATAAATCGTCATGCTCCTAAGCTGACCCTTTGAGTCTGTTTCTGTACCAAGCATGTGTCTTTTAAGAATATTTGCCTATTCCTGAAATGCCCTGCTAATTCCATTGCACCATTCCACGCTGACTAGCAATTCCAAGCCATTGCATGAGCGCACTCAGAGTGCTGCCCAAAGGCACATTATTGTCCCAAAGATACCTGACGTGCACGGTCTTGTCATTTCAGTGATAAATTTTTTTTCTCCGTCACCCCAATTAAGCATCTGGAAATGGGAAAGGGAAGCTTGAAAAACCTTTAATCAAGCACCAATGGGGAAGAGAAATCTGATTTTAAGTAGCTGCACTGATGCCTAGAGCATTAAAGAGCTTGCCCTGCTAATCTTTACTTTTCATATATTGTTCTACAATCAAATCAGTCCTATTGAGCTGAACCGTGGGTTAATTGCTGATGGAAAACTCTTAGTGTCTGTGTTCAGGAAGAAGGGAATGGAGGGAGTGTGTAGGCTTGTGGAGTTCGCTGCAAGCTAACCACATGTGGGAAAATGTAGGAGGGCCCCGATTCCCGCACATGCCTTAGCCAGTGTAGCAAGACAGGAAGGGGCAAGCACAGGATCCAGAGATTCACGGGGGGAGAGGGGAAGAATAATCACATTGGACAAATACTTAGACACCAGTTATATTTTAGGGCCTATATGGGATGATGTGTAACGACAGTGATTCTTGCTCCTGTGAAATGGGTTGAACTGAACTCTGTATTAAGGTTTGGAAGGGAATTGTGGCTGAGTCCTCATGAGTTGTTCCTCTGATGCACCCAGCGGGGACAGCGTGTCCATTGGGACCCTGTAGTGTAGTCAGCAGGCCATGCCAGGACTGTGAAGTCCAGGTCAGTAATAAATACTGAGCACAGACAGTTAATCTGTGTCCAGAACATTTTAATAGCTAAAGACAATTTAAAAAAAAATCCCGTATACCTTGTACTGGCCCAAGGGCTCCTGCCAATTTTGTGCATTTTTAAAAATGGTATTGGTTAGCAAGATAGTCCAGAATTTCCGATTCTTAAAAAAAAGACATTTTTGCTGTTGGCAGAACAGATGTTTGTGATCTGAACCAGGGGGTAGCAGGAGACAGGCCCTGCAGGGGGTTATGGGAAATCCCAGTGCAATGTCCGTTAGCCTTGGGAGTCAATTAAGCAAAATAAAAAGTAAGGCTAAAATATCAGGAAGGGCTTCGTAGCAGCGAGGTGATGATTGTTGTTGCGTAAGTTTCTAAAGCATCCCTCGCTGCAGTAGCTGGACAAGTGCATGGAATGGCCCCTGGCACCATTCTGGCTCCCACCCGGAGTGGGCTGGAAACTTTGAACATGGAAAAATCAGGAGAAGAATGTTAAGGAATATTTGTGGTGATGCCTGTTCCCATGTTTCCAAATAGCTCTGCTCTGCACACTCAGATGGGTTGCGTTGAGTGACCCAGCTCATCCCGTTGGGGAATACCTGAGTGAAGAAGTAGCTTTTGTATCCAGCCTGGAGATGGCTCAGAGTCCTGGTCTGAGTTGCTCCATGGCCTCAGGCCCTCCGCTGAGAGAGCTCCAGTCTTGGCAAGGAGTAATGTGGGCTCTGCTGGCTAAGTGTCCTGTTTGGATGCAGCTACCATGCTGAGCTTCCCAGCTGGGTCCAAGCACATTAGGGCCGTATGAATGATGACCAGGAGGTCTGTAAGCCATTTAAGGTGACTTGAAGACAATCCTAGGGCAGTGGTTCTCAAGCTGTGGGCCGCGGACCTCCTGGGAGTCCACAGACTGTCTAAGATTTCCAAAGGGGTCTGCACTTCCATTCAGAGTTTTTAAGGGGTCCATAAATGAAAAAAAGGTTGAAAACTGCTGGACTAGGGAACACAGTGTAAGGAAGAATCCTTCATGGACCCTTGTGGGACTGACTAGCCACCGGGTCTGTTCCGTCTGTAACCATTCTTGTTCTGTGAGCATCTTTCGCTGGCTGCAGGCTTTGATCTGCGAGGCTTATTGACCAGGGTTCTATTAGAAGGAAGGAAGTCTGGTGGGTGATCACTTAGATGCCCATCTTCAGTCCCTCCCAGTAAAGCTGCAGAACAACGAAGCTGGCAGGAATGGCTCCTGAGAGCACTGCACGGTTCTGGATGGAGAGGGCTGCACCGCATGACCTTACAAGACAGCCCAGCCCTCTCCCCTGTAATGCAGATTCTGCTCGCTTTGCATTGGGAATATGTCGTCACCTTCTCCTTGAGACCTGCCTTGGGGAAAAAGTCTATGGGTCCATCCATATCTTTCCACCCATCTAGGTCTTAGACTAATCCTGCCCTCAACAGCGGTCATTAACACAGGCTTCAGAGTCCTTGCTCTACAATATTAATGCACCTGGCCTGATTGTGTAACGTTTCACCTGTGGTGGGGAGTCTGTTCCCTACTGCGGCTGGCAATCACTGTACACCCTACATCTCTCTCCTGAATTCCTTCCCTGAGCTCCATGTTCTCCTTGCTTATACCAAGACTAAATAGCTAGGCTTGGCTCAGGGGGTATTTGCAGGGGCTGTGAGAAGGGAGATTCCAACCCCATCAGCTGTGCCCTAACTAGTGCAGACTTGGGGAAGCCCCTTCTTCCCCAGCTCTGTGGGGCTAATGGCTGGTGGATCCACCAACATCAGCTTTGATCCTGCAGCGTGTGAGTTTGGTGGAGCTGCTGCAAGCTGGGGCTCTGCACTTTCAGGGTGTTCAGACACTCAGCACTGGATCCAGAAGCCTGCCTGCCCGTCACCCTGGGCAGCAGCTCCACACTGGTTACTGATTGCACAGGGACACTGTGCCCTCCACCTCTGCTGAAGAGTAAGCTGGGATGCCAGCCGTTAGCTGGGAGAGGGCTGCAGAATCTCTAGGTCCTTCCCTATAGAAGTAATTGGCTGTACGTTGGGGGGAACGACTGGGCAATCTCACCAGTTTCTCATTATGGCCCCAGTCTAACCAGTAGCTGTAACAATCTCTGCGCATTGTGCCAGAGCAGCAGGCAGGAAGATCAGGGAGAGGGAAGGAGGGGGAGGCAGAGGACAGGTGAGTGATTTCCTGTCATTCTGATGCAGAAAAATAAGGGGAATGATTATTCAACAAGTGTCGACGGAAGACGGAAAATGAGACAGCGTTCGCTATTGTTGGTGATTTGCTAGGCTCGGGCTGATTAGAAGCACAAACACCTGCAAACAGATGCTATCCTCACCCGGGGTACTCGAGCTCTGCTTGACTTCCGGTAGTGCTATCCTGGTGGATGCCATGCCTTGGAGCGAAGGTCTTAGTGTAGATCACAGCAGACAAGAGAGACACCCGTATCTAGCTCAGGGGACTTGACAACATACAAGTCTCCACTGTGGTTCTTCCTACAAGATTAACTTGGGGGTGACAGGTCCAGGTGGCCTGTGACTAATACTGGCCTATAGCCCAGTCATGGACTCTACTCATTGGGCCAGGACTGTGCTTATCGAGCCTTGCAGCCATTCCACCTTGAATTTTGAGCTTGACGGAGCTCGCAAGCTAAGAGGGGCTGTGCTTGGTTAGACTTTGGATGAGCCTTCCAGGGAAAATTCCAGGGTACCCCAGGAACTTGTGCTGGTGATACAGTAGCTGGAGCTCCGCTTTCTCAGAGCCAGCACGGACCAATGCCCCAGCATGGGGCAAGGCATATTGCACTGCTTGAGAGGTGTTGTATTTTGGACTGCTCCCCTTGTCAAGGTCCCAAGATACTTTGGGGGAGAGCAGCTGTATTGGCCATGGCATGAGGCCATATTCCAGTTTGGGTCATTGCAGTTTCCTGACCTAAAATTTCCCCAGCGGTTTCAGTTGGACACAGTATTTTTTTTCATGTTCTGTCCTAAAACTGTTGTGCAGAAGGAAATATTGCCTAGTGGTAAAGCACAGAATCAAAATTAGGGACACTGATGTGATCTTCCCAGCTCTGGCACAGGCTTCCCTGTGTGACCTTGGGAAAGTCACTTACCCTCTCCAAGTCTCATTGGTGAAATAGGTGTTACAACAGTTACCTCACGGGGGTAAGACTTTAATGTCTATAAAGCACATGCAGACTCTTAGCTAGAAGATTCGGATGATGTCTATTGCAGTGATCTGTAGGGGTGGTACCCCATTGTGCTAAGCGCTGTACACACACAGAGTAAGAGACGGTCCCTGCTCCAAAGATCTCACAGTGTAAACTAACAAGACAGGCAAAGAATGAGAGGGGAAACAGAGAGGCAAGACACTTGCCCAAGTAATAATAATTAATAACTAGCTCTGAAGTCTACCAAGGAAAAGCACGATATACAAGTTCCACAATTTCAAAGGTGGCCAGTATCATTGTCCCTGTTTCACAGAAGGGGAAACTAAGGCAAAGTGAGTTGCCCAAGGTCACCCAGCGATAGAGCTGGGAATAGAGCCCAGGTGTCCCGAGTCAACCCAGCATCCTGTTCTTTGGCCGGTGCTAGTTCTCAAGCAGCCATGGTAGGAAGGTTCTACAGGAGTGCCAATTGTCATTATTTATAATTACTACTGGGTAGTGTTTAACAGCTGCTACGTTCCACTCCAGAAGTGGCTGAATTTCCACATGTAGTCAAGAGATCCCTCTCTACATAAGATTTATAAAACGCAAGCGGCATGATGCGCATGCACCGCTCTAGCGTGACTGAGTTGGTAAAACCCAAATCTCCCACCTTCAGTCACAACCCAAACACCCTGTTCGTTTCCCATTTAATGCTGGCTGTATTAAAGGCTCCCTGTGGCTTTATTTTATCACTAAGCCCTTTTGAAGTTGTTGAGTAGAAGGTATAATCTGCCTTGGAAGTTATTTGTAGATGGGGGGGGGGAATCAGTCTTTCTGGTGAAAATGGCAGAAGTGGGAGGTTGTGAATTAATGATGCTATTCAGCAAGGTTTTCCAAAACTTGCATCCTTCATGACACATAGGCCATCCTGCCACTCGGGCACCCTTTTTAGAAGAGTGTAGCTTTGTGTTAAAACTCCTTGGCAATAGAGATTGGGAGGGCACCACAGGAGGGGTTTGTAGGGCTTAAATTGGTGCAAAACTGGCAAGACAGGGCTCAGGTCACTCGAGTAGTTCCGTCAGTCTGCCCTAAACTGGAGATCTGAGAGGAGGAATATATTATGGGTTATATTGACCTGAGAGATCTGGATTCTATTGTTCTGCCCTTTATAGGAGGTCAGGGTAGATGATCACAATGGTCCCTTCTGTCCTTGGAATCTCTGAATTTATCTCTGAATTCTTGGCTTTGCTACAGGCATTTAAAAACAAACAGGAAGTATTTTTTCACACAACTCACAGTCAACCTGTGGAACTCTTTGCCAGAGGATGTTGTGAAGGCCAAGACTATAAGAGCGATCAAAAAAGAACTAGATAAATTCATGGAGGATAGGTCCATCAATGGCTATTAGCCACGGTGGGCAGGGATGGTGTCCTTAGCCTCTGTTTGCCAGAAGCTGGGAATGGGCAACAGGGGATGGATCACTTGTTCTGTTCATTCCCTCTGGGGCACTTGGCCTTGGCCACTGTCAGAAGACAGGATACTGGGGTAGATGGACCTTTTGGTCTGACCCAGTCTGGCCATTCTTATGTTCATTCTGTGTCACTTTGGGCAGTCACTTAATCTCACTATGCCTTAGTTTCTCCTCTGAAAACAATGCTAATGATGCTGGCTTTCTCCCACCTTTTGTCTTGTCTTGTGGCAAGAGCCCTCTCTTACAATATGTGTGTACAGCACCCAGCTGTATGAGGCCTGGCTCTCAGCTGGGGCTTCTCCACATTACCGTCATACAAATAACAATGAGGGCAGAGCCAACACCTGCCTCTGAGCCACTTTGGCTGATGATCAGTCTCTGGGCAGTCCAGAGTAGCCCAAGTGTGGAAATCCAGTGGTGGTTTCAGTGCTTGGAGGGAACCAAGAAACTGGTTTTGCATACATCTGAATTTTTTTTGCCTTTCAGATGTTATTTATGTGGTCCACCACAAGCACAGTATAGCAGCGGGTATTTGAGTGTTATGAAACATCTCATGTAAAGAACCAGAAATTTGTAAAAGCCCCCAAACTGATGTTCCTGTCTGGACGTGCCAGGTAGTAGGAGCTGAGTAGTGGAGAAAATCTGCATTGGGTGAGAGTAACCACAGTACATTGTGCCCGCTGATCTTTGAGAACAATGTTCAGACATAGTCCATCCCCTTTCTTTATTTTAAGAAGTCCCTGTCTGAGGCTGTGAAAATGGTGAAACCTCCGCTGAAAATACTTGTCTTCTGGCCAAAAATAAAGATCTAATCTTTATAAATCTGGATGACTCCAAATGAGTTTGGGCAAAGTCCCTATGATTCTGAGGGCTGCTGTGGCGTGTAGAGACCCCGATCCAGGGAACTATAGAATCACTTATTTTTGTAATTTTTTTAATCTTCATTTTTTTCCAGGTGTGACTCTATTGCTGGTGAAAGGTTCCAGAGTCTCTGGAGACTCTGCTTAGACTCCACTGAGAGTCAGGAGAGCTAGGTTCTATTTTCTGCCTGGAATAGGCATGTTTGGTGAGTGGCCTTGGGCAAGTCACTTTCTGTGCCTCAGTTTCCCCTCCCACTCCTCCTCTTGTCTATTTTGATTTTAAACTCGGGGACAGGTGATGCCTCTTCTTGTATGGTTATATATTACCTACTAGAGGGCAGCCCTGATATCAGCAGTGCTACAGTTAGGCAAAGAAAATAATAACAAACAGTGAGTGTGGCTGAAAAGGGCCGAGCCAGAACAAGAGAGTCTGTAATATCATATCATCTGGGTAGCAAGAGCTAGAGGTAATATTCCAAGAACACCTCGTGGGGCGCTGCCTGGTAGATCATCTGGAATCTGCCAAATAGTGAGCTATTTACCATAAGGGATGTGCATTTGGAAGCTTGCCCCAGTGCTAGTTTAGTACAGTATGCCGCATTATTGCGTGTGAAATAACTAATGCATCTCTGATGCAAGTCTTGGCCAAGAGAGCATGTATGCCTGGATTGATTCTCACCAAAGGATGGGGCACGTGGCTAGCAGGATGAAGTCCACTGACGTATGTGGGCACTAGCTTTGGAGAAAATGCAATGCGTGACAGTACTCCCTTTGTCCAAGCTTGTAATGATTTGCATTGGCTGGAAAGGGTCTTCTTGCGCCTGCCTTTTAACCGTTTCTAAGCAGCAAACAGGGAAACCGAGTCACTGAATTACCTCTGCATCTGTTTAATCTATAGCTCAGGGCCTGATTTTATTATTCCCCATTGTGCTGGCTGGCGTTGTACCTTCTCACATAAGGGCTGGATATGACCCTGTGTTTATTACGTTTCACTGTGTTACCTGGAGCCTTGCATTTCATTCTCCTTTAGGCATGTGGTCTGTGTCCATCAGTCCAAGCCTATAGTATATCTGAGCAGAGTGGAGTCCTCTGCTTGATTCTGGTGTCCTGGCTGGATTCTGATGCTGGTAATTGTATGCTGCTGACCCGAGTAACTGAGACCATTATTCTTCACTTACCCTCCTTAAAACTCTGGCGTTGTGTTACTGGCACAGAATGCCACCCCAGAGGTGACCTTCTCAGCAGTTGGTGAATAACTCTGATCAGAAAAAGTCTGATTGTTCTGGATGAAATTTGGTCTGTAAAAATAAGAGGCTAGATCCTTGGGTCCTTGATGACTCCTTTGAGCCGCTCTATTAGCACAAAGGGACCTTAAAATGGGTTTATCCAGCTACCTGAGTGTCTCCTTTCCTAGCCCTTGAGTAGGGTTTTTTCCTTAGGGGAAAGGATAAGCCTAGATCTTCTGGCTGCCAGAATGGCCCCAGGGAACAGTGGGCAGCCAGCTACATCTTAGGGCAGTCCCAGTGCCAGGGACCCACAAAGGAACTATTTAAAAAAAAAAGCTTTGGACCTTGCTGCTTCTGGTTCTGTGCAGAGTGCAGCTCAGCTGGATTGGAGGATCCTAGCCCAAAGTATTATAAATAATAATACCTGGTTCTTATATAGGACTTGAAATCTACTGATGACAAGGGGCTTTACAAAGGAGCTCAGTATCATTATTCCCATTTTACAGATGGGGAAACTGAGGCAGAGAGAAGCAGTGACTTGCCAAAGGTCACTCAGCAGGCCAGTGGCAGAGCGGGAAATGGAACCCAAGTCTCCTGAGTGTAAATCCAGTGCACTACCCATAAGGTCACACTACCTAGAATAGTAAATTAATATTGGTGATGATCTTTGAAGGTCATTGGGAAGGAAAACATCCCATCTCATTGTAAAAATTGGGAAGGAAAACATCCCATCTCATTGTAAAAACGTGCTACAATTAATGTTTTAGGGGTCAGCGTGCTGGGGTCGTCTGACCCATACTGCCTACTGGTCAGTCCTCCCCATCACATGACATGGCCTTTAAGAGTTTTGAGAGATCCGAAAACAGGGCCTGAGGAGATATGGGGAGAGAGAAAAAGGGTCCTAGGAAGAAATAGCAGTTAAAAGGAATCCTGTTACTGTAACTTTAAGGGCGTGGAGCCTTGCAAAGCGTGGAGCAGGGCTCCCCTCTCTCCCAGCCAATAAGGAAAGAGCTGGGAGAAGGGGCCAGCATAAATGCTTTCTCGTCCTGCCTAGTGGGGCACATGCCTATAGATGCTGCAGGGAGGAAGCTGGTTCCTAAGGGCCTTGCTTTGACAGGGAGCAGACAGCAGCAGGGGAAGTTCTGCCTGCTGGACCCTCCCAGCCTGAGGGTAGGAGGACAGCTGGAGAAGAAGCTGGCTAAAGCCCTGAAGCTGTCCTGAACCACAGCCCAGCTCCACGGAGAACTGTCGGAAACTCCTGCCTTAAGGAGGGACAATTGGAAGATAGCCCTGTACGTGCCAGAGAA
Organism: Chelonia mydas; assembly: GCF_015237465.2. NCBI lineage: Eukaryota > Metazoa > Chordata > Testudines > Cheloniidae > Chelonia > Chelonia mydas. The sequence continues at coordinate 6,962,467 of NC_057850.1, read as the reverse complement.
AGTGAGGGGGAGGCTTGTTTGTGTGACATTCAGCCTTTGGGGTTGAATAAACTAGATCCTTGAAAGGGCTGCTGTTCAATATCCAAGCCTCACTGGACTTATTAAAACCCACACTCAGGGAAACTGAGGCAGAGATGCACTGCTGGTGCTGTACCAGGCTGCCAGGGTGTGCTCTAGAGAGGAGGGCCCCACACTACAACAAGTCAGAATCTTTATGCTCCCCTTGAAAAATTGAGGGCATGGAGTTAATTGTAAAGGAAGCACCGGTGCGTGGCCTGGGCTGTGATCTAGTTTCATGGAGATACTTATCCGGGGGTTGTCTTTGCTCTAAAACATGGAACTGTAACAATCAGCCACTTTTATGGCACCATTGATCACAAGATGAAAAACACATTTAATTCCACAGTAAGGTCACTTTTTAGTTAAAAGGGACGGAATGGACTTAATTTATAAGCCTCTCTAACTTTATAGTCTACATTTAGAGTTCTGCCTAGTATTTAGTGCCCAAAACATGTTGTAAAGATTTTTTTTCAGATTTGTTGCATCATGAGGATTCTTATTTTTTCTCTCTCCCCGCCCTCCTCCTCCCCGCCCCCCAGCCAAACAGTGCATAGGTAGAGTTGAGGTGTTTTTAAATGCCAGGGAGGACATGACTGGCTGTTTGGGTTACATCTATGCTGGTGGAATGATGATGCACTTGATCCTGGATGGTTAGAGATGGAATGATACCTCCTAATATGCCTAGTCAGAGGGCAGGAGGAAAGAATTGGGGTTAGAAGCGGAAACGTGAGGCTGTGTAGTTTTATTTGCTGTAGTATTTTTCGTGTGGCCTTTATCTTTGTAACAGAAGGGATTGTACTTTTCTTAAAAAACAGGCAAAGTGGGTTCTCGTTTCAGTGGTGCAGAGAGATGCCTCTAGGTGCCTGGGGCGGCTGCCCTTGAAACACTGCTTCCTGGTTGGTTTCAGTCCTAGGCGCCAGGAAACTAATAATCTGGTTTGAATGTGGGGTGTAATGCAGTTTGCCTTGGATAGCAGTGAATGAAGATGCACTGCATGCCCTCTATTTTAACCTACATGGTTATGTAGGATTTCTAAGGCCACATGTTCACAAAGACAGGCCCCCCAAATATCTCAGCATTATTAAAAAACAACAACAACAACAACTTTGTGTTCTTTTTATTTGCATTCTGCTGTTAGAGCCTTTAGGTTACACTTGGACATTTTCAGGCTTTCCCCACAGCCATGAAGCCCCAAAATGTTTCTTGTTTTTTTTAAATGAAAGCTGAGATTCTTACATAATCACATGACTCCAGAAGCTGGGGCATTAAAAAAACACACCAGATATTGCAAGACTTAAAATTGTGAGAGTTGGTGATGCCACTTACTCTAGGAAAGGCAGAACCAAATGAAGTTAGGCCACCAGCATTACACTCCCATACACAAAATGATCAAGAAAACAAGAGGAGGCCACAATAAAATTCCCATGGGAGAGCAGAATGTATTTGTACATCTCTCCTCTATAACAATCTCCATGGAACTCTGCCTCTTCTAATGACTGCTGACTGCAGGCTCCTAAAAATGTAAAGGGTCAATTCATAGAAAAGAAAAACCTTCACGATATTGTAACTACATATATACATGTCTTAGCTGGAAGGGCACTTCATCCCCATCAGTAAGAACGGTGAGTGCTCCCACTTACGAAGATCAGTCTTTCTAGGTGTCTAAATGTGGATTTAGGTGTCTAAGTTTAGCAAGTTAGAAAAGGTGGGTGTAGGTTTTTAATGTGAGATTTAAATATGGGGAAGTGGCTACAAAGAATTCCACCTGGATGGGGGAAGTGCAAGGGATAAACTGACAGGCCCTGCCTCCACCTGCAAATGCTGGGAAAATATAAAGCCCCAGGAGAGACCATTATTTAGGGTAGTACAAGAGGGTATGACGGGGAGTCGTGGGATGAAATTAGGACAAGGGAATACTGAGGATGACTATTCCTTTAGAGTCAGAGCTGCTCAGGTGTGGAAGACCCGATAATGAGCAAAGCACCGGAAAACATGCTGAAAGGGGAAGCCTGCAGTGTCAAGGAGGGAGGGAAAGGTAGTTTAACACCTGCTCTGATAGCTCCAATTCCATTGATCAAACACTGAGAGGAGGGTAATGTTGGAATAGTGGGGTGACTGGAGACGGGGGAGTTGGTGAATAGAAGAGGAGCGTCGGCTCCTTGATATTGTGGTGCTGAATGCTATGTCCAACCCTCAGAGGTTCACCGGAGATCTGCGGACAGAGAGGTGGAGCTGCCATCAGAGAGGGACTGACTTGAAAGAGTGAGTAGAGGTGTGACAGCAAGTGGGGAAACTGAAGGAGCGGCATGTATGGAGGAGGTAGTGTAGGTGGGTATGAGATCAGAGAGCGAACACAAGGACGCAGGTATTGTGATGAGACCAGAGATTTGTCACAGGCTGGCTGGCCCTTTAAGAGGAGTTGGGCCCTGTTTCACTTGTGACTGACAAAACACCTTCCAGCTGAGACTGGACAAGTTGTTATAAAAATCAGCAAGTGGCTCAGTTGAGGGGAGGCTGGCTCCGGTGGCAGGACCTGGAGTGCTGGAGAGAGACGCAAGGGGAAAGACCCCTGGGTCCCTGCAGCCAGCTTTGGTCAGTGGAATAGCTTTCTTTGTTCTACGGTTGCTGTAATTTTGTTGGTCCCAGGATATGAAAGAGACAAGCTCCTTCTAGGGGAAGCAATGAAAGTTGGACCAATCAAAGATGTCACCTCACCTAGCTTGGTTTATGTTACTTTGTGTGTCTTCTGTTTGAAGGATAAAACTGTGCCCTGACGGAAGGGCCTGAACATACAGGAAGATTTGGATGACCTTGTAAACTGGAGTAATAGTAATAGGATGAAATTTAATAATGAGAAGTGTAAGGTCATGCATTTAGGGATTAATAACAAGAATTTTAGTTATAAGCTGGGGACGCATCAATTAGAAGTAACGGAGGAGGAGAAGGACCTTGGAGTATTGGTTGATCATAGGATGACTATGAGCCGCCAATGTGATATGGCCGTGAAAAAAGGTAATGCGGTCTTGGGATGCATCAGGCGAGGTATTTCCAGTAGAGATAAGGAGGTGTAAGTACCATTATACAAGGCACTGGTGAGACCTCACCTGGAATACTGGGTGCAGTTCTGGTCTCCCATGTTTAAGAAGGATGAATTCAAACTGGAACAGGTACAGAGAAGGGCTACTAGGATGATCCGAGGAATGGAAAACCTGTCTTATGAAAGGAGACTCAAGGAGCTTGGCTTGTTTAGCCTAACTAAAAGAAGGTTGAGGGGAGATATGATTGCTCTCTATAAATATATCAGAGGGATAATTACTGGCGAGAGAGAGGAATTATTTAAGCTCAGTACCAATGTGGACACAAGAACAAATGGATATAAACTGGTCATTAGACTTGAAATTAGACGAAGGTTTCTAACCATCAGAGGAGTGAAGTTTTGGAATAGCCTTCCAAGGGAAGCCATGGGGGCAAAAGACCTATCTGGCTTTAAGATTAAACTCGATAAATGTATGGAGGAGATGGTATGATGGGATAACATGATTTTGGTAATTAATTGTTCTTTAAATATTCATGGTAAATAGGCCCAATGGCCTGTGATGGGATGTTAGATGGGGTGGGATCTAAGTTACTACAGAGAATTCTTTCCTGGGTATCTGGCTGGTGAATCAGGGTTTAGCTGATTGCCATATTTGGGATCGGGAAGGAATTTTCCTCCAGGGCAGATTGGAAGAGGCCCTGGAGGTTTTTCACCTTCCTCTGTAGCATGGGGCACGGGTCACTTGCTGAAGGATTCTCTGCTCCTTGAAGTCTTTAAACCACGATTTGAGGACTTCAATAGCTCAGACATAGGTGAGAGGTTTATCGCAGGAGTGGGTGGGTGAGATTCTGTGGCCTGCGTTGTGCAGGAGGTCAGACTAGATGATCATAATGGCCCCTTCTGACATGAGTATCTATGAATCTTGCATTAGTCCTTCCTGGCCTGGGGAGACAGGCCAGCAGCCTACAGGGTCCATCTAGTCTAGTACTCTGTCTCTGACAGTGGGCAGCACCAGAAGCCTCAGAGGAAGGTGCAAGAACGCTGCAGGTGGGTAGTTAACCTGCCCTCCAGACAAAGTTTCTTCCTGGCCTCCAGGAGTTAGTTTGGCTTGTGTCCTGAAGCATGAGGGTTTATATTTTTGAAGAAAGTTCATTCTGTCATTTGTTCTTTTAATTCTTACTACTATAACTCTGGTATTCTTGTTAGGATCCTACTAATCTCTGGGCCTTCATGTCATCTTGTGGCAGTGAGTTCCATGGGTCAATTGTGTGCTGGATACAGAACTATTTCCTTTGGTTGGTTTTAAATTTGTGGCCTTTCAATTTCAGTGAATGTCCCATGGTCCTGGTGTTATGAGACAGGGTGAAAAGAAATTCCCCAGATTGTATGTCTTTGTCATGCCTCTTTTTATCCATCTCTAAGGCAAACAGATCTGATCTTTTCAATAACCAGCTACGGGGAATAGATGGACATGAGTCAGAGAGGTCAGGGCAGTGAGCCCAGGAGGAGTTCTGAGGCAGAAGCATGGTTAACTCACAAGCCTGAGAACACTTGAGTTACATTCCTGGGTCTGATACCAAGGCTAATGCATACCTGCCTAAGAGGGCTGTTGTGCAGTTTAAATAGTTGATGTTTGAAAGAGCTATTTAAGTATCATTAGTAGTTCTGGAAACCAGGAGGGTGATCTTATACAAAGTGCAGCCCTTTTTGAGCCAGAGAACCATTAGACATACGATTCCCTCAAGGCGGGGGCTCACGGTCGCTGGGATTGTTGCTTGCACAGTGCAACAATTTGAGCCTGTTGTCTTGATTCCATGTCCCTGGACTTCCACTTAGCATTCACTCTCAAGTGGCTTCTGGAGCTGGAGCCTGGCTTCTGTCATTCCAGCCCCGCTGCTACCCTTTCACCTCTTGCCCCAATTAGATTTCAGTGACAGCTCTGCCGCATTTCACTCGAGTTGTGTGGAAGAGCGAGAAGTGCCGCAGAAAGGGGTGGCAGCAAGGTTGCCGGCTGGGGAGAAGCAGGCTGCTGGGTCTTTCAGCAGAAGTTGATGCATCACGGAGCCTTCTGTTGTGTGTGTGTGTGTGTGTGTCTCTCTCTCTCTCTCTGATGTGACGCATCTAGATGGTAAAATACTCGTCTCCTTGCCAACAGACCCTCTATTCTTGAAGCAATATGCAACTATCTTCATCTGAGGATGGAACCTGCTGGTTCTTATAACTCCTTAGACAAACTGAAGGGGGAAGGGGCCACAGTAGAGCTAACGAGCGAGTGTTGGGCCCGGGCACCTTGCAAACAATGTACCAGTTCCTAAGAGCTGTACTCATCTGTCATATAAAACCAGTGGCGGCAGGGAAGCTTTGCCTGAGTAAGAACCTCAGGATTTTGGCAATCGAAGGAGGAAATACTTGGATGCTGTGCTACTCAATCAAACAGCTAATTTTGTGTCACTTTGCTGTGGTGCCCGCGAGAGCACTCCAACATTACAACTCTCTGGAGCATCTTTTATAACGTTCTGCCCGTTCTTACCCCCAGGCCTCACTCTCTGGAGTTCTGCCCCTTAGGGCACAACCATGTTCCAATGATTTCCGCGCCCCCCCCCACTTCAGTTGCACTTTGCTGTCATGAAGTAATGGAGCCTCCTGTGTCTTGGTGGTTATCCTTATTGGAGAGATGGGGAAACTGAGGCACGGGAGTTAAGTGACTCGCCTGAGGTGATAAGTCAGTGTTAAAGCTGGGATTCAAACTCAGACGTGCCAGGCTGCCAATGTGGAGTTCTGATAAACCCCATCCCCAAAGCTCTGTCCCCTACCTCCTTTATCTTTGGCTGGGCAGAACTCAATTTTTTTTATCTTTATAATGTTGATGGATAATATCAATGTTTACTTTTAAGCATTTTTTTTCTATTTTTATCCATTTAAATGTTCAGAGGTGGGGAAAATCGGGGGTATTTGTGTCAGAGAAGAGTGGAGTTCAGAAATAATTATTTAATGCCAAAAAATGTTAAGATTCAAAAAGCTAAAGCTTTGTAACTTAAAACAAAGATGGTCAATGTCACATACAAAATATACAAAGGAAATACCCTGAAATCAAAAGCTTTCAGTTCTCAAGCAGCACTGGTCTTTCTTGGCCTAGCTGTACATTTCAATTGGTATCAACAGAAATATTTTTCCCATAGGTTTGTGTGTGTACGGTGAAATGGATGTTTTTCTGGCAAAAATCAATACTTCCAAGCCTATCATACTGTAAACACCTTGTGCTGCAAATCCTGGTACAGTAATTTGTGCCCCATATTGCACTGGCTGAATACAGATATAACATGGGGGATGAAGCATTTGGGCACTGGTCACAGTTTGGGATGGGATACTGCACTATATGGACCGTTCATGTGTCTCTGTGTAGCACTTCTTGCACCCTACCCAATGGCCTCTGACTCCTCATATCCCTAGCTCGTAAGCTTCCACTCCTGCCCCTCTGAGTAAGTAACAGGTATTTGGAGTCAGGGCAGAGAACGGTGATCGGCTTCCACCTTAGAAGGGAGGCAGCCTGGCAGATTCTGAGCAGAGGTCTCCTAGCAAAGAGATGGAGATGGCCTACAGTACCAGGCCATGTTGTGCCTTCCTGGTAGCCAGGGCAGGGCTGCCTTCTGCAGTGCATTTCCTAGTGCTTTATCCAGTCTAGATTTAAACATCTAGACTGACAGGGCTCCCACGCCTTGTCCGCTATCTGGCAGGCGTAATTGCGAGGAGACTGGTATTTTTCTTGCTAGCCAGCCTATATTTCTCCCCCCACCCCCCAGCTTTTGCTGGGCCAGGGATGAATGGGAAGAGAAGGGCTGTGAGTGGACTCTGTCTTCCAGCACCAGTCGCTGCTGAATTTCAAATAACTCCCAAACAAAATACGAACAAGCAGGCCCTTGTGTCCCTCGGCCTCCTCTCTCTTTGGCCTCAGTCACCGTGGTTGGCAGCACTGCTGCTCCTCTGTGGTTTGTCACACACCAGCCGGAGAGTAGGGGCTCTTCGTAATCAGTGTTGTCTTCAGTGGTCTCTGCCCTCAAGGTCTGAAACAACAGGGCCTTTTGCCTTGTTTGCGTTAGGGGGTAGGTGTGGAAGACAATTGTCCTGACCTGCTTTTCTGTCAGAGAAAACCCATAGCTTAGTGTGAACGTGATGGGCAATGGGAATACTTGGGTATCTTCAGCAGCAGTCCTCTGTCCTGGCTGCCACCGTCACTCCTGATTTCCCCCTCCCTGCACTTCCTCAGTGCTCCTCTCCTACAGCCGAAGGAGGTGGCTAGCTGCATTTATCCAGGGGGCAGGAGAGAAAGGTGCCACTTGATTCCTGTGGACTGGCAGCTCCCTCACATGCCAGAGGGGGATTTGATTGGCTGGGGTGGCACCAGCTAACTCTGGCTGCACAATAGAAAGAATCTAATTGGCGTGGCCTTTGTCCAAAGCACAACTGGTGTGTCACTGCCGTGAAAGGGGCAAGTAGTGACAAATCCAGTCGGGAAATGCAGGCTGGCTGGATCTCTTGTCTGAGGCCTCAAGGCTGGCATTGGTTTCCTGACACTGGGGAGGGGAAGCAGGCCAGATGGGACTCCACAGCGAGTCCGAGAGGACAGGACAGGAGAGAACAATGGGAGACCACACAGCTCTGCCAATGCACCTTAATCCTCTGCTCTAAAACTTCCTGACTCAGCACTCCAAGTCCTGAACCTCTCTAGGCTAGAGAGTGCCAGTCATGTGGAATTGTCCCAGGCTACTCCGCATGCATGCGGTGGTGGATTAACTCACAGGGGCCCTGGGCGGAGGGCTGGGGAATCTGAGAGCAGCCCCCAGTCCGTGTCCCCGCCCCTTGGGGTGCACCGCCCAGGGGAGGTGGAGGGAGGGTCCAGGACTCCCCACAGTGGCTTCCTGGGCAGCTCTTACCATGGTCTGGCTCCAGCTTCTGGCCTGGCCAGGGGGTGGGGCCTTAACAGGAAGAAGAGGAGCAAGGGACAGAGCCCCATGGCAAGGGGAGTGGTGGGGGGCCCAAATGTTGTTTGTGTCCAGAGTCCCAATAAATCTTAATCCGCCTCCGTGTGTATGTGAGCAGGACAGATGTCAGCTAGGGACTGCATTGAAACTTCCCAAACTCATTCTAATTGTGGCCCAAGTCAGGATTCAATCTCAAAACTGCTGCAGGGAAAGAAGCACTAGCCCTAAAGGAAAGCCGAGCTGGCGTGAACTGGTGCAGCTGGCTACAGCCTGCTGATTTGAGGCAGCCACAGCATACCAAGTCTATTTAGCCTGGCGACAGTGCCATCTATTACCCATCTAGAATGACCATGATTTATCTAACTGGAGTCCTGTATTGGAAAATCTCACCATGTGGCATTGTCTCTAATTAGTGTCAAAATGAAACCCACACAAGACACAACGTGAATATTTTCCCGTATGTTTTCTCAGTGTCATGGTTTTTTGTGGACTCCCTTGTACTCAGACTGCTGCTTTGCTTGACAACCTAGGACAAAATTCAGCCTTGACTTATGTGTATGGGAACAGCCTGCTTATTCTAGGGTGAATTTGGCTCATATAGATCTGAATGGTAGGACTTATCTTCTGTTTGACAGTTATTAATCTCTGATCTAAAACAGGCCATAAGTTACCAGAAGTTTATGAAAATTCCTGTTCCCAGCTGAGCCCGTTGAGGTGCTGCTCATCATCCAGTTACAGCTGGAACTAGTTTCTAACGCCCTTCTTCCTGGTCTCAGCAGAGAGGCCAAGTGATCATGGGTCACTACAGATGTGGAAACAGGGAGATGAAAAGCGGGGATAACAGAACTTTCACAACGTGTTGGGCTTGATGCAGAAATCATTGGTGAGATTCTGTGGCTTGTGCTGTGCAGGAGGTGAGACTAGGTAGGGATGCCTAACAAAGAATGACTTAGTTTTGCTTAGTACCATGCTGGTGGCCTGCTGCCTAGAGCTGAAGAAGTCAGCCTGAAAACCTCCTTCAGAACTGTACTTTGCCTTTTGTTGATTTACGCATCAGTTACTTGACACTCAACATTGTTTTATTGGGCCTGACTGATGCGTCTGATTGTTTAATGGGCTCTGCCACTTTTAAAAAGGATCAGATGTCTGCTATTGTAAAAAATATTCTGATATTGGTGGGGCACTTGCATGAGATTGGAGCAGTGTGAAACCCTTCACACTTCTGTCAAACCCTGCCTGGCAGCAGGACTGGCTGACTCAGGGGACAGGGAGTGGCTGGAGCAACCTTTTACTTCTAGGTAACTGGTTTAAAGCCAGGAAAGCAAATTGTTACCATCTTATGACTGTTCTTCTGGCCTCGGAGCTGTTCCTGCTGGAGTGTGGAGAGAAAAGCAACTTTTAAAAACTGTTCCATGTTGTGAGTTTTCACACAAAATTTAGAGTCTGTGCCATGCGTGTCTTATAAATTGATTAGATAACATATATTTGAGCAGCTGGAATTATGTATTGTAAAACAATATGCAATATGCATTACCCACCTTTCCCCCTCTGTTTGCAAATCACTTGTGAACTGACCCTGAATTTCTGTGAACTCATTTGATTGTTCATAAGTATTCCTTTGAGAGTCCAGATTAACAGTTCTCAGCCTATATGGGTTGTTGCCAGACTCTCCTTTTTGACTATTACGATCTATTGGTTATCTAAATCCTGTCATATATTGCTTCTACTCCCTGATTGGGCAACTGAAACTTTTCAGACTGGAGGATAATAAATGATTAATAGTGAATATTGAATAGAAAGCTTTCCTGTATGTCATAGTAACAGTGTCCTTAGAGAGGCTGACTTTGGATCTGAACCTGTGACCACTGGATCTAAAATCATGACCCTCTATTGTCTGAACGGAAAAGTTTGGTCTATTAGCAAAGGGGCAGTAGCAGACTCATAAACCTCTATACATGGTCTAGTCACTAGAGGGGGACAAATACCCACCTTGTTTGCCTAGGTTACATAATCTTTTGTGCTAAACTTTGTGGAATGTTTGGGATGGAACTGAAAATGTTCCCATGAATATTCCAAGGGTCAGCTGAATATTCATGAGCAATGAATAATATAATCCACCAATAGCAGTGGAGGAAAGTAAGCTCACTATACCATCAATGTATCTGCAAATCTGTTTTTCCCACCATAATTCAATCACCTTTATGAAATATGGAGATTTTTCCACTGATGAAAATAATTTGCTTACAGAGAAACACCTTGCAATGGTCAAAGGCAAGCAACTAGGATGAAAAGGGTTTGGAGGGAATGCAGAACATGCAAATTAGTGATATGACTGAGTCAAAGGTCAAACCAGCTTCAGAAGGAAAGGGGGTTTAAAAATCACTGGGAATTTCCAAATCATGGCTTTACAAGCACGAGTTGGAGAGAATACAGAGGAATAATCGTGTTTGCCATGCCAAACTGATCCATAGTACCTCTAGTCTGGGATCCTAGTACTGACAAGTGGCTAATTCTGAATGCCTCAGTGTAAAATTCCTGTAATGCACCTACCACTGCAATGCTGGAACAAGGGAAGGAAATAATTCCTGATCTGTACAGTGATCATCTTATGCCTTAAACTATGAGATTTACAACCTAGCATCATTTTATCCTGGAGAGTGCAACTGCGGATGCTGTTCTTACACAGAGAAAAATGCTATATAAGCGCTAGGTATTTATTATTATTAATAATGACAAATCATTTTTGAGTCACATTCTGCCATTTGCCTTAGCAATATCCTGCAACAGCCAAATCCAATAGTTGGTTGTTCCTTCTACCATTCCTCAACACGTTGCCTTCTGATTTTATCGAGTAGCAGGTAAACTTTTTGAAGTTCAGTGGGTCCCTTCCCAGCTGTAATAACTGGGTGAGTCTAATGCATCAAATGGTCTGCCTGTGCTAGGTGAAGAAAAGCCAGAGGGATAGAATAAAAACCTGTTAGATTTGTGTCTGATGGCTTTGTTGGTAACCCATCCTTCCTTCTCATCCCTGAACTGATCATCTAGGATCGGACTGTCAAGAGCTGGCACAAACAAGTATCACATTGGCTACTTATAAGGAGCCTGAGGCCAGCAGTTAATTTAAATGGAGCAGATTACAGCCACCCTCATCTTTAATCGAATAATAACATTGTGCTTTTCATTGAAGGATCTCAAAGACGTTTTTAAAATGCTAATTAACCCAACATTTTGTACAGCGCTCTAGGTTACTAATTTCCATATCACATATTTGGCCAGGTGTGGAGCTGGGCATACAATCGAGGAGTCCAATTTTCGAGCTTTGATCACTAGATCCCATTCCCTGGCACATGGCCCAAGGTGGAGGACCTCATGCTGGGACCTGTTGTCTCCACAGGTGCTCTGCGAAGGCATCTCCAGGTGGCACTAGTGGTTGCTCTTGTTCTAAAACAATATTGGAAAGTGTTGATTTCTGATTAAGAGGCTGACAGGACTAGGCGAATGGGACATTTATAATAGCTTCTTATCCGTCACTCAGAAGGGTAGTTTCATACAGAGGGGGAGTGTAAATATGGATTGGCTCATATGCCAGGCTCTGCTTAAAGGCAGGCCATTGCGGAGTCGTTGAAAATCAAGTGTGAGGTGCATTTAAATTCTAACGTCATAGGAAGGACACAGGGGAATATTGGCTTGCAGGGAGAGAGCCCATTTACACAGTCCTTGGAGTTGCTGTTACACAGGATTATTCTTTCCCCACAGTTGACAGGGGCAGTTTTAGGCCCAGGCTAACGCCTGAGTGTTCCACACTGTCCAGTCATTTTGGGTGCCTCCAGTTTTGAGGGTCCAGCTGTGGCCATATACAGCCCAACTCTCGAACGTGCTGAGTGCCCACAGCTCCCATCGACTTCAAGTGGAGTCGCAGGTCCTCTGTTCCTCTGAGAAATCAGGCCCCAAGTTAGGCACCCAAAATTATGTGAATAATTTTTGAATATGTAGGCCTGAGTACACAGCTATCTATGCCTTTCCTGGAATACAGAGAGGTGAGAATGCTCCAGTAGGGTCACCCATCAATAGGCCAGTCCCAATCTGCTCCCCACTATCAGGGGATATTCTGATCACCCCATCCCCTCTCCAGAAGGGTGTCTGTCCCTTGTGTTCATGTGTAGCTAGCGTTTCTGCTTCTGAGTTCCAAATATCAGGACATCCGGGATGATCCTGAGCCCATAAAACTGGAAAAACTAGGTGGCTACCCTATGTCTGGCTAGGTCTCAGGCACATCCACAAATCCTGCTGCTTCAGCAGCAACACTGACAGACTGCTGCAAAGGATTCTGGGAAACCTTTGGGCTCTAAAGACAGTTGCCTCAAGCAGCAACCAAACCGAAGGAAGGAGTGGAGCGACGGCCCAGCCAGGGGCTAGAGTGAGATGCTGAGCTGCGTGGAGAGCAAGGGGCAATGAAGGGAAGAGGAGGGAGGCGTCCGATCCCCTCTAGGCCCAGAGTTCCATTGCTCCCCAAATTCCCCCCATGTAAATGCTGGACAGTGAACGCTATGCAGACCGATGTGACGTACTTGCAGTGGCAGCAGGGTTTTGGTCCCCGCCGTGTTGCCGGGAACGGACTCTCTTGAAGGTCGCTGGAACGCTGACACTTGATAAGCAGCGGTAATGGAAAATTACTGATCCCAACCTCCTCTGGCATAGCAGAGACTGTGCAGGCTGCGGGGGCTGAGAGGCAGGCACGTAGGGGACAGGTTCTGCTAATGCACCTGCCGCCAAAGGGCAGGGAGAGGATCCACACTGTTTAGGGGCAATGATCCTACTGATACTAGGCTAGGTCTGGCTGTATTTTTTGCGGGGTGGGGGGTGACCCTGCCGGCAATGGCAGGGCCTCTAGGACTGCAGCCTGAAATGAGAGCACCTTCACCCCCCCACTCCCTGCTTCAGGATAGGGGTTCTCCAAAGTCAATAAGACCCTTAGATACAGTTATACCCTATAATGGCTGTAACCTCCGGTGGAGCTTAGCCCCCCGTCCGCCACATATTAATCGCTGAACCCTCTTTATCTCCTTGCTGCTTTGTGTTCCACCACGGCTTGCCCACCCCAATCCTAAATCAGTGGAGACTACAGGAGCTGGCCTTGTGAGCCACTTGCCCCAGCCACTCATCGCTATTGTGGTTCATGGCACCTTAATGCTTGAGCTGAGCAGGGAAAAGGGGCATCCTTAGCGGATGGGGAGGGGGCAGATGCTGTGGTCTGTTCTCTGACAAGATGAGATAAGTCTACTTAACTCTCATCCGTGCTGACAGGTGTCACTGGCATAAATACCCTTCCTTCCCCACCACACCGGACTCCCTTAGGAAGGCCTGGCACTCTTCTCAGGATATGGTGGGACTTATTCACCCACCGTTTGTTATATAAAGTAGCCCAGACTCATGGTCATTATCTCAAAGGCCCTACTGGGTCTTCTAGCCCTTCAGGCAATGCAGGGTTCTTTTCCTAAATCATGCAAGTGCTAGGGAGTTTCAGCATCCGGGAGATTATCCCATTCCTGAACAGGTCTCAGCACTAGGAGACATCTCCTGCTACCCTCCACTTTCCCTGGCTCATTTTCCTTCCTGTAGGGTTAGCGCTAGCTCCTGGGACCCAAACCATACCTGCCCATTGGACCTTCTCTGGGGAATGGATTTTAGATCAATGACTTTGGTGTATGGCCCTCGGATAAAATGAACCTCTCTGGCCCTCTCACTGAAGACTCCATGGTCTTCTCCTCACTGGAGATTTGTCCTGATTACAGCCATCGGTGTCCAGTCACCAGTGTGGCTGCCGTGCAGACAAAAGGCCTGTGACCCTGGGTCTGACCAACAAGAGCAGCAAGAAGCATGCTGCCCTGTGCCTCCTGAACTGTGCCTTACCCATTGAGCAGCAGGTTGCCTTAAAACACAAAGTTGCTGAAGGAGAGCGTCAGGGGGATAATAGGGGTTTAAGGCTATTTGGATGATTAGTGGCGCTAATTTCCTTTATTGTATATTTATGGCTGAGCAAAGGCCATGAGAGATGTGGCTCGAGGCGGGGAGAGAGCGTCTCTTCAGGAGAAAGGGAGAGCCAACAGGCCAGTGGTCAGGAGGGATAAGGAGGCTGCGGGGAGAGTCCAGATGGATCCTACTATAGCAAGAGTTATAGCATCAGTTTCAACTGGGGAAAAGCCCATAATAGGGCCCAGATGCTGATCTCTAGCAAGCAGGGAGATAGGCACAAGGCAAGAGTGCCATGATGAGCAAGTCAGTGGAGTGATGACCCCATTGGGTCTGTGGTGGTGGTGGGGATATAGGAAATTCTAGGGAAGCAACTGGGTGGGAGTTAGGAGAAGCGGTGGCTTTGGGAATGGACAACTCCCCCTCCCCCACTTGTGGTCATAGGCTGGGCTAGTTTTTATTTTATGATGACGATGAAGAATGAAATAACCAGTGAGGAGAGTGTGTTGACTACACAACTCTTTTGATTGTTGCCGGGCAGCAGACTCGTGCCGCCAGCTCACAGGGTTGACCATGGGAAGGCAAGGTCCTGTCTGAGGAGAACTGGTGGGCAGCAACTCCCATCTGAGACCAGCTCAGCTCTGATGACTGAGCCAGATGTGGAGGATGCAACATGGTGAAGGACATGTGTTAGTGGTTTGTGGGCCTGTTTGCCTCTTGGTCACAATAGCATACGCAGGACCCTGAGCCAGGGAACTTGAGTAACCTGTTGCCTCCTGAGTGCTTTGCAGACCTAGCACCAGGCCAGTTGCACTGGGGAAGCAGGGATGGTAGCCTGTGGCTGAGAAGGGCACAAGGGGAAGGAGTGGTTAAAGGGGTGAGAATATCCTGTCCTAGAACTGAATGCAGTCATGAGCTACCCCAGCACAGGAGGACTAGAAGGAAGAAGCTAGATTCCTGATCTAGGGGATTGTTAAATAGTCTTCCAAGGGCATTCCCATCACCTGACTTCTTTAGGCAGGGCAAAGCTCAGACTGTAGGGAGTTATCCGGCTCTGGCCTGGGATAATGGACTAGATGGGACCTACCAGGCCTTTTCACCTCAGTATATCCCTGATTCTCTCCTGTTACCTTGCAGTACTTTGATCTGCTACTTTTTCCACCTAGGAACTCTTGGTCACTGACACTAATGCATCTCTGCAGGGAAAGGGAGGGACCTAGACAAATTCTCTGTCAATGATTTTCTCTGGACACACATCTCAGAGCATGGTGGGGGGATTTAGACATCCATATTCATTTTCACTGCTCAGGCTAAGATAAACATGGATGTATTGAATCCACACGCACATTTTAGCACAGCATGGGGAATTAGCATCCTTCCATCATGATGAAACACTGACTGGGCTGCTTTAGGAATGGAGCAGATGACGGTTCCTGCCCTGTCTATAGAGTCAGGGGTCTCTCTTCAAATCAAGGATGCTCCTTTTCTCTCCCAAAAGCCCCTAAGGTACCCTTGTTGAGACTGCTGATATCCCCTTAACAAGGTGACTATGTGCAGTTAAAATGGACCACAGAGATTATTAAGAGTCTCCAAGGAGCTAGATATTATTCCCTGGCTTTGTATCTTTAAGGATCTCTATGTATACCTCTCCCCCTGTACTAAACCTTCTTCTGTAGGTTGTCAACATCAGTTTGAATTTAGGCTGGGAGCGGAACATCTTGAGGGTCCTCCGCCATATTCTATCTCTTCACTGGCTGCCTCTGCAATGCTCCCTGCTGGCAAGAGAGCAAAGGGTCAATGTGGTTCCCAACATCAGAGCCCAATCCTGTTGAGCTGGCTAGTTGTTGAGCTCCCTGAATTCCTGTTGGAAGCTGAGGTCTCACCATTTCTCCCATGGCTTTCAGCATCTGCTAGGAGCTGGACAGATCCATCGCTGGGCAGCAGAACCTGCACCAACCCTGCAGGTCACTGAGTGGAAGGTTCTTTAGGAGTCTAGGTGATGCATGGTGGAAATGTGTTGGTGGTTGGAGGATTTTACACACACACATACACACCCTGATTTGTCCCACATCAGCCTTAGTTAAAGAGAAACTGTAACTATGGTTCAGCTTGTGAAAGTGGTCAGAGGAAGAACTGAGTGTTGCCCTGGCTCAACTGTGAAGTGGCTGTGAAACAAGTCTGTGGTCTGAACTGGCACTGTGCAGCCTGGTGAGGAGGTTGGCCAACTTGCTAGGAGGAGGCCTCCTTTATTTATGACACTTGGTTTGAACTGAGTTGCTTTGACTGCCAAACTGATGAATAGAATTAAAGATGGAATTGTACCACAGCCCTGGATCCACACGGCTTGTAGACAGAGAGGAGCCCACATCTGTGTCCAGACCCAAACTTCCCAACTCAGACCCAACTTCTTCAGATGGATCCAGCTGGGACACTGGCTCCAAACTTCCTTGACTTTTGGGTTTGTTTAGCTCCGTCTCTATTAAACTAATTGCCAACTGGTTGGCAGTCCTTTCCAGTGGGGCCCCATGCAGCCAACGTCAGAATAGAAATGATTTGTCAAGAGGGCTGCCTTTCTCACTAGACTCAGAAAACTCCATTGTGATTAAACGTGTGGTCTTTAAAGTGACAAATCCACGGCTCCTCAAGAACGCCGCAGTTGTTGCTATGCTGCAGGCCCCTGGGCCGGTTGGAATTTCACACCGGCAGTGAGGATAGAACTCATACCTCTTCTCCATAAGCATGGGCCCTGTTGCTTGAACGAATGGAGAACCTCCATTAGATGCTAGCAGGGTAAGGATCCATGCCACAGTTGTAGTGCTCATGCTCTGCAATAGAGGAGGCAGGTGCACGCACCAGCAAGCCAGCTGGTTAACCATGCTCTTCACAGTTTATTCACTGGTGACCGTGCTCCATTTGCTGTGAACTCTCATATGGTTGGACTGACAGAATGAGTGTGGTTTCCCGTTTAGTATTAAGGGGGATTTATTATCTTCCCTGGGAACGCCTGCCCATTACCGCTCCCTTGTCCTCACACCGAGGGGTGAATAGGTAGCTGGTTAAATCCTAGCCAAGGAAGGGGAGACGGCCTGTGTGAGTGAAGCTGTGAACTCCGAGCTGTAACTTGCAAGATGTTCGCCGTTCCAGCGTCAGAAGTGAGAAGTGACAGCATATGATTAACTTATGAGGTGCTCGCCGGGCCGGCATGCTTGGAGCGAACAGGCCCTTGTGCAAACGGGAGCTACTAGTGGATGAATTTTTGAAGTCCGGGCTGCATTCGAATCGTAGTGCACTGGAGATGGAAGTTACAGCCTGAACTCTCAGAGGTGTGCTACAGATGGTGGCAGATGCCAGTCATACTCCCTTCTCCTTGCTACCTCCACCCCCGCACCTATAATCCCGACAGCCTGTGCTCATTTACCACTACACATAGCTCTTCCCCGCCCCTCCATCTCCTCCTCACCCACCCTGGCATCCCCACCCCATGCTGCTTTCCCTCCCTCCCCTGCCCATCCCTCTCTGTATCCCACACTATTCACCCCAAGCCTCCCTTTGACACCCCATCTGCTTAGCCTCTTTCCCCTACATCCTCTGGCCCCTTCCACACATCCATTCCCTGCTACAATCTCCTTCCCCTGACCCTCTTTCTCACCACGACTGTCCCCCCCGCACTCTCATCCAGCCAATACCCCTTCCCTTGCATGCTCCATCCCTCCACGGGCACCTTTCCCTTCCCCTCACTCCTTTCCTCCCATTCACACGCATTCCCATCCCTCCACAGCCTGCTTTCATTCCCCTCCAAAGCCCTCTCCCGTAGCCTTGTGCTGACCCCCACTCCTCTGTCACCCCTGTACCCGCCCTCCCCACACTCCCCCCCGTGAAACCTGCTCTGCCGGTAAAGGCATGTGCTGGCAGTGCCTTTCGCAGGGAGGCAGCAAACTAACCAGAGTGAAGAGGTTGCCATGGCAACAGCTGGGTTTCCCCATGGAGAATGTACTGAGGACAAAGAGGGACTCCCCACTACCAGTCGTCTTCCCCACGCCTCCCCACCCCGCCCCCCCACCCCAGGCACTTTTATGCTGTTAGTGTCTTGTTGCTTTTACACGGTGATCAAGGAGGGTTTGTTTTGTTTTCCCTTGCGGGAGGGACAGGGGTTTTCTCTGAAACAAAGTGCACTCAAGGGCCCCCTACTCTCTACGCATTTTAAACCGAGTTGGAGGTTTTTTTTGCAGAATGCGTTTCTGACATGTTTTGGTGGGTCAATGCGGGTGGGGCCTGTTGGCCTTGTTCCCTATGAAAAGGGCTGGCTTTTGTTTTAGGGTAAGGGACAGTCCAAGAAAGACCAAAAGGGAAGTCTCCAGGAGAGAGCACAGTGTGTGTTTCTCCATGGAAGCAGACTGTAGCCAGGTCTGATTCTCCGTTGCCCTGCGCAGACCTTGTGTGGTCATTTACAGTCATGCAATGTGACAGCTACATCGGCAGGGGGATATTCTACACATGCTGTGTGCTGGTGTCAAACACAGAGTGTAGGGCAACAAGGGATCAGGCTCAGAATGTCTTCTGAGGTCTGCACACCGGCAATTCAATTAAAAATTGAAAGGTGCAATGTGTGGACAATTAAGGGTGTCGCAGTTACACAGCTCCATTCACCACAAGGTCAAGCCTTGTTAGAGACATGGATTAGTCTCGTTCCAAGGACATAATTTAAGTAAGGCTCTAACTCAAGATCAATCAAAACCTCGGAGCCAAATAATGTGGACTTTGGTGAAGTTTGGATTCAGATTTGAACTTTGTGGATGGCCCGTCCTTCTATTTATAATGAATGGGCTAGG
This sequence comes from Chelonia mydas, assembly GCF_015237465.2. Lineage (NCBI taxonomy): Eukaryota > Metazoa > Chordata > Testudines > Cheloniidae > Chelonia > Chelonia mydas. The sequence continues at coordinate 6,943,592 of NC_057850.1, read as the reverse complement.
GCAAAACCCACCACTCAGCATGTGGGAGACAGCTCTGATCCAGGCTGGGAATTGAAGTTTGCCTTTGATAGTTCTCACCCAGTTTGACCCTGTCTGGACTAAACAGCATAGCAAACTGATGCACCTGGAACAACCACTCCTTGGGTTTGAAACCCAATGTTGGACCTGAGAAGCAGAGTGACCAGAAACTAGGGGTGGGGGGAACCAGTTTGGGTAGCATGAAGAACAAAAATGAAAAAGGATAGGCTATAGCCAGAGGAAGGAAAGTCCTTCTGAATGAAACATAACGACTCCCCAGCTGAAATCTGTTTAAAAGAGAATGGTAGCCATGTGTTGTATCCAATTTCCATGTGTATGGCTCTTGTTCATAGCTCTAGGAGCTGGGCACAGTTCACCCTAACCCTAAGCAAAATCCAAACTCTAGTACAACAGAAATGACCTACTCACCCAGGACTGTACAACTTAGAACGATCGCCCCATTAATAACCGTGACCCCCGTCGGCCACCATTCACTCCCAGCCACCCCCTAATGAGCAGCCTGAGAGAAGTTGGGCTTTGCGGTGTGCTTGGGGGGATAACAGATCTGGGCTTGGCGAGATCCCCCTTGGCCAGGGACTGAAATCCAGAGTCTGAGACCCCTCTTGGAGAATACCCTGCCTCCTGCTCTCTCCTGACTAAACTGAGGGCATTGCCCGCTCAAAAGCTGCTGCTACTGGCAGTTATGCTAATGCTGTATTGCACGGAGAGAGAAGGGTGCCTCTTAGGTTGGTCTGTGGCTCAGTATGTCCCTTGCCTCTGTGATGGCCTCGAACACCTGAAACAGAGGAGGGAGCTGCACTCCTCACATTGGGCCTGATTCTGCTCTTCCTTACTCCTGTGCTAATCAGAAGAAACTCCACTGAAGTTAAAGGCGCTTCGCTGTCGTAAAACTGGTGTATGGCTCCGGACTGGCCAAGACCCATGGTTGTGCTTAACTAACTTAAAGCACATGAATAGTGCTGTTGAATGAATGGGTCTGCTCCCATGCTTAACATGGAGCCCATGCATGAGTCTGCAGGGCCAGAGACTGTGTGAGAGGAGAATCTGCCCCCTAAAGACCTACCCAGGTGTTTTGTCAATGATTTGGGATTGGAGAGCCTGCTCCCACTGAATTCAGTGACAAAGTTCATATAGACTTCCAGGGGAGCAGGGGCAGGCCCATCAATAGCTATGTAGCTTTCTGTATGAGGAGACCCCAAAGTTGCCTGGAACAGCCTATCAAGAAGAATCACCCCCAGTTAAACAGGAATTAGGTTCCTCTCACCTTGACAAGTGGAGTGTTATTTAATGTTGCAGAGAGAAAAAATGGTTGCCTGGGGATGTTTGTGTGCTCATGCAAAGGGCAATCCCCCTTGTGTGGCTTGATTCTTTCTGTTATATAGTTCTATTATGGACTGTTTGGGCTGATACCAAATATCATGAACCACAGATGGGAGGATCCTTGGAACTTTCCAGACCAGGAGCAGAAGCCATTTACAAAGAGGTAGGGATGGGAGAACCTGTCTAGGTATTGTACCAAATCTGCAGTCACCTAAGATTTTGCAGTTGTCACTGTGCTGCAAATCAGGGCCAGTCAGAGCTGCACGGTGACAGTGAGGAATAGTACTCAGATCCCCCGGCTCCCAAAACACAGGAATGTAAGACTCATAGTGATTACTCAAAGAGCTCAATCTAGTTAGTTTAACAAAGAGAAGGTTAAGGAGTGACTTGAGTACAGTCTATAAGTATATAGGGAATAAATATTTAATAATGGGCTCGTCAGTCCAGCAGAGAAAGGTATAACAAGATCCAATGGCTGGAAGTTGAATCTAGAAAAATTAAGCCTGGAAATAAGGTGTAAATTTTTAACAGTGAGAGTAATTGTTCCAATGGTTAATTTATCAAGGGTTGTGGTGGATCCTCATTACTGGCAATTTTTAAATCAAGATTGGATGTTTCTAAAAGATCAGCTCTAGGAATTATTTGTGGGTAGTTACACAGGAGGTCAAACTAGATGATCTCAATGGTCCCATGAATCCTGGCTGGAAGCAGAAGCCCTGAAATCTCATAGTGGAGCTGGTTCTCCTGAGATTTTCAGCCTAATCTCTGATCCAAATTGGTTCAGAGAAGCAGCTAAAGGGAGATCCTCAGCCGCTGTACAACAGCGTAGCTAAAACAAAGTCAGTGGAGCTATGCTCGAGGTAAACCAGCTGGAGAGCTGGTCCCTACACGATCAGAGGTTTCCCTGAATCAATAGTCTCTTTCTAGTACTGAGACATCCCTTCCCTCCTTGCCCCAGGTTGTCCAAATGTTCAGGTGAATGCTGTCAGCCTGGATAGATAACGTTTCCTTCCTGCTGTTCCTACTTCTGGCAGGGTTGTCCCCTCTCTCTGGGGTGGTTTGGCAGCTGGCATGAACATCGACAACCAAAGTGAAGAAAGATGACAACTAATGTATATACGGGTGCACAGAGAATGCAGCTAATATGAGGCAAAATGAATTCTTACTGTGTCTTTACAAGCGCAGCGTGTTCTTGACTCTGGTAGCCTTTCTTCATCTCCTGCTGTTTGTTTATCTTTCCCCCCATCCTCCTCTACAATTAACTTTGCAATTAGACTTAATTATATTCAGTAACAACTGAATGTGTCCTCTGCACTGATTGCTCATGTTGGAGATACACTGCAGTGTGGGTGAAGCGTGCACGGGCAGCTGAGCAGACAGTGCAGTTGTGATTCACAGCTCGCACGGAAGGTTAGTAGCTGGAGCTGTATGAAATATTTATTCTTGTGAATTGCCATTTGGCAGAAAATTTTGGAATTTCAACTTTTCGTCCTGTTTCGGGAGGAAAACAAATGTTGCCAAGGTCGGAATTTTCTGTGGGGACAAATTCTGAATTTTGCTCAGCTCTCGTGGTGCTCCTCCCTCAGCCAGTGTGGCAATCAACGCACAGTATCACATAGGGGGCACCATGCTGCTGAAGGGTCGAACGTTTAAGTGAGATATAAAAGCAAAGTTGTGAGTGTAACCCCTGCATTAGTATAATGTGGTGCCCTCTTTCCTTCTAGTGACTGGACTCTATAGAGGTTTGAGTTAGGAACAGCGTTTGACCTAGTGGAGCTGGGTCTTTTAGCTCAAGCGCTAGAAGTGCATGGCTTTAGATCCAGGGGTCTTGGGTTCTGTCCCCACTGATGACCCACCCATGGGCGCTGCATTACATGAGTATTTAGTGTCTGGTTATTAAATATCTCATGTCACTTTTTGCATGTGTCGAGGACTTAGCTTCAGGGGCCTCTCCATATCCTGGTTACAATGTTATTCACAAAAATAAGTGCATTTTCACACAGTCTATGAGTGAAGCTTTTTAAAGCCATTTGGATACAAGGTCATGCTCATAGACATGTCAGGTATAGTGTGTAGTTCCGCTTCCAGGAGGATGGGATGAGAAGTGAATTTCATACCTAGCACGCAAGCAGAGAATTGCTCATGGTCTTGGAAACAAAATGTTATGGCTTAGTACAGCCTCTGTGATTAATCCCCTGTTAAAAAAATGTGAGTTGTGTATAGTGGAATCTGTGTATAGAAAACCTCTGAAACCAAGTGTCTTTGCTGTAGGTTGGTGGTTTGAATCTAACTCTGGTCAATAGCGGAGGACAGCTTTTATCTCTGGATGGTTGGTCTTGGCCCCGACCCTGCAAACACTTGTGTACATGCTTTACTTCACTACTGCAACTAATTCTATTGATTTTTTTTCTTTTTAGTGGGACTATTCATGGTATCTTGTGTTTCCAGTTATGGGCCTAGTTCCTAGGGAACCCGCATCCATATCTCAAAGCCCACCTCCACACAGGCAGTAATTGGCGTCTTTTTTGGCAGCCCTTGCAGGAAGGCAGAGACTGAACCCTTCTCCATAGACATGATCTCCTCAGGACAGGGATTCAAGACATCTGTGGGAGGCAGGGTAGCGATGTGTAGAGGCAGCTGGCACTACCATTTTTTCTGTGAATAAACAGAGGACTTCATTTTCCAGGGCTGTCAATCCAGATTAATTTTTAATGCATAAAAAGTAAACTGTCTTTGCTAGATGGAGCTTAGCTAAACGATACACCGCTGTCTAGATAAACAGGCATAAATCCCAATGATTGGATGAATGTACAGAGAGCAGAGATAGCAGTAAGGCACAGAATCTTTCCCAGGTACTTCAGGGAAAGAGTGACGCCCTCCATCTCGATGATAAGAAAACATGTTTATAAGGCTGAGGACTCTGCATCTTGTCCTAGGAGAGATCGCTCCTCAGTCTTAATTAAGCTGTGTATGTACTGCCATCCGGTCAGTGGAACGCATGATTGATGGAGGATGTAGAAGGTTGTCCTTCCCATGAACCAGAAACTCAATGCTAGCTGAAATCTCCTGGCCTCAAGCTTGTTCGCTACTTTTGTATGTGTGTGTGCTCAGTAGTTAAAACAGTGTCTGGCCAAAAAACGTTATTGGGGGTGGGGGTGGGGGGGAGAAAGGGTAGAGGATGCCAGAAATAACACTGTCGCTCATGAATAATTCAACACATAATATACTTGTTATTGTAAGGACTTATCGATGCTAATTATAGTCTACTGCTATCATTCCTTCTGAAACGCTGGCATTGATCTCAACAGGACATGCCAAATGTCTCACTAAAACAAAATATTGCACTTGATTTTTTCCCTCTTGATATGCAGGTCTTTTCTCAGAGGGATACCTGTTGTTCCATGCCTTGGTGTTCCCTCTTTACCCTTTAGATGGTAGCTGATCAGAGATTAGATCATCCTACTCCTCCCCTCTGGCCAGATTGTGCCCTACAAAAAATTCTCCACTGCTTTGTTCTGCCTGGTTTTAAATGTCTTGGCACTGTGATTTATTGGGCCCTTGTTATGGATTAGAACCCAATAACTTGTAGAAGAATAGAATCCTAGAAATATAAGGCCAGAGTGGACATCAAGAGGTCATTTAATCCATCTCTTCTGTTCTGAGGCAGGATTAAGCATACTTAGAAAAATAGGAACTGGGGGGAAAAGTAAAAAACAAAGGTGCAGTAACAACGAGGAGTCCGGTAGCACCTTAAAGACGAACAGATTTATTTGGGCATAAGCTTTCGTGGGTAAAAAACCCACTTCTACAGATGCAGGTCCAGTACAGGCACAGTAGCTATTTCCTGTGTTGTTAGGAAGAGCTACTCAAGTTATATTGACCAAGAGGGTGGAATTTGTGACTTCGCAGATATTTTTGCTTTTAGAGCTCTCGGTGATATGGAGTCACATGAGAGATTACTGCGATGGTGCCCAGGAAGTTCACAAGACTTTATGAGGTATTATATTATAGATAAGGGGGAGAGGCAAAGAAATTAATGATCTGATCCAAAGCCCATTGGAGTCAGTGGAAAGACTCCCATTGACTTCAGAGTGTGTTGGATCAATTCCTAATTGCACTGCTAATGTGTGTTTCTTCTTTGTGATGGGGAGAGTGCAGGGAGAAGACACTTGATGGCTATTGACCCTCTCTTAATAGAGGTGTATGTGTGATAAATTCAATACACTAGGCTAAATTCCTCCCAGGTATAGCGCCAGGCACTTACAGCACAGCTGTATGTCCAGGTTTAAAGGCTGGTTTAGAGTCCAGTCTAAAAGCAGAGAATGGAAGAAAAAAAAGTATGCCCTCATACAGGAGTTGCATGCTCCCCTATAACAGAGGAGATGATTTAAGCTAGTCAGTAGCTTGTCAGATGGGTGGAAATCATTGTTTCCTAAGAAGAGGAAACACATCAAGAAAACTGTGAGTCCAATACATTATTTTGGTATAAAGAGAGGCAGGCTGTGAAGAGGTTGTTTGAGAATAAGGCAGATCTAGCCAGAAAATGATCATCTTGCTTGTGGCCGCACAGAGCAGGGATCTGAGAATCCTGAATTAGCAGAGCCATTGCTTTGATGAGCCCTGCCCTTTCTAGAGGAAATGATCACACCGGATGCCAAAAGATGGGGAAAAGAACGATGACGCTCTGAAGCACCAGTCACTCTCTCAGTGATTAAAGCTGGGATTGTCTAAGGGGCATATGGCATCCAACTCAGTCCCCTTAGAAAATTTCAGCCTAACCAAAGACATTTCTTATTTGGTTCCTGCTATTTGAATATGAACGGCCTGACTCTCCATGGCCTTGCATCTCGAGTGTAAAATGCTACCAAACAGGGTACAGTGGAAGAGACTGCACTAGATGCATAGCAGTGGAGAATTAAATCCCGAAGGTCCAATCCTGCAAGGTGTTGAGCACCATTCTTATCAAGGGCACTCAGCATCTTGCAAGATCAGGCTGTATGGGAGCATCTGTGAATGGAGCATGATGGTTCCCTTGAGGATTGAACTCATGAGGCAGCGTTTGCTAGTGGTTAGAGCAGGGGAATGAAGGGTGCCTGGGTTCTACTCCTGGTAACGCCACACATTCATTGCTCAGCCTTTGGCAAGTGACAGGTTAATTTTTTTCCCTTTGTTTCCCCACATATAAAATGCTAGTTTAATTATATTCCCCTATCTCACAGGGGTGCGATGAGGCTTCTTTAATGTTTGTAAGGTATTTGAAGACGATTTTATGAAGGTGGCCTGTAAGTGCCCGGTCTCGTTAAGTGCCCCGATGAAATCTGCTTTCCCATCTGGACAAATCCAAGCAGGCACTAAGGCAAACACATTCTGCACAGTGTGAATGATGAGCCATTGGAGCAGCTTCCTGAGAGAGGTGGTGGGTTGTCCATCACCAGGAGTCTTTAAATCAAGACTGAATGTCTTCCCAAAAACTGTGCTCTAGTGCGATCACCAGTTATTCAGCTAGCTGCAGGAATCACCAGGTGAAATTCTCTGTCAGATGTTACGTCGGAGGTCAGATTAGAGGATCACAGTGGTCCTATGAGGCCCCAACAACTATATGTTTCTTGTTGAGTTACAGAAGTAGCTCCATGTTCTCAGCTCCTGCCTATTAAAACATTAGGGTGAGAGACTGTTGCGTTCTCAGGTTGCAGTTTAACTCCACGGCCTGTTTTTCTCATCAGACTTATAGTAGATGGGGGCCTCATTTGGATGCAAATGTTCTGTCTTATGGCAGAAGCCAGACAATCCAGCCTGGTGTGTTGAAATTTAGCTACATCAGAATTCTGAAATAATGATAATCATTAATATTTGGCACCTCCTATCTGAGGATCGCCGAGCGTTTCACAAACGTGGATTCATTAAGCCTGTAAGGAGATAGAAATATGATCATCATTTGACAGGTGGATAAATGGAGGCCCAGCGAGGCGAAGTGACTGGCCCAAGTTCAGGAAGTCAGTGGTGGAGGTAGAAGCAGAAAACATGTATTTTAAGTCCCAGGCTTGCACATTAGCCAGCAGGCTTGACTTCTCCCCTCCTTCCTATGGTTATAATAAGAACCCTCCACTCCACAAAGTTCTATTTTCCCATCTCAATGTAGAGCCAAGACACTAGCTAAAAGACCAGTCATTGGCACAGTGTGGTCTCTCATTTCCCTGGCTGCATGTTCACTCATGTGTTTTGCAAATTAAAGAGACATCGTCAAGGTCGAGAGGCCCAAATCGTGACCATCTGAGTTCCTGTTTCCCCCTCTTTCAGTCTATCTGGGAAGTCTCTGTAAGTCCTTATCCATGATCCCTACCTCATAAGAAAGACAGTCCGCTACTCTTTATTTTTCTAACACCCAACCAAACTGGCAGCTCAGCACACCGAGAGCAAACAGGAAGATAACAAATCGACCTGCCCAACTCCCTGCTCGGGAGCCCAATTTACAATAACAAGTTAGTGTACAAAGCCCAATGCTCCGTTCAGTACTGAAAAGTGACCTTTCAGTAATAAACCAGTGTTGTGTGCACATTTTAGAAGAGGGAGAAGGTGGTATTGTAAACAACAGTGAGAATAAAAGGAAAACAATATTTAAAAAATACTTTGGCAGTGACATTTGCACTAAGGTGGGTGGGAAAATAAAACCTCTTCATCTAAAAAATTGAGTTTAAAAATGCATTTGATGGTGATGATTCTCTGGCTGCTCCTGTAAATATAGCTGTCTCCACTTTTAAAGTGCCCCTTGGCTTCCAGACACCCAATTCAGTGCCATTCTAACAGGCAGCTTTGGAATTTAAAAATGGACCATGTCGAGACAAGGATTTAATACCCATAGGCAAATGTACCATTAAGGAAGAGCTAGACAGGTGTGTATTACTGGTTATCAAGGACTCCGTGATTGGAAGGAGGGGTGTAGTAAGGGCAGTCTTGGTTCTTGCAAACAAAGCTAGTGGGAGTTGGCAAACTTTCCCCCTTGTCATTTAAAATGCATGGGCCAAACTTTCCATAGCAGAATACCTAAAACTAGGCCCCTAAATCCATGCTTCTGCACCTAAATCAAAGGCCTGTTGCTCAAAGGTGCAGAGCACCTGCAGCTTCCTACTGACGTCAATGGAATTTGTGGGTGCTGAGCATTTAGGTCCCTCCAAGATTTTAGGATCCTGATTTTAGACACCAGGTTTTGAAAATTGTTTGCATATCCCACCAAAAGGAGTATCAAATTTTCCAAAACACATTTTCCTAACTAAAGGGAGATTCCTGCTACTATTATGTGCTAAGGATAGAAGAATTTCCCACCACCTCCGGAAGATAGGTTGACATTAGATTAATAGTTTTTATGGCCAAAAGGAACCAATGTGATAATCTTGTCTGACCTCCTGCATAACCTCACACTGTAATTCCTGCGTCACGCCCATAACTTCTGTTTGAACGATAGCATCTCTTTTTGAAATCCTGATTTAAAGATGTCCAGCAATGGAGAATTCACCATGTCCCTAGGTAAGTTGTTCCAATGGCTAATAACTCTCACTGTTTAAAAAAAAAACCCATCACACTTAGGCCTTGTCTACTCTACAGGGGAAATTCTATCGAAGCTATGTAATTTGAGTTACGTGACTAGCGTAACTCAAATCGACATAGTTTAGATCTACTTACCGTGAGGTCCACACTACGCGATGTCGACAGGAGACGCTCTGCCATTGACTCACCCTTCTCTTCTCGATCCGGTGGAGTACAGGAGTCGACGGGAGAGTGATTTGCGGTCGATTTAGCGGGACCCGCTAAATCGACCGCCCGATGCATTGATCGCCGCTCGTTGATCCCCCAATAAGTGTAGACAAGCCCCTAGAGAAGGGACCCCAGGCAGGTCACAGAACCAATGGTAATACATTGGCCAAGTGTCTGTGATGATACTTCCCAGTGATGTCTAACCCCAGTGACTATGGGAACCTGTTATTTTTTCACCTCTATGGGAGTTCTCCTCTGGCTGAAGTGGGAGCGGCATGTTCTGGATTCAAGCCTCAATGCCAACCAGGGTACCTATGTAGCATATGGCCATAGTTTGTTATGCAGTGCTCCTTGGGCTCATCAGGGAAAAGCAAATAGGAGACAACTACAAGCTAAACCTCTAGTGTAGCGCTGGCCGTGTAACCAGAGACATGATCCAGGCCTGGAGAACAAGCCTTACATGGAGAGGCTCAAGGAGCTCATCATATTCAGCTCATCAAAGAGGAGGTTGAGAGGTGATGGGTGTGTAGGAACTTACCTGCGGAAAAGAGATCCAATAGCGAGGGCATTGGCAACCTTGCTATCAAAGGCAGAACAGATCCAAGGGCTGAAAGATTAAGTTAGACCAGTTCAACCTTGAAATTGAACATTTGGAACACCTTGCCAGGGTGGAGCTTGGAGTTTTTAAACCGAGATTAGCTGTACCTTTAAAGGCTATGCTTTAATCCAGTTTCAGGGAGACATTATGTGGCCTGGGTTTGTGGGGTCAGGCAGGGAGGGGGTCATGGTGTTCTCTTCTGGCTTTGGAGTCTGGGAATCCAGGGGCCCTCCCTGTTCATTTCCTTCCATCGTGGGGAGAACAGGGTCACCTGCATTCCCCTGCACACGCTCACCACACTTGCAATGGTACCTAAAGATAATGGCTACAATCAAATCTCATGCTTCAGGGCTCCAGCCAGGGCTGAAGGAATTTTTTCCATGGTGCACAATTGGCTGGAAGTATTCTGGCAGTGGGGGTTGTTGCTTTTTCCCACCTTCCTTCGAAGCAGCCGTGATTGACCACAGCTGGAGATGGGACACTGTGGATAGGGTAGACTGGAGCCCTGATTGATTCAGAGAATCCTTCCCAGACTCCTGGCTGCTGTGTCTTGCTTACATGCCTGGAGTCCTACTGATCAGCAGATTTGGGGTCAGGAAGGAATTTCCCCCCAGGTCAGATTGGCAGGGACGTTGGGGTTTTTTTTGCCTTCCTCTGCAGTATAAGGTCTGGTTTGCTTGATGGGGTCATCTGGGCATTTCTCACCTAATCAATCCCTATCACTGCAGGGACCTCAGGCATTGGTGCACCGTGGTCTCTCCTGTTCTCTGCCGTGGCACAGAGTTTAGTCTCCTGAGTCCTGAAATGCTTTGGCCTAACTAAAGCCTTTGGGCTTAGTACAGGGGTACAGTACAGAAATGTAATGGCCTGTATTATACAGAAAATCAAACTGGATGATCTGTTGGTCCCTTCTGGCCTGAAGCTCTATGAAAATCATTGAATATAATTCAATATCCACCCCCTTTGAAAAGAGCCAGTGCAAGTCCTGTGCACTGCTTAAAAGGGACTTGTGCCGGTCTTCCGCCCAGGGGTGACTCCCACCTTCTGTACAGTGTTCTACCCCCACCCCCCTGCCTTCCTTTCCCCTCTCGCAAAAGCAACACATCTCCCCAGTTACTTCCATGTTTGTGCATCACAGGCCTCACCCACAGGTTGCGGTGACCTTTCTTTGTTGACAGCACGGATGGGCTGGCAGCAGACGGTTTCCTTTCATCTGGTTTTTCCTTGGCCCCTGCGGAGGGAGGTTGATCAGCTGCAGGAAGCAACTCCCCTGTTTGCTTTGTTCTGAGGCCAGCCCAAATGTGGTTCACAGGGACACTTCTCAACATAGCCCCGTGGTCATGCAGGGCGAAGGACAGCTGTCACTCATGCTTTACAGCAAGGAGGGAGTATGTGTGAAAGCCAGATCTGGCACTGGGAGAAGTGAACCTTGTTAATTAAAATGTCAGTGACTTGAATCCCCTAAAGGTGAGAGAGCTGCATTTTGTATTACCAATGGCTGTTAATGGTACAGCTACTTGTACCTTTCTCAGGAATAATTCACTTCATTCAGACTGACAAGGCCTCTCATCTCAGCAGGTTCCCTTTATGGCTCACATTTGACTTGTCGAGTGAGTAATGAAATACTGTTAGGGGAAAAAAAGGTGAACCATTCTTTTTTTTCATACCGCTGGGCCAAATGTTCTTTATGCCATCTGATACTTAAAGTGAATGCGAGAGATGTGGTGCCCGGTAAACCCTGAGCTGTTGGATTTCCAGTGCTGTGGAGGTGAATTTCAAAGGCCTGTCTGTGTATGTGCTTTGGATGATCTACTGGAAGGTGACCTCCTAACATTAGTGTTCACATGTACCAGCCTCCATGCGCCCCAGGCCAAGCACCCGTTCGGTTCATCATGAGGAGTGTCGTGAGCTTGTCATTCCTCGTTTTGTATGGGAAAGGCGGAGATGATCAAGGAGGTAATTTACAATATTATAACTTTTTCTTTTTTTGTATTATGGGTCGCTGCTGAGCTTGGGTCCCATTGCTCTAGGCGTTGTGCAGATGCATAGCAAGAGACAATCCCTCGAGAGCTGATGCTGTAGCTAGACAAGGCAGACAAAGGAAGTATTGCCTCTGTGTTACAGATGAGGAACAGAGTGTGATTTGCCCATGGCCACACAGGGAGTCTGCAGCAGAGTTGGGAATTAAGCCCAGGTTTGCTGACTCCTAGACCAGTGGCTTAATCATGTGGCCATATAGGAACCTCCACGGCTACAGGTTAACAGTGGGTACAAACTCAATCCTCCTGCTTTAATGGAACAGGTCCCGCTACCACCTGAACAAAGGAGAATCTCTAGCAATATAGGGTCTATGGCCCACATTTGAGCCATTCTGATTCAGTCTAGCAAAGGCCAGTGGTTCCCATACGCTCCAGCCGATTCATTAACAATATGCTATTTGGCTGCCTGCCATAAAATATACAGAGAGCATCTTCCATCTGAGATGAGCTCAGGCCTGCGCCGACTAGTACTCCCTCAGCCGAGTGGGAGACCGACCAGCGCGCCACAAGGGTTGTGGTTTGAGATTGAGCTGCTGCATGGCATAGGCTGCACATGCACTGAAAGTCTGGCCGCTGAGCGGGGGATCCTGCTAACTGGTTATGTTTGTTCTAGTGTCTGTGACCAGGCCTTTGCGTATTCTGCGCCTGATAAATCAAGGGTCATGGAATAATTATCCTGCCTCAACGCAGTGGGGGGCAAGGGGGGATGGATTCTTGATGTCCCTTCAAGCCCTATAGTCTATGGTTCTATAATGTCCAGCAGTAGCAACACAATGTGATGGGAGCCCAGGGCGTGAAATCTGCAAAGACAACCCGTTCTACCACCCTCCAGCACGCACACCGACGCCCCTTTCAATAAGCAAAACACTTTCTCACTGTTACGAGGTGCATTGGGCAGTTGATGCCCAGCCACATGATACTACGTTGGGCAGTGGTAGAAGAACTGTCCGGGCGAGCAACGGCTGTGATACATCTATTGGAGCCAACGGAGATAAGTTCTGAAGAGTTTGAACGTCATGCAGGGAGAGGGATTATTTAGGGTGGTGGAACCAGGGGCTATACCAAGGAGCAAAAGGACGAAAAAAGCAAAGGACTCGCTACACTTACTGGGTGCAGTTTTCAAATGTCACGTAGGAACATCCGACCTATTGAAAATCTCACATAACACATGGAGTTTCTGTGGGATTTTTGCTCCTAAATCAGTTAGGTTCTTTTGAAAATCTCTTCCAATATTAAGAAATATTTCCTGATAAAGAAGTCTGTTGAACATGGCTCAGTCTCCCAAAGGCGTAGAGATGGGTAAATATTGCGTAACATAAAATAAAAACCTTTCCCCGATATTCACTCAGGTTTTTAAACGAATTTGATTTGGTAGCTCAGGTGTGTCTCGTGACTTGCTGCTAGGCTGTGAAGTCATGGTGGCAGGGTCCCCCTTTGTGATTTGTGTGTGTACGGTACTTAGCACAAAGGCGCCCCGATTCCTGAATGGGACCTCTCAGGGCTACTGAAATACAAATAATGATAATGATTGTGTGCAAACTCTTTTTGCATTTTGTTTTCCATGAGGCTGAGTTTCACTGGCATGAATTGCAAGCCTGCTTGTGTGAGGATTAGCATGAACTGAATTTTACATGTGCGCACATGAGTATTTGTACCAGACGGGCTTTCACACTTATCCAGTCCAGGAGCAGTAGCACCAACATGTGACTTATTTGACCCTTTACCAGCTTACTAGCATGCCACAACGAACTAATCACAGAAAACTGTTTATGTTTAATGCAGAGTTAAAAAAATCAGCTGAATCAATGAAACTAATGAATAAATTCCATGAAATTGTAATCCCCGAGTGGGAAAAAATGCTAAATTTGTTGGCTAGTTTATTTGTCGCTAACTATTCATTCATCTCTACCTCAGAACTGTTGCTTTCTCCACTTTAAATTTAGCCTGGCCAAGCACTGGAAAATATACCGCAGGGAACAATCCTTCGCAGAGTTGAGCCGGCTGGGTAAAATAACCAGTTGCTATAGTTCTCTTAAATCTCTAATTCCTCTAATTCTGATGGCGGCTTTAGTCCCATACATAGGGCATCATTGTGGTAGATCACTGCCGGACAGCTCATACCAACAACTCCAACCCATGCTCTGCACAGTTATTACTGATACAAGAGAAAGCCTTGCCTTAATGGAACTGGCCAATATCCAGCATTGTTCAGTAAAATAGCATATCCCAGATTCTTAGCCCTGAGGCACAGATTGACCCAGGGGAGAGAGGAGCTTGGCACCTGCAGCCCTGACAGTACTGGAGGAGAGCACATGAGAGCAGCTTGCTCTAAACAGAGCTATCACGTGTAAAAATGTTTCCCCTCCACTCGCTGGAGAGTTACAGTCCTGGACTTTTAAATTCTTCTTCTCCCACTGAATAGTTCCTGCACTGCAGGGTGAATTCTATTGAATAACACTGAGAACCTGTACAGAAGGACCCTCCTTACAGAATAGATGTAGTTTTCAAGGGTCAGGATTGTGTCTGGAATCCTGCCTGTCCACTTGTTTACATGATCCGTTGCTCAGAGGACTGCCAAATTAGGATTAACTAGCAGGTAAATTAAAACAACTAGTAGGGGGCCTGATGTCCTGATCCCCAAGGAATTTCCTGGGTACCTTATAAGAGCCAGTTCTCCAATCCCTACTCAGTAAAAGACTCCACAAGGTGCAAAGCCATGGAGAATCAGGCCCCATGTCTGTACTGTGTATCTACCCAGCACCACTAAGGTTGCACAACAAGAATGGGCGTGGGTTCTCTGGGGACTGGTCTCTTCCTTGGTTATTCTGAAGTCCTGGTCAGGGATCTGGAGGGGGCATCAAGAAGTCATGGGGTCCACACCCCTCTCATCCTTATAGAGGACAATTAACAGCACAATAGCTTTGAACAATGCACGTTGCAATTAGCTGGTTTAAACCCGGCATTTCCCTTTCTCACCTGGCAGTCACTTGAAAGGGAGAAATGTCTTATTTGCCTGTTGTAGAATTTTGTTTAAGAAGAAACTTCACTTCATTCCCTTCCCGCCTCCCTCCCCTCCTCCAACTTTCCAGAAGGACTCAAAAATTACTTTGACTGAATCAACCACCCCGCCCCCACTCCCTCCTCCCTGCCGCCATTCAACCTTAACACAAGACCACACTGTTTCACGGCTTCCAATGTGCCCAAACCTATTCAGGCCGCTTGTTCCTCCATGAATGAAACCGACAGAGCCCCTTTTGTACAGAAGCAATTGGGCTTTAATTGGAGGCCCACTGGGGGAGCGGGGGGTGGGGAAAGGGAATGGTGTCACTAGGTCAGTGTTTTGGAAAGGTTGACTGGAAGGAGCTGTCAAGGAGAAAACCAGCAGAGGAAAGAACTGGAGAGTGTGGGGAGGAGAGGGAATGTAGTGCCAGTGACCCACAGGTATAGAAACAGTCAGGGTACCTATCCCTACAGTAGCCTGCTGACATTCGTATTGGATCAGCAAACAAACCAGGCCAGGCTCTGGGTCTATAGCTTTAATAATCACACCCTGCATTGGATTTATAATGTAAGCAGAGTCAGGATGAGCTCCACCCTGACATCTGGTGGTGCGTTGTGGCAAGTTGTGGAAAAGAACTTCAGGGGCTGATCTCATTTGCATAGACACACCCACCCCGCCTAGCAAGAGCCCATAGTTGCCCAAATGGTCACTTTGGCTGCTGTGGGATCCCCAGTTTCTCTGTAATTGGGGCAGAAAGAATAAATTGTAATTATCCTGATTATGTGAATCAAGGAGAGTGGAACTGTACTGGGCCTTTTGTTATGATGGAGGGACTCGCCATCAACTAAGTAGCACTCGCTAGGCAAGGGACATAGGGTCCAGAACTCAGTGAATGGAGAGAGGCTTGGATGGGTATTAATATCTGGTGGTATAGGGCCCCTTACATGCTAATTGCGCTTCCTCCTCTTTCCACTGTGGGCTATCAGAGCTAATTTTGATTCCATTAGTAGTCTAGTTACAGGCAGCGGAGCTGAATTCATTTTGGGCCAATGGTGTACCAGCCCTGAGGCTCCCTACTACAGGCCGAAATCACAAAAGAGCTAAATTTATGAAGAGCTGAAATCACTGAGTGTTGTGTAAAGTAGTGGGGGAGCCTGAAGATGTATTGCGGAGCAGTTTGCGGGACAGTTGGCAGAGCGGCTTGTGGGACAGCTGGAGCAGCTCATGGGGTGCGGCTGGTAGAGAGGAGCAATTCGCGGAGCCCCATGGAGAGGTGGGGCAATCGGCTTTGGACCACGTAAGGTGCCCCTTAACCCACCCCCCATCTCCACCTAGGTTGGGAGGTAAAACTCTGCAGATAAACTTTCGAGCTCTGGTGCTGCACTGACCAGGGACAGAGACTTTTGGGTTGTTGGACTTTTGGGACTTTGGGTTGCTGGACTCAAGAACCAAAGGGAAAGGACATGCCCCAAATTGCTTGGGGTGGGTTTTTTTGTTCATGGGTTATCTTATGAATCCTGTTGGTGGTGTTTCCCCAACATAATGCCACCTTGTTTCTCTCTGTTATTAAAAGGCTTTTGCTACACTCAGACTCTGTGCTTGCGAGAGGGGAAGTATTGCCTCTAAGAGGCGCCCACCGGGGGTGGTATATATTTGTCCCAGGTCACTGGGTGGGGGCTCGAGCCGGGTTGCATTGTGTTATTGGAATGGAACCCCTAGATACTGAACCCGGCCCTTGTTGCTGCCAACTCTGACGGGCAGAAGGGTTACAATAATGACAGATTCCTGGGTACTGTCTGCAGGCAGCACAGAGTAACTCAAGCTGTAGCTAGGACGGTCTTGTGTCTGAAATGTCACTTGCTGCAGCCTGTCTCCTCAGGTAACTAATTCATCATGCACATTAAAGGAGCTGTTGTTAGATTGCCCTCTACAAGCCTCACTGGAGAAATGTTTAGCTTAGGCCCTGCCTATGTTGGAAGGGAAAGGACCTGCCCTGATGTAGTGTAAACCCCCAGCACTGCACTAATATAAAACTTATCCTGGACTATCACACTGGGGCAAGTCCTATTTTGCAGTAGTGCAGTGGTTAACTACAGATTTGAATTGATGTAATCAGTGCACAAAATCTACAACAATGTACTATTGTAAAAGAAACAACACCTTCTTCCTCAACCTCTGTATCTTTGGGGCATATGTGCTCTGTTAACTGACTAAAACAACTGTGCTTCCCTGCTGACTCACTGGGAAAACCCATACACTTATGGGAGAGCCAGCTGAATTCTCTGAGGATAGGATCCTTATGATGTACTAAGAAGCAGAAAAAAACCCCACCCAGCTTGGTTTTCAGATCCCAGGTGGAGTTTGCTGCCTTAGCACAAAGGGATACCATATTTTGACTAGAAAACTGAGTGTGCATGACCATTGAGACAGACGAATGATGGGAGGTGGTTTGAAAAGTAAACATAACTGTCATTATTCTGATAATACACTTTAACGTAGCATCTCCTCCCACTAAAATCCATGGTAATCTTTGAAGAGGATGACCGAGATCCTGCCCAAGTGGGCTGGAAAATGGGCAGGGTTTAAAACACAGAAGGGATACGGCTCACTTGGGTGCACTTGAGTTAACTGAAGTGGGATTTAAAGCTGCTTAATCGAGCTTGTTAAATTCCTGAGAATGACATTCACAGGCAGAATCAAGTTCTATCTCTCTCTCTCTCTCAATAAACCCTCCAGTCTGCATCTCCCTCCTAGACAGCTCATATGCCATTTTGTAAGTCTTTGCAGCTATAGAGGCCCCAGAGCCCGCTGATTGTATTCAATGCTGTGCTTCCAGTAGGAAGAAGTGTTTAAGGCCAGTGATGTTGGGCACATGCTAAATTGCACTGTCAGTGTCAGGTCTGGTAGAACATGGATCCAATTATTAGTCAAATGGAATCAAAGTAAAGGGCCCGGCAGCCTTTGCCCTTGTTTTTTCTACCTGTTTGAAAGCAGACAAGCCTGACATTTATACTGCATTAGTGAGGCCTGCGATTAGTATTAGGCATGCTGTCAGATCCATGCAGCTGACCAGGAGCTGCTCAAAGTTCAGAGCTCAAACTGCTTGCATCTGGAATGGTGCCAGGCACGCACTGATCTGTGACCTTCCCTCACAAAGAGAATGGCAGGTGGGGAGCGGACGGAGAGCAACCCCGTAGCACATTGGGGGTTCTCAGGGACAATGTGTCTGCAAGGTTCTCCACACCACGTTTCTATTCCTATGGCGGTTGCTCCTTTCAGGCTATTCAGGGTGCCATGAGTCCGACTGTCTTTTAGTACATAGCTCAACACCCTCCCCTAACCCAGCCACAACAAAACAAAGTGGAGTTGTGCCCGTGCAGCTGCTTTTCTCTCAATGCAACCAAGTCTCAGTGCATTGTGGGAAGGACTGGGCAGCTATCCCATAGTGCCTCAGCAGGGAGATAGAGTGCCTGAAGGCCTGGCATAAAGAGCGACACCAGAAGCGCACAGGGCAATGCACTCTGGGGTGCCCTATCACACACAACCGGGAGGAAGGAGGACTGGCCAAACTAAAAACCAAAGCTCAGTTAGGAGTTTATGTTTAAATATACTACATTGGTTACAGGAAGGAAACTATATGCCACCCTAGGCAACTGGCTGGCTATGTTAGCTTGCTACCTTTACTAGCCATGTACATCAGCCATGTTGTGCATGAACACAAATCATGTTTAGAGACAACTGCTCCACTAATGGGTTAAAACTAGGTCATAGTGCAAACAGGGCTTTAGACGACAGTCAGAGACATCCTTGGAAAGTCCCTGTTAGCATCATTGCTTTGCTGCCTGCCCGCATACATCCAGCACAACAAGCCAGGTGTTTCCGCAGTGCACTGCAATGCTTGCATCTTTGTGCCAGGGTGCTAAATCAACATATGACAAAGCTGCGCCTCTCCTACACAGGGACGCTGCACCAGGTTTTGATGAGGCACTGTGGTATTGTGACCATTACGTGACAGTAGCATCCCAGCATAGAGGGTCTGAGCCTGTGAAGTGCTGGTGGAGAGCCCTCAACTTCCAGGGTAATGAAGTGGGCGGTGAGGGTTAGCACTCAGCACATCTCTCAATGTGGTGTGAGCTAGATCTCCAGGACAGGCACGGCCCTTCTTTTCCAGTTCTCGTTTGATTTAAAATGTCCTGGGAATTTATCAGTGCTTATTACAAACATTTTAAAAATGGCTGAAAATCAGTGCCAGAAATTAACGTCATGGTTTTGGGAGGACAAGAAGAAAAGCAACAAAGAGACAAAAGTAAGAGTATTGAAAATAAAAGCAGTTTCTTGCTATACTTTATTTCATGGACCATACATTAATGGAACGTACGCATATGCACCTGCATGCATGTACGTGTGTATCTTCCACTACATTGTCTGCCTTTAACAGACAGGCTCATGGTTACACTCAGAAACTTCTTATTAACCTAAACACACCTACCTATTGTAATGTACTGGATTTTCTTAACGTAATCAGTATTTTCATTTATTTGAGTGGTCCAAAATTTAGGTGAAAATCATTAAATAACTGATTAATATCTTTTGTAAAACCCTGGAATTTTTCTGTAAAAACTGAAAACGAAGGACCTTATGGGCATCGGACAGACTAGTGAAATCCATTTATACCGAGATGGGCGGAGACTGTCTGTCTGTCTTAGTATTTAAGCACTAATCAGATAAATGTCCCCTCTCTCCTCACGAATGTCAGTGTGTCACTCAAGATCCCCCACAGTTTTAGTCTGATCCCACAGTAACTGTGGATCATTAACTGATTGATTAACGGACCCCACATTAACTGGGCTTTCTGTACGGTCTGGGAGGACACACACAGTTGGCTCTCTGGGTTGCCTTTCTCAGCTTTCATCAATGCTGTCTCCCTCGTCAAATGAATAAGAGCTCTGGGTACCCGGAGAGGAATGTAGGGAAACAGAATCAAGCGAAATCCCTTGTTAGATATTGAAATGTTGCCATTTCAACAGGTTAAAGAGACAACATTCTGCCTTTTCTAAATCTCATGATGAGTGGATTTGCCAAGCTAGAATATATCATTCAACTGAATATCACTATCAAGACTGTGGACTGCTACAGAAAATATAGTTAATGTCTGCCTAGCGCTTTGAAGTTGCAAAGTGCTGTCTATCTATGTGCTAAGTATTATTCCTTGTGTAATGAAGGGCTGACCTCAGTGTCCCAGCCTCTATTCTGTCACTTAGACACCAACATCTAATGTCCAGGCGTGAGTGCGAGCAATCTGCAGAGCTGGCGATTGCTGCTCCCTAGCACTGCACCATCAATATCTTACCCACCACTTGAGCAAGCGCTGTGGGAGAGCCCGGGAATGAAAGCTGCCTTCTATGAATTCTGTTCTATAAAGTAACTGAAATGGAGCTGCCTGCTAGTCCGGGCCCCATGCATTAAATGGAGCAACAGTTAAGTTGAAGGGATAATGATCCTTTACTACCCCAGGCAGGTGAAATCCCTCTTTGATGGCTAGAATAGCTCTTGTAAAAGTTGGCCGTAGGGGCTTGAAGTCAAGTTTAATAGGAAATGTTTTTCCATTGGAGTCCACAGCTGTTTTTCTTTTAACCTGAGATAGTTTAATTTTTTTTAAGTAATTGATTTTGTATCCTGCGGATGAAAGCTGTGTGTGTTTTCAGTTCAAACACAACTAGTGACTGGGTGATCTTACGGTGGCAGGAGTTTTTGTTAGTGAGTTCCCATTTACATTCAGTGCTTCTCAGGAAACTTCACTCCTTGACCTTGCAGAGACAGACTGTCTTAGGGGAAGGTTGGTCTTGAGGGTAAGAGATTGGCTGGGAATTCAAAAGAGCTGGGTTCAGTTCCCTGTTCTGTCATAGACTCTCTTAGCCTCAGATCCCCATCCGTGACCTGGTGATAATGGTACTTCTCCACCCTGTCACGGTTTCAGGGCAACTATACCTGTATTTCCCCCTCCGCAGTCCACCAAGAGTATTCCCAGCCCTCACCTCTCTTGGGTGGAGATTTCTGTCTCACTCTCTCCTGAGCAGAGATTTTCAGATTGCACAGCTCCCTTCCTTACATTGTGATATCCCTATCGGGCAGCACCTGCACTGTGCTTTCTCTCCCAGGGCTATGATCAGTGTATTGCCAGCAGTTACCAGTTGCCAGACAGTTCTTTCTAAGCAAGCACATTTATTCTTAAGGAAAAAGCATTACAGAGAAAACACATTAAAACAATAAAAGAACCTGCAAGCATGCTATAAAACTTACCAGAGGTCACCCCCATGCTTACCCGTCCATCCGTCTTAGACCCTGAACCAGAACACTGACTGGGCAGATCAGCCCTTTCTTTATCTTCTTTGATCTTGGTTTTCTGGGACAGGTAATCAGCAGACAATGACCCATACCCAGGGCATAGCTTCTAAAGGCTGGGCGTTTGCATAACCGGAGTTGGGGAATTTGCATCTCCCTAAGGATTCCCCAGGAAATCCACTGCACGCTTATTACCCCAAAAGTCCATACGTGTCTGGCACGTTTTCAATATAGTCTCTTGAACTCCCAGGTCTCACATCTGTCACCTCTCCCCCTGGAGAGGTGACCTACAATTCCAGCCTACAATAATGTATAGACTTAATGCACTGAGGTCTTCCAAGAATAATGTATGATATTGCCATATCCCTCACACACCGCACAAGGAGGTTGTGAGCAATGATTGCGAGGCTCCCAGATACTACAGTTGGTACATGTAAGTCCCTCAGTAGGTAGACAAGAGCTAATCAGCCCCCTAGTGGGGCTCCAGTGCCATGGGATCTTAGAGGTCAGAGATGGGAAAGACCTGTTTGATCGCCTCTTCCATTTCACAGGTGCCTGTTACAGGGCTTGTCCCGACTGAATGTACTCCAGCGCTCTGTGCAATCCGGCTTAGATGTGGTTCATGGGAGCATGGGAAATAATAATTATGCTTTGCATTTCAACGGTGCATTTCACGCAAGTGTCTTCTGGCATTGCCAGACATTTATTAACCAGTCCTGAGAAGTCTGTGTTCTGATCCCTGCTTTCCAGAGGGGAAAAATACCAATGCACAGAGATCAGTGCCTTCCTGAAGGATTCTGACAGTGCCTGTTCTGGAATCTCAGCAGCCATCGAATGCCACGGGCCTGATTTTCAGCTACTCCTCTCCTGTGCTTAGGGCAAGGATGGAGGGAGGGGGATACAGTAGCTTTAACCACACTCCCTGTATTCTGGGGCCACAGAGGCTGTATCTGGACCCTGATGTAAGTGAGCGCAACCTGAGGGCTGCTCTAATGTATTCTCTGCTTTCCAGAGACCCCTTATGGCCCCCAGGGCAGCAGAGACTTCCCACAATGCAGTCTGCTCTAGCCCCACCTCCTCTTCTGGAAACTCAGAGCAGTGATGGTGGAGAGCTCTTACGCCATCTCCACGCTTGCTGGGGAGGCCCCTAGCACAGGAAGTAATCACAGGGCGCTGTTTCCATCCTCTTTGAGGCCTGTTTATGCTGCCAGAGCATGAATTATGACAAGCCCATCAGCCCACCCAAGTGACTGCGGGAGTGAGAACCAGGAGGAGAACATGGGCATTTCTTTCTCTCAGACCCATGTCCCTGCCCCTAGACTGCACTACTACATACCGATGCTGGAGAAGAGCTAAGTGGGATACTTCTAAAGGAGGCTACCGTGTTAACCGGTGGGCCATCGGCGCAAAGGAGAACACCCTTCTCCCCCTACTCCCCACCCTCTGAACTGTCCAGTCTCATTGCTTCCCAGTGAGGCACTTTGGTATGATTGTTTCTGGCAACAGCAGCCACAGGCAAAAAATATTTCCCCATTTGACTCATTGCTCTACTGCAATTCAGATTGTATCTCACTTGGGAAGTTATATTTGACACTGTGTAATAGACACTTTACACAGTATATGCTGTCCTGCACTTTTATGGAAGAGGGAAAAGACAACAATAAATTACCAGGAAGTTGAAGTAATAAAACCTTTAACAGGACTTATCTATTCTATAGTTGTGGGGTTTTTAAGACTGGAAATGTATGATCCTCTGCTCCTTCCCCCCTCCCCCCCCAAACACCCTTCACTTTCTCTCACATGGTATTTAATGTGCTGTGATCTGTCAGAGCCTGCTATATGGTTTGCCGCTTACGTATTTAGAGAACAAATGGTGCCTCGTGTTTTGATGGTTTTTTTGGTCTGATATTGTGGCATTGCCTGATAATCTCCCCTCCCCACTGCCTGCTTTTATAAACTCACACTTTAATCACTGTTCAGACTTCAGATCAGATATTGTAGAACTGCTGGCTGGCACCCAAAGCTGCAGGATTTTCATAAAAAACCACTGTGGTGCAGATGATATGATTTTTCTACTTCTGCTCCTTTGTGATATTTGCCAGTGTCTTAGAGTAACACAAAGGCGTCACGTTCATTTCTCCCAGGGAGTGACCTTTAGGAATTAGAGATGGAAAGGACCCCAACAGGCCATATTGTCCAATACCCCCATCCCTAGGCAATAGTGTCTGGTTCCCTACTGTGTGGCTAGAGTGATGGAGTTTCCTCCCCTTCAGTGAGTAGAATGATCAGTCTTTACCCTTCCCTTGAGGGACTATTCCACACTCTAGCAGACTTTATGGTTAGAACATATGTCCTGATATTCACCACAAACTTCACATGAGCCCCTGGTTACATCATCTTCCTCCATGGACCATCTCAAAGGCTCCCTCTGGCTCCTTGGCATCTATACTCTTGTAAACAGTTGTCACATCCACCCTTGGTTGTCATTTGGCCAAACTTTATATAATTTCTCCTCATAAATCAATCCCTCCAGCTCCTTAATCATTTTTTGTTAATCAGCTCTGAATTCTCTCCGACTGTGAAACGAACGCTGATTAATGAAGTTCCAGCCGAAGCTGTACATTTTTCATCCATCTTCCTCTCTGCTTTGGCAGAAGCCCACCTGCTAGTTGCATTTCCATTCTGTCTAACATGCCCAAATAAGACAATTGTGCGTTCTGCACTGTTGAAATGCCCTGTGTGTATGAAACCCCAAGGAGCAGTACCAGAGACGCTCTGCAGTTCTGTCAGATGTGCATGTGTTGATGCTGTGGCTAGCCTTCCAAAACATTAGGGGTCTGTCTGTGCAACATCCGCCCATCCCAACAGTGGGAGCTAGTGTTAGCTCACGAGTGATAGCATCACATCATGCTTCCACGTGAATGTTGTGGTGGACCCTGTTCCACATACCGTATACTATAGTACTTGGTCCTGCCTTGAGTGCAGGGGACTGGACTAGATGACCTCTTGAGGTCCCTTCCAGTTCTATGATTCTATGCTGGGTAATAACAAGAGAGGGGTTTTTATGGAACAATTTACAGAATCACTCCAGCTGCAGCTTACCACTCCTAGCCATATGCTTTGCAGATTGACTTCCTGGTGCCTTCTCCAAATTCTTCCCTCCTGCAACCTGTGCTTCTCCCTCCAAATTCCATGCACCAGACTATGATGTTGGAAAAAATCTTGATGGTGGTAACTTTTAGGGTGACCAGACAGCAAATATGAAAAATTGGGACAGGGGGTGGGGGGTAATAGGAGCCTATATAAGAAAAAGACCCCAAAATCGGGACTGTCCCTATAAAATCGGAATATCTGGTCACCCTAGGTAACTTTGGCCCATAAAATATGGCAGGATAACTGCACTTCAAGTGCTTCATTGTTGTTCTGAAATTCCATTGACTGTATTTTGTCCCCGTTTCTGCTATTATCATACGTCTCAACTGTCCTTTATTTAAGGGAATGGCTTTAATTTTAGAGATGGTTTTGAACCAAAATCTGGATACAAATAATCCCCGAAATTATCAGAATATGAGCTTTGATCTGGATCCAAATTTTGCAGTGGATCACTTTCTCTGTTATGGGCTGAACTCACCCCGACTACAAACACTGCTGATTTTGGTCAGTCAGACTTTGGATGCAGTTCAGAATATTGCACCTTTGTCCTATTTCCGCTTAGTTTTAGATCCAGTTTTAGCTTCACCCCATGCATATCTTCTATTATCTCATTACGCTCTAGTGAAATGAGCACTGAGACTGGGACTCCAGAGACCTGGATTCTGTCCCCGGCTCTTCCACTGACCTGCTGTGTAACCATAGGCAAATTACTTGGGCTCAGATTCTCAAAGGTATTTAGGTGCCTAATTCCCACTGAAATAATGGGAGTTAGGCGCCTAAATGCCCTTGAGGATGTGGGCCATAGGTCCTCATTTTCAGAGTTCTTCAGCTCCTGAAGCTCCAGTTCAAGTTGATTGAAGGGTTCTTTTAGCACCTTTGGAAATCAGACATTTAACCTATCTGTGCCTCAGTTTCCCATGTTCAAAATGGGCGCAATAATGCATAATCACCTTTGTAAAATGCTTTGAGATCTACAGATAGTGCTGCCATATGTGACAAGCATTGTCCTCTAAAGTCAGCTGATTTAACTGGAAATGGTGAGCCATGAAACTGAAGCAGAATAGATGTTGCACATTCCAAGCTCCCTGTACAATTAATTTTTATGCGTCCATTTCTGGAGATCACTTTTTGTCTGTGTATGTCACAATGTGGGACCTACCAATGGTAGGTCCAGTGCTTCCATGGGATGTCTGTGTAAGGTAAAGCATCATCAGCCAATCAAATGATTCCTTTTTAATAAAGTGCCCATCATTTGCTAAAATTGCATTTCTTAAATTGGTTTCCATTTCTGTAACACTGTAAGTACATTACAGTAAAGGGAGAGTGGAGAGTATAGTCTTCTGGTTAAAGCATGAGAGGGAGAAACTGGACATCTGGGTTCCATTTGTAGCTCTCCCCCTGACCTTGTCCAATGCTTTGTGCCACACTCTACGGAAGACGTGCACAAAATGGACAGTCCAGAGGACAGCAACAAAAATGATCAAAGGTTTAGACAACCTGACCTAGGAGGAAAGGTTAAAAAACCTGGGCATATTTAGTCTTGAGAAGAGAAGACTGGGGAGGGGGGACCTGATAACAGTCTCCAAACATGTTAAAGGCTGTTATAAAGAGGATGGTGATGAATTGCTCTCCATGTCCACTGAAGAAGTAATGGGATTAATCTGAAGCAAGGGAGATTTACATTAGATTAAGCTCTGGACTAGGCTTCCAAGAGAGGTTGTGGAATCCCCGTTACTGGAGGTTGGACAGACACCTGTCAGGGATGGTGCAGGTTTACTTGGTCCTCCCTCAGTGCAGGGGAGCTGGACTAGATGACCTCTCAAGGTCCCTTCCAGCCTGACATTTCTATGGTTTGATGATAAATCACTTGATCTCTCAGTGCTTCATTTCATTATCTGTAAAATGGGGTAATATTGCTGCCTCTCAGGGGTGTAATGAGACTATATTCATTAATCCAGACAAAGGCGTATCAGTCTCCAACGGCTGGAAGTTGAAGCTAGACAAATGCCGACTGGAAATAAGGTGCACATTTTTAACAATAATGGAAATTGTCCATTGGAACAACTCACCCAGGGGTGTGGTGGATTCTCCATTGTTTGGAAGATTTTCACTCAAGATCTTTTTAAACAACACGTTCCAGCCCAAAAGTTATTGGGCTCAGTGAATGAAATCACAGAGACATATTCCATGAATGAGGTCAGACGTGGTAACCAGATCAGTCCATTTTGGCCTTAAAATCTAGGACTCAATGAGGGATGGATGTTAGTGCGGGGCTCATATACTGGGGGTACTCTAGGAATATCGGGATAGATCGAAATACACCAGTGACCACGTAACGCCTTGTGGGTGATAAAGTAATATAACTGACGGTTCATTATTAAGGGAACCTGCATGGAAATCACCTAAAGGTTAAAAGCAGCATAAAAGAACAAAGGAATCAGCCAGGACCTAGAGAGGTCATGCAGGGCCCGATCCATTGATATGGTTAAATAGCTTGATAAGTGAATACGTAATATTCTAATCAAGTAGTGGTCCAGGAGAAGAATGTAGTAGGCAGGTTCCAGAGGGGCAGCCGTGTTGGTCTGTATCAGCAAAAACAACCAGGAGTCCTTGTGGCACCTTAGAGACGAACACATTTATTTGGGCATGAGCTTTCATGGGCTAAAACCCACTTTATAGTAGGCAAGTTCTTCATGTGTGACCACATGACCTCATATTTTTCCCATCTGCATTTATTAGGCAGAGTCATTTCTTCCATCAGTACAGTGGTGAAAAATTTGTTCAGTCACTCCATGGAGTAGGGAAAGAGGATCTTTCTACAGAGGAAAAAAATGTAATCTGACTCTCTGCGAAAGTTAATGGGAGCTATGCTGGTAACCTCAGAGGGAGTAGGCCTGGCAGAATGGATATGATCCTGGAGCCACTGGGAACTTCGCCGGAGAGCCCATTGGGACACAGTCAGAGCCTCACTGGCGTGAAATGCACGGTCCAGGAACTCAATGGTACCTGAACCGTGGCCTGTAGAGCGAGACTCGTGCCCATTTTCTCAGGTTGCCTAATCCTGAAGTGAACTCCCTTGTCCATTATTGAATATATGTCAACAATGCGGTGCAATTGCAAAAAAAGGCTAATATCATGCTGGGGTTATTAACAGGAGGGTTGTATGTAAGACATGGGAGGTAACTGTCCCGCTCTACTCAGCACTGGTGAGGCCTCAGCCGGAGTACTGGATCCAGTTCTGGGCACCACACTCGAGGGAAGATGTGGAGAAACTGGAGAGAATCCAGTGGAGAGCAACTAAAATGATCAAAGGTTTAGAAACCAGACCTAGGAGGAAAGGTTAAAAAACCTGGGCATGTTTACTCTTGAGAAGGGAAGACTGGGGAGGGGGGACCTAATAACAGTCTTCAAATATGTTAGAGGCTCTTATAAACAGGCTGGTGATGAATTGTTCTCCATGGTCCACCAAGGGTAGGACAAGAAGTAATGGGATCTACAGCTGGGGAGATTTAGGTTAGATATTAGGAAGAACCTTCTTACTGTAAGGGTAGTTAAGCTCTGGAATAGGTTACCAAGGGAGGTTGTGGAATCCCCACCACTGGAGGTTTTTAAGAACAGGTTGGACAAACCCCTGTCAGGAATGGGCTAGGTTTACTTGGTCCTGCCTCAGCACAGGGGGCTGGATTTGATGATCTCTCAAGGTCCTTTCTAGCCCTGCATTTCTATGATCCTCTCTGTGTCTCAGTCTTCTCATCTGTAAAATGGATTGTAATAATCTCTCCCTCCTGGGGAGGAGTGGGAGTGTTGTGAACCTAAATTAATTAGCATTTGGGATCCTTGGGTAAGCTGGTTGGAGGATACAGTAGAAGGAGAAAACAGCATTGTTATTAAGAGGGAATATAAAGAAAAAAAGTGAAAGGTAGGGTTAATAAGCCAGATTCAGGGCTCACACCTGTGTGATGCTGGAGTGACTCTACTAATTATGATAACACCTAGCTCTTATATAGAGCGTTTCATACATTGACTTCAAAACACGTTGTTTAGGAGAGTAAGCATCCCTAAACCTATTTTACAGAGGAAACTGAGTCACAAAGAGGTTAATTGACTTTCCTAAGGGCACACAATAGGTCAGGAGCCGAGCCAAGAATGGATCCCTGGTCTGCAGATTCCTAGTTCACTGGACTATTCTGGGTTTATCCTGCTAGAGCTGAGACTGGCTTTGTCCATTTGTGTTCAAATGGACCCAAACTGGAAAGCCAGATCCAATCCCATCCTGAAATGTGGGGAAGTTTCGATCCAGATCTGAGTGTCACAGCTCATATTTATCCCTGTAATAGGCCTAATCCAAACACTGAATTGTGGTGTGTTTGAGATGTGTGTGTGTGCGTGCATGTGTGCGTGTGTGTGGGCAGTTCCACGGGGAACGTGACTTGGCCTAAGCATAGAGGACAACATTTACCTATGCTGTAATTCCACTGGCATCAGTGCAGTTACAGCAGGGCTCCACTAATAGGGTTGAAAGTTTCTCCCACTATGAAAGTCCTTCATTTAAAAGTATCACTTAAAAAGATTGCACATTGTTGCCTGGTGATTTTGGAGCCACACTACTTGGCAGAAGGAAAGCAAAGCAGAGAACAGAAGTGATTCAGCCGTTCACTTATTTACAGAATAATTGGAGGTTATTAAGCAGTTAATTAATAAACATTAGGTGGGGGGGACTGAAAAGCTTGGCAAAGATTGTAAACGTGCTGTATCAAAAAGGATTTGTGAATCAACAGAAGAAGAGCAAGAAAATGGAGTCAAATTGATTAGCAGGGAACAAAGGATGGAGACAAACAGGGACACTCTTAGCAAGATGGCTCTGTCCTTTCATAGGGAAAGCAAACAAACAAACAAAATCTCCAGCTTGCTTTAATCAGCTGGCAAATGGGATTTATGCTTCACCTTGTAAATTGCACATGGAATGTGAATAGAGCTTTCTATTCCCATGACTTGTATCAGACAAAAAAACATTCAGCTAGGGAAGAGAGGAAGTCTGTGTGAGCAGATCAATAATATCTGTGGTGAGGAAAGGTTAAAATACTAGTAATAACCCGACTTTGATCTCCCATAGTCCCTTCCACCCTAGGATCTCAAAGCATTTTACAAATATTAATGAACCTTTATGAAGTGGGTAAATGTTACCAGCCCCTTTATACTGATGGGCAAAACCTGAGAGGTTGAACCCTCCTCCCACAATTCCCCTCGCTGGCTGGAAGCATCCCACCAGCTGAAGTGAAAATTGCCCAGAATGCAGTGTGGCTGGAGCAATGCAAGGGATTCTGGGATATCTACCAATGCAGCAATGTGTCCAAATTGACGAAGCACGGTACTGATGGTGTTGCAGGGCAGAAATATATGACAGTTTACACCAGTGCACTTATAATAGTGCTAACAGTTAGTTAGATACAATGGATTAACTTCATCAATGCATATTGCACCTGGTGGGATAGTCAAATATAGACAAAGCTGAAAGGCCAGATTCCAATGGGAGTTAGGTGCCTAAATACCTTTAAAATCTGGCCCTAAGTGATTTGTCCCACAATGGCAGGTCAGTGACAGAACCAGGAATTGAGTACAACCCATTAATTCTGACCTACTGTCCTGTCCTCTCAACCATTAGACTCCAGTCCCTTTCTACACCACCCTCTCCAGAAAGGCCTTTCAGATGTGCTCTCCCGAGTGAGGGGTGAACATCAGTGATTTGGAGGTTTGATCTGAAGGAGCACCCAACAATTCAGGTGCTTCTCTGTACCATCAGAGAAATTCGCCAAGATTCTTACACCTCCCACAGCAGTTGGGAATCTCAGGGTACTAGGTTCTCTCGTGAGATTATTAGTACTTTCTGTGGTGCCCAGAAACAGGATAAGACCAATGCCCTGCATCCCGCCATGTTATTTTGAGCACTTCTACGTGTGCTTCTGGCCAAAACCACAACATGTAAAGCCCAGTGGACAATGAAATATAATGGAGAATAAAAGTTATCTGGGGGAGATCTTGGGAGGGGCTGAGAGCCCTCAAATCCTATTCATATCACTGTGCTCAAGATCCTCTTAGATTTTGACCTTTGAAATGCTTCAGACTTCGAAGGGCCATCAGTGGTACCCAGCAGTTCATGAGGCCCTACTGCTTAAACTCAAGGACTAAGCCCATTACTGTCAGAAGCAGTCACGGACTCATAAAACCTCTCATATTGCCCAGCTACTGAAGAGGGACAAAGGGACCAAGACTTTCCTAGCATGGGTTACATATCGACTGTGGCACAATGAAGGTGTATCCATCTATTTGTACAGCTGGACCTGTGCATTTTCACAGGACATATGAGAATTGTCTGTAGTGTTCCCTCGGGAGTACAGCCTGCTCTGTCCTATTCCATCTCAGCCTCTCATCATATACCTCATCCTCCATCCAGCACCGGTTCATACCTACCTCCCTTACCAGCCGTGCTTCCATCACGCTACACTGACCATCACCTTCTTCCACTGTGCCTGGGATCCTGGGGGAAGGGCTGACATCCCCTGCAGTGGTGTTCTTCTCCCAAAAGGAAGGGTGTGGGGAAAAAAGTCATTAAGCAGGTGGCACATAACCAGCCAGGATTGTAAGGAGGAATGAAGGGATGTTCTTCCTCCTGACATTTGGGCTTCCCTTGGATGCTTTCATCCCCCTAATATTTGTTGGTGAGTTCAATGGTGATATCATACTGGACATCACATGATTGGTCAGGGTAGGGGGCTGTCAATTCTGACCTCAAGGCTGCACATCTGCAAGATGGATTCTGTTGTCTCGTGCATGCGCCCTTCTGACTTTCCATTTCATTCTCTGTCTGTCTGTCTGTCTCTCACACACACAGACCTCTTTTCCTTCCTTCCTTCCTTCCTTCCTTCCTGGCTGGATCCTTGCTCTTGCAAGTTGCCTTTAAACTGATGTCTGTCAAAATGGCCTGGTGCTCAAATGTGTATTTCCCAGCGCTGCCGTTTCTTCAGAGTGTTGTTTTTAATTAATTAATCCCTTCAAACACAGTGTTAAACAGCTGAGCCCATGGCAGGTCCCATGATCTCTCCTGCTCATTTGTTTTCTATGGTAAAATGTTTCTTAGTGGGCTTCATTTTTGCTATCTGCATTTATCAGAGTGAATGCCAGGCGTTGATTGGTTATCGACTGCCAGGCAGTGACTGATTCCCTTGAAACAGTCTCTTGCCTGCCCTGAAGCCTAGAGAGGAAAGAAAGGGTCAGTAAAAATAACTATTTGTGGGACTGTTGATTACGGTTTATAATTGGTCTTTGTCACAGGTGTATTGACCGGTTTGTTAGATTATTAATCACCTTCGGCTTTGCTCTGGGCCATTACCTAACAAACTTGTCATTAGATGTTGGCAAATGAGCAGTCTTTTCCTAGGATTACTGCATTAAATAACCAGATTCCTTTAAAGAGAGGCAAGAGCTCCCATTGGTATTACTCTCTGCTTCCTACTGCTGTTGACTCTTTGGTGGTGCATGGTCTGTTGTTCTTGCAGGGGTCGGCAGCATCCCGGGAAGTATTTGCTACCTTCCAAGGTACAAAGTGCCTGCTTGCTTTCAGAAAGGAAAGGTTTTCCATCTATCTAATCTTTGGCTCTTTGTAAAAATGGACCAGATTCTCAGCTGGTATAAAGTGATGTTGCTTGCTTGACTTCAATAGATCTATGCTGATTTATGCCAGCAGAGGAGCTAGCCCATAAGTGGATTTGAGTGCTTGAGAAAGATGCAGAACTGAGAGCCCTTTGTCTATCCACAGCACGGGCAGAAGGAAGTTCAACCTCTCTTCATGCAGCCTTGCTGCATGTACCCTAACCTTGAGCTTAAGGATCACCTGTAGAGATCAGAGAGGAGTTCCCTTTCCATGCTCAGTCATTCCTTAGTGGCTTTGATCAGTCTGTCAGCAGTGAGGACAATCAGGACTTGTCAATCAGTGGTATTTTTGTGCCATGAACACCAGTCCAGTAGAAAATAAACTGGGACCCACAAAATCCACCAGGGTACCATCAAATGGTAACCTACTTCTTTCCCCATTGATCTGAGCAGGATTCAAGCCAGACCCCTAGAGGTGAAAGCCTTCATATTTCATTCCTAACTCCCTGAAACCATCTAGTTCCTCACCAAAGTATTTCTCCAGAGCCTGGGGTATTGTGAACGGTTCCCATTTCAGCTCCTGAGAGAGCAGCGCTTGCAGAAAGCTGAGACACCCAGAGGAATGACCAGCCTTTTAGCATTGCAAGACAAGCTCTCATCTCTGGTTGTGCTAGGTTCAGGGAAGGAAGCCAACAGGCTCATAAAGAAATAAATATATGAAAGCGTCAAGTATGATGACTGAATGATTTAGTTGGGGACTGGCCCTGCTTTGAGCAGGGGGTTGGACGAGATGACCTCCTGAGGTCTCTTCCAACCCTAATTTCTATGATTCTGAGTACTAAACAAAAGTGCCCGCAGTGTTTCCTCATACAAATGCTATTGATAGCAAATCCTGTTACCGCTCAGGTCTTGAGGAATTCAATTCCACGGTCGTGTTAGGTTAAGGCTGGCTCTTTCCCCTCCCCTTCTCGTTCCTTCCTTTCTCCCTTGAAATTCAATCATGTTGAAGCTCTGCTGCTGGCCAGGGAGACGCGGAGAGGAAGAAGGGATTATTTTTAGAGTTTGTGTCTTGCAGACAAATTGCAACCTCCGAGTCATGTTATTATGGAAACAATCATAATAATAATCACTAGCGAGAAAAGGAGATTTGACGTCTGCATCCAGCCACACGATTCCCTCCTGCAAAGTGTCATATCCCAGTGAGGTTTCACATCTGATTGTGATTTGTGCAGACAAGTAAACTCTCTTCCTAGGATGTCGGCTGGGCTGCATTTTTGTCAGAGTCCCTAAACTATGCAGAAAGGTGGGCCTGGCTGGTAGCTGAGAGGGAGTCCTCTAAAGCAGTGGTTCTCAACCTTCTCAGACTACTGTGCTCCTTTCAGGAGTCTGATTTGTCTTGTGTACCCCCAAGTTTCACCTCACTTAAAAACTACTTGCTTACATAATCAGACATAAAAATACAAAAGTGTCACAGCCCACTAGTACTGAAAAATTGCTCCCTTTCTCCTTTTTACCATATAATTATAAAATAAATCAGTTGGAATCTAAATATTGTACTTGCATTTCTGTGTATAGTATATAGAGCAGTATAAACAAGACACTGTCTGTATGAAATTTTAGTTTGTACTGACTTGGCTAGTGCTTTTTATGCAGCCTGTTGTAAAACTAGGCAAATATCTAGATGGGTTGATGGACCTTCTGTGTACTCCCTGGGGTACGTGTACCCCTGCTTGAGAACTACTGCTCTAAAGAAATGACTAGGTGGGGCTGGTGTTTCAAAAGGTGGTGCTGTTTTGCTCCTAGTTAGTACTGAGCCAGTCCCAGAGCTGGCTTTGCAGAGAACTGTCGATGAGAGGGGGAACCCAAGGTCCTGGCTGCTTTGATCCTCAAATCAAGGTAGCTGTAAGTACCTGTAAGTAAAGGAGTGAGTCCTGGTCAAATTCCAACCTGGGTAAGTACATTATGTCCACTTATGTTTCCTGGGCAGTCTCGGGGGCAGAAGCAATTCTGCCTTTGAGTGCTGATAATCTTGGCTTACGGATTCCTGATAATTGCAGCTTTTGGGGGATCACCTTTAGATGCCTCATAGGAGCCTGTTTTTTGGGAAGTGCTGAGCACTATTCCTGTGCAGTTCAGTCCCCTTATGGCCTCTCAAGCTGTGCACCCACAATCAGCAGTCACTTTAGAAGGTCTCCACCTGTAAGGACCTTATCCAAAGCCCATTTCACTCAGGGGTGATTTTCCTTGACTACAGTAGGCTTTGGATCAGGTCCTAAATGACTTTGGGGTCATTAAAGTTAAGCACGTGCTTAAGTGCTTTGTGAAAGAGGTTCAGGATCCACTAACGTTTCTTAGTGAACCCCGGCCCCCTCCACCAAATCCATCAAGCCCTTCCCTGAAGGGACTCATCCTATCTTTCCCGTCCCCACTGTGTGTGAAAGATTCACTGATGATTCATTTTCCAACCCGGACTGCACTCCAGCCCGGTCTGTCATCATCTTCCTGCTGCCAGCTGGATTGTCCTGGGATCTACCCTTCTCCTGATCCCCACGGACACTCTCATCATGTGCCATGACATGAGAGCATGATGTAATCTAAGGGGTTATGGTGGGTGTCTCCTCAGCCCGAGTCTGATGCTGTTCACTTCTACATCTAGGTTCCCTTCAGCTGCAAAGTCCCAGATCCCAAGAACTTGCAATTTTCTCTCTCTCTGAGTGTTCTGTCCCTAGAATGTGACTTTTTTGTGCTTTGGAGTTATGCCACTGAGCATTCATTCCACCCCATCATTTAAACTGTGCCATTCTTTATTAGCTAGAATGTCCTTGAATAATAAGAAGGAGCCAGGGTGCAGTATATCTGTTTAGCTGCATTTATCTGTATACACACAGGTTTGCCTCTCCCCCACCCCCAACAAATCCTTGGAGAATTAAAGGATCCCAACTATTTTAGTCAACAATTTATTGGAGTAGCATCTTAGCATAACACCCTGCATTGACCTTCACTGGCTCTGGCGGGCCCCTCTCTATGATACCTTTCCGTTGAGCAAGAGTGGAGTTTAGTGTGGGGTGAGAGTGGGTGTCTGAGAACACGGTCTCTTACTTGGAGTCTCAGAAAGCACTTCATAAAGTAATGAGCTGGACGCTGGCAGCGTCATGGCCACGGAAGCAAATGGAACAGCCAGCTCAGCGTGGCTCACACAAAGCTCACAGGCTGGGGAAGGGAGTGTTGGTCAGGATCTGGCAGGCTTATGCCCTTGTCTTTTTGTGGAGAGGTGCTCTGGGATCTTAGCCTTTTCCTACCTGGATATGCACCACAGACAGGCAGAGGGAACCTCCGTCTGCTGTTTCATTCACAGGGTGCCTCCTCCCTCCCCCCCTTTCCCTAGTACTACATTGCAGTCTAACAAAGGATTTGAATCTACCGCAGTCTTCTGGCTCTGGTGAGATATATGTCGCAATCTAGCCCTTTCTGTTGCCAAGTGGGCATGGTAAATGCTGCAGGCCTTCTTGTATAAAGGCATATGCTATGAAGGCTAACTTCTGCACTGGTCAGCAGGAGGGAAAGCAGTACTTTTCCTTAAGAAATACTGGGTGTTTTGCAACTCTGTTATGGGCCAGGTGAGCCCAGGAATCTTGTTCAGAGCTGGTTTGTGGTTTTGCTTCCTGTAGGTCTGGTTTTGCACCCTTTGTGGTTTTACTGCGAACTTCAGGGTAAAACAAAGTCAGATACTTTAAAGTGAAATTCAGGCAAAGCCTCCAGCTTTCTCTCCGTTTTAGGTGGAAACCACTTCCGGCACTGGGCATCACCCCGTAACTTGTTACCTTTTCTCTGACACTCATCACAGGTTCGCCAAACGTTCTGCAAAACTTCATGAACTTTTCCTTGAATCCGAGACAAGTTTCAGGTTAGCAACAAAACTTGAAACCCAGAGATTTTCATGCTTGATTGATACAGTTTTGAAGCACTTCATTCCTCACGCCTCATTTTGGCCTGAATCCGTACTGTATTTATTTGACTTGCGGACAGACCGAAACCCTGGATCCAACACCACTGATATTAAGGGTAGTGCTTGGAATCCAAAACCAAATCGAGGTCCAAATTTCATGGCTTACCTCTCTCTTTATATTGGGTCAGAACCTAGGTTGGAACACTGCTGAACTTTGTCGGACTGGATGTTTGAAATCTGAAACCAGCTCTGAATTCTGTATCTTGGGCATATCTCTTGTGTTTTGCTCTGCATGCTATTGGGACAGTTCTTCAGTACTTGGAACATTATTATTAGGCAACTATGGCTTGAATCCTGCTCATGCTGAAGTCATTGGGAGCTTTGCCACCAATTTCCACGGCTGCAGGATCATACTCTTAAGCTCTAATAAATGATGTGGGAGAGCAGCTCATGAGCTGCTTCCCTCTAGGCCCATATGCCTCGTTGGTCACTGACCTCAATATCGGGAAATGCTGAATCATGAGATGTGTTGAGGGTGAGGATGCCATTGTTTCATTAAAACATGAAGATATGAAGGGAGAAATAAAAGCTAAAAGCTTTTATGGGTTCAGGAGTTAAGCTAAACTTCAGGTTGTCATGGATACGATAGTGTCCTAGCATCCGCAATACGAAAGGAGAACTTCATTCTTCTCCCAAGGTTAGTCATTTTCTTCACCGGTAGCAAAGCGGCAGGGGGGAGGAGAGATCTTTTCCTCCTGGTTCCTCTCTCTTTGCCTTAGTTACCAAGGTGCTTTGTGCTCTAAAGAGGTTGGGCGCTTGGCTCTCAGCTCTGAGACCTCACCGTGGTCACCCACGCCATTCTTGCTTCTGCGGGCAGGTCTACATTTAAAACGCTGCAGGAAAGACGCTACTGCACCGATGGGAGTGATTCTCCTGTTGGCCTCGGTCATCCACTCAGCAAGAGGAGGAAGCTGTCGATGGGAGAAGCCCTCCTGTCGACATAGTGCTGTCTACACCGGGGGTTAGGCTGGTGTAACTGCGTTGCTCAGGGGGGTAGATTTTTCACATCCCTGAGCGATGTAATGATAGTGATGAAAGTTTATAGTGTAGACCTGGCCTGAGACACACAACTACAGTGCACTCTACTTGGAGCCCATGGAGAGCCTCCATGAGCTCCATCTTGCTCTCCGAGCGCCCTCAGGAGGACTCAGGGCCTCATGTGATTGCATCCTGAGCGAGGAGTGTCAGCATGAGCACCAGGCATGTGTGTTCTACATGCTGGGACGGGTTCAATTCTCAATGCAAGCCAAGGTGGAGTGAAACCCTACCCCATAATAGCAAGTCTACTTCCCTGTATCCCTCTGTGACTTTGAAGGCCACAGTGAGCATCTCAGCTGCAAGAACTTATCTTTCCCAGGCTGGCAGAAGGGCGTTTTCAATGGAGGGCCCTTGCTCTGGGATTTCATTCACCTTGACTCTTCCTCAGCCCCTGTTTGGTGAGCTCCAGGTCATCCTGCTAGATGTGTCTGTTCAGAGAAGCTTTTGGTTGAATGCCATTTTAAGCCTGGTCCTCAGCCTCCATTGACTTCAATCAGCATGTCACAGGACCACCCATTTGTGTTTATTTCTGTCCTTTTGTCGTCATTGTTCAGAGTGGGTAGTTGTCTCGGGCCAGGTGAATTTTTTGGGAGGGTATTGTGGAATGACCATTGGACAACATCATGCTCATCTTCTTCATTTGCCATGTTCACAGTCCCCACAAATAAAGAAGGAGGAGAGGGTCAAGTGTAGGAGACCAGGGTAAACAAGATAGGGGAAGGGTCTTTCTCCTAAAAATCACAGCTTGTAATTAATTAGTTTTGTGTCTGGAGGTTTTTTGCTCAAACAATAGGTGAATGATCGTCCCCTGATTGTTGAGGTGTTGCTAATAGCTCATGTTAATGAAGCGTTGGTTTGTAATAACATGCAATGAAAAGCCCCTGGTGTCACTTGGACTCTGCAGAGTTGATGTGCTGTGGAATCATTAACATCAGAGATGGAAAGGACTTAAGGTCACGTTCTAGGAGGCACTGCAGGATTTTCCCTGCAGAATATTTGCCAACACTGTGTCCTATGAATCAATCAGTAGTGCTTCCGTCTAGTCTCTTGGGAGGTTCTGCAATCTAACAGACCAATATCGTCTTTTAAAGCCATGAGTGGTTTGTCTGGGTCTATAATCCGATTAGTATCGGCCACACTTAATAATGCTGGGAGTGTAGTTGGAGTGTAATTGCAGTGCAGTCATACTGTGGTTTTGTTTCTCAATAAGTAATTACATAGGAACATAAGACTGAAAGTGACCTCCTGGGTCCCTGAGTCCAGTCACCTGCTCTTACGGGCAATCCTGTCATATAATCCTGTTCAGATATCAAGCTTCATCTTAAAACCAGTTAGGTTTTTTGACCCCTGCCCTCTGCCCCCCATCCCCATTCCATCTTGTGGGAGGCCGTCCCAGAACCTCATTCCTCTGATGGTTAGAAACCTACGTCTAATTTCCAACTGAAATTTATTCATGGCCATAATTGCTAATAACTGATATAATAAGGATGAAGAAAAGGAGTACTTGTGGCACCTTAGAGACTAACCAATTTATTTGAGCATAACCTTTCGTGAGCTACAGCTCACTTCATCAGATGCATACTGTGGAAAGTGTAGAAGATCTTTTTATATACACACAAAGCATGAAAAAATACCTCCTCCCACCCCACTCTCCTGCTGGTAATAGCTTATCTAAAGTGACCACTCTCCTTACAATGTGTATGATAATCAAGGTGGGCCATTTCCAGCACAAATCCAGGGTTTAACAAGAACATCTGAGGAGGGGGTGGGGGGGTAGGAAAAAACAAGGGGAAATAGGTTACCTTGCATAATGACTTAGCCACTCCCAGTCTCTGTTCAAGCCTAACTTAATTGTATCCAATTTGCAAATGAATTCCAATTCAACAGTCTCTCGCTGGAGTCTGGATTTGAAGTTTTTTTGTTGTAATATCGCAACTTTCATGTCTGTAATCGCGTGACCAGAGAGATTGAAGTGTTCTCCGACTGGTTTATGAATGTTATAATTCTTGACATCTGATTTGTGTCCATTTATTCTTTTACGTAGAGACTGTCCAGTTTGACCAATGTACATGGCAGCGGGGCATTGCTGGCACATGATGGCATATATCACATTGGTGGATGTCATAGAATCATAGAATCATAGAATATCAGGGTTGGAAGGGACCCCAGAAGGTCATCTAGTCCAACCCCCTGCTCGAAGCTGGACCAATTCCCAGTTAAATCATCCCAGCCAGGGCTTTGTCAAGCCTGACCTTAAAAACCTCTAAGGAAGGAGATTCTACCACCTCCCTAGGTAACGCATTCCAGTGTTTCACCACCCTCTTAGTGAAAAAGTTTTTCCTAATATCCAATCTAAACCTCCCCCATTGCAACTTGAGACCATTACTCCTCGTTCTGTCATCTGCTACCATTGAGAACAGTCTAGAGCCATCCTCTTTGGAACCCCCTTTCAGGTAGTTGAAAGCAGCTATCAAATCCCCCCTCATTCTTCTCTTCTGCAGACTAAACAATCCCAGCTCCCTCAGCCTCTCCTCATAAGTCATGTGCTCTAGACCCCTAATCATTTTTGTTGCCCTTCGCTGGACTCTCTCCAATTTATCCACATCCTTCTTGTAGTGTGGGGCCCAAAACTGGACACAGTACTCCAGATGAGGCCTCACCAGTGTCGAATAGAGGGGAACGATCACGTCCCTCGATCTGCTCGCTATGCCCCTACTTATACATCCCAAAATGCCATTGGCCTTCTTGGCAACAAGGGCACACTGCTGACTCATATCCAGCTTCTCGTTCACTGTCACCCCTAGGTCCTTTTCCGCAGAACTGCTGCCTAGCCATTCGGTCCCTAGTCTGTAGCGGTGCATTGGATTCTTCCATCCTAAGTGTAGGACCCTGCACTTATCCTTATTGAACCTCATCAGATTTCTTTTGGCCCAATCCTCCAATTTGTCTAGGTCCTTCTGTATCCTATCCCTCCCCTCCAGCGTATCTACCACTCCTCCCAGTTTAGTATCATCCGCAAATTTGCTGAGAGTGCAATCCACACCATCCTCCAGATCATTTATGAAGATATTGAACAAAACCGGCCCCAGGACCGACCCCTGGGGCACTCCACTTGACACCGGCTGCCAACTAGACATGGAGCCATTGATCACTACCCGTTGAGCCCGATGTGCAGGTGAACGAGCCTCTGATAGTGTGGCTGATGTGATTAGGCCCTGTGATGGTGTTCCCTGAATAGATATGTGGGCACAGTTGGCAACGGGCTTTGTTGCAAGGATAGGTTCCTGGGTTAGTGGTTCTGTTGTGTGGTATGTGGCTGCTGATGAGTATTTGCTTCAGGTTGGGGGGCTGTCTGTAGGCAAGGACTTTTTGATTATGATGTCAGAGTTGTTTCTGAGGCTGTGGATGGCATTAGGATGTCAGAAACAACTCTGACATAATAATCAAAAAGGCTGACAAAGGAGGTGCTGTTGTCATCATGAATAGGTCGGAATATGAACAAGAGGCTGCTCGGCAGCTCTCCAACACCACTTTCTACAAGCCATTACCCTCTGATCCCACTGAGAGTTACCAAAAGAAACTACAGCATTTGCTCAAGAAACTCCCTGAAAAAGCACAAGATCAAATCCGCACAGACACACCCCTGGAACCCCGACCTGGGATATTCTATCTACTACCCAAGATCCATAAACCTGGAAATCCTGGGCGCCCCATCATCTCAGGCATTGGCACCCTGACAGCAGGATTGTCTGGCTATGTAGACTCCCTCCTCAGGCCCTACGCTACCAGCACTCCCAGCTACCTTCGAGACACCACTGACTTCCTGAGGAAACTACAATCCATCGGTGATCTTCCTGATAACACCATCCTGGCCACTATGGATGTAGAAGCCCTCTAAACCAACATTCCACACAAAGATGGACTACAAGCCGTCAAGAACACTATCCCCGATAATGTCACGGCAAACCTGGTGTCTGAACTTCGTGACTTTGTCCTTACCCATAACTATTTTACATTTGGGGACAATGTATACCTTCAGATCAGTGGCACTCCTATGGGTACCCGCATGGCCCCACAGTATGCCAACATTTTTATGGCTGATTTAGAACAACGCTTCCTCAGCTCTCGTCTCCTAACGCCCCTACTCTACTTGTGCTACATTGATGACATCTTCATCATCTGGACCCATGGAAAAGAAGCCCTTGAGGAATTCCACCATGATTTCAACAATTTCCATCCCACCATCAACCTCAGCCTGGTCCAGTCCACACAAGAGATCCACTTCCTGGACACTACAGTGCTAATAAACGATGGTCACATAAACACTACCCTATACCGGAAACCTACTGACTGCTATTCCTACCTACATGCCTCCAGCTTTCACCCTGACCACGCCACATGATCCATTGTCTACAGCCAAGCTCTGCAATACAACCGCATTTGCTCCAACCCCTCAGACAGAGACAAACACCTACAAGATCTCTATCAAGCATTCTTACAACTACAATACCCACCTGCGGAAGTGAAGAAACAGATTGATAGAGCCAGAAGAGTTCCCAGAATTCACCTACTACAGGACAGGCCCAACAAAGAAAATAACAGAACGCCACTAGCCGTCACCTTCAGCCCCCAACTAAAACCCCTCCAACGCATTATTAAGGATCTACAACCTATCCTGAAGGATGACCCATCGCTCTCACAAATCTTGGGAGACACGCCAGTCCTTGCCTACAGACAGCCCCCCAACCTGAAGCAAATACTCACCAACAACCACATACCACACAACAGAACCACTAACCCAGGAACCTATCCTTGCAACAAAGCCCGTTGCCAACTGTGCCCACATATCTATTCAGGGGACACCATCACAGGGCCTAATCACATCAGCCACGCTATCAGAGGCTCGTTCACCTGCACATCCACCAATGTGATATATGCCATCATGTGCCAGCAATGCCCCACTGCCATGTACATTGGTCAAACTGGACAGTCTCTACGTAAAAGAATAAATGGACACAAATCAGATGTCAAGAATTATAACATTCATAAACCAGTCGGAGAACACTTCAATCTCTCTGGTCACGCGATTACAGACATGAAAATTGCGATATTACAACAAAAAAACTTCAAATCCAGACTCCAGCGAGAGACTGTTGAATTGGAATTCATTTGCAAATTGGATACAATTAAGTTAGGCTTGAATAGAGACTGGGAGTGGCTAAGTCATTATGCAAGGTAACCTATTTCCCCTTGTTTTTTTCTACCCCCCTCCCCCCCCCCAGACGTTCTTGTTAAACCCTGGATTTGTGCTGGAAATGGCCCACCTTGATTATCATACACATTGTAAGGAGAGTGGTCAGTTTAGATAAGCTATTACCAACAGGAAAGTGGGTTTGTGTGTGTGTGTGGGGCGGAGAAAACCTGGATGTGTGCTGGAAATGGCCCAACTTGATTATCATACACATTGTAAGGAGAGCTATTTAGTTTAGATAAGCTATTACCAGCAGGAGAGTGGGGGGTGGGGGGAGGTATTTTTTCATGCTTTGTGTGTATAAAAAGATCTTCTACACTTTCCACAGTATGCATCCAATGAAGTGAGCTGTAGCTCACGAAAGCTTATGCTCAAATAAGTTGGTTAGTCTCTAAGGTGCCACAAGTACTCCTTTTCTTTTTGCGAATACAGACTAACACGACTGTTACTCTGAAACCTGATAATAAGGATGTTAACTGCCTGAGTGAATTTTGATTAACCCTTTGGGATTCTTCAAGTACATGTTGTTGGAATCCAGGTATATTAACAAGAATGCATTTACAGTGTGTTTATTCTCAGCCACACAGTGAACATTTCAGTTACATTAATTTGTGGTAATTAAAGGTATCAGAAAACACACCTAGGGTATAATTGCACTGTACCTGTTATTTAACTACATTGTAATTGCACTGTAATTGCTATTTACTTACAGTGTAATTACAGTCACCATATATAGTATGATCTCATTATTATCATGTATTGTTTGTACTGCAGTCATGTTCAGAGGTCCCAGTCAGGATCTCCTAGTGCTAGGCACTGCACAAATGTAACCTATGCTAGGAGAGTGTGGGTATCTGTCACCCTGTGGTGGCTGGTTACATAAGAGGATAGTCTACTACTGCTACCAATGAATAGACATAGCCCGTTAGCTCAAACAATAGAGATTCAGCTGAAGCTCCTACTTTCAAACCCTGTTGGTGACCCAAACGGGGTCAGTTATACCAGCATAAAAGAAACCACAATCCCTGCTAAATAGAACTGACAATTTAAGATCTACAGTTAATATAAAGTACTTTACACCTAAACCTCTGCACTCCAAAGAAATTGCATGGAAATCAAAACAGCCTTTCCTAAATATACTAGCAGCCAGCTTTTCTGTATGGGCTTTGCTTACATCAGACTACAGAGGTGTCCAAATGAGCCGATGTTGTTGTTATCTGCCTTGTGATCTGCACTAAAATACCCACTTTCTTGAGGAATATTTTTTGAAGGTTTGATCTGCCAAAGGCAGAAATAAAAATCTTGAACCAACATTGACTTTCTGAATTATTTATGATTCACCAAAACAATTGCTCTTGGCAGCTTTGCAAAACAGGAACTTTTTTAAAATAAAAAAAAATTAGTTGGACAAATGTACTATGATGTAAGTTTGGACAAGAATACTGTCGGAGTGTGTGGGATCCTTACAGCATAGGCAAGGAGTTCCAAGCGGAGGAGGATGAGTCAGTATGAATGGGAGAGAGAAAATCAGGAGAGCACATAGAGAACACCCTTAGATCCACCTCAGAACAATATATAGTCACTGAGTGCCATGCTATATGCAAGGAAATCCTGGTCCCTTGAAGTCAATGAGAGTTTTGACATTGACATCATTGAGGCCCTAATTTCACTTATGGAGTCACAATCCATCTTAGACAAGAGGTGTTTATTAAAGAAAACAGCTGCAAATTACAGTAGGTTTCTACACAGCTTGAGTTCCAGCTCTTGTTTTCCTTGTCTACCAGGCACTACACTGTATCTGGGATTCTGTATAGCTCATGGAGACA
Organism: Chelonia mydas; assembly: GCF_015237465.2. Taxonomy (NCBI): domain Eukaryota; kingdom Metazoa; phylum Chordata; order Testudines; family Cheloniidae; genus Chelonia; species Chelonia mydas. The sequence goes on along the minus strand of NC_057850.1, from coordinate 6,899,583 downwards.
TCTACTGGCTGACTCCTATACGGCAGATAGTACAGTGGACTTCACTCAGAAAGTTGCTGAATATCTTCAAATCCCATTGTTTTCAATGGGAGCTAAGGGTGCTCTGAACTACGTAGTGTCAGGCCATTAACGATTTGTCATTGGCAAACCGCAAAAAAAGTTCATAGGTCACTTTTGGACAAGCATCCTAAAGTTTTAATAGACTGTTGAGTAGTCTTTTCAAGGAAATGGTGGAAGCGTCATTGCTTGAGTCTTCTGAAACCCAACTGGAACAGAGTGCTGGAGAATGTAGTGTAGGATGCTATTCTGCACTAGCAAGGGGAAATGGAGAAGATGATCTAAGAGAGCTTTTCCCACCGGCAGGCTTGTGCTGCCAAGATGGGAACCAGATTGGTCTGAGATGTTCAGGTACGTGTTTCCCATGTGGTCCTTTGGATGGCTGGGCCTGAGTTGTGATGTTTGGATGGATATTCACGTGTTCCCCTGGTTTGAGGGAGGGTTCCGGTTCATCCCCCATCTCTGATCTCTGTCATGTATAATTTCTATGATCCAGTCATTCCTTTCTGGTGCTATCTCTTCTCCCATTTTAGTTTGCTCCCATCCTTAGCCCAATGGCCTTGTCGTTTTCCCAGTTGCCCACTTCTCTATCATGCTACCCTTATTCCTTGTCTTAGCCAACTTCCTCTTCAGTCGCTAAAGTATGGCCGTGTGATCCAGTGGATTGAGCACTGGACTTGCACTCAGGACACCTGGGTTCTATTTCCCGGTCTGCTATGCAGCTTGGGACAAGTCTGGATCTCAGGTTTTCCCCCTCTGTAACATGGGGATGATAATATGCACATCATTTGCAGAGGGGTTGTGAGGCTTAATTCATTCATGCATGTAACACACCTTGAGATCCCCAGGTTGTAAGGGACTACGGAAGTGCAACATAGGATTATTTGTCTGTCATGAGCTGGGGCCAGGATTTCTGTGATTTCCCTGCCGTGGGTGAAATGGCAAACCTGGAGGAATCAATGCCACCTACCACCGTGAAGAGCGAGTTGGCGGGGGAAGTCATTTTAACTAGCGTCCCTATGACTAGCATGGACCCAAAACAACACCGTTTCTGCTCAAAATAGCATACCTCCGGCAGAGACATTTTGTTTTTGCTAAAAGCAAACAGAGTTGCTAAGAAACGAATATTGCAGAGACGGAAATCCACAAAAGGTTTGATAGTTGCCGAACAGTGCATGCTGGATTGAGTGGCTTAGCGAACATGACTATACAGATAGATAAGAGGGGCAGGCTGTTTCCCTGGTAAGCATGGTGATTCTGCAGAGGAGCCTGTCTCTGGGTCTTTGCATCCTACTCTCCATAACCCATGTTGCTGCTGGAGACTGATAACTTGGGGGTGTAGAGGAGGACGGCGTACAAAGAACACAGAGGAGCTGCACAGCTGTGAAGACTGAGTGGATGTAAGGCTTTTAAAGGACACACATTCCTGTGTTCCGGTTTCCCAGAGCAGGGAGCAGCAAGAGAAGGTTAGTAAGTGTGGTTCCTTATGATACCTGAAGCCGTTACACCTTGGGCTGTGGGCTTGGTGGCACTTGGGAGCTAAGCCTGGTCACTACTCAGGGGGGAGACCTCCAAGGAAAGCCCAGGAAGTTGGGGTGGTGTTTCAGTCAGTGATTGTCTTTCCTTCAGAGTCTGAGTTAAACCAGTGCCCCACTGTGGTGTGGACAGGAGGCACTGGTCGTGCCAGCTTTTGCAGGGTGTATTAGACACTGTTATCTATTCAGGTCCTTATACTGCACCATCTGGTGATGTCAGCCACTCATGGCTGTTAAATATCCCATGGTGGTTTTTGCATGGTGTTAACCCCAGTATCTTCCTCAAGTAATTACATTCCATCCACCTAAATTCCTCATGCAGGGGAAACGAAGTATTGATTCTGAAGTGTTTTGCTGTGAGCTGTTAAATGGCAGCTACATTCCACCCAAGAGGTGGCTGCGTTTAAGAAACTGATTCTTGTATATTGCTTGAAGCATATTGTGGATGAAAAATGCTGTATGGATGTAAGATAGTAGGTAGGTTGTGATCCACTTTTGGGTCATGGTGACTCCTTTAAAGCTTCAGCAATCTATTTAGGCTAGCTCTGCCTGGAATGCTGTGGAATCAGGCACATTATTGATCCGTGTTTAATTGCTAGGTATATTCTTATGAAGGATGGGCTGGGAAAATGAACAATTAAAATAGAATATAAAAGCAAAGCAAACTAGCACCGAGCCAATCAAATAAATGAATAATGCTGGGAGTTGGTGTTAATTTGCATCTGATTTAAAATGCCTGGTGGGCGGAGAGAGAACAGTCCGCAAGGAGCAGCTGGGCTCTCTCTCCATCCCCCAACCCTTCTGTTAAGGCAGCACCATGGGGATATGAGGCGCACACAATCAAGCAATTCATCCCTGTGCTGCGTTGCTTTACATGGCTTGCAAAGGGGAAGAAGGAAGGGAGAAAAAAATCTCATGAAAAGCATTTTCAGCTAACATTATGCTGCTGCTTAGGCGAACTGGGGTCAACTCTTTAGATCAGGGTTTTCTGATCCTTTTGTAAATTTCTGGTAGGCAGCCCTTGGAATAAGACGCTGATGAACTGATGCTGTTTCTCTCACCATTGCTGGGGTCAAGTGTTTTGACTAATGGGGAACTGTTGTTATATGCCGCCTCACAGGGGTGGGCAGCTTCCGTCTGGTGCTGGATTATTGTCTCTAGAGGCCAAAGTTCTCTGTACCCAGCTCTGTGAACAGCAGAGGCAAATATCCCCGGCCTGCTGCCACCTGCTGGGGGTAAAGAATAGATCAATTAATTATCCATATTACAATAGCACCTTGAGGCCCCATTGTGCTAGGCACTGTACAGATGCACAGCACAGGACTCTCAGAAGCACCCAAACGACCTAAGAGCACAAGTCCCTGTGAAAGCTCTTGTGCTAATTCACTTGGGTGCTTTTAAAAATCCCACCTGTGGCAGAAGAGAATCCTGACCCCAAAGATCTTACAGCTGTAGGTCAGACCAGTGAAGGGTAGGAGTCATTATCTCCATCTTACTGAGAGGGAGCAGAGGCGAAGAGAGATCAAGTGACTTGCCCTGGGTCCTATAGAAGGCCATTTGCAGAGGTAGGAATCGACTCCAGAACTCCTGGGGTCTAGTCAAGTACCTTAATCACAAGACCAGCCTTCCTCTCAGGGTTTGTCTAGACTTATTCTGGAATAAGCTAAGGTGTATATTTAAACTGATATAGTGATACTGGTACTACTCCCTGTATGGACACGCCTATTCTGGAATTAGTGGGAAGGCAGACTTACCTAGCTATTTCGGTTTAACTTTACCAGTGACACTTTCCTGTGTAGACAAGCCCTTGGTCTCTGTGGCCCATTCAGTCCCTGGCCTCTGATGAGACGGACAGTAAGAGGGCAAATGAGCATTTTGTAGCCATGTGCATTGCTGTGCATTAGGAACCAAAGCAGAGAGCACTTGTCCATTGTACCTAGCTCTCGATGGGAGCTTTCACTCATGACCAACCTGCGCTGAATTTGAGCTGGTGACCTAGCAGTGAGAGACTTCATACCTCATTACCAATGCCTTTGAGAGTCCATCACACCCAGTCCTGAGGCGCACAGCTGGGGTAGGCACTGGGTGAATGAGGACTCATAGACTTTAAGGTCAGAAGGGACCTTCATGATCATCTAGTCTGGTCTCCTGCACATCACAGCCACAGAACCTCACCCACCCACCCACTCCTGTAATAGACCCACAACCTCTGGCTGAGTTACTGATGTCCTCAGATCATGATTTAAAGACTTCAAGTTACAGAGAATCCATCATTTACACTAGTTCAGATCAGCAAGTGACCCGTGCCCCACGTTGCAGAAAAAGGCGAAAAAACCTGAGGGTCTCTGTCAATCTGACCCACGGAAAATTCCTTCCCAACCCCAAATATGGTGATCAGTTAGACCCTGAACATGTGGGCAAGACCCACCAACCAGACACCTGGGAAAGAATTCTGTCGTAACTCAGAGCCCTCCCCATCTAGTGTCCCATCACCGGCTGTTGGAGGTATTTGCTGCTAGCAGTCGCAGATCGGCTGCATGCCATTGTAGGCCGTCTCGTCATACCATCCCCTCCGTAAACGTATCCAGCTCAGTCTTGAAGCCAGGTAGGTTCCTTGCCCCCACTATTGCCCTTGGAAGGCTGTTCCAGAACTTCATTCCTCTGATGGTTGGAAACCTTAATCTAATTTCAAGCCTAAATTTGTTGATGGCCAGTTTATATCCATTTGTTCTTGTGTCCTGTCAAGGTTCCTCCCCCACTCTGAACTCTAGGGTACAGATGTGGGGACCTGCATGAAAACCTCCTAAGCTTACTTTTACCAGCTTAGGTTAAAACTTCCCCAAGGTACAAATTAATTTTATCCTTTGTCCTTGGAATATCCACTGCCACCACCAAACTCTAACTGGGTTTACTGGCAAATGTAGTTTGGACACGTCTTTCCCCCCAAAATCCTCCTAACCCTTGCACCCCACTTCCTGGGAAAGGTTTGGTAAAAATCCTCACCAATTTCCATAGGTGACCACAGACCCAAACCCTTGGATCTGAGAACAATGAAAAAGCATTCAGTTTTCTTACAAGAAGACTTTTAATAGAAATAGAAGTAAATAGAAGTAAAGGAATCACCCCTGTAAAATCAGGATGGTAGATACCTTACAGGGTAATTAGATTCAAAACATAGAGAATCCCTCTAGGCAAAACCTTAAGTTACAAAAAAGACACACAGACAGAAATAGTCATTCTATTCAGCACAATTCTTTTCTCAGCCATTTAAAGAAATCATAATCTAACGCATACCTAGCTAGATTACTTACTAAAAGTTCTAAGATTCCATTCCTGTTCTGTCCCCGGCAAAAGCAGCATATAGACAGACACAGACCCTTTGTTTCTCTCCCTCCTCCCAGCTTTTGAAAGTATCTTGTCTCCTCATTGGTCATTTTGGTCAGGTGCCAGTGAGGTTACCTTTAGCTTCTTAACCCTTTACAGGTGAGAGGATTTTTCCTCTGGCCAGGAGGGATTTTAAAGGGGTTTACCCTTCCCTTTATATTTATGACATGTCCACATTGGGGCTTAACTTAAATAACTCCTCTCCCTCCCTGGTATTTATCCGTCTGAGGTATTTGTAGAAAGCAATCATCCCTCCCCTGAGCTTTCGTTTGGTTAGGCTAAACAAGCCGAGCTCTTTGAGTCTCCTCTCGTAAGGTAGGTTTTCCATTCCTCAGGTCGTCCGTCTCTGCACCTGTTCCAGTTTGAATTCATCTTTCTTAAATGTGGGAGACCAGAACTGCACAAGAACAGATCCTAGTAAAGAGGGGGACTGGGGAAGTTCTTCACGCTGTGCAGGGCACGTGCTCAGTTGGGCCACTCTTCTCCCCTGCACCCATTGGTTTGTTGTGGGATTGGTTCATGAATGATGCCGCTCCCTCTCCCCCGGGCTGGTTTGTTATTGGAGGGTTGCTCACAAGCCCTTGGGCTATACATGCCGATTCGTGATGGCCGGGTCTCTCTGAACGGGCAGACCTTGTTATTTCATTGGGACAGGGAAAGGGCACTGAAGCTTTTATTTTGAATGGTACAAAGAACATAATAAAGTGTGTGGGCTTTGGAAACGGAGGGAAGAGGGGAAAGAGTAGGTCTGACTGTAGATAGCATTCCGTTTAACAGCTCCATATGTATTACTTAGTGGCCAAACCCCAAGCCCTGGCTGGAGTTTTACAGTCCTCTTAATGGATTTTCCCCTGCCCTGGCAGCCCCTCTCTCCAGCTCACATCTGTCTGCCTCCCAGCCAGAAGGGGAAACCCATACAAATGAAGGAGTGTCTGAAAGCACCAGCTCTGCTGTCACTTTCCATGATGAAACATCACCCGAGCCATTCTCAGAATAAATACAAACCTCCCTCCTTCGATCCTTCATCTTCATCAAGGTTATGTGCTGACAGCTAACTAACCCCAATCCCACTCCAGCACATTCTTAATGCTGCACAAATCACTCAATAACATCTGCTGACATCGTCTGTGATTAAAGAAGCCCCAGAAAGCACCTTTTGCCTCTCCTCCCAGCTAGCCCCTTCTCCCTGTCCCGTCTGGCCCCAACTCCATCTCTCAAGGGCTCTGCAGAGGAGAAAATGGTTGAAATAAACGGGGACCTTTGTGCATTACCCCCCTTTACGCAAATCCCAGTGTTGTTGCTTCTCAGAGTTGACGGCTGGGGTGTGATTCATGCAGGAAATCGTTCAAACTCATTTGTTCTTGTGCTGTGCTTGTACACCCAAATGCGTGTGTGCGTCTGGGTGCATGCCCGCCTGTGTCCGAGAGACTATCATCCATTGCAGTAGCACCTAAGGACCCCACTGTGCCAGACATTGCCCAATCACCGATTAAAAGATAGTCTCCGCCCAGAAAGGTTTGCAGTCCGAGAAAGTCCCTGCTCCCTCCAAATCAAGGGAACAGACGGAGGTGGTTCTGCGAAAGAAGAGGGATTGTCTTGTGGCTCATTCACTGTGGGCCCTTAGTCTCTTTGCGGCTCAGCTGCCCATCTGTAAAGTGGGGATGACAGCTCTGTCCCACCTCAAAGGATGGCTGTGAAGGTAAATGCACTGAAGATTGTGGGGGCACTTATGGTAATGGGGGTCATATAAGTACCTAAGATGGATAAGAGGCCCGTGCCTTGACCCCCAGATCAGATATCGGGTAATTAACCTTGTCTGTGGAGAAATGTCAGTGTCCAGGTCTGTCAAACCAGCACCTTTCATGTGGGCTAAATAAAGCATTGCACAAAGGTGCCCCATTTTTACAGATGGGAAACTGAGGCACGGAGAGGGGTAGTGACTTAGCCAAGGTCACACAGCAAGTCAGTGGCAAAACTGGGACTAAACCCCAGGTCTCCTGAGTTCCCAATCCCATGCCCTGTCTGCTGGTCGAGGTTGAATGAAGGACTCTGCCTAAAATGAGGTACGGTGCGTCCCCACTTATGTGGTTACACTCCTCGCGCCGGGTTTTGATCTGATCTGTGGCTGACGTCTGCATCCCAGCACGTTCTCTCCTCTCCACTCTGCTCTGTGCCGTCTCAAGTTGAAGTGAGGCTGCGGACAGGCAGCTGGAATCCAGAGCTGTAGACTCAGATTGACCCTGGGGCTTGGGTTAGCTTGGAAGCAGCTTTTTGGCCTTGGGGAAATGCAGTGCAAGAGCTGGAGTCTGGGACGCTGCCTCTGATCTGTTTTCCCAGCTCTTGGGCTGGATTCAGCTCCACCATCTCTCACACAGCTACGGCCCATGCTTATTTAGTGCATGAGCCTTTGAGTACTTCCCCCCCGCCCGCACCACAACTCCTGACCCAGGGCTCCCCCTCTCTGGTGGGTTTGCCCCTTCATGTCTCCCTGTGCTTCCAAGGGTGCCCTTTGCTCCCTAGTGCAAAGTGTGTCTCTCTGTGTTACAAACTGCCTCTCCTGCATCCAGGCTCTGTATCTGTCTGTGTTGAACCATAGGGGGTATGAGTCAGCTGAAGTGCAGCCTGATGCACCACATCGGGCTCTGACCCCATCAGGTCATAGCCTATTTAATGTGGGGCCAGCAGAGCTTCAATGGAGAGTCCACAGCTGTAGGAAGTGGTGTGGACGATCCAAGGCTGCTAGGTAGCACCTTACCCTCTGAGCAGATGCCCAGGGGTCTCTTTACACAGCCTAAAGGTAGCAGGGCAGCCTATCTTGTCAATGATAGAAACTGCAGCACTGGTCACTGGTAACCATTAAAGATTCTGCAGCACGTTTGCAAGAGTTGGGTGTATTAATCCTAATCATCTGCCATGATTAATTACATTCCGCTTTCCCTAAGTCCCCGGCAGGTTCCATTGTATTTAACGTTCTCCTTCACTTTCTCTTCTTGACTGGTGCGTGGTGTTCCTGGGAGCTGTTTAGCAGCCGCTGCAATTCATCCCTGAGGCTGGATGCCCTTTGCTGTGGGTTTCAAAGCACTTGGGGATGAAAGATGCTGTTGTAATACAAGTAATTACAATAACCGGCGGATCTGGAACGAGCTTTCCTGGGACTCCCCTGTTCTCTGCACGAACCCCCTCTCACACACAGCTGGAGAATTTGAATGCACAGAGTTTAGAGGCAATAGGTGGGTCTCTGGGATGGGAAGACATGGGGGAGCCCATCCATGATGGCAAAGGGCATTTAAAGTGCAATTCAGACAGCAAAATGCAAGGGGAAGACTAGAGAATCTTAGCAAGTGGAGTGTCTCTTCTACCTTCCTGTCAGTGTGGGATTGTTTCTTCTTTGGTGGCAACTTCCATTTAACAGGTTTCAGAGGGGGTAGCCGTGTTAGTCTGTATCCGCAAAAACAAGGAGGAGTCCTTGTGGCACTTTAGAGACTAACACATTTATTTGGGCATAAGCTTTTGTGGGCTAGAACCCACTTCCATTTGAGCATCTCCAGGCACTTTGTCAGTGTAAGTCAAGCCCCTACATGTTACCTGTATGTAGAGGAGTAGCAATATCTCTGTGTTAAACCTCAGGAGTAGGACAGGACACCAAGTGCCTTACTCTGTCCATCTTCTATTGATTTTCTGAGTCTAGACCTCGTGACTCGTTCCAAAGGGATCAAGCAGCTCCTTGTCTATCTAGCGCATTTAAATAGCTTCTACCACCACATAGCCAGATCCTCAGTAGGCATAAACTGGAGTAGTTCTACTGAAATCAATGGGCTGTGCTGATTTACACCACCCGAGGGTCTGGCCCATAATTGAATTGCCATCTAGGAAGAGCCAGCAACGCAGGGAGTTTCCTTCGTCCTTTGTGATACACCTCTTCCTTTTACTTTTATCAGACTCCTATTTCTGAGTGAAGCTGCTGTGGCTTTTTATGGTCAGAGTGAACGCATGGGCAGCGGGTGAAGCTTCCCCTTGGGGAGGCTAGCCTCCTGCTCCGCCTCTTCCAGCTGAGGCCCCACCCTGACTCGCTGCTCTCCGCTCCCCTGTGGCCCCAGCTGGGGTGGAGGGTGAGGGGCTGAGAGGTTGGCCCCACCTGGAGTCAAGCTCTCAGCATCATCTAGGAGCACGTTGGGGCTCTCTGTCTTCGCCCTGGCTGGAGCTTGGCGCCCTACCCTGGTCCGCCTGCGGCCCCGCCCATGGCCCCACCCCATTCCGCCCCTTCTACCCTGGTCCGCCTGCGGCCCCGCCCATGGCCCCACCCCATTCCACCCCTTCTACCCTGGTCCGCCTGCAGCCCCGCCCATGGCCCCACCCCATTCCGCCCCTTCTACCCTGGTCCGCCTGCGGCCCCGCCCATGGCCCCACCCCATTCCGCCCCTTCCACCCTGGTCCGCTTCCGGCCCTGCCCATGGCTCCACCCCATTCTGCCCCTTCTACCCTGGTCTGCTTCCGGCCCCGCCCATGGCCCCAACCCCATTCCCCCCTTCTACCCTGGTCCGCCTGCAGCCCCGCCCATGGCCCCACCCCATTCCCCCCTTCTACCCTGGTCCGCCTGCAGCCCCGCCCATGGCCCCACCCCATTCCGCCCCTTCTACCTTGGTCCGCCTGCGGCCCCGCCCATGGCCCCACCCCATTCCGCCCCTTCTACCTTGGTCCGCCTGCGGCCCCGCCCATGGCCCCACCCCATTCCGCCCCTCTCCCACGGCCCAGCCCATGGACCTGTCCCTATTCTGCCCCTTCCCTTGCAGCCCCACCCCGTCTCTTCCCCCCTGTGGCCCTGCCCCCCCCACATTAAGGCCCCAAGACCGGAAAAGCTCTGGCGCCATGGCAGGGAGTGAGAGCTCCTCCTGCCCCAGGGCCGTGGTGGAGGGAGATTTTTCCAGGGGCCCCAAATCCGCCACTGCCCCTCCCCTGGCGGAGCGAGGTTTGGGGTGGCTTAGCCTCCCTCAGCCTCCATTATACGCTGCCTACAAGTGAACTCATCTTCTCCAAAAGGAAAGTCAGAGGGAAGGCAAAAAATAAGGAAACGAGGAGGACCATAAAAAAGAAAACAAACCAACCCCCCGCCACGATATCTGCTAACCATTGGCATTGCTGGTGAGTTGACGGGCTTCACAAAGATGACTCCGTTAAGGCGTAGCTCCAAGATCAGTAGCAGGGTGCCCCAGCTCCATGTATCCCTAGTTGGAGTTCCTGGTCTAGGAAACTGGCACAAATGCACCCCAGCCTCACTCTCAGTTCCCTTCCATGCGTGGCGTTCTCCATGTGCCGTCGGGTGACAGATGCCATGTCACTCTACTCTATTTCCACTGTGCATGGGCTGTTTGCTTCAGCAGAAAGAAGAAAATTTCTGTGCGGTTACCGCTTTCTCTGCTCTCAGTTCATCATCGATAAGGGCATTAATGTGTTTTTCAGACATTAGGACACTGAGACATTAAGGGCTGTGCCATCAGAAAGGAGGGCTGACTGATACTGGGGAATTTCTTTAAAGAAACTGGAGGTCCCAAGGAAGCTTTAGCACTCTGTGATTTGAGTTGTATCCCTGTAGGATGTTAGCCATGCTCCAAGTGGGAAGGGACATATGAGGAATTATAATCCTGTCATGTGGCACATTTAAGATGGTAAGCGGAGCTCAAGGCGTGGAAATGGGGAAGCAGGAAACGGGGGAGGGTGTAGAAGAGAAGGGGGAGCAGCGGAGTTCTTCCTTTATGGGAAGGTCCTGTGGCATGTGATATAAAAAGAGACCCTTTCTGTAATTATTTAACTGTAAGAGATGCTGATAACAGTAGCCTACCATGTAGCTAAGACTGAAGTAGCACTGCCCTCTGCTGCTCAGAATGAGAACTATGAAACTATGAGTCATAAACCCTGATTCGGGCCCATCCAGAGAAAGATTCCCCTTTAGCTTGTGTGGTCGTAACCTGTCCTTCCGAGGCAGGACTACCCGAGTTCTGTCCCTGCTTAGACACTATTATTAATGTTAGGATTAAAGGGCTGAATGTCTGTGGAGTACTATGTGGACATGGATGTGTTACTGTCTCATCGGGAAGGCAAGAGAGAGTGACAGCAGAAGCACAGGGCTAGAACCCCATGTTCGTTCAAACAGGGAGACAAGCTAGGTGCAGGAATCCAGAGAGAGTTCCTAGAGGAGCAACAGCAGTGATGCTAGGGCTGGAAGGACTTGATTTCCCAGGAAAGATGAAAAGAACTAGTTGACTCTCCCAAGAGGAGAATTTGGATGTCTGTAAGAAATAGCTTACACCAGCCCTTGTCCTGCAGACATTGCACACGCAGGGCACTAGGGGCTCCTGGGGAACAAAAGGCTATTTTCCTTAGGGAGCCTCTTTCAGTCTCAGTCGCAACATGTGTCCAGAAGGCAGACTGGAGAGGAAGGGTCTTGTGGTTAAGCTTCAGGAGCAAGACTCGGATGATCTCAGTTCAGTTCAGCGCTGTCAGAGACTCCTTACGGGAGTGAGCAAGGAACACAGTTTCCCTGCGCCTGTGAAATGGGGATAGGAATACATCCTTTCCTCCCAGTGCTTGCCCGGTTAGACTGTAAGCTGTTCAAGGGCTGTTTGTTACTATGTGTCTGTACAGCACCTTGCACACATGGGCCCAGACTCTGGTGGGAGCTGCTAGGGGCTACTAGAATACAGACGACTAATAAGTGGAGAGAGAAGCAACCCAAGGTGGTTTATTTGCCCTGGCTCCTACAGCAGCCTGGTGCTAGGCTGATTGCGTAAGCAATTGGAGCCAAGGTCTTTTCTTGCTGTTTCTAGAAGTCTGTCTGCATAGCTCTCTGCTTTAGCTCTGTTTACACACACAAGTTAAACCAGGGAGGACACTTTCACTCTGAACTTGCCAGACTCTTTCTTGCCTTTGGATTGTCAGGAATGAATTCTGACTCATGTGGGGGCAAAAATCTGTTCCTCTTCAAATGTTTATCCTTGCCGAGGTGGGGGAGCCAGCTGTCACCGTTCTGTGGTTGCTTTTCCGTCACAGTCGCTAGCAGTGGTAGAGCTCCGGTCTTGTGTTGCACTCAAGCTAAAGAGGTGCCGGTGTCAGTGACAGATCCCGCTGTGATAGATGATTGGCTGGGTTATGTCTTCTGTAGGCTGAAGTCTGGGGAATGGCGTATTATGGTGTGTTTACACTGCATACTAATCCTGGGTCTGTGGGATCCGGGTTTGGGGACTCAGTGTTTCCAAGTCCATGCTTGAGTGCCCACACTGCATTGTAAAGCTGGACCCAGGTCTCACAACTGTGATAAAGTGTCCATACCTCACTATACACACAGCTTCTGATTTGGGTCTGCAGCTTGACTTGTATCCACACTGCAAAACGAGAAGGTTTTGACCTGAGTCACAGCGGGACGGACTCAGGCTCTGACCCAGCCCCCTAGCAGGGTCCAAGGACGCAGGTCCTGAGTGCCTGCTGATCTGAGTCAGACTGCTTTGTGTGTGGACAGAAGTGGGGGCTTGGACTCAAACCTAAGCCTGGATGCAGTGTGCATTGTAGACACATCCATTGTCCACAACACTTGAGCAGTCTGTCCTTCTGTGTAATTAGAAGTACTTTCCCGGAAACATTCAGCCAAACTGCTCTTGACTTCACTTGAAATTTGGCCTGTGTAAAGCTTGCGGGATTGGGCCTTTAGCCAATACATTGCAGTACACCATTCCGCCCACACACTGCTGGGTTTATAGCGCATTGTGCTGGAGATCCAGGTGTTTGTGCGTTTATTTTTTCTCTTAACATTTCCCACTTCAGCAAGGATGAGTTGAAGGAGAAACAATATGTTTATATTTCTTATGGTAAACCCTTCCAGATGGGACTACGTGCAGAGGAAATCAATCCTGAGGCCTAACAGCCATAACGCAGCGTCCCATTAACGGGTCTGTTTAGTTAAAGTTTGTTGGCTTTTACAACATGAGTCCTGGAGTGTCTGAGGCAGTTAGAGGCTGGCAAATGTTATTTATTATTTACCTGGGCCAGTCTGCCCCTTATGCAGGAATACCTGCTTTGGGGGGGACAGGAGACTTGGAGAGTTCCAACTTGTAGAGTCTCTTTGGGGTTTGGCCTTTAAATTACTGGATCTCAGGATACCTGTCACTGTACCTACCCCTGTTCCTGGCCCTCTTGCCCTGCTGTGTTGACGTGTAATCCCTGCCAGTCACTGCTTCCAAAACCACATATAGGGAGTGTTTCACTGTGAGATGGACCAGATATTCCTAGTTGAGTCAGCATTACTTCATCGGGGGGTTCCCCACAGAAATAGCGCATGGCATGACGCCATGAACTATGGCTTTCTCCTCTCACAAGCAGCATGGCTTGATTCCCAAGGGGCACCCATGGAGGGGCTTCCTTAGGGTTAGAGAAAGGGGAGAATTGCTGGGGGAGCTGTTCGTCTCTTCTTCTTTGCTCCTTTGGAGTCAGCCACTTAAGCAGGGCTCCCACTGCTCACTGAAGCAGAGGAGATGATAGAAAGACTTAGCCTTACCAATCATTAATCATGGTGACCTCTCTTGGTGCTCACGTGATCCCTGGCTGATGCATGCAAGTTGCATTATAATTAAACATTGCTTCCTGTCTCCATCCTGGTCTGTTTCCTGAAATCTGGTTCTGGGGAGTGGCATGATTTAAGGCATGTTAGAAATCTGGTTAGGCTGTGGAGTTTGACCTAGTGAAAACTGGGCTATCAAGTTTGGCAAGAGTGTCAGCTGGTACCAGACCTGGGATTCAGATTTCTGACGGATTAAAGTATAGATGGATTCGATTTCCATGCCAATTAGTGTCTGATCACTCTGCTTGCATAGTTTTCACAGCAACTTTAAGTGGAAATAAACCCAGGCTGCAGAAGTCAGACCTACCTTTTGAACCCTCTCAAAGCTCAGAGAGGTTCAGATCTGTGATTTCGGTTTGCCCTGTAACACTGCATGCAGTGACTCAAGAGCATGAGGACCAACCTCAGTGCAGACTGATAGGAAGCAGGGTACCAGCCCCAAATGGGTTGCAAGTTCTATACTTAGAATTCATCAACTGATTATCATGTGTAAACTCCTGAGGCCCTACAACAGCCTAAACATGGAATCACAGTCTCCTTGGGTACTCCTATCTATCTTGCCACCCAGATAAGTTTACCTTTGTGCTAGATGGTCCCTTACACCAAGAATCATAGCTATATTCAGGTTACTCCCAGTCCCAAAGGACCTGTCACTTACCCCAGGTCAATTGCACTTTAGATCTTACACCAAAGACAACCCTTGTAGCCAGTTCTATAATAAAATATATGTACATTTATTAAGTAAGAAAAGGAAACAAGAGAGTTATTTACAAGGTTAAAGCAGGTAAACATGTATACACAAATCAGTTACAGTTTTAGTACCAGAAGTGTCTATATAAGCAAGCTGTATAAGTCCTTTAGGGCTAACCCAGGCTGAACACTGGGGATCTCTTGCTTATGCCTAGGAAACCTTGCCCCCTTCCGCCCCCCAGTCCAAGAAGCATAGAGATACAGCTCCTTCTTGTTAGAAGTTTTTATCCCCCTCCTCTCATGTGCTCTCATCTGTGAACGCAGCTGATAGGAAGAATCCACTTGCCTAATTCATCGTCATGGGCAGGGGAGCAGAACAACAACATCTTTTGTCCTCTTTAATGTCCCACAATAGTCCATCTAGTGTTGCTGGACCTTCCCTGTTGGACAGGACGTAACACCTTTTGCTGGAGATCAGCACTTCACGCTAGTCAATGTCTTTCTCTTGTCCGGTGATTTACACAGTCACAGAGCCTCATAATACAACCACTCAAATTGCACCTTACAATACTCGTTACAGATGCTGTGAGATTAGTGCATGCAGCAATTTACAAGAATTCAATAAAGTCTTAACCCTAAACACATTCTTATCATTCTAAGACCTATTTGTCTTTAAGACCTAATACTAACACACAGGTGAGCCAGGCTGATTCCAGATATGTATTTCTCAGTGTTCAGCAGAGACATGGGGACCTTGGCATGAGCTGACACCGGGTCTGCCAGTGTCATAGACCCTTATAGAGCTGTGAACCAAGCACAAAATTAGGCTCTGGAGCTAAAGTGTGGATGTTGGACTAGGGTTTATGGGGATTGGGCCCATCTCTAATTTTATGGTCTCTCATGGTGATAGAGCTCAGCTGAGTGAATTCAAGATCTGCTGGAAAACTGGGTGTATGGCTCAACATGGAGAATCCCTGATGCGTTAGAAATCTGATTGTACAGAGCCTTCCTACTGGTTAGCAGTGAACTGACTGGCTGCAGGAACATAGGTCAGTGGAAACTGAGTACATTTGAGATGCTGGGGAACAGGGCTCGAGAGCTGCAGGACGGATGGCCAGCTGTGTCTGGGCGATCAGAGATGCTGGCTGCAAAGGGAGATGGTGTCTAGACTGAATGGGTCAGTACACCTCCTGCTAACTGAGAATCCCAGTAACTGATGTGTCCTGCTGTGAACTATGTGCTCTAATCTGAGCACATATATACCCAGAATGGGCCTAAGGCAGGAGTTCTCAAACGTTTTCCTAGCATGAACTACATTGTTAGAGAGAGTGTTGTACAAAGCATATCCCTTCTCCCCTTGGTGATCACGCATCATCCCTGTAGGAACTACACCAATTGCTTACAGGGCTAATTCACCTTAGGGGAGTATTTATATATTTTTAAACTCTCTTGTAATGCAGATTTTTACAATGTGAGTGCGATTAAGCGGTGGAACAGCTCACCCAGGGCTGCAGTGGATTTTCCATCGCTTGTAGTCTTTTAATAGAGAAGGGACAGCTTTCAGAAAGATCTGCTCTAATTCGACCTGCTCTAATTCGACCAGAAGTTTAGGGCTAGGTGCAGGAATCCCTGGTCAGGTTCTCCCCTGCATCACATGGGCCTGGTTAGGCTAGAAGATCATAATAATCCCTTTTGGCTTTAAAATCTGAGGAGCTGGCACCATGGGACAAGCCTGTGCTGTCTGGACCACATTTGGAGAATCATTGCCATCAGACAATGGCCAACCATCTGCATATGAGACTAGGATGCTGGCAGGTCCCCCATGTGCTGCCGTGCCATCTGCCAGGCTCCCAGCCCTAAAGATGGGGTGACCTGCTTTAATCTGCCCTCTCTCAAGTGACTGCATGGCACCATTCCCTCTCTCATGACCAGGCCTCCAGTTTGCACAGTCACCCTGACCAGAGCACGGGAACCCCGGTGCATCCCGGGGGAACATCAGATAGATAGAGGGGCTGAAGAGTTTTGGTTTGGTGACGATATAATCCCACCCACCCCCCTTGCCCAATGAGGGCATGGCCTGGCAATGCAATCAGCTTCCTGCAAGGGGGATAGTGCCTGTATCTCCCCACCCTGCCCTTAAGGAGGTAGGTCTCCTAAAAATGTTGGAGTGCCCCTCCCCCACCTCCCCATGGGTCCCCTGTGCCCCAGTGTCTCAAACAGGCTTCAGAGCGCACTCTGCACTGATCCGCGTGCTGTAGCCACTCATCAGCTGGTGGGGAGCCCCAGGAGGACTCTGCACCCAGATCCCAGAGCCAGGCGAGGACGCTTCAGTTTATCTTGACCCCCTCCCCTCCTTTTCCTAACTAGCCCCAGCAGGAACTTTGTATGTGTGTGTGTGCGTGTGCGTGGGGGGGTGGCCGGAGGAGCACAGGTGAAGGTGTCCTGTGGGCACTGGGGGGCACTGGGGCAGGGGTCTCTTGGGTAGTGGGGAAGCCCTGCTGGAAGTGGTGCAAAGGAGGGAAGGGGCCCATTGGGCTGTGTGGGGAAGAAAGGGGATGGGTGTTAGGAGCCTTGGGCAGTGCTGGAGGTTTACAGGGCGCACAGACCCGTGGGCATCCGCGTGGGGGAGGGGGATCAGGGGAGAGGGTTAGGACCCTTGGGCAGTGTGGAGGTGCACAGGGGAGAAGGGCCACTGGGCAGTGCGGGGCACGCACGGGAGGAAGGACCCTCGGGCACTGGGGGCCCACGGGAGGGGTTAGGACCCTCGGGCAGCGAGGGGGGCGCACGGAGGGGAAGGAGCCCGAGGCAGCGAGGGGGGCGCATGGGGAGGACCCCGGGGCAGTGGTTAGGACCCCGGGGCAGCGAGGGGGGCGCACGGGGAGGACCCCGGGGCAGTGGTGGGGGTGAGGAGGGGAAGGAACCGTGGGGGGGGGGGGGGGCTTGGAGCGCAGCGCCGGGCACAGGTTGCCGGCTGCGCCCCTCTCCCTCCTGCGGGGGCGGCCCGGGTGGGGGCGGCCGCGGGGCTGTGCGGGGCGCAGCGCCCCGGGCGCGGAGGAGCTCGCTGGCTGCGGTCTCCGGGGGTATCGGGATGGGCAGGGGGGCAGGGGGCTCCCCGCCGCGGGACCGATCTCCCCAGCCCGGGGCGGGGGCTAAGGGGCCGCCTCCGCCGCGGGACCCACCCCCCCTCCCCGGCAGACACTGCCCCGCGGCCGGGCTCCTGGCTGGGCCCCGGGCGGGGAAGGAAGGAGAGGGGCGGCGGTGGGACGCTGCAGCCCGGCCGGAGTGGCGGAGCCCAGGCGACCGCAGCGGGCGATGCAGCCGGAGCTCCCGGGCGCTGCCCCCAGATCCGCGGCCGAGCAAGAGCCCGTGGCCGCTGGGCAGGCGAGGGCTCCGGCTGGGCTTCGTCCGGGCAGCAGGGCTCGGAGGCTTCCGGAGAATAAACCTGAAGTACCCGCCCCCGGCCGCCCGGGCTCAGCCGAGCGGGCGGCCAGCGTGCGGAGCCGGGAACTCACTCCCCGGTCCCCGCGGCGGGGCCGGCGCCGCTGAGATCCGCCTGGCGGAGAAAACCGAAGGCGAGCGACCCCCGTTCTCTGCTGGAGGCTGCCCAGCATCGCCCCCCGGTGCAGCTCCCTCCCTGGCAGGGCGCCGGCGCGTCTCTCACAGCTGTGCCATGGGCGGGGAGGGGGGTGGGGAGAGCGGATGCCCCCCCCCCGCCCAGAGTCTCAGAGCCGGTCTGTTTTACTGAGAGTTAATAAAAGAAACTCTCTCCTCTCTTTCTTTTCTTTCCCAGGTGTTGCGTATGGCCACAAGGGGGAGCCCAAGTCCGAACATGGGAAGATCGGGTTGATTTCGCATAGAGCCTCATAAACTCTCTCTTTCCCTCTAAGCTTGCACCTGTTATGTCCAAGATCTGGCACCTGCCTGACAATTACTTTGAGTTCCATAGGACCAGAGACCTAGGATGAGGAGCACTGGCTTTGCCCTGAACCTGCTTTTGATATCACCACTCTTCTTAGTGTGGACAGTGGTCGCCCTCGACCTAGGACAAACTCCTTGCACCACCCTGGTCCAGGGGAAATTCTTTGGGTATTTCTCCTCGTTCGCTGTCTTCCCATTGAACTCCTCTCTGTGCTCTTGGATTATCCAGAACCCGGACCCCAGGAGGTACACCTTGTACATGAAGGTCTTGAAACCCACTGGCATATGTGACCACCAGCCGATACGCACCTACCAGTTCGACTCTTTCCTGGAGTCCACCCGCACTTATCTGGGTATGGAGAGCTTTGACGACGTGCTAAAATTGTGTGACAGTTCCACTAGGTACTCCTTCCTCCAGTCCAACAAGCAGTTCCTCCAGATGAAGCAGACCATGTCCCCGGCAGAAGGTGGGCACGTGCGACGGAAACCCACCAAGGCTCAGGAGCGGGACTTCTCGGTTGAGTACCTGGTGGTGGGCAACAGGAGCCCTAGCAAAGCTGCCTGCCAGATGCTCTGCCAATGGCTGGACACCTGCCTGACCACCAGCAGCAGCTCCCACCCCTGTGGCATCATGCAGACTCCTTGCTCTTGCTCCGGAGGGGAGGTGCTGGATCAGCCCAGCGAGGTGTCGGGGCTGCCCAAGAAGAAGGAAGATTGTTTTAAGGATGGGATTTATTTGGAAAACTGCATGAGCAGCCCAAAAGACAGCAGCCAGGCGGAGTTCCTGGGTAAGTGCTGAAAGCTGTTTGTGTTTCAGGTAGAAGGGGGGGGCATGTACAGTAGATCTCTCCTGCCCTAGTTTGTTTTTGAGACTGTGCCCATCTCCATGGTATCTGAGCCTCCTGCTCCCTCATCTTAAAGCTGTTATCCACCCTAAGCAGGATCAGTATTTCTGGTGGCATTTTATTAGCATGTAATTGAAACGCAGAGCAGATTAACAGGAACAAGCTCAGGTTGCTTTCATTGTTTCTCAGGCTTCGTGCCTTATCTATTTGTTTCTAATGGAGCCTCGGAGACGATCTGAGATTCTTACCCATCAACAAGCAGGTTTCAAAAGCCCCCTAACCCCACAATAAACCATGGCCTGAAAGGACCATGACTCAAGTCATCTCTCACGTCAGGTTCCACCGTGCAACACCTCCCCCATTTAGTGCATAGGAAATACGTAATCTGAAGTGACTTCCAGGGTCAGATAGGACTGACACCAAATCAAGACAACGTGAATGGAGATTTTGATCATGGTCCCATCTATAACTGTAAAAGCTCTTCAATATCGTCTGTGTGGGTAGGTGGGGGGCGAGTGATAAATGTTTTCTCCCTCCTTTCTTTGCTGTGTTTCTTTCTCTAGTGATTCCTGGAGTGCACAGCATGTGCTGTGCATGGCAAGAGATAAAATAGGGAACCTGTGAGGTAGAAGGGGATGGGATGTAATGGACTGAACGTGAGACTGAAAGCTGGGTTCCTGAGTTCTAATCTCAGCTCTCACGCTGATACCTGCCGGTGCCAAAGTCGCTTAACCTTTCTGCATTATTGGCATGAAGGGAATGGTTTTGTGCTCTCAGAAGCAGCCTGTGTTCGTGGTGCTGTCTGAAGATAGATCCCATTAATCTCCTTCAACTAGACAGGAATGAGGAGTCACAGACTCTTCAGCTTCAAAACAGGGCTTCTTGCCTCTATTTTTGTGCCCGCATAAACCATTTTCGTTTATTTATTCCTTCTCAGTTCCTGACCGAGCTATCAGCAAGGAGATGGTTCAAAACTGAGACAGGATACTAGGAATGGGTCTGACCCAAACACCCCCACACTTTGGAGAAGTTCTGATCTGCATCTGAATTTCACAGCTAGATCCTGTCTCTTTAAAACACCAGATTCAAACAGCCTCCCAGATCATGGGAAAGTTTGGATCTAGATTTGAAATTTGTGGCTCATGCCTGCCTCTATATAATACCCAGCTCAGGAGTGGACCCAGGCTAACCCCTGTGATAGAGAAAGAGACAGGACTTGGTTATAATGAATTTAAAGGAGATTTTCCAGCGAGGCTGCTGGACACAGATGAACCTTGTAGTGTCTAGTATTCTCACACAGAGTATCTTTTTAGTCCTGGCTTGGCTCTAGCTATTGTAGAAGGATTACACTATAAGTGCTTCACTGTTGATTTTGTGGGAGCTTTTGTATCTCAGGTGAGTTTTGAATCAATATGCTCAATATTGGAGCTGAGCAAATAAATCCTAACAAAGCAGTCATTTGTCTCTTTTCCTGTTGATGAGCAGATTGTGAAATTTGTTATTCAAGAATTTCCACAAATTTCTTTGCGAGATGTTTTTCTCTACATGAAGAATTTGCAAAGAGTTCCGTGTGACTGGTTTTGTGTAGCGCTGGTTAGTTCCATAAATCACACCATTCCCTTATAGGATGATTTATGCATTCAACCAACATATCATGACCTTTTCTTTATTTTATTATTACAATTGAAGGTGAAATTCAAAATTAGCTTTTTGGCAAATACCAGAGCATTAAAGCTTTATATTGGTTTTTTGTGGGGATCTCTAGTAAAGTTTGAGCACTTGAATGTTCCTGGAAAACAAATATGAAAGGGTCTCCGATGTGGAATGAATCAAAGTTCTTTTTGGATGTCAAATATTTGTGGATTTTTTTGGGCCCCTATTCATATCTGCACAATATTAAAGATAAAGAACTAGCAATTTCATTGACTGAATGCCACCAATGTGAAACTGATTAGCACTTGCAAAATATCCTGTGTCTGCATGCAATGGCCTGTCTGAGTCCCTGTGCCAATTCTGGTTGTTGCAAAAGCCTGGTGAGGAAAATATAGGGGGTCCACCTCAGACATTGAACCCATAATCTCTGCCAGTACTTTTCAGGTTGAACCCTTGACTCTGGCTCAAGAATTATTGGTGGTGGTTCTTGTTTTGCATTAGTAACCTTTTCCCTTTCCCAAAGTCGTATTTCCTTTATTTCTCACTGCAGAGCCTTCAAAGCCAAGGGGTTTGAGCCATATAAATGTAGCTGAGTGATCTGGGGCAAGTAGGAAATGCTTGTTAGTGGTCTCAAAGATTCTTCCATGGGTTTCTAGATGACACTCCAAAGAGCAGACAAACTTGTCCTCCAGCTCCCGTTTGGACTTGGGACATTGCAACAGCAAGTGGGGACGTGCGGTGTCCCTGAGGCCCAAAGTATTGGCCCTCCAATATGAGCTGGTGCGGTTCAGAAAAACGCACTGGACTAGATGTTTTCAAAGGGGCCAGACCCTCAGCTGCTGAGCCCAGTGTATGTCACCATCAGTCAGGGTTAGATGTTATCCTTTCCCCATTTCATAGTCTCTAACAGGAATAGTCAGGAAAGGCTCCAGATGCATTTGGTTTGTGGATTACCACTGTCTAGAAGCATCTGAAGGATGGCTTTGTGGCAGAAGAATAGGACTAAGAAACATGAGGTCGGCCACCGATTCCCTTGGAGACCTTCGGCAAGTCACTTAAAATCCTCAGTCACAGCTTTGCTTTCCCCATCTGTGAAGCTGACACAGTGACACCTATCTCTTAAGGTCTTGAGAGGCTTAATTCATAATATGTTTGTGATTTGAGACCTCAGACAGAAGGGAGTAGTGAGGAGCAAAGCTTGCCTCTGACCATGGTACCTATCCCACTCGTCGCTCGCCAAGGTACCTAGTATAAACACTAGGATGACAAGTTTGAGCATGGTTGTCATTTGACCATATTCTCTGCTCCACTCCATAGGTCTTCTGCAGCAGGAGGTATCTCTGGGGGCAGGAAACTCACCTGTATGTATGTTGCTGCGTTTATTGAGTGCAAACATCAAGGAGACCGAGAGGCTGTTTAGGACGAGGGGATAATTAGGAGTAATAGGGTGCAAAATAAACACTGGGTAAAACTTCCGGACAGTGAGATCTGTTGGGATAGGATAGCTTCCTGCGGGAAGAAGTGAGAAACCCAGCACTTGAGACCTTAAAACTAGACTGGGCAATGTTGAGAATGTTCTTTAGAGAACAAGGCAGCATTGGAATGTGCAGAGGACGGACTAAAAGGGATCTAATGGGTCTTTTCCATCCCTATGTTTGCATCTTCGTATGTCATGATTTGCGGCTGACAGCTGAACTGATCATGCTTAGAGGCAGGATCCTATGTGAGTTGAGAGCTAATGCCACCTTCTTGCAAAGCGCTTCCACTGAAGTCATTGAGAGTTCAGGGTGCTCAGGATTGGGCACTAAATTTTACCTGCCTTTCACATTCAGGACAGGATCAAACTGAAGGTGGGTTCCCCCTCATCCATGTCCCAGCAACAACTGTTGGGCAAATGGGCTACTATAACATTTCCAAATTCAGGATTAACTTTACTGGATCAGAGAGACTGCTTTGGAGAGGCTACAGTGGACTATGGAAAAACAAAAACTCTGGCAGGTTCCAGAGATGGCATTAGCTGTGAAGATAGTTCTGCTTGTTGCTGCCCATGGAGCTTAGGCTGGTGACCAGCGGCACTTTGATGTGCGTTGGCAGGTGCAGCTTGTCTGTCATTTCCCATTTTGTAGCTGTGGGTACCTCGAGAGCTATTCAGGATTATACTGTTGCTGATGGACTGCACTGATTGGACAGAACACTAGTGAGAATTAGTTAGGAGGGGAAGGATTACACTAGGTCACAGCGAAGAAAAACCAAATGTTACCCTCCCAGAATGACATGAGCAATGTGGGACAAAGATTTGCAGGTGGTTGCATAAGTTGGGCTTGAAATACAGTGTTTATGGGCCTGCTGTGTAAGTGGAGACTGTATTAGTGGGTGGAAAAGGTATTTGCACCTGGGGAGTTCGGTAATTCCATGACCAAACTGCAATTTATGAGACAGGCTCACAATAGAGCGTAGGGGAAAGGGATAGCAAGAGGAAATAAACATACAAATTGGGAGATTTTCAAAGGCACAAAAGGCAGTCAGCTGCCCAGCTTGCAGTGAAATGCCAGGGGAGTTGGGTGCCTGACTCCAGTGAGTCTCCTTTGAAAATCCCAGGTGTCAACTGGATTCACTGTAAACAGCAGGGCCGGTGTGAATCTTTCAGAAAGACTCAGGTGTGACAGGGTAATAAAATAAGGTTAAGTGGGTGCTTAAGTGTTTTGCTGAATTGGGCACTTAATTAGTACATAGCTAATTCTGTCCCAAGTTTATCTGCACCAGGAAAGAAGAATAGAAATCAAAGAACTTTTAAAATACCCCGGAGGGCCCAAAGGACTGGTAGCAGCAGCTACACCTAGTCTGCATAGCCTACCTCCGTCGTGTACATGATGCTGTCTCGGAGCTTCTGATTTCCAAAACCTGTTTAGCTGCTGTATGACCCTGAAATCCAGCGTTTGCTCCTTCATCAGATGCTTTTAAAATACATGGGTTATAAAGCCAGAAGGGACCATTGTGATCATCTAGCCTCAGCTTCTGCCTAACACAAACCATAAAATCTCACCCAATGAGTCCTGCCTGGAGCCCAATAACTTGTGGCTGAACCAGAGCGTATCTTTTAGAAAGACACTGAATCTTGATTTCAAAACTCCCATGTGATGGAGAATTTATTACATGCCTTGGTAATCTGTTCCAATGATTAATTATCCCCATTGCTAAGAAATTATGTCTTATTTCCATTTTGAGGTTATCTAGCTTCAACTTCCAGCTGTGGGGCATTTTTATGCATTGTCTGCTAGGTCAAAGAGCCATCTAGTGTCTGATCTCTTCTGTCCATCTAGGCATTTATAGATCATGACCAAGTTGCCACTTAACTTTCTGTTGAGTAAGGTCAATAGCCTTTGCTTCTTAATGACAGGTTTCAGAGTAGCAGCCGTGTTAGTCTGTATTCGCAAAAAGAAAAGGAGGACTTGTGGCACCTTAGAGACTAACAAATTTATTTGAGCATAAGCTTTCATGAGCTGTATGCTCAAATAAATTTGTTAGTCTCTAAGGTGCCACAAGTAGTCCTTTTCCTTTTGCTTCTTAAGTCTCTCATTGTCGGTCACGTTTTTCAGGCCTTGAATCATTCTTGTATCTCTTCTTTTAAAGCGTGGGCAGTAGAAGTGGACACCAAGTAAAAGCCTCTTTATTACTCTCTGTTCATCTGGCAGAACTCTGAGCTAAACTCTTGCCTTCTATTGCAAGACATAGGAGAAAGAGCGGCAAAAAAAAAGTACCTACTCCCCAAAAATATTTCCTTTTTTAATCCTTGCTGCTTGCAAACCCTAATTCCTCATGCACACAAAACTGCTACTGAAGTGTCTGGGTCCCTCCCATTAGCGTGAGAAGCTGTGACACTTTTCAGGGTTATCCAATTTGTGCTGGGTTAATCACTACCACCCGCTTGCAGCGGGAGGGAGCCCTCTCCGTGCCCACCAGGGGAAACTCTCCCCAGCTGCTGGCTGATAGGCAACATACTGGGATCCATGAGCCCTGCCCTGTCCCACTGCAAGTTAGCAATTTACCCACCCCACTTTGTTACACACGAGTGCCCAGTCCCCTATCTTCTGTACATCTGCAGCGTTCGCCCCGTGGTGAGACAGCGCGCCTCAGTTCACCTCAGTTCAATGCTGTCCTTAGCACAAGGCACTCAGACATATGTATAGCAAAACCAAATTAATGTTTATTTAATAGAGCTTGAGATGAAGATTTAAAATAAAGGCAAGTAAAAGGATTTGGTAACGGGCTAAAAAAATATACAACACCGTCTATAGCCTATACGTATCAACAAGTTACTTTCCTGTCTAATAAGGTATTTCTTACCCAAATGTTAGTCCTTCCAGTGCTTGTCCAGCCCATAAAGCTGGGGTCTGCTGTTCATGAGACCTCCCCTGCTGACTGAGAGTCCTATCCTGTAATGGATAACCACTTGGGCCAATTCTTCTTGTATACAGCCTGCATAGATGTCAAACAGTAAACATAGGCTGTGTCCATGGGTGTCCTTTGTTCTCATGTTGATTGGGTCAGCGCTCGGACTCCCTCTCCTTCAGTGGTAGGTTTCACCCCCAGAAGGGTTGTAGATATCATGCAGGTTGCATGCATGTAAAATTCTTTCCCATATAAACATCTGGCAATAACCATGACAATCAGTTAGTCCTTAGCTATCGGCAGGGACCACACATGACCCCCTTTGGTGTAATATCCAGAAAATGGTTGGACACAGATATAATTTGCATGCCGGGGCATGTCTGTGTCATGGAAACAGATATAGCTGAAAGGTGAGATTTCAGTGGTATTCAGAATACTTTTTTTCTGTATCCACTCTCCAGCTCTTATAAACACTCCAGCAAATGTGGCTTAGTGCAAAAGAGCCAGTGGTTGAAAACTTAGCAGTGTATGTGACCTGCCACATTGCTCGGTTTCCACATTGTCCACTCTCTGCAAGAGTTATTCAGTTGTTAGCCACTCCCTGCAACAATTAGATAGTTCTTAATGGTTATTCAGTTGGCTAGCCACTCCCTCCAACAGTTATTCAGTTCTTAGCCCCTCCCTCCAATGGTTATTCAGTTGTTAGCTCCTCCCTCCAACGGTTATTTTGTTGCTAGCCCCTCCCTCCAACGGTTAGTCCATTGTCAATGGTTAGTCAGTTGCTAAACCCTTCCTCCAATAGTTATTCAGTTTCTAGCCCCTTCCTGCAATGGTTATTCAGTTGCTAACCCCTCTCTTCAAAGGTTATTTTATTGTTAGCCCCTACCTCCAACGGTTATTTAGTGCTAGCCCCTTCCTGCAATGGTTATTCAGTTACTAACCCCTCCCTCCAAAGGTTAGTCAGTTACTAACCCCACCTTTGCTTCCCGTGGGATTGAAATACAATGCTGTTGCCATAAGGCTTTCCTGCAATGTTACATGCAGAGGGTGGAGCTTAGCCCCTCCTTCGACCTAAGCTCTGCTCCTTTGAGATGGCCACAACATGCCACTTCCATCCCATGTGGTGTGAAGAAGTCATGGCCTCATGAAATCGTGATCCACCTTCATGCCACAGTTGTTGAAACGTCTACTTCGCTGTGCGGGAGAAATAACGCTCGAGCTGTCCCCACTGTTCATCTCTGAGAGCCTGTGATGGGGCGCCTGCCCCACACTGGGCTCTGAGGGGTTAATAGAGCCCTAGGGAGGCTGTGTAGGAGGGAACCAATCACAGAAGGGCTTATAGGAGCAGCCAATCAGGTCCAGGCAGGCCCATATAAGAAGAGCTGCAGTACAGAAAACTTTCAGTCACTCCCTAAACAGTAGACTGCGCTTGCCACTGAAGGAAGTGGCTGGACAGGGGACTACAGTTCCCCCGGAAGGGGGGACACAGAGTGTGGCACAGCTGGAGGGCAGTGTCATGAAGAGGACGCCACAGTCCTGGGAGTGACGTGGGTCCAGGAACAGAGGTGACAGTGGGCAAGACACCACCAGCCCTGGCATGCAGTGCTAATTCCCTGGACAGCCAGCAGGAGGCACCACAGTGGTGAGTCATGCCCCGTCACAGAGCCGTTTATTGCCTTGTACATAACCCTGTCTGAATAAATCACTCTTTACATAAAAACGTCTCATTATTTGTGCGCGTGAGCTCAGCGATCAGGAGAGTGGAGGGGTCAATAATGCTGGCTTGAGCCAAGCATAATTTGGATGGATACTGCCAAAGTACTCTCTAGATGTCCTGCAGCACCCCCTCCGGTTCATCCTAGTCACACAGTGGGCCAGTAGCATCCCGGCTAGAACCCCACGGGCCATAAGGAGTTCCAGCAGCCCCACTGTGGCCTAGACTGTGATGTGGAGAAACCAGGGGGCTTGGGATGCAAAGCCTGGGACCCAGGATCAGTGTTCCACAGAGCCTCCACAAAACAAGCAATTATCAGTGGGCTGAGTGCACGGAGCAGAAGGGCTGGAACCCGACCTGCTTTTGTCTGCCAGATCCCGCTCACGTCTTTTGCATTAGGTACGGTTCTGCAGGCGTGTCTCTCTCTTGCGCGTTCAGCGTTTGAAAGCAAAGGGCCTGGATGGAGGACGCTGTACAACTTCATCTGCTACTGACCGCAGCGTGTGTGGAGGGTGCTCCGCGTCTTGCGGGATCAGTTTAAAACAGCTCTGCAGGAAAGCCTAAAAAGGCATAGAGGATGGTCTAGTGGTTAATGCACTGGGCTAGGACTTGGGAGATCTGCTTTCAGTTCTGGCCCTTCTACAGACTCTGCGTGACCTTGAGCAAGTCATTTAATTTCTCTGGGCCTAAAGTCCCCATCTATAAAACAGAGATGCAAATAGTCCCATTATCTGTCTTGACTATTTAGTTTGTAGGAGCTTCAGGGCAGGCACTAATGACATGTGCCTAGCACAGTATGGCCCTGTTTTCAGGTGCTACCGAATAATAATAGGGTCAAGGGATTTTCTTTTCCATCACTGCCATAAATCCAACCCAGGTCAGCACTGGCCAAAACCTAATGTCACCTGATGTCTGTGTGGTGAAGCGAATTGGGCTTGGTGCAGAACCTAGTGAACAGATGTCCTGTTTGCCCACAAAGACCCATCTCCATTGGCATGCATTGCTGGCATTTCCAGAAGGCAGGCCATGGAAGTAGAAACTTTACTGGTAGAGATGCTCACAGCTGAGATATGTTAGTGGGCCATATCACTGCCATCGTCCATGCTCTGCCTTTTGGCTCTTGTCCTGCAAACCAAGTCAAT
This sequence comes from Chelonia mydas, assembly GCF_015237465.2. Taxonomy (NCBI): domain Eukaryota; kingdom Metazoa; phylum Chordata; order Testudines; family Cheloniidae; genus Chelonia; species Chelonia mydas. The sequence goes on along the minus strand of NC_057850.1, from coordinate 6,871,651 downwards.
TGGACTCCTCACATTCTTAAAGTGAAGTGTCTGCGTAAGAGTTTGCAGGATCTGAGGGTAAGCGCAGTATTCCACGGATCTGGCTGGCAGGCCAGCATGACAGTCCACAGGCGCTGACTTTTGGTTTTGCTGGTGGGTGTTCCTCTCTGCCCTTTCTCCCCAGCACGAGTGGTAGGCGGGGCCCCGGAGAGAAGAGGCTGAGTGGGGCGGGGCCTCAGGGCAGAGCAGGGGGCGGGGCTGCACTCTGGATGTCGGGGCTCACAAAAGATTAATCCGGCCCTGCAGGTGCTGAGCAACCCCGATTTTTTTTCCGTGGGTGCTTCAGCCCTGGTGCATTCACCGAGTTGGCGGCTACGCGACAGTCACCCGAACATTTTAGGATGTAAGGGAGGAAAGATAGACAAATGTTCCAGTCTCAGCTCAACAGCTTGTGGACATGACCACAATGCAGAAAGATCAGCAATTACCTTCAGGAAGTGCCACTGTTATACCAAAGAGACTAAAGATGGAATTTACATCCAGTTGTTCAGGGAGTTTTACAGGCAACTATTCCCATTATTGCTATGAGGACTTTTATGTGTAATTTAATGAGCAGAGCCATGGTGAAAGCTCAGCCTTTTGGTTATGCATCATTTTTTTTTTTTTTAGTTCATCATTATTTAACATCCTCTCATATTCAGGCTGTATTGCAAATGCCCCAAAGTGTTCTGCATGAGAATACAGTGGAATTTAGATGTAAAGAGATGCCAAATGCTGGATTCAAAGTCATCACATATTTGGGGTGTAGATTTACACACCTAACCCACGGCACTTCCAAATGAAGATATTACTCCAGTAGAAAAAAATATGCACATATCCATTCACAGCCCTTTTAACTGTTCACCGGAGACTATAGGCAGAGTGGAAAATGGAATCTGAAATGCCTTCTCAGCACTCGAGATTTGTTCTCCTAGGGCCACTGAGACACACTGGCCGGGGTAGTGTCAGAGAACTTTCCCCTTCTATGATGATTATGTATTTGAATTACAGCAGTGTCCAGAGGCACCAAAAAAGATCAGGGCCGTGTTGTGCTAGGGGCTGCACAGACCCATAGTCAGAAACAGTCTCTCCTGCCCTAAAGAGCTTTCAATCTAAATAGACAAGACGAACAAGGGGTGGGAGAAAGGTAAGTGTTACTATCGCCATTTGACAGGGGGGTGGAGGGTGGGAAGGCAAGGAACAGAGAGATGGAGTGACTTGCCCCAGGTCACATAGGGAGCTTGGAGCAGCACCAGGAACTGATCTGAGCTCTCCTGAGTCCCAGTCCAGGGCCTTAACATTGAGATTCCTTCATCCCTTTTTGTTGCCCATGTTGTATCTGCTGTGTGGATCAGTCCAGGACATTGTTCTTCAGGAGTCTCAGTCTTGACCCTGCATCCTCATCCCTGTTTTATTTTTTTAATCCCGCATAATCAGTGAAATTATAGGTTCGGTGGCTCCTCCCACATCTCCGGGGTGGGCGGGCCTTTTAATTGCTTTGCTGGACTCCACCTATATTCCCAGGATTTAAATATGTCCCCAAACTCCAGCTGATAGAAATCTATGCAGCACCATTTTGGCCAGCAAAGCTAAGGCAATTGACACTGGCTGAGGATCTGGCCCTCGATGAGTTATTCACTGAGTGTTTTTTCCCTCCATGTGGCCACCCCATCAGTGTCACTCAGATCAGAAAGCTCTGTGTATGCGCACGGCATACCTTGGCCTTGCATTTGCCAAAGGGAGCTATACAAGACGGTGCAACCTATTTAAATATCCCGCTTGTCAGCCTTTCTGAATGTGATGGCATTATAATGCGGCCTAATAGGATGGGACATCCTTTAACACACTATCATAATCACATATACGTTGTGTTTGAATTTTTGCTCCGGTTTCAGCAACGCAATAACACTATATTACCGCACAGCTCATTACGCTAAATGTTCACTTTGGACCCTGAGTGCTGTATACAGTCAAATGAACAATTGCTGGCCCGTGATACCCAAATGGCTAGAAAGCAATAATAAAGGGCTGAGCCTGGCTCAGTCCATGTATCCGGCAGCTGTGAAATGTGCAGCCTCGTTCCTTATAACGAACTACCCGGGCGTCAGCTGGTCAGCTCCCCTTCGTGCCCCAGTCAAGATGTTCATGCACGATACATGCATCATTGGCTGCAAATTAACACCAGCGCTGGTGGGAAGAGAAGTGGGTGGCTTTTGCCGCAGCTGATTCCCAAATGCTAAAATGCAATAACAGCTTGTGCATGTTGGATGGGGGTGGGGTAATGTGTAGAAAAGGGGGCGTCGGGGGGAGGATATGGGAATGATGCTGTTATTGGCAGGTCCCCTTCACTCTGTAGCCTTGGGTAATGCATTGGCACATGTTTCTGGCTGGAAAGTGACACCCTGGCAGCTTCCATCGTGTAAACAGGAGAGCCCTGGTGTTGTTTTTCCTTATGACACCAAACTGCTGTTTCCCTGAGCTCCTGTGTTTTCTCTACATTTTTGGGGAATCTTTCTCTCTCCAAGCTGCCCGAGTGATGGGTATGCAGCTAAGTTCTGCAAATTGTGCTCAGTGGGAGCATTCAAAGCACCCGAGAGTGAACATGGTTTTCGTTATTTAATGGAGGGAGTTGCTCATAGCCCCCTTAGTCTAATAGCATAGGTTCTTCTAAAGGGCACTCATCTGAAGTATTGTCCTCTGCCTCCAGGTTCCTAATCAGGTCTTTGGAACTAGCAGCAAAGAGGCTACTCCTAGAGAATCTGTTCCAGGTTTGACACGGAGACCAGGGCTGTATGGGGCAGGATTTGGGTGGGGGGTTCTGTGAGCCCCCCAGGTGAAGGCAGGCCTGTGCAGAGTGCCAATTCGAGGTCAATGCATCACTTAGGTCCCCCTTGTAAGCCCCGGAAACCCCCCTCCCCCAGGGTGGGACTTAAATGGTGCATAGGTCTAGAGCATGTCCTCCCATGTCTCCCATGCAATGCAGGCATGATCAAGAAAGCTGGCAGTCTGTGCCCTGGTGGCCTGGGACGCAGCACCCAACTCTGTGGACCGTCAGCCCACCACTAACCTTCCAGCGAAATCAGCCACAGCCTGAGGAAAACGACAGGCACCTTGGGCCCTGTGCTGCGCCTCACAAACCCTCCTGCCCAGCCTTGGCCAGGAATAGTCACAAAGGGGCAGAAGCCGGGTGGGGCTTGCAGCCATCTCTGAGGGAAATAACTGGAGGCATTGGGCTAGCCTTGAAAGCTTTGGAGGTGCGGTTCAGCGATGAACCCCTCTCAGATTGGATGATTAACCTCCTTGGTCTCGTAATGTATTATTATTGTGTATTCGTTATTCTTATGGCAGCACCTAGGAGCCCCATCCTGGGCCAGGCCCCCATGGCGCGAGGCGCCGTAAAAACACAGAACAAGAAGACGGGGCCTGTCCCAATGAGCTCACAGTCTAAGTAATCAGGCTTATAATGGTGTAACAAAAGGCTCTTTTTCTTCTGAGCCTTCTGAGCATTCCTTACTCCAGTGGATCCAAAATACCCGGAAAGTTGCCTTTGTCTTGTTTGCTTTTGTTTTCCCATTCTGGTCCTAGTGGAGAGCCAAGAAAATTAAACCACAGCCCCCAACTTTTTCCCCTCCCCAAAAAAGGTTAATCAGGCCTTTCTATACCCCAGCCTGTGGTCTGAAGTGCCGGCTTGAGCCGAGTTTTGGGCAAAGGGTTGAAGTCTGATTATCAAAATCATTTGTTGATTGTTCTTATTAATTGATTGTACAGTCCCCGTATGTTCTGCAAACTAGACTACCCCAAATCCCCATACAAACGACTTCAGATTTGGAGGTAGTTTGTTCAGACACAGATCCAGTCTTTGTGGCTTGGAGCCACGTCTAGTGTAGATGTGTAAGCAGGCAGATCCTCAACCAAGAAAAGAAGCCTCCAGTCTAGTCTAATCCCCTGGTTTAGTGATTTGGTTATTTTTAAGTTAATGCAGTGAATGGGAAAAGGGGGAAGGTTAAGACACATGGAGGTTGAAATCCTATTTTGAGCCACAGAAAAGGTCTGGCACCTGCATAGCCCCTTAGTTACTGCAACTGCTGATGGGGAAGAGAGTTTGGATGCCGTGACCCATTCATAAGAACATAACAGCAGCCACACTGGGTCAGACCAAAGGTCCATCTAGCCCAGTATCCTGTCTGCCGACAGTGGCCAGTGCCAGATACCCCACAGGGAATGAACAGAACAGGTAATCATCAAGTGATCCAGCCCCTGTTGCCATTCCCAGCTTTAGTAAACAGAGGCTAGGGACACCATCCCTGCCCGTCCTGGCTAATTCCACCCTTAATCTCTTCACTGAGATTGTCAACATAGGGGCCACTCGTGACCTTGATGCCTGTGTTTTAAGAACCAGGAGTGAAGTCACTCATTCATCACACATAAGCCACCAAGGAGTATAACGGACCCCAGGGATGAAGCTGACCCTAAGACTTGACAGAGGGACACTATCCACCCATCTGTCCATCCTGTGGTATTTCATATCTGCATGGCATGAGTCAGTCACACAGCCCCTCACTGAACTCCTAGAGCCCTGCATTGGCATGCACTGGCTCTATGTAAAATCTAGGAAGGTTTTTCTGGGGAGCCAGCTCGTCTATGCCTGTCCAAAGTCCAGGTCAGGAGTGCAGAGAGGGTATCTCCAGAACATTGCAACATGGGCACCTTCTTACCCCTGCTCTGCCATTTGGAAGGAAAGTTGTCATACATAGGTAACGGAAAGAAAACAAAGTCCCAATGCTATTATGTAAATGGCCAGTGTTTGTAATGGGAAGGCAGGCCTGGGGAAGGATGGGACAGGAAGCAGGACTGATGGAAGCTGCTCAGAAATCCTGATTTGCAAAAAAGGGAGCACCGAAGAAGAAAAGAAGCAGAAGATGGGGTTGCCCCAAGATAAACGTAGATGGTATTTCAGGGGTTATAGTTCATGCTTCCATACTTGTGAAACATGTAGGAACTAGTAACCCACCTCTGGGGACACTGTCTGCTTCCCCTGTTGGACGCATAGCAACTGAGTAACTTTGAGGAGAACAAGGCATCCGAGGGGCTATCGGCACTGGGATTCACCACCCGCCCATGCAAGAGGAGACTCCTTTAACTCCCAAGCAGAGCAGCTCCCTGCATGCCTAGTGCTGCTGTTCACACACTCTCTCTGCTGTCCCGTGGGGTTGTGCCCCCCTTTCCTCCCTGTGCCTGCATCCCTTAGGTGGGGCATCCAGTCACATGGTTCACAGTGGCAGCCACAATTACCTATGGCACGTTTTGAGGATTGTTGCTTATGGTAGCTTGACACCTTTTAGATGTTGCGCTCTCTCTCTCTCTCTCTCTCTCTCTCTCTCTGTGTAAGAGGCGCATTAAGCAGGGATCGGGTTCTGTTCAGTATCTTCTTCGATGATTTAGGTAATGGCATAGAGAGTACATTTGTAAAGTTTGCAGATGATACCAAGATGGAAGGGGTTGCCAGTGCTTTGGAGAATAGGATTACAATTCAAAATGATCTGGAGAAATGATCTGAAGTAAATAGGATGAAATTCAATAAGGACAAATGCAAAGTACTCCACTTAGGAAGGAACAATCAATTGCACACATACAAAATGGGAAATGAATGCCAAGGAAGGAGTACCCCCGAAAGGGATCTGGGGTTCATAGTGGACCACAAGCTAAATATAAGTCAACAGTGTAACACTGTTGCAAAAAAAACAAAGATCATTCTGGGATGTATTAGCAGGAGTGTTGTCACTGGGACGTGAGAAGTAATTCTTCTACTTTACTTAGCGCTGATAAGGCCCCAACTGGAGTATTGTGTCCAGTTCTGGGCGCCACATTTCAGGAAAGATGTGGACAAATTGGAGAAAGTCCAGAGAAGAGCAACAAAAATGATTAAAGGTCTAGAAAACATGACCTATGAGGAAAGATTGAAAACATTGTTTTTGTTTAGTCTGGAGAAGAGAAGCCAGAGAGGGGACAAGTACATAAAAGGTTGTTACAAGAAGGAGGGTGAAAAATTGTTCTTGTTAACCTCTGAGTGCAGCGGACTGGATTAGATAACCAGGTGAAGTCCCTTCTAGTCCTGCACTTCTATGACTCTCTGCAGAGGTAGTTTCAGAGTGATCTTGTCCTCAGCCAAGTGGGCAGCAGCACTCGCCCCTTCACCGGGCCTGTTTTTGTCAAGCAGTTTCTTTTTTCTTTAAAATAAATCCCCAAACAAATTTCTCCCCTGCTTCCCCGGTAAGAAACTGAATCTGGACCCCACAGTGGCATTGCTGCAGCCTGTTAAGAAAGAAAAGTAAACACTCAGGATGTCATGCCGTCCCTTTTGGGAAGCAGTGGATGGGAACTCAAGAGATCTGTGTTCTAGTCCCAGTATTATCATTTGCTTGCTGGCTCGCCTGGTGGGAGTCAATTCAGTTTCCCCATCTGTAAAATTTTCCCATGATCCTGACCTGCTTTGTAAAGTGCTTTGAGCTCTATGGATGGAAAGGGCTATATTAGCGGGATTAGACTCAGGGTGGAGTAATGAGACAGCCAGAGAGTTCTAAAAAAGCACCCTATCTTTCAGAGCCAACCTTATGATCCGTAGAGTTCCAGGCAGTCATGATTCCCTCTACCAGAAGGCAGTGGTGACACAGACACTTGCCCGTACATTACAGTAGATTTTTCTCATGGTAGCTCGACTTCCTAAAACTACAAAAGTTCTAAGCTTGGCAAGGTCACATCAGCGCTAGATCATTCTCACTGGGGACCACAAGGTTGACTGGACAGGACGATCTTTTGGATCAATCTTCAATGATGATCCTGTTTGCTGTGTCTGAAAATTAAAGATCACATTTTTTCCACCCCAGAAGTGGTTGCATTTCACTGGTGCTATAAGCACATGGTTTGTGAAGCACTTCGGGATGAAGGTGCTATAGAAATATAAGGTAGCATCTGTGGCAAAGCTTTTGCCAAGGAGAACTTCACTGTTGTTACTACGCTGCCTGTTAAGGCTTCTTGTAGCTTTAGAGCAAGAGCAGGCCTAGAATTCAGGTCTTCCTGATGAAAATGTGTAGGTGTCTACCATCGGAGTTACAGGAAAATCTCTGCTTTAGCAGAATATTAATATCAGAGCTGGGTGGGAAGAGCTGTCCTTTCCCATTCATATTTTTGAGAGTTCAAATATTTTTCCTGTCTCAAATCAGGGTGAAAAGTCAAAACTTTGAAAATATTCCCCAACCATAAGAACATTTCCCCCCCCCCCCGACCCCATTTTGGGTCAGTTGAAACACTTGTTTTGATTTTGCCTTTTTTTTTCTTTTTTAACTTTCTTTTCAGTCTAATTAGCTCAAATTTTGAAGTGAAAAGTTGTTTCAAACCAAAACACCAGAATGCTTTGTTTAAAAAATGTTGAAATGAGGCATTTTGACAGTTTTGAAACTTTTTTCCTCAACTTCCTTTGGAGTTGGGAATTTCATTGAACCTGCCCCCGTTTTGCAAACCATTTTGATTTTGAGAATTCGGCTTTTTGAGGAAATAACTATTTGCCAAAACATTCCTGATCAGCTGTAATTAATATTAATGATTTGCATTACAGTGGCAGCAAGGGGATCTAGACAGAGTTCTGCTTGGTGCTGTACAAACATATAACAAAGAGACAGTCACTGTCCCAAAGAGATTACAACCCAAGACAAGAAACAACACATGGGTACAAGAAACAGGCAAGGTGAGCACAAGGAAACACTGAGGAGATGTCTACACTGCAATCATGGGGTATTACTGCCACTTAAGTAGACATACCTGAGCTAGCTTTAACCTAGCAACCTAGATTAAATTACCTGGAACCCTGGATAATTACTCTCGGGGCTAGCCTGCTCTGAAGCATGGGTTGCTGTGGCTTCCCTGTTCCAGTATCCGAGCTAGCTAGATTAAAGCTGCCTTGTATATGTCTACTCAAGCTGTGATCACACCTTGTACATGCCGTATGGGCATATCCAATTACAATACTGATCAGCATGATAAGCAGGAGTCACAATACACCAGCTGCCTAACCATTGTCAAGTTTTTTGTAGGCATCACATTCATAGCAAAGAAGAGTTGTAAGGAGGCAGTTAGCATATAACACGCAGTTTGGAAATTCGGAGAGGGCAGTCATGTACATACACCCTAAAAAATAGATTACAATTTTATTATGGTTTAATTTGGCTTCTGGTACCAGCTGCGGTAACTGTGAATCGCAAAGGCTCTTGCTGATTATACAAAGGAAACACAAAACAAAGTGCTTATTGGCAGTGTCTAAACCAGACTTTCGTGTTGGGGAAAGGACAGGCTTGGGTCTTATCTTATCTGGCATAGTTTGCTTGCACCTGATCTTCATGCCTTGAGCCATGTAAGTTCTCATTTGGCTGGACACACACTGTGTGTTCTGTGCCTCCCAGGGCTTCCAGAGAGAGGTTAATTAATACTTTAGTAGGCAAAAGCCATGAAAGGACAGTAAGGAGAGCAGGAAACGGGAGCTATGAAATATACACTTGTTTCTATTTCCTCTGTTCAAGGCTGAGGGTGTTTGGAGGTAGCACGCTCCTTGGGAGAGGAGAAGAAAGCAGCAGGAGAGACTGTGTCCTTCTGTGGGAGATCCTGACCAAGGGAGTGATCAGCCATCTTGCTGGAAAGTAGTATGGCAAGAAGCTTACCTTGAACCAAAACTGTTATTTCGTTAAGTCTTAGGCTTTAGAAAGTGTTTTTCAATTTATTTGCTGGTAATCACTTCTGCCTCTGTGCTTTGTCCTTGAGCTCTCTTAAAATCCGGTCTTCCTTTGTTTTACTTTCATGCTAAACCAGACGGTGCTGTGTTTGCACTGAAGTGATAGTTAACTCCAGTTCAAGTGATACGCCATGAGGTCTGTCTCTTTACAGGAGCAAACAAATGATCCTTATTATTCTTCTGAATGGCCCAGGAAAGGGCTGGGCATTGTAGATTGCATGGCTTTGGGAACATTTGGATCTGGGCAATGTTGAGGTCATCTTGCCAGGTGTAGCCAAGGCTGGTGGGGGCCAGAGTGTGGCTGTGGGGGAACAAGGAGGCTGCTGCGGTTGGAGCTGTAGGTCCAGAGCTGCCTTACAAACAGACACTCAGTCCATGCTTGTGTGTTGGCTGGGAGCATCCAGACCTGGGAGCTACAGCACCAGAGCATTTTAAGGCCCCTGGGTTACCGGGCAGGTGATGACCAAAGCCGTCTCTGGTCTGGATTGCACCCAAGAATGTGGCACACTCCGTGAAGAGGTATCCACGTGTCTGCAGCTCTTCCCGTGCTGTGACACGGCTGCTGTACGTTGACCTGGACTGAGAGAGAGTGAGCTTTGGGCTGGTTTGGTTGTTTGCCGTAGGAGATTTTCTCTCCCATTTCTCCTTAATCTTTACCGATTGTTTATAGAGAACAGAAAAAACTGCTCCATCTCTTCTGCACTGTAGCTGTAGCCCTGGGCTATTGGAAGGCTGTGCCCATCCTCTGCTTTCACTTTCAATTTGTAACTCTGCCACTGTGGTGCTGTGTTTGTTGGTGCGTGAGCACGCACCCTGGAAAAAACACATATATGCACACAAATGCACCTACATCTGAGTACACACCCAGATGTACACACATACATGTGCAGGGACACACAACACCTGGCTATCTATACTCATGGCACACAGAGACAGGCAGATGTTCAAACACATGGCATGCATACACAAAACACACACACGTACACCGACAGATACCTTAACACACAGACACACACACTCGAGACACTATCAACCCATGAGATCCCGACGTGTGTAAAAACTCCTTTACAATGTGGATCTGACTCATACGGATTCTTTCCGTGCTGGCCGGTGACCATGGAGCTTGGGGTCACTGGTTGGATGGTGGAAGTCCCCTGCTGGCTGATGGACTGATTTTCCAGACAGGCATTTTGTGGCATCTCAGAACATGCTCCTTTGGTTTGTGCTTGTGGGGTTATTCCAGGAATAGTTTAACAGAGCCACAGGAAGCGAATGGTCACCCTAGCCCCTCTCTTGTACATGATTACTCCGTGGGAGTAAGGAGCCTGAAACATTAGTGTTTGAGTGTTCTTGGAGGACTGGAATGAATTGTTCTGGGGATGCCGGGTACTCATAAAAATCAGAGCTTGGAAAAGACTTCTGGCCTAATTCTTTCCTTCTGAGACTCCACTGAATTGAGTGGAGTTGTGCTAGGCATGGATTTCCACAGTTTAAAATTACCTGGCTTTCAGAGCCCTCTGTGGACCTATCCCTGTCGGCTTGATGGAACTTATCTCTGTCTGCTTCCCTGAATGCCTCCTAGTTCAGCAAAGCGTTTAAGCACATGCTTAAATCCCTTCATGGTCAGCATGCTTTCAGTTCAGCCTGTGCTGAAGTGCTTTGCTGAATAGTGACGGGCACGGTCTCGACTTCCTTAATGCTGCCACTGCTGATGCGAAAGCCTTCTTCCCCACGGCTGCAGATGTCTGACATGTCTCTAGGTATGTCCCCTCGACCTTCTAAAGGCCCAAGGCTTGGCTGGGCCCAGGTAGGGATGACTCAGGATAACCCCCTGCCCTTCAGAGATGAATCTGTTCCTGTTGAAACCCCACGTGGAAACAGAGCTCAAAGTACTTGGGGAACTAAACCAAAGCCCGTATCCCACCCCTAGAAACTTCTCAGCCCACTTCAGTGCCCAGGATGTGAGGCTGGGTCAGAGAAAAAGAAAACTCCCTCTTGGGAATAGAACAGGGACAGGAGTGGCAAAGAGCAGTCACGGGAGAGACAGCAAGGGATTCTGGGTGAGCCAGGGCAGCAGAGGCACTGATTCAACTTTCAGCAGGCACTCAGGCAGAGCAGAGAGACGTGCGCCTCTTGCCAGTGCTCAGCTGTGAAAGGCAGACGAGCGCCAGCAAGGCAAAATGTCTGACAGAGGGAAGAAAAGCTGGGACTCTGGACCAGAATCTGAGAGCCACCCTGTTGTGAGAGAACTGTTCACACCAGGAGAGCTGCAATCGCTTGCGGCTGATTGGAGTTCTGCCCTGTGGACACTGGTGTCAATGCTTCTGTCTCTGAGGTCAGACTTTCCTGCCCCTGGCCTGTGCAGTATATTCTGCCTCGAGGAGCCCTTTGGGAACTCATCTCCCATCTCCACTTTTCTGCTTTATCTTCTTCACCCTCCCAGAGGGTATTTGGAACACGCACAACCACACTCATACACAGTGCACGCGCACACACGCATGCCAATACACAGGTACACGTGCACACACTCTGAATGCACATAGAAACCCATTTATGTGCTCACACCCAGATTTGAACACACCATCTATCGTGCACAGATATGCACCACTGTGCCAACACACACATGTGCGTAGGGGCATAGAAATTCATTTATGTGCACTCACATGCACAGATTTGTACACACCATCTATCGTGCACAGATATGCACGCCTGTGCACACACATACACCTTAAAGTGGGTGCAAATGTAATTTGCTTCCACTCTGAGAGAACATCTCAACGAGGCTCTAGTGTAAATAAGCACCAGGCCCACTGCATCCGCACGCATCAACCCATGGACACAGCCGCAACTTTGAGATGCAAGTCTGCCGAAAACGATAACTTATCCCTCATAAAATTTTAATTAAAATTCTACACATTCTCCCGCCCTTCCCTCCCCCTCCCCTACTTTCCCCGCTCCCCCCGTGGGGCACAAATGAACATCTAATGTCAGCTGGGAAAATATACTCATTCAGCAATTAAATAATTGAAATGCTCTTCTGGCAAAAAGAACTAGCCTGCCTTCCTCGTGAGTTACAACTTTTTGTGTGTGTGATTTTTTTTTTCCCTTTTACCCTTCTTCTCTCTCTCTTCTTCCCTCTGGTGAGATAAGGCTGCTGCTCTTGAAAGCTATTTTAAATATTCATGTTTTAATTAACGGACTTTATTGCATGAACTCTATGTTAGATAATAAAAGGACTGCCTGTGGCAGAGTGTATTTTTTTGTTTGTTCTTGAAAGGGGACTGGGAAGTAAAAGGCCTAATATGTGTCCTCCATAAACATTTGAAAGATAGACAGAAGTACAGGGAAGGCAACAGCGGGTCCTCAAAGTTCCCTAAAAAGGAGGTGCCTAAATACCTTTGGGAAGCTGGCTCTTAGCCAAAGATCCCTCCATGGCTCATGCGTTCCTAAACCGGATCACTCTGTGGATATGTCTACGTGCCAGCTGCACAGCTATGGCACTGCAATTGTGCCACTCTCCCCTAGGTGCTCCCTAGAGCGATGAAAGGGATTTTTCTACCTCTCTGAGAAGTGGAAGCTGAGTGGATGGAAGGATTCTTCTGTCAATCTTGCTGCGTCTACTGTGGGGGTTAGGTTGTCCTAAGTGTGTTGCACAGGGTGTGCATTTTTCATAGCCCTTAGCTATGTAGCTAGGCTGACCCTGAGTTTTAGGTGTAGATCAGGCCTGAGCTACATTCGCATCTCAGTGTAACGGTGGAGTAGATCCATTGGGACTGACTCAACTGAGTGGAGAATTGCATCCCAAGACCACAGTGGTTTTTCTGTGGCGTTACACCTCGGGGCAGTGTTATCTAGTAGTCAGAGCACTGGACTGTGAGTGAAGATACCTGGGTTCTATTCCATGGGCAAGCCAGTTCACTTTCTTGTGCTTCCGTTTACCCTCCCACATTGGTCTGTATAGGCTGTAAGCTCTGAGGGTCAAGGGCCATCTCTTATTATGAACACAACAATTCCCTGATACTGGGAGGGAGGGAGGGAGGAAGAGGGGGCTTGCCTCTTAATGCTACTGGAAGGTAAATAATAATAATAGTCTGTTGGTGTAACTGGTATCCCAATCTGTCCCTGTAGCTACATCCCCAGAGCTTCAAAATTTCTTCAGGAAAGGAAGTGTCTCTTACAGGAACTCAGAGTCATCCACTAGAAGGGAGGCTGCATGGTAGGGAGAATATTAACATCCTAGGACTGTCTTCTGCTAGGCTGTTCCAACATTCGACTGGGGTAGGGGACAGTGGAGAGAGAGCGAGAGAGTGTTGTTAATTACATTCATATCATTATTTCAGTGCTTTAATGATAAATTTATACCCTGCCCTGAGGATACCACTACCTTATGTACCATTTGTTCAGCTGTAATTCTGACAAGCTACTAAAGCCGAATTGCTCAACCTGCCCCCATCCCTAGTTTTATACGGTGAGATAAAGGGCCAGAGTTTGCTCTCAGCTACATTGGTGTAAACCTGGGGCAACTCTGCCAACTTAGGTGGCGTTACTCTGGATTGACGCCAGGGTGAGTGAAGAGCACTGTCAGGCCAATAGTATTTTAAGGCCCCTGGAGGGAGTATTCTTCACTCTGTCTTTTGAAGCTCTTGTGCAGTGTTGCTGTGCACCATTAAATGGTTTATAGAGGCTAAAGATGGGAAGATTTAGTCCCTACCCCAGGAACCAAGGCAGGACTGTTCCCTATAGTATGTTCCTCAGTCCAGTTTTTAATGTCTCAACTGGTTGATCTTCCACCACTTCTCTTGGGTGATCTAACAAATCGCACGGTTAGAAAGGTTTGCATCGTATTCAGGCTAAAATGATCTTAGTTTAACTTCATCTCTTTCCTCCTGGTTACATATACCACCATGTATCACCCTCACGCTCCTCTCTCCCGGCGTTTTCAAATATTTGTAGATGCTTATTACTGTCTGGCTCCCAGTCACTTAGTCATCAGTTGACCAAGCTACACATTCAGGCCTGATTCGGATCTCATGTACACAGGTGTAAATTAGGAATAACTCCAGTGAAGTCAGCATAGTTACACTAGTGGAAATCAGGAGTAACCTAATACAGAGTGAGGTTTCTCTAAAACTACACCAGTGAACTGAGATAAGAATATGGTCCGTAGTTCTTTTCCTTCCTTCATAAACCAATCCGTCCTGCTCTCTTAGAATTCTTCCTGCTTTTCTTTTGTTGTCATATGAGATGGCTGCATCTCAGTGCTAGGGTAAGTGATTCCTTTCTCTCTAGTGTCTGATTTAGATCTCCCATCAGCTTTATGTGAGATAACTTCACTGGGGCTGATTCTGCTCTTGGCTAGACTGGTTTAATCAAATATAAGTCCACTGAAGTAGTGGGACCAGATCCCCAGCTGGTGTGAACCAGTGTTACTCCATTGAGGTCAATAGGGCCAGAGCCCCAGCTGGTGTGAACCAGTGTTGCTCCACTGAGGTCAATAGGGCCAGATCCCCGGCTGGTGTAAACCAGTGTAGCTCCATTGACTTTGCGCACCAATAATTTATAACACAAGGTGCAAGGCAGTGGAGAACCAGTCTCAAAGTCTATCACTGTGAGATATATGGATGCCCCATGGCACTTTTCTAAGTCACATGTAATAAAGTAACGAGGCAAAGAAAATACAGACAATGAGAAGGGTCTAATGATATGAATGGGCCAAATCCTGAAGTCCTTGATCAGGCAAAACTCCCACTGATTTCACTGAGAGCAGTGCCTGAGAAAGGAATGGAAACTCCAGGACCTAGCCCAGTGATAATTAAATCAATTGCACCTAGATAGCAGTAATGCTTTCTGTCCAAGGATCTTAAAACACTTTACAAGCATGAATTACCTATCACCGCTACCATTTGATTCATTATTATTACTATGCCTAAGTGTGCCAGACAATCCGGGGACAAAGACGGAGCTAGAACTCAGGAATCCTGCCTCCGAAATCCCCGCTTTAGTTCAGCTGTCTGTTTCCGGGGAGCTCACGCCTTTGGCTCAGTGAAGTAGAAGGCTGTAGCTAGACTCTGGCGGGAGCTCTTGGAGTAGGGAGGACATTCTGATGTTAGGAGCTTTATCTTATATAGGACCCGATCACCACCCCCATCCTGATTTTTCACACTTGCAATCTAGTCACCCTATATTGGAGTAACAGAGCAGAACTTGCCCAACTTGCCCCGAGGAGTGGAGATGTTCTCTGTAGGAATAATACCGGGTATCTAGGGCATTGCTCTAGTGTTGGGACTTCCCTTATTTGCTGATTCACTCCGGAGTAGAACTGAGTTGCCTGCTTCTTAACCGGAACTGGATTTCAGTGTCCACTGCAAGTGGACTTGTGTTTACACCTTGTCGAAAGCTGTGCCAATTGGATCTTAACCCTCTGCCTTGCGTTAAATTAACATGGTTGTGCCACTGGAATGAAGTATATCATGTCTCCAGCAGGGGTACTGGATGGATACCGCAGCGAAATGACAATGGGATATAAGAGAATGTGACTAGCCTTTCACCTCTAAATCACTGGTGGTTTGCCTCTGGCTCAGGTTAGCACTGGCAGAAAGCTGATACTGCCTCCTGGCTGGCCTATGTGAAGTGAGCTGCTGGTCTCAGTCCAGATCTTAGCAGTTCTATCACAAAAGCTACCTGTCCTAACCGGCAGGCTCAGCGGAGTGTGGATGGAGAATGAGTGCCCTTGTCACCTGGAGAGGCGGTTCCTTCAGATCAACTCTGAGGCATGATAGCAGAAGTATATTGTGAGGGAAGCTTACAGGAAGCTTGTGCTGTGAACTGGTTCATTTAACTCTCTGGAGCTGTCAGCCTGGTCCCTTTTGCCAGCATGAAAAAAATTCGCTTGCAGAAAGAAATAAAATAAAAAAAATAGAGACAGGTCTCCAGTGAGTAAAAACTGCAGCCCAGGCCCTTTGGAAGGTTTCCCGTTTCCCAGTCGCTGAGCTCTGCTGTTATTCTATCCTCCTCTTCCATTAAGCCTGAGAAATGTCATTCCCCTGCCTGCCACCATCCTGACGATTGCCTCTTCCCCTGCCAAGAGACAGCCTTCCGCTGATTGTCCTTTTCATTTCCAGCATGGCCTTCTGATTGAAACCTTGCCAGGGACCAGCTCAGAAACTGTTCTGTGGCCTCCCCCTGCTCAGGTGCCACCTTGCTGGCCATGAGGATGTCTCTGCTTCTCCCAGGGCATCCTGCAGTGCTGTTCTTGGCAGGGTTTTCATTTCCTTTGCCCTCATTACCAGTACTTACCTGAATGGAAACCATTCCATTTCCCAGATGGGTCAGTGCAGGGTAGTAAAACTTCCAGTGGGGCCGAGTTTGGCCCTGAGCGATTGGGATGGAAGCAGGTTTGTGATCTCCTTGTCTCCGTGTCCTAGTTTTAAAAGGTGTGCTGGACTCACCTCTCACTTATGCCAGTGCAAATTAGGAGTCACTGAGTTGAAGTCGATGAGTCCAGGTCCAGCCAAACTACGCTCCACGGGGGTGAGGACGTAAAGGTAGCTGTGCAGCATCCTTAAACTCTTGAATCCTCCAATTCATCCCTCAGTGCAAGTTAGAGCAGCCTGGTGCTATTCTAACTCCCGTCAGCTGGTAACAGCCCTCAGGGACTAATGTGCTAGCTGGGGATTGCCAGAGTGCAGCCGTGCTCTCGCTTCTTGCCCTTGCTCTGGGCACACTTCCAACATCCCCCCCTCCCCACTGGTGTGGAGTTGGGTCAGGAAGGGTGGTGTATAGCTACCTAAGAGTTCCTCTGGGTAAGGGGAATTCTCAGCTTTAGAGTCCCTTTGGGCCTCCAGACATGCTACATCAGAGCTGAGATCTGGCCCAGTGGATTTACACTAGCAAAACTGGTGTAAGCGAGGGCACATTCACGCTCACTGTATCTTAAAGATACAGTACAACACCAGTTTACGTCCTGATCCTGTGAGATGCTCAGCAATCTTCAGTTATCATTGACATCGGTGGAGTGACTCCAGATTTACCTTGACGTAACAGAGATCAGACTGTGAACTTGTAATGTTTTGTGGAGAAAAGGGTCAGATCTTATCTCAGTGGCTGGTGTAAATCTGGAGTAGCTCCACTGGGTGAAAGGGGTTACTCCAGTTTTACCGTGGTGGAAAGGAGAGCAGGACTCAGCTGTGACGCAAATGGGATTAAATTCAAAGTGTGAAAAGTCTGGGGTCAGCTGGTCAAAAAATGGATGGGAGGGGCAAAGTCGTGCAACTTGAAGCCACCTAGAGTTCACTGTGCTTGTAAGACAAGTGGACACCACTGCTGACCCCAAGTGTTCAAAAATCATGTCTCAGGCCCCTTCAGAATCAGGAGATTGGCTTAAAGATCTTGAGACTTAAAAATGTGGGACCCTTCTATTTGCCCAGATGTTTGGTTGCACTGCAGTCATATTACCAAGCTTTTTTCTGCAGCTACAGGGGCTAGAAACGTAGGTTTTTTTTTTTTTAATATATATGAAAGTTGAGCGTCTCCCAAATTCACATGACTGCAGGTGCTGGGCCATTACACCAACTGTCAACGGGCTCATGATAAAATTGGGAGAGTTGGCAATGCTGAGCAGCTCTTGCACTGATTGGCTATTCTGGGGCCCCTAGCATAAAAGAGGGGCAGCTCCTGCTGACATCCTTGGTGTCTGCGCTTTGCACCGGTACTGTGGGAGAAGCTGGAGTTCAGGTCCTGGGAATTGACTCTTATTTCTGATACACTGATTTGGTGTGGACACTGGCCCTCTTAGCCACATGGCTGCTGTCCTGAGGCCAGGCTTTAAGGCAGAATAGGAGCAAAGTTTGGGCTTGGATTCTCTCCTGGACCCCACTGCTGCGTCAGTCCATTGACTGTGGTTTCCTTTGGTTTGTGTTTAGCATAGCTCTCATTAATGGGCTCATTCCTCTAATTTGAGGTAAATGAGGAGAGAGCACAGTGGGTCATTAAGCAGTGCTGGGGAATCCTAGCTCCTTTCTGGTTCCGGCCGGGGCCTACCAAGTGGCTGGAGAAGGATGGTGGGAGGTGGATTCTCTCACGCAGGCTGCTTGTCAGGCCCAATCCTCCTGTGGTGTAAATGAACACAGTCCCATTGCTGTCAGTGAAGCGACGCTGATTCCACCAGCTGAGGATCCAGCCCGTTGTGTGTTTAGGGCACCTCATACAAGTTTTGGTGGAAGCGGTTCTGGTAATGAGATAGGATCAGTGAGCCAAAGACAGAGGCAAATCTTCAACCTCAAATGGCTTCCCTGGGGAGCTTGGGAGTGACCCACCCTTCTCAGAGATTCTGCACATGCCACATGTTTTACAGAACATCTGTTTCAAAAGGATTTTAAAGCTTTTCTCGGGACAGCATTTTTGCATCCCTCCACCTGGGTCTGTCTAGGCTTTCGTGTCCCATCAGTCACACTGGTCTCAGAATGCCTTGCCGTGAAGCCACACTGCTTTAACACCATAATGACAACTGCACGGGCCTCTGAAGGGGAGAAAATGATAAATGAGATATTGTAAAAGCCTCTCCACAATATAACATACATAATAATGCAGTGATGCTAAGGGACGTTGCTACAGGATTTACTAGGGACAGAAGCAAATGTGGTGTGCTCCATTGGAAAGCTAATCTCCCCTAGCCAATTGTCTCAAGCACTGGTTTCTGTCTCTTGGGGCTTAAATATGTCACAGATGTAGGGTGACCAGATATCCCGTTTTTAAAGGGACAGTCCCGTTTTTTGGGACTTTTTCTTATATAGGCACCAATTACTTCCCCCCCACCCCCGTCCCTTTTTTCACAGTTGCTATCTGGTAACCCTACACAGATGCAAGTCTGAATATTACACTGCTATTGTGCACTTTAGAACAGTATAATCTGGGGGTTGGGGGTGGAAATTCCACGTTCAGTGGGAAAGAGGGAACGTTTTCTCTGGTAGGTTGATCAGTTTTGCAAAGTGGCAGCTGCTTGAGGCTGCTCAGGGATTTGGACGGCTTTGGTTGGAGTTCTTGGCAAGGGATGAGTTTGTATTGTACGTGAACAGAGAGTGGCCTGAGCCAGACCTCAAGGAAGCTTGGTCTGAATTCAGTAGCTGGCCCTTCAGTTAGTAATAGTCAGGACTGAATCCTCAGCTCCAAACACCCGTGAACTTTCGGGGAGTGTAGATCCAGATCCGAAGTTTGAGGCTGTTTCCAATTGGAGCCTCTGGTCCAGTTGCCTCTTGAGAACAAAGGCTCTACAAAATGCTGAGAGGCTGACTGCATAAATCAGAGTGAGATCTTGGGAGGCTGTTGAGTCTCATGAGGTTAACCCTTGAAGTCCAGGTGTGATGGGAGAAGATCACATGCATTCCCCTTCCTCCCCGCACCTTGAGGGAGAGGATCCTATTAGTTAAACACATGCAGCCAGGCTTTGAAATCAAACCTTGTATTACAAACAAGTGCTGCAGGGGGAGCAAATAACCCCTGCGATCACAAGAGGCCCGGTTAATGTTTCATTGCAGGCCTAGCAATTTGCCACCCCTCCAGAAGAGTTCCCGAGATCAGGAGGGCAAGCTTGTCCTGAATGCAGCCAGGCCCCGGGCAAGAAGAGAAAGTGACCAGCTGGATTTCTATTTCTTTGTGAGATAAGGTCTAGAGGGTTGTGGGCTTCTTTCCACCCTCTGCCCCCCCTTTTCTCTCGATAACTAAATGCGGGCCTGAAGGTGTCCCGTCCTTCACAGTCTCATGTGGCTGCATCTAATATTTATAAACTGAAACAAACAAGCCCACAGAAGCATTGCAGTGACATGTGGTATGAGCCCCGCTTCCAACCTGGAGGGGAGCTTTCGAGAAGCGGTTGACCTTTTTTACTGCTTGGCTGTTCAGTGCTCTGCAAAGCAGATGCTGCTCTCTGCCTGGGAGATGCAGGCAACCAGTAGCCGAAGAGCTGAATCATGGCTCTGCATACCAGCCTTTTCAAGTCAACCACTGATGGAGTTGGCCTATGCCCCCTTCAGTCTGCAGCCTGGATTTCTTCTCCCTCTGCTCCTCACTCCCAGCTTCTCCCATTTGATTGAGCAGGACTAGTGATTAGAGCATGGGACTCTTGGGATCTCGTCTCAGTCCTGCCACTGACTCTTGGTGTGACCTTGGGCAAGTCATTTAACCCCTTTGAGCCTCAGTTTCCCCATTTTTAAAAAGGGTATAAATATGCTTTCCTCAAAGGGGATTGAGGTTAATTTTGTAAAGCACATTCAGATCCTCAGATGAAGGGTGCTATGGATGATATTCTTTCTTCCTTTCTTTTATATGAAACCCATCAGATGAAAGATAGAAAAGACCTATTTGGTCACATCTGCTCCATCATCCAGGGACCAGTGCAGAATTGTATGTTTACTAATGTTTTGAGACACCGAAACAGAATGGGCAGGATTGACCTGACACAGCCTGACAACTTCAGGAAACTAGTGGTGTGGAATATGCTTGCCCAGTCTCCAAGGAAGACAAGCTGAGCTTTCTTCACCTTCTCAGGGTCCCAGCTGATACAAAAGGAGGGAAAAGTACCTTCTGACCCCCCCCCCCCCCCAATCTGGCATCTGTTTTATCCTTTGCATGTTGTAGCAAGATTCACAAGGTAAAGAATAGAGCTGGTTGAAAATTGGGCAGGGGGCGGGGGGATTTAAAAACAAAATCACTCCTTTTCCCTGAAATGTCTTGCAAAAATGTTTTGGTTTTCCTAAAACCACAAAAAAAGTCATTAAACAAAATCAGTTTTAGGTTTTCAAGTACCAAACTTTTTTACTGAACATTGAAATTTTATACACATTAAAAAACAAATTGATTTTTCTTTCATTGTAAAACTGGAAAGTTACAACCAAATCGCTTTGGTCAAAAAAGCGCCATATTTGGCTGTTATTGGGGAAAAAAAAGTTCAGATGAAAAAAATTCGGACCAGCTTTAATATCGAAGCATCTCATTTGCTGCTTGTGATCCAGTAGGTGGTGCTCGTTCTGCTCGGTCAGCACTGGACCAATGCCCCAGCACCTTAGGGCAAAGTACTGCTGGAGATGAGGCATCAGAGGCCCTGATTGTGTGTAGTTATTAAAGATCCCGGAGGCACTGTTTGTAGGATAGGGGATGTTAGCCTCCATGGCCTGCTTAAATGCATTGGGTAGCGATTCACTCACCATAATTTGCTCCTGCTGTTTCGAAGACATGGAGCCATGTCCTCAGTGGGTGTAAATAGGAGTAGCTCCATGGGATCGTTCCATCCTTGTGCTGATTTACAGAATTCAGGATCTCTCCTGAACTATTGCACAGTGCGTGTCAGACAGCTGTTGCCTTCCTCTTCAGAGGTGGCTGCCTTTCGATGCTGGGTGGTCTCTTTAGATGGAGAGAGCTAAGAAAGGGCCACATGCTACTTTTTATTAGTAATCACAACCCCACGTATACACCAAGATACTCCTGGCGTCCCAGTCACTAGCCCATTGTTTTCCTTTAATGCTGCCATGGTGGATTCTTCTAGTACAACTGGGGAAACTGTAGGATGGCCAGCAGTTCCTAATGCAGGGCGTGGGCGGGCAGGCCCTGGGCATCTGTCATCACAGGCTGTGTCAGTCAGTCTGGGAGCCAGCTAGCCAGGGAGAATTACAGGCTTGCACCAGACCTGCCTATACTGGGCACGGAGATTCCTGGGAACTTGTTTGCACAAAATTAGCATTGCTATTTGCAAACCACTTATAGAATTAAGCAGTCTCCTCACCCCGGTGGCATCTGATCCACACAATCAACTCCCTCCCCCCCCCCCCCGAGAAATCAACCCTGTCACCCCCCAAAAAGAATCAGCTCCTCCCACTAATCCCTCTTAGGGCTCAGGGTCCTCTTCCCTGGGGCAATGGGCAGACAGACCCACCTCCCCTCCCACAGTCCTGCTTCCTGGCAGGGAGCAAGGAGGCTGTTCTGCCGATGCCCCTCAGCTCTCATTGTGCAGCCTCAGCTGTGCAAGGGGTGGGTGGAGATGACAGGCCAGGAGTCCTGCACGCACAGGGAAGGACTCTGCTTGCCCAGCAGCCTAGAGGCAAGCAGGGAGCAGAGAAGCTGGAAGTACCAGGGTGGTAGGCAGAAGAGTGGAGAGGAAAGCCAGAGTTTCCTCCATAGACAAGACGTGGGTTCAGATCCTGATTCGGAGGCCCTGAGAATGCTACTGGCTTCAAAGGGAGCTGCTAGGGCTCAGCACCGGCCAGGATCAGGCCTAAATCACGTCACAAGAGGAAGCTGATTTGGCCGGGAATCTCCTTGGAGTCCCACCCTCCTTGGCCGGCACTGCCAGCAGAGGGTGCTGCAGCTTCGAATTGAGGTGGATTGGAAGTGCTGGTCATGCTCCCTGGAGGTGGGATAGGCGTGAGGGAGGGGATATCTCCCTCTCTGGTGCCTACTCCATGGCTTGGGAAAGCTATGACCTGGAGTACGGAAGCTGCTGTATAGAAACAGCTCCCGGATAGTTCAGCCCCTTCCCTGTGCCCCGGGGCTGTCGCACCCACTACCTCCTGGGAAATCCACAGCTTCTCGCTACCACAGGACCGTCTCAGCAGCTGGCAGGTCCATCAGGATTGCTCTCCTCTGGCTCTCGCAGTGTCCTTATCTCTGCCCAAGGTGTGTGTTCACCATCGATGCACGTGGCAGGAGAAGGATTGCCTTCTCTGGGCGGGGGAGATAAATTAACCTTGTAAACATACTGCCACAGGATATTATTGAGGCAGGTATCCTGGTATGGCTATAAAAGGATTAGGTCAAGGCCAACCAAAACATCTGCTGTAGCACCATCAACGCTATGCAGTACCTATCGCTCTGTCCTCGTGGTTGGGGTCATAATTTGATCACCAGATGGGAGTCAGAAATTCATCCCTCCATCCATCCCAACCAGGTGTCTGTCCCGTGAGTTATACAAGCTCTGGCACAGTATTACAGAATTAGATTCATGATGGCAGTTTATATTTTGCTTCGCAGCATCCAGCGTTGAAATCCATCAGAGACAGGGCACCAGGCTGCAGGGGCTGATGGTCTCTTCTAGCCCGTCAATTTCTGTGCTTCCTTTTACTCCCGTGTACGATGCATATGCCCAGTGGTACAGGGAGCAAGCAGCGGGCACTGCGACAGTGGAGACGACCATCTGCAGCTGCTTTCGCTCGCCACGTCTTTGCTGTTTATTTTTGTTGCCTCCTTTGAATTAAGCACATCTGAAATGTGACATTAGGGGAGTGCATTTTCTGTTCCATTAAATCATTGCCAGGGATTGTCACTGCTCCAACGTATTAGCTGCAGAACTTAAAAGGAGAAAAGGAGTTATTTGCAAAATACATGTTGGAAGGAGATTAAAGCTGACATTTCGGCTACTACGGAGCCTTCCTGGGGTGACGGGAATATATAGCTGTATAGAACTAAAATATGCTTCCCCTCTTCCCCATCTGCCTGGGGAAGGACCCACCAATGGGTTATTGTTTCTAATCTTCTCTTCTGTATGTTTTATAAACCATCTCTCTCTTTCTGTTCTCTCGTTCGCTAGTTAACAAGGGCCTTCAGTCCTTGTCTTTGGGGCCATAATCTGATCATCATGATGGGGTCAAGAAGAGAGTTATTCTTAAAGACAACTAGACACAGTTGGTTATGTGGCTCATAGGGGCTTGAGGACATTTCATTTTCCATAAACCATTTAGGTGGGCATTTTGGGGAACCTGAGATTCTTTTGTTCTGAGAAGAACTGTGCCCCCTTTGGGGTTTGGCCTGTCTAATGTAGCTAAGTGTCACCAAATATGTGGGCAGAGTAACCATCCCTTAACATGTGGTATTCCAGGGCACTCAATAAATTACTAGCTCAGATTTAGCCCAGACCAGTAGGGACTGAGGACCCACTTGTCAGATTTGGGTTCCTAAAACTGGGGTCTGCATTCATTCACTGAATGCTACTGGTGATTCTTACTGACTGGAAGTGCCCAGCACCTCTGCAAATTAGCCCACTTATGTAGGTGCATAAATATGCATTTAAGTGCCTAATTTTAGCTGCCCAGGTGTGATGGGGTGTCAACCCCACACAAGCCCTGGATGGCTTAATGTATGCTAAAAGGGGCCAGTTAACCTTCTATGCTGCATCTGGAAGGGAAGTAGGGACTGACAGGGCTTAATGGCAGATGAAGCCCAGCTGGGGGAGAAGCCGGGCTAGGATGATAAAGCCAGGAAGTGAGAGGAGGAGGGAGGAGATCTGCAGTCACTCTCTAGAGGGAAGGGGAGTTGGCTAGAGACAAGGGGGAAGTCCAGGGGAGAGTAAACCCTGGAGTCCTGGCCTGGATTAGGGAGTCCGGCAAGAGGCTGAGAGGGGTGAAGTAACCCTCGGGAGCAGAGGAATCTCTGGAGGCAAACCCAGAGATAGGCAAGGCGATAGAGAGGTGTGATAGGAGGGAGTCCAAGGAAACAGCAACAGGGTCTGAGACTGCGTAGACCTCGATTGCTAGTCAGAGGGTCCCTGGGCTGGAATCTGGAGTACCCGGGGGGCTGGCTTCCCCTCCCAGCAACTGGGAAAGCAGCACAGGCCCTGGAGGCTTGGAAAGCAGGCTGCCTGAGACAGCGTTCCAACAGCTTGTCTGGTGGTACTTTGTCAACCTGGAACGGGAGGGGTGTCTGTATAGTGATCACAGGGCCGAGTCACAAAGAGGGGGCACCCTGAGTTCTGCAGAGAGAGAGAGGGCCCCAGCAGGAGCAACCAGTGGAAGGGGGCGCCAGATGGGATGAGAGCTAATTCCCACACCAGCCACAAGGTGGTGCACCTGTGGTGAGTGGAACCGCTTTGCACCAAGTCTGAAAATTTGGACCTAAGTTGCTTGCCCGAGGTCACCCAGGAGTTCGGTAGCAGAACTGGAAATAGAACCTGGCTTCTTCCCTTCAGAGAACCACAAACGCTTTATCCTCAACCTCCGTGTAAAGGCCGAAGTCTGGCTAGGCCATGAGAATGGGACAGCACTCTTAGCTTTGCGGGGGAGAGGTGAGGGGCGCCACGGGGGAAACTTGCACGACTACTGCCAGACCTGTGGATGAAGAGAGGGCTTGGTTGTCCCAGGGCTGTCAATCCAACACCGTTCACCTGCGCTAAATGCACATGGGGGGAAAAATGCCTGTTTCATCCACCATTGCAAGGATTGAAAATGGCTCTCGCCTGGGCTATATTCAATCTGCAACTAGTGCCCAAACAGCATACCGCCACCCGTGACTGATCTAATTCCGGGCCACCAGGGCTAGAAACAATCACTTTCTATCTTCAATAAACCAGGATTCCCAGCCATCAAACTGCATGGACATCCCGTTGATGTCCCAGCTTCTCAGGAGATATCAGACCTTGATCATCAGAAAGAGAGGATGGTTTTTAGGTCATGTGCGTTGCAACATACCAGGGACACATCTGCAGGACCAGCAAACTTTCCCAAGCTCTGGCCCTGGAGCAATGATCAAACAGGGAACAGTTCGATCCCTGAATGGTCTAAATTGATTGTATTCTGCTCTTGTGGCTGTCCCTAAGCTCTGCCCTTATAAATCATTGTCCCCGTCGTAACTAAAGCACGTTATATATAAACAGGCAGGGAGAGACCTTGAACAAACAACAAATCCTTAACACTGAGAGAGGATATGAAGTCTGTTTTGGGCTAATATTTTGCCTCGCTTAAGAAGGACTGCGGAGGATTTGCACGCACACACCTCTCTCTCTCTCTCTGGTCTGTGTCAGGAAGCTTTTATTAAAGCAACCCAGGTTGGGTTAAGTGGTGCCCAAGCCATGTGCCTGAGAGAACTGCTTCCTACTCCCCTTGGAGAGGGGTCCCAACTCCCCTTGGAGAGGTAGGAATTAACCCCAGAATCTTACTCTTGCCACACTGGGAATGACCCACAGCCCTTAGGAGTCCTGGTTAACCCTGCGTCCGTGCTCCAGGTGCAGATGGAGCCATGGCTGCAGGGGATTGTGGCCCACTGGTTTTAATCCTATCTTTATGTGTGGCCAGCCCTGGTGGACGCTCAATGGTCCAAGCAGCAGCAGAAATGGTTCATCATTAAAACCAGGGAAAGAATTGCTTCAAACAACGGTCTGGTGGGTGGACGTGAATCTCTGTGCATGTAGGTCATGGTATTTCAGTATGGAACCCGGGCTGGACTGGCCGTGTCTCTCTGTGTTAGTTTGAACCTGGGACATGGAGGACAGTAGCCCACAGCTGTGCATCTCTTGCCGGTCTTCGCTCAGTGATATTTACATCCTCTCCCTTGTTCCTGCCGCCAGCATCTCCACCCATAGGCAGTCTGCGCCTTCACAAGGGGGCCCCATGGTCAGAGCGGTGTGTGGAGCAGATATTGTCGAAAGGTTGCTGCCCCGGGAGTACGCACATCACTGTGGTTGGGCTTTCAGGATGGACAATAAACCCCCACCTGCCAGGCCCCTGCTCCTGGGTGGGAGGAAGGGGAGTGACAATCAGTGTGTGACTGGAGCAGGGAGTGTGTATGTGTGTGTCTCTTCGTGGCTCTGGTGTGACCCTGTGTAACCTGTGGGCCTATATGTGTGTGTCCGTGTGCATCTGTAACAGGAGCTGGGCGAGTCTGTTTTTGCCTCTTTGTGGCTCCATGGGTTGCTTTGCCTGCATCTCTGGGCTCACGCGTGAGAATTCCTAGGTGTTCTGGGGGGTGATTAGTGGAACAGGGAACCCGCCTGCCCTTTCTCAGGCAGTTCTGGGGGAGTGCACGTACTGTCCTTTGGCACCTTCTGACCCAGCGCTCAGCCTGGGGTGAGGAAAAGAGCCTGCCAGAAACCCTACAGCAGAGAGCAGAGAAAGGAACGCACTTTGCTGTTCAGCTCAGGGCTCTGTGTAGCTCTATTATTCGCTACCACGGCTAGACCAAGCTCTGTTCATCCCTAAAGATCTATTTTTGATGTCGCCCTGTTTCCTCTCTGTCCCTCTTATTAATACAGTAGTTCTTAGCACAGCAGGCTCGCCAACCAAGATCAGAACTGCATTGTGCTAGACAACCCCTGCCCTGGAGGCAATACCATCAAAATAGACAAAGAACAGGATGAGGAAGATAGACTTGCCCAAGGTCATACAGCAAGGTAATGGCAGAATTGGGAATAGAACTGGCATCTCCTGCCACCCAGTCTGGGGATCTGCCCCCTATTGTTTCTCTCTTTCTTAACTCTGACTTTCTCACTCTTCCTTCTCCCACGTCCTCCCTTCCCTTCACTCACTCTCTTTCAGCTCCCTCCTTTGCATTCATATTCTGTCTCTTGCTCTCTGTATAATACCTGAATTAATTGCCCATCTCTGCACCCATTGAAGGCAATGACAAAACTTCTGTTGAGTTCAGCAGTGTAAGATGAAGCCCTAAGAGTCCATCTTTGCCTATATTGAAGCTTTTGGTCGACATTCTAACTTGGTAATAATCAACATGACAACCAGAACCCAAAGCCCGACCCCTTTTGATACAGTTCAATTTAAAAAATATTGGTTGTACTTCTGTATGTATGTCATTAGAAGAGTATTTTCCCTCCAGTGCCAGGCAAAAAGTCAACATTTGCATTTAAATGGAGCTTTCGCTACATAGCAGAGGCATGTTTCAGAATTGCTGCCCAGAGATTTCTTTTAAAAAAAACAAAACCAAACCCAACAACAACCCTGTGTGGCGTCAGTAATGGAGGTGTTATTTATGCATGCAAGAGTGTACCCACTGAGATGTAATCTCATGCTTGCAGGAGCCTCCACTTGTCAGAGGTGGAATTATAAGAATTAAATATTACATGCGTACAACAAACCCACTCTACAATGAAATATTACCAAGCAGGTGTAAATAATCGATGGGTAAAAAGTACCCCATGGATCAGTCATCCTCAGTGGAGCAAAGAGGAACCGGGGGACCCACTGGGAATGTGTTTGAAAACTGCTGTGACCCTGAGAAAGGTCAGCAGAGCAAGTCTCCCCTGGGCTGATTTTAAAGCAAGGCCCAGCTCACATGGTGCAATAAGTGATTCCTGCCAGTAGGGGGATGTGATTGAGGGCCTTGACAGAGGAGAGGTGATACCCGGAGAGTTTGCCCCAGCAAAGGGAGCAGTGGCAGGATGAGGATCGTGTTCAGGGGTGCTGGTGAGAGTGGAAATTCAACCTGGCCCAGAGCCCAAGGGTAACAGTGTCAGGACGGGATACTTGCTGTGTTGTGACATGAGCTGGGTGAACATTTTTAGCCAAAGTGTTTTCTGGTGAAAAATGCAGATTCGGTGACATCCAAGTGTTTCGCGAATTTGTGTAGATTCCGCCAAATTGTTCGCTTAAAACAAAGAAACGCACAGAAAAAAGTGCAGAGTTTCATTCTGACCTTTCCAAAATCAAACCCGGTTTGAAATTACGTCACTGTGAAATGTCTTTTAAGTGTCTTAAAAAGTCAAAAATGTTTAAAAATGATCAACATAGACATGACATGTCAGATACTCCGGTGATCTAGGCCCCTGTGTAGAACAGAATGCTGTCAAAATGAATGGTGTGTTCAACCTGCAACCAAACATTTTCAGTGTTTTGATTTGCCAAAAATTGAAAAACAAAAATCAGTTTGATCCAAAATTATTTTTTTCCCACTTTTTGAAATTACCAACAAACCAAAAAATCTGTTATTCTCCCAGCTATAGCCATGACTTGGGGAGGAGCTCTGTCTAGTACTTGCCTTTCTGGACAGAAACCCTTTCTCAATAGCCATGCCCAAGTGAGGGGGCAGCGTGGCTCAGCAGACAGTTTAGATTAAGGGGCATGTATTTCTCTGTTGTTCCTACAAGCTATAGAGTATATTAATAGCCCAGCATGGGATGTGCTTGTGAAGATCTTTTACAGGTGACTGAAAAGGGTAACTTCTGGAAATATTCGCCTTTTAGTGCATCTGGTCCCTTCCAAAGGTTTAAGAATATAAGAATGGCCATGCTGGGTCAGGCCAATGGTCTTTCTAGCTTAGTATCCTGTCTTCTGACAGTAGCCAGTGCCAGATGCTTCAGAGGGAATGAACAGAACGGGTCAATTATTGAGTGATCCATCCCCTGTCATCCACTCCCACCTTCTGGCTGTCAGAGGCTTAGGGATACCTGGAGCATGGTGTTGCGTCTCTGACCATCTTGACTAATAGCCATGGATGGACCTATCCTCCAGGAACTTATCTACTTCTTTTTTGAACCCAGTTATGCTTTTGGCCTTCACAACATCCCTGGCAATGAGTTCCACAGGTTGACCGTGTGTAGTATGAAGAAGTACTTCCGTATGTTTGTTTTAAACCTGCTGCCTGTTAATTTTATTGGGTGACCCCTGGTTCTCGTTATGTGAAGGGGTAAATAACACTTCCTTATTTACTGTGTCCACACCAGTCATGATTTTATTCTGTCATATTCCCCCTTAGTTGTCTCTTTTTTAAGATGAACAGTCTCACTTGTCTTAATCTCTCCTCATTTGGAAGCTGTTCCATACCCTTAATCATTTTGTTGCCCTTCTCTGCACCTTTTCCCATTCTAATATATCTTTTTTTTGAGATGGGGTGACCAGATCTGCACGCAGTATTTAAGATGTGGGTGTACCGTGGATTTAGATAGTGGCATTATGATATTCTCTGTCTTATTATCTGTCCCTGTCCTAGTGGTTCCTCACATTCAGTTAGCTTTTTCGATTCGCTCCTCTGAAGTGTTTCTTTCGGCCCTGGGACTAAGGCATCTCTATCAGGGAGGCTTTAGCAGCGTCAGAGAATGGGTGAGTCTAGCACAGGCAGAGAAATCAGACCCATTCAGTTTTAACAAGGAGCTCCTGGAAGCCCCTGTGGCACATCAGTGTTTAAGAGCTGGATTCACCAGACCCTGCTTTGCTGAATTCCCATTCAATGGTGTGTCATGGGCCTTCTCCGCCATTACAAATGGGGTGCTGGCCTTCTCGGAGAGGGGAATGCCCGCTGAGTGATGGGAGTTAAGGGGAACTGCCCATCCAGCAGAAGGTCACGGGATGGGGAGATCGACTGCCATCTTTGACCTTATTCACATCTCTCCCTGTTGAGGTCAGTAGTACCCTAACCTTTTGTGAATCTCCTCAAATGCCCCATTGTTCTGTTGGCACCATTGATTGTGTCTTCCCACGCGCGCGCACACATCCACAAGCATCTTCAGGTGCCGGGGGGACAAGATTAATTGACAGTGTGGAAAAATAACAGAGCCGGTATTGATCATGTGCAGCTCGCTGTGTAATAGGACCTGCTGGTGGAAGATTAATAGCCCTGTGCATTCAGAATCCTCTAGCCACCCCTCCAGCTCCGGCCACAGCAAATCTAACAAACGCCTTTGTCGGTTCAGCAGTGGTTTTAGAAACTGATATAATTAAGATTTTTTTTAAAGATTCAGTTGTCGCAATTTGTACCTGAGACACCACTGGTGTTTAGAGCCTGTACTTCAAACTCAGCAGGGGATGTGGGCTGAGGTATTCAGGAATGCATGCCCTTTAGTGTCTGAGTCTAGTCTATTTATTAATGGGTAAGGGCTTATGAGGAAGCATGGCCTAGTGGTTAGAGTACTAGCCTGGACGTCTGGAGACCCCAGTTCAGTTCTCTCTTCTTATTCATAATGAGGTCCAAAGATCCAAGACATTGGGGTCTCTGCTCAGTGTCATGGATCTGTGGACCTCATCACTCCAAGAAAGGAAAATTTCAGGTATGACACAGAAAAAATATTCCTATTCTGTCACAGATTTCCTGTGTCCTTGGGCAAGTCACCAAGTCTTTCTGTACCTCAGCACCACTTCCCTAGCTCATGGGGGAAGGACAAATGCACTAAAGACCATGTGGCACTCAGAGGATGCCATTATGGGGGCCATGTAATACCCGAGATAGATAGATCCCAGCTATCAAGCTTGAAGGCTGGGTCACATTTGAATGTCCCATTTCAATAATTACAATGAAAGAGGCAGTGTGGCCTCGTGGATAGCTACTGGACTGGGAGTCCAGAGATTATTCCCAGTTCGGACAACTGTTTTCCCAGTTCAGTTAGACTATTCAGTAATATTCCGGGTGACCTTGGGTAAGTCTGACAATGGGCTCATGAGTTTGTGTGGGGCCTTTACATGCTATTGTAATACAATTAGCAATAATAAGCCTAGTTACACTCTGCACCTCTGCCTGTCTCCCAATCCTGGATCTACCCCGAGATTCTTATCCCGTCTTTATCACCACAGTATCTGAGCACTTGCCAGTGGTTCATCTTCTTCTTAGTATATGCGCAACATGCCTCAGGTGACACATGACCAGGCTTCATCACTGAATTTAGTCTGCTGGTTGGATCATTAGCTTCCCCAGCCCGGCCCGGGTACTGACGGGTAATGCAACATGAACGCTGATCCATTAAGTTACGGGACTACTGTCATGTGTAGTTTGTTCTTTCACATATCTCCCTGGTAGGGAGGGGATTGTGGGTTCAGTGGAGTAGTTTGTTTTGGTAGGGTTTTTTGGGGGTGAGGGTGTTAAAATGTGCATACTGCTCTATGTTTATGTTAGAGAAAGCAAGTCGGAGAAGTGTGTCTTGTAGAGGGAAAGGTGGGGTGGTTTTGGATGGCCCTTAGTTCCTGGGCAAGTTCATTCCATAGCCTCAAACTGCCCCCTGGTGCTGTCTCCTGCACGGCTGAGCTGTATCCTTGTGGTAGAGAATTCCAGGATATCTGAGCAACCGCATTGTCGGCCACTCTTGTCATCACAGAGCAGAAGGTGATCTCTTACATAAGCTCACCCTAGGCCACAGAGAGCAATCTGGCAGAGGTTCTAATCCTAGACCTACCTGCCCATTTCTGTAGCACAGCAAGGCTGTTCTACCGAAATGTGCTGGGGAATATATAGCAGCATGACGAATGCTGGTCTGCCTAGGGTTTAACTGGTGAGTCCAGGGGCATTCTACCAGGTGTGCCAGGTACATTGAGCAACATGGCAGGTACCCTTTATTTCGATGTTCCTGATACATTTCACAGGATGGCAGGGACATTTAACCCATGGTGCCTGGTACTCTAACTCCAGCATTAATTAACAGGTAGAGATAGAAGGACAACGGTTAGACTGCTGGTGTGCTGAGACCACTGGCCATCATACTGACCAATATTGTCTCATTGTTTCTTGTATGCTCATCGGTCTGCCTGTATCTATCAGTTGTTTCCTCTTGTAAGCTCCTTGGGCCAGGGACAGTCTTTTGGTTCTGTGTTTGTACAGCCCCTAGGACAATGGGGCCCTGGTCCATGATGGGCTCCTAGGTGTATGGTTATACAAATAAATCATAGTAATATCACCTACAACTGGAATCTGGCCAGGAGTGCTGAAATATTACCCCGTTTTGATTAAATGCTGTATGGGATCGGTAATGACCACACAAGTTTACCTCTTAAAAGAATGCCCTCCTGAGAAGTTGCCACCATGTTTTCAGTCTATATGCTTTGCCCAGACACTGTAGTGATGGTACCTCCAGCTGTACCTCACCCCAGGTGTCATGTGGATGCACGGCTCACACGGACTCAGATGGCTGCAGGACAGCTACTGAATTACAAACCCGCTCACTGCAGTATCTCCATGTTATTTACATCAAGGCTGGGATCTGATCCTGAGAGTGGCGGTGGTTCAGCCTTTTCATTCTCAGAACAGTGTTGCAACGAGATGTCCCTCCCAATGCCTGGCTCTCAAAAGAGCAAATACAGGGTTGTACAGACCACCTGTAATCCATGGACAACCCCACCTCCCTGGCTGGCAGTTCTTTAAATGTCTTCCATCCTTGGTAGATGGCTACGATTTCTGCCCTTTGCATCGGCATGTGGCACCAATAGGAACCTGTTCACCTGGCTGTTAAGATGAATTCCCATGGAGTTGGGAATTCAAGCGCAGGAGATCTGGATGAATGGTGGCCTTATGTGTATGACAAAGAGAGAAACCGTCAGGGAGATGAGCAGGTCAGGGATGTGAAGGAGCGACTTTAAAGAAGGAGAGTGAAGTCGGGGGGCTGGATCCCTTGATGGTGTAAATTGGCCCACTCTGGATTTATGCTGATTTACACCAGCTGAGGATCTGGCCAATGGGTATTGACTCTGGAGAGCATGGCTCAGGATCCTGTTGGGCTAGGTGGCGCACAAACACAGAATACAAAGACAGGCCCTGCCTGTGATGGGGTGTTCACCCCACACCAGCCCTGAAGTGGTGCAGGGGGCTCAGAAGGGGCCAATTAACCTCATAGGCTGCACCTGGAGGAGAGTCAGGGCTGATGGGCTTCATCATCCATCAGAGCTTAACTGAGCAGGGACAGGCTGAGCTGGTGTAAACGGAGAGCGGAGAGCAAGCCAAGGGCTGCCGGAAGGAGCTCTGCAGTCACTCCCTAGAGAGGAGAAGACTTGGCTAGACACGAGGAGGAGTTCTAGGGTGGCTCCACTGTAAACCCAGATGAGGGCCAGAAGCTAGAGAAGAGAGGTAGGAAAGAGCCCAGGGAAACAGCAGCAGGATTGGCGCTAGAACAGATGGTGGTTGCTCGGCATGCGGTCCCTGGGCTGGAATCGGGAGTGGGGGGCAGGTCTGGGTTCCCCTACCAGCCACTGGGGAAGTGACATAGTCCGGGCAGAGGATCAGAAGACGGCCTGAGACAATTTGTCCAGAGGGACTTTGGTACCCCAGAAGGGGAAAACTATAGTGACCTGGCAAGAGGGCCACAGCGGTGAATAGTATACCCCGGGACACTTCCCCAGAGAGTTTATAATCTGGGTATTGACTACCAGAGAGAGTAGATTAACATTGTACTGACATACGCTGTTCAAGATCCCTAAACTATCACTGCTCCTCCCAACAGGGCCAAGCCCCAGCCACACCTCACCAGTGGCCACCGTTCAAGGATAGGCCCTGGCCCATACAAATTAAACTGGCAGCTCTCTGCCAGCAGCGCAGGAGTGGAGAGAACGAAAGGGGAGCGTTACGCTCGCTGCTCTGCAAAACGCAAGGAGGATGGGGAGAGATTTTCTGGAAAAAACAGACTGTGCTAAAAAGGTGGAGGGGAAAAACTAGTTAATGACTAAGAGAAAGGAGAGAAGCAGCAGAACTGTGCTCCAGTTTGCCGCCAGGTTAGAAATATGCTGTAAATGCAGCAATCAATGTCTCTCTGTCGATGACTGCTCTGCGTCCACCCTCCCCACCCACCATATGTTCACAGTGCTTGTGGAACTTGCCATGTCAATAAAGTGATCTGAATTTGAACTTGAGTGGTGTCGAGGGTATGGGTGGAGTTATGAGTGGAGTGAGTTGAAAGAGAAAAGAGGGACTGGAGTAAGAGAGGGAATGAGTGAAAGAAAAAGGGAGAGAAAAGAAGGGATTAGCAGAGGAGGAGAGAGATTGTTTTAAATGAAGGGACATAGAGCATATGCTCTTCTGGCTCCTAGAGGTTACTACTAGGAGACTTGAAGTGCTAAGCAGGGAAAATGTCACACAGCGATCACACATTGTTTTAAGGACAGGCCCCTAGACATGATCCTCATTGGCTGGCATAAGCCATTTCTCCTCCCTGCAATGTCGCTAACGTGCACTTAAGTGCAATAAAATGTTTCGGGCTAATTGAGATTCTGTGCCACAGTCAGGAGACATTTGCTTCAAGTAGCATTTTAATTGTCTACTCCCTAGGCTGGTAACAGAATATTTCACTCCTTGCATTACTCAGGCACACACGAGAGCTCAACCTGTCCCTTTAGGTTTTCTCCTCTCCCTTCTCTAGGTCTATGCTTCCTATCTCTTTAGCTGCGGCGACGCGTTACCTGTGCACACACTTACCTACGTTCACAGCTGGGGAGTGGAAAATCCCACATTTCATGCTGTTTGGATGCAAAGGGGTGGTTTGGCCCATTAGAGAAATAGGGACTGGCTTGGGAGTGGGAGGCTGAATCCAGATTCAAATGCCTCCACAATCTTAATTCTCTCCCTAAACTTTCTATTAAACACAAGGGACCCTCCCCCTGATGCGTGTGCATGTACACACACACACAGACACACAGACACACACACACACACACTCCATCCCGAAACCTCCCAACCATGCTGCAATTACTCCAGCAATGAGAGGGAGCCAGGGTTGGGAGAGGAAGGCCTGATTCTGCTCTCAGTTTAAATGCAATAGAGCTCTCCTGAAGTCAGTAGAGTCACATCCATATAAACCCAGGGTGAGATCAGAATTGGGTCCATAAATTAGCGGGTCAGGCAAGGCACCCTGAGCGGTTAAAACACAGACCCGAACGAGATCATCCACGGTCAAGACAACCATGGAACTTTTTTCTCCCTCCCTTTGAACTGAGTTCTCTTCCCCCTCGTCGCCCACAATTTATTCACCAGAGGCACTCTGCCGGCCAGTCAGTGGAACAGCAAATAACGACATCAAGACAGGCCCCTTGGGATCAGCCAGGCAGCGTGACAGTAGAGCTGAAGCCAGGGTCTGGTTTGTCCCTGTGCTTCGCACCTCCCCCTGTTGTGAAACCCCCTTTCCCAGGAACAGGACACAGTCTGAGAATGAAAGTTACCCAACAGGATACTGCTGCATCTCATCTGGTGGGTCAGGATCAGGCGTGGTATCAATTTTACGTGGGATACCTCCTCCCGCCGGGGACGGTGTACTGACTTGCCCTCTGCATAAAGAAACTGGGATTCTCAAAAATGATCAACCTGGTTAATGGCTCGTTCCTACTCAAAGCGCTTGAGACGAGCTTGAAACAGAGATGCTTAAGGACTCCTGGGTGGGTGAGGACATTAGCTAAGATTGCCAGTGTAGCCACAGAGCTGCCTCCAGCTGGGCTAAGCTTAGCACAGCTCCTGCTGGCCAACTCACAGGGCACTTTGGACTCACGCGGTGGTAACAACGAGATAGTTTGCATTTTCTGTTGCCCATCCTGTGATCTCACACCCCTTTGCCGACATTACTGAACGTAGCCTCATATCTCCCCTCTTCTCCCCCACCCCCACTTGAGGGAAACCTGTATTCTTCTTCTTCCCATTTTGTAGACTAGGCTAGGAAACTGAGGCATAAAGAAAAAAACTTTTCCAGAATCTCACCAGCTATTTCTAGCAGGGCTGGGGAGAGATCCCAAATCTTTTGACTCCCAGCCCTTGTGCCGTAGCTACAAGACCATTCTTCCTCCCGTATACGTGCCTGCAGACCACATAGCTTCAGGTTCAAATCTTGGTTGGGGTAACATGGACAGCAAGCCTTAAAGGGTCCTTAGCTTGCTGGTTAGCCGACAAGACGCCCATAGCAAGGAACCTGTTCTGGCCTCACATCATCCGTTCATCAGACTAACTGGTCCTTCCTGTCTGAATGTTATCTGGTTTTGCTATGTGATTTCTTTTCATTTTTAACCACATCCATTTCACTGTTAACATCAGATGCCATCCATCAGTTCTCTGGCTCCTCAAGCTCCTGGTTCTGACAGGCCTCTCTCTGGGAGACTCTCTATAATCATCCAGTTGGTTAAGAAGAAGGATAATTGGATAGACCAAAATTCTTATCTGTTTCCTCCCTCAGTCTTTGGGAAGGAGTGGTTCCCCAGGTGATAGAGAAGCACATTTCATCTACAGAGATCTTTGAGAGTCCATCTGTCTCTTTGATTTTAGGCCTTGGATGACATACAGGTAAAGGAGGACTGAGGCATTAGCTGTGTGATGGGATGCCCTGAACTGATGAATCTTAGAGTACGTCTACTCTAGAGCTGGAGGTGTAATTTCCAGCTCGGGTGGACTTACCTGTGCTAGCTCTGAACGAGCAAATGTGCTAAAAATAGAAGTGTAACCATGTGTGATGGGCTAGCTGCCTGGGCATGATCCTAGGTACGTGTTAGACATCTAGTCCTCCCACTACTCATTCTGTTACAGCTACACTTCTATTTTTAGTGCACTAGCTCTGATCGATCTAGTGAGGTTATGTCTACCAATCTATTATAGTTCTTTGAGGGAGTTATGACTTTCCCCAGGGTACAATCTAGACTGTTAAACAGCTGTGTCCCCTCAATTCTCCAAACTGGGGTACCTTTTACATTGCTTTGCTGTGAGAGCATCCAATCCTGGCCTTGCTCACACACAGCCTCCAGCATGTACATTACTCCCAGATGAGTTATATGAGTGCTTCTAGCCAGCCACTCTTGAATTGTTTTGCAGAGCAACACCAGCAAATTCCCAGTCCCAGACTTGTCTCCAGAAATGTGCATCTTGTACTGCCCAGCTCTTCTCTTCCGTGCAACACAAGCTCAAGGAAAGTCCGTCATTTCATTGATAGAAAATGATATGCACAAATCTTATCTCAAATGGAAGTTCCCAAGCACTGGTTTAGCTAAAGCAATAAAACAAGTTTATTAGCTACAAAAAAGGTAGATTTAAAGTGATTACAAGTAATGAGGCATAAAAGCCAGAATTGGTTACAAAGAAGCAAAAGGTAAAACACAGCTATCACCTAACTTAACAATTGACAGCAAAAAGGTTTCTCTGACCACATGCTTACAGCAGTATGGCTGGATTCTTTCGGCCAGGATCCCTTTCTCGTCAGTACTGCTTCCTTTGTCTTTCAAACATGGCCGATGCCACGAGTAGAGATGAGGGGAGAGGGGTGATTTGGGGCCTCTGCTCCTCATTTTTATACCTTTTCTGCCTCTTTGAGAATCAGCTCCAGCTGGGATTCAGGTGAGAGCCAGTCTGCATACAGGGGAACCTCCAGCTGCTCCATTGCCGAGATGTAGATTTCTCACTCATACCCTTTTTCCTGCCAAAGAAAGGCTGCTTAACCAGGTGATGGTTCATTGGATTTTGTTGTCACCTGACTGAGCCGTCTTTTTGCCTTTTGTCTCTGAGGAACTGGTTTGTTCCTGCTTTTCTAAACTTTGAGCATGTCTCAGTAAAGTCATACAGTAGAATCTTATAACTTTACCTGCAAGGTTGCCACACCTATTATCCCAGGACAATAATAACCAGCAAATTCTGAGTTTTCAAATGATAGCTCAAAAGGTATACTTTGTACAAAATTTGTCATAAAAAGGAAAGAACATTAGGGTACAGACTGTCACAGGCGTCAGCAAGCATGTGAATTAGGGAGACTCAGTGGATATAGTGTACTTGGACTTTCAGAAAGCCTCTGACAAGGTCCCACACCAAAGGATTTTAAGCAAAATAAGCAGTCATTGGAAAAGAGAACAGGTCCACTCATGGATCAGTAACTGATTAAAAGATAGGAAACAAAGGGTAGGAATAGAAAGTCAGTTTTCACAAAGGAAAGCGGTAAAAATAGCAGGGTTCCCCAAGAATCTGTACTTGGCATGCGCTGTTCAACATATTCATAGATGATCTAGAAAAGGGGGTGAACAGTGCGGTGGCAAAGTTTGTGGATGATACAAAATGTTTCAAGATAGTTAAGTCCAAAGCTGGGTGCAAAGAATTACAAAAGGATCTCATAAAACTGGGTGACTGGGCACCAAAATGGCAGATGAAATTCAGTGTTGAAAAATGCAAAGTAAGGCACATTGGAAAACATAATCCCGACTACACATACAAAATGATGGGTACTAAATTAGCTGTTACCACTCGAGGAATAGATCATTGTGGGTAGTTCTCTCAAAACATCTGCTCAAGGTGCAGTGGCAGGCAAAAAAAGCGAACAGAATGTTAAGAACCATTAGGAAAAGAATAGATAGTAAGACAGAAAATATCATAATGCCACTATATAAATCTATGATATCCCCACAGCCGGAATACTGCGTGCAGTTCTGGTCACCCCCTCTCCCAAAAGGTCTACTGGAATTGGAAAAGGTACAGAGAAGGGCAACAAAAATGATGACGGGTCTGGAACAGCTTCCATGTGAGGAGTGATTTAAAAGACGGGGACTGTTCAGCTGGGAAAAGAGACGACTGAGGGGGATACGATAGAGGTCTATAGAATCATGAGGGGTGAGAAGAAAGTGACTAGGGAAGTCTCGTAACACAAAAACTAGGGGTAACCCAGAGAAATGAACAGGCAGCAGGTTTAAAACAAGCCTGAGTAAGGACTTCTGCACACAGCACACAGTCAACCTGTTGCCATGGGATTTTGTGAAGGCCGGAACTATAACTGGCTTCAGAAAAGAACGAGATGAATTCCTGGAGGATAGGTCCAACCATGGCTACTAGCCAAGATGGTCAGGGATGCAACCCCATGCTCCGGGTGTCCCTAAGCCTCTGATTGCCAGAAGCTGGGGCTGGATGAGAGGGGATGAATCACTCGATGGCGACCTTTTCTGTTCATTCCCTCTGAAGCACTTGGCATTGGCTACTATTCAAAGACAGGATACTGGGTAGATGGACCATTGGTCTGCAGAGCTTGGGTGCAGCCCTTCCTGGTGCTCTCAGGTCACCTTTGGGGACTCTGGGTTTGTCTTCTGCAGCTTCTCAGAGGGCAGTAGTTCAATGGCAACTCCAGTGCCTTAGCTCTTAGCGGACTTCTGAACCTGCTCCCTATCTGCAGCTTGTATAGTAACATATCCCTGCCTCCAAGACCCTGAGTTCAGATTTTTTAATGCACCTTGGGAATTCCCAGGCATGCTGTGAATTGCACCAAGGTTCTAATTTATACGCTCATGCCGGTGTCACTTCTCATGTAGGGCAAGGGGAAGACCTTGTAGCTAGTATTCAAGGTCAGCCTCGGGCTAACGTTTGCACTAGTGGCTGGGTAGTTTCTGTCAAGGTCACTGAAGTCCCATGAGAAAGGTGCAATTTAAAGCTCCCCTCCCTGTAACCGGCATGCCAGATCTTTCTTATCTGCAGCTCTCCCTTTCAGCTAGCAGAGTGCAGTGCATCACCGCTGCAATACCAATAAGCCAGGCAGCTGCAATATTGCTATGTAGCCTTTGCCGTGGTGTTTGTTTCAAATATCAAAGGCATCCTCTCAGAGTGTCCCACCTCTTCCAAAATCATCTCTCTCATCAGAGGCAGGTCATTTCTGCACTGACATGTCGTGAGAAATGCACTGAACGTTCTTTCTTGTCAGATCAGCTCTGGGTGGTGGTGGAGGAATTGGATTAGAATTCAGGCCACTGCACCAGGAGTCAAGAAACACAGTTCGGGAGGTGTCAGGGACTGGAAGGGAGAAGCAGAGGCTGTGGGAATGGGTGATGCAGTACTCCTCTTGCTAAAATCAGGAGCTTTAATCAATAGAGAGCGAGGCGAGAATAGGGAGAGGAGGTTTGTTTAGCGTCTGAATTTCAGCAGCTCTGCTCCCATCTGGGAGGCAATACCATGTGTGTAAGATTCATCCCATTGCTACAGCAATGGCAGGTGATTGCATATAGAACATTACCTCCAGCTCCAAAGCCATCACCCCGTCAGCCCTCCACACCTCCTCCCACTGCTCCTTACCCTGCATCCAGCCACCAGCTGTAATCCCCTGCAGCACCCAAAAACCACCCTCAGTTTCTTACACTGGCCCCAAAGGTTTGTGGGGTTTGGATGTGTCGGGACAAGAAACTGCGGGTGGTTTCTGGGTGCGGGATGGGAATAGTCTGAGAGTCGCTTGCCTCTAGATTGCTTGAGAGCGGACTGAGACATGGACTCTCCAGGTGCAGTTTATGTATAATCCAAGGACCATAGCCCAGTCATGGGGACAAGGGGATGCAGTTCCGGAATATACAGTGACCACAGGTCAGGTTCCTGTGCCTAACCGGGCCTGAACTGCACGCTTAGGCCTGGTCCCGATCTGAACAGGTCCAAGGCTCTTTGGAGCTGAGACTTGGGTTCAAGACCTGCTCTACCCCTACCGCCAAGAAGAGCAGATGTTAACTCCTAAGCACAAAACACAGATTTGTTGACCTGTTGCATAAGTGCCTGTGATCGGAGCTATGTGCAGTATGAAGTAGCTACATGCATCTGCCCATTGACATGTGTGGACAGTAGATGCCCACTCTTCTTTGCGCTGATATACTTAGCGGGGTTTTTATCCAGTGCTGAGAAACTCATCCTTTGCTACACGCAAAGTAGCTACTGCTTAGCCACGTTCAAGCTGCCTCCCCTAATGCCACTCTCTGCTCCTTCCAATCTTGGTCCATTTTGGAAGCTGAAGGAAAAACAAACCGTGCCGTCATTTCTAATTACCCGGTAAAATAATGACTTGCTGTTTTCTTAATGAGAAGCGCTTGAAATGGATCAATATTTCTAGGGAATTATTAAATTACTTAACAAAAGCATGACAGCTGTTTATACAGAAAGAGAAATGATGGGGCCTAAATCATCCCAGCCACTTAATGTGAGTGGAGGTGTGTGTGTATGGGGAGGGGGTTCAAACTGGGCAGAATGCCCTCTAGAGGTTGTGAAGGCGCATAGCTGCCTCTTGGCGTTACTCACAACTCCTTTGAGCTCCTCAGAAGCCACTCTGTGGGTGCGTCTGGGGGAATCGGGTTCAGTGGGGTGTTGGATAAAGGCCTAGAGACAGGAGATGGGGGGCAGAGGTAGGGACTGCATCTGTGGTTATAGCCATGCAGTTCTCCTGCTGGGCATTAATCCCTTTTCCAGTGGCACTGACTCCCAAGGAGTCCCCATCCCCAGCAGCCCAGGGGAACTCAACCCTTGACACGTCCTGGCTGTACTGTTGGGAGGGGAGACCGGCAGGGCAACGAGGATTCTCTGCCTGTGGATTTTCTTCCGTGTCATTCCTGGGGGTGTGTTGGGTTGGGAAGCCATGGCCCCTGGCCACTGGGTACTTGGCTTAGAACCCTCCCATCTGAAGGGACAGTCTCCTCGGACCTCGGTGAGTTGCCCCTAGTGGTGTTTGTCAGCCCATCTCCATTACTTCACATAATTAATTGATACCTAAATGATTAATAATTATGATTATTAATTGATTATTATGATTGGTAATAGATTATTATTAATAATTATTATGATTATTAGTTTGTTATCTATATTAATCATTATTAATAATCATTAATTGACCATTGTGATTAATAATCATTAATTGATACGTAAATGATTAACAATAATAATAATGAATGCTAGACATTTATAAAGTGGTTTGAATCTCTCTCTCTCTCCCTGGTATTTGCCAGTCACCGTACCATTTAGGCACTGCACTGCCATAACGTCTATTGTAAGCTCTTGGGATTAGAACTGTGCCTTGCTATTGTGTCTATACAGTGCCTGATCTCAATGGGGGCTGCTAGGTACAAGTGGAATACTAATGTTAAATAGTAATAACAACAAGAGATTATATAAAGGGCTGTATAAGCGAGTCTGATTTAGCTGACGTTGTGAGAACGAATGAATGGGCTGGCTGGCCAAAGTTCCTGTAACCTGCTGGAGTCACATCAATGATCATCATCTTTTGGGGATTTGGAAGGGACATACTGGAGCTGAATGAAGAGCAGGGGGTAAAAGCGGCAAAGAGTCCCGTGGCACCTTATAGACTAACAGACGTATTGGAGCATAATCTTTTGTTTTGCCACTATGTGTGATGTCAATGAGAAAAATTATCTTTGGTTCATGTTGCCTGTAACCCTAATCACTCTAACTTGGTGGCCTGTGAGGAATGATGGTGGACAAGTGTCCATGTCACAAATAACTACCATGACCATTGCCAACACATTTCTATTCAACCCCCTCACCTCCTCTACCCTGCCCCAGCCCTGATTCCTGCAGGGTGTCTGGTAGGACCATGAATGAACCTATTGCCACACCACACAGAGCCCAGTCCTACACACATCAGCAGATGGGAAGAACTGCGCATTCAGGTTGCTAAACTGGGTTTAACCTTGGTTAATGCTCCAACACTTCGCAATTAACACACAGGAAAGCACAGACGGGCTGAGTCTAGAAAACAAAACGATGACTGCGCCAATTGACGCTAAACAGGGAAAGACAGAGAAGATCAAAGAATCAAAGACAGCCCTGTGGGCAGATGCCCCCAGGACTTGGGCTGCCCGGGGTCTTGTCTCCTAATAGGTGGCATTGCTGCAACAGTCATCACAGGGAAGTAGAGAGATCACAGCCGGCCCTGCAGCTGATCTGTTAAGAGAGCAACTGGCAAAAGGATCTGAGAAGCTAAGGAGGCTGATTAGCAGGGCTTAATATCCTTCTGCTAGGCTGCAGTGACTCTCCCTACATGGAGATGAAGGCATGCATTTCCCTGCAGGTCATGCTAACATATAGGGGAGAAAGTTGGTTTTATACTCTACAAAAATCTTCACTGAAATGTGACCAATGCATTGACTGCTGCAGAGACTGTAGAAGCCATATACTTCAGGAGTGAGTGGGTGATGTTCTGGGGCCTGTGATGTGTAGGAGGACAGACTAGAACAGATGATTGTGATGGTACCTTCCAGCCTTAAAGTCTGAATCTATGATAGATTTCACTTCAGCCCCATTGAAGAGCAGCCATCTCTTGGGTGGGACCCGGCATCTTTTGAACAGTGCCCAGCAACAGCATGCAAGATCTGGCAAATGATATGTAGAAGAATACTGTGGCCAGCTGAGACTTCAGGGGAATAGAGCAATGGGGTATTTAATGTCCAGAAGCATCTGGGACTTCAGTTTTACCCCTTAGTGGAAAGACTGCAGCTCCAGTCAAACAGTCCCTGCCAGCAAAACAGTGTACCATCAGCATCGGTGTTAGGAATGGAAACCTACCGCACTTTGGGGGAAGGTCTTCAAAAATGCCCAACTCTGCTCCCATTGCAGTTAATGGTAAAACTCCCCACCAACAGGGCTTAATTGAACTTTGTTGTTGTTAATTATTTGAATTACAGTGGTACATAGAGGTCTCAGCCAAGATCAGGGCCCGCATGTGCTAGGCACTGTACGATCAGATAGTGAGAGACAGTCCTGGCCCAGAAGAGCTTACAATCTAA
Source organism: Chelonia mydas (assembly GCF_015237465.2). Lineage (NCBI taxonomy): Eukaryota > Metazoa > Chordata > Testudines > Cheloniidae > Chelonia > Chelonia mydas. The sequence goes on along the minus strand of NC_057850.1, from coordinate 6,827,926 downwards.
AGAGACCAAGGGTGGGAGGAGATCAAGAGCCACAAAGAGAGGAAGTGACTTGCCAAAGATCACACATCAAGTCAGTGCTGGAGCTGGGTCTCCTGACCCTCAGTCTGGTGCCAAATCTGTACCCAGTGGGCCCTTTTCTGCCTGGAAAAGGAGGCCCACGACTGATCAGGATGAGAGTGTCCAGGTAGAATGCCACACAACTTGGCACACACCTTGCCTGCACTGTCCCTGACTCAAAGATGCTGCCCATCCCTCTGTGTTCATGTGAGCTGAACCCCCTCAAGGAAAAACACTAGTGATGGGCCCAGGGATGAGCCAGTAACGCCAGCCTCTGCCCGTCGAGGCAGCTGTGATCAGTAGTTTCCTCTGCATGATGGAATGCAGCTGACAGGTCTAGGAGGGAGAAGACACTGAGGGGAGAGGTGCTGACTGACAGCTTGCTTGTTTGCAAATGTTCCTCAGAGGTGCACACATGCAGAGTGCTTTTGTGTGGTTTTCAACCGCTTTAGTTCCCCTTACAGGCAAAATCCTGATTACTGACATCCCTGTGTGAAGTGAGCTTGACTTCATGTACCAAAATGTCATTAAATGTTTGGCTTCATAACTACAATGCAGCTGCCCTGAACATTGCTCTGAAGCTAGCGTTCCTGATGCATCTAGACGGCTGCTTCATGGTTTTTCATGGAAACGGGGGAAAAGTTAATAGTTTTACCATCTCAGCAAGTGGGATCTATGTAGCTCTGTCTCTCTAAGGATAAAGGTGATTAGAGCAGGGGCCTGGGAATCGGACTCCTGGGTTCTCCTCACAACTCTTTCACTGTGTGACACTAGGTCACTTAACCCTCTGTGCTTTACTTATCCACTCTGTAAAATGGGGTGATTAATATCTACATATGTCAGAGGGGTGGTATGAAGCGTCAATAATAAAGAGGACGGATGCTCTAGTGGTGAAGTTACTAGCTATGATTTGGAAGACCTGGGTTCAAATCCTTGATCTGTCACAGACTTTCTGTGTGACTGTAGGCAAGTCACTTAGCCTCTTCAGGTGTGTCTACATTGCAGATGGGGACAAGCTTCCCAGCCTGGGTAGACTGACTTGAGCTAGCAAGCTAAAAAGAGCAGGGTGGATGCTGCAGCTTGGCTCTCAGGAGTCAGGTGGCCTTGAAAGCCCCATCCACACTTGTGTTTTTAGCACTCTAGCTTGAGCCCTGCTAGCATGACTCTGTCTGCCTGGGCTGGGACACTTGCTCCCAGCTGCTATGTAGACATACATGCTGTGTCTCATTTCCCCATCTGTACAATGGCAATATTAGCATTGCCCTTTACAGGGGTATTGTCAGGATAAAGACATTAAAGATTATGAGGCAGTCAGATACCACGGTGATGGCAGTCAGATAAGTACCTAAGAGAGAACTAACAAAATTGCAATTAACAGGTGCTCTACAAGGACCGAGTATTATATAATTATATTTTGCACATCTAAGAGTTTATCTTATCCAACGATCCGACAGTGCTTGAAATAGGAAGATAAGAATTACTGCTCCTGTTTTGTAGGTGGGGAAAGTGAAGCACCAAAGCATAGAGTTGGTTGAAAATGACAATGATATTTTGGTAACATTTTTGTCCTTTTATTTCGGCCCAAATTTTGATTTAAAATACTGTTGGAGTTTTAGATTTGGGAAGGTTTTGACCGGCTCAAGTTACGTGGCTATATTTTAATGTATGTCTTTAGTTATCTCCATAAATAATTTGAAGAAGCAAGGTATTATAGAAACCCACATCTTATGCACTGAAGTCAAGGGTGGGAAGACTCACTGGATCGTCTAGTCCTTCCCTTGTAGCGAATGATGGATTTTTCTTTTCAGCTGTGTCCTTTGATGCTTTGTCTGCTCTACTTTGAAATAACTTAAGCAATGAGGCTTCTACCACTTTCCTAAGGAGACTATTCCACAGTCTTATCTGATCTCACATTCCAGATTAATGTTCCTTTTCTCATTTTCCCCCATTATTCCTACCACCTCATAAATAGGCTTGAAGGATTAGATTTGTATCGGTAAATGTCAGTAAAAGTCAATTTCACTGTATGCACAGAAACCCACAAAAATATTTCCATAGATAATCAAAATTTATAGATAGGCAAAGTAAGAAAAGTACTGCTTGAGAACGTATTAGGTTTGATTTAAGGACATTTATTTTGTATATCTTGCCATGTGATGTTGAAATTTTGTGTTTTAATGCCTATAAAGCTTTAACTTTTTAAATCTCAATATCTACTGTCATAAAATAATGATTGTCTGAGCCTCCCCCCCCAGCGCCTGACCCCCCCCCCCATAATTTCTCACAACTGACAACTGTGAAAATGTAAATAGAAAACAATTGGAAAAAATGTTTACAAACCACAATTCTGTGCGACTGTGAACATTTAAATAGATAAAAATTGGGGAAAAAACCCCACTTAAAATAAAGAACATAAGAATGGCCATACTGGATCAGACCAAAGGTCCATCCAGCCCAGTATCCTGTCTACTGACTGTGGCCAATGCCAGGTGCCCCAGAGGGAGTGAACCTAACAGGTAATGATCAGTGATCTCTCTCCTGCCATCCATCTCCACCCTCTGACAAACAGAGGCTAGGGACACCATTCCTTACTCATCCTGGCTAATAGCCATTAATGGACTTAGCCTTCATGAATTTATCCAGTTCTCTTTTAACCCCTGTTATAGTCCTAAACATCGATATTATCCATAGAAATTATTTAAAAAATCAAGTTCTGCCAAACCTACTCATAAATAATCCCTCTTCTTCCCTGCTGCTTCAGTTGCATGGATTCAGTGTCCCATGAAATAAACATGGCTTTATACTTGGTCTGAGTTTCCTTGAAAGCAAAGCTCTATGGCCCCAATTCAGCAGCCTGGCCCTATTAAGTGATTTGCAGAGTAGAGATGACCGTAAGCATGGTTTTAAATGTTTCATTGAATTGGACCCTGTTGGCCTTATATAAAGTTGATGGAATCAACATTTGCTCAGCAGCTTTGAAAGTCAGGCAATTTATTCAGGTACCTAAATGTGGATTTTGGCACCCACGTCTGAATATTGGCTTTGACCTCTTTGTGTCACCATTATCCCATATGTAAAACAGGGTAATAACGATAATACAGTCACAAGTCGTCGACCACCGAAGAGTTTACGGTTATCACTTATCAGATGCAGTGGCCAGTGGGAACTTCGCAGTGACAGCAGAGATAGATCTCATACCTCCTGCTCAGAAAAACACCTAACACTCGACCTGAAGGAGAATCTCCATTAGCAGTGCAGGACTGACAACAACACTGTTCAACAGTGGAGATTCTATCCAGTAGAAGTCAGTAGTGACAGACATATACGAGCTAGTTCCTTACAACACTCACTTGATTTGCAGGGGAAGCTTACGTTGTGTAAAACATTCATGTTCATAAAGTGCTTTGAGATCCTCAGAATGAAGATGCAAACTATTATTATTTAGCACCAAGTGGCACCGCTTGGATGGCCGTGAGTTGAAAAGACATGGACTATTTTATGTCAACTCCTCGCCATTCCTGTTAGAAAGCATGCATTAAAAGCCTGTCTTGGCATGCTCCGTTAGGCAGTTCCATAAATACCTCCAGCGGAAGAAATCTGTTGAATGTTAATAATAATAAAAAGGCATGCTATTCAGAGGAAATGCTGACATAAAACGATCCCCAAGTGGTTTTCATGACAATGCCCTTGCTAGTCACCCAGTTCAGAGTGCTGACCTTCAAACCAATGGAGGCCAATTAAACGAGGTAATGGTTTTCTCCTTCATTGTCATTGTCTTCTGTGGCTTTGTTCTAAAGGGCATTCAGGAGCCAAGCTCACAAAAGGGGAAGTAATAATAATAATAATAATAATAATAGTAAAACAAACAAACAAAAATAAATCAACTCACATCCCAAGGTTTTGATCTGCCGGTCGAGTCAGTTCATTATTTCAACCTCTAGGCTTCTGTCTAATAGACAGCAGCCATTCATCTGAAAGCAGCCGCAGAGCAATGGGTGGTGGTAGGGAACAAAAAAAAAGAAAAAAAGGTTTAGTTTTCCTAATTTAGAGCCAACCGGGCATGATTAACATTAATGCAAGCTATGTGCCGCCTCTGACCTCTGCTTAAATATTCAGGAATCACAAAGGGCTTTGGGAGAGAGGGAGTAATGAGGGCAATTAGTGGGAAATGAGTTGTGAGAGAGAGACATTACAGACTGAGGTCCGAGGGGGGACAGGGGAAAGGTTGGCTGGAAGGAAACATTAGCGAGGAGATGTCCGCAGCATTTCATGTGTGTCTGGGATGAACGCCAGAGTTCAGAGCCAGATGTAAACTTTCCCAAGGGTCCCAATGTTCAACACTTTAATAGGGCTAGAAGGTGGGTGAGGTAACATCTTTTACTGGACCAACTTCTGTTCCTGTTGTTCAGATCCTGAAGAAGAGCTCCGTGCAGCTCGAAAGCTTGTCTCTTTCCCCAACAAAAGTTGGTCCAATCAAAGGTATCGCTTGTCTCGCTAATATCCTGGGACCGACATGGCTACAGCAACCCAGCAACCGATTTTCCCGGAAGGGAGGTGATTGGTTAGTGAGACCGTTTCTAGATACTGTGTCCAGTTCTGGTGTCCACACGTCAGAAAGGGTGTTGACAAATTGGAAAGGGTTCAGAAAAGAGCTACAAGCATGGGTCAAGGTCTGGGAAACATGCCTGACGTTGAGAGACTGAAAAAGCTCAATCCAGTTAGTTCATCCAACAGTGTCCGGAATGATGACTTGCTTCAGCACCCGCCCAGACTCCAGGCAGCCCGGGAGCACAGCTGAGCCATAGCAGGGCCGCCTGACTGTCCTCCCCGCCTGGCTGGCCGAGGACGTCAGCAAATCTGCTCGTAAACCCAACGGCAGCAATTGATCTCTGGCTGCTCTGTGCGTATGCCCCCGGCTGCCATCCTGCCTTGTTCCCAGCCTTGGTCTTACCCTGTCCCCGTCCCCATCCGCTCCAGCTCTACTTCCCTGTGTTTTTCCTGACTTTGGCCCTCACCCCTGGCTTCAATCCTGACTCTGACCCATTGGCTCCAGAATCCGAATCCTGCTCCGACACTAGGCCTGACCACCCATGTCCTGGTTTGTGACAAAGGGAAGGTTAAGTGGGGACTTGATCATGGTCTAGAAGTAGCTACATGGGAAAGAGATTTCTGACATTAGATGGCTCTTTATTCTAGCAGCAAAACAGCATAACATCGAATGGTTGGAGGTGGAAACGAAACAAATTCAGATTAGGAATAAGATGCACATTGTTAATAGTGAGGGTAATTAACCACTGGAACGGAATACCTAGGGATGTGGTGGTGGATTCTCCATCACGCGGGTTTTTCAAATCAAGGCTAGACGTCTTTCTAAAAGATCTGCTCTAGCTCAAACAGAAGTTATGGGCTTGATGCTGGGATTACTGAGAGATGTTCTGTGGCCTATGGGATGCAGGAGCTCAGGCTGGATGATCGTGATGGTCTCCTCTGGCCTTGAAGTCTATGAACCTAGTAAGGAAGGATGGTGTTGTGGTTCAGGGATTGGCTTAACCTCATACCTCCCATGTGACTCGGGCAAGTCACTTCATCTGTCCGGTGCCTCAGGTTCTGTGTAGAATGGCGACAGTAGCACTTCCCTATCTCCAAGGGGTGTTGTGAAGATAAAAGCTATTAATGATTGTGAGGTGCTCTGGTACTCTGGTGATGAGGGCCACATGGGTACCTAGGTAGATAATGTACAGATCTCTAAGCACTGCGTGACTGTACGTGGTCACTGCACCTTTAAAACATGAAACACATTGGGATGCCCAGTTCAGAAGAGACCTGTCAACTGGAAGTAGCTGCAGCTGGTGCTGGTGGGAATCTGAATGCCCAAATGAAGTGGGGCTGGATGTGGCTTGTAAACAAAGACTGTCTCACTGTGTTGACTGGATTGTTTTGGTTTCTTTAATGCCTTGCTGTTGTTGTCTGTATCCAATTAAAATAATTGTCATTAAATTAAAAGGCACGATTGACTGATTAGATTTTGGGAGATGTAACAGCTGCCAGCTGTGAAGTTTATCTCTGGATCTTGATGTGAATTGCCTCAAAAGTTCAAGCAGTGACCTGATGTCTTATTTCCGTTCACCGGCATCTTCACACAGGGGGAAACTGCCATGCATGGCGTTGTGAGTTCAGTATAACTATCCCAAAGACCTCTACAGTTTAATGACAGAGTTCCAGGAGGAAGTAGGCCCGCCTAGCACTAAAACCAATTGAGTGTCATAAATTGAGCTGGGTGAATTTTTTTCAGTGAATAATTTATTCACTGAAAAATGCAGTTTCAGGTCAACCAAATGGTTCACAAATTCGGATCGAATTAGGTGAATAGTTTTGGCTGAAAAAGATGTGGGGGGGGGGGGGGCAAAATTCCAAAAAAGAACTCCCCCCAAATGGGCGAAAAAAATCCCCCAAATGAAACAAAATGTTTTGTTCAACTTGAAACTATTTTTTTCCCGATTTTTTGTTTCAGCCGCTGACCCCCCAAAAATGAATTTGCCTAGCTCTAATCATAAGTGATCCTCATAACAGCTGGTTTTAAATAGAATGAGGAGGATCCAAATGCTCTTTACAGAGTGATTAAAGGCCAATAGTGGGTTGTATTCACAAGATCATTCAGAATGTTCCTGTTGCCAGCTGTTTCACGTTTTGTAGTATGTAGCCTCGTGAAATGTACGTGCTGGATCGGGATCATTCTGTCGGAGAAAACCAGAGCCATTTCTGAGCAAAACTGTGCGTGTGATGACTGCCATTTCTGAGTTATGAATGCAGGGTTGAACTGGGGACCTCCAGAGCTAAAAGCATGAGCTGCCATGACTTGGATTGAAGGACTAAGGGCCAGGTTTTTAAAGGCATTTAGGTGCCTATAGAAGCAGACAGGCCTCCTAGTGAGATTTGCAAAGGCGCCTAAACAGTTAGTCACCTAACCCCCATCAAAGTCAATACCTTTGAAAATCTGACCCTAAATCTCCTCAAATCAGCCATAACAGACTCCTTTTCTCTGTGGATTGAGGACAGAGGGCCACGCATGACCCACACTGATCAGTGGGTTACATTTGCACTGGGAGAACTGGTGAAATGGGGTTCAGTGGGAAAAAGGGATCATCTGCATGGAGTCCCATTGACTTCAAGGGGATTCTGCATGGCCAAAAGGGTCTGGCCATGTGGATCACTTTGCAGCCCTGGGTGCTAATTTTAGACCTATTGCTATGCGTGGAGAGTGAGAAGGTTTACAACAGTAAGATCATATGGCAAATCAGTTTAGGCATGTGCATATCTTGGTGGAGATGGTATAAATACTTAGATATTTAGGAACTTCCTTCACCTCTCCTGGTTGGAGCCCAGAAGTGCAAAGGAAGCTGGGAAATACAGGATGGGGGTGGAGTGCAATACAAGTTATCCATTTTTTTTTCACCCCTGAAAAAGAGGCTTGCTTCCTGTTGTAAGGTTGAGAACACGGCAGTTCTTATTTTATCTGAACCAGTTCAGCCGTTTTAGCGGTGCACAAAGGGTTAAGAAACCAGGTGTCTGAAAGAAGACGCTAGTTAGAAGGAATCTCATTCCCACGGCCAGATACTGGGGAGATTCTATTAATTAATTAGAGTAAGCAGGAGCATTGAAGCCAGACTCACTTTATAGTTTTTATGGTTTTTAATGCTACCATAATGGATTGCATCGTAAAATGCAGGCCTGTTTCAATAACCCGTCGTGAAGGAGGGGGCCCTTTGATTGGCAATCGGTTTGGATGACAGAAGTGTATTTTGTTTAGCACACTGATATGAAATTACCTTTTGATGCATTTGAGCAATTATGCATTTTGCTTAACAGTGAATCGAAAAGTGTCTCAGATGAATTAATCACTGACCTAACAATGGCTGCATGGTGCCTGCCTTTGCCGCTCCCCCCCCTACTTCAACTCAACAAGGGGAGGGGAAAAAATCCTTCTGATAGTGTGTGCAAAGACTTTATTAGCCCTTGTCTGGTTAAATGTGTCTGGTTACAGATATCCTATTGATCAGCTTGAGCAAGACATCAGGGTACCTGCCAGTCTATCACTAGCCTTTGACATGCTGGAAACACAATCCGTCTCCCATGAGGAAACGGAAGAGACAAGCCTTCCCATTAACGCACAGCATTAAGAATGACACTGGCAGGGAAAGTGACTTTCAAGGGAAAGAAAATCTCCTTGAAGGTCAAATGCAAGCAATCTGCTATGGGCCAGTAACAACCTACCCATCCCACTGCTGAGACTATTACAAACCGTCTGACAGACAGGGTCATTATCCTGGAGTTACATCCTATAGGTTCTTATGCCGCACTCATCACCATAGTGCCTGAGCACCTTCCAGCAGTGCATTAAGCAATGAGGCCAACATCTGCCATGTGCTTGTTCTCTGCTAGTATTATTTGCCATGATTGCAGCAATTCAGAGCACAGGTGACCCGGGGGGTCATATTTATGGAGGCGTAGCAAAACAGTGATTATGTGTTGTTATAATGCCTGATTTGAAGCCCATTGAACCCAAGTGAAAGATTCCCATAGATTTCAATCAGGCCCAGAGTGAAAGAATTCCTGGTAAAAATCTAAACACAGTTGTTTAACACGCTGATGCAGAAAAACTGGAGGGGGGTCGGAGAGAGCATCTAAAAAATATTGCTCTTATTCAGCTGGGGAGCAGCTTGGGGCAGGGATGATCTGTTTTATGCTTTGTACTGCTCTAGGCATGCTGCGAGAACATGGGAAATGACGGCCCGAGGGCTGGAAGGCATGACTTATTAGGAAAGAAGAATGAAATATGCGTCTCGTGTGTGATAGTTAAAGAGGGACATGATAATCCCCGTGAAGGAGATGGGGGGGGTGGTTATTTGGCGTAGAAGGAGACTGGGATGAAATTAAAAAAGAAAAGAAAATGTTCCCTGAATATCAGTAACAGTGAGAGATGTCAGCCTGCAGAATAGTCTCTCAAAGGAGGCGAATGAACCCCTTCCCTGAAGACTTAAAGCTAGTCTGGATAAAGCACAGGAAAATAGGAACTGGGATCCATAAACCCTAGGTGCAATTCCTAGCTCTGCCACAGACTCACTGTATGATGTTGAGTCAGTCACTTAACCTCCCTGTGCAGCATTTTCCCAGTTGTAAAACAGGGTAATAATAATATTCCCTTTCTCTCCCTCTTTGCCTGCTGTCTTGTCCGTCTAGAATGTAAGCTTCTCAGCTCAGGCACTGTCTGACTGTGTCCGGTACTGCACCGAGAATAACGCAGCCCTGATCTCGGTTGGGAGCTGTCGGAGCTATTGCAATGTAAATTACAACAGTACAGGGAAGAATCCTGCAGTGGCTTGTGGGACAATGGGCTGGATGAATCACAGGCTCAGTTGCTTCTCTGGTTTCTGTAGTTCCGTGAAAGAATTAAAAACAATTTTTCCTCTATTTGATTTTTTTTTTTAAAAATCTAAATTAAGCAAATGAGCTCATTATCTTTTGTTTGTGCCTGAGTGCCACCCGGTCGCTATGCTTTTTCCCCAGCTGACGCCAACCCGACCTGTGCCAGCTTCAGATAACTAGAGAGAGAGAGCAGCAGAATAGACAAACACATGGAAACAGACACCGATTTAATGAAGGTCGACCCCTGTTTTAGCTGTGTGTTCAGGAGAACAATGGGGGATGAGAAAACCGCTCAGAGGGGGGCCCACAACTGTTAGTGGTATCCAGGTTTGAAACAGCAAGCACAGATGCCCTGTCTCTGACTTGTTAAATACACCAAATAGGAAGCAAACTGATTACCAGGGGAGGCAGGAGATTCTCCATCCCTTGAAGTGTCTAAATCGGGCCTGGATGTCTTTCCAAACAGAAACTCCAGTTCAGCCACAAGTTGCTGGGATTGATGCAGAGATTAGTGAGTTCAGTTATCTGGGCTGTGTTATGCAGCAGGTCAGAGCAGACGATCATAAGGGTCCCTTCCGGCTTTTAAAATCTGTGACTGTAACACAGACGGCATTGATTCTTGGGCAGCCTAATGGTGAGGCTAATGCTGGAGTGGGTCATGAAGCCTGAACTGCCCGTGTGCCCCTAGAAGGAATAACCCCACAGTGATGAGTTTTACATCCGTTGGCATGGGAGAAGGAACATTGTCATGGGCTGCAGTATTCTGTGGATAAGTGGAGCACTTCTGACTCCAGCACTAAGCATGCTTCCAAGGGAGAGTCAAACAGCTCCCTCGATCACCTCCAAATGGGTCATGCTCGGGTTGAAAACACTCCTTATTTACTGGCTTTCCATTGGATTGTAAAACCCTGCTGGGGGCCAGTCATTACCCCAGCCCCTTTCTCTCTAAATACAGGTTTCAGAGTAGCGGCCGTGTTAGTCTGTATTTGCTAAAAGAAAAGGAGGACTTGTGGCACCTTAGAGACTAACAAATTTATTTGAGCATAAGCTTTCGTGAGCTACAGCTCACTTCATTGGATGCATCCGATGAAGTGAGCTGTAGCTCACGAAAGCTTATGCTCAAATAAATTTGTTAGTCTCTAAGGTGCCACAAGTCCTCCTTTTCTTTTCTCTCTAAAGTGAATGTGGGTACAGAAGTGTTTGCATGTCCCGCTGCAGTGACTGGGAGGGAACATTTCTGATGGGTTTCAGAGAGAATGGCACCTCGAATACAACAGAGTTGGTGAACGAGGGTGGTGGGCAAATGTGTTTCCGTGTGTGTGTGAGAGAGAGAGAGAGAGAGAGCAGCGCTGCCTCCTGCTGGAGGGAATCGGGGCTCTGTGTGTGTGTGGAAAAAGAGATGAAGCCCTTGATGCAGGGTCCATGTGTGTCAAACCCCATGGGCAGATTTTGGATAATCCATCCCAGGTGGTGCAATGGAAAGAATTGCTCCTGAGGATTCTCTGCATGGGGCAAGGTTCACAGTGATGCTTTCGCGGTGTCCAGAAAGGGGAGATGCACTCCATCAGGAGGGGGAGCTCTCATCATGACCCAAATCAAGGAAGTGGGGGAGCTTTTTGGCAATGGAACTGCAGCCCTCCACCCCACCCCTGTACTATACTCCCTCCCTGCGCCCTACGTCAGTTCTAATCCCGCTTTATTGGAAAGCTCAGCAGTGGATGCTACTTGGTGGCCTTTAGGGTCTGCTGTAGAATTTCCTACGTCTCCTCCTTGCCTACTGCTTCTTCCCCACCACCCAAAAATGCTGACACTGATGGTGCTTTTTCTGGGTTTTGCTTAGGTGGCTGGAACCCTTGGTCCGCTTGGGGAGACTGTACTCGAGACTGTGGGGGTGGTCTCCAAACACGCACCCGAACCTGCCAGCCCATTCCCGAGGAAGGCCTTATCTGCGAAGGAGTACTGGAGGAAGGAAGACTGTGCAATAGAAAAGCATGCAATAGTAAGTGGGGCATGTTCCAATGCACGGGGGCGAGCCATCCGGTCTCATAATCATAGTCTGTCGCAGTCAGTAATGAAGGTGTTTCAGACACAGGGTGAAATTGTTCAAAGACTGCATCTGACTAACAGTGCATGCTAACGTGCCAAGGAAATGTGATGCCGGGGTGTGCAAAATGCACATGTTCATAGCCCTGCCATTGCCTACGCAACCATCTTTCACATAACTTGCCTTTCTGTGACTCAGTTTCCCCATCTGTAAAAGTTCCTCCTCCTTTGTAAAGCACTTTGAGAATTTACAGATAAGAAATGCCCAGCAATACTGATAAACAGAGCAAAACCTGGTTTCTAGACTAGTGGATAGACAGGGCAGGAATTTCAGAAAGGCAGATCTCTGTAGGGACTAGAATCCTCTCTGTACACACTGTCCCTTAGGGTCTGTCTACATGAACACAAAGCCCGGGCTTTGACTCAAGTTGGAGCCGAAGGCCCCTTTCCGTCCACATACAAATCAGTCTGACTCAAGTCAGCAAGCTTGCAGGACCGGGGTCCTAGGATCCTGCTAGGGGGGCAGGTCAGAGCCCGAGTTCTGCTGTGACTGAGGTCTAAACCCTGTCATTTTGCAATGTGGACACAGCCAAGCTGCAGGTCTGCAGGTCAGAAGGTCTGCATTGTGCAGGATGGACATGTCAGCATGGCTATGAGACCTGGGTTCGGCAATTGTAAGCCCTGGTTTGCAATGCAACGTGGATGCTCAAGCATGGAGCCCAGGACCCACAGACCCATATTTACAGTGCAGTGTAGACATATTAGTGTTGCCACTTTCTCTAGATCAGGGGTGGGCAAACTATGGCCCGAGGGCCGCATCCGGCCCTCCAGATGTTTTAATCCTGCCCTCGAGCTCCTGCCAGGAAGCAGGGTCAGGGGCTTGCCCTGCTCCAGCCGGGGAGTGGGGTCAGGGGCTTGGCCCGCTCCATGCGGCTCCCAGAAGCAGTGGCATGTTCCCCCTCTGGCTCCTACACGTAGGGGCAGCCAGGGGGCTCCGCATGCTGCCCCCTGCCCCAAGAACGGCCCCCACAGCTCCTATTGTCCGGGAACCACAGCCAATGGGAGTTGCATGGGTGGCGTCTATGGACAGGGCACCGCGCAGACCCACCTGGCTGTACCTCCGCGTAGGAGTCGGAGAGGGGACATGCCGCTGCTTCTGGGGGGACATGCCGCTGCTTCTGGGAGCTGCTTGAGGTAAACACCTCCCAGAGCCTTCACCCCGACCCCCTTCCATGCCCCAACCCCATTCCCCATCCTTGATCCCCCTCCCACCCTCCAAACCCCTTGGTCCTAGCCTGGAGCTCCCTCCTGCACCCTCAACCCCTCATCCCCAGCCCCACCCCAGAGCCCGCACCCCCAGTCTGTGCCCTTACCCCCCTGCACCCCAACCCCCTGCCCCAGCCTGGAGCCCCCTCCCACACCCTGAACTCCTCATTTTCGCCCCCCCGCCCCCAGAACCCACACCCTCACCCGGAACCCTGACCCTCTCCCGCACCCAAACCCCCAATTTTGTGAGCATTCATGGCCTACCATACAATTTCCATACCCAGATGTGGCTCTTGGGCCAAAAAGTTTGCCCACCCCTGCTCTAGATGATTTAGGACAATCTGCCAGTGCCAGTCAGCAGAGGGATGTTAATGATTCAAGCCTGTGTCTTCAGGCACCTTCATTTCAAATGCTTCTTTTGCATTAGCCAAGTAGGAAAAAAAAAAAGAAATCCGAGTCTGGCTAATGTGAGCGGGTTCTGATTATAATTATTCCCTTCTTTTTTGTTTCAAATTTGGAAAGAAGTATGTTTGATTAGGTCCTCTGATGAGGCAGATAACCAGGGAAAGTTCAACTGTTTTCAAAGGCAGGGAAGTGGACTAGCTGACATAGGCGAAGTTAAAATAGAGGGATGTGAATGGATTTCTCTAATAAGGGCTAAAATGATTTCATGCATTTTTTACCACTTCCATAAAGTTAAATCATGTTGCAATTAGGCTTTTTTTTTTTAAAGAAACTTTTTCAGTATATTAAACTTCATCTTCTCCGGTTCCTTCAGTGGATTTGTCATTGAGGCTCTGTCTAAACTCGAGAAGTTTGGTTCATGTTTCCCACGATTGCTAGTAACTTTGGAAGCACTCGTGTGCATGGGTGGCTGGCATTTACAGCTTAATATTGTCCCTTTGGTTGCGTTCTCTGAAGGAATTGAACCTGGGACCTCGGGATCTAAAAGTACAAGGCTGCTTGAGCTAAAGGACTATTTTAGCTCAAGGCCAGTAGCAGACTCTCTTGAACATCCAAAGGTATGTCTATTCTGCAGTCAGAGGTTGGACTGCAACAAGTACAGACATATCTGAGCGAGCTTTGATCTAGATAACTCGAGCAGCAATCGTCGAGCCTCATGGGCTCACTGTTCAGGTACAGACCTAGGACTGCTGTCCACATTACCATGATTTCATTGCTAGCTACATCAAAGCTAGTTCAGGTGTGTCTACACGTGTGGCACTCACACCTCTGACTGCAGTGTAGACATGTGCTGTATGTAATCTAGCCTGGGTGGATTTGATTTAAATCAAATCGCTAGTCAGGAAGTCTCAATTTAATCATGGATTTCTACATAAAAGTGCACTCTGGAATATGCTGCTCAAACAGTTTCACTTTTGTTCCTACTGCCTGTTCCTCCCTTCTCACATTTTCTCCAGACTTCTTCCCCTTGTCCAGATCTATTCCGCCCCCAACAATCTTCTGTTCGTTGAACTTTTTTAAACTTTTCACTTTTAGAGAGAGGTAAGGGATTGACTCTGTTCACCCAAATTTGCAGGGGAACAATAGAGTTGATGTCTGTTATTTCTCACCTCTATATATTATTTATTTATTTAAAAACAGTTTTGCTGTTAACAAGCATGTTATCTCTGGAGACACAAATCCACGGTTTGAGAACTGCAAAATTAAGAACCTCTGATGGTATCTTCTAGACTGAGCACTGAGTCCCATTGGGTAGATAGACAGATTAACCTAAATAACCTATACAGAAGCCCCTGGAACCCCATAAGTTTGGGTCCCTAATCCATGAACTATTGGAACTCATTTACAAATTTTTTCTTAAACATTACATGAATATATTGTCTCATCCTATAGAATTAGAATTTATAATCCCTATTCCACGATGAGATATTTTTGAGCTATAATGTATCTTAATTAAAACTATCTTTAGATAGGTTTTTTCCTCAAAAAGCATTTTATAAAAAAAAATCCGATTTAAATAAAAAAAATCATTGATTTTTATCCACCATGAATCTAGCCCCTAGAGCAGGGTTTTTCAACGTTTTTCTTTCCGAGGCCCCCTCAACATGCTATAAAGACTCCATGGCCCACTTGTGCCACAATAACTGGTTTTCTACATATAAAAACCAGGGATGGCATTAGGGGTAGCAAGCAGGGCAATTGCCTGGGGCCCCACGCCACAGGGGCTCCCATGAAGCTACATTGCTCAGGCTTCGGCTTCAGCCCCCAGTGGCAGGGCTCAGGGCCCTGGGCTTCAGCCCCATGCGGTGGGGTTCAGCTTTCTACCTGGCTGGCCCTGCTTGGTGGCCCCCCTGAAACCTGCTCACAGGCCCCTAGGGGACCCCAAACCCTGGTTGAGAACCACTGCCCTAGAGGACAGGCAAAAATCCACACTGGGTAGGTCTGCACTGCAATAAAAGCATGTTGTGACTGGCCTAGATAAGCTGACTGGGGCTTGTGGGGCTAGGCCTTCGGGGCTATCAAGTTGTAGTGTTGATATTTGAGCTGGGGCTGCAGACCTGTCTCTGAGACCCTCTGATCTCAGAGCCCTGGGCTTCAGCCTGCACCAGAACATCTGTACACGGCAGTTTTGTAGCTCCCCCCAGCTCAAGCCCGGGGAGCCTAAGTCAGCTGATCCCGGCCAGCTGCGGGTCTTTTATTTCATAAGAACATAAGAACAGCCACACTGGGTCAGACCAAACATCCACCAAGCCCAGTATCCTATCTTCTGACATTGGCCAATGGCAGGTGCCCCAAAGGCAATGACCAGACAAGTTATCATCACGTGATCCATGCCCTGTCACCCAATCCCAGCTTCTGGCAAACAGAGGCTAGGGACACCTTTCCTGCCCATCCTGGCTAATAGCCATTGATGGACCTATCTTCTATGAATCTATCTAGCTCCCTTTTGAATCCCTTTATAGTACTCGCCTTCACAACACCCTCTGGCAAGGAGTTCCAGAGGTTGACAGTGCATTGTGTGAAAAAATACTTTCTTGTGTTTGTTTTAAACCGGCTACCTATTAATTTCATTTGGTGGCCCCTTGTTCTTGTATTATGAGAAGGAGTAAATAACACTTCCTCATTTACTTTCTCTATACCACTCATGCTTTTATAGACCTCTATCATATCCCCCCTTACTCACCTCTTTTCCAAGCTGAAAAGTCCCAGTCTTATTAATCTTTCCTCATAGGGAAGGTGTTCTATACCCTAATAATTTTTGTTGCCCTTTTCTGAACCTTTTCCAGTTCCAATATGTCTTTTTTGAGATGGGGCAACCACATCTGCACGCAGTATTCAAAGTGTGAGTGTACCATGGGTTTATATAGAGGCAATACGATATTTTCTGTCTTTATTATCTATCCCTTTTTTGATGATTTCCAACATTCTGTTTGCTTTTTTGACTGCCACTGCACATTGAGTGGATGATTTCAGAGAACTATCCACAATGACTCCAAGATCTTTTTCTTGAGTGGTAACAGCTAATTTAGACCCCATCATTGTATATGTATAGTTAGGATTATGTTTTCCAATCTGTATTACCTTGCATTTGTCAACATTAAATTTCATCTGCCATTTTGTTGCCAAGTCACCCAGTTTTGTGAGATCCTTTTGTAGCACTTCGCAGTCTGCCTGGGACTTAACTATCTTGAGTAGTTTTGTATCATCTGAAAATTTTGTCACCTCACTGTTTACCCCTTTTTCCAGATCGTTTATGAGTATGTTAAATGGGACTGGGCCCAGTACAGATCCCTGGGGAACACCACTATTTACCTCTTTGCATTCTGAAAGCTGACCATTTATTCCTACCCTTTGTTTTCTATCTTTTAACCAGTTACCAATCCATGAGAGAACCTTCCCTCTTATCCCATGACAGCTTATTTTGCTTAAGAGCCTTTGGTGAAGGACCTTGTCAAAGGCTTTCTGAAAATCTAAATACACTATATCCACTGAATCTCCTTTGTCCGCATGCTTGTTGACCCCCTCAGAGAATTCTAGTAGATTGGTGAGGCATGATTTCCCTTTACAAAAACCATGTTGACTATTTCTCAACAAATTATGTTCATCTATGTGTCTGACAATTTTGTTCTTTAGGATAGTTTCAACCAATTTGCCCAGTACTGAAGTGAGGCTTACTGGCTTGTAGTTGCCAGGGTCACCTCTGGAGCCCTCTTTAAAAATTGGCATCACATTAGCTATCCTCCAGTCATTTGGTACAGAAGCTGATTTAAATGATAGGTTTAAATGATGACAGTTAGTAGTTCTGCAATTTCACATTTGAGTTCCTTTGGAACTCTTGGGTGAATCCCATCAGGTCCTGGAGACTTATTACTGTTCAGTTTATCAATTTGTTCCAAAACCTCCTCTAATGACACCTCAGTCTGGGACAGTTCCTCAGATCTGTCACCCAAAAAGAATGGCTCAGGTTTGGGAATCTCCCTCACATCCTCAACAGTGAAGACGGATGCAAAGAATTAATTTAGTTTCTCCGTGCTGGCCTTATCGTTAGACTGCCCGCTGTGGGTACATCTACACAGCAGATGGAAGGTGTGAGTCCCAGCTTGGGCAGATGTACAGATGCTCGAGTCACGGGCACCTAAAAACAGCAGAGTGGCCACGGCAGCTCAGGCTAGCTATGCCTGACCCCTGGGCACATACTCGTGCGGCTAGCCCATGCTGCTCTTGCCACCACACTGCTATTTATAGGCACTAGCCTGAGCAGAGCTATGCGCAGGTACATCTACCCAAGCTGCAAATGATGCCTCCCGGTTGCCATATAGACATCTCCTGTGCTAGCTGGAGCCACATAAGCAGCATATTGAATTAAAGTAGCTTTGAGCATGGTTAAAGAACAAGGAGGCTAAAATGCTGGCAGCCCATTGACACCAGGGCTTGTGCCGCTGCTCATATTGGTGGAGCTTATCCTGTGTTAGCAACTGTGGTTAATGCTTCCCTAGTGAAGACAGGGCCATAGATAGGAGCACTCTGAGTGGGAGAATAAAGAGGAAGGATGATCTTTTGACCAATTTACGGGCCTAGGCATCTGGTCTATTTCTAGCTCCACCACTCACTGTCAGAAGCTAGGTGTGAGCGACAGGGAATGGATCACTTGAAGATTACCTGTTTTGTTCATTCCCTCTGGGGCACCTGGTACTGGCCACTGTCGGTAGACAGGATACTGGGCTAGATGGACCTTGGTCTGACCCAGTAGGGCCATTCTTATGTTCTTACGTTCTTAGTGCATGGTTGTGGGCAACTCACTTTACCCTCCCTGTGACCTATAAGATAGAAATCAGAACAAATACCTTCCCGCGCTGGCTTTTGTGAGGCTCCACTCAGGAGTTGTAAGGCATTTTGGGCTCTTTGGATACACAGTGCTACAGAGTTGTTGCAAAGTCTTGTGATTAAAAGGAAACCCTTTAGCCCCACTCCTACAGCCCCGCATCCTGCCTCAACAGAGGACCTGCTTCCACTGCTTGCAAACGGGGCTCTAAATTCTTTTGCTGGTGAATCTGCCTTGTCTTTCCCGGCTGTCCATTTCCAGTGTATTTTAATTTATTTCTTCAGATCTGTTTCCAAAACTGAATGGTGACCTCCAAAGTGACTTTAACAAATTCTATGTATGCCTCCCCCTTTCGTTTCCTCCTTTTTTTTGCCACACAAAGAAGGCCTGAAAGGATATTTTAAATTCCGTTTGTTTTTGTTTAGGAAATACCAGGAATTGTCAAGTCTGATCTTTCTTGGTTTTGTTGGAGTCCTTCGTAGAGGTCATAAATTCATAAAAGCCAGACGGGACCATTGTAATCATCTAGTCTGGCCTCCTGTATAATAAAGGCTACAGAACTTCCCCAAAACAATTCGTGTTTGAACTAGAACATATCGTTTTTTAAAAAGTAATCCAATTATGTATGACTGTAGGACGTAGGACTGGACTGGAAGGGACCTCAATGGATCATCTAATCCAGTCCCCTGGACTGAGGCAAGACTAACTATTATCTAGACCATCCCTGATAGGTGTTTGTCTAACCTGTTCCTAAAAACTTTCTATCTTATTTTAAAAGTTGCCAGTGATGGAGAATCCACCCCTACTTTGGTAAATTGTTCCGATGGTTCATTACCCTCACTGTTAAAAATGTACACCATATTTGCAGGCTGAATTGGTCCAGCTTCTCTCTGGTCACAGAGATGTATATTGTAAGCTCCCAAACTTCTTGCCAGCACAACACCATTTTAATGATTTATTTCCTTTCCTGACCCCAGACAGCATGCTGGGTGCCGTTTTATTCTTCAAAATGCCATTCTCCGCAAAGCATCACCTCGTACGTATGGTGCATAGGAGGTCACGCTGTGCAGAGGGTGCCATTTTGTAGAGCAAAATGGTGTCCTCCATGCATCGTTATCTTGCACATACTGTGCGTGTAAGGTCATTCTGTGCAGAGCAAAATGGCCTCTTCTGCCCACTACGGATTGTTGTGACCCCATCTGCTGATGGGGTGACCCCATTTGATGTTCTGACCCACACTTTGGGAACAGCTGCCTTGCCAGAAGGAACGCTGACTCCTGTTCCGCAAGTTTTCATTAGGCATTGGCGTTCAATAGAAGTTAATTTAAAAAAAAGAATTTTAAAGAATATGACTGAAAATTCCTTTTCCTTTGAGTTGAAATTAATGAACAGATGCAACCACCAGCAGGTGACCCACCAGGTAACGACAGCCTGTAGACCTTATAGTATAGGTATTTCCATTGGCTTGACCCACTGTCTCTGCCCTCCCATGCATATCTCAAGCAGTAAAGTTTATCGCCTGCTGTTCCTCCCCAATTTCCTGAAGCACACATGGCTAAGTGATGTCCTTGGATGCAAGTGCAGGTGCCCATTGGCCCTAGTGCAAGCCAAGAGCAAACCTTGGTGCCTGGAGATGTCGAGGGATGACTGGACTTGAGGCTGAGCACAGGCTGAAAACAAACCTTCATCTGCTAGCAGCAGCCCTGGTTAGCCAGGATCTTTTTAGCCATTCAGCTCAAAACAGTTAATCTGAAGGACAGTGTTCAATGTTTGTTATTGTTCTCTTTGTTCCTTGCTAGAGGCAAAGAACCCGGTGATATCCTCCCTCCTAACGCAGGCAGGGAGATTTCTGCCATCTGTTGGACTTGGCCCAGAGCTGCTATTTCACAGGGAAAGTGGAGCAAGATAGAAAAGGCTTTGGGGACCAGCAAGCTTGCCCTGCCTCCTTTGGATCGAAGGGGCAACAGCCCTTGTTCTAATGGCCCGGCCCTGCCATGCAGTGCTAAAAGCTCTGATCACTAACAAATTGGCGTGGGGAGTGGCGCTGCTCTTCAGGAGAGGAGGCTGACTCCGGGTGCTGATGGAACTACGACAGCAGAGTGGGAAAATACAGACAGGGTATCTCACATCCTGATGCTAGTGCTGTGGACCCCCAGAATGACCAAAGATGTCAGCAGCCCCCATTTAATCCTGGGGAATGAAACTAACAAGTGAGCCAGCTCAAATGAAGCCATCCAGTCTGGCAGAGGCAGTGTGAAACCATCACTGACATTTAGGAATATGCCGAACAGGCACATACATCTCTGCTCCTAATCTAAAGACAACCAGGGCCAAATGCTGCCCTGGGTTACACCGGTGTAAACCCAGAGCGACTTCACTGATTTCAATGGAATTGCTCTGGATTTACATGGGGGTAACAGAGAATGGGATCTGGCCCTGAAGGTATAACATTTAGCTATGCATATGTTCAATCTGCCATTCGAAAGAGTGCGGCTCATACTCGATTTCTGCCGCCCCCAAATTCCATTAAAAATAGCCCATTTGCTGGAACCACAAAAAGAGATTAAATGTCCTTTGTGTGTGAACGTATCTGTTCCCTGCAGGAAAGTCTGGGACTCAGCAAGCTGGAACAGCATCTTGTCCTGTACGGAGGAGCCGGCTGCTGTTGCCAGCAATACTTTAATTGTATCTCTCCTTCAGAGAGCACTTCAGAAGTTTAGTAACTGGGACTCTCTGATCACACCGGGCAACATTTTCACTGATTTTGGGTGCCCAAATTGAGCTAACTGGGGCCAGCCCCTCAGCTGGCATAAGCAGTCAGAGCTCCATTGACTTAAAGGAATGACGCCCATGCCTGATTTGTAAGAGCTGCTGAAGGGGCCCCTTTCTTAATGGTCTCCCATTACTCCTAGCTCCGCCTCCTTGTAGATAATGCCTCTCCTTCCTTTGTGTTTACACCACTCTGGCGTTTGTAGCCTCTTGTGGTGGCATCCCTCTTTTAGTTGTTTCTTAACCAGCAGAGAGAGCTCTTCTAATCTTTCTTCATAAATCCATCACTCCAGCCCCTTGAATAGTTGTGTTGCTCTTTTCTGAATCCCTCCATTTTTTTCTGGTAACGAGGTGCAGAGAAATGAATGTGGACCCCAGCTGTGGAATGCAGACCTCCAGCTGTGGAATGCACTACTCCAGCTGTGGATGCCCTGGAACCATGTAGAGAAGGACTGTAATAACCTCCTTACTCGGTGTGGCAATGCCTCTTGCATATGCAACCTCTTTTTGCTCATCTCGCATCTTTGCAAACTCCTTTCTCATTTACTGCACACACATCCCTCGGTCTCTTTCAGCACCACCGCTGCTGCTCAGGTCTCTCCTTCCCATTGAATATCTGTGCTGGGGATTATTGCCTTCCCCAGATATCTTTTCCAATGAGAGCCTCATTTGGTTATTTTCTGCCTATGTTTAAAACTTTTCTGGATTCCCTGGTTTCATGTCTGTGTCTTCAGTGCCAGCTCCTCCACTGTTATCCACTGATCCCTGTATTACCCTCCCTCCATTCGCTACATTGCCGAAGGGGCTGCTGAGTTCCATGCACCCGGGTCGCATCTGTGCCCCGTTTCTCTTGTGTCACTCCCCTAACAAAGCTGCTGCATACCGACTTTGGGCTGGGTCCAAATCCCATTGAGAGTTTTTTCATGGACTACACTGGGAGTTGGATCAGTCCCCCTTTCTGCAGGGCGAGAGAGTGTCCCCCCTGAACGACTCAGCACCACAGTGGACTATTTTTGGATGACCATTCAAAGCAATTCCAAAGAAGGCCCAGTGGGAATGTTCGTGCTTCGTGTGAAAGCAGGGCTGGATTCACCCATTTTATACTGGAGTCACCCCCTTGATTTCAATGGAGTGACACTGGTGTAAAAGTGGAGTAAGCCAGTGGTGAATCAGACCCTTAGCGTGCAAAAGGGCTGACATTTTCCACTCGTGGTCCTGATCAGCTGTAATTGGGATGAGATTCGGCAGCTCAGACCTATCGTGTCAGCAGGGGAACAAAAGCAATCACATAACTTAGCTGAGACCAACATGAACCATCAGGAGACTCTAATCAGACAGAACTCAAGACACTCCATGGCAGGTCCTGTCAGGGAACTAATCCCTTAGTGACAGGCAGGGAAAGCAATGGAACAGCACAGAATGTGTCCCTAATGAGACCCCGTCGATAGATTAGTAAATAGACGGCTGTGGAGGGAAAAGTCAGAGACGCCTTTGTCACAAGTAATCATCCCACTCCTATTTCAACTTTGATTCACCCGGCACCAGATCTAGGCCCCACTTAATGCCTGGGTCAGTCCCACGGGCCAGATTCTCAAAAGTGCTCAGCACCCAGTGGCCCCCGTTGTTCTCACTTAGGTAAAATTGGAGGTTAGCTCTTGTGAAAACTGGGTCCCAATTGGGGGTGCTGGGCCTTGTTGAAAATCTGGTTTTAAGAGATTTAATGGTTCTTAGGCCTCATTCTGTCCTACTGACAGGAGTGAATTTCACCTGCATCTTCTGGGGGACTGGGGAAAAAAAAGGCACAGCTGAGATAACCCCCTCCTCCCCCCATTTCTGCACATAGAAAGTCTTACTAATAGAACCTGAGATTAGTGAAATGGACTGAATTTTTAAAAGCCAATTTGCTCTATCTATTTACCGACCCACCCTTCCAAAAGCACCAGTCGCTTTTGAAAGTCATGGCCCTGGGTTTTTACACCACATCCATTGGTGAGCTCCCAACAAATCTGTTTAAAGCTCCATAGCTAAACACAGCTGCTCATCCCTGCTTCTGCTCCCAATTTGAATGAGTTTTGAGTATGGGGGCAGCTTATGGTGGCCAAGGGATGCTGTAGATTCTCATGGTTTTGATCCTTTCAAAACTGTGGACTTAGAGTAGATTAGACTAGACTAGACTGCAGTGGTAAACAAGGGGATGGATGGATAGATTTGGGGGTAGGTATATAGGTAGGGGCCCAAAACCATACCCCACATTGGAACAGCCCTGAGTGTTCCAAGTATTCAAAATATGAACCTGAGGCCAGATCCAGATTTTCCAGTTGACCCTTATCTGGGTATTACCAAACCCCCAGCCCCACACACACTTGAATACTGGGATGTTCAAAATCCAGATATCGATGCTAAAGGCAACCTGAGCTCCTCTTGGATAACAGACAGACGCTGTCCATCCTCCTCCTCATTTATTTTGCTGGCAGTCAGTCTGCAGACTGCCCGTGCTGGAAGGTTAAGAGAAGTCACCGTAAACTTGTTCCAGGGCTCCTTTGCATGGATGCTGTGGGGGAAGGAGACAAGGGGGGGGGATTTCAAACTGGCCTTTAATTAGGCAGCCCATATTGGCCTCCTCCGCAAACCAACCTGCTCTGCACGAAGTCTGGCTCCTGGCAGGGACGCTCTGCATCCTTCTTCCCCCTCCTCTGCTTTTCCTTTTCTGATGGTGTTACAGACTCGCAACAGCACATGCCTGGAAGCTTATTAACCTTTATTAATTTTCCCAGGGTTCCCAGGACCGGATTTGTCACCACTCTCAGCCCTTGGCAGCGCGCTTGCTGTTTTGAAAGGGCGAGAGGCTGTTGTGTCTCCTCAGGCAGAACGACCCTCTGTCCGGGATATTCTGTTTGGAAACAAACCGGTTGCCCAATCTTAGATTGCAAGGGCCAACTTCTGTTCTCCCTTACACCATATAACTCTCATAGAGTCAGTGGAGTTATTTCAGTTTTACCCCAAGGTAACTGAAAGCAGAATTTAGATCCAAGCAAGTCTCTCTTCCATTGTTTGTTCCTCCCTCAGGGCATTTGCATGTAGAAACCACTGTTCTGGGTATGCCACCTGCTGGATGCCACAGAGGGTATGAATCTACTTCAGGTGGCAGCCAGCACGCTCAGGGCTTAACATGGGAAGTTAAGACGAATTAGAAATGAGTTAAGCTACAGTGAACCAAGGCCACTTTCTTCTGAATAAGAGCATCCACTCATGGGTTAAATGCGTTTTAACTAATGCACTTTAAATTAGTTAATTTGGCATAACTTTCCTGCATGTCCCTATGTAGACAAGGCCTGATCCAGAGCCCACTGAACTCAATGGGAGCATTCACTGGTTTCAATGTGCTTTGGATCAGGATTTTTGTGCTTCAGCTGAAGCAGTAGAGACTGGGGCTCTTAGCTCTGGAGCTCCTGGGTTTGATGACCGGATGTCTGGTGGTCTCTACCCTTAGCCAGTCATGTGATGGAGGCTGACAATGTTGTGTCTTCCCCTTCTCTGATCCTGAAGAATCCCCTTCCTTTGCAAATTCCCCTCTGCCCTTCCCATCTCCACAATGCCCTGTAGATAGCTGCAGACCAAAAACAGCTCAGAAAATAACCCAGGCAAGGTGGAGTTTTAGGCTAATAATACTACTATCTAGCTCCTATATAGCACTTTCCATCGTAGAGCTCAAAGTGCCTTACCGAGCGAGGTGAGACTCATTGTCAATGCATCTCAAAGGTCAGCAGAACCCTAATGTGTACAAGGAAAGCCACAGAAACTGGCTTGTCTTAGGAACCTAATATGAAGGTGCCTGCAGTTCGCAAACACTTTTCTAGTGTGCCTAGCATTAAACTGCCCTGTATCTGTTGGTATCTGTTGGTATCTGGTATCTCTGGGGGTTTCCTAGAGAAGGCCGTGGGAGCCCCACCACTTCACTGAAAGCTATTAAGTGAAGTTTAGGGGATGGATGAAACAGGTCCCAGTGCCTCTAAATGCTCAAGCCCCTGGTTCGACGGCAGCCCAGGCCAATGATCTGGCTCAGGAGCGAACACTGAAAGGGGAGGGGTGTGATGTCTGTGAAGCAAATCAGCGGTGCTGGGACTCTGAGATCCATGCTCCCGAACTGGGCTTTGCTGTTGGTTGTTGTTATCTCAAATGTAATTTTGTAGTGAAAGATCTTCCTGCGTGAACCCAGGTTTATTTACGTGACCCATTGCCTTGCCATAGCCAATGGACGCTATAATTCCAGAAGCCAGTCGCTGAGGTCCACAGATAACAGAAAGCGAGAGGATGTTGACGAACTGCAGCAGTATGGATACCCTGCACCTCAAATAGGTAAGCTCCGAACTAAGGCAAAAATCTCCTGTTCCTTTGGTGGGGCTGGGACCTGGATTTCCAGGCAGAGTTGGGGTCAGCATAACCCCATCCCACTGTTTCTAAGGGGTTTGTACTGCCACCCATCACCATAGTATCAGGGCATTGCAGTAAACATGCAATCAACCAAACTCAGTCTGTGTTGCTCACAATCCACTCTTCAGCAGGAGTGATGCCTGCTTCTGAATCACTGGCTAGAGAGCTGACGCTCGGCAATGATTCTGATCAGCAGTGGGTCCATTAAGCCAAAGCTGGCCTGACGGTGACAGAAAGGGGCCCAATGCGCAGCTGATGTACATGCCGGGCATTCCCATTGACCTCAGAGGACAGGCGAGGGTAGGGGTGGGGGAGAGCAGTATATCAGTGTGGGCATTGCCCTTAGGCATTCACTTCTGTGTGGGAAGGCAGGTATGAGCAGGTTAGGTGGCACTGAGATGACAGGTTTTTCCACCCGTATCTTCCAGCAATCAGGAAAGAATACTGGCAACAAGAGATCCCATGCTCTAGGAACACAGGAGTTCACTAGAGCTGACACATGCCTCTTCGCCCCGCCACCGCCTTTTGCCCATGTTGTTGTAGGATTCAGGACTTTTGTATCTCACGCACTGCAGCTCTGGGTTTCACCCAGGTAGCAGGACAGGGACGATCAACGATTCTGCATCCGATTTTGCGTTAGGGCCTGGGTGGTTCTGAGCTCCCTCCATACCTATTGACTTCAGCCTTCAGCATTTTTCAGGTGCTCCCGGCACCACATGGTTGGACGCCACCTGCCCTGTGATTACACCAGCTGCAGGTTAGAAGCATGTCCTGAGGCCTTTACTCTCGCCTTTGCTTTCAAAAGGCTCAAAGAGACACCAAAGCTGTGACCTAGATTGCAGGGAAGGACGGGAGGTTGGAACAACAAAGAGGGGCCAAATCCTCAGCTAGCCTACATCCACTGAAGTCAGTAGAACCTGCCAGTTTACGCCGTCTGAGGATCCAGCCCCATGTCAGTAGGCGGCACCGAGCAAGAGTTTCCAAGGTTCCCATGTGTTGGGGCAGAGTTTGGGGGCAGGGTGTGGTCTGAATTTTCTTGAAAGTAGAAAATGGTGGCTTTGCCTGCTCCGTTTCTCAGCAGCTCTGCACCAGCTGACAACGTGGGGGTGGTGAGTTGTATAGCGATAGAGTAAAGGAACCCGAGCTGCCTGGACAGCCTGCTGGTGAGAGTGTCTTGTGATTAAGGAGCTGGCTATGCATTAGAGAGATGATGGTGAATCTCAGGGTGGAAGCTGAGTTTCTGGACACTCATTCAAAGCGCAAGAAAGAGAATGAGAGACAAAGGGTGAGGCAGAGAGGGAGGGGAATTGTAGTCAGTTGCACCTCACTTCCCTGGCCATTTCTGCAGTCACTTGCTCTGTATGGTCTCAGGTGTTCTACTGCTGGAAAAAGCAGCTCGGTAAGAACCCTTAGCTAATGCAGTGTTGTTGGAACTGTGTTGGGCCCAGGATATTAGAGAGACAAGGTGGGTGAGAGAATATCTTTTATTGGACCAAGTTCTGCTGGTGAGAGAGACGAGCTTTTGAGATACACAGAATGCTTCTCCAGGTCCAGGAAAGGTCCTGAGAGTGTCACAGCTAAATACAGGTTTCAGAGTAACAGTCGTGTTAGTCTGTATTCGCAAAAAGAAAAGGAGTACTTGTGGCACCTTAGAGACTAACCAATTTATTTGAGCATAAGCTTTTGTGAGCTACAGCTCACTTCATCCGATGCATCCGATGAAGTGAGCTGTAGCTCACGAAAGCTTATGCTCAAATAAATTGGTTAGTCTCTAAGGTGCCACAGGTACTCCTTTTCTTCTTACAGCTAAATACAAGATCCAACAGATAGTTTAACATGAGTAGTTAGCACATATTCTAAGGGACCATTCAAGGTGAGATGGCCCATTAACACCCCTGTAGTTATAGGACAAAACAAGGAGTTAGTGGGTTACAGATTTTTGTAATAAGCCATAAATCCAGTGTCTTTATTAAGACCAGGATTTTTAGGATCTTTAGCAAAATTCTGAATTTAAGCTCCCAGGCTCGTCTTTTGAAAGCATTGTGCAGGTTTCCTTAGAGGACCAGGCGTGATAGGTCGGCTACAGAGTGATCACTTCGTGAGAGGTGTTCACCCACAGGTGATACGGTGTTCTTCTCGTTTATCATTTCCCTGTGAAAGTTCATTCGAGAGCGTAGTGTCTGGTTTCACCCACATCACTGTTGTTAGGGCATTCTGTGCACTGAACGAGGTACACCACGTATTGTGATAGGCATGTGTGGGACCCTTGTGTTAAGCATGTGTGGGGAGTGTTGATTGTTGTAGCAGTGGAGATATCACAACATGCGGTGTCCTTCATCCAGTGCATTAAGTGTTCGATCTGGTATTTAGCTGTGACACTCTCGGTACCTTTCCTAGACCTGAGGAAGAGCTCTGTGAAACTCAGAAGCTCGTCTCTCTCACCAACAGACGGTCCAATAGAAGATATTACCTCACCCACCTTTCCTCTCCAAACCCTTAGCTAAGGCAGCAGGAATATCACATCACTCCTTTCTGCAATGCAGCTGGATCTCACACCTGGCCTGGATGGCAGATCTGTTGCTAAACGCCAGGTGAAATGAGCCTCTCTTGGCAGTGTACAGCAGAGCGAAAGGCAAGGGGAGACAGGGAAGCAGTGCACGCAGAAGAGGGATAGATGGGGAGGGAAGTCAACAGCAGTGCTTGGCAAAATGAGTATGCAGATAAATATATCCCCGTTAACATGGGTCGGGGAACTGTGCTAGCAAGAAGAGGGCCAGATCCTCCACTGGTGTAAACTAGCATAGCTCTGGAAAGTTCAGTGGCGCTTCGCTGATGCCGCTGAGGATCTGGCCAGGCTGCTGGACCAAATTCCAAAGAGCAAGGACCAAACGCCAGCAGGTACCTGGCACTGTTCCTCCCGACGTGGCCCGCATGCTGCTTCTGAGCGGCCTTTGCCAAAGGCCGGGTGGATTAATGAGGAAGAGGCGACGAGTGGGAGGATGTCAGATCGGTAGGAGTCACTCAAATATCGGGTAGGATCGTAGGGAAGGAATGAGAGCAATCTGCTGCTTGGGTTCTGCAGAAGGCCGGAGGGTGAGGGAGACGCTGCAGGCACTAAACAGGAGCCTGCAGCCGGTTTAATTTCCCTTCAAGGCCCATAACAGTTTCTCTCAAAGCCAACAAGTCACTGGATAGTGGCATGAATCAACAGTGGAGTGGTGCCCAGTTCGTTCCCTCCGCCTGCTGCATCTGCTGTGCCCTCACCACCTGCAGAGGTGGCCTCGTACTGCCGGGAAGTTGCTGCAGACGGTCCCTAGAGGCAGCAAGTGCAAATGCCCCACTGGGCCTTTTCCATCCCCGTGTGCGCATTGTCCTAGACACTCCCCTTGGGCCAGTTTCTAATCTCAGTTACATCTGTGTAAATCCAGACTAACTCTGTTCAAGTCAATGGACTTACTCTGGATTTACACCATCACCTCCGGGGAGCTACTCTGGATTTACACAGGTGTAAGTAAAGACAGAATTGATCGCCTGGGTTAAATTTGTTCCTGGTGTCAGTGGATTTATTTATAGCCGGGATAAATTTGGCTTTTAGTGCCTGGTTCCGATCTGACATCTGCAGCTGTGATTGCATGGCCTTTCCTGGCATTCCTCCTGATTTCACCTCTGTAAGTGAGATGCGAGTCAGGCCCTTTGACATTAACACCACCCTACCCTGCTGAGTGGAGAAAGGCTCATTGCAACAAGTGGGTCTGCCATCACAGACAGCCACTGAGAGCTTGTTCCCCTTCCAGAACTTGGGGTGAGGGTGGGGGGAGTCCCCCCTAGTCTGAGTATGAACACTGACTTGGTTCTAGTAATAGATAACCCACCATTAGTAAGAAAGGAGTCACTCATCATGTGGTTTGTAGCTATGGAGATGGGAAACACATGGTCCCAGCTGGTCATCTTGTTTGTCCTCCTCGGCCAGTACAAGACTGTTCCCCGATGCTCTGGCCCAGTACCATTTCAGGTGACTCAAATGGTGAGCCATTCCTATTAGATGTGATGGTTATGGTTCCTTATATTGCACTGAACCCAGATATTGTGGCAAGTGGTCACTGTTTGCAAAACTAAATCTGGACTACTAAATCCACGGAGGCAAAGTCCAAGGGGATTTGGCATTTGAAGAGTGAAGGAAATGGCTGGTTGAAATGGATCTCAGTTCCCCAGGTTGCATTTGAAAAGCTACCTCTCTAACAAGGAGAGAGATTGGTGGAGGGACCAGAGTTTCCAAGGGTTCAATTTTCTTTTTGTGAAACAAAATTAAAAAAAAAATCATTTCAAATCAATCAAAACATTTTGTTGCGATACATTTGAAACGGTTGGTTTTGATTTCAACCATTTTTATTTAAATTTTAAAAAGTGAATTTCAAAATGAAAAGTTGTTTTGAATCAAAAATCCAAAAATTTTTAAATTATTTTTGCCAGTTTTTTAAAAGAGAATGTTGTTGAAATATTTCAGTTTAGACGAAACAGCCTTTTCTGGTGGAAAGCAATTCTGATGAACTGTTTTCGACCAGCCCTACCTACGGGGAACATAACCAGAGTCCAGCTAAGTAGGGCTGGTGCAGTCACAGCACAGCATGGGATCTCTCAGGCTTTAGGAAGCCAGAGCAGTCTCAGCAACAGCCCTTGTTAATCTGACACAAGAGCTAAAGCTTTTCCACCAGGCGCTGGGGAGAGGTGAGCAGGCAGCCTTCACTCCCAACTTCACCTGCTGTGGCTTTCCATTTGATTAGCCTGTTAAGATGCATAACAAGCATCTGCTGGGCTCGCCAGCAACCAGAGGGCAGCACCCCTGTGACACGGTGAAATGGGAGAGAATTATTGTTCCCTGTATACAGGAGCCCAGCACTCCCCTGGCTTTGCCACTCACTAGGCTCATTGCACCATCCCTGTAACATGTGCTCACGGATGTATCAGACACACTGGGTTCTTGCCTTCATTTATCACCCAGGATGGTTTATATATATATATATATATTTTTTTTTTTTAAATGAGGAACTCTGCAGTTGTCTTGGAAAAATCCCAGCTCCAAACACCCTTTAACTTTGCATCAATTCAGATCTGGATCTGAACTGTGGGGCCTGCTGGGAATATGCTGAAAGCAGCAAACCTGCAGGAGCAGGTGGGACAAGGTCACCTCTGTAATGTCTGTGGGACACGTGGAGACCTGGCTCCTTCTGATCTTGCAGTGCAAGGAGGGTAAAAGTCAGGACGTGAGCCACTTTAACTGATGAGACACACAGCGTGAGCCTGGTCGCTCTGCTAGTTGGAACGTGGTGTGAAGTTAAGGATGCAAACCTTTGACAGCAGCCTTCCTCCACTGTCAAACTTGTGAGGTGGGCTGCTAATTTCTCCTCTTCCTTGGAGCACTGTAGCCAGCTGCCAGTGTGGTGACACTGGCAGTCTCCTGATCTGCACCTCTGCTAACTCCCTCCTCGGCTAAGCGTGTGCAGCTGTGAACGAAAAAGGAAGAGAGAAAGCAGTTCCCCATAACCATCTGGGAAAGGGGCTGTCAGCAGTCTGCTGAGTGCACAGGCATTTCCAGGGCCCTGCCCATCTACAATGGAGATCGGAGCTTATTCATTTGCAGCTTTTGCTTATTCCGCAAAACAAGGAGCTAGTCCGACAAAGCTACTTCCAGTCTGTAGGAAATTAATTAAGCTTCCTGGGCACATGTGTGCACTCACATATTGATTGTTTTTTTTTTTTTTTTAAATTTGTTTGCCAAGACAAATTCCCATCACAATCAGCACCCGCAGCTAAGGCCACAGCTCAGCAGCTGTGACTGTTTCTCATTGTTAAACCCAGCAAAGTGATGTCCTAGACTCCAGCTTATTCTGCCGCTGCAGGATACACATAACTCCCAATGAAGTCAATGAGAGTCACTCCTATCCCACGGGCAGAGAACAGGACCAGGAGATGGAGTCAGAAGGGTTTCCCACTTTTCTCTCCCTCCCACCTTTTTCCTTTCCCTTTGTCAAGTCTCCTATAAAGTTGGGCTGGATGAAACAGAGGAGAGTATACGATGGGGAACAGTATATTGTGCCCAGCTACCATACTGATGGGCACCCTGGAAGTAAATGGATGGGTGGTAGGGCCCTACACTGGCATAGATGAAGGGATGATGGATGAGCTAACCAGGGCCCAATTTAGGGGCAGGTGACTCAGGCGACCACCTCGGGTGCCAGGGTTGGGGGGTGCTGGGCTCGGGGTGCTGTTTTTGTTGTTAGCGACAAAAGGGAAACTAGGATATTTGAAGTAAAATGTTGCAGGTATTCCGAATGCAGCTTCATTTTTCATTAACCTTCTAGAGTGTTCTGGACCTTTGTAGAATCCTGTGGAACCTTCCAGACTTTCTGAGAACGACATTTTCCTCAAGTCTTGTAGAATGTTGTCAGCCATGCTCTCGTGGGTATATAAGGGGCAGGGCATCACCAGTCAGTCTCAAATTTCAGGGATAAGTCATGCATGCAAATTGCGCATCAAAGTCACGAAATGGGCTACAAATGCAATAAAAATAAGGTATTCAAAAGTGTAACAAATGCGGGGGGCGGGGGGAGAAGGGTGCCAAAGACACTCTTCGCCTGGGGCACCATTTGGTCTAGGGCCGGCCCTGGAGCGAACCTAACACCAGAGGTCTCCCTCCATCGCTCATTACTAGGATTGCTCAGCATCAGCAATCACTGAGCCTCGTTTATCCCCTGAATGTTGCGCTCGCCTGGACAGATATCCCCCACTATCCGCAGGCATCACCACTTTTTGAATCTCTTGACTGTGGTGGAAGTAGCAGTGGCACATCCTTCCAGCATACCACGAGCTGGTGCAGCTACAGGGCCTTCTGTCAGGATCCCAGGTCATAGGCCAGCAGATCTAGTGGTTGGAGCAGGAATCAGGGTCAGAATACCAGGACCAAGGGTCAGAACCGGAGTTAGAGAACACAGGAGCAGGGCTGGTTCAGAGGCCATGGTGAGGCTATGGCAGGACTGAAGCAAGGGCAGGTGCAGGGCAAGGTTGAGGCTGGGTGCAGGGCTTGGAACGAGACAGGCACAAGGAGGTGGAGAATCCGCAAGCAGGTGCATGGAGCACCCAGTCAGCTGCTCTGCTGCCCGGCTTAAGAGCTGGCCTGCAAGCCTCCTCAGCCAGTCAGGCAGGGCGGTCCGTGAGGCACAGCTCCAAGGCCTTACACCTGAGGCTTTCCGAGTCCACTCTTCTGCTACAGACCCCACTGTGCTAAGCACCTTCATAACTTGTGGGAGTCTGGCTGGCCCCCATTTCTGTGATTGGCACCCTGGATAAAGGATGGATAAAGATTTCCTGTGGCCTCATGCCCAGGGGTTCTGAGCAGCTCTGTGGAGCAGGTCCAGAGTGAGTGGAAACTTGTTTTTCAGAGCTTGAGGCTTGGGCAGGCAAATTTCCCCAGCCAGCAGAGATAAAACTTTTAAAAAACCTCACTCTTTTGAATTAGAAAGTGCGGTCAGGGGAAATGCAAGAGCTGTGATGATAATTGCAAAAGGTCCCACCAGATTCCCTTTCCCATCTAATCATGGCTCTCCATACTGTGAAAGGGAAAATGCCCAGAATAAGGAAGGGGGAAGAGAGGGAGGAGGTGAAACTTGGGCCACAGAGGATATTAATTCCTCTAATAGTGCCACGATGTACAGAAGGCAGCATCCTACCTCTCATTTCAATGTGGCACTTTCAAATGTGCATCCGAGACAGCCACCGGGATATGATTAGATTGCAGAGTGGACTATTAAATTTCCCATTCTCTATGCACCATACAATTGACAGAGGGAACACATAAGCCTCACTGCGGGCTTTTCCCCCTCCTCTCTCTTTGGAAATGGCTTTCCAGCCTAGACAGATAGTGTTTAAAGAGCCAGTTAAGAGGGATGGTCTGCCTCTTGGTAACAGCATAGATGATGTACAAAAAGCATGAGCTAGGTTTGAGGCAGAAGAAGATAAGCCCCATCACCGTCTACAGTTGAGGGGCCAGCTTTGCTGTGATTCCCCCCCAAGAGCAGCTGGCCCACACCCGACTTTCCCAGCCCTGCCAAGAAGGTCATTGTCTTTACACTCTTGGCTTGGTTGTCTGCTAAAAGACTGGTGCGGCAGAGCTGGGAATTGCTGGTGCGGGATTAAAAAAAAATCCCTGGTGGTTTTCTGAGCAGTGCAAATCATTAAGTGCCCAATTAACGCCGTGTTAGGGTATGTCTGCACAGCGAGTGAAAGGTGTGATCGTGTCCTGGGGTAAGCACACCTATGCGAGTTTAAATCTAGTGAGCACAGGTGATAATAGCAGTGTAGGTGGGCTGGCGTGGCTTCTGCATGGGCTAACAACCAGAGTACAGGCCCTCCAGGGACCCTGGGTTGGTCCTCTGAAACCTGGGCCACCACATCTATATGGCTATCATTACCCACGCTAGCTAGATTAAAGCTAGCTTGGGTCTGACTACCCCTTGCTACAGTTACACCTTCCCTTGCAGTGTAGATGTACCTGTAGAGGTAGGTCTGAAGGGGAGACTGGGAGCAGCAGTCCAAGAGCTGGAGCAGAGCTTTCCCTGGATATTATACCGGCTGTTGGGCGTCTTCTAGGAGGCAAGGGTGCTGCTAAAGTGGTGGTGATGGAGAAGGCTGCTCATGAGGAGTGGGACTTGCCGCTAGGGAACTTTAAGTCCAGTAATGCTGTATCTGTCTGACAGGGCTGTCAGAATGCCGTCAGTTATCAAAGACCTGGCCCAGTTGTCATGACAATCCCATCCTCTTGTACCGATCTCCCAGAGGCTCCTCTACTTCAAAATCGGATGCTGCAGAGAGAGGCTCTGCTGCTGTCCCAAGGTCTCTAGACAAGGACTGATTACTCTAGAAGCAGTGACTGAGAACAGCCATTGTCAGAGTTGGTCGAACAGCCACTGGTTGGATGGGTTAATCTCCAGATGCAAATCAACAGAACAAAGTGGTATTAATCATTTTTGGCTTAATGAACATGGTCAGTTGCATCTAGAATTCTTCTTGTCCCCCCGTCCTCCCTCACCCCCCGTTCACACTGAGCAGGGGAGACAGGACTGCAAGCACAAAAACTCTCCTTTTTTTGTTATCTAACCCTGGGGGGGCATCTGTGCTGTGAATGGGCAGCCCAAGGTGTTTGTTTTACAGCACAGATGGACCTGAATTTATAGAAGGTAAAGATTTGTCCTAATCTCTCTCTCCTATTTAATTCTGCCATGCAATATCAGCCAGAGCAGGAGTCAGTGAGACATCAAGCAAAGGAAATCAAGACAAGTCCATCCCGCTTTGTGGTTAAGGTTCTCTGTAAACCTTCCACCTCCACAAGTCCTCATCCACTGGTAGCTCTTAAATCCAGAGTTACCAATGGCCTTCACTTCATCCTTACAGTGGGACATCATTAAACATCAACGGTCCGAATAGCTTCAATCCTCAAAAGCGGATGAAATATAAGCCAACACCTGCACTGAATCAGAGAGATCTATAGTTTCTAGAATACCACTGGACAAATATACAGATACCAACTCTGATTGGTCCGATAGGGTTTGCCACAATCCCTTGAAATCCCATGGCCCAGCTACCCTGCTAGTGGTTTGTACACAAAGCTCTCCCTGAGCAGTCAGTGGCTATCATAGTCTGGTGAGTTAGCACTCAGAGCTTTTAGCTCTGAAAGGGAGATGCCACAAGGGGCTTCTGCTAACTATCTCGTGTTGCACTGGTAGGTGGTTGGTGGTCTTCTAACCCTACATTATGGAACTGCGAAGAGGGGCATGTTGGTCATTCCTCATCTCCTCTCTTGGGTCAAAGAGTGCTGGGAACTCTGCTCATTCTCTCACTAATGTCCAGCTCTATGGATTGTCTCTGCGTGTTATAGATCCTGTATGGTACGTTACAGGTGCACCAGATGTCATTTTCAACACTCTATCTGAAATAAATGAGGTTTCGCTAAATGATTATTGTTTGGCTTCTATCTGCGGGGCTAGGTTCTCGTGTGTGTTGGAGGGTATCGAAGCCATGGGATGCCCTCTTCCCTCCCTGCCCATGTCACCTGCTCACACTGAGAGATCGGTCAGGTAGCCAGCATCCCGTCCTGAGCAGTGACCTGGTTAAAATGCAGGTGACGGGGGTCATTCATTTTCATTAGTGTTGTGTCAGTGATGGAGGGAATATGCAGGCCTGTCTCTTCCTCTCTACTGCACTCCCATCTCGTATCCCGTGGGATGCTTCTACTTGTCTTCCTGACGCCCTTCCCGTGGGGTAGGTATTGAAAGGCGACGCAGGCATTTAGGCCACGATCTTGGTCTGTTAAGTCTTTGCTGCAAAGGGGCAGTTTGAGCTTTGGATGGTGGGCAGGGGTTATAAGGAACAACTTGATGGGCAGCTCCAGTCAGTGTCCTCACCGGGCTCATTATCTGCTCCCCTCTGTCTTCACTGGTGCAGGCTGGCAGAGGCCAGTGAGAAAGGGGAAAGCCTGGGTGGGTTTTCTTTTGTTTTCCAAAGCATGCTGTCACCCCCACTGGATCCCCGTCTCCGCCCTCCCTCGCTATAACCGTCGGGGTTACCGCGCCCAGGTTCTGACGCCATGGCCTCACCTTCTGCTCTGAACCCGACAGGTGACCCTGCGGCAGAAGAGTGGTCCCCGTGGAGCGTGTGTTCGACCACCTGCGGGGAGGGCTGGCAGACCAGAACCAGGTTCTGCGTGTCGTCTTCCTACAGCACTCAGTGCAGCGGGCCTCTCCGGGAGCAGAGACCGTGTAACAACTCCGCCGTCTGCCCAGGTGCGCCACCAACTCCACGGGCACAAACTGCGGGGAAGGAGGAGGCGCACGGGATCTGGGGTCCCGACACTGCGCTTACCAGATGTTCCCCGCATTACCAGGAACTGCTCTGCTGTCCAAATCAGAATGGCAATGAGCATTCCCAAGCTCAGGATCTAAGACCCTGAGTTTGCAGCCTTATGCAATCTCTGTCTCCCAAGCAGCCATGCTGCTCTCATGTAGCCAAGTCAGGTTTCAGAAACCAATCTATAATGGAGAAACTGCTGGTCTCCTGTGCTCACCCACTCTGCCTGCTCCCACCTCCCCCGCTTCCCAGCATTGCCTTCTACTCATATCATAGAATCATAGAATATCAGGGTTGGAAGAAACCTCACGAGGTCATAGCTCTATAATATAATAGATTATATTATAATCTATGCCTAGATTATAATAGCTCTATAATATAATAGATTATATTGCTCTACAACTGAGCAGTACTGGGAAGCCTAAAACTGCTATCCTGATTTATAACCCAAATGGCTGCTAGGACAAACTTTCAAATTCCTGAAAGAAAAGGAGGACTTGTGGCACCTTAGAGACTAACAAATTTATTTGAGCATAAGCTTTCGTGAGCTACAGCTCACTTCATCGGATGCAAATTCCTGGATGCTGTCCAAAATGAACTGCTGTACAGACCTGTGTGGAGGATGAAAAGTCTGTTACGTAAAGGTTTTTGAGATTTTGAAATCTGTCGTTGTTCCTATTTGGAATGGAACCCAAAAATTGTCCATGAAAGAAAATTCTGAAAAAAATAATGAGTTTTGGATGTGTGAAAACATTTGGGTTTGATTTTACTTTTTAAAATTTTATATTATATTATATTATATTATATTATATTATATTATATATTTTTTTCAAAACCAGAAAGTCATTCCAAAGTGAAAAAATTGAAAGGTTTCATTCAGAAAATGGAAATGGGATGTTTGAACAGTTTCCGAATTTGTTTTTTTGTTCTGAAGCAAAATTGATCTGATTTTGCAAAATGTTTTGGCTTCCATTGAGCCACATTTTCCAATGGAAAATGGTTTTGTCAAAGTGTTTCTGATCAGCTCCATGCTGCACCTTGTGGTGTCTAATTCTAGCAGTTACCAGGGGTAACTCGTCAGTGCTTGTACAGCCGTACACAGGAGTTTTGCAAGCCCATCTAGATATTCCAAGACTCTTTAGCTCTGCCTGTGATGGGGTCACCACTGAATGATGCATTAGCACTTAGAGTATGCCTCCTGACATTGCTGCAACTTTCTAAAAGGCTGTTGCCTTGTGGAGGTTTAGAAATAAAAGAGAAAGCATTGGGTAAAGTCGCATTACCAGAGATGTTGCATTTAGTGCCTTTGACATTGGAGCTGTCCAGACGTCACCAGGGTTTTCTCTTTCTGAAAGTGTATTTCTGCTGCTCAAAAAGGCCTTTTCCCTCCAGCACAAAAATGTGAAGGGGTGGGGATGGTCAGTGAAAAGCGCGTCAGGATTTTTCACGTTTGTGAAACTAGTGAAGAGCCATTGGTGGCAATTCATGAAATGTTCCACGCAGTTCTCCTCTGCACGTTCCTGGCTGATTTGTTTTGGTCCTTCCCACGCTGGTTTCTAATGGGTTTCTTACTAGGGGCAAGATACCATGTTCCATGTAATGATTCTTTAGCTAACTAAGACTCCCCAGGAAGGGATGTTTATTCCCTCTGCTTTGATTTCAGTGCACGGCACTTGGGACGAGTGGTCTCCGTGGAGTCTGTGCTCCTCAACGTGTGGGCGGGGTTACAGGGATCGAACCCGCACCTGCAAACCCCCTCAGTTTGGTGGAAACCCCTGCGAGGGACCTGAAAAACAAACTAAGTTCTGCAACATTGCACTTTGCCCAGGTAAGGCGGTAAAAAACAGAGCATTCCCTCCAGCGGCTCTCAGCCCCATTCCTGGTGGACAGCTCTCTACATCACCCAAAACCACCAAAAAGGTTGGCAGTAACTGGCTCCATAGTTGGTCCTATCAGCAGAGAGGGCATGCAGATTAAGCTACTCTTGAAGTGGCTTCTCTAGGGCAGATATGAAGGATAGTGGAGGGCAGTGGAGAGAACGCTTGTACTGCTGCTGCTTCTCCTCATAGCTAGAGGACTTCGGTCTCCAGAGTTGTCCATCTGGAAACGTGTGCAGTACCAACTGCAATCTTAGGGTCAGAACTCCCATTCCCAGTAAGTAACCTGGGGCAAACAACATGAAGTAGAACAGGGTTCGTTCTAGTGTCTTACTGCTGAGATTCTGTTATCCTCTCATACACTATTCCACATGGTAAATTGGGAGCTACTTTGCCAGGTTAGCATTTGAGCTGTGAAGAACTTAGCAGCTTTACAGTGGCTCATGTGAATGCCCCCCATCACCTTCCAGATGTTACTTCTCAAAGATTTGCACTCTACTGAGTTTTGCTTTGAGTTTAAAGTTGGAATGAACCCAGAACCTCCAAGCGAATCTCAGAGAAGTGGCTGATTTATTTATTTTTTTGCTCATATAAAAACTAGTTGTACTTGGCACAGCTTCCATTCTCAAAACCATAAATCAGCCCTGCGCGTGTCCCAAAACGTAGCCCATGTTAGGGGGCTTATTCCTTCACCCACTTACCTCCCTGGTCCTTCTCGCATGAACAGAGAGCAACAATACCCGAAGTCCAAAGGTGCAAACAGTTCGATGTTTATTGGGGTGAACTTCCAGCAAGCATGATTCCAGTTTCCTTCCTTAGTATCCTCCTTCCCAGCTCTGACACCACAGAGCCTTACACCTGTGTCCCTGTTCCCATTCCTGCCCTTAGCCAAACATGATTCCAATTTCCTTACTCCCATTCCCTGTTCCCATTTCCCCCTTTAGCAAAACATGATTCCAATTTCCTTATTCCCATTCTCTGTTCCCATTTCCCCCTTTAGCAAAACATGATTCCAATTTCCCCACCCCCATTCCCTGTTCCCATCTCCCCCACCCACACACCCACGCCTTCACTTCCTGATTGACTGCAGACTATATCGTAAAACTTGAGTTCTACTTAGCTATACCTTAACCAGTCATTTTCCTGAAATTTAACTAACCAATCCTAACATATTGTAACATGATTATGTAACCAATTATATCCCACCACCTTAATTAGTTTACACCCAGCAAAATTAATTATACAGCAGACAGGAACAATCACAGAACCAGACAGAGATTATACAGACAAACAATAGCAAAGTGTGAACTATAATGACAAGACAATACAGAAGTGAGGATTTCACATCCCAGCTATTGATAAGTGAGTTCTTGCCAGACAGGATGCTATCAAACTAAGTTTCCTTTTACATTTTCTAGGCACTTCCTTTTCTCTGGAGGCGATAGGCACTATCAGGACAGGATTGTACCCTAACAGCCCAATAGCACCTTCTTTCAATGTGACTAGTTTGGAATGTGAGGAGGTGACCGGTCGCTTCCCAGCTTATGGCTGCCTCTGCTGCTTAGCCAGAGGCCTTAGCCTAAGAACAGGGCCTCAGACTGTCACAGTAAGAGAAGGCCCTTACACCAGCAGACAGTGATTTTGATTCTTTTATATCTCTATAACTAGCCAAGTGATAAGAATACACCTAAATTCTTAAAATACAGGCCTTTGCAGACAGGCCTGAATATCTATATCCTAACAGCCCATGTTAGCTTAGAGGTTTGCAAGTCCTGAGGAAGCTTCTCAGTAACACAGTCCAAATGTTGGATCTGTAACCAACCCTCCCAAAATAGGGCTGGTTGAAATTTTTCAAATTTTGACAAAAATCGTCTTCAAAATTTAATATTTCCATACGGGGGGAGGGAAATGTATGTGTGTGGGTGAGAATTTTGTGAAATTTCTCCCCACATTTGCTGTCACATTTTGCTACCCAGTTCCCAAATCAGGTAACTGTCCCTGGATTTCTGGCTTTGTTCCTAAAGTCTCTGCTTGGAATTAGAACTTCGCAGAGACCAAGTTGGCTCTCCCATAAAGAGACAAATTGAGGAGGTCAGAGCTGGCAATGCTAGGGGAATAAAGCATATCCCTAGTTAACATTGATACATAATTAATAGCTCTGACAAAAATAAATACATATACTGTTGCAAATAAAATAGCAATGCAAATAAAGGCAGCCCAATTGAAACCTTTCAGCTTTAATTAATCCACAAAGGTAATCATTGGCTCTTCTGTGCCAAACGAGGGCTGCATTGGAGGACTCATTGAAACACAACAATGGGAGCTATTCAGTGCTTTATACACTTGACAGTCATATCAGTTATTACTGCCCTACTCCAAGGATTCATCACTGCACGTGGTTACAATGCTCTGCTAATGGCACAAAGACACTTTCTTCTGTGGGGTCGGTGGCACAGAGCGACCCCTGCGCCACTTTGGAAGGAGAGGAGAGGACAAGCAAATTATCTACATAGACTCTAGAAGGTGAACTTCTAATGAGCTACACTGTTATTTGCTTTTCATAAGCTCTGGCTGTTTGCGGTCTAGGCTGCCAGCTACCGAGCACCCTCAGCTCCCAGTGATGTCAATGGGAAGGAAGGGTTCTCAGCACCTTACAGGATTGGGGCCCTTTATGATTGGAGCTATGAGTAGGGATGTAACCTGGAACCACAGCCAGCTTTGCTGGCTTAATTTCCTAAACTACTGAAAATACAATACATGAATAATCCAAACACATGACCATCCCGTCTCTGTATAATATGACCTTATCCCTCTCCCCCGATTTCATTGGTAGGTGCCAAAGGCAGATCCCTATAGACATGTTCCCATTTTATCTCCCTTACACCAAAAATGCTACGTTCCTCTGTGACAAGAACAGCCCCTAGCCTTGCAGTGTACAGTAGTGGTACTATAGCAAACGGGGCTATTGTGGTAATTGCTGCAATATATTTCTTATTTGGACTGTAAGAGACATGGGACCAGATCCTCAGCTGGTGTGAATCATAGCTCCGTTGAGTTAGGAACAGCTCCACAATTATTATTACTGTTATTCGGCCAGTTCCTGGGAGGAATTGCCTCATTGACTCCAGTGGGGTTTGCAGACGGTGAGCATCTCTTAGTATTCACCCCTTGGTATTAATATGTATTTATGTAATGCCATGAACATAGGTGTGTCAAAGCCTTTATTCTGGAGTAGCTAAAGCCGGGCCCCTAAATCCATAAATAGGTACTGAACTAAGTTGCCTGATGTTCTGATCTGCTGAGCCCTGCAACTCCCATCGACTTTAAAATTGTACATTTTGGCTATGATACGTTTTCTTTCATGTGCACAAACAAAAAGCAATGAGACCCTGAGACTAATTTGGTGCCTTTTGAGAGCTTGTAAATTACAAAAGGAACCAGATGTCAAATAGTTTTTAAAAAATCAATTTGCGCCTGGGACTGATGAGCCAGAGAGAAAGAGTTTTTATTCGTTAGAGAGCTGAAATCTCCAAGAAATGGGGTTCAGAAGAGAATAAGAACCTTAATAATAGGGATACCACTGAGCCTTGCTTGTTTTCAGCCAGAGGGATAACAACCGCCATTGGTAATGAGGTAAAGCAGGAATGGTAGAAAGGTTAGATGAAATATCTGTTGATTGGGGCTAATTAGAGTAGGACTGCCAGTCTGGGGAATGCTTTAAAATATATCATGCTAATAAAATCCATTCATGTTTCATTCCTAACCTGTGCTTTTCGTAATTTTCCTTTGCTGTTTTTTGCTCATTAATTATCCAAGATGTTTCTGTTTAGAGACACGCGAAGCCTGTCAACGTTAATTCAGCAACAAGAGAAGGGCATTGATATATATATATATACACACATACTCATGGGTCTTTATTAAATTCCACTCATGCTATAGGGTATGTCCTGATACACGGAGTGAATTCCATTGAATAATAGTGAGTTCCTGTAAAAAGATTCTCTCTGAAAGACAGATGGAGTTTTAAGGTTCATCCATCCATCTTTCTTTCCTTCCACACATGCTACTTTGAACTAGACCTGGTCAAAATTTTTCCAAGTTTTCCATTTTTCAATTGGAACATGCTGATTTGGCAAAATTGAAATCTTCCACGGGAACATATTGATTTTGATTAAATGTTTTGATGAAAAATTATTGGAACAATTTATCTCAATTGGGTCAAAATAGCTGGGTTTTTTTACTTTATCATTTTGATTGTTACATTATATTTATATTATCATTTTTAATATTACTATGAAAGTCAAAAAGTTTGGATTATTATATGCCATGTTATAATATCACATGTCATGTCATG
Organism: Chelonia mydas; assembly: GCF_015237465.2. Lineage (NCBI taxonomy): Eukaryota > Metazoa > Chordata > Testudines > Cheloniidae > Chelonia > Chelonia mydas. Next base: position 6,785,523 of record NC_057850.1, on the reverse strand, counting down.
TGATACTGTCATAGTCTGTGTTCCTAAGGTTCCAGACGAATTGGTATCGCAACCCTTGGTTGGGCAGAGTTTGAGCTCTCCTTCCCTGGGGTACCTGTCTACATCTCTTTGCCAGTCCATGCAGGATGGCTCTCTCTGCTTTGGAGCACTGTATTGTGTCCAGTGCAACAGGACCTTCGCTTCACTGGCCTGGTCTTGCGGAACAGGCCTCACTCCTGGTAAAAGGGATTTTCACATTCTCTGTCTCTTTTTCTCCCTTTGGGCCACTCAGTGGATGGGAACTGGAATGAGTGGTCGAGCTGGAGTTCCTGTTCTACGACCTGCTCCAACGGTACCCAGCAGCGAACGCGGGAGTGCAACGGACCTTCCTATGGGGGAGCAGAGTGCCAGGGGCACTGGGTGGAAACCAGAGATTGCTTCCTAAGACAATGTCCAGGTCAGTGGCAAATGGGTAACATTTTCAAAAGTACCTGAGTCCCATTTCTCAAATGACTTAGGAACTGAAATCTCATTGAAAGTCAATGGGACTTAGACTCCTAAGTGACTTTGGTGCTTTTGAAAAAATTACCCCCCTTATCCATTAAATCTCTTCTGTGGAATTCTTTCTATGTCTCTATGGTATTTTCACACTCCTCCTATTTTATATTAGTTGTTTCCTTGTCCAATTTATGGTTGAAACTGACATAGTATTCACACGTTTGAACCTTCACCGTGACTAGGCTGTGAGGCTGGTTGGGGAGCAAGATCCGTGGCTTCTAGGTCATTGTGACCAGCCCTTCATGGTTAGGTATAACCACCCTGATTTTATGTCATGGGGGATAGGACCTAGGACAGGCCATTTCAGAAAGGAACATAAACCAGAATGGAAGTACATGTCGGAGAAGCTTGATACCAGTGGGTCTCAGTCATCTGTCTTACCCTGACTCTCTGGAGTCAGCTGTTTTCAGTCTGGGTATGTTTCGCCGCTCTCTGAGGGAATGGGCTTTGTGCAGGCTACTAAGAAGGGCTCGTGAGATAGCAGAGAACATAAGAACATAAGAGCCGCCATACTGGGTAAAACCAAAGGTCCATGTAGCCCAGAATCCTGTCTTCTGACAGTGGCCAATGCCAGGTGCCCCAGAGGGAATGAACAGAACAGGTAATCATTGAGTGATCCACCCCTGGTCGCCCATTCCCAGGTTCTGGCAAACGAGAATTCAGCTGCCTGGCTTCCACATCACTAAAGGTTCAAAGTCACCCTTTAGATAGGTGGGGTTAACTGAGGGCTTTGCAGGGGTGCTGTTCCTCAGAGAATATCAGAAGGTCCAGGGGGGACTACTTTCTCTAGCAGCAGAACACCACAATCACAAAGCAGAGCTTAGCCAGGGCATTGTCCTTTCCTACACTGAGACCAATAGGCCCTGCTATCTTTTTTTAGTCGCTGAGCTTCTGTTATCATAGTTGTTGTTAGCATGGTTTTGAGTGTCATGGGGACATGGCCCAAACTGCAGGTGCAGTTGACATTGGTGTAGAAAGGGCTAGAGGTTGTGGCACAGCATATGCTTTGTGATAATGGTGTTTAAGGAAAGAAGAAAAGTAATCCCTCACCTCCCAGTATCCTGTTAAATTAGGCATCATAAATGATTTGCTAAGATGTGATTAAAATGAGGATTCAGGACTCCTAGGTCCTAGTTCTCATTCTGTTACTGAGCTGCGGCATGGCCACAGACAACGCACTATTCCCCATCTGTGACATGAAGAGGATATTTCCCTACCTCACAGCCGTGTTGGGAGGATTAATTAGCAGTTGTACTGTGCTTTGAAGATGTTAAATGTCATTATTAATAGTAAGAAGTGAACTACGAAGCAGCATGTCCACAGAGGGTGCAGAGGCACTCAGAGAAGTTACAATGGAACTAGACAACCTTACAGTCCATTTCTCAGAGCGCTTGCAAATCCCATTTCCAAGGCATGTGAAACAACCATACGCATTGAGAAAAGACAGTTAAACTGCAGCCAAAATCTTTTACCTGCGAGGCCCAGAATTTAAAAACAGGTGACTTGTTCCAGGAAGGAATGTGGCCAATTTAAGTTCTTGAGGGTTTATGCTGCACTTACATGGTGAGTAGGCCTTGAGGTAGCTTCTTGCACAAGAGCGAATTTCACTCAAAATGAAACCCAAAGTGGGCAATAACACAACAGCTGGAGGAGGGCTTCTTGGCTGTATCTGTGTGGTTTCTCTGCTTCTCTGAATCTGCTTTGTTGGTACCTCCTCACCTCCTAAGCTGAAGAAGGGAATCTTTGTCTTTCTGCTTGTGAAATGGTCATCGTACTGCACTGAAGCTGTAGACTTTGGTTATTAAATGGTAATATAAGTGCATGCAGTGTTGTGGTAGCTGTGTTGGCCCCAGGATATGAGAGAGACAAGAGGGATGAGGTAGGATCTTTTATTGGACCAACTTCTGTTGGTGAAAAACAGAAGAGTCAAGGTTTTGAGCTTACCCAGAGGCCTTGTAAGAGCTGATCTCTTTCACCAACAGAAATATCTCCATAAAAGATATTACCTCACCCACCTTGTCTCTCTAATATAAATGGCAGACAGTCCCTGTCCCTGTCTATATTCAGAGCTTCCACAGCCAGACCCCAAAATCTTAGCCCAGGGTGAGATGAGTCAGGAAGCCTGGATGTCTCAGGTAACTGGAAATAGAAACATAAGGACAGCCACACTGGGTCAGACCAATGGTCCATCTACCCCAGTATCCTATCTTCCGACAGTGGCTGTTGATAGATGCTTCAGAGAGAATGAGCAGAACAGAGCAATTTATTGAGTGATCCATCCCATGTCATTCAGTCCCAGCTTCTGGCAGTCAGAGGCTTTAGGGTACCCAGCGCATGGGTTACGTCTCTGACCATCTTGGCTTATAGCCATTGATGGACCTATCCTCCTTGATCTTATCTAATTCTTTTTTGAACCCAGTTATACTTTTGGCCTTCACAACATCCCCTGGCAAAGAATTCCACAGCTTGACTGTGCATTGTGTGAAGGAGTACTTCCGTATGTTTGTTTTAAACCGGCTGCCTGTTAATGTCATCGGGTGAACCTGATTCCCTTGTTACCTAAATGAGTAAATAACGCTTCTCTAGTCGCTGTCTCGACACCACTCATGATTTTATCGACCTCTCTCATATCCCCACTTAGTCGTCTCTTTTCCACGCTGAACAGTCCCAGTCTTTGTAATCTCTCCTCATGCAGAAGCTGTTCCAGACTCCAAATCTCTTTTGTTGCCCTTCTCTGTACTTTTTCCAATTCTCATATATCTTTTTTTTTGTGATGGGTCAACCAGACCTGCCCGCAGGATTTAAGGTGTGGGTGTACCTTGGCTTTATACAGTGGCATTATGATATTTTCTGTCTTATTATCTATCCCTTTCCTAATGGTTCCTAACGTGCTGTTAGCCTTTTTGACCGCCACTTCACATTGAACAGATGAAAAATGGGATACGGGTCAGCAGCCCAGGTTCAGAAGTGAATTAATGCTGCTTTTCGGTAGTTGATTTGAACTGAGCTGATCGCCTGAGCCTGGTTCCTACCAGACAAATATCTGTAGGGAGACCCCTGAATGTCACCCTTAGTAGCAGTTTCAGGAGAGAATCCAAGGAGTGATTGGGCCATGGAGACTGCACTGTCCTAGGGTCCTTCCAGGCTGGGGCTGAGGTGGGGAGACGAGACATAAGGAGAAGCCTGCACTGGAGCAGAACATGTTATAGTGTTTACTTTGGGCATAAGCCTACGATTTCAGGGTATGTCTAGATGGGGAGTTAGTGCACAGCAAGCTGGGGTGCAAATACACAGTGCACGAATGTGGCACATATTACCTGGCAGTGTGGCCCCTGCTACCATGCACGAAAAATTCCTCAGGATGCTTTAACATACTCCTGCTTCAAACAGCAATAGGTCAAAGTGCACCAGGGAACTTGAAGTGCGCTGTAGCAGGGTCCGCATAGCCAGTGAATTCGCAGTGGGCTAGAACGCAGGCGATTTACATTCCAGCTTGCTGCATTCTAACTTTCCGTTTCGAAAAGGCCCCACTCTGCAGGGTTCACATTTCTTCCACCACAACTAAAATCATTTAAAAGCAATCCACAGTTCTCAGGTGTGATTATGATCCCCTGCACACTTTACACGGTTGACTGCAAGGAAGCTGCTCCTGAATTCCCTCATGCACGTGAGATCAGAGTTAGGCCATCAATGTGCAGAAGCAATCAAGATATGGACTGTTATATCACTCCTACGCACCCTCTCCTCCTCCTTTTAACTTGTGTTAGAGCCTTTTCAAGGCAGGGAGCCGACACCTAACATCCAGCCGTATCACTGCAAACTGTATGTCCAGTGTTTACCTTGAGGATGAGCTGCCTTGTGTTGCTCAGAAACTGTTTTCTTTCCTCGTTTGCTCTCCTGCAGTGGATGGAAAGTGGCAGGCGTGGGGGCCGTGGGGGAGCTGTACGACCTCATGCGGGGGCGGGACGCAGAGACGTGACCGTGTGTGCTACGGCCCCTTCTTCGGAGGAGACTTTTGTCAGGGGCCCAAGGAGGAGTATAAGCAGTGTAATGACAAGAAGTGTCCTGGTACGTATCTCACACTCTTCCTGCTTTCTGTTCAGATCGGTAACACAGACAGTGGGGAAGGGCTGCTGCTTGTATGAGTCAGAGTTTAATACCACGAGGGACCTCTGGTCTGGCCTTCTGCATAACACAGGCCTGCTGGTAGGGCTTGGTCCAACACCTATCCAAGCCAATCGTGAGGCTCTCCCTGATTTCAATGGGTGTGCGATTGGGCCTACCGTGGGTGGATGGACATGCTCAGTGCTTCTTGACTGGCATGTGGTTGGAGACAGGCAGCTGGTGATTTATCAAGAGGCAAAGAACTGGTGTGTGAGTACCCAGCGAAAGCACTACTGGAGCATCCCCGATGCTCTGTCATGTTCACACTACTCCCACTGGGCCACTAGCCGCTGGAGTTACCCACATGCCATTGCACGACCCAGAGCAGGGTTAGACAGCACAGTGCTGGCCGAGCCTATCTGAGTCCTGGCTAGTCTATAGCTCCCGCTGGTGCTATTGCCAGGGGAGAAGAACGTGCTGCAAATTATGGGGCCGAAAAACCTGAGTGAGGTCAAGGTTGGAGAGTTTTGCAGGGCAGACAAAACCTGGGTTTCTAAATGTGAAACACAAGCAGAAGCAGATAGTTAAAGGGCTCAAAAGCAATGTTTATTTTCCTTTGCAAGCCAGTCTTAGAGCCCCTTCTGGGGAAATCTCTGCTTGAAGTTCTCTCTCCTGTGTTGTACAGGAGGTCAGACTAGAGAGCCACATTGGTTCCTTTTGATAAGATTCAGAGTTTTTAATAGTGAGGGTATTTAATCATCCGAACTGATTACCAAGGGATGTGGTGACTTCTCCCTCACTGGTGTCTCTTGAAAAGACGCACTCTAGCCTAAGCAAAAGCTATTGGGCTGGATGCAGGGGTCACTGCGGAAGTGTGATGGCCTGTGTTATGCAGGAGGTCAGACCAGATGATCACAAAGGTCTCTGTGAATCAAAGGGGGAAAGACCCAAACGGTAGCATGAAGGTGTCACTAACTTCAACTATTGGTCCATCCCCCGGATTCTCTTCTAATTCAGCCAACAGCATTCCCTGACCATAGGAAAATTTTGGGCCTGATCCTCAGCTTCACAGACTTTACCTTTGATTTATGCTGGCTGAGGATCTGGAGCAAACCAAGTCATTTTATTAATTTTGGTAGGGGCTTGGAGCTGTGCTATCATATACAAAAGGAGGCACATCTCAGCAGTGTGGGTGTTTCACATCAAAGGAGCTTGTTGTAATTATTTTGAGGAGGGGGTGTGGTAAGGGAGGGAGGGCAAGGGGGACCCTGCAAGTCAATGGCTACAAATAAACCTCCTTGATTATTGTTCTCAAGGAAAACTCAAATACCAACCTGATTTTGTTTTAACAGAAGGATTGAGCTTAATTGAGTTTGATATTAAAATCTCCCAGTGCAACTCGCTTCCTAGAGTAAAAAGGATTTCGTTACAAAGCGATATTAAAAATTACAGCAATCAACTGATTCCCTCCTGGCCTGGGAATCACTCCTGCGCTTGTAGGCAAGAAAATGCCAGGCAATACCAGGTCTTTCTAAGGAGCATCCCTGATGCACCGCATCACGTAGCACTTCCTGGAAAGGGCAGTCACAAGCGGGAGTGACAAGAAAGGGTTGGAAGGTTGGCATAAGGGAGAGAGAACGAGGGGGTTGGCGTGGGGGAGCCATTCTCCTGAGCCCTTCCCCGTCCCCTTCCCCCTTGCTGCTTCAGCTCAGTTGCTTTGCAACAAAGAATGCTAGCAGCTCTCCATAATCCTTCTTTGAAACGCTGAGTGAACCAGAGCGGCACGATGGGTTTGTGGCTAAGGCACTGGGCTGGGACCCAGGAGATCTGGGCTCAGATTCACAGCTCTGCCACAGTGTAATGTGGGCAAGTCACCTAATCTCTCTGTGCTTCAGGCACTCTTTGGTAAAACAGGGCCAGTAATACTCCCTTTCCCCCCCACCCCGCTGTCTGTCTTGTGTATATAGATTGTAAATTCTGTTGGGAAGGGACTGTTTCTTGTTGTGCCTAGCACAATGCGGGCTTGATCTCAGCGGAGGCCTTCAGGTGCTACTGGAATACCTACGACAGCAACAGCAGGCAATTAAAAGGAATGAGATGAGAGCTCTTTATGAGTGAATATCATGGCTAGTGGTTGGTAATGGCCTTCCAGGAAGCATGGGGAGGGGGAGCTGTGTTTCAAGTACAGATGGATTTGGATGTAGGTTCCATTCTGAACTGGGTACCTGTGGATCACTCCTGTCTGGGGCCTTTGTAGAAATCGGTGTTACCCACAAGATCTGGATCTGAGCTGCCCCACAGTCAGAGGTTTGTCAGATACAGAATTCTGGCTCCAGCCCTGTCTTTAAATTCACAGCCCTGCCTCTCACCTGGAGGAATCTTGCAGTCAGTTCCAAAGCAGCACATGTGGAGAAGGACACCCACAACCCAGAAGTGGATCCCCGAGATATTCCATACCCCCTGTAGTCATGCACCATATAGGACTTATGAGCTCTTCCAGTGCTGAAGATGCACTTGGGGGCTGCCAGCCGGGCATGCTCCGCTAACTCCCCTGAGCTCACAGTAAAACTCAGGACCTAGGAAATTTATTTATTTCAGTCATCTGCAGCTACTGCCACCCTCCCCCGCAGCTCGGCTGATTGTGTCCTTGGCACGCCACTACTGGCGCTGCTGAACTCTGGCACCAGCAGTGCTTCCCTGCATGGGAGGAGAGCACGGTGAACAGCTGCCGAGCCCGGTCAGTGACTGGCATTGGCTTGACAACTGCCAGGCCTGGATGGGAACAGCCGTGCATGCAGCCTCCTTGTTTATGGGTAGTTTTACATGCACAATAAATAGAAAATGTAATTGCAAACCATTACATATAAGGCTTTCCCTCCCCACCCCAAGGAGTGATAAATAGTTTTAATACCAGATTCACAGCTTCCCCAGTTTTATGTACCATAAGTAATCTTTTCCCACATAAACCATCACTCACGTAGTAGATGTGCTTCCAACTCGCTGACAGCGCGTTGGCCGTTTTGACTCCCTCTGTGGGCTGACACAGCTTCACCCCACTTTGCAGCCGCCCCTTTCCTCCCAAGCCTGCATCCGTTAGACCCAGCTGAGGCCGGAGGTTGGTGTAACCGCTGCACGGGGTGCTTTCCGCTGGTGCCGGGAGCAGCCGCATCATTTAAACATGGCAGCAGCTTGCTGGGCTCTGCAGCGGTCGTTTCTTATGAGCAACTGATGGAAACCCAGCTTCTTGGCATTATGGGGTGGTGCTTACACCCTCTGCTTGTCCGTATTCGCCTGGCAAAGTAAGCATCTGATACCCAGTGCCCCAAGAATAGTGGCCTATGCAGGGCTTGAGGGGGCTCTCTATGTGGTCCGGGTTCAACCTGGTTTCTGTCTAGCTGTGTCTCCTCTCCTCCCTTTTCCCCTTCCAACCTTTCCTGGTCTTCTCCTCTAGGATGTGGCAGTTCTACATAGCAGTGTTTTAAACATACATAGCCTAGGACAGGTGTAATGCCTCCTAGGCATGGGTCCCAAGCAGGGTTGGCTCCTTTGCCACCAGAACCCCAGATCCCTACAATGTGAGCTAAGCACAAGCAGGTAACACACTTTGCATTCACCTGAGGTGGGCACTAGTTAATTAACCCTCACAGGGGATCAAGGCTCAGTTTTCGGATAGGCAACATGAGCTACAGAGAGGTCAGATGGCTTTGCCCAAGGCCAAGTGATGAGGCAGCTGTGATTTAATCAGGAGCTGCTGGCTCTCTACGCAGCACGCTTTCCTCCACACTGCCAGGTCCTTTTTCTGCCTCTCCCTTTAATCTTCCCCCTCTCTGCTACTTGCCCCCTTTCTTGCTTCCCATCTTGCCCATGCTGAGCAGCTGGCGGCGTAGCCAACCCAGTGCCTTTGTCCTTTACAGAGCCCCATGAAATATGCGATGAAGATAACTTTGCTTCCGTGGTTTGGAAGGAAACGCCTGCCGGAGAGGCTGCGGCTGTCCGGTGTCCTCGCAATGCCACTGGTAAGGAGAAGGACGCGCCCTGCCTGTGGAGTCAACTTAAACTCATGGAGATCTTGGTCCTCTCTGACCTAGAGGGGACCAAGATGTGTTATTCGGGGGGGACTTAATAAAGTGCATGACTGCTGGGGAGCTTTCTCCAGAAGCACACGGTGGCTGCATCTGTTTTCTCTCGGCACCGCTGTCCTCCGGAGGCAGTGTAGCCTTGTGCTGCTGGGCAACGGGCAGTTCTGGGGCAAAACCGCGAGAGGGCTCATAGGCAGCTCTTAGGTGAGCTTCTCAAGGTCTTTCTCGGTGCTTGATGGGAGCTGAGGTGTGGCGGGGGGATGGAGGAGGTACAGGATTCATCTGTGATGAATGTAAAGGGTTTTTTTTATCGAGGGTGCTGGACACTGACAGCCCCTGTAGTTCTCTTTGGATCGCTCAGCCTGTGCTGCCTAGGGTCATCCACTGGCACGGTCTCTGCCTAGGTCCCAGCCTGGAGTAAGCAGTCATGGGAGGGTCTGCGGAATGCACCGCAATCAGGTTACAGGAAGTGTATCCAAAGGAAGTTTACTAAACCGATTAGCAATAAAAGCCTGATTGTGAACTTAGCCACACCTGCTCCTGGAAAACTCTCAAAGAGGGAGAGGGTGTGTCCACTGTGCTGGCAGGAAGGGTCAGACAAGATCATAGAATCATAGAAGATCAGGGTCGGAAGGGACCTCAGGAGGTCATCTAGTCCAGCCCCCTGCTCAAAGCAGGACCAATCCCCAACTAAATCATCCCAGCCAGGGCTTTCTCAAACCTGACCTTAAAAACCTCTAAGGAAGGAGATTCCACCACCTCCCTAGGTAACCCATTCCAGTGCTTCACCACCCTCCAAGTGAAAAAGTTTTTCCTAATATCCAACCTAAACCTCCCCCACTGCAACTTGAGACCATTGCTCCTGTTCTGTCATCTGGTACCACTGAGAATAGTTTAGATCCATCCTCTTTGGGACCCCCTTTCAGGTACTTGAAAGCAGCTATCAAATCCCCCCTCATTCTTCTCTTCTGCAGACTAAATAATCCCAGTTCCCTCAGCCTCTCCTCATAAATCATGTACTCATGTGCCCCCTAATAATTTTTGTTGCCCTCCGCTGGACTCTTTCCAATTTTTCCACATCCTTCTTATAGTGTGGGGCCCAAAACTGGACACGGTACTCCAGATGAGGCCTCACCAATGCCAAATAGAGGGGAACGATCATGTCCCTCGATCTGCTGGCAATGCCCCTACTTATACAGCCCAAAATGCCGTTAGCCTTCTTGGCAACAAGGGCACATTGTTGAGTCCTATCCAGCTTCTCGTCCACTGTAACCCCTAGGTCCTTTTCTACAGAACTGCTGCCTAGCCGCTCAGTCCCTGTAGCAGTCTGTAGCAGTGCATGGGATTCTTCCGTCCTAAGTGCAGGACTCTGAACTTCTCCTTGTTGAACCTCATCACATTTCTTTTGACCCAATCCTCTAATTTGTGTAGGTCCCTCTGTATCCTATCCCTACCCTTCAGCATATCTACCACTCCTCCCAGTTGAGTGTCATCTGCAAACTTGCTGAGGGTGCAATCCACACCATCTTCCAGATCATTTATGAAGATATTAAACAAAAATGGCCCCAGGACCGACCCTTGGGGCACTCCGATACCAGCTGCCAACCAGACATGGAGCCATTTATCACTACTCGTTGAGCCCGATGATCTAGCCAGCTTTCTATCCACCTTATAGTCCATTCATCCAGCCATTCATTCACCTCCTTCATCTTCTTCATCACTGATTCATCTCTTTCTCCATGGCAGGAGGGATGGTATGAGCAAAGGAAAGGCCACCAAAGCGGCAAATCACTGTAAATTAGGAGGTGACTGGAGTAACGAAGGACAATGGACAGGACTCACAGAGGAGGCAAATGGCCGTGTTCGCAGTTTCAGAGTACCTCAGCTCAAAGGTGGTGCTGTTGGTTATTTATCCCCTTTTGACATCTCCGGAGAAGCCTAACGGCCATTGCTGCTTTAATCCTTCAGCTTAGAGATACGGAATCAGGCACTTTTGTGAGATTCTCTGGGACTCTCTGGGTTTGCATCCCATGGGTGCAGACATAGAGTTTCCTTTGTTCGAGTTAGCCTGATCTAAATTGCCAGCCAAGTGCTTCCACTGTGGTTTTCTTTGGCTCTCATGCCCCTGGGGGATGCAGAGAAAGGAGATAAAAAACCCCACCCAAAGCGCTAGTGTTTGTTGTGTGTGCTCAGCAATTGTCTGTGGCAGTTTGTGCGCATCTCTAGCTAAATCAGCTTGTTGTGGGTACCCTCCACGAGAATGCTCAGGGTTTCCATGGGAACATAAGAATGGTCATCCTGGGTCAGACCAATGGTCCATCTTCCCAGTATCCTGTCTTCCGACAGTGCCCTGTGCTAGATGCTTCTGAGGGAACGAAGAGAACAGGGCAATTTACCGAGTGATCCATCCCCCATTGTCCAATCCTAGCTTCTGGCAGTCAGAGGCTTAGGGACACCCAGAGCATGGGGTTGCGTCTCTGACCATCTTGGCTAATAGCCACTGATGGACCTGTCCTCCGTGAATTTATCTCATTTTTTTTTTAACCCACTTATGGTTTCGGCTTTCACAACATTCCCTGGCAATGAGTTCCACAGCTTGACTGTGCGTTGTGTGAAGAAATCCTTCCTTTTGTTTGTTTTAAACTTGCTGCCCATTAATGTCATCAGGTGACTCCTGGTTCTTCTCTATTCACAGTCTCCACACCCGCCATGATTCTATAGACCTCTGTCATATCCCCCCTTAGTCGTCTCTTTTCTAAAATGAACAGTCCCAGTCTTTTAAATCTCTCCTCATGTGGACACTGTTCCAGACCCCATATCATTCTTGTTGCTCTTCTCTGTACCTTTTCCAATTCTAATACATCTTTTTTGAGATGGAACAACCAGAACTGCACGCAGTATTCAATGTGTGGGCGTACTATGGATTTACATTGTGGTATTTTGATATTTTCTGTCTTATTATCTATCCCTTTCCTAATGGCTCCCAACATTCTCTTACCTTTTTTGACTGCCACTGCACATTGAGCAGATGTTTTCAGAGAACTGTCCACGATGACCCAAGATTTCTTTCTTGAGTGGTATCAGCTATTTTAGAGCCCACCATTTTATATGTATAGTTGGGATGATGTCTTCCAATGTGCATTGCTTTGCACTTATCAACACTGAATTTCCTCTGCCATTTTGTTGCCCAGTCACGCAGTTTTGTGAGATCCCTTTGTAATTGTTCATAGACAGCTTTATTCTTGAGTAATTTAGTATCGCCTTCAAACTTTGGCACCCCACTGTTTCCTATCCCTTTTCCAGATCATTTATGAATACCTTGACCAACACAGTACAGATCCTTGAGGGACCTCACTTTTTACCCCTCTCCACTGTGAAAACTGACCATTTATTCCTACCCTTTCTTTTCTATCTTTCAACCAGTTAGTGAGAGGATCTTCCTTCTGATCTCATGACTGCTTACTTTGCTTAAGAGCCTTTGGTGTGGACCTTGTCAAAGGCTTTCTGAAAGTCCAAGTACAATAGATCCACTGGATCACCTTTGTCCACATCCAGCTGTCCTCTCTTCCATGCCCCTTTCATTCTCCTTTAGGGTTGATCCTGCGAAGATGCACTTTAGATGAAGAGGGGATAGCATACTGGGAGACTCCGACATACATCAAGTGTGTTTCCATTGACTACAGGAATATACAGATGATGGTAAGAGAGATTCACTTCTCATCTGAATGGATCCATTTCCCCCCATTGTCGCTTTTTACTTAGATGGGAGATTCCCCAGAGAAACCCAAAGTGCTTACACTGATCCTGTAATGACCCACTCTTCCCTCCGAGGCAGTAGTGAGCCAGTGACCCATTATTGTGTTAGAGGGTGCAGTGGTGCTGAAGGCTCTGTCTTTTGGACTAATTCTACAACAGAGGCCTGGCCACTTGTGATTATTTAAAGGGCTCCTAGCACTTTTTGCAAGGGTAGAGGGTGTTAACCTCGGTATCCTGGCCAAACTCCAGTTTCCTTACATTCACCCTGCAGTGTTAAAAGATAGGATGTCATCTCTTTCTGCCCTAAGCCCTTGTGCAGTGTTGTTGCTGCATTTCTGCGGCCATGAAATGAGAGTTTGTAAAGCATTTTGGGATCCTTTGGGAGGGAAGCTGTTGTAAATGGAAGGCATTACTGTCCCCTCAGTCCGTTATCCTGATAAGATCTGTGCACAGAGAAAAACACAGTGCTCCAAGCTGTAAAATGGGGATAATAATTCTTCCTTCTTCCCCCTTTGTCTGCCTTGTCTAGTTAGATTGTAAACCCCTTGCGACAGGATAGCCTCTCGCTGGGGATTTTAGTGTCTGGCATGATGGGGCCCCGTTCTCGGTTGGGTCCTTTAGCTGTTATCAAAATAATAAAAACTGTAAATACTTGGCCTGCCTCTGCCAATCTCCGGTGGATTGTCTGGAAAGTCAGTGCCTGCAGCAGAACCATCCTTGTTCCCGTCTGTGGGCTCAGATGGCTGTAACTCAGGTATAAGACAGCTACAAGACTGATTGGTGAGCAAATCTTCCATTGCAGGCAGGGGTAGCCAGCAGGAAGGTTATGAGGCAGAATAGCCTCTTCTGAATCTGCTGGGACACTTCCCTTTCTGGTCACAAAGAAAGTGGGAATTCAGTTGTCCTCTGATAGCCACCTACCACCTTTCAGAGATATCACAGACTCTCCCAGATTGCATGGAGCTGAAGTCCAGAAGGGGTCATTAGACCATCAAGCATGAACTCCTGTATATCAAAGCCATTACATTTCACCCCGCTACCCTACACTGAACCAAAGTCCTCAGGAGACTGAACTGTCATGTAGAGGTAGAGAACAGGAGAGACCAAGGTACCACCAATGCCCGAGATCTCTGCAATGGCAGGGAATTGATTAGGTGACATATGCCCAGAAGGACCATGGTGATCATCTGGTCTGTGCTCCTGAGGCCTGAGAACTTCACTGATCCCGATTAACGTGTGTTTGACTCATTGTGCTCTTCTCTCGTCTCAGACAAGGGAGCATCTCTCCAAAGCTCAGCGGGGGCTGATGGGAGAAGGGGTATCTGAAGTGCTGCAAAACCTCGTGGAGATCTCCCAGGATGGGACCAGCTACAGTGGGGACCTGCTGTCCACCATCGACGTACTCAGGAATATGACCGAGATCTTCCGTAGGGCATATTACAGCCCCGCTGCTGGGGATGTACAGGTGAGCTGAGGAAGAGAGATGCACGTCATGATGGGATGGGTGCCAGTGGGCAAGTCTAAGGCATGGGCACATACACACTGGGTTTGGGCTACCACTGTGTGCATTGGAATTTACTTATACTTGATGAAAGCCCAGAAAAATCTCTGCTTACCTCCGTGATGTGCCTCATTTCCCAATGTACATTTCCCAGGCTAATGAGCTTCAACCCTCCCTCCCCCCCCCCGGCAATCCCCACTGGTTCATGAACTAATAACTTGAAGAGCAAAGTCATTTAGAGCTGATTCAATCCAGCTGCACTTTCTGTGGAGTCTAATTGATTTTCATGCCTTATTTGGAAGGAATTTCAATCTAATGGCCAAGAGGGGAGTTGATCCTTGGGTATTAGGTGTCTATGTATTGATGTGGGAGAAGGCTGAGGGTTTCTTGCCCTGGGATTTACTTTCAGCAGTTGCATGCAGACTGGCTACAAATCAATCCTCAGGAGAGGTAATCAGCCCACAACTTGAAACATTAAACTTGTCCTCTAGGATCTGCTTCCTCATGGTGTCTGCAACGGCGAGGAAAATGGAGAGGAAAATCAATGGCTTTGAACTCTGTATCTCCTGCCTTCACATCTCTCTCTCTCTCTCTCTCACACACACAGCAGAACTCTTGCCTGGATAGCCCCTCTTCCTCTGATAGTCCATTCTGTCATTCCCCCTAGCCAGTTATAATGGAGATGGAGCCACCAGCAGCTTTCCCACCACTGGAAGTGGTTTTGTCTTCTTCCATAAAGCCCGGCGACAGGGCTGGATGAAGCAGTGGCTGATCTAGTCTGGCAGGCCCTTGCTTCAGAGCATGAATGTACTCCCAGTACTAGCAATGACTTTTCATTGGAAGGGGGATAGATCTGCTGGAGTTGGAGTCTGCTTGGTACCTTGGCTTCTATATTTCCTGCATGTTACTCACTGGGTGAAATATCTCAGCCTGTGGGGCTCTCTTTGCAGTGAAGGTTTGGTCAAGTGAAGGTAGCACCCAGCAGTGTGCTGAGAAAGTCCATTAACTCACAATGGCAAGACATGCTGAGACTTTTGCAAAGGTGGGGAGGGACAGGAGTGGCTGAGCTGGAGAAACCTAACCTCTCTGTTTGTTCGAGATAGGGCCAAAAGAAGGATATGGATAGAGCGCTGCACTGGGGCTGGAGAAACCTGGGTGCTGTTCCTCGCTCAGCTTTCCTGTGTGATCTTGGGAAAATCCCTTAATCTGCCCTGTGCCTCCATCCACACTTTTGTACAATAGGGATAATATGCCTCTATATCCCAGGGGTAGTGTGAGGAGAGAATCCATGAATGATGGAGAAGTGGTCAGATACTCTGGTTATGGGGGCCAGAGAAATAGCTGGATAAAATGATGGATGGATAGATAGATAGATAGGTTTCCCATTATGATAATCTAGTCTGACCTGCTGTACAGCACAGGCCAGAGAACCTCAACCAATACTTTCAGCAGCAAGCCTATAACTTCAGTATGAGCTAGAACAGATCCTTTAAGACAACATCCAGTCTTGATTTAAAGACTACAAATGATGGAGAATCCATCATGTCTCTCGGTAAGTTTTCCCAGTGGATAGAACACCCACGAATTCTGAACCTGGTGCTGAATTCTGAACCCTGTCTCTGTAATTAGCCGAGCTAAAACTCCAGATCCCCACTACTCCGGGATGTTGAGATCTCCAAAATCTGGGCCTGCAGTCTGCAGCGTGAGTCCACCCCCTGTGAAAGTGAGGGGCTCAGAGAGCAGGCAGGAGCCAGGTGTACTATGGGCAACCCTGCTGCTCTCCACACCCCCCATAGTCAAAACCCCTCTTGGCATTTTACCATTGCCTCATGTCTGCCTACGCCCCTTGTGCTCTCCATGGCTTGCAGAATCCTTCACTTTCTGCTGTGGCCTGGTGGGTAATGAGTTGTGTAGTGCTCACTAGCTGCCCTATTGCACTCCGGTGGTGAGCAAGGTTCTGACTCTTCTCCCCAGGAGAGGCAGTAGGGGTTTTGCTCCTTATTTCATTAGGAGCAGGACTTTGGTTTGTCCAGTGGTTTGGGATGCTTTGGGAAGAACAGTGCTCTGTGAGTGAGAGCAGATCCTCTTCTTGCTAAAACAATGGTTCTCTGCTCTTTCACATGTTGTGGGGCATGTGTCCTTCCGCTCTGTCATATTCTGACCATGACTTTCTTTTCCTTTTTTGTCTCGCCTCTCTAGAACTTCGTCCAGATCATCAGCAACTTGCTGTCAGAGGAAAACCGGGACAAGTGGGAGGAAGCTCAGATGGTATGGACCTGCTGCTTAAACATACAACCCAAATAATGCTGGCTCTCAGTCTGTGGCATGGGGGGAGGGGGGTTATTGGCATTTCCCCTAGGGTTGGGTGATCTCACTGCTATGTGTGTCTGACAGGTGTTGTACTTAAAGGGCATCCGTTTCACCCAGAAGAGATAGAACTCATCTGGCCACACTGCTAGGCATCAGTGACTCAACTCCTTGCAGTGAAAGAGAAGTGAAGGCTGAATTACCCTGCTTGGAGAAATCAGTGGTGACCAGGAAAATGGATCATGCTAGACTTCAGAGCCAAGTGCAGTCCTGGCCCTTTAAGGTTCCTCCTAAGTCTGAGTCCTGTATGAAAAGACTCAGGCAGGACAGATAGGATTTTAAAGGGCCAGGACTGTGCTCTGCCATCTGAGCTCATGCTTCGGCTCAGCTCGAGCTGCACAAGGGTTCATTTATATTTCAGCTACCTTTTCCTCACGAGGTCGCCTTGCGTCTCCCCAGGGATGCTGGCAATTGGGGAACATGGTGGATAATTCAGCAGATAAAGCACATCCTATCTGGGCATAGGGACTGCTATTTGTCCCGTTGATGTCTTACCAAACCCTTACCCTGCCTCAATTGCATTTTGTGCCTGTGTATGTAGGTGACTTACCCACTGTCCCTAACCTGGACTGAAAATGCCATTCTTCCTCGCAGCGCTCACTGCTCAACAGCGCTGATCCCTCTGCCGCCCCAGGGAGCCGCATCAGAGCGAAATGATACTGCCTTGAAGGCAAAGCCTGTTCGCCGGCGACTCTGACTGAGGGCTCCCTGTCTGTAGTAGTTCCTCCCTTGTCTCTTCCATTTTACTGCGTCTCAGAACACAATCCCTCCTGTGCCTGCATCTCGGAAGTCAACATCACCACAGACAGGTCTGGTTTCTGACAGGCGTCCATCAGGTGGAGAGCATTCCCCTGAGGAGACCACGAGGCATGGGTCACAATATGGCGGCTCTTTTACCCGCTGTGTTGTCCGGTGAAGCCCCTCAGAAGGGGCAGCAAACAGCAAAGGAGCGAGAGACGATTGCCCGGCACTAACATGAATCCTTAAAGGTCAATTTTCTTCAGAATGGCCACTGTACGTCTCTGGCAGCTAACAAGCTGCCGGTTTAATCTGAGACCCCCTACGTCAAGGGGCTGAGTGAAAGACCCTTGCATAAAGAGATGAGATACACTGAAATGAAAATAAATAGCTCCGGGGAAGGTTTGTGCTATTGGCGGATAGCAGGCACTGAATGTTGATTGAGCTGGGAAGGGACTGGCTCCCCTGCAAGAGGTCACACGTTGAAAGGTGGGCGAGGTCAGTAACGTTACCACCTGATGTCTGTTCGGAGACCTCTCTGAAACAAGTCAGATAGCAGGAGGGGCACATTACCTAGGTAAAAGGGGATAGACCGAGTATTGAACAGACCTCGAGACTGAGCTCCCCTTTCGCCCCTATAGCTGATGTTTCCTCAGCACATCTGGAAATGGATGACCCTGGCTGGTTCCAGAGGAGGCGAAGAACCGTATGCTCAATTTAGCAAATACGTGTCTACAGACACATTTCAGAACAGTCACTGTGGAGTGGACTCTGCTGAGTCGTCATGACAACGCAGAAACCCAGTTGATCATCATAAAAATACTTGCAGTTTTCTCCAGGCTGCAGTTCGTTCCCAGTGGTTTTCCCTTAACAGCTTCCCTGTGTTGTAAACCTGGCCCGCTGGCCTCTGACCCCCACCTGATATTCATTCCTGTGGTGCCACCTATCTGCCCTCTCATGGCAGCCGATGTTATTTTATGTACTGCTTTGATATCAGTCAGAGGGTCTTTCATCTTTTGACCACCGCCACTATTATAGACAGCATGAGGACCATGGCTGAGATGGCCTATGTTGCCTAGGGGATATAGATGCCCACTTTCCGTATATTTGAATGAGAAATAGGATCTCGGCCTAAAACTTCAGTTCTAAAGCTGGAGTCTGCCCTCCCATGAGCACCAAGAGGAGAATGATTGGTAATAGCTTTTCTAAAATCCTCCAGCCGCTAGAGGGGAACACAGGCTGGATCTGGTCTCAGTCCACCTAGCAGAGGGGATAAGTGCAGGTACACACTATCTACCATGCCATGTAAACAGATTCCTTTTAACACAGGGCTTTAGCTCCCATCTCTCAATTAAAAAAAAAAACACAAACAAACCCAAGAACTCTGTTATGGTAGCCCTGGCTGTTTAACAGTATTCTCTTCCTACACAGATCTATGGGTTGGTTGGGGATATTCCCCTATAAAGATGGCTACCTGTACAACTGCTTGATCACTAAACTGTCTGTGCAATCAACCTATGACAGATCTAAGATGCAATTACTTTGATATCGAAGCACCAGGCAAAATTGTGACAGGGTATATAAACAAAACAAAACAAAGCGGTCCTTATTTCTCTCCATTTTCCTGTGCATAGGCAGGTGTGAATTTTAAGTCTAGGAGTGTTTGGGGAGTTAGGTTTAGTCATCGTAGGTTAGAAACATTGTCCCAGAGTCATGCCTTGTGTCACTAAACACAGCCAGGCTTTGGCAAGGAGACCTCTAGCAGCTGGGGTCCTGCCACTGGGAATGATCCGTGCGGTATGCATGATAGTCTAAGCCAGGGTCCCACTGGAGGGCTGTTGGAGGGAGCAGCAGTCTCTGATGGAGCTAGGATCAGGCTGTTCAGCGACCAGGACTCCTCAGTTCTCAATAGAGAACTGTACATAGTAAAGAGTCAGAATATCCCCTCCGACAACAGCTCATGGTGGCCCCAGTTTTCAGACATATGGGCCTAAGAGAGGCATTTCCCCGCCTAAATTCTGATGTCTGCTTCCCAGCTGGGATTTAGACATGCTCTTGGGGTGCCCAGATTTGAGGAATGGGCTCCCCCATTTTTGTAACAGCTGTCCTCAAATAGTGGTGTTGCATCCTGTTTCACAGCTTTGTGAAAACGTTCCCTTTGCTTAGCCTGGTGGGTCTGGACCGGCCTAGCTGTACTCAGCCCGGGAACAGCGGTGCGGGCAAGGATCCTCTGGACTCCCTCTCTTTGCTCAGTGTATTTCCAGTCATGGTGACTCCTAGAGCTGAGCACAATATTCCAGGAGCCGGATCCCCCCGAGTCCTCAAAGTGAAAGGGAGTTTTGAATGAGTAAGGATCTAGGGTTTGCCTCTGGGCGCAGATACTCCAGAGCTTGCATAGAGCAGGTCTATTACCTCTGCATGTGCAGCGCCAAATCAATTGGCCTCGTTGGTGGACACATCAGGCCAGATCCTCCACCGGACGTAAATGGAGCAGTGCTGATTTACACCACCTGAAGATAGGGCCTGGCATGTCTCATTTGCTGGCCACGTTAAGCTAACTGCAGGTCGTGGAAAACTGTCAATGTCTGATGTGGCTTTCCCGGGCCAGACTGGGACCTTGAGGAAGGAGGGTAGGTTGGTAGGTCACTATCAGAGCCCTCCCGTTGTGATGAGGACTATTCTCCTCCAAGGCCATCAGCTGCGTTTTCCCAAACTGAATCTGATACTGTCATTTCCTGTCCATGTTTCTATCTCCGTGGATCAGTTCTCTGCCCTCACGGTTGTTCACTACTCCTCGGTACTGCAGCATGAGCAGAGAATGCTTCCGGCTCTCTGTGTGTGGGGTAAGGCTGGCGGGAACCCTGGCCATTGGAGAGGCCCAGGTGAGCGCATTGCTATCTGTGCCGCTAAATATTTGACCTCTCCTTATTGGGTTTGCAGGTGGGGCCGAATGCTAAGGAGCTGTTCAGGCTTGTGGAGGATTTCATTGATGTCATTGGATTCCGCATGAAAGATTTCCGGGATTCCTACCAAGTGACGGACAATCTAGGTGAGTCGGTTTGGATTCCGCTCCTCTCCCCGGCTCCACAGGCAGATTCCAGCCATGCCATCGCTCCTTGCAGTTTTTGTGAGCTGGCTGTGAGCCTGGGCGGGGGAAAATGCTGGCCAGGGGCTGGGAGGGAGCAGAGGGAGCCACGCAGCGACTTCTTCTCACGTAAGAGACACGTGATACAGATGCAGCCTGGGTCCTTGGGATCAGGCTCCCCGTTGTTACTCTTTGTAGGCAATGTGCTAACTCGGAAGGCTCCTGGGGTAATGAGGTGAAGTGGAGCAGTGTTGTCCTCAGCTATCAGCGCTTCTCTAAGGCCGAGGGAGGCTGGAGCAGGCAGGTCAGCTCTCCCTTCAAGAATCAGCCGCTGTAAAGGATGGGACTCCAGGCCAGTGGACCGATACCAGTAACAGAAGCTGTGTTCTGTCAATGCCTAGAGATCTCAGCTGAGATTGGCCGTGGTGCAAGCCCTGGTACATACATGTGGGAAGAGGCAGTTTCTGCCCTCAAGAGTTTACAAACTCAATAGACAGGACAGGCAAAGAATGGGGGAAAAGGAAGGGTTGTTCTCCTCACGTCACAGCTGAAGCACAGAGCGATGAAATGACTTGCCCAGGGTCCCAGAAGGAGTCTGGCAGAGCTGGGAATGGAACGGGGCTCTCCTAAGTTGCAGCCCACTCATTTAAACCCAAGACCACCCTTCTTCTCCCTGCTCCCTCCAGAGTTTATCAAAGGGATGGTACAAGCATCTCCGGCTGAGTGCTGCATTCATGCTCCCCAGAAGGCAAATGTGTTCTCTGTATGTCCCACCCAGGTGTGACGGAACATATGGTGCAGGGTATAAACCACCATTGGCCAGGCTAATGGCCCCGTTCACATCAGTGCAAGCCCAGGGCCATCTCTAGGGCCACATGGCTGGGAGCAAGGGCAGTATTTGGGTTAAGGTGTCCTGAGTTTAATCTGAGGGTGGAGGAGGCTGAGGAAGTATGGAGGGACAGAAGGATGCATGGGGGTCCTGCTCAGTGAACAGAAGCTCCAGCTCCACCTGCCTAGTGCTATCACCTTGCTTTATGTACAGACGTTAGCTGAACAAATACCTCCTGCCATGCCAGAGATCTCAGCTCTCCTGGACAGTATCTGGCTAATCCAGAGGCTCCCAGTCTTCCTCTGCTTTCCTCACACTCTTGGCCACCAAGATCACAAAGCCTTGCACACTCACAGCTCATCCCTTCTCAGTCCCCGCTTGCCTCAGCTCATGGTCGGCAGGGAGAGACATTTCCCAGAGCCCTGCTTGTTCTTACAGGCACCGTCCCACCAGCTAAAGAGGGGTTTGCCCCAAGGCGCTCCATTAGCCAAATAGGCAAGGAGGGGCTTTCTCTGAGACAATTCACATATGGCCTTGACCTCTCTCCAGGCTAATGGAATGCCATTTGTCTGGTCTGAGCTACCCCTTGCACCGTACATACGACATGGAGGGCCGCATTTTCAAAGAGCGGAAAATCCAAAATGTTGGTCTCTGAATGGTTCATAGTCTCTGAATTTCTACTCATAGTTGCAGCAATGTGAATTAAGTCATTGGAGTCACTCTGGATTTGCACTGGTGTAAGTGAAGTAATCAGAGTCACTCTGGAGTCACGCTGGTGTAAATGAAGTCGGCAGAGTTACTCTGGATTTGCACCAGTGTAAACTTATTGTTTCTGTTTCCCCTCAAGTCCTCAGCATCCACAAACTCCCCGCCAATGCAGCCACTGACATCAGTTTCCCCATGAAAGGCTGGAGGGGCATGGTGGACTGGGCCAGGACCTCCGAGGACAAGGTCACCATCTCCAAGAGCATCCTCTCTACGGGGCTCGCGGGTAAGGCAGTGCCGCTGCAGCATCATTGTTCTTCAGCGTCAAGGGGGTTTCAATCATGTATGCTCTCTCTGCAAGCTTTGCCCTCAGCTAGTGAGGATCTGCCCAAGAGGAACGGGCCCTGAACGCAGCACTGAGCCTTAAAGATGAGGTGTCGTTTAGATCCAGGTCTGAGCTCCCCAGCAAGTTCAGGAGATTAGTTCACATCCCGGATTTGGTCGCAGATCCATTACTAGACACAACGGCTTCTTGCTTAGAAAACAGCTGGAGGCAGAGCCAAACCCCAGAGCAGCAATGCACCTGGGGCACATTGCAGACAATAATAATCTACTCGCTCCACTTAGCCTGAAAGGGACCCGATGCGCTGGGTTCCAGGCGAGCCATCAGCGGGGCAGGACGTCCCCTCCCAGTGCAGGCTGGACCCCGAACTGGTTCCTTCCAGCCCTCGGTGGGGGTTGTGTGTTGTTTTCTCTCTGGTCCGTGGCATCATTTCGGTGCCGTGAGCCAGCGCACAGAAAGACACTTCTCTGGGAGCGAATGTCTTGGCATTCGGAACGGTTTGGGAGCAGTGTTACCAGTTTAATGATTTGTATTTTTCATGAAAATAGGCACCCAGTGCCGAGTGGCAATGGAGGGAGCTTTTCCGGGGGAGGGAGGGAGAAGAAAAGGTTGCCATTCATCGTGCGGTGGATATGAAACGTTCTGGGTTATTCGCTTGGCTGGCTCTGGCGGCCGGGCAGGCAGGCAGTTCTTGGCCGCTGGATGGGTAGTGGCCGTGTAGCTGGAGTGATGTCTGTGGCTCTTGTGTGTAATCCTCTGTAACCACACATCGGCTGCAGGAAAGGGGGCATTAATCACTCGGGGGTCATTTGCTCTGTGACAGTCTATTATCAGGCCCGAACAGCCTGGGGAGGGAGGGGGGAGCAAGCAGAGCAAATCCAGCCGCCGCTTGAGCATAAGCCAAGCCGTCCTGAATCTCAGATCTTAAAGGAAAACTGCAGGGCTCAGGGCTTGGATCCTAGAGTGCTCAGCCAGGGCCTGATTCTGTAGCTATTCTGTGGACCATCCGTTAGCTGCAGCAGGTCTTCTGAGGTTGGGATTAGCTCCAAACACTGGATCCTGTGGGGTACTGGGTGTAGACGCCACTTACTGAAGTCAGCCTTGGTTCTCAGTAAGCTTACAGGGCTCCTCTTTGCGTGGGCCGTGTTCGGTTCTTTGCAGGACTGGGCCCTAAATATTTAAGACTAGTATTTCAAAAAGAGGAGCCTAAATTGTGCCTGCAAAGGGGCACCTTGTCCCTTTCTCTGTAGCTGTGCCCAGTGCGGGTTGGCTTAATCAGCAAGAGCAGGCAGTTTGCGCTTTCTTCATCAGACTGCACCGTCCTCTGCTGAGACAAAGGCAGAAAACTGTCTGAGTTGTTGACATGATCCCTTGGCTTCCCAGTGCACCTTTCACCCAAAGATCTCCAAGCACAGCCATTCATGAAGCTGCAGAGTCTGTCCCATTGGGTAGATCAGCATTAGAACCACCATTCTGCGGATGGGGACACTGAAGTGCAGAGCAGTTAAGTGACTGCCCCAAGGTCAAGCAGGGAGTCAGTAGCAGAGCAAAGACTAAATTCAGGACTGCAGCTCAGGCTAGTAAGAGATCACTGCCTTGTAAACTGCTTTACGTCCTTTCCAACAAGCACAATAAATGGTTAAATACACCAAATCAGGACTTACATTATTATCCTTTTCCATTCCATCTGGAGCTGCATTTCCTGGGCTCATATCAGCAAAAGATGGTCCTTCTTGATATATTACTTGTGTGGGAGACACGTCTTAATTCTTGTTAGCGCCTATCTCTTCTTTGCAAATGCGTACGGCAGGGAGAATACTAGGGCATGGTTTGTCTTTATAGTGGTGGTGGCCAAACTGTGGCTCGTGAGCTGCATGCGGCTCTTTTACAGCTGAAGTGCAGCTTGTGGAACCCCCTACGTCCCCCACCCCTCTGCCTAGCAGACTCGGGGGAGAGCTCAGGGCTTCTGCCCTGCAGCAGGGAGGTGGGACTAGGGGTTTCTGCCAGAGATGACTGGTGCTTCCTGAGAGTGGGGGCGGGGGGCACAATTTAAAGGTTCCGCCCCCCAACAGCTTGAGTCACACACCCCTCTTACCCTCAGCAGCCCCCACAATGCATTGCTTCTGGTTTCTGCCCAGCAGGATGGAGGTCTCAGGGCTTCAGCCCCACAGGGTGAGCCTACTGGGGTTTGGAACATCAGCAGGAGCGGGGCCTCAGCCCCAAGCCCCGGCAGGCACATCCAATGGGGCTGAAGCCCTGAACCGTGGCAGGCGCGCCCGGCTCTCGAACTTCTGAAGATTGTCGTATGCGGCTCGGAGGGTCAGTAAGTTTGGCCACCACCGCTTCATAGAATAACAACTTTGCAACTTGCTGAAATAAAGACCCGATCTTCAGCGGGTGTGAATTAGCTGTTGGCTTCAATGGAGCTATGCTGATTTACACCAGCTGAGGAGCCAACAAAATAGTTTTCAAACTAGTCATGTGCAAATAGGCATGCAACATGCCTGCAAGCTGCAACTACAGCCGGGCATGCAATCTTTGCAGCTCCGTGTGCAGATGCTGCAGTGTACAGCTTCCAGTCACCGGGCTACTGAAGAATGGATGATCAAAATAAAACACTGTGCTAGACCAGGTAACCTGTTGGTGTAATTTCATAGAATCGTAGAATATTAGGGTTGGAAGGGACCTCAGGAAGTCATCTAGTCCAACCCCCTGCTCAAAGCAGGACCAATCCCCAACTAAATCATCCGAGCCGGGGCTTTGTCAAGCCAGGCCTTAAAAACCTCTAAGGATGGAGATTCCACCACCTCCCTAGGGAACCCATTCCAGTGCTTCCCCACCTTCCTAGTGAAATAGTGTTTCCTAATATCCAACCTAGACCTCCCCCACTGCAACTTGAGATCATTGCTTCTTGTTCTGTCATCTTTGCACATAAGTAAGATGGGGCAGTTACGTCGCTAAAGTCTTGATAAAGACCCAAGAAATTCAGACCTGAGTCTCATTTACACGACAGCCTCTTTGCATTCCCAGAAGGGTGTAAATGAGAATCAGGCCCATGGGGTTAAAGTTTTCTGCTCACCCATGATATCACGCGAGTGTGAGAGCCAGGGGCAGCGGGGGGTTGTTACCTGCTGCAGACCTACCACAATGGGGGAGAGGGGGCTCTTGTCTGTGTAGGGATCTGCAGGACCAGGCCAAACACCAATGAAAAGTTTGTACCCGTTAACGTTCTGCTCAGATGTCGGATCTGGTTTTTCTCAGCTGGGTTGTGAGAGGGAGGCGGGGCTGGGTGGGGGTGCAAGTGATGTGCCCAGAGGTCACACAAATGAGTCGGAGGCTCATCGGGGATTAGAACTGAAGGGCCTGCAGCCTCTCGGCCCTTTTGTCCCGGCTGTGCGGTGTCAGATAGCATTAGGGTCTATCATGCCAGCGTGAGGGAGCCAGCCCAGTGGAGCCGGGCCCAGCCGTGCAGCGTTTGAGGCTCTTTCCCTGACAGCGGCAACATCCTCTGGAGAGAGAAGAGAACTGATGTCAAGTGCAGAGTCGTGCGGGGATGGAGAGAGGTCTGGGTCAGGCTGGGGCTCTGCAGCCTGTGGGTGCAAATCTCCCACGCGTAGCTGTTAGTGTCACCCTGGTGCAGCTCGGCTCCCTGACCGTTCTTCATCGGCCCGGCTTCAGAACTGATCCGCAAGGCAGCCAGGTGGGGGCTAGCGACCTCCTCCTCCGAGCCACTCAGCGGATTTGCTTGCGGAGCCCGGCTAGAGATCTCCGGAGGTGAACGAACTGCTGAATCCATCCAGCCTCTGCCAGGGCGGCTGCTGCTTCCGATTAGACTCCCAGCACGTGCCTCCTGTCCTGGCCTTGTCAGAGGAATTAGCTGGAGTTCTGAAGAGGAAACCTCCAGTCCAGCTCAGTCAAGTTAAAGCTCAAGGCCCGTGCACGGGCCTCGGGCCTGTGTGATTATAGAGGGTCCAAGTCGGCGAGGTACCGAGCGCTGCCTGTGGGGTGTTGAGTGGTGCGAGCTGGTGCCGCGGCTTGTGGGAGGGAGGCAGTGTGAAATTCAGCCTGCCCCAGGCTACGCAGCACTGCAGCAGCCCCGCTGAAACTGATAAATGACACCTAGGCCTTGCCTGGGCCCTCAGCACAGGGGGGAAATTTCAGCCTGTGGGGAGGTGAAGATCCGAGGAGACGCGTTTGGCCCTGCCTGAGTGCAGCAGCCTCCACAAACACCCCCCCTTCCTGTTGTGTTCATTACTGCCATGCCCTGTCTCCCCTCTTCCCCACTGAATGTGTTCCCGTTGAAGTCTAATGCCTGCAGGACGGGCCCCACATAAACTACCCTCAGGCCCTCTCCCCACTGCAGTGCCACGGTGCTGACGATGCTTTCACCGTCCGTAATCGTCACAGTGCTGTTGTGTTTCTCTCCCCTCTCTTTGCCGCTTCGCAGAGACAGACGACTCGTCCGTCTTCGTGGTGGGCACGGTGCTGTACCGGAACCTGGGGAGCATCCTCTCGCTCCAAAGGTAAGGACACCCTTATCCTTCCGGAGCGCCTCGTCACTCGGATGGCCCCAAACCCACCTCCTTGACTGGAAATTAAAGGGGCAGGCAGGACTTGGGCAGCCAGTGGAGCTACTTGCATAAGAGGGAGAGGATTTGGTTCTGCAGGGATAACTTTTGCGCCACTAATAACTGGTGCTGCACATGAAGTTGGCTCAGTCCAAGTTCATGCTTCAGGGCATAAGCTGATCACTGTCAGGGTGGTCAGGAAGATATTTTCCTTTTTTTTGTGCAGCATTGCACACCACATGGCCAGCTGTGCCAGGGGAGGGTTTTCCCTTCTGCTCACTGAAGCACTAAATAGTAGCTACTTGCTGAGGTGTTATGCTCCTACAAAGAGGCAGGCAAGAATCCTGCCCTCTCAGCGAACATCCCCTCTGGTGCTGAGATCATGATGGTCTGCCATGTTCCCTGGGATCATAATTCCTTGGGATCTGTCTGGATGAGAGATGAAATAGCCGTGGTTTCCCTCCAGAGAGACACCAGGGAGTGGGGACACAACACCTATGTGACATGGACACTGTCCCTGACGCCAGTGCTGGGCAGCATGCAGCACCTGTCACAGGTGGAAAGAGCTGATGAGTGAACCCTTACAACCCACTCATCAAACAAATTCTCAAATCCTTGCCTTGCTGCCCAGACTCAGTTGCACAATAGGACAGCTGCGGGGGAGGCCAAAGAGTGAATAGTCCCCTCTTTCCCTGGCACACTCCCTATTTTCTCCCCGCAAGGAGGTGCTGAATGCCCCCACCTCCCTGGATCTCAGCGGGCGCTAAGGGCACTCAGCATTGGGCAGGTATGATTCAAGAGCAGAACTGTGGCATCGAAATCTCCTCCCCACGACGGATTTTTACCCAATCACCCCCACTCTGCCTCACCGCGGTGAGCCATTTCGGGTCGCCGTGTTCCTGACAGATCTGGGGCTGCGTGCTTGGGAGAGGAGCTGCCTGCCACACGGTGCCATTCGAGAGCAGTACTGCTCAAGACGGGCTCGGGGAGTGGAGCGGAGCAGCATGGATGGCTGCACATGTCTGCAGCATTCCAGGCCTCTGCAAAGTGCCTCGGGGCACTGAAGCTTTTGTGCTCAGCAATGGCTTTTCTTTTCCTCTCTATTTTTTTTTTTTTTCTGAGGCTGGTACTGAGGCAGTAAATTAAGCATCCTAAGGCACCTTCTAAATCTGTTCTGGACTGATTAGTGTGAGCCCATTTACCATAAACGCCAGGGCATCTCTCCTCGCTGATAATCATTTAAATACCTACAGATTTAGCGCTGGCAGTGGCGGGTGGCTAGCGAATTAGAATTAGTGAGCAAAGGGACTGTATTCTGTAATATCTTCCATTACAGTGCTGGGAATGAGACTGGAAGGGCAATAACCATCCTGGGCGCAAATGATATTTCAGCTTGCACTGGCTGAGTGGTGAATAAGCTTTGCTAACCAGCTTCCGCAGGCGTTTCTGCCAGGGCATTCTCCCCTGGGTCCTGATTTACGACATTGCTTAATTAAGGCCAGTTTCCTTTAAACAATGCACAGCCCTGAATCTCCTGTGGCTGGATGGAAGAAATGCTGGATCAGAGGAAAAGTCCTTCATTCCTCTCCAACAGCGATGTTGCAAGGAGATGGGAATAGCCCCAATAATGTACTTAATTGTGCAATACCGTACTATAGGGTAACTGTCTTCCTGACCCACAACTAGTGATCAGTCTATTTCCTGGGAGCAGGAGGAATAAGGATCAGATTTTGTTTTCAGTAACACTGGTTTAAATCCAGAGTCACTCCATTTAAATAAAAGGCGTCACTACAGGTGTACCCTGGTAAATAACAATGGCTAGTCTTATTCATGTATGGGTCTCCTCTCTATTGACTTGCCTTGATTATCTCCTGGAGCACTGAGTTCCACAGGTTAAGCACGCATAGCATTAAAGACATTTATTTTTAACTATTTTAAATTTCTTCTTCGATCTCACAGTTCTTGGATCGTTGTGGCCTCAGAGCTGGGGTTTCTAGGAGATCCACCCTGAGAGAGGACTGGCATTCCAAATGGAGGCCCTTGGTACCAAAGCCACAGTCGGGAGTTGAAGTGGGTGGCAGGACAGAGGGAGTCAAAGGGTTAAAAGTCTGACCCAGTCACTCCAGAGTAGAAGCTAGCTGCCCAAAGCCTTTCCCAATCGTTATTGGGTAAATAGAAAATAAGAGAAGCAAATGATTTCAGACATGCCTGGGATAAGTGAGAATCAGAATGGGGAGGGAGTGTTTCCTAATGGTCAGTGCAGTGATGACTGGGAGTGTCCTGGGATCTATTCCCGGCTGTGCCACCATGGGCAAGTCTCTTAGGCAAGTGTTTTCAAACGTGGTTGTCTGAAGGTAGATGACTATGGATTCACCTGAGCACCGCAGCTCCCGGCTAGTACACGAGGACCACGATTCACCTCTGATTTTACGTGCCCAACTCGGGACACCTTAAAGGGGCCTAATTTTCAGAAACGTCTGAGCACCCATCCTCCGAGAATCAGACCCCTTTATGGCATCTCCAGCTGGGACCCCCCAAATCACGAGTCACTCGTGAAAATGTCAGTCTAGGCACCTAACATTAGACACCCCAGGCTGAAAGTTTTGGCCTCTGACTTCTCATCCAGTCCAATAAAAGCTCTTACCTCACTCCCCTTGTTTCTCTATTTTTCCATCTATCTGAGGACAACACTGTACACGCCCGTTACCCAAGGCGAGGTGAGGGTTAACGGATTCAGCGAAGGGCTTTGAGATCCGGGGGTAGCTGGTGCTACTGAAGTCCCAGGAGAAGGGTTAATGCGGCCACCCGAGTCAGAGCCAGGGAGTTGGTTGGTTAGAGGGAGCCCTGCTATCCATTCGGGCTGCAGGGCCAGTGCTCCGTGGAACGTGGCTCTCGTTCCAGAGGGAGCTCAGTGGAGCTGGCAGAGGCTCCAGAACAGCAGTGGGGCGGGGTCTGTCAGCAGGAAGTGCATTGGATGCTGTCTACATGGATTGGACCGATTCCATTCCTAGCCTACTGCTATGGTCATAGCTGGGCTTATTTCAGGTAGCCCAGTGGGACTCTCTCTGTGTAACTGTCTCCGTCCTCTTTAAAGTGCCGGTTTCCTTCTCTCCCCAGGAACGCCACGGTGCTGAACTCCAAAGTCATCTCTGTGACCGTGAAGCCGTCTCCCCGCACTCTGCTCACGCCCCTGGAGATCGAGTTCTCCCACCTGTACAATGTAAGTCCCCTGCCCTCGGCGTCAGGAGTTACGCTCTTGGTTTGGGTGTTGACGATAGCGTGATGCCGAGCAGGCCTCTCTGGAGGGGATGGGCTGTGAACATCACCGCCAGACCCTTTGTCGTCTCCTAGCCCCGGCTCGTGGGTCACAGGTCCGGCGCAGTGAAATCAGGTTGGCGTTGGTGTCCTGCTGTCACTCCCTCCTCAGTGATTGTCCTTGGGAACTTGGACTGCACAGTGAAACTCGCTACAGGGAACACAACCCACTTCCCTAACCCAGAAGGCAGGCGATGTAACAGTTAGTGCATGGGACCAGGACTCAGGAGACAGGGGGTCTTGTCCCAGGATTTGAC
Organism: Chelonia mydas; assembly: GCF_015237465.2. Taxonomy (NCBI): domain Eukaryota; kingdom Metazoa; phylum Chordata; order Testudines; family Cheloniidae; genus Chelonia; species Chelonia mydas. Next base: position 6,755,339 of record NC_057850.1, on the reverse strand, counting down.
TCCGATTCACTATGGGACATGGCAAGTCACAGCCTCTATGGGCTGCGGTTTCCCTGCTCAGAAGATGAGACTAATGATACTGACAGTCTCAAGGCAGAGGCTTTATTCATGAATGTTTGCAAAGGGCTTTGCAATTCTCAGGCAATGCTAGAGAAGTGCGGATTGCTGTTTTCATTGGCACCTTAAAAGCAGGTCCATTGCCAGATCAGGATATCTGAGTCAGTCCTTGGATGCACAGGAAGGGTATTTACATGTCTAAGAGCCAATCTGTGCCTCCAGTCTCCCAGTCTGGATGTCCCCTTACAGCCCCCGCATGGGACTCCTGCATCCTGCGGGGGGGGGGGAGTTTCGAAAGCGCTCAACATTGGCCTGGCTCGAGCCCTGACGCAGGCAACGGTAAATCTCCCGTTGTCGTCAGTGGGCATCAAGGGCATGTGGCATCTCACCAGAGGTTCCCCCCCAGGATCGACTCATACCGCAGACACACGGTCCTGCTTCCATTGCAGCCCATGGACTTCAGCGGGAGCAGGACTGAGGCTAGCGAGAACAGGCAGCCCTGCAGCTCCAACAAAAGAGGGTCAGATGGGATTCTGGGTGGGGAGAAGAAGGGGAGGATCTATCAGACAATGAGCCACCCTTCCTGCTTGATGCTCTGATGACTGTGAGTGTGATCACTGGGGAGTGGTACAGTTCACTTCTCCCCCGGCCTCTGAGCCACAGCAGAAGATGGCCATGCAGAGGGCACAGGTCTAGGACTGCATGTTTGGAACGCCGCTGTGTGTTAATGCCATGTTCAATGCCATGCCCATGTCAATTCTGTAGATATCCTTTTGGCTGCACAGCCGTAATCTCCTTTTCTTTCCCTTCCCACCCCTTTCTTCTTCCTCTCCTGCCAGGGAACCACCAACCAGACCTGCATCCTGTGGGACGAAGCCGATATGTAAGTCCAGCTGGTTTTGATTTGCTCTTCTCACCTCTGGAGCACATTAGCTTTGGGACTTGGCAGGGTGTGTCTGTTTTGGGAGGCAGCTGATGAGATGTCACTGTCTCGGGCCCCTCACTCTCACCATTCAGCTCTGTCTGGCTTTGTCTGTCAGTTTCCTTGGCAAGAGAAGGCGAGATCTTTCTCCCACTTCCCTCAGCAATTTCCATTCACAGCCTTGCAAGCAGGCTCCAAATAAGGACCTGCTGCTAGTCTGTTACTTTCTTTGTCAGAAACACCGTGGAGATAATTCATATATTTGAAGGCTGTAGATCACTTGTTTTCAGAGTGCGACCCAGGTTCTGACCCACTGATGTTCTGCAGAATGCTTCCAGTCTCCCCATCGAGCTGTGTCTGTCACCATGGTGTGAAGCCTCCAAGCAGTGATGAGAATAGCTTCCCGCTATGAGAGAGGCAGTTGCATTTGCCATGGGAGTTTTGGGGACTGGCCATAAGTTTTTAAAAGCGGCCTCGGATTTTGAGTGCCTCTATTTTTGGGGTGCCCAGGATGAAGAATGCTGAGCCTGACTTTGCAGAGATGTTGAGCCAGAATTGTAGGTGCTCAGCACCCTCTGAAAGTCAGTGCAAGTTGGGCACCGGAAAAGTCCAAAATTAGAGGCCACTTTTGAAAATAAGGCTCAATATATGGAAGTAGGTGGTGCATTGGTCTGGTGTGGTGAGATGAGTCCTCTGAGAAATCCTGTTATCTGTAGCCCTGTCCGGGTCTCTCTTAGGGTCTCCTGATGCGTTGTTGTTCAGCTAAGTGAAAAACCTGATAGTTGCCACAGGGAATCGGGACTGACAGTTTGAGAGAGGAGGTGTCAGTCAGAGCATCTTTATCATAAGAAGTAGCTGGTGAAAAAAATGTCTTTGATTGTGAACAAACCCAAAAAGGATCAGAAACATCTCACTTTTTGCCACTTCTCTGGTTTATTTATGTGTCTCAGTCTGCTGGTCGGTTGGTTTCATTTTCTGTTTATAGTCAGTTTCACTCGGGTTCAAATGCGCTGGTACAAAGCTCCGTATTTATTAGTATTATTTATTATCATCATCTTGAAAACAATTCTGATCTTCCCCCATTAGGCTCCATTAAGTACATATACTTAGGCACATTTGCAGCTGGCTGATACACTTCTGGTTGGACAATGATTAGCACAAATGAATACACAGGCTAAATCCGATGAACCCAGTGATGCCTTCAGGCATGTCTGTGAAATCACCCCAGTGTACCTCAGGGCAACCTGGAGCCGCAGTGCACAGTGTAGCCCTGATGTGATGAGATGGCAGGGCTGCTGTGGCGTTTCAGTTAATATGCTCCTGGAGGGCCAGCAATACCACCTGTCGGCATGGCAGGGGCCTGAACGACCAAACGCGGCTGATCCTGGGAAGGGCTGCATCAGTGCAGGTATCGTGGTTGTTCCGTTACAGACCTGGAGACTCATGGGACAGGGACAGGGGTTAGAACAGGGAAGAGCTAGAAATTGGAAGCGGCCGGGACAGCCATGAAGCCGAAGGCAGCCGAGACGGGGGCAGTGTTCAAGGCAGTATTGTTATCTCAGACAGCCTTTGGGGGCTGGCTCCCTGGTCCATCCAGGTGCTTCATATCACGGCCCACCAAGTGATCAGACCAGAACAGCTTGTTCTAGTGCCTGTCCTGTCTCTTGTCCGCTCATATGTTAGTGGTGTTTTCACTCCGCCACACCAGAGCATGTGCCGTTAGCTCGGAGCTAAGCAGGCGCGCTCTAGGTGCAAACGTGGGGGGTCTGTTATCAGTGCTATGTTCCAGAACCTCCGACAGATTTGTTGCCATCCGGCTGGAAGATTGTTTCTCAGGCCCTGGTGCTTTGTGTTTTCATCCGAGGGCATTTTAAATCCAAACTGGTGAAAAGCTCCAAGAAGTCTACAACTGGAGGAAATTCCAGAGCTAGATCTGCCTGTGTGCACCCGGGCAGAAGGAGCTGCGAAGCTGTTTGCGTCACGTTTTCAGGCTGGTTTGCTGCCCTTGATGACGCCTGGGAAAGTTTCTGCAGCGGGAGTATTCTCCAAGTAACCCGTGTCCTCTTGTGTCCTTGAGGCTTGGCCCTTCACCCCAAACTTCAGCTGAACTCCTGAACTTCAAAGGGTTTGGACAGCAGTTTCTGACAGTGGTATTGTTTGCAGCAAAGACTCCTGCATTGTTTCCCTGGCTCTGCTAATGCGTACAATAGTTGTGTGACCTCAGGTTAATACTTCCAAAGTTAGCTGCCTGTTCATGGTATAGGCAGCATGTACCGGGTCTCTGATAACTAGCAGCACCAAAAAGGTTAATCAATCTACTGTACAGTCTAGCACTTTGATTGTGTTTTAGATCAAGCCCAAGAATTGTTTTAAAGGAAAAGAAAATCCCCATAGTAGCAGGTGCTGAAATTCACTCTGCTGCAGCTACAGCCACTGAGGGATTTCTGTGCATAGACTGCAGCCGCTGCAGGCACCATAGACTAAAGGACTCACACTGTGTGACTGCTTCTCTTACAGGCAATAGGTAATTGATTGTCGATGCGTGGCCAGTGGTCTGAGTTTGGTTAGGAGCATACTTTGGGAAAGGTGGTTGCTTTCAGTGTGGTAGAGGCATGGTCCGTTGATGTGAGCCCCGAGCTCAGAGCCAGGAAAGCCTGAATTCTAACCCTGCCTCTGATGCAGATTCTCACAGTAGCCTTGGACAAGTCACTGCATCTCTTTTTCCCCTCTGCGTTAATAGGGATAATGGTACTGGGTGGTCTCACAGGAGTGCTGTGCAAGTGTGAAAGTATAAGGAGGGTCTTGTAGTAAATGCACTGGGCTGGGCATCAGGACACCTGGGTTCGATTCCTAGCTCTGCCAGATACACCCTCTGTGACCGTGGACCAGTCATTCAATCTCTCTGTGCCTCAGTTGCCCATATGTGCAATGGGGATAATACTACTACTTCCTTTCTCTCCCCCTTTGTCTGTTCAGACTGAAAGCTTGGGAGGGATCGGGACTGTCTCTAAGCATGTGTCCTAGAGTTCCAGGCCAGAGGGGAGCCCTAGATCACCTAGGCTGCAGGCCACCACCACCACCCTGTACCCACACACTAAATGCAACCGCCAAAATCAGACCAAGGTATCACAGCCCACAGGTGACTAGACTGTTCTGTGCCCCCTGCAGAGAATAGGAGGGACTGAGGTGCACCTGAGGCCCCCGGAATGGCAAGAGAATGATTCAGTGAAATATACCCAGATAATCCTGCCAAGTGACCCGCACCCACACGCTGCAGAGGATGGCAAAAAACACCCATGGCCACTGCCTTCCTGACCCCATGTGTGGTGATCCGTTAATGTCTGCACAGCATCTAGCACCAGAGGCCCTGATCTGAGTGAAGGCATCTAGGTGCTATTGGAATGCGAACAATGTGTGTGACCCACAACGGGTTCTGTCTTGTGTAAATTCCTTTTTAGTGCTCACGACCAGGGCGCTGGCGGGGTCTCAGGGGTACTGTGCTGGCTGGCCTGGGTGACCTGCCTCTCTTCCTCCTCTCGGATGTCTTCGATCAGCTGGGAGTAACTTGGAAGACTCTCTTGCTTCTCCATTAGCCGAAGCGTGATATGGATCAGTTCATTATATAAAGTCCCTCTTGAACTTTGGGCTGTCACTTAAGAGCCACTTCTCCTTTCCCGGCAGCTCTCTGTAGTAGCTTCTCCAATCCCTGTAAACAGGCTGAGACCTTCTCACTTTGCTGGCTGACACTGGAACTTAAAATACAGGCCCTCAGCTCCTCAGGTGTGATTGAGGGCTGCCAGGCAGTCATTTCTGCTAACCCTGGGGTTATGGATTTTCAGGGTACGCACAATATCAATGGCTGGGCCCCCGAGACTCTCTACTGTAGACGCTTTCACTTTTCTGCATCCGGTACCTGCCCCTCCTGCAGCATTTCAATGGCGTCGTCTAATCATGAGTCAAACCCCAGGCCCCCTGGTATCGTGCCCCCAGAAAATGCCCCTCCCTTAGGATAGGGGGCTGACTCAGCATTTTCCAAGCTTTGCTCACACGTCAAGATTGGGGCAGCTGGTCTTTCTTTGGCTCAGGAAGTGGACGACTCCTTCGCCAGTGTTCATCCTGTGAATCAGGAGGCTGTGGGGGCTGGCTCCCTGGGACTGCCAGCTTCCACGCCTATTTCACTCGGGACTTGCGAGGGTTTCTCTGCTCCTGGCAGCTCACCTATTGCTGCAGGGCACCATCCTCGCTCCTAAACATAAACTCATGTGCCTTGCTTCTCCCAAAACATCCTAGAGTTATGTAGAGGGTGGTTTTGACTGACTCCTCATTGTGGGCCCCTGACACCCCTGTTGTTGGAAGAGATTTCTTGGGGTCTACACACATCCTCTTACACCAATACCCCAGCAGGGGGCTAGAGGGTCTGAGCGAAAGCCCATGGAAGGCATTGGAAAGACTCCTCTTGACTTCAGTGGACTTTGGATCAGGTGCTTAATTTGCCAAGAAAGAAAAGGCAGATAGAGATTCCCTGGGAGGTGTTTCACTGGGGAAGAAAGGTGTGCTCCTGACAAATGCAAACGCTCTGGGCCCACTTCTGCTTCCCACTACGTGCATAGGACTTCCCCTGGCTTCAGGGCAAAATCGGCATGAGATGAGCCCCCCAGAGCAGTAGCCTAGGAACTGCTCATGGGCAGGGGAGTTAAAACATTCACATATCGCTGATCTCCAGCCTGCTTCTACCTACCCTGGATGCTCTAGTCATGGGCACATAACAATGCAGAGTGAAAGAGAGAGAGGTAAGGCATGATTCTGAAGGGTGCTGAGCACCCGACACAGCAGCTGAAATCAGTGGGAGCTGTTGGTGCTCAGAATCAGGCCAATAATATAGGGAGACGGACAGACACCAAAAATAATTGATAGATATTTGCAGTATTGCTGTATTTAGCGGTGACACTTTGAGTACCTTCCCCAGACTTGAAGAAGAGCTCTGTGGAGCTTGAAAGCTTGCCTCTTTCACCAACAGAAGTTGGCCCAATAAAAGACATCACCTCACTCACCTGGTCTTTCATAGATAGATAGATAGATGAATGAAGAGGGCATGTATAGGGATAAGTAAGTAGGTAGCTTGCTTGAGGGGTTGTATGGGGATAGATATGTAGCTAGCTCGAGGACTTCTTTGAGGATGGCTAGGTAGATAGACAACCATCTCTTTCTGGCAGATGCTAGTCTTACATCCTTGCCCAATGTTCAAAGAAATCCAGCTCACTTTATTCCCCTCTTTATTCCAAGCAAGCCAGCAGTCAATGGTCTTTTGGGTTTATACCTGCAGACTTGGTGACTCAACAGGTACCCCTTCAGGCTCGCCTGAAAAATCAAAAAAATCTCCCTGCTAGAGTCCTTGCCTAAGGCACCAGCCAGCTGAGCTTTAAAACACAGCCAAAGCCAGACAGTGGCCCTTTAAAGGCCACTTAAAATCCATGGGCCATGAAGGGTTGAACCGTAAAATTGTAATTAGAGCAGACAATTGTCATCTGTGTATCTGCTTCCCCAAGATGGAGTTGTTAGGCAGGGCACTTTAAATAATATAAAAAAAAATCCAGGGTTTGTTCATTTGCATTTAGATAGATGTTTAATCTTGTATTATTAATAATGGATTTTTGATTTATTAATCCTAGCCCGTTTGGGTGACTGTCTGCGAGGCCCACTAGTCACCCACCCACCCAGCTCCCACTGGGGCCCCAACCCTTCACTTGAAGCATGAAAGGAGAGAAGATCACATGCTAATTTTTGTTGTGTTTGGTGCAGCGAGTGTGATTAATGAGCTTGGCAACAGCTGGGTAAATTGAAAGCTGAAGTTGCGGAATGATTTGGGCTTGGCTGGCTTTATTCCAGGGGCATTCATCTGAAGTAATTATTAGCTGCTTAGCAGCACTGTTCAAGTTAAAATCGAGGCAGGTTCTTCTCTCTCTTGCTTTCTAAGACGAGACGCAGGTTGCTGATGGATGGAGTCATCATGGATTCTGTTCATTGTCTTCTGCATTCAGGGAATTTACTTTCCACCTCCCTTTGCTCCTCCTTTTCAGTGCCTTCACCGCCACAGCTGCAGAATGGCAGTGAGAAGGAAACCGCTGGTGCTTACATTTCCATGGCCAAAGTATCAGTGGGCTGGCAGTGTTGGTTCCCGGTACCGCTGGAGACTGGGCACCAGGACTCCTGGGTACGACACCCGGCTGCGCTGCAGAATGGTTCTTTGATCCTGGACAAGTCACTTAGGGACCCCTTCTTTCCCCCTTCCACTGGTAGTCTGACTACATGAGGAGTAAAGCACTGCTCTGTGTAAGAAAGGGTGACAGAATGAAGCCCTGACTTTCCGGTGCCTCTGTTTTCCCAGCCAGTGAGTGGTAAGATGATAACGACTTTTACAGGGTTGCTGGCAGGCTTAAAAAAGTGCTTTGAAGGTAAGGTGCGCTAGGAGTGCATGGTTTTAGTTCAAGGACGCTGTCATCTTTCCTTGGGGAAGATCCTCTGTTCCAATACTTAAAGCCTTTAACCTATATAACTTTTGGAATGCGGATCTTACCTTTTACGAAGGTCCCTCCAGTGGGCTAAGGTTAGGCATTTATAGGAACAAGGGCAGCTCCGCAGCTCGGCGAGCTAAGAGAAAAATATCAAACTTGTGTCCTCCAGAGCCTGGGGTCAGGAAGAAATCTGACCCCGTGGTTCAGTATTGTACCAGGTGTTTTATGCAGCTGCTGGAGGAGATGGACCATCAGCCTGTTCTGGTTCGGAAATGTATATCTTCTGAGATATAGTTCAGAGCCCCTGATAGAGGCCTTGAACACGGGTTCTTTTCAAATGGTAGCTTCGCTGAAGTGCAGACTTGTGTTCCCAATCCTTTCGGAGGGTGAGAGCACAGGGCTGGAATAAGAGCGGGTGTTACAAAGTAGAATTGAGGTGCCTTGGAAAGATCGGTGTGGTGTAATCGTCAGAGACAGTGTAGCTCTGGGACGGGGTACGTTGGTAGAAATGAGTGGAGCCCCATAACGGGAACGACAGGGGATGCAGCAGGTGAGGCTTGGGGGGCATTGGCAGAGGGGAGGCTGGGACCAGAGTAGCAAGGGGCACAGCACAACAGGTCAGTCATGAGAGGCATTGGCAAAGTTCTGCTGGGATCTCAGAAATTAGCGCGTGTTTGCAAGACAGCCCCTTCAGCCTATCAAGTACAGGCCGTGGAATCTCCAAAGGAAAAACATACCTATTTTGAAGCTGCCTGAATGCATAATTGCCTGTGTAATGTATGTCATCTGTTGGAGCAATCCTTGTCTTCAACAACAACCCCTGTCCCCAGAACTCCCTTCTGTGTAATGATGGGCTCGGATTTAACCCCCGATGGCAGGAAGCAGGGTTAGCCCAGTGCTGGGTGCTTTAGAAAACCCCACGCCATGTATCTTGCAGTGGGAGCAGCAGGGAGCACCCCAATTAATGTTACACAATTGTTTCCATTTTCGCACCCTGTTGTAGCTTTCGAAAACTTGCATCGTTGGGGCTGAACTTTGGGCTGTGGGTTTTTGTGTTTGAAGTTTAAGTGTGTTGTACAGTGCAGTTCTCCCCCTTCCCCGCCCCCCGTGCCATTGCACAGAGGATATGGGTTGTTATGGATGTCAGCTACAGAGCTTTAGCAGCTCCTGTTTTTAGCTCTGGAGGTCCTTGGTCAGTCCCTGGTGTGTCAGCCAACAGCTCTGACACCTTCCTCTGCTTTGGAGGTGTTTGCTTTGGAGTCGATCAGGCTAGGACCTTTGAAAGTATATCCTAAGATTCCTAGATTCCAAGGCCAGAAGGAACCAGTGTGATTGTCTAGTTTGACCTCCTGTCTAATACAAGCCAGAGAACTTCCCGCAAATAATTCCTGCTTGGACTATCTTTTAGAAAAACAGTCAATCTTGGTTTAAAAAATGCCAGTCCACCACCACCCTTGGTAAATTGTTCCAGTGGTTATTGACCCTCACTGTAAAAAATGTATCCCCAGTTTCCAGTCTGAACTTGCCTAGCTTCAACTTCCAGCCATTGGATCTTATCATACCTGTCTCTGCTAGACTAAAGAGCCCATTAGCATAGATTGTTCCCCATGTAAGTACTTATAGACTATGATCAAGTCACCTCTTAACTGCTTAAATCTGTCACTATAAGGCATGATGTCTAGGTCTTTAATCATTCTTGTGGCTCCTCTCTGAACCCTCTGCAATTTATCAACATCCTTCTTGAATTGTGGGCACCAGAACCAGACACAATATTCCAGCAGTGATTGCACCAGTGCCAAATACAGAGGTTAAATAACCTCTCTGCTCCTACTGGAGATTCCCCTGTTTATGTATCCAATGATCTCATTACCCTTTTGGCCACAGTGTGTCTACACTGCAATTAAAAACCCGCAGCTGGCCCACAGCATAGTCGTTCAGGCTCGGGCTGGAGCCCAGGCTCTAGGACCCTGTGAGGAAGGAGGGTCCCAGAGTGCAGACTGCAGCCCAAGCCTGAATGTCTACACCACAATTAAACAGCCACTTATCCTGAGCCCCTTAGCCCAAGTCAGCTGGCATGGGCCAGCCAAGGGTGTCTAACTGCAGTGTAGACATATCCAGGGTTGCCCTCCTTCACAGGAACCAGCCTTCCCATCTCCTCTCTGTGGCTTCTCTCCCTGAGTGACCTCTCTCAGCTTCTTTATAACGCCCAGGTGTCGTGTTATCACCTGAGCCTTTTCGTCCTGCCCTCTCTGGCTGACAAGTAACTACCTAATTACCACCCAGGTGAAGTGAATATGACTAACTGGGCCTTTAACCGTTTCTCATGTATGACTGGGGCTTTACCCCACCACACCATGTTAATTGTGTTACCCTCCTTTAATTCTTATTAATCAAGCCCTATATCAGCCACTCCAGTATCTTGCCTTGATTTGCTATCAGACAGACAGGTCCAACATTTTCCAGGTCATCCCATTTGCCCTTCTAAAATATTGGCACATTAACTTTCCTCCAGTCTTCTGGAACTTCGCCGGTGTCCCAAGACTTTTTGAAAATCAATATTAACAGTTGTATTTGCTCCTCAGAGCTCTTTTAAAACTCTTTAATGCAAATTACCTTTTTTGCTTTATTATTGATAATTCTACCATTTCCATCTAGCAATGGACCTGTATCGTTGTTAGGATTCTTTTTGTTCCTAATATACTTTAAAAACTCCTTTTGATTGTCCTCAACTCTGCTGGCCATAGAGTTCTCCTTGTCTCCCTTTGCTTCCCCTATCAATTTTCTGCAATACTTACCTTCTGATTTACAGTCATTACTGTGGACTTCCCCTGTCTTCTATTTGTTATATCTTGAATTTTTATTTTTCATAGCTGCCTTCACTTCCGCTCTAAAACAGATTAGTTTTTTAACCATTACAGCCACCTTTCTTGACTGTGGGATTGTGGCTTTTGAGGCATCTAGTAAAATATTCTTGAATAATTCCCAATTTTCATTCACATTTTTCTATTTAAATTCTTCCTCCCAGTTGATTTGGCTCAGAATAGGGTTTTCAGCTTTGTAAACTGACCCTTTTAAAGTACCAAGTATATCTATCACTCTTTTGAATGTTATTCTGTTTGCACATTACCAGTATGTTCAAGTCATGATACTTGTACCATTCCTTTTTAGTTCGGGTGATCAGTTCCTCTTATCTGACAAGGTAAGCTCTCATGCAGAGTTCCCCTGTGTTGGAGGCAACACTTTTTGAATTCGGAAATTGTCATCTATAATATTTAGAAATGCCGAGGATGTTTTAGTACTGGCAGCAGGAGAGCTCCAGCATCTGTCACTCCGATTGAAGTCCCCCATGATCTTGCAGCTTCCCCCCACCCCCTTCCACACAGATGCTTACCCAGCTGTCTAAGCACGTGCAGTAGATGGTTTTTGTAAAGACCAGCTCGCTGCTGAGCCTGCTCCCCCGCCCCTGCCCCCGCCCCCGCCATTGCTGGTGAATGGGGAGTGGGTGAGGCTGGGCGGAGGCTCTGCTTCACCTCCTGCGACATGTCAGCCACCAGCTATGAGCTGGCATGGAGAGTACAGCCATTCACTGCCAGCAATAGATCCCTACACCCCAGAGCAACGGGGAACAGACACGATTCCTCTCCTGAATTACCCTGGCGGTGGCTGCAATCCAGCCCTAAGCCTGCCAGGCATGGCGGAGGATTCTCTGTGCAGTCTAGCTGTGGAGTGGAAGGACTCTTCAATTACATGGCTGCTGGTTGGGCAGCGTCACTGGGGCTAGGGCTGTGTAATGGGCGCAGGAGCTGAGGGAGAGATAGGACGTGGCCAGGTAACAGGAGACTGTACTGCAAAAGATAAAGCCGAGGGGGGCAGAGTGAAGGCTGCGTATGCAGCCTCCTCCCCACAAATTCCCTCTGAACTCTGCCTGACTGTGTTATATATTGGGGGGAAAAAACACCCCCTTGCCCCTAGCTGGAACCTACAGCAGCCTGCTCCTCACACCAGCCGTTAGCACTCTAGCTTTCAGCTCCAGCTGCAAATGCGGCCTTCTTCAGAGGACTTGGGAATGCCAGAGGACATCTGCGCTACCAGGAGCAGCTGCTGCTCTCCCAGTCAGCTCAGCGGATGGCTTGCTCTGGGAGCCGCAGGTAGACCTGATGTCATGGTGCTATTGAGGAGAGAGGTGATCTGGTCAAAGCAGAACTCAGGCAAGGGGAGCATGAGAAAACGTCTGCCTAGGTCCTTCCACAGCATTAATGAGTTGACCCTCACAACAGGTGAGGAACTAAGGGACAGAGGAGGTAGGGCCTGGTTCCTCAAAGGTATTTATTGGTGCCTAATTCCTATTGATTTCAGTGGAAATTGGGCACCCAAAAACCTAGGAGGAGCCGAATGATTAGCTGAAGGCTGCACAACAGATTGGTGACACAGCTGGGATTTGAACCCAGATCTCCAAAGTTCCACTCCCGTGCCTATAGCGCGAGGCCATCCCTGCACTTGGGGGGGGGTGGGGGAGGGGGGCTTGTTAGTTGAATGAGACAGGTGCTGCCAGAGAGAGACCAAATGTATGAGGTCAGAACTTTTCTTGGCCCCTCTTCTGTTGGTGAGAGAGATGCACTTTCGAGCTTACACCGAGCTCTTCTTCAGCTCTGTGTAGCTCGTTGAAAGCGTGTCTCTCTCACCAACAGAAGTTGGTCCAGTAAAAGATCTGACCTCATCCACCTTGTCTCTCTCATATCATGGGCCAAACACAGCTACACCTAGGCTGACCAGATGTCAAGTGTGAAAGATCAGGACAGAGGGGTGGGGATTAATAGGCACTTATAGAAGAAAAAGCCCTGAATATCGGGACTGTCCTCATAAAATTGGGACATCTGGTCATCCTAGCTATACCAACGCTGCAAAGAACAGGTGCTGCCAGTCAGCGGAGCCTCAGTTGCCTTGTTAGCATGACTTGAGATGTACAGTATAAACCACTGCTCACAAATATGGGTGAGGAAGGCGTCCTCAGCTTACTTTCCAGCCCGGAAAGGAGCGACTCAGCCCCTGCTTAGCTAATCCTCGCTAGCCAGCATTGTCCCAGGGGCTGGGAATGGCCTACAACAGTGGTTCTCAAACTTTATTACTGGTGACCCCATTTACATAGCAAGCCCCCTTATAAATTAAAAACACTTTTTAATATATTTAACACCATTATAAATGCTCGATGCAAAGTGGGGTTTGGGGTGCAGGCTGACAGCTCGCGACCCCCCATATAATAACTTCACAACCCCCTGAGGGGTCCTGACCCCCAGTTTGAGAACCCCTGGCCTACAAGAAGAAACTGGGTTTTCTCTATCGCCTTTCCTAGGTCAGGCTGTAGGAGAACCAGCTGCTGCACAATACAGGGCATCTGCTGTCTGCCAAATGTACCATGGTGAATGGCACTAGGCAGAGGGGAAAGTGGAGATGGGGAAGGTTTCAAAGGGTCTGAATCAACACTCTTGTCTCTCCCTGCTTCCCTCCAAGTCACTGAGTGAGAGCAATTTCCTCTTCTCTTCCCCATTCCGGCGTGACCCCTCTCAGCCCCCTTCCTGGGCTGTGCAGGCCACGCCAGCCCTGCTGATTCTTGGCTGGTTAGCAATGCAGCGAGCCAGCTGGCTGGCTTGTTCCGTTCAACAGCCCCATGCCATGGCCTCTGTTCAGTGAGAGCGGGGCCCCGGTGGCTGGACTCACCACGCAGATCACCACAGCGCAAAAGCAGGTGGCCGGTGGGACGGAGCCCTGCTTCTCTCCCTCCAGTGCTGCCTTTGTTGCAGCAGGAAGCTGAGTGCTTCTCCCCACCTTGGCCACGCTCTTGAGTGGGGCCGGGCGAGGAAGGGCTATTTTTATGAGGCACTTGGGAAGCATCCAGCGTTTGGGCCTTGGGTCTCCATTTGCGCCAGATATCTGGGGCTCATTAGGGGTCGCCAGGCTTACGGGTCACGTCACCCCTTTTGCTGCACAGAGCTATAAGGGTCATCTGGGAGGGGCTCAGTGACTGGCTGCCAGAAGGAATAAATTAGCTCCCATAATTCAATGGGAGGAGGCCTGGAAACCTTACCCTTCAGGGGAAGACGGAGGTGGAGGGCATCTCGTGTGAATGGGGCAGGTTCGCTGATGGGTTTCCAATGATTAAAGGCCGTGACAGTGCATGGCAATGGCATGGCTGAGGGCACACTTGCATGTGCCGGTGTGTTCATGTGCAGATGGATGTGTGTGTGTGTGGGGGGGGGGGGCATTGGCCTGTGTACACAGGTGTGTGTGCATGTCTGTGGGTAGCTGCATAAGCCAGGGTGCATGTGTGTGCGCACTTGTGGATCTCCAGGTACGTGGTGCATGAATGCCGGTGTGTTAGTGCTCGGTTATTCAGGTGTGTGCGTGCGCACACATGTGCATGCATATGTGGGCGTGTGTGCAGGTGTAACCCCGACAGACCCCGGTCGTCAGCAGGCAGGATCGAACCTGGGACTTCTAGAGCTAAATGTATAAGTCTCTATTGCGTGAGCTAAAAGCCCTATGGCCCTTAGCTAAGGCTGTAGCAGACTCATTCATCTCTAAGTGGTCTCGGTGCCACCAGATGGGACAGAACACCACACCCAGGAGGTGTGTGGGTTGCATGGGCCCATGTGTGAAGGAGAGTTCAAGTGTGTGTATGCAGGGGTGGAGGGTGGGGGGGATATGCACCTAGGTCTGTGTGCATGCATATGTCCTGGTGTGGGTATTTGGATAGCTGTATGTGTGCATAGGCGAGCGTCCAGGCATGTATTATGTGTGCACTCCTGAGAGCGTGTGTGTACATGGGCCTGTCCCTTTGATGTGTGTCCTTAAGGTGCAGTGTCCTTTTCCTCCCAGCCCCTTGGTGGCTCCGAGGGATCCGTTGTGTTGTCACACACTCCCCTGTGGCTTCATGTTTGAGAAGAATCAGGCCAGCTGATTATGTTCTGTGGCACAGGGTGGCAGCCCCAGCTGTCACTTGCCTTTCACAGCCTGGGCCAAGAGGGCAGAAGTGTGCGAGGGAGTTGGTTCAACGAGGGGAAAGGGAGGCTCTGACTGTTCGCGAGCTCTGGTGCAGACTGCACTGGTCTTCTGCATCTTGCTCGGACCTCATTGTTGCCTGTGCGGTTTACCTGGTATGTGCTGGGAATTTGTAATCCGTTGCAGGCTGCTTTTCAATGGTCTCTGTGTGTCGGTTGTGAGTGCTGATTCACAGCCTCAAGTGCTGCCAGGCACAGACATTCAGAGCCGAAGAAAAGGGGACCGGGAGAAAACTGCATCCCTGCCCTCATGAGTTTTAACCTCTAACCACTCAGTAGCCAATGCAATTCATATGTAAGGCTACTTAAGGCAGCCTGAGGCCCCAATTCTGGAAGGTGCTGAGCACATGCAACTGCCATTGGCTTCGGGGGAACTGGGGCTGCTCAGCACCTTTTTCTCCATCTCACATACAGGCGAAAGTCTCCAGGGACTCAGACTCAAGAATAAACTCATTCAACTTCCATGTGTTTCATTTTAGTTGTGAGCCTACTGTATTCATGCCAGGAACCCTGACCTACACAAGGAGTCTGGTCAGATTCAGTGGGACACGTGTGAGTGCAGATTAGTGATCTTAGGGCTTACGGAGCCAAGGCTCTGTTTGCTAATGACCAAAGCTCTTTGCGTGTATTTACATGGAGGCTCTGAAATCCAGACCCCGGCACCCACTAGCAGCAACACCAGGGTCTCCTTCCTTCCAAGCCAAATGTCACCGCCTGTCTTATCCGTGGCCACACTGCAGTTGTTACATTGCAACCAAATCCCCAGGTCCTACAACCCTGCACTTCAGAGTAGCTCTGATCCAGAGCAGGGCTTCACAGTTCACCTCATCTTTCTGGGCTGAACCAAACCCTCAGATCCAAACACCCTCCAGCTTTGTGGAAGACCTGGTCCATGTATGATCCTTCACAGCTTAGCCTTGTCTCTCCCATGAGCTGAACACAGCAGAGGAGCCAGCACTGGAATGAGCTAGATCCCAGGAATGGAATAACCACATCGACCATAGGGAAAGGCAGTGTAATCTAGGAGCCTGAGCCGAGGTCCTAAAGCCATAGTGCCCTCAGTTTGATTCCTGACACTGTTTGAATGTGAAGGCTTAGACATGTCACGTCTCTGTGTGTCTTTGTTTCCCCTGCATTTGCTCACCTTCAGTTTGGGGTTCGGGTCAATGCAATTGAAACTGCTGAATTTCACCTTGTTGTCCAGTAAATCCCTGAATTTCACACAGTTTCAGTCCAGAACCACAAATTAACCTAGGATTGGGCCAGGTTTGCTCTAAAAACTCATGTACAAGTGCAACTGGGACTAGACCTTTCATTCTTTAGCTCTAAAACCAGAAGCCTCTACCACTTGAGCTAAAGAAGAGTGCTCTTAGTTCCTTTATAACAGCGGGTCCCTTATCTTCTCTGTGGACCAGCCACTAGGGGGCAATATCACATACTCATACACACAATGACACTACAGTACGTTATGCTGGAATACAGTTCTATGAAGGTGAAAAGAAAAGACAGAACCAACAAAATAAGTTTTTCTTTCATTATAGGCATTAAATACATCTTTCATAATAGTGAAGACAAGTCTAGGCTAAAGTCCAAGGAGACAGAGAAATGTTTACAAAAGCCATGTCTGTTTGGTTGTGAATGTACAGAGGGGGCAAGTGGTGTGGATAAATCTGATCTTTCCACACAAACTGCGAGCAAAATTTCTGGAAGGTCTGGAAAAGCGTGCATTGGTTTTTTTTTTTTAATGACTTCTTTTTCTTTTGTTTCTGCTTGTCCTGCTTCTGGTTAGGAGCCTGGAATAAAATCTCCTGTTAAACCATCACAAGAAAGGGTGCCCTGGGAAATGAGGATACTTGGCATCTAATCTTCTCTCAGTCATTAACTTACTGTGTGATCACAGGCAACTTGTGTCACTGCTCTATGTCTCAGTTCCCCTGTCTAGAATATGGCAATAATAATATCGAGCAACCCCTTCAAAATGCTTTGAGATCTAGCAATGAAAAGCTCTATATAAGTGCTAATTATTATTATTCGATTATTATTATTGTTACTTTATGATCTGAAGTTGTGAACGTTATGATCTGAACTTTATTTTACGATTCAAACCTTGTTAGCTTTGCCCATCACATCTTATTTGCAATTTGAATAGTGGCAAGCAACACAATCCCTATTCTATTCTATTCTATTCTATTCTATTCTATTCTCATAGAACCCAAGTCTGACTTTTCAGATTCAGAACCCAATACAATCATTAACTAACTGAAACCTAAAATAACACAACACATCACACAACATAACATAACACAGCAGACCATGTATTCTGATAGCTACATTAGCTTAAAAGTGGCTTCTTAGATGAATGGCAAAGTAGATTAGAGAATACATGCATCAGTGAGCCAGTTCTGACAGCTGGATCAATATCTAGCCCCAGCAGGCTCTTGCTACCACAGGGAAAATAGCTGTCTGGCAGCTGACCTATTGCTGGGGAGCGTGAATGCGAGATCATCAAAACGTACAGGGTGGGCACGTCTGAGTTCTCTTAGAAGGGAGAAGGCCTAGTAGACAAAGCCCTTAGCCCAGAGACAGAGAGAATGAATGCTTGGTGCTGAAAGGACAGTTCCTCTTTGCCCTGGTCACTGTATTTATTGGAATTCACTTTAACCCTCAGTCGGTAGCTATAGGAAGAAATATAACTGGCACAGTGAGACCAGAAGGCCTCATTAAGGGCTCTGAGAGGTAACGCTGCATGTAATGATTTTCAAACTTGTCAAGGCCCTTTCCGATGCTTTGCAAATACTTTGATCCTATTACAATAATGACCACCTGAATGATGCGTATTAATCTTCCTGAGCTGGCCTCTGCTTCAGGCTAAAGCTGCCGCTCAAGGTTGTTTAACGTACACCCTCCACATTCGTATGACAGTAAATCTGGCAGCCTGGATCTGCCGCTTGTCCCTCGGTAAGAGCAATGGAACAAATCCATCCCCGAAGTAACACCGCTGGAGCCAATGGAGTTACAGTAGGGATGAGCGTGGCCCCGTGCGTGCCTAGATTTAATCTAAGATACATCTGCACATAGTTGCTCTCTGATGTTGTTATGAATGGAGGCAGCTGGCTGGCTGGCAAAGATTCCAGTTCTTTGCTATCCAGTCTCACCAACTTTGTGCATTGGACTCACAGCAAATTTGCCCAGCTTACAATGCTAGTAATCAACAATAACAATAATACCTAGCTCCTGTGATGTGTAGATTTCAAAATATCATTATCCCGATGTTTTAGACAGGAAAACAGGGACAGAGCCCAATTCACCCGCTGTCACCCAGAAAGCTGGTGAAAGAGCTGAGAGAAGAACACAAGTCTCCTGGTCCAGGGCTCTATCCACTGGGCCCCACTGCCTCCTGTAATAGGAAGAGAGCCTGAGACATGAGCCCTTGTATTAGAGGCCTGGTAAGAGGCAGGGCCTTCTTACAGAATGTAGTAAGAACAGGGCTAATATTGCAGACACACATAAAAAGTACTAGTTACAAAATATGCAAATGCATTTCGATATTAAGTGGTACCAGAAGACCCTGATGTCAAGGATGGTACAAAAACATTCCCCAGGAATTACAGGAACACACTGAACCCTTCTAAAAGATAAGGTTAGGATAACAGTATGTAATAAAAAACTTTTAATTAAACCAACATGTACAAGGTGATAACTAGCCACATCAAGAGGCAGTGACTAACTATGTGAGAGGCAATACTAACTTGTTTGTATTAGGGTATAAAGATGTATCTCAGAGGAAGTATCTTTGTAAAGCCAAGGGGGGAATGGAAAGTCCTGCCATCTACTGAGCTGCGTCCATTGTTATGGGCATACATGTCTTATTATCCTCATAGAGTCTACCAGGTGGTATTACCGTGCTTTGCTAGCAATAAACCTGTCCTCACGCCTTCGTACCTTAACTGATCTTGTGGTCATTGGGCGGTTCGCTCAAAGTCTGTTGTGCCGGCTGTCTGCGCAGAGCTGGTGCAGCATACAGGACGAACACACACACGCAGCTGAACATGTAACCACACTAGTAGACCTCGAGCGAACCGCCCAATGACCACAAGATCCTCCCAGGTGACTTAATGGAAGTTACTCATACCCTTCGCTAAGAGAACAGGGCATCCTGAAATTACAGGGGGGAAAGCATCTGGGGAAACATTGCTTTTGCTTTATTTATTAAATTTAATTCTTATTATTTAATAATAGACCAAACCCTCAGAAACTCTGAGTATCTGCTGACCACGTGCAGCGTTCCTGGGAGGCAGTGAGAACTACAGGGGCTCAGTACCAACAAGGATTTGGCCCATGATAATAATTAATGGTGTAATATTCTTATCCTATTTATTTATTTTAATCTGTAACTCCTGATGCCAGATATGCAGCTGATGTTTTGGCAAGTGACATTTGCAGCTCAAGGGTGGCACAGAGCAGCTGAAATATACATGGGGAAATCTCTGGCTCTGAGCTGCAAATAAGGAACCTGATCCTGCACTTGGATCTGTGGGTCTGTGAGCAGGCCGTTTACTTCCCCATGGGCAGACACTTCCTCAGACAAGGAGCCCATTGAAGTCACCTGGGCTCTGCACAATCACAGGGGAACGACTGCACAGATCTCACTGCAGGATCAGGGCCCTAGCTGGGAACAGAGACGTGGTCTCAGCTTTATATTTATGGGGGAGGGAAGACATTTCTGCCAAGTTTTACAGATAAGGAGTTATTCACTAATGCAAACAATCTGGGAACAAGCACCAACAGGATGATACAAAGGGATGAAACATACACAGAAGAGCCAAATCCTCAGCTGGTGTAACTTGCCATAACTCTCCTCTCTCCCTCCCCAAGAGGGGCCAGAGCAGAGGTGACTGGAAATTTGTTCAAGCTTGGCAGCTTGATCCCCTGTCATAATCAGGACCCTACTCAGACTCAGAGACATACAGGGTGAAGATCTGTGCTATATCTGACTACCCAAGGTACTTATATGTCCCATAGTATCGGAGCCCCTCAGAATCTTTAATGTATTTATCCTCAACATCCCTGTGAAGCAAGGCAGTGCTATTATCCCTGTTGTACAGATGGGGAAACTGAGGCACAGAACAGTTAAGGCCCATATTTTTAAAGGGATTAGATGTTGCTGTGCTCAGCATCACTACACCTAACTGATTTAGGAGACAAATCCAATTTTCAATAGGGATTTAGGCACTTAGGAGTCTAGCTCCCATCGACTGTCAATGGAATTTAGTGTCCAGTCCAGTGCTCTCACCACTGGCCCTGGTTGAATATGAAAGTGCTCTTTTTGCTTCCCTGACCATGGTGATGCTTCAGGGAAATCAGTCGTAAGGGGCTTACCAGCACGGCACTGTTCCTTGTAGACGCTCACGGCTCAGTCGGTGTCGATGCACTTAGGCCAGGTCTACACTAGTGACTTTTACTGGTACAGCAATATGAGATTGGGTGTGTGTGATTTTTTTTTAATGGCATTTCTATACCAGCAAAAGCCCTCATGCAGATACAGTTATACTGGTAAAAAAGCGCATTGCCTGGTAGAACTTGTCTCGCTCAGGGAATGGGTATAGCTAGAATGGCAAAAACACTCTTTTCCTGGTACAAGTTGCATCTGCACTAGGAGACTTCGCTGGCATAGCTATACCAGCGTGGCTTTACTGGCAAAGTTTAGGAAGAGAGGCAGCTGGGATCACTGGGTGGAGGCTGGGATTATAAACACTGTGTCTGAGAATTCCTTAGAAGTCGTTGAAGGAAAAAGCTAAGTGACTTGCGGCACTTCAAAGTCACCAAGCAAGCGATCGATGACACCAAACCAGCTAATGGCAGGCCCAGTCCTGCTCCCACTGGACTCACTGGGGGCCTGATCTGCATGTTGCAAGATCCAAATGACTCCCATCAACTTCAGCGGGAGCTTTGTGCTTCCCGCAGGGCCATGAGAGGTTGGAACCTGGGAGATTTGCATTTGACTTCAGTGGAAGCAGGAACAGGACTTTATTACTCATTCGCACGCTGTCCAGGGAAAGGGGGTGGCGGAGGCCATGTGTGTATCTGGCACCTAAATATCATGGTGATGTGCAGGGTACAAATGATGAAATGGGTGATCAGGATGGGTGGAAAGATGGTTAGATAGATGAGTGCATCCAGTAGATACTACATCTGTAATGGTGAAAGGATGTTCATGATGCTGCATCCCATACATGGGGGAGCAGATGCCCTTTCCAGCTGAGGACCATGCAAGTTGGTGTAACTAGGAGCCTCCTCTTCTCTGCTGCCATGTCATTGGCAGGTATTAAATGAGTGAAAGGATGTCCTCCTGCTAAGTGACAGTAGGTGAATTTTCTCCCGATCCCTCCGACATTCATCACTGCAGCAAAGATTAACGCCAGGGTGTGAAACACAGCTGACAGTTTAGCGAAAGATTGCACAGATGCTGCAACATCTGTCTCCATTTTGAACAATCTGATTGGCTGCAGGGACAGGCATGCTGGGAGGTGGGGATGAAATTAGCATGCCATGCTACCTAGAGAATTCTTTTCGTGTGTGTTTCCAGTGTGTATTATAAACTAGATAGAGAGATAAAGTAGAAGGAAAGGATGGATGGCTAGAGGTCACTGCGAGCCCACAAGGCCTGATTCTCCATTGCCTTACACCTTGGGCTGTCATTTACTGCAGTGTGAAATGGTTTTAAAATGATTGAGAGCATCTTACACTCCCTTTGCTCGAGTACAGCTGGCTACACAAAGTGCTGGGGAGGAGAGAATCAGGCCCAGACTGGTTTGAATTAAATAAGTTGTCAGCTGCAAGGCTAGGAAATGATTGCCCCATATTCAGCTGCTTTATTGAAGTGCAAAACGTATGTGATCTCAAGTCAGAGGACACTGAAGAAAGAAGAGGCACTGCATTACGCAGCCCCTAGTTTCTTCTCCATCCATTTCGGGTGCAAGTATGTCTTTCTTGCACATCTGTGGAGCACCTGCTTTCTGTTCGGTGGGACCCAGCTGTGGAGGAAATCCTCTGTGTAAATCCAGTGACAGCTCAGTAGCTCGTGCGAAACGAATTTGGTGGGTCTCAGTTCAGTTTGCCCAACCCTCAACTGCCTCTGATTGGCAACCTTGATTGCTCACATCAGTAGAGATAGGCCCGGAGACTGAATGATCCTGTCACCTCCTGTCCTTCCAGGCCAGGCAGGGCGGTGGAAGATGTAGATAAATAAGATCCTGGGTTTTGATGCCTGGGGTTTAGCATGTCACTCAGCCAGAGAAGCTTCTGTCATGAAGGTTTAATCATTACAGAATACTGTTCCTTTGGGTGGGGCTTGGAGTTAAGGGGAACGAATTCAGCCTCCTGCCTGCATGCTGCCAGGGGTGACATATCCTCAGCCATGAGTCATGATATCCTCGCTGTGCCTAAAGAACTGCAGCTGGGTGGAACAGACCCTGCCCCCGGGAATCCTATTCACGCCAGTCATGTGGCTAAATACCTGTTCAGAGCACAGTAGCGTGAGCCTGGTCGGCAGGGGGGGAAGGGAGGGAAGAAGGAAACTAGTGCAGCCCAAAGGATGGGTGCCTCTTTGAAGAGAGGGGCCATGGTCAGGCTGGTCAATGAGGGAGCTGATTCAGTCCACTGGAGCCCTGGCCATAAACTAAAGCTGCCTCCCCCACATAAGCTCCGGCAGAAGCCCCAAGAATTAGTTGCAGTGGTGATACCACCTTCTTTTCTAAAGGGGTGTTCTCCCTGGGGTGCAGGGCCCAGGCAAGTGAAGAGGGGTGAAATTAACATCCCCGGAAGCCAGCGCTAGCTGCATCAGCATTAGTGCATCTGTCCCATTCACCAGTCAATCTGCCACAACACTACTGCATCTGGCTTACCCCTTAGTGCGGCTGCATCCACACTAGTGCGTCATTTTATCTGCTGTTATTCACAGAGGTTTCTTCTCAGTTGGCCGATGTAAATCAGGAGTAACTCCATTAGTTCTCTGGCATTACACCAGGCATAAGGGATATTGGAATCAGCCCCACTTTGAATCCTTCCAGTCCCACCGTGGATTTTCTTTACATTTCCAGTGTCAGACATCAGGCGCAGTCACAAATGCAGAATAACGATGAGCGCAAGAAGCAGTTCAGCAGTTCGGAGACGAGAATCGAATGACCTTCCAGAACTGGAAGCCAAAGCTTTATGAAACACAAATTGGAAAAGACAGTTTAAAGTGCCACGCGGGATTGACCGTCCTGGCAATGTTGTGCTTAGCCCGTGTGGGGAGTTTGTTTTGAGGATCGCAGAGCAAACAGATGGCAAAGAGACTGAAAGGAGCACTGACCACACAGGAATATCCTTCATACGATAAAGAAGAATCTCAGTGATCTGAACCTCCCTGCCTATAGAGCTGCTGCTGTGCTTCCCTGTCCTTCTATCTCACAATTCCTTGATGTCCCCTTATCCACCTGTAGCCCCATCCAAGGCTCGCTGGGGTCCATGGGAGTTCACCCATTTACTTTACTAGAGTTTGGATGAGCCCAGGAGGTTCAGATCATCGGGATTATTGCTTTTTCAGTAATCGGCCTAATGCTCCCTCTGATTGCACGAAATGCTGGTCATATTCTCTATTGGACCTTTACCGAGCAAGTGCATTTATCAGCCAGAAGAGAACAGTTCTTGGAATGGTGCAAACAAAGACTGAAAGGACTTTATATCACCAGGGAGGCGGTATCACTATGTTAGAAAGCCACGGTGAGATCGCATGTCTTTTTTAAAAATCAAAAGCAGTAAATAAAAAACTCTCCCACCCCGTAGCCCCATCCTAGGGTTCCCAAAAGTAAGACAGGGTGTCTGTTGGATGTTTCATTACAAGACACAATTTTGCTGCTCTGAAAGAGGTAGCAGTTCTGGGGAAAGGAGAATCCCCTTTAGCAGTTTGCAGTATGGGGCCTCTGACACAGTTGAACCTTTCTGATTTCAGGGGTAAAACGTACATAATAGTTAGATTGTTGCAATATGCAGGGCTAGATTTTCCAAGCAGCCTCAACCCAGCCTGTGCATGTATCCCTTCGATTTTGCACATGTTCGTTTTTGTGCGCTTGAGTTGTTTAGGTAGGAACAGAGGGACATAGGATTTGCCAGACTGGATCAAACCAATGGCCCATCTACTCCAGTACCCTGTGTCTGACACTGGCCAGCACTAGACGTACAAGGAACAAGGTACAAGGAACTCTGAAGTAGGCAGATTTCCCAGAGTTTGGATGTGACCCATTACACCATCCAGGGCTGAGGAGCTTCTCTGCTCTCTAGATCCAGTTGCCAGTGCTTTGAAGATACCGTGGCAATAGCACCCTGTTCTCCCATTTTCACAGGTCTCTGCTCCCTGCAAGGCCAGCTGCCATAGCAATTTTCCCTTTAATGATGAGTCCCCTTGCTCCACTTTTAATCCTCATCCGAAACTGCAAACAATGGAGCGTGCATGAATGGAGGAGTTCTCAGGACCAGGCACTGATGCACCCCTGATCCAGTTGCATCTCTGAAGACTTCATTCTTGGGAGATTTCCATGGATTTTGCTGAGTGCCTCTCAGCCATTTGTGCCTTTAAAGAACTGCATCCCCCTCTCAGTTACGGTTAATCTTTAATCCAGCATCTTCATCTTTGCCTGCAGCACCTTAGATTGGCTTCTTGATTTAATTTCTTTACCCGTCCTCCCCTGCCCAGTGGCCCCGCTCTCATTTGCTTGATTTATTTCATCTTGTCTCTTTATTGTGTAGTCTTACACTAAGCCATTTAAAGCTGGTGATTTAGGTTTCTGGGAAACAGTACTACCTGGAGGAACTAGTGCTGATTGGTCCGAGAGAGCCAGTGCTCTTACTGACCCACTCCTTGGGTCATGTGTACTCTTTGAGTCAGGAACTGGGTCTTATTAATATTTGTTTTACAGTAGCACCCAGAGGCCTAAGCTAAAATCTGGGGCCCATTGTGGTAGGTGCTGTACATACATCTAGTAAGAGATAGTCCGTACCTGAATGACTGTATGATTTAAATAGACCTGACACTAAAGGGGTGAGGAAAGGGAAAGATTGCTACGTCCTTGTTCCAGGTGGGGAACTGAGGCATAAAGTGATTAAGTGACTTGCCAAATGTCACCCAGCAATTCTGTAGCAGAGCCAGGAACTGAACCCACATCTCCTGAGTCCCAGTTCAGTACCTTAACCAATAAGCTCTTGAGAAGAGATGGCCTACATTCCTGGCCCTTTAACAATTCCTCTTCTCCTGCAGGAAGGGGGTATTATTGTTTTTGACAGGAGCTCAATGTCTTTCAGTGGAATGCACCAGGCAGAACTTGAAATCTTCCAGCTGGGTAGGCATAATTCTAAAGGGGCAGGCCTGTACTAGTAGAAGAGTCCTTCTCTCTAACCTCTATGATTAGCTGTATGTATTAAGCATTAACAACAATGTGATGATACTTGTGTGCTTTTTCGGGTGCCAGCTAACTGTTCTTGTATGATGAGCTCTACTGTAAGTGGGGAGTGACTGGTACCATCAGCTTGTATCACTGCTCCCGCTGAATAGCAAGATTTCCCTGAAATCTAATGAATCCTTAGAATGCTGGAATTATCCAGCCAGCCAAATGTATACCGAATGGGACCTGAATCGATCAATCTGTCAGTCTAATCTATCTGTCTAGCTTTTTGCTCATCATCACTGTATTATCTGAGGCCCAGATTCTCAAAGATATTTAGGTACCTAACTCCCATTGATTTAGCTCCTTTTTGCAGCCGTTGTTAACCAAAGTTTGGGTTGCCCAAGCTGTTCCATGCTATTTGCCAGGTTGTCCCTTTTTGGGGGTGGGGGGGGATGGGTACACAAGTAAAGTCACTGACCAGTTTCACCATTCATCCCAAACATGATTTCCCCTGAGATTCGGGATGTCCTCTAGGACTTTCTTATAAATGTGGGCTGTAATGCATACGCTGCTTGTCTGACCATATCTTAATTTTTCCAACAGAGCACTTTCTCTAGAAGCTTTCAGAGCAAGTGCTTCAGGGCTAGTTTTCATAACTAGGATGCACCCTGTCTTGGAGCTTGCATTATGAAGAAAACTTTTCTCAATTTCCAAAAGCCTGATCTCTGAAAGGTTGACAGGATGATCAGCTGTGTGATGGGGGAGCGAGAAGTGTTTTAAGGAGAATGTCAGGAAATTATGTGCTCTTTTCTGCAGCTGAATGAGGGGATAGCTTTGGAGAACAGTGATCCATTATGGTTATTCTTAGCACCAGAGAGGCAGCGTTTAGGATATGACCATGCAGTACCTCCCACAATTCTTTCTAGATTCATGCATGGGCCATATTCTGCTTCACATGCTGACTGAGAAATTTGAGGTGTAAAGCCCTTATAAGATCTGGGAGTGCTAGGTTAAATTTGCCACTGGGACTTGCTTTCATTCTATTCATGCTCGTTAATTAAGGGCACTTCTGAGAGTTCCCTGCGGTGCTGTGCAGTGAGTGGTCGGGAGGCTGTTCAGTGGAGTCCTGTTGCTGTCCTTGTTTTTCCGCCCCTATTGCAATGTGCATATGCAAACTGTATCGTCTGGGACCCCAGAGCAGCTGCCTCGGCATAGATAGACCCTGCACCTGGAAGAGCTGCTCTGTTGAGATAACAGCTGGGAATGGCACATTGAAGTGGGATGGAGGCTGATCTATCACACTCTGATCTTCTCATTTGTCTGAGAGGGGCCCTAGATATCCCAATTGGAAAGGCTCCACTGACCTGTGTGAACATCTTGTCCATTCCTGGAGGCCAGTGCTGATGGTTCCCTAGTGCTTTGTTCAGTCTAGTTTTCAGTGTCTCAAGCAATAATTGTAATGCCCTTACACTGGTGCTTCCACCTCTTCCGTTGGGAAACTATTCTACAGCCTAATACATCATGGCTCAGATTTTCTGCTTTAGGGCTCACAGTGGCCCTAAAAGTACTGTAGCTAACCACAGGAGGATCTTTCCAGCCCAGGGGTGAAGAGCTGACATAACTGCTCCTTTGCGTCCTCCTTCCTGCAGCCAGTTATGGGGTTCTGGCTGGGCTTCCTTACACCTCTGTGGTTCCTAGCTGCCATATTGTCTCCTTGCAGTCATGGGCAGCCAGCATAAGACAGAGAAGAGGTTAGGAGGCTGGAGTGCTACCGAGCTGGCCCAGGATGGGTGGTACACTCAATGGTCTCCTATGGGAATTATCCAGTGGACAGGCATGATGGAGACAACACCTGCAGTGTGCCAACTTGGGGGATTTTATTGAGAGTCTGGCCGTATGTGGTGTTTTTTTGTTCAATCCCCAGTTCCTGGAGTCATGTGTTTTACATGAGAATTTCCATTTTCATGAGTTTCTAGCCCTCATGGCTGCAGAGAAGAGCTTGAAAGTGTGATCCTTAAAGGCTAAAAATCAAAAGGTAAATCCAAAGAATTCCTGTGATGGTCTTTTTTTAAAATCTCCTGATTTTTAAGGCAACATCATGATTTTGTTGAGGTCCAGCTCCTGATTTTTGAGCATGAGGGGTTGGCAAGACTCAAAATGTGGAATAAATCACCAGAGATATTATTTTTATTAACATTATTAATTATTTTTATTGTGGGAGCCCCTAGGAGCCCAAGACATGGACCACGACCCCATTGTGCGAGGTGCGGTACAAGATTTGAGTTTCAGGCCTTATAATATATATACAGCATTGATGTAGAGCAAGTATATACAGATTAATAATTAGCCCTGTGCTCTGGATTTTTTGGGTGCATTTTCAACTCATAACTGGGAGGGGTTGAAAGGCCACTGCTCCTTGCAAAGTTGTGTTTCCTCTCAAGTGGAATGTGCTGGCCTTCTGATGGGAGTCATTACGGCTCAGCGTCAGCTGTATTTATGGTGTCTGAAAAGATTATCTCCAGATAATCTTACGGGTCTTTAGCCAGCCATATGCTTTATTTTGATGGCAACATGCGTTTCTTTGTGCATTTAACATTGTTTATGTTAATTAAGGTTTCAGACTGGAAGCTGCATATGGGCTCTTTCGTTTCTCTGTGGCTAATTTGCGGAGAGTAAGCAACCTTGTCCTTTGGGCAATGCTTCAATTCAGTTAGACATGATTATGGATTCACAGCTGGGAGGAGGCCTCATTTTTAACCTTCTTACTACTTCCTCCCCCCACAAAAAATTTCCGGTATGCCTGATAGTTCCTGAGTTGATTCTCAGGTCAGCAGTGCCTTTATTTTATTTGTTTAAAATCTGAAGCAAATCAGCCAAGCTGATTTCTAATTATAAGCCTCTGAAAAAATATTATCCTTCCTCAGGATTCACTTTCTGTGCCCGGACTAAGTGGATCGATAGCTGTCTTTTTAAAAAAGAGTTAATTTAATAATAGTTGTTAATCTAATAATAGGTTCTTCCCTATCAGCATAGAGTTGTTTTTTTTTCAGTGCCCAATGTGTGCTGCAGAGAGTGGTGTGAGAATAGGGCTTGAAGCCAAAGATAGGTACAAGCAGCTGCAGTTGGATGAAATTCAGGGATCCAGCACGAAACTTACCTCCCAGTTAAATCCCACTTTAAGCCTTGTGTCAGGTAATACCCTGGTGCTGAAGAGTATTTCTGATTGGAGGAAGAGCCTCATGGTTCACAAAGAACATTTGACTTTGTGAAATGTGGTCCTTGGATCTAGGGAAATACAGTGTGGGTGGATGTAGCTGTGTTGTCCTGACTGGACACTTTCACAGCTGATTTGAAATGGAACATCTTTCATCTGTGCTTTAAAGTGGCTCTGGAAAGCTTTTGTAACAAAATAAGTTAACCTAGGGTCCTAAATCACTGAAAGGATGTACGGGCGTAGTTGTTGATTGGGAAGTAGTGTTGCTTAGTAAATAGAGCACCAGGTAGGGATTTGGAAAACCTGGGTTCTGTCTGTCTAATTGCCTTCTGGGTGACCTTGGAAGGGTCATTTCGCCTCTCTGTGACTCAGTTTCCCCATCTGTAAAATGGGGCTAGTGATATTTACTTCTTTTGTAAAGCTCTTTGAGATCTATAGATGACAAGTCAAAGCTAGGTATTGGGCTGGATAATCAGTTTAATTGACTTCAATAATTATACCAATTACACCTGCTGGCAGAATATTTAGAGATTCAGGACACTGGCTGGCTTTTGGGGACTGGCCCTGGGAAGAATCATCTTTCAATTCTAGAGGCCCAATTCTGCTCTCAGTTCCATCGATTTAGATCGAAGTTGACTTCAGTGTAGCCACTCGGGATTTAATTTAATGTTACTGAGAGCAGAATCTGGCCCCAAACCACTGGATCAATCACTGAAAGTCATTACTGTCTGTTGGGTGTTTAGTGGCTTGTGTGATAAAGTTTGTTAGCTTGGGGGCCTCGTTCTGGTTCCTAAGGGGACAGGTGCCAAAATTGCCCAAACCACCATTGACATTATGGGTGTCAATTCTAGTTGACCCTGGAATTTGGATCAGAAAGTTCAGTACTTTCAGAGTATTTGAAATTGGAGGTTGATTTTGGCACCTTTCCACTTGAAAGTGTAATTTGTTTTCATTTATGAGCATGCAGAATTCTCTATCACTGGTTCAGGATTCTAACTAGATTTTTTCATCCTGTATTTTTCCTGAAAGAAAGCAGGAAAGGGAGAAAGCTTTTCCTTGCACCTTTCCCCAGGACTCTTTAACCTCCTAAGCCAACTATGAGGTCCAAGAGAAACTGTGGCCAGAACTTACTCGTCAAGATAAAATTAATGTTATTCCAAGCCAGTTGTACAAAGGCAGCCCCGTTCGTGCTTCCCGAGTGTTCAGAAGGAGCTTTGCAATGGCCTTTTGCTGGAAATGAAAATTGCTTTGGGAATCCTACAAAAGGGATTAACTGTGACTTGGTTTCCAGCTCTCCAAATTAATATTCAAGCTGCTAGATGGATCCCAGCCAAGTACTTGACTGACCTGGCAGTTTGGTAGGGAGGGGAAAAAAAAGCCCTTGTGAATCAGGAAGTATTTATATATTATTTAAGCCTTAAGTATATGCTCCATTGTTTTAAAGCTTCTTTCTGTTTCATGCCTGTTCCTACAACAAAGCCCTTAATTTGCAATTAATCACTGGTCAGGAAGGTCCTTAAGCATGTGCTTAACTCCCATGGAAGTCTATGGGACTATGTCCTTAATTGCTTTCCTGAGTCAGATTCTCAGCGTTTACACCCATCATGAAAACCTATAACCAAACTTTTCTCTCCTGGAATGGACTAGGGATGAATTTGAACCCACGGATATTAGAGATGGAATAAACCTCTCAGGTGTCCTGCTAATGCTTCCTACACCCACTGATGTATTCTCAAGTTTAGTTTTGGAGCTTCCACCTCTCCGCTTTGGCTAGTCCACAGTCTGATAGATCTCATTGTTAGGAAGAATTTTCCTGATATCCCCATCTAAATTTTCCCTTTCGTAAATTTCCTCTTATTTCACCTCCACCTTTGGAGCATTCTAATGAATTCTCTTTGTCCTTGGGATTCGCAGGTTTTAATATTTATAGATAATGCTCATGAACCCCCTTCCTCTTCCTCACAGCTATGAGCGCGTGGCTTTCCATCGTGGACCTAGGGGCACCCGCGTGCAGAATCAAAGCTTTCACGGAGGACTCATCCTCCCCACCCCCATGAGTACCCCCACCTCCCCTGCTGCCCTTTGTTTTAGTTTTTGGCTGATTTTCTTCTGGTTTTGAAACCGTTAAATGAAACCCGATAAATCCCTGGGAAATTATCAATAAATTAAATCAATCAATCAATCAATAGCCCAAATGAAGAGCCTTGCTGGTGAGGTACAGGACTCAGTATTGAATTGTAAATGATACCTGCACGTGCATACGTCACTTATAGGACCTTGTCACATGGTATGCTTGCCACTAGGGCATCTACTTGTGGCCACATCAGGGGATTAGCTCCACATCAGGGGTCTGACACCCCTTTCTTTCTCCAGTGGCCTCCCTTTCTCTGTGACTCGGGGCGCTCCTTCTTTGTGACTTAGCCTTCTGACCAGGTCACTATAGTCCTCCCCTTTCAGGGGACCAAATCCCACTGGACAACCATCCTAGGCAGTCTGTGCTCCACTGCCCGGTTTGTGCCACTTCCTCAGTGGCTAGGGGAAACCTGGGCCCACTCACTACTCTGGGTTCTTGTCCAGGGACCCTCTACCTGGCAACTGTGGTCTGCTTTCCCTCGGACCCTCTTGCTCTTTCCCGGGACTCCTTCCTATAGTTTCTGTCCCCCTGGTTGTATCAGCTCAAACTCCTTCCTCCCAGGGAGTAAATGCAGACTACTTAACTTCGTAGCCTCAAACACCCCTCCTTACTTCCAGGGAGTGACTGGTGCCAACTTCTTCTGCAGCCCTATTCAGCTGTCAACTTATTGGCTTTATACCCACCCCTTCTGATCCTCCCCAGCTGGGCTCCATCTTCAATCAGTCGTTCAATCTCTGGCTCTTCCCCAGATGCAGCCTATCCCTTTAACTATCCTAATATACCAGCTCTGCCTTGTGTGGGGTGAACACCCCATCACACCCCGGTTCAAACAAACACTGAAGTCCATGAAAAACCTCCCTTGGACTTCTGTGTGCTTTGGATCCAGCTTGTAACAAAGTCATTCCTTACTCACAGTAACACCCCCCTGAGCAGAGGCTTATTCTAAGCAGAGCTGCAATGTGTATATTGCAATGTGCATTGGACAAACAATTTGTGACCTTCATTCTATGCTGAGTTTGCTAATATGAATTGTCTAGACCCTACATCTTACAGTCTCTGATTCAGGCAAAACTCCCACTGATCCAGTGGGTGAAGGGCTCCCTTGGCGCTGATGGAGACTCTGTTCTCCTTGCCCAGCGTTCCATTGCAGTCAAAAAGCCAGGGTCCGGATGGAACCAATGGGAATTTTGCATGAGTGAGATGGCACAAGCTAGCCCATTTAGTGGCTTCTACTCTCTATTGTTTGCAATCTGCTATAACACCAACTCTCTCCGTGGTGCTGGGCGAGTCCCCACAGAATGGTCAACCACAAGCATTCAACAGTCATGAGTCAGGCTCCCCAAAATCATCGGACTGGCTTAAAAAGTAGGAGAAATTAAAATAATACATTTTGATTTTAGTTTGTCTACTGGGTTTTTGAGCTGTTATGTCACACTTGTGTCATGTTTTTAGGCTTTCCTTTGCACCCACAAGGGCTAGAAACTTTAAAAAAAAAAAACCTGAATGTGAGATTCACACATAAATCATTTGACTCTAGGAGCTGGGGCTTGAATGCAAACACCAAATATGATAAGCCTTGCCAAAAAATGGCAAGAATTGGCAATGCTGGCCTGAACTGCATTGTTTCAGTTTATCCTCCTGTAAAATGGGGAAAATAATATGTCCTGTCCTACCTTGCCGTGTGTGTTGTGTGGGTTGAGTCATTTGTGGGTAAATCCATCCTTAGGCAGAGGTCCAGCACAATGGTCTTTGAGCTCATATGGGAGTAAAGTGGTGAACAAGCCTTTGGGTTTAAGTGCTCTGGTCTTGCATGGGTCCTGTGCTCAGAACTGACTTTGGATCATTTTGCAAAGTGCTTTGAAGACAGAATGCTCTGTAGAGGAGCAGTATTATTACTGCTGGGGGAATTGGCCATTTTTTCATATAATTCCCAAATGTTCTTTTAACAGCATGACTTTTCTCCCCAAGCCATGGCAAAGACGTACCGAAGGATTAAAACCAGAGTAACTGAGATGAGGGAAAGGATAAGAGAAGGAGAGACATTGTGCTGAGAAGCTTAAAACCAAGGGGTCGAACTAGCATCCTGTAGGAAGAATCCTGTACTTTGAGAGGACTGAGATGCTTAATCAGTGATCTTTGATAATAGAGGGCTACATCCTTAGCAGATGTAAATCGACATAATTCCACTTACTTCAGTGGACTATACCTATGTACAGCAGCTGAACGTCTGACCCAGGATATCCCACACCGTCCCTTCGGTAATGTATAGTGGCTTTTAATATGTAATAATATAATGGCTTTGATCCAATGCACATTGAACTCAATGGATTCTCTCCACTGATTTCAGTGGACATTGGATCACGTCCTGTAAAAGCAAAGCATGGTTATTATAAAACGTGTCCTTTCCTGCATCCCACTATGTGCTTTAGATGTATGAGTTGTTTCCCCATGTCTAGAAATGGCGATGGGAACTGTCCTGGAGTGCAGGAGTGTTTGGATCTGATGTTTCAGTTTGACCCAATAGAGATGTACAGCACAGATCCATACCCACTTTAATGTGAAGCTTGGAGGTAACTGGAGCTGAGATTTGGGGCCAGGTCTATCACTAACACAAATGTATCCATTCAGTTGTTAAGAGCAAACAGAATCCAGTAATATATATGTGGGTTTTTAAATGGCCAATTTCATAAAGCTCAGAATAGTGATGAACCAAAGCAGTTGGAAGAAAAAATTTAAACAGAAAAATGTGAATGATAATTGGGAATTTTGAAAGAACATTTTACTAGATGCCACAATCGAGAACAAAGGCTGCATTGGTTAAAATACCAACCTGGTTTAGAGGCGAAGTGAAAGCAGTTTTAAGTGGAAGTTGATAGAAATGAATATAAATCAGAAGCTAGGAATTGTAGAAAATTGATAAGGGAAGCAAAAAGGACACAAGAGAACTCTATGGCCAGAAAAATTATCGACAATAAGTAGGAGTTTTATAAGTATCTTAAGAACAAAAGCATCCTAGCAATGGTATTGATCCTTTACTAGAGGGAAATGATAGAATTATCAATAATAATACAGAAAGTCAGAAATGTTCAATAAATATTTCTATTCTGTATTTGGCACTGGTTTGACCACTACTGGAATATTGTGTCCAGTTCTGGTATCCACAATTCAAAAAGGATGTTAATAAATTGGAGAGGATTCAGAGAAGAGCCATGAGAATGATTAAAGGATTGGAAAACTTGCCTTTATAGTGAAAGACTGAAAGAGCTCAATCTGTTTAGCTTAACAAAGAGGTTAGGGGGTGACTTGATCACAGTTTATAAGTACCTACACGAGGAACAGCAATTTGATAATAGAGGGTTCTTCTAGCAGAAAGAGGTATAAGAAGATCCAATGGCTAGAACCTGAAGATAGTCAAATTCAGACTAGAACTAAGGTGCAACTTCTTTTTAACAGAGAGGGTAATTAACTATTTGAATAACTTACCAAGGGTTATGGGGATTCTCCAGCACTGACCATTTTAAATCAAGATAGAATGTTTTTCTACAAGATCTGCTGTAGTTCAAACATAAATTATTTCAGGGCAGTTCTTTGGTCTGTGTTATGCAGAAGATCAGACTAGATGATCTGCAGAAAAGGACCCGAGGAATACGGTGGATGAGAAGCTGGATATGAGTCAACAGTGCGCCCTTGTTGCCAAGAAGGCTAATGGCATATTGGGCTGTATTAGTAGGATCATTGCCAGCAGATCGAGGGAAGTGATTATTCCCCTCTATTCGGCACTGGTGAGGCCACATCTGGAGTATTACATCCAGTTTTAGGCCCCCCACTACAGAAAGGATGTGGATAAATTGGAGAGAGTCCAGCGGAGGGCAACAAAAATGATCAGGGCGCAGGGGCACATGACTTACGAGGAGAGGCTGAGGGAACTGGGCTTATTTAGTCTGCAGAAGAGAAGAGTGAGGGGGGATTTGATAGCAGCCTTCAACTACCTGAAGAGGGGTTCCAAAGAGGATGGAGCTCAGCTGTTCTCAGTGGTGGCAGATGACCGAAGAAGGAGTATTGGTCTCAAGTTGCAGTGGAGGAGGTCTGGGTTGGATATTAGGAAACACTATTTCACTAGGAGGGTGGTGAAGCACTGGAATGGGTTCCCTAGGGCGGTGGTGGAATCTCCATCCTCAGAGGTTTTTAAGGCCTGGCTCGACAAAGCCCTGGCTGGGATGATTTAGTTGGTCCTTCTTTGAGCAGGGGGTTGGACTAGATGACCGCCTGGGGTCTCTTCTAACCCCAATCTTCTGATTCTATGAGTGGTCCCTTTTGGTTTTATAATCTATGACTCTATCTACACCAACATCATGTACACTCCCTCTCTGTCTGTCAGTGGCCATTTGGGAATGGACTGAACTCTTAATTCCACATTACTACAAAGTGCCCAGTGACTGCTATACTCAGCACTGTAATATATATCTTCTTTTAACCAGACGACAATGAACTTTGGCTGTTTGCCTGACCCTTGAGTCCTTATTTGCATTATGAAATGTGACTGTTATTGTCCTCCATACTGTGGCATCGCTTCCCCATCACTGCTCTTCCTGCATTCCAGTCTCCTGTGCTTTCTTATGTCTCCATCATGCTGTCTCCACCTGCTGCGCTTGATCTGGCTGGAGGAAGCCATTTTATTCTGCTTCTTCAAGGGAATTTTGGTTTGCAGGCGTTACAGAGGAAGGTGCAGTTCTTAGCATCCCCCAAGCTGCCCTTTGGATTCAGTAGCAGAAGGGGCTATTTGAGCTCCTTGATTCTGCTTTGTTCTGTTCATACTCAGACCTTTGCATTTCAGTTTCAACTCAGTTACCCTTTTCTCATCTCTCCCTCTGAAACCAAGGCCCAGATTTTGCCTGCCCACAGATCAGGCAGAAGGATGCTGTGGAAGGAGGTTCCACTGTGTGACACGGGGAGAGAGTCGCTGTGTTGTAGGAGTGGTGCAGGCCTCTTGAGCTATGGACAGCCTGAATCCTGCAAGGAGCTCCCACAGACCAAGGGGCATCTGCCAAAGGCAAGGGCATCTGTGCAGAAGCTCAGTCCGTCTGTTATACGCCCTGGGCTCCATAGCAGCATGGCTCCATCTGGAATGTACTGCCTGTGGCTCTCTGCTGGCGCTCTTCACTAGCTCTCTCCTCAGAGGATGGCTGACTGTGCAAAGAGAGCATCCCATAGCTGGAGCGTGGGCATTCATTCTCACAGCTATTTTGCTGTGAGACTGCTGCAGCGCCCTTCCCTTTGCTCTGATAGAGCCCCAGAGTTTGCACATAGACTCATCCCAGCCAGCCTCCAACTCTTCCCACTGTTTTTACCCCTTCCACGAAAGCAGCAGGAGGGGGTGATCTGGCCCTCACAGTGGGTGCGTTAGAACTGTGGAACTTTGTGACGCTTTGCAGGGAGTTTCCCCATTTACCTAAAAAAAAAAAAAAACATTAAAAAGCTACATGATTCCTTAACTCAAGGTCTCTCTTTTCCCATCTCCTGAGCTTGGTTTCAGACCCGGTCAGGCAACGCTTGAATGTTTATTGAGATGACGGATGGTTAACTCTCAGCGCATACAGTTTGGTCTCGTTAATCCCAGCTTTTGGTAGCCGTGCTTTCTGGGGAATGTCGGCTTGACGTTTGAGTCATGCTTAGGCAAGGGCTGCCATCTTGGCTGACACGCCAGCGAACGAACCAGGGATCTCTAAAAACAAGAGCTGTTGCAACTTGAGCTGAAGAGCCAGATTTTGTAACTGGGACTGTAACCACTCCTGCCCTCTGTGGGTTGGCGCAGAGGGGGACCTGGAACACACACTGACCACTGGGTAACCCTTTCACACGTGTTAACCAACAGGATTGAACATTCTAGCCCTGATGCCACACACAGATTTGGCGCAGGGCACAGATGTGGTGTTTAACCCGAGGCTGCAGTGAAATGACCAGCAGCACACATTTATGTCTTCGCCATGCTAGAGCCCACAAGGGTGTTAATGAACGTGAGGGATAATTCTCAGTTTCCTCTCCCAGCCTTTGCCTGTCTTGTCCATTTAGGTCGTAAGCAGTTCAGGTCAGGAACTGTCTCTTGCAATGTGTTTGTACAGTGCGGAGCACAGTGCGGTGCTGATCTCGGTTGAGGCTTCTCCGTGCGAAGAGGAACAATAATTCAGCATGCTTTCAGTTGCCAGGCAGAGCTGGACTGTATTTAAGATATTTCTGGGGTGTGTGACTAGGGCTAGTCTACACAGCAAAGAAAAACCCGTGGCAGGCCTGGGCCAGTGGCCTTAGACTCGCAGGGTTCAGGCGGTTTCTTTGCTGTGTTGGCTAAGGCTTCTGAATTGGGGCTGGACCCTGAGCTCTGGGACCCTCCCATCTTGCAGTATCCTGGAGCCCAGGCTGCAGCCTGAGCCCAGATATCTACACAGCAAATGAAAAAGCCCCACAAGCCCGAGTCCGGTGGCTCATGTCTAGTGGCTGTGTAGACATACCCCTAGAGTGACTTGGTGGGGGTTGAGCAAAGGAAGGATTCGACTGTATTCCACGGAGAAGGTTCGGACAGTGAGATGTGGTAAGAAGAACAGGAGGACTTGTGGCACCTTAGAGACTAACAAATTTATTTGAGCATAAGCATAATTTGTTAGTCTCTAAGGTGCCACAAGTCCTCCTGTTCTTTTTGCGGATATAGACTAACACGGCTGCTACTCTGACACCCGAGATGTGGTAGGCTGTGGAACACTTGCCCAAAGGAGCAGTCCCAGGGAGGGTGGAGGGGGGTCCCATGTTCCTGGCTACCTTGCAGTGCCACCGAACACAGGGAACTTCTTCCCTCTAATCCCCACCAGGACAGATTTTCTTGACCCAGGTTACTTTTACCGATGCCAAGATGCACTTTATCATGCCCAAGAGCCTCCACCCTCTCTCCCAGATTCTTTCCCCTTCTCCAACATCTGGTCGCTTTCCTCCCACCCCCATCCTCGAGCAGCAGCAGGCTCCTTCAGCCAGCCCCAAGCCAAAGGAGATTAGCCTCAGCCGCTTGCCGTGGAGGATTGACTTTTTTTTTTAAAAAACCCTCCAGCGTGCCTGTCCCTCTGTGCATCATGCACGGATGCCCCAGAGTGTTTCTCCACCTTCAGGTCCTCTTGTGCTCTCTCTTCCCCAGCCGCCCTGCACCTGTGTCAGCTCACAGGGTCTGGATCCCTGGGTCCCATTCCCTGTTTCCTGTGTCCTTTGCAGGATAGGTGAGATTTGTGCCTCAGTAGTCCTCTCTGATCACCCCTCCCGGAGTCCTGCTGCTCCCAAATCTGGGGAGGTTGGGGTGGGGTCTGGGGTGGACCGCACAGCCTGTCTTGGCATTGGGGGGAACAGGTGGGCGCGAGAAGAGAAGGGTATCAGGACAGGAGCTACTCCATGGCTTTCCATAGGGATAGGGAGGGGAAGGAAAGGAGGGGGGAGTCGTGTGCTGGAATGGAGGACGGGGGGGTGGGGTGGGGTTGTGTGAGTTTAGAAAGTGAGGGGAGCTTTGTGTCCTGGGATGGGGGAGGGGAGCTGTGTATGCTGTGTTGAGGGAGGATAGTTGTGTGTGCCGGGATAATTAAGGGAGCTGTGTGCTGGGATGAGGGTGATGCTGGGGGAGGGGAGCTGTGTCCTGGGATGAGGGTGATGCTGGGGGAGGGGAGCTGTGTCCTGGGATGGGGGAGATGCTGGGGAGGGGAGCTGTGTGCTGGGATGAGGGTGATGCTGGGAGAGGGGAGCTGTGTGTCCTGGGATGGGGGAGATGCTGGGGAGGGGAGCTGTGTCCTGAGGTGCGGGTGGTGCTGGGGGAGGGGAGCTGTGTCCTGGGATGGGGGAGATGCTGGGGAGGGGAGCTGTGTCCTGGGATGAGGGTGATGCTGGGGGAGGGGAGCTGTGTGCTGGGATAGGGGAGATGCTGGGGGAGGGGAGCTGTGTCCTGGGATGGGGGAGATGCTGGGGAGGGGAGCTGTGTCCTGGGATGGGGGAGATGCTGGGGGAGGGGAGCTGTGTGCTGGGATGGGGGTGTTGCTGGTGAGGGGAGTAGTGTGCTGGCATATAGGAGGGGAGCTGTGTCCTGGGATGGGGGTGATGCTGGGGGAGGGGAGCTGTGTCCTGGGATGAGGGTGATGCTGGGGGAGGGGAGCTGTGTCCTGGGATGGGGGAGATGCTGGGGGAGGGGAGCTGTGTCCTGGGATGGGGGAGATGCTGGGGGAGGGGAGCTGTGTCCTGGGATGGGGGAGATGCTGGGGGAGGGGAGCTGTGTGCTGGGATGCGGGTGTTGCTGGGGAGGGGAGCTGTGTGCTGGCATGTGGGAGGGGAGCTGTGTGCTGGGATGGGGGTGTTGCTGGGGGAGGGGAGCTGTGTCCTGGGATGGGGGTGTTGCTGGGGGAGGGGAGCTGTGTGCTGGCATGTGGGAAGGGAGCTGTGTCCTGATGTGCGGGTAATTCTGGGGGCGGGGAGCCCTGTGTGCTGGGATGTGGGAGGGGAGCTGTGTCCTGCAGTGGGGGAGATTCTGGGGTGGGGAGCTGTGTGTCCTGGGATGGGGGAGATGCTGGGGGAGGGGAGCTGTGTCCTGGGATGTGGGTGTTGCTGGGGAAGGGGAGCAGTGTGCTGGCATGTGGGAGGGGAGCTGTGTCCTGATGTGGGGGTAATTCTGGGGGCGGGGAGCCCTGTGTGCTGGGATGGAGAGGGCAGCTGTGTGCCTGGATGGGAGTCCAGCTTGTGGGGGGTGGCGATGCTCCCAGCATGTGGGGAGGAGGGGGGGGTCAGTGCTCTGGCTGTATCTTTTGCATTTTGTTGGTGATGGTTTTTCTTTTTGCTGCCTCCTCTCACTCTGTCTCTCCCTCTCTCTCTCTCCCTCTCTGCTGTCTCTCTCTCTCCCTCTCTGCACTTTGCCACCCCCTCCCTTAACAGATCCTCCTCCTCCTCCTCCTCCCAGCTTGGTGCCTGGTCCTGGCGCGGCTGCCGAACAGTCCCAGTCGATTCCTTCCGAACTAAATGCCTCTGTGAGAGACTCTCTACCTTCGCCATCTTAGCCCAGCTCAGCTCAGACATGGTAAGTCCTGCCAATAACATACAATGAAGAAAGAACGAAAGAATGCCAAGAAAGAAAGGGGGGGGGGGGGGAATCCCAATCCAGAATGGCATAGCATCCAGCGTGTGACATTTAAATGACAATCAATCGCCAATACCAGCCTGGGTGTTGGGAGGCGGAGGGACCAGGATGCTGCTGGAGGGGTGTGTGTGTGGGTGTGAGTGTGTAGAGAGAGACAAGGTGGGGGAGGTAATATTTTTTATTGGACCAACTTCTGCTGGCGAGAGAGACGAGCTTTTGAACATGTGTGCGTGTAGACATTGCAATATAGAAAGACAAGAACACGGCAAAGCGGCTCAGATGTGCCGTTGACAGGCTGTGACCTAAAAACAAACCCAACCGAGGAAGCCTGCTGCATTGAAGTGCCACCGATTCCTTAAGTCAGGATGTTCGGGGCAGCAAGGCGTTGGGAGACAGGGAGCAGATCCCAACCCTTGTCTCCCCAAATTGCCCTGCTGCCACCCTCCCTCCCTCCCCCTTAGGGTGACCAGATGTCCCTATTTTATAGGGACAGTCCTGATATTCAGGGCAGTGTCTTATGTAGCCACCCACTGTCCTCATTTTTCACACTTGCTGTCTGGTCACCCTACTCCCCCTTCCTCAACTGCAGCGTGAGCTGGAGGAGCTGGAGCCTGCACGGCGGAATACATTTGGGTTGCTGTGGCTGCTGCAGTGATTGTATTGTCGGTTTCAGGGGCCTCCCCCCTGACCCCCTCCCCCTCCGCCCTGCTCTCTTCCTGCACTGTGGATTTGAATATGAATGTTGGTGGAACCAGGGAGGGGACTCACCCAGGCTGGCATCTGCACCGTTGTCAGTGCCCGCACTTAATCTTTGCACGTGTTATATTTTGCAGCCCCACTGTTCTCCACCCCTTCCTTCTCCCCTTTCAACCTTGGTGCGATCTCTGGTTGCCGATCATCCCTGATTGGTAGACCTTGAAAGGGTTTGTACTGCTTTGCTGACTCGGTTGTTGTTTGAAGGGGGTGGGGAGTAGGGGTTGGGGCTGGATATGTGTGTGTGTGTGTGTGTATGCGTGTGAAGTTTCTGCTTCTTTATTTAAAGGGAAGCAAACACTGGGTCTCAATGAGAGTGTTTGAAAAAGTAGAGCCGATCCCAGCTCCGGAGCGGAGTCCTGCCTGGTCTCCGGGAATGCGGAGAGCATGCAAAGTCGGTGCTGGGGCATTGCTCCCGGGGATTCCTAGAGTCATCCCAATGTCTTTAGTTTGGGTTTATAAAAAAAATATCATTGCAGCCATTTCTGCGTAGATCCCAGGCGCACATCGATTCACAAATGAACACCGTCCCTCATGTGACACTTCCATCTGCTCGGGCACTAGGAGTTACTAGGCCCTTCCAATTATTTACTAATTACACCTCGCTCAGTAAATGCCGGTTTAATTTAGAAAAAGGGAGGGGAAAGGAAGAAGGGGTGGGGGAAGCACATTTTCCAAGTTGAAGGTTTGGTTTATTATTAGAAACACTAATGTATTTGGTCCACTAGTTACCATGGAAACAACATCTGCACTGAAGTGGCTTCAAAGACACAGTGTTGGCTGTGTTTGCTTAGGCCCAGGCAGGTCCAGCTGCTAACCCACTTTGAAACGGCTTCACCAGGGCGGTGACTGACTGGTATAGTAGTCCCTGATGTCCCTTTTGACTGTGCCAGAAAGCAGTGATTTAAAGGGATTGTAGCTCCAACTTGGGAGGAGAGGGTAATTAGATATCCTGGTAAGGCCTGTAAATGGCCAGAAGGAAATGGTGACATTGGCACAAGTACCACCCTCGCTCTCCACCCTTTGCTGCATGGGCAGTGACTGCCCTGCTTCCAGCCATGTAGACTTGATCGGTGTGAGATACTGGCTGTGTGAAGGTGACCTGCTAGGCCAGTGTTGCCCATCACCTGCCACTCGGTGGAGTGTGTGTAACCCGCTGCTCAGTATGTGTTACGCCACCTTCCTCCCTGTGCCTGATCTGCAGAGGATACAAGTCTGCTACGGCTGCCCACTAGGGAGCTCAGTCTTTTAGCTCGAGCAGTAGAGGCTCAAAATCCCAGCTTGGGAAGGCCCAGGTTCAAAGTTTAGTGATGACCAGGATGGTGGTTGGTGTACGTACCCTTCCTTGCAACGGGGCCTAAAGTGATGTCACACTTTACTCCTGCCATGACCCATGCCCAAGCCCCGCTGGGGGGCAGGAAGCTGGGATGCACCAGGGCCCAGTATGGAGACTCACTGAGTGGCAGCCCCCAGCCCCCACCGATACTGGGGCATGGGCTGATGATGAAGACCCACTGCAGATTTCCTTCTGAAGGTGGAGTGGGAAAGGAGTAGTGAGCCTGAGTGAAAGGGAGGTGACTATAAGCGAGACTAAGGTCACGTCTTGTTCTGATTTAACTAAATTGGTAGAAAAACCGATGCAGCCCCTGAAGGTGGAGGCAGTTCTGCTGGTTTCAGAGTGTTATAGTGAAAGCTGTGAGGCACTGGTGTAAACACTTTTATGCCAGTATAACACCATCCACACTTGACTCTAAATCTGAAGCTTGTAGCAAAGGTGACTCTGTTAAGCTTAAAACAGTAGCCACCAGAGCTGAACCCACGGTGGTGTAATACCACATGACAAAATTCATTTAAATAAAATAAAAGGCTACAGGATTTCGTTACAATGGTGGAGATCAGACCCAAGGCATGTCTGTGTTTGCATTATATTAACTCGGTGTGTTTCATTTCTGCTGGCCCTTCGGGCAAGGACCTTTAGGCCCAAAGTAACCACCGTGCTCTCCCCATCACTCGGAGTTAGCGTTATGTCTGTGTCCATGGCCATGCCACACCGGGCTGCTCTCTCAGACATGCTCACTGTGTAGGGGAGACTCTGCTCTAGTGCTTTCATGGGAGACCTAAAGGAACAGGGGATTGACTGGTCTCTCAGGTGTCACTGAAGCAAAGCCCAGAGATGGTGCTAGGTGATGCTATGGAGCTGAAGATGCTTGTCTTTCAGAAACTTGTAAAACCCAGCTCGTCCTCGGGCCTGCCTTACTGTGCGGGCCTAATCCAATTTTGGGTAACCCTATTTGACGGCTCTCTGCCTCATTTTCCCCCTCTGTGAAATGTGGATGATATGCATTCATTTGTGGTTGGGAAGCACTCTGAGTACGACAATCCTTTATAAGGAGCTAAGTGCTATTTCCCCTGTAGCATGAGGAAGCTACATCTTTTAAGCTGACAGCCTCCCTGCACTAGCTACTGATGCACCAAGAAAGTTTTGGAATTCGAATTCAGTTCAGACTAGCCCCCACAAATTCAGCAGTTTATGCAAACCTCCTGAATTTGCAAATCTGGGGTCTGACCCTGTGATTCTAAGGAGAGGGGGCTCTGAGCCTCTCAGGATTTCTGTAATTAAGTCTTTGGGCTGGAAATCTCATGAGATTTCCTGGGACTTTCTGGTAAGAGATCCTGTTTCTGGGATTGCATTGCCCCTGCTGCTGGAGCCAGAACCTGGATATGGAGAGGCAAAAATAAGACAAGGAAAGGGGCAGCTGGCTGAACTTTTTCTTGTCTCAGAAGGGTTTTGTGTTGAGATTCAGCTTGGTGTTGGTGTGAGTTTTAAATGCGGTTTCTGCAATTTCTTATCAAGGCTGGTTTGCCCATCCCTGCTCCACAACAGCAGCAGCCGCAGTGTTCAATCCAGCCTGCCTTTCCCCTGAGTAAGGGGCAGTCATGCACTGTTGCAGGCTGGGTTTCTGAGTTACAATCTGTCTGTGGTTTCCTCTTGCTTGGTGGGGCATGTATCCTGCACCAAGTCTGTTCCTAGCACTCTGGCATGGCCATACTAGCCAGCATGTGGTAGCGGTGGAACCTGGGTGCCCCTCCTCCCCAATTGTAGAAGTGGCGGAACATAGCTTAATGGTAGCTCCTGTCCCGAGAATCTGGGTAGCAGCAACGAGGGGGCACCTTAATGGATCAACATTGTATTTCCCTTCCATCCCATTAATAGGGGACTGAATTCTAATACTATGGGGTCTTTCTGTATTGGATCTCCAGATCCAATCTAAGTGGTACGGGGAAGCTTCTTGGGCTTATTTCTCTATTACATGTTAATTTTGTAGATGTTTAGATGAAGGTCGTCTGCATGATTAGCCCTTCTGCGCAGTCCTCTCAGTACTTTGAGGACCTGGCTGGAAGGAGCATAGGGTTATTTTGTGGTCTCAGCCTTTGT
Source organism: Chelonia mydas (assembly GCF_015237465.2). NCBI lineage: Eukaryota > Metazoa > Chordata > Testudines > Cheloniidae > Chelonia > Chelonia mydas. The sequence continues at coordinate 6,711,693 of NC_057850.1, read as the reverse complement.
GGAATGTGCTTGCCTATTGTTTCAGCAGTTCTTTTATTTACCTGGAAGCAGGCAATCTGAAATGTATTTATCTTTTTTAATGGCCAACTTTCTCTTAGATACTTTTGAAATAGAAACTGGATTGAAACTGGTTTTCAACAGAGCTTTATAGGCCGCTGCTGTCCCTAAAGCACTGCAGAGAGGAATAAGTTACAGTGGCTTCTGATGGAGCTATGCCGATAGATACACAGCAGCTGAAGGTCTGGGTCTCTGAGAGCCAAAGGACTGGAGCTGCACAAACCTGAGATGTGGGATTAATTACAGACTTGGGTCTTGGCAGACTTTTGGAAGTTTTGTGAGTTGTTCTGTGACACTGGGTTGAATTTGGGTCCAATTGAGGGTGAATCTGGGATGACCCTGAGCTGAGTTTGACACGAGTCTGGCTTGAATTTGCAGAGAAGCTGGGTTGAGTTTGGGGAGAAAGTCGGATAAGCATGAGCTGAGTTTGGAGAGAACCTAGACTGAATTCCAGGTGCCAGGGATGGATGTTGTTGTTGTGCCCAGAGGCAGTAATCAGGGTTTGGCACCCCGTTGTGAATGGTGCTATACATGCCTTTAACTAAAGAACAGTCCCTGACACAGAGTGCTTACAGTCTAAGTGTCAACAGGTGGGTACAAGCAGACAAAGGAAGCACAATGTAGCAGTGAAAGGGTAATGAACAGTGTAATAAGCAGTTATCCCAGCTCCATAACTGCTGGGGGAAGGGGGCAGTGTATCCTAGTGGATAGTGCATTAAACAGGGATACAAGAGATCTGGTTCTTTTCCTTGCTCTGCTCCTGACCTGGGGCAAGTCATTTCCCCTCTCTGCGCCTCAGTTTACTTTGAGATCTATGAAGAAAAGCACTATACAAGCTAGGGGTTATTGTTTCTAGTCTGGTGGATGGCTTGATAGTTGTTTCTGGCTTTGACTCAAAACCTGGCATTTTGGGTTCACTTAAATCCTACACTCACAATGTGAGACTTGGGGGGCGGGAGGGAGTGTGAACTACAGCACAGCATCTCCCCTGCCCTGCCGCTGAGCCATCCCCTGTGAGTCCCTCGCGGTGCTGTCAGTGGCTCCTCTGCAGGCAGATGCTGTGTCACCCCGTCACTCTTCATCTGACGGGATCTATGGGGCAAGAATTTGACCCAGTGCATGGAGCTTTGTGGAATTCATCGCTTCAGCATGAGCAATACTGAGCCAAATTCACTCTCCGGTGTAAGCGGGGATGACCCCATTGAAGCCAGTGGCCTGATGTCCACTCACGCCCAGGGTTGGATGGGCCGGTTGTCTACCACCTGTTTCATGCAGTGTTTCTGGTGTAATTAAGGTGGGTTGCTGTATCTCCAGGTGTTCGGGAGGGATCACACTCCATTCCAGTTTGAATGGGGGCGGGAGGGGGCTTATCACCAGGAAGGGATGCTTGGCTAGCAAATGGGGGAGCTGCCATGTAACCAGTCATAGCTCACCACATGGGAGCCTTGTCTACTGGGGGGGGAGGGGGATTCTGACCAGGACACCCCCTTCCCCCACCTTGCCCATTAGTTCCCACCTGGAAAACAACCATCAGAGATGGGTAGAAGGTGTGGCTCTGTTCCTGGGCGGCAGGCAGAAATGTATGGAACACTGCAGGAGGGGTGAGCAGCGTCTCTCTGAGGTGCTCCAGCCCTCCCTGGGAGCCTTCTGAAGCCCCTCCGCATGATCCCTGGGGAGTTGGTACCCTGTAGGCTCGGGGGTTGTACCTCGAGCATGGGGGAGATTGGTGCTCAGAAGTAGCCATTAGCTGGCCGTGGACGTTAGTGCTGCCAGAGCAACGTTACCACCGCTCCACACCTACGGCTGCCTGGGAAGGAAGCGGGTATGGCACAGGCATGGCCACCAGCCCCCTGGCTCTTAATATAGCCATGTTACCAGTGGTTTACACAGAGCAGTGAAGGAGGCGTAGGCCCCGTGGGATTGAAATTTGCTTTTCTCTGGGATCTTTGTTCTAGGAGGCCCTGGCACAGAAACTAGCCAAACAATCTTCCTACCTATCTATCCATCCATTCATTTACAGCATCTATCTATCTATCTATCTATCTATCTATCTATCTAATACAGCACCCGTCTCTGTGGTATCTGAGTTCCAGGAAGAGCTTATGTCAGGGCACCCAACTAAGCTTTTTGAGTCCTCTTTCCTGAGTCCTCTTTCCCCCTCCATAATGGTATGTGTTGGCCCTGAATGAGAAGTATTTGGGCCAGGAGAATAAATCATTCCCCCCCCCGGCAAATACCTGCTCACTTAAAACAAAATGAATTAGCTTCAGCCGTGCTTGTGCCCTTTAATACTTTTGCTTTCCGTGAATAGCCTGGTGGATGAGGTTATTGGCAGAAATGGCAAATGTTTAGCCAAATTGAGGAATATGAATAGAAAGCAAATGGAAAGCAGATTTCAAACTTGCATATTTTAGCCCACAAACTGATGCTAGGAGTTATGCTTATCCAGTCAGCGAGCAGAAATGATATCATGTGTGTTACCTTCCCAATCAAAAGTAACCAACAGGGTTAACATTTTAAATGTGTGTTGAATACTCACGGTTAGTTACATGCGGCCAGCCTGTGAACCAGGAACAATCTGGCAAACGACAAGTAAGTTAATAAAAAGCAAAAGGAGGCTGCACAGCATTCATTAGCTCCCTCTGCGAAGCATTTTAGCAGTGTCAGCCCTGCTAGTGTAACAGGCGGTAAAGAGAAGGCCTAAAAGAGAAGAAATATTAAAGATCCAATGACTGGAAGCTGAAGATAGATTACCTCAGACGGGAAATAAAGTGAATTTTTTTTACAGAGAGGTTATTACCATTGAAACAACTAAGCAAGATTCCTGGTGGATTCTCCATCCCTAGAAATTTCTAAATCAGGTTTGGATGTTTTTTTCCTAAAATAGCTGCTGTAGTTCAAACAGCAGTTGTTTCAGGGAAGTTTCATGCCCTGCGTTACACGGGAGGTCAGGTTAGATGATCACAGCGGCCCCTTGTAACCTTGGAATCGATGAATCTATAAACCATTGAGGCTGATCCTGATCTGACGTACACTTCCTTTACACCATTAACTGTGGTGGTGGTGGTTACCCCTGCGTTAGTGAGATGAGAATCCAGACTAGGGCCTTGTGCTTTGAGTGGTATGTGAAGTTAAATGTTCCCTGGGGAAAGGGAGTGGTTGAGCAACGTGACTCCCTGCTAATGTGCCGTGCTGGCACATTTCTGTGTATCGTACTGACTGAGAGGACGAAGATGGGTTTGATCATATGGGCACCTCAGAGGGCTACTAGATGAAGATGTCACCTGTGATGCTCAGCAGATCAGATCTGTTCTGTGGCTGACAGTTGCAGGGCAAGTATCAGCCAATGCGGGAGGTGAAGTCTCACAGGACTGGTGATGGGATACAGAGTTGTTCTAAGTGTCACTGGTTCAAATCCAGTTCAGGTCAGAAATCACCAAAAGCCATTACCAGCCACAGCTCTTCACTGAACTCATGGTCTCTGCCTGATTCCTAGTAGAGAAGAATCGTCATAGTCACTGGCACTAATTAGCGCCCTTTGTTGAAGAGCCACCGATGGGGCCATGGAGGTCTTGACAGTGAAAGTCCTACTGGGTTACGTTGAGTGTCATTTCCAGTGTGGCTTGTGCCACCTTTGTACAAGTGAATAAAGGGAACAGGGTTGGTGCTTTGTATGAACTCAGAATTGTCCTCTCCTAAGGCACAAGGAACCTTCCCCACCTTGCTCATCTACTCACTGAGCAGGCCTAAGGTCTGGAAGTAGGTGAGGTCAACAGAAATGGTTCAATGTCCTAAAACTACTGCCACGTTGGCCCCTGGCTGGCATCCTCCTAGAGAAGCCAAGGCTTGAGTGAGTCATGGATGCTGAGCTCCCTGCAGGCTGGTCCCTCGGCGAGGTCAGGGGTAACTCCCAGTGGGGTGAGTTGGGGGAAGCTTGCACTGCCCATTCTGTGGGGAGAGGCCTCCCCTCCCAAGGGCTGTCAATCTGGTGTCTTTCACCAACACGACATTTAAAGAGAAAAACAAACAGCATGTTATTTTGGAATTATTTGGTGGAGTGCTGTCGGCTGGCGCCCACCCAGGACGCCGCTCAGATCAGGATAAACACAATCTGGATTTCCTTTCCCTTTCCCAGTCTGCCATGGCCTCATTTTGTAGTTGGATGGCGGTTGCATGACTGCTTCCAGCAGGGCCCAATCCTGCCAGGTGCTAGATGCTCCTGCCGCAAAGTTGATGGGAGTTGAGGGTGCAACATCAGGTCTGTGGGGGCTAATATAAGCACAGGATCGGCAGGATTTGCGTTTCTTGATCATCAGTTGGACAGTGCAGAGAGGAGACGTGACTGGGCTGTAATGAATAGAAATGGGATCCTTTAATGAGGCTGCTGGTCTCAGATAGACCCTGTAACCCGATCCTCCTCTCTCAGAACAGATGCTTCCTACCATCACCACACAGGGTTTCCCTAAGTCCCTGCCTGGACACAGCAGTCATGGAAGGGACTGGAGACTGTACTGATGGATTGTCCTCATCATTACCAGCTTTCCTCTGAGGGAATAGCTGAGGCCCTCCTTCCCCTTGGGAATTTACACTATGTTGGAAGGGAAGGGCTGGCAGGGAGCTACTCTTCTGTCTCAGGCAAGGAGCCAAGATTCAAAAGATAGCTGGGCCCCTCACTCCTCCTCCAGGCCACCTGAGCGCCCTCCACACTTTAATGTTGTGCAAGGGTGGAGCACATAATAATAGCTCTTTGTCCTAAGTAGGGCCCTGTGAAAAATCGTGGTTTCATGGACTGCTCGGAAATTGCGAGATTAGCCCAGTCCTGTGATTTTTCCAACAGCAGAAGTGGGCCTTCCCTCGTGCTGCTCTCATGCATGGTGCGGCAAATGGCAGTGTGATATCAGAGCAGCCGTTCCGGGGGGGCAGGGACTCCGCAGCCGGTTATATGCGAGCCAGAGTTGCCACTTCTGTCACTTCTTGAAACACAAGCAGTCGCGGCCTCAGCGGGAAGGCGGAAGCAGGCATCCGCGGGTGTCGGTCTCACACTCAGTGCGGCTCATGGGTGAAGTCCAACCTTTTCAGATTTGACTGCCTGAAGTTGGGCCATTCAAAAGCGGCCATTGAAAAGGCTGCCTTAAATGACTTAGCCAAGCAGGTCAGTGGAAGAGCAGCCGGGGATAGGCCTCAGGATTTATCACCAACAATCACTTACTGTAACCTCCAGGCCGTTTAGCTGGGTAGCGAGAAAACAGGCCTATATAGGTCCAATCCTGCTCCTTTTCAAGTTGGGGGCTGTTAGGAGCAAGTTCAGGCCTTAAGAATGTAGAATTATCTTCAAAGGGAAGTAGTGGAAGCCTCATCCCTTTGGTAATCTGTGAGTGAAGTCAACAAAGCTCTGGAGAATATACCGAACGACAATGTCTCGCCTTTGCTAGGGAGAGAGACTAGGTGAGTGAATCAGTCTTTTCTTTCCTTTAATTTCTGTGGTTCTCTACTAGACTGAAAGAAGCTTTCTTGACGCTGTTTATTAATAATCCACGGTGTGATCACTCGTCAGCATTGAGAGCACTGTCAGAGCTGTTTACTAAACACAAATTGCCATGTGGTATCTGGGGAGCGAGCTCTATACAGAGTGAAGAATTAGCAATTGTTAATAAATAGTAGCACATTAAGATGTCTCTCTGGGTGATTTTTACTTGCTATAATTATGTGGAATTGCCTGTTAGACTGGCCAAATTGTATAAAAGGGGCCCTAAATTCCAAGAATACGTTTCCAATAAGCTCTCTATCAGTTTTTAAATAAGATGCTTGTTACCACATGAAGGAAACAAAAGGATGTAATGGTTCTTTGAATCTGTCTTGCTGAAGGGATACAAGCAGAGCTGAGGAAGGCCCTGGTCTGATGCGGGGAGGCGAGAAAGAGAGAGAGGCGGGGAAGAAATGAAAAACTTAACTTACCGCTTCTCATGCGGAGATCCCAAAGCACATCACAAAGAATGGGAAGTGCTATTATGGCCAGAAGCTTTGGAGTCGAGTGTAGGTTTGGGCCCCGCCCTGAACAAAGTGATGCTAATTAAGCCCAGGAATTGATACGGGAGGCACTGTAACATAGAGAAACCACACTGAATGACAGTCCCTCCCCGGGGTCCTGCCTGCTCCAAAGGGGCAGCTCATTGCTCTCCCCTGAATGAGCATTACACACTTTATTTATGCCTCTTGGAAGCCCCTGGTCCTTTCCCCTCTTACAGTTATTTTGCTGGAGCAACATAAGGGGGAGTGGGGGAAAGTGGGGGAGAAAGAGCTAAAGAGAAGAAATTGTCTATACTGGCATTGTATAAGAGGGGCAGTTTGGGGTCCCTGTGCCCAAACCTTTCCCTGTGAGGGGGTGCTGCTTAGAAAACTGCAGAGTTCACCCCCCTGGCAGCCTATGGCTCCCCGGCAATGCTGGCCCTTAAGAGTCTAACCTGACACGCTCCCTTCGCTTTGATTGTAGCCTCTGCCTGCTCTCACTGAAGTCAGTGGCAAAACTCCTGCTGACTTCAGTGACATGGGACCCACCCCTTACCCAGGTCCTGCTCCCCCCCACCCCCCCACCCCGCGTGATCAAGCGTGTGTGTCAGCGTGTGCCTGGCCTTTCTCTCTGCAGCAGAGCAGGCTGAAGTGTATGTTTGGCAGCAGCAGGTCCACGATATTAGTACATGCCAGGAGTTACTCTTCCAAGAGGTGAAAGCCGAGCCTTCCCATGGGAAGCACCATCTGTGCCTGGAGTGTCACCACTGTCCCTAGCTACTGGCCCAACGAATTGTGACGGGACGACTAGGCATCAGTGCAAATTACATTGAACACTGAGGGATGCTCAGAAAAGTGACTGGGTAAGAACAGCGCCTGCTTATTCAACCGCTCTGCTCCCTGGGTGCGTGTGAGGCCCATCTGCTCTCTCTGCTGGCAAGCCTCAGTGTTCATCTCCCATTAGCTCTGCAGAGCCCTTGGAGCTGCAGCAGAATTGCTGGCTAAGGTGCTGTCACAGGGCACCTGTGCCCTGCTCTGGAAGTGCAAAGGGGCCTTAAAGTGAGTATAAATCGCTCCAGCAGCATAACTTGGGCCGTAAGTTCATTGGGACTAGCTGTTCTGTGTTTGTACAGCACCTAGCGCGGTATGGTCTAGGTCCATGGCTGGGACTGCTGGGAACTACTGCAATGCACAAAATAATAATAATTAATAAAAGGAGGCTTAAAATGAGAGGAAATTATATTTGCACGCCTTTTAAAGTCATCTTTACACTGTCAGAATGGCATGAAGAGGCCTTAGCGTAAATGAGAATTAGACTCAGGATCTTTATACTGGTAGACCTGAGTGAATGCTGCCAAAATCTATTTGAGGATAGTCAGCCAGATGGAAACAGCACATTCAGTTCATTGGCATTCTACTCATTTTGATCATTTTCTGCAAACATTTCTGCACATTTTGTCTGGTTGGTTGGTTCGTTGTTTCATTCATGCAAATGTTCACTCTTCTGAGTACTGGTGCAAATATACGTTTGTGCAAAGGTGTGCACTGGAAACATTTTTGTGGCCATCTTAGAAACTCTTTGGTGTCCCTCCTCCTCTTTGTAAAGTTTCAGTTGTTCAACCAGGGAACAGAAACAATACCATGTGACTTAGGCGACCACTTGCAAGCCATGAATGCTGACCAGTTGAAGGCATAGTAGCAAATGGTTGATGAACAATCCCTGGGGTGACATATATTCGCCTGAGGTTTGATCAGAAGCCCATTCAGGTTAATGGAAAGATTCTTATTGATATCAGACCCATAAAATATCCATGAGACCATTTTGAATTCCAAACATATTTTTTTAAAAATCAAAAGTGTGTTTGCAAATAATTTGGGAACAAAAGAAACAGTCAAAATGCCTGAGTTACATTGTTAGGGTGATTATGTCAAATAAACAGTTTGCTCAGCCCTGATCACCACTGAGGATGTGAGAGGCAGAAAGAACAACATGTGCAGCATTGAGAAATATCATCCTTTGACTTAGTTCTAAATGGAGCTATCTTGATGCAGGGGCACGAGCAGAGAAATGGAGCAAGGATAATGCTGCTGCCTTAACAGAGTCACATTTCACAGTGTTACTGGAAAAAAGAGAAGGAAGGAAGGAAATGTGGAGAGAGAAAGTGAACGGAGAGGAGGGCTGAAGAGAGGAAAATAAGAGAGGAGGACTAGGGTAAGAAAGAAAAAAAAACAGGATCTGGAAAGACGGCTGTGAAATAGAAGGCAAAAGGGGCCAAAATGGGGAGGAAAGAAAGAAAACGGAGAGAAGTGGCTAGGGAGAGGAAGAAGGAAAAGAGAAAACGGGATGGTAATCAGGAGAGACAGAAAGCAAAGAAGGAAAAAAAGATGTCTAAGAAAAAAGGAAGAGCATCCATCTTCCCTGCCAGGCAGAGAGATTAGGTAGCAAGGAGAGCAAACAGCCCCAGGCAGGAGCATTCATTATTCCACCCTAGTTGATGTCGCGGATTGCAAATCCTTCCATTCCTTGTCCTTGCTCTGTGACAGAATTGCGGGAATTGGAGTTGAGACTGACCTATTGTACCCTTTCGCTATGGCAAGAGTGTCTCCTCTCCTATGGTCCTATGGCATTGTCCCTTCTGGATTTCAGTGCGCCAAAGAGGGCTTCCACATGGCACCCAGCAGGGTGGGTGGGGTTGGGACAGGACAGAATGTCTGCAGTTTTAGACAATCTCCTCCAGACCCTGGTGGCTCTCAACGTGATGGAGACCCAGTGTCCCTGGACTGCACATCTGGAAGTGGCTCCTTTCCTTCCCAGTTGTAGTGCTTGCCTGATAAGTGTCCAGATGAGCATCTCCCCAGGTGCGGGCCGGCCTGTCTCTTTGATTTATCATGATAGAGTGCCGCCTTCTTCTTCTTCTTCTTTTTTTTTTTTAATAATCCAACTCTTTTTTTCCCCTCCTCCGAGGAAATTTTCCTGGCGAGGCTGAGATCCTACAGCAGTTGATCGCTGTCTGTCGGGGGCTTTAATTAGTCAGAGGGAATAAAACAAAGGCTGTCTCTCTTGCTAAAGAGAAAAAGGGAAAGGAAAAAAAACCCAACCTCGTAAACAGAGAAACAAAACAGAATCCTGAGCTGACTGGGACTGACCCTGTGAGACTTTCCGTTCCTAGGGATGTCACTTGTGCCCAGATCCTCGAAAGTATCGATAGATTTCTCTGGGAGTTAGGTGCATAATTTCTTTCAGGATCTGGGCCTTACTACTACCATTGAAGTCAGTGGGACTTCCAGGATCAGACCTTTCATTCTGAACCACCTTCCCAAATTGTGCAAACATTCTTCAACCCTAAGAGCACCGGGTTAAATCTCTTCAGGGTTAGGGAATGAGTTGTATGCTATTTTCTCAGTTAGGGTCTTTCAGCTCAGTCCTCGCAGATGAGGTCCTGACCAAGGCTACCCTACCTAGCCAAGAAATTTCATATTTGTTCTATTCCTCTTTTATGATTTTATTCCACAATGGAAGGTAAATTTGCCTTTAAAGGATTTTTTTATATTTCTCCATAATATTTATTCCTTAATATTTTACATATTCCATTACTCATTTAAATTGTATATATTTTGACCCATTTGGGAATATTAATTGCTAAAATTTCAGATTTATCTTAATTTGTTTTAAAGTGGAATAGCTTTCCCTGATTTGGCTTATTATTATTACACATCAGAATTAAAATATGTGATAGATTCATAGATCCCAAGGCCAGAAGGGACCATTGTGATCATCTGGTCTGACCTGCTGCATAACACAGGCCATAGAACTCCCACAGAACAATTCCTAGAGCAGGTCTTTTAGAAAAACAGCCAATCTTGATTTTAAAATTGTCGGTGATGGAGAATCTACCACCACCCTTGGTAAGTTGTTGCAATGGTTAATTATTCTTACAGTTAAAATGTTACACCTTATTTCCAGTCTGAAATTGTCTAGCTTCAACTTCCAGCCATTGGACCATGCTAGACCTCTCTCTGCTAGAGCGAAGAGCTCATTATCAAATATCTGCTCCCCATGTAGGTATTTATGGATGGTAATTCAGTCACCTCTTAACCTTCTGTTTGTTAAGATAAATAGATTGAGCTCTCTGAGTCTATCACTATAAGGTGGGTTTTCTAATCCTTTAATCATTCTCATGGCTCTTCTCTGAACCCTCTCCAATTTATCAACATCTTTCTTGAGTTGTGGGCACCAGAACTGGACATAGTATTCCAGCAATGGTTGTACCAGTGCCAAATACAGAGAACATAAGAACGGCCATACTGGGTCAGATCAACGGTCCACCTAGCCCAGTATCCTGTCTTCCGACAGTGGCCAACGCCAGGTGCTTCAGAGAGAATGAACAAAACAGGTAATCATCAAGTGATCCATCCTCTGTCATCCATTCCCAGCTTCTACAAACAGAGGCTAAGGACGCTTCTGAGTATGGTTTTGCATCCCTGCCCATCCTGGCTAATAGCCATTTATGGACCTATCCTCCATGAACTTACCTAGTGCTTTTTTGAACCCTGTTATAGTCTTGGCCTTCATGACATCCTCTGGCAAAGAGTTCCACAGGTTGACTGGGCATTGTGTGAAGAAATAATTCCTTTTGTTTGTTTTAAACCAGCTGCCTATTAAAATAACCTCTTCACTCCTACTCAAAAGTCCCCTGTTTATGCATACCGGGATCACATTAGCCCTTTTGGTCATAGTGTCACACTGGAAGTTCATGTTTTATCTACCATGACCCCCAAGTCTTTTTCAGAGTCACTCCTTCCTAGAATAGAGTCTCCCATTTATAGCATACCTTCTTTGTCCCAAGATGTATATATTTACAGTTAGCTATATTAAAATGCATATTATTTGCTTGCATCAGTTTACAAGCCATCTAAATCACTCTGAATCAGTGACCTGTCTTCTTCATTTTTACCACTCCCTCAATGTTTGCATCATCTGCAAACTTTATGAGTGATGATTTATGTTTGTTTTTCCAGGTCACTGATCAAATGGGTTAACAAAAGACCATGCAAACACTGGGTAAACCTCAAACAAGACGAGCCTAAGTATAGCTATTTATAGTAATGTGTGGGTTAGAAAGAAATTTAGGTCACAAAAAATAAAACAAAAGATCACCCATTCATCCAGACCACCTTCACAGCTTTAACCAATTTTTTTACGTCCCTGTCACCAAGGCCCTCTCCTTTAGCGACTTTCATTAATAATCAGGACTGTATCCCTAGAAATATCAAAGTGACTATTCCTTGTGGGCAAGAACTGAGATTACTCAACTTGGACAGCTGTTCTTGGGTCCTGATTTGAAGTCATACCAAGAACTATGTAATAATGCAAATAATGTAAAGATCCCGTATTTTCAATATTTAAGTATCAAACACTGTATTGTGAAATCCGGATACAAGATGGCTCTGTCTAGACCTTTAACCATGTTTGAGGGGTTGACCCAGGAGCAAGCTGGAATAAAAAGGTTTAATTTCAAAGATACATACAATTTTGATTGAAAAAGATGTTGATAAGAAAACAACCCAGATGAAAAGATAGAAGAAAGATTTGGATGAAGAAATTCATCTGGATGAGTGGATCTTTATGTGGGAGATCTACATCTTCAATTTGTATAGCTAATAAATAATTTTTTAATTAATTACTATCTAGATGGCATTTGACTGCAGTTAAAATCCATCATATTTTTGCTAGTAGGAAGCACTTCATTGGAGTGGTTGCAGGGAAATGTGTGGTGTGTCCAGGAAATAGACAGTTTGGGGAGTAAATTATTAAAAGGTTTAATCTTACTACAGAATGCCAACATCCTAAAAAGCCTTTGCCTGCTTATATAATGCTTCAGTAAAATATTTCTGATTTAAACAGAATGACAAATTACTTTCTTTTTTATTATCAGAGGGGTAGCTGTGTTAGTCTGTATCCACAAAAACAATGAGGAGTCCGGTGGCACCTTAAAGACGAACAGATTTATTTGAGCATAAGTTTTCGTGGGTAAAAAACCCACTTCACTTTCTTTTTTATTGTTATCAGCAAGACTTTGTATTGCACGTTATTGGAAAAGTGTGACTTCTCCTATGGAATTGTGGTATAGGAAAATAAGGACTGTCCTAGTGATGGAAAAACTTTGACACCAAGAACGTACATAAGAGAAACACCAGAAAGAGGAGAGTTATTTAGAAATTTGCTTATCCTTTTTAGCATACTCAGAGAAGGAGGGCTCCCGCTGTCATCAAGCCAGAATTTTTAGCCAGGTTCTTTGATTATTAACCTGATCCTGAATAAGTAATAAGCAATGTACGACATAGTAAGTTAACCTTCTATTTTAACTTTGCTTTAATAAAATGTGTTTTGTTTTTGTTTTTTTTCAAATGGGGGGAAGGGTCCTGTTGGCATGGTGTGGAAACAAGCCAACCCCTGGCACTTTTTGTAGTAGTAGATGTTCCCCACAGTATCCTTGGCCAAAATTTCTCCTCATCCTATTCCCTTCCACCCTAGTGGTGGCTGCTTTTCTGTGGTGCTGTGGTTGGGTACAATAGCTGTAAAGTGCTTTGGGAGCCTTTGGATGAAAGAAATGAAATCATTCATCTAGTGCTACAACAGACCCCTCGGTTTATGGAACTCATTCCACAGGGGGAGACGTGGTATGAGAATGTGGACTGGTGGCCAAAGGTTTTAGGAGGTGAAATTAGAAGCATTGTTTCATGTGGATGGGGGATTTGTCAATTTCAGGGGTAAAGTTTTGTCTTTTGTACACGGAGATTTGGTAGTGTTGGAGTGGAGTTTTGACAGAGTTTTGTTTTGGCAAGGGAGGACTTTAGGGATACAGCTGGGAGGTGTAATTTCCAGCTCTGGTAGACAAATGTGTGCTGGTTTTGACTGAAAAATATCAGTGTAGCTGCGATGGTAGGTGTGGCGGCTCAGGTCACCTGAGTATGTACCTATTTGTGGCACGCTAGTTAGATCAAAGCTAGTGCAGGTGCACGTGTACATCCACCCGAGCTAGAAATCATGCATACAGCTTCCGTGTAGACGTACCCCTAGGAAGGGGTTTCTTTGGTTTGAGGCTCCTATCCTCACCTGAACTGTACAACTTTGTCGTACTGCAAGCCCAAGTTTTATGGACATGGGAGAGACATGTCAAAACTGGGACTGGCTGATGGAAATCAGGATGCAGATTCAGCTCTTAGACCTAATTCCTTCTAAGCCATGCAAGGATGCAGGCCAACCTGCCAAGCTGTCACTTCCCCGCAAGAGCCAGTAAGTCAAGTATGAGTTCACCTTGAGGGAATGTCCCGGTTTACAAAGGCCTGAACATGTGTGAATTACCTTCAGTCTGGTTCTCTCACTCAGGAATCCAGGATCATAATCAAACACTCTCCCTCACTTAATGTAAAATACAAACATTGCATTAGTTCACTGCCAGCTCTGAGGCATATTTTGGGAGGGGGAGGATTGTTTTTAGTACAGCTTCCTAGGCTTCTCTTTTCTCCTGGCCACATGAAGATTCACTTCAATGAGACTGGTTAAATATCATGTTGCACTTTCTGCGAATCCCTGGCCACCAATTACTCTGTTTGCGTAGCAGCCAGGGGGTGCCGCTCTGACAGAGAATGTTGCAGGGGGTAGTCAGAGAGCAGGCCAGGAGGACATTTATCTAAGGTAATAATATGGTGCCTATTACAATAGTACATGAGCTCCTCACACTCTTTAATGTGCTTATCCTCACAGCGTTTCAGGGCAGGGCTATTGTCCCTCTTTGACAGATGAGGAAGTGAGGTACAGAGAGACCAAGTTACTTGCCCAAGGGCACGCAGAAAATCTGTGGCAGACCAGTAAATTGGACACTGCTTTCACGAGGCACAAGGCAATGGCCTAACCACTGGACCACCCTTCCTCTCTGGAGGGAAGGCTTCATATTGTTATCAAAAGAAGTGCCCTTCCCAGATTTGTTTTTGTAGAGCGTGGTACACAAAGCCTGGGTGCTGAAGGGTGTAAACACCCAGGGAGGGAGCGGAATTCTCCAGGATGGCCCCAGGGAGTGCAATGGTCTGAGCTAAATCCCCGCTGAAGTTAATGGGAAGATTCATTCTCATTTCAGTGGGCTTTGGATCGGCAGCAGAAGTAATGGGATGAAACTGAGCAAAAGCCAGGTTGAATTCAGGCCAGTAAATATTTCCGGATGGTGAGATCTGTCAGACTGCAGCCTGGTCTCCCAGGGAGGAGCAGTGGAAGCCCCATCACTCAAGTCATTTCTAACTAGAAATGGCCAAGCTCTGGGCGGATACCATACTGCCACAGTTGTGGGTGATGGTGGTACTAGAATTAGGAGATTCCTGGACGACACTGAAAAGAGCTGGAGCTTGGTTTCACTTTCCAGGCCATCTCCCACTTATGTTTTCAAACAAGCCCCTTCATGCTGTATCCCATGCTGCCTCTCACGCTTGGGAGGAGCTCACTGTGGACATCTGCAAAGCCACCTCATTGTCCTCCTCACAACTCTCCTTTGCTGTGAGGCACAGTGAGGCTGCTGGTGTGCAGAGACCACAGCCTATCATGCTGACCTATATGATTTCATTGGTCGTACTGCCCCATCTCTGTCCTTCTGTGGTCTCTTGCCTTAAACTTGCCTTATACTCAGGGTACATTTACACTTACAGCTGTGGGTAGAGTGCAGACACTGCATGACCAGCTAGCACAGGTATAAATAGCGGTGTAGACGCTGGGCATGGCTTAGGCCAGTGCTTCCCAGCCTGGGGTTTGTGAACTCTTGGGGGTTCATGAAATGTATCAGGGGGTTCTCAGAAAAAAATTCTGTAATGGCGGACAGAGCCGTCCCTAGGGACCCCAACCCCCAAGCCCCGTGACCATGATTTTCTGGCAGAAAAAAATTAAGCTTTGTTGTAATTGTGCATTGTTTGCCTGGACTGCTCAAGACCCGAATGCTTGTGGGAGGAACTCTTTATTTGAGTTGACTTCTTAAATACCTTCATGAGGTTTCACGTCTGGTACTCCTTGATGAAACATGTAGGAGGCTTAATTGAAGTGATCTGAGCTGCAGAAGTGAAATCTTGGAAGAGTGTTGCCATTTTCATAATGTCATAAAATTAATAATGTAATGATAAATAGTGTGTAATAAGCATGTCATTAAAAAAACAAATTATTTCCAAGATCACTGCTTCTATAATTTATGGTCAGGTAAGGGAGAAAATCCCTGGAAATATTCATTTTTAGGAGGGGGATCGCAAGATTTGATATTTTTGTGAAATAAAATGTTAAAGGCTGTTAAAGGTTGGGAACCACTGGCTTAGGTGAATAAAGTAGCGCAGAATTCCTTCCTCGCCTAAAGCCCCAGGGTTTATACCATACATGGCTTTCTAGATACCCAAGCAGTGCGACTTCTACACTCCTAGTTTTAGCAGTTGCATCCCATGTCTGGCCACTACCAGAGCCTTTCCCCACTGTAGTGGAAGGCTCCAGCAGTGGGGAAGGGTGCTGGGCCAGAGCCTTTCTCTGTGCTTGTAGATACACACCGCAGTGAAAAGTGAGGATGCAGGCTGCCTTTCACTGCGGCGCATAGCTACATGTATGGCACCTGTATTCTGCGCACTGCTATAAGTGTAGACGTAGCCTTAGATTGTAAGCTCTTTGGGTCAGAGATCATTTTTTTTGTTGCTGTTCTTGTTCTGTGTTTTTGTACAGTGCCTAGCACAATGAGGTCCTGGTCCCTGGTTGAGGCTCCTTGGCGCTTTGGTAGTAACAAATGAGTAATAATAATAAGGAGCTGGAAGCAGGGCATTCTTGATGAGGCCCTTAGACTCTGGAATTCACTTCCCCACATGTTGGTCAGCCAGAGATTGATTTGTTAACCTTAGAGCATGTGGCAAAGCCCATCTTTTCTGACAGGCATTTCAGGAAGAAGGGAGTTCCAGCTGGTGACTGATGTAGACGTCACGTTGGTTGGAACTATAGGACGGGTTGTTTTTTAGTTTTTTTAGGTTTCTTTTCACTGCAATGTGATTACTGGTAATTGGATACTTGTTTAGTTGGGACACTGAGATATTGCATTGCTGATTTTGATACTTACGAGGGTATCATTATGTGTTTTTGATGAGTAAGAGGTGACTAGAGCTAGGGGCTAGGTGCTAGAGAGATCTAAATTATGAAAGAAACACCTGTTAAAACAAACTGCAGTGTATAATGATGGGTGAATTTCTCAAAGGGCCTGAGCTGAAGCCTGTTGAAGTTAATGGAAAGGCTCCCATTGACTGCAGTGGCCTTTGAATCAGACCCCAGATCCAGAATCTCATTTAGGTTGAGCGTCCAAAGGTTTGGACGCTTCTTGAAAAGTTTATCCCAAACTCTTTGGGCTGGAAATCCTGCAAGATTTCCCCTGGAGTCTCTAGTACATCCTGGTGGGGTTCAGTTTATAAACACTTTAAGAAGAGTCTTGCTCTTCATTTACGCCTCTAATGAGAGCCAAAATGTGCCGAGGGCCCACAGCAACCAAACGAAACAACCGAAAAAACATCACCCAGCTTTTTCAAACTGCAGGAAAGGTTCAGAGAGGTGCAGTTCACTTCTGGGCAAAGGTTCAGCTCAGTTCTCATTTGGTCCAATCTGTTTGCTTGTCTCTAGTTATCAGAGTGTATTGCAGAGTTAACCGCATGCGGACTACTTGTCTGTGAGGGCTGCCTGTTCCTGTCCCAGATCCACGCAGAGCCAGTGCTGGGGGATGTTTATGTCAGAAACCACCTCGTTTCAGCAGCTGTAGCAATAAACCTGGATACCGGAAAACCTAATAACGTCATCGTCCCTGGCCTCACACCCCCACAAGCTGCCTCAGTCAGTTCAATCACAAGGGATCATTCTCCTCTGTCATCAGCATTGTGGATTTCTGCTAGCTGTTCTGTATTCATTCCAAGCCGGGAGCATTGACATGGATAGCATGGAGCATGGTGGATAAGAAACATGCAACAGAGAAATTCACAGTGTAGTCTGGAGAAGGGGAAGTTTCGCCATCCATGATCTGGAGAACCAGGTTAGGAGGAGCCACTATGGAGCACTTGACACTTCAAGAGCACATGGCTGACAGGAGCTGTGGGTTCACACATCAAGAGAGAGATATTCCTCTCTCCCATCCCCAGTCATGACTTCTCCAGCTATGCTAAAGGCTGGTCAGGTCTAATGCATAGGATGAACTACCTGTACAGGTTCTCCCTCCCACGCCCTCCACCACCAAACCTTTTAAAAACTGCCTTGCCATGTGTTTACCCCCAAAGTCTCCACTCATGGGCAGTGTCTGGGAACCAGTGAGACCACTTGCTATTTGACCCAATAAAGGTCTCAAGCAAAAACATAGACAACCTTAATGATTAATAGACCCCCGCATCTCCTTCTGCATGAATAACAAGCCAAATTCATCCCTGGTCTACCTCCATTGCATTTGGTGCCGTTACACCTGCAATGAGTTTGGCCTCATAGAGTTTAAGACAATCCTTCAATGCCACAGCCCAGTTTTGACCAGCCAAGTGGTGGGTCCACCAAACGGACTTGGCCACACAGGAGATCAGTTCATACCATTCTTATCCCCGTCCTGTATGAATTACTAGTTACTAGACTCCCCCCTTTCTTTCCATGAGTGAAACTAATTTCGTCCCCCTTCCTTCCTTCCCCTACCCGCCACCCACTGCGTGGCAGAAGAGTTATAGCTGAACTGAAAAATTAGAAGTGCAAATTCTTTACTTCAAGGATGAGACCATGGGACCCCCCAAGGCTGAACATCCAGGAATCAAAACAATATGGGATTCAAACCATAAGCGTGAAAGGAAGTTTGGGGCAAACGGAGGAACTCAGGAGGAGGGAGTCACCATAATATGATCATCTTCCCCTGCTGTGGTCTCAGATGCCATTTGAGGATTTGTATGTTGGCTGTGAATGGGTAGCTAGTTAACTCCTTTCTTTTCCCAGGTGAGGGGACAGGAGGGAGGTGAGGGAGTAGGGGCAGGTGGGATTCTGTAATTTGGGTGAATTCCCTCCAAGTGTACCGGCTTGCTGTGCATAGGAAGAGACGCCGGGTGCAGTCGAGGAAGGATGGTGAAACAATGGCCATTCCAGCTGGATGTTATCACCGAGTTTATTTATTTATTTTCCCCTTCGCTTGTTTTGTCTCCTTGCCTGCCAGATGGTGCTTTCTAATTGGTGGAAGATTTTCACCCTCTTCTCATCCTCCGAGCTGCAATGATAGCCGCTCCCAGAAGAGCTGATTTGTAAACATGCGAGCGTGCGGACCGCCTGCTGCCATTGCCTCATTAACCCTCTCGGGAGCCTCGTGTTAAAGATGAAGGGCCCAGTTCTCCTCTCTCAGGCAGCACTCTCACACTGTTCGTCTGCATTAACTTCACTGGAATCCCTCCCGGTTTACACCAGTCTATGTGAGAATAGAATCAGGCGTGATGAGAGGCTGGGTCAACCAAAAATGTGTCTGTTTCTCACATCCTATTTGTTTGTTTCAGTTTGATGTGGTCGCCAGGTCAATTGACACGTGCTCAGGCAATTGTGGGGGAAAGCTCTTGTTATGAAACCGAGCTGGTAGCGTTTGCTGAGCATCCTTTTTGTCTCTTGTTTTCTCTCTTTCAGAACATGGAAAAGGTGCTGGTCCCTTCTGTCACGTTAATCGTAGGCTGTGGAGTATCTTCGCTGACGCTTTTGCTCTTGATTATCATTTACGTCTCTGTCTGGAGGTACAGATTTCTTTCTCCACTTTTCTCACTGGGCACAGCAGCTGTCACCTGGGCTGGGTGGATTCTGGAGGTTCTGCCCTCCTGTTGTGGATGTTTGGGTATCCGAGGTAGAGCCATTTTCTGACGAGCAGGTGCTGAAGGACGTGGTGTTGGTGGCTCAGTAGATGGCATTCTCTTCTCTGGCACATAACCCAGTATGGTGCTGGCTGGAGAGGCAATGGAGCTAGTTCTCTGAACACTTGAGTCACAGACGTTAACATTTTCAAAAGTGACTCGCTATTTTGGGGTACCTCGGTTCTTGGGTGTCCACCTTGGGACACTTTAAGAGGCCTGATTTTCAGAGGGTGGTTGCTCAGCCCTTTCTGAAAATCAGGACCCTTTAAGGTGTCTCAAGTTGGAGATGGGCAAAATCGAAGCACCCAAAATCACTAGTCACTTTTGAAAACGTAGGTCCGAATGATCCCACAGCAATTTTCATAAACTTAAGGGTATTAAAACCGAGCATCCTGGCCTAATCCCAATTTAGATAGCTACATTCTGTCTGCCTAAATTCCCCCTGCAGTTTCAAATATGGGATTCTTCTTCACTTCCTGTTGAATAGGGTTACTGTTCACCATTAAACAGCTGCTGTGTATCACCCCAGAAGTAGCTGCATTTTTGTGGTGGCTTTGACTCCTTAACATACAAAGTTTGATGCATCCAAGGCCTGCACTGGCATAGAGTCTCCAGAGGAAAGACCCCACTCAAAGCCCAGGTACATGTAACTCTGTAGTTTATAAGGCCAGAAGGGGCTTAGTCTGACCTCCTGCATAGCACAGGCCATTGAACCTCACCCAGGGATTCCTGCATTGAGCCCAACAACTTGTGCTTGAGCTAGAGTGTATATTTTAGAAAGTCCAACCTTGCTATAAAGACTCCACATTACAGAGAATGTGCCACATTGCTTGGTAAACTGTCCCAATTGTCAGCTACTCTCACTGTTAATAATGTACACCTTATTTCCAGCCTGAATTTTTTAGCTTCCGATTCCACCCGCTGGGTCTTGGTTTGCCTATGCCTGGGGAGTGAGTCGAGGTGAGTTTGAGGTGAATGTTGGGGCTAGTTTGTAGCAAGATTGGGCCTCAGTTTTATATTTAACCTGAGGCTGAATTTCCAAGCAAGCCAACTACAGGCAGGAGTTTCCAAGTGAGCCTGCGACTCAAGTTTGTCTAGGTTAAGAAGCTCTCTATGATCAGAATTTTTCTCCCTATACTTACAGCCTGCGATCAGATCGCCTCTTAAAGTCTCTTTGATAAGATAAATTAATTGTGAGGTTCTTTAATCTCTCACTGTAAGGCAGGTTTCCAGATCTCAAATCATTTTCGTGTCTCACCTCTGAACCCTCCTCATTGTTTCAACATCCTTTTTAACGTGCGGACACCAGAACTGGACACACTTGCAGTAGCAATCTCCCCTGTGTTGTATGCAGAGGTAATATCTCCTGCTCAACAGTCCTCTGTGTATTACACATCCCAGGATCAAGTCAGCCCTTTTAGCCATGTTATCTCTTACAGACAATGGGGAGTTCTCAGAAGTGGGTCCAGCTGTATTATTCCTAAGTCATTACCATCCGAGTCCAGGAACTCCGCAAACCTGGCCTTTTGCCAATGCATGGGAAAGTAGCTTCTTGTTACAACAACGTTCTACCCACATGGTGTTCTGTGGAGAGCACTTACTGGAATTCAGCTGCTTTGTGGAGATTTAGCTGAGAATTTCCCATGCAGACTTTTGGACAAAGGCAGCTGGAGCATGTGTGTGTGTAGGCTCAGCTTGAAAACCAACCTGCTCTCATGAATAGATTCACTGAGGCTGATAATCTGGAAACATTCCCAGAGTTTTGCCCAACTAGAGTTTGCTTCTGTATGAGAAGGCAGAGAGAGGAAAAGGGAATGAGAGCAAGAGGGAATGGGGGAGTTCAGGACTTTTGGAGAATGGGCAAGATACCTGAGAGAACATGAAAGAATCCTCGGGTTCTCAGTCAAATCCTCAGAAGCTGTTTCCCCATACTGATACGTGCCAGGCTATCAGCGAGAGTGGGTTGGAGCTTTTTGGCTCCAGTGACCAGTTCAGATACAGTCAAACTGGCAGAACGTGGTTCCAAACTGAACATTGTTACTGTCTGATGGGCTGTTTAGTGATCTTTTGGTGGACTCAGTCCAGTGTCTGGTGGACAGATGGTGGCAACCCTCACTCACCCCCTCCACTAAGGGTACATCGCTCCCTTTGTTTGCAGCCTTGACAGAGCAGCCAGTGACATAATGGGCCATGAAAACTGAACTACCTCCCCGTCCCCAGCAGTGGTTGCCCCTGGTGAGGCTTGGAGATGCAGCCTGCTTGTGATCCGTGTGCTCTACATGTTCTGTGGGTAAAGAGAGGACTTCTCCGCCCAGAACAATCCATCCTGAGCCTTATATGAGTGCAGAATTCTCTCAAAAAATGCCCCACAAATGGGCAAAGCCAAGGGGGATAGATTGTAGGGAACATTCCTCCCTGGCTGGGGATGGGCCAGGTCATCTAATCCTCTTGCAAAGCTCTGATTGTTGTGACTTCTTTTCCTCTGCTTCTTGACACCCAGGAGCATTCATGAATGTTCTCGTGTATTTTCCATCCCTGATCTCAATGTTGTGCAGCAACCCACTGAGCTGCAGTGACCTTTCCATACCACCATGATCAATGTTCTGTATTGATTAGCTCTCCCACTGCTTCTCTCATCAGCCAGTCAACAAGCAGAAAAGCACAGGCCTCTGTGGTTTGCCACTGATGGCTGTGTGAAAGCTACGTCCATGTCTTTCTGCAAGATATCAGCATGAGTGAGTCTCACCTCCTGCTCCTCACAGCTGAGTGTAATTTTTGTGGCTGTCCATGAACTGCCAAGGTGCTTCTGCCTCCTGTTTCATGCTGGCCCTGCTTTAAATCCAGTTGTCTTCCCTTCCCTAGAGGTGCTCAGATACTGCGGTGGGGGGTCATAGGAGAAGATAGACAGATAGAAAGTGTGGTTACGAAGAAAGAACGAAAGAAGCATAGTTGTGTGGCTCTCCCTGCAGCTTGGAGAAGCTGGAGCTATGGTTCCAAACTGCCTCAATTTTGGCGGGGCTTTGCCCCATCAGAAGCACCCTGGAGTATCAGGAGGTGTGATCTCCTGCGCTTTAGTGGGTGAATGCAGTCACGTTTAACTTCAAGGAGAGGAATGTGCAGTGGCTCTCATGCAGTGGTGAGTGTGCTGTGCCATGGCACCTTTGGGATGTGGTGTGTATGTAGCGTAGGTGGAAGAGGGCAGGCCCCGAATGTCCCCTCATCTCAGTATTTTCAGAGTGCACAGAGACTCAAGTGGAGTGCGGGCCAGAAGGGACGACTGCTGCCTTACGGGTTATTCTAGGACGAGGGCAATGATGAAGGCACGGGAGCTTTGTTTCCGTAAGGATGAAGCTGTGGTAATCTGGATACTGGAGTGATGTAGAGATGGTCACAGCTAGTGCAGACCTCAATGGCCAGTACTTCATTATAAACGAGCTGCTCATTCCATGACAAACCGTCAGCCAAGACTTGACTAAGGTTGACTGCCTTGGGGAATGCAGGACAAATCTGCATTGACCATAGGCAACTGGGCCTCATTGTCCATTGCCCTGTACCTTGTACCGTCACTTACAATTGGTGCAGAATAGGTGTAATGGGAACAGGAGCATTTACAGGAGCATTTACAATTTGCATTGGTGTAGATGATTGCAGGTATTGCAGGGCCTTGGGGAATCAGGGCCATTCTCTGGAGTTATGTCAGGCCGTGAAGTTGGCAAGATGATTATGAGTATGATAATAATGGTAATGGAAGATTTGTGTTCAAACAGACTGAATCCAAAAAGCTCTGGACTGTGTGGACTCAAGAATCAGGATCATAATTTTGTGTCTTGAGCCCAAGGAAAAAAAGAAAGTTGACATAGATTACAGTCATGTAATTTTTGACCCAAGGAATTTAAAGCAATTTGCCAATATTAAGCGACTCACCCAGTATCGCACCAATGGGAATGGAGTCCAGGACATCTGTCTTCCTGCTCTGATCATTGTACATTGCCTCACTAGCTGGAAAACCAAGAAGAGAGTATGCTTATTCCTAAACGTATGCCACAGAAAGAAGGGAGGTTCCCCCTTCCGCCCACTCCGGATCCTCTTTCACTTGGCTGTGAATGTCCAGATAACTTCCCATCCAGAGCATGCATTTGCCCCCACTCAATGGTTTGCATTACATTTGCTCTGTGTGCTCTTTACCATGACTCAAAGCTCTGAGTTTTCCTCTGTGTGCTGTCTCTCTCACCCCACCCTGGGAATTTCAGGGATAACCCACCAGATGGCCATAGCTTCCCCCATTGCCCTCTGAGAACACATCGCCCTGTCCCAGGGAGACAGGAGAGGAAAAGGGTGCTGGGCACCAGGGATTTGGGGAAGTGGAAAAGAAAGGCTTTTCCAGACTACATGGCTTGCTGCTGCAGCATCTGCATCACCCAATCTGACACTGCACCATCGTTGGATTGCGTCTGCATGTGCCTTTTTAATCCTAGCATCTGTTTCTGTTGCCACCAAGCAGCTTCCACTGGGCTCGTGGCCAGTGGAGAGCTTGACCCGTTTACCCCCTATGTCTTATGGCTAATTTATGTCAGACATAGGGAGACTTGGGCATTCTTCCAGGACTGGTGCTTGGCACACATACTGGTAGGAAATGGCGGAGCCAAGACAATTGGCAGTGTCCTCAGTGGTCCTTGATGTCTACTGTTTCCAGGTGGAGTAGAGGTTCCCAATTCTCCCCTCTAATCCCACAGTCTATTCCCCTTCCTTCTCCCATGCCTATATCTCTACTGCCGTTCAAATTACCTGGTCTCCCCCAGCAATACGGTTCCCTCTTAGCCTTTGCAAGGGCTGAGATAATATTGAAAGCTGAACTGTGAAGGTTTTGTGACTGTTCAACCAATGTTTAACCTGGCAGATCCCAGCCAAACCCTGGGGTGTCTCATGCCTTCTGGACTGGCCAGTGTCCTGGGTTAAAGGTAGCTTCTAAGGGGGCAGTGTGCTGGGAGTGGTAGGGTCTGTGGTTGCTAAGTGGAGGGACCAGATTAGAGCCTCTAGGCAAAGTCAGGCCAGACTCGCTTGCCTCCCCTTGCCAGGATCCACACACACACACACACACACACACACACACACACACACACACACACACACACACACACACACACACTCACACACACACACACACACACCCCATGTAGGCTCCTTGTTCCACCACCCTCTGTGGCAAGGTACTGCCTCCTGCTTCCTGTGTGCAAGCAGCAGAGGGTTGGTGGTTCAGAGCTGGAAGCTGTAGTGGTGATTTCTCGGCATGGAACATATCTGTTCTGAAAGAAGGGGATGCTTGCTGACTAGAGACTTCCAGAATATTTGCATTGAGACATAGGCTGGATTCACCTGTCAGTGAACCCAGCACCAGTGTGCGTGAACATTGGGCCTAGATTGGAATGGGGAGTCAGAGACAACCTAGGGACTGAGCTGAGGTGAATTTGAGGTGGATATTGGGGAAAGATTGGGTTCAGTTTTAAAGGGAAACTGAACCTGAATTTCCGAGCAAGATAACTGCAGGCTGGAGTTTCCAAGAGAGGCTTTCCGGGGATGTGGGGGGGAGGATGAGTCTTGGGGAGAGCTGGCTGAGAGCCTAGTTTCAGTGAGAGCTCAAGACCTGAGTCTCAGGGAAGTTTGGGCTGATTGCTGCTTTCAGCATAAACCCAGTTACTCTCAGTGTCACAGAGCCACAGCTGGAGTTCATGCTGAGCATTTATATTTGCCTGAACGCAAAACGGAAAGGGAAGTAAGTGGAGTTGAAGGCTGCAGGCCGTGTACCAACAGCACATGGTCCCACTCAACACAGCCCGGGCACCTGGCGCGCTGAGCAGCGAATGCTGCTTTGGCTGGGCCAGCAAGGAATCCAGAGCTCGGTACATAGCCCAACATATTTACTGTTGCCCAAAATTAGTCACTGATATTAAATTACTAGGCAACATGCTGGAATACACACTTCAGAGAGAAATCCTGCCGTAACCTCCAGGGGATGCTAATAGAGCTCACTCTCTAATTTCCCTGGGCCTAAGGTCCTGTTTCGACTCAGGCAAACGCCCACCAATGTCAGTGGGAGTACTTGGATGAGTAAAGTGACTCATGCGTGGGACTGGGCCCTAAGTCAATTGCTGAGTAATGCAGTCACTTTCTTTTCTTTTCTTTTCTTTTCTTTTCTTTTCTTTTCTTTTCTTTTCTTTTCTTTTCTTTTCTTTTCTTTAATTAGAAGTGTACTGAGAAATCTCCCCAAATTAATGAGCGAGTTTAATTAGATTCCACGCACGCAATTCAGGAGCAAGTCATAGCTGTGCTGTGCATTGATAATCAGAAAGGAGTAATGATTTGAGGCCGGGAGGTGCTAAAGTCAAGAGCTGCTACTGTGGATTCCCAGAGTCCAGCACCAAAATCCTTACTTAGACACCTACATGACTGGCCTGTTTTTTGAAGGCCTTTGTGCCCCCCAACTTCTGTGGAAACTATATCAGCAGCACCTTTAGAAACCAATCAATGATTATTTTCTGTTTCAGGGATGCCTTGTCAGGTTAAGCAAAGGGGGGAAGTTGATTTTCAAGCAGTTTGTTAAGAAAATGCATTTATTTGTAATCTCCTTTTATAGCCTGCATGCCTGTGGCTCTGTGACTGATTTTTTGGAAATCTTAGCACGTCTGCGTTGTTGTTTAAAGCTGCTTTTCAAGGCCCCTTTCACATCATTTGAACTGAAGAGAACTTTTAGCGCTTAGCAAGGTTCAGAAAAGGTTTAGACATTTATATAAATAAGAATAGCATCTGTACCGACAGTAGCTAGGATAAAAATTACAGGGGTTTTCAATCTTTGTCCTTCAGGGCACCAGCTGATCACTACCTGGGGTCAGGAAGAAACTTCATCCTCATATAGTGTAGCATTGTACAGTTGGAGTCCTGTGCTTTCCCCTAAAGCATCCAGCTTTTGCCACTGTTAGAGACTGAGTATGCCACTGATTTGTCAGCTCATACACTCCTAACATTTATATTCCTGTCTCATCTAGGAAGATAGCATTGTCTAGTGGCTAGAGCATAGGCCTGAGGTCTGTTCCTGGCTCTACCACTGACCTGCTGTGTGACCTTTTGGGAAAGTCACGGTACCTCTTTGCCCTCCCCCCTCCTTTGTCTATGGAGATTATAAAATCTTTAGGGCAGGGACTATCTTTTACTAAGTATCTATACAGGGCCTAGCACAATGGGGCCCTGATCTGGTTGCACCCTTTAGGAGCTACTGTAATACAAATTAAAATACAGTAGTCCCCTCCCTCTTTTCTCTTTGCAGATACATCCGCTCAGAACGCTCTGTCATTCTCATCAACTTCTGCCTGTCCATCATTTCCTCCAATGCTCTCATTCTGATTGGACAAACTCAGACCCGGAATAAGGTAGGATACAAATTTCTTCTTCTCTGATTTAGCACTGAGCTGATCTGTTCAGGCAGCTTTCCCCTTCATCCCTCTTTGCCTCCCCCTGTTAATTAGCTATGTGTCAGAGACACCACTAAACGGCAGATTTCAATTTTCTTTCTTGCTCGCTCCTTGATGATTTGGGAGCATCCTCAGGGCTTTCATGAAAAACCAATATGATATTTTTGAATATCTGCCTAGAGTTAGCGGGCACATGGCGCAGCAAAGGAGCATGGTTGTTTGTAAGACTTTAGCCATTTTATCTTCCAAAAACTCAAAAAGACAGATGGGCAGGGTGTGCGGGGAGGAACCCCAGCAACTCTGCACTGTAAATGCTTTGCCCTTCTTGGCTGGCTTTCGTCCTTGGAGCTCAAAGTATGTTGCAAGCATGAATAAAAAGAGCCTCACAACACCCTCTCTAGCGTAGGAAAGTGTCATGAGACCCATTGTACACATTGCAGAGCTAAGGCATGGGGGCCCAGCACCTCCTCGGTATTTAGATTTCAAATCAATGGGAGTCAGACACCTAAGTACCTTGGAGATATGAGCCTGAGAGCTTAAATGATTTACCCAAGGTCACAGAGTGAGTTGGTGACAAAGTTGAAATACCCAGTTGCCCTGATGTAGCCACTAACATACACTCCTTCTCTGTATTATCAAGCAGGCTACCATAATGACTCTGTTTGCCGGCCAAAGCACTTTAATTCTCCTACTGGCACCTTTTATAATACCAGCCAACTCTTACCATCCATCACTCTGAAGGCACTTTACAGAGGAGGCCACTGTGCTGTATTATCCCTATTTTACAGATCAGGAAACTAGGCCCTAAAAATGGGAAGGGACTTCTCCAAAGTCACCTAGCGGGCTAGTGCCAGAACCAGGTCTAGAACCCAGGTCTCATAAGATCAGTGCTAGCTATGCTGTCTCTTCTTGAACCTTTATTACAGGGAAGCCCTAGGACTGAATGAGCAGTGGTGACTGACTAGCCTTTTGGTCCCTAGAGAGGGCCTTTCAGTTCAGTGCCAGGGCACGTCTGGGGGCCAGTGTGGAAGACATTTCCCTGCTGCTGCTGCTCAGGTCATACTTTCTGTGGATAAATAGAGGGACTCAGTCCCTAGGCCTGCAAGTCCCTCATACGATGTGCACTGCGAAAGTAAAGCCATAAGCTTGCCCTCTTTGTGCATCGTGCATGGTCTGTTAAGTGGTAGAGTGGGCTGGGAGGGATGGCGAGAATGGCTTTGCAGGGGCTTTGACTGGGAACTTCAGCTGAAGCCAAGAGATGTGTGTGCCAGGGCGATAAAGAACAGCATCTCTCCAAGTTCCTTCCCATTTAATAAACCTGGAGGACCACAGCTGTCGCTCCTCTGTGGCTCTGGTCGCTAAAAAAGCAACTTCATCCTGGGGGAAAAAAAAATCAACAATTTTGGTGGAGCCGCTCCTGTGCCTTTATTTATTTGTGTCCCGCTTCGGTGCAAAGTTATGGTCTAGTTTGTCCTTGGTGCTTTTGCTCCCCATTTTATGGATGTCCCTCATCAGAGCCTTTAGTGGGCAATTCAGTGCTTCTGACTGTGATTGCAAGAGGCAGATTAGTTCTTTGCACATAAATATGTATGAAACCCCATAAATAGAAATGTTATTCTTGGATTTCCGCTCAGCCATCTAGTAAACAGTCTCCAGGAGGGAACAGAGAAAGAAACTACACAGAGAAAAGGTTTGGGCTCCATGGGGTCTAAATTAGAAATTTATAAAAGCTGAATTATTGATGATGGAGCTTCTGAAAATTTGGCAAGGGTTTGCAGCTCCATTTCCCCCCAAGGGTTTCTTTGTCATTGATTCGCTTCAGTATTGTGAATTTGTCCTTCATTTCCACCTGTGGCACTCCAAAGGCCAGAATCTGATTCTATCTGCAAAACTCTTCAACGATGAAAGTGCTGGATAGGGGCTAAATAATTGTAAGGCAATACAAAAGGAATGAGCCCTGCATTATTCAGTCAAACATTCGTTTCTGTGAGTTGAGTAATATATTGTAGGCACGATTATGTGGTATTAATTAGGACTCAATTAATAAAGAATGAAAGAAAGGTAATGTAATTAATGCAAATTGACATGGGTTTATGGAAAATAAATTCTGTCAAACTAACTCGATGTCTTTTTTTGACGAGATTACAAATTTGGTAGATACATTTAATAGTATTGACATAATATAGTTAGATTTCTGTAAAGCATCTGACTTGGTACTGCATGATATTTTGATTAAAAAACTAGAATGATACAAAGTTAATATGGCACACATGAAATGGATTAAAAACCGACTGTCTGATAGGTCTCAGAATGTAATTATAAACAGGGAATTGTCAACGAGCAGGTGTGTTTCCAGTGGGGTCTCTCAAACACTGGTTCTTGGCTCTCCGCTATTTAACATCTTTATAAATCACTGAAAGAAAACATCAGATCATCACTGATAAAGTTTGCAGATGACACAAAAATTGGGGAAGTGGTGAATAATGAAGGGGACAGGTCACTGGTTCATAATGATCTAGATCACTTGGTGAGCTGGGCACAAGCATAAAATATGCACTTTAATATGGCCAAATGTAACTGTATGCATCTGGGAACAGAGAATGTTGGCCAGACTTACAGGATGCGGCACTTTATCCTGGGGAGCAGCGATTCCGAAAAAAGATTTGGGGTCATGGTGGAGCAGCTGAACATGAACTCCCAGTGTGATGCTGTGGCCAAAAGAGCTAATGTGATCTTAAGTTGGAAAAACAGGAGAATCTCTTGTAAGAGTAGAGAGATTATTTTACATCTATATTTGGCACTGGTGTGACCACTGCTGGAATCCTGTGTCCAGCTTTGGTGCCCATTGCTCAAGAAGGATGTTGGTAAATTGGAGAGGATTCAGAGAAGAACCACGAGAATGATTAATGGAGTAGGAAACATGCCATATAGTGTCAGACTCAAAGAGCTCAATCTAGCTTGACAAAGAGAAGGTTAAGGGGTGACGTGATCACAAGTCTATCAGTATCTACATGTGGAACAAACATTTAATAATGGGCTTTTCAATCTAGCAGAGCAAGATCTAACATGATCCAATGGCTGGAATTTGAAGCGAGACAAATTCAGACTGGAAATAAGGCATCATTTTTTAACAGTGAGGATAATTATTCACTGGAAGAACGTCCTAAGAGTGGTGGTGGATTCTCCATCACTGACAATTTTTAAATCAGGACAAGGTGTTTTTCTAAAAGATCTGCTCTAGGAATTATTTTGGGGCAGTTCTCTGGCCTGTGTTACACATAAGATCAAACTAGATGATCACAAAGATTCTTTCTGGCCTTAGAGTCTATGAATATGTCTGCTGCAAAGGAAAAAAAAATCTTTTCTTCAAAAAGAGAAGTGTAAGCACCCTGTATGGACCCTAGTAGAACAGCTTGGTAAATTGGCTTGAGTAGCAGTCTCTCCTGTGAAAGTTGCTGGTTTGAACCCAGCATGGTGTAGCAATGGAAAAAAGTTCTTACTATCTCAAGACTTCTTGATGAACAATGGGTATGTCTGCACTAGAGCTGGAAAGTGTAATTTCCAGCTTTGGTAGATTTACCTGCTTTAGTTTTATTGCACTTGTGTGCTATAAATAGAAGGGCAGCTAGCATGGCATGGGCAGTGGGACAGGCGGACAGGGCCAGATTCTCAGCTGGTGCAAAGTGAGCATAACTCTGTCAAAGTTAATGGTGCTACACCAATTTATACCAGCTGAAGATCCAGCCCAGAGGAATGAGAGATGGAGAAGGCCTTTTCAGTTATCCAGTCCATCTCCCTACCACTGTGGGATTATTCCCTATACCACATTTTCTAGTATTTTCCCCAGTCTAACTTTAACTATCTCTAGCTTCTTCCTGGTCCCTTGGGAGACTGCTCTCACTATTATGAAATTTCTCCCTATAGTCCTTCCAAAATTACCTTTTCTTAATGTCATCCCATTACTCCTAGTTATACCCTTTAGGACAATTCCTCTCCTCCTTGTAGACAGCTATCATCCCACTCCACAGTCATCATTCTCCCCAGCTCTACATGATCCATTCGCTCAGTCTGTAAGTAACAATCTTGGACTGGCTGGGACATGGGCTAAATAGCGTTCTGCAGATCTCACCTCTGTGATTTTGATGTCAGTAATATGGCATGTCTGGCTCTTTGGGTAGAGAAGGTTCCATGCCATTTTAATGTCTGAGCAGATCTATCCTCTATCTGAAGACAGATACATAAATACTTTAAAAGTCTGACCCCAAGCATTTTTGGCCACTTAGAAAATAAATCCTAATCCTGATCCCATTGAAGTCAAGGACAAAAATCCAGTTGATTTGGATAGGACAAGAATTTTTCCCCATTGGATGCACTTGGGCTCCAATTCAGCAAAACTCTTACACACGTGCCTAACTTTAAGCATACGCTCAAGTCCCAGTGACTTCAATGGGATGCTTAAAATTTAAGCACATGCTTCAGTGGTTTGCTGAATCAGGACCTTGAAGGTGAAATGCATCTTTCCATTGTCTGATTCCAGCCAGCTTCCTTCTAGAATGCGGTTTGGGAGCTGTTCCCCTTCCCTGCTGCTAATCTCACCTGTATCCCTTTCCTCCCAACTCCAGGTGATATGCACACTGGTGGCAGCTTTTCTGCATTTCTTCTTCCTCTCCTCTTTCTGTTGGGTGCTGACAGAGGCCTGGCAATCCTACATGGCTGTGACGGGCAGGTTACGGAACCGCATCATTCGCAAGCGCTTCTTGTGTCTCGGATGGGGTGAGAATTATGGGTCTGTGACTCAACAGCATACAGGAATCTAGCATATAGTGGGAGCGTGGGGGCCCTTTTATCATCTGAACATTAGTGTGCCTTTCTGCTTAGCTGGGGAGGGGCAGAATGGCAGTGCTGGAAACAACTACTGTACCTGTGAAGGGGTTTGCTGGGGGATTGGATCTCTTTCTCCACCTTCCATTCTCCCTGCATTTTCCTCGTCTTCCCTGTCTGTCTCATTCTCCCTCCATGCCCTTCATATTCTCTCTCACACTCTTTCTCCCTCCTAGTGAGACAAGCTCTGAAATTCTGTCTCCATGGCAGCAGGGTTTTCCATAGGCAAATCAACTATTAGTCTGGTGCAGATGTTTGCAGCTAATTTTTCTCCCTCTGTCTTTCCCGTATGTTTAATTTATTAGCCTTAAATGAGGCATTTTGTTGTAGAAATCAAATGCAATAATGTGGAGTGGGCTTTCAAAGATGTTACAAGCTGGAGTTCGGAAAGAGCAACATCACAAAAAGTTTGAACAAAAGCGAGTGAAAAAACACGCACACAGAGAAAACATTGCACTGTACGAGTGACTCATTTTACTCTGGAAGTCAAACACTTTTCCCCAGGCAAGATATTTCTAATGCTTATAAAAGGACTTGGTGTGATACGGACTGACATTTCAAGAAGCAGCCTCACACCAGCATCTCAACTCCTGGAGTAAGCAGATTCTCCGGCCACATGATCAATCTTGCAGCTGACCTCCTTTTGTTTGACCTGGCTAACCTGACCTGGGCTCTTAGCTCTGATCCCCTTAGCTCTTGGGATTTCCTAGTGATATAGTTGTGAATAGAATATACCCCACAAGCTAAAGAGAGTAGTCTAAACCTACCAATGTCAAGGTGTTAAGATTAGAAGTAGAGCATTTAAGGCCATATTCTGCCCTTGGATGCACTCTTGCAAAACTCATTGGCCAGGAATGGAAACCATACATATGTGCAAAAGCAGAATCTCAGTTGTACTATTTGAGAATATTTAAATAGCCCTTCCAATGTATTTCTGTACATCCATTAACACTACTGCACCTCTGGAAGTAAGGCTGGGTTCTGCTTGTCATTGAAAGGAGGGACTGAAGTGCATCTTCCTCAGATTTACAGAGCAGCTTCGGTGCTTACATATGAGTTTTCAATTAAATCTGTTAGAGCTTATGAACTAAAATAGTTAAACACGGGACTTTTAAAAATAAATATTGTGTGTATGCACACACGCACATATGCAGACACACATACACACACACACACCATTTTATTACTCAAACCAAGTGAGGGACACTGAAAGAATTTAAGTAATCAGGGGGAGGTTTCATTGTAATTAATAAACACTGGGGCACTTGACTAGTTTAGATAACAGAGAGTTTTGGGCAAACAACTTTCCCAAGCCTCAGATGGCTGCATTCATTTACAATGACAATAGGTGTCATTCCACCTACTGCTGCGATGCAGCCTCTTCTGGGCTTGATCACATTAGCTGATGAACAGTGCATAGTAACAATTCACAACAGATTAGGACAAGAAATGAAGAAGAATGCCATGTCCCATTAATGCAGCAGGGAATTTTAGGTGTGTAGAAGGTAGGTAGACTTTGGTCACAACACTGGGACAAATAACATCTTTACTGAAACAAAAACATGTAGAAAACATATCTTTAAAAGCATAATTTCAAATAATTTACACTTCTGGCTCCAGAGGCAGTTGATTTCTCATAGCCATTTTCTTTTTCAGTGGGATTTCTGAATTGCTATTTTAAATTCCTTGCCAGATTCTCTGCTGGTATCAATTAGTGCAGCTCCACTGACTTCAATGAAGCTGCATCAGTTTCTACCAGTAGTAAGTTTGGTCCTCTGTTTTCTTGTTGTTTCTCACTTGGATTTACACCTGCTGCTCATCCAGAAAAAAGAGGCATCGGACTTTTAGCAACCCCTAAGGGCTAAGACCACTTAGGACATGGAGGGATGAACTGCTCCCAGAAAACAATTTCTTCATCAAATTTACCCCTTTTTAATACTGACAAGTTGCTTGTGACCGTATTGTAGTTTCCACTGTTATCCATCAAATGTTTGATGCTATCATAGTTCAGCCTCTGGGCTGTTCATTTCAAGTATTGCTTTGCGTATTTGATATTAGCAGTTTGCACATTGAGCTTATTAAGTGGATGTGTTGGTCACAGGCTACGATTATCTGGCCTGATTGGATGAGCAGAGCTCTTAGAGTCAAATTTTTGGCATAAACATCTGGAATTATGAATTCAAAATTCACTTTCTGCAACAAAAATGTTCAGTATTCCCCTGGGATTTGTTGTTTCAATTTGCACATTCCTGGCGGTAAACTCACTTGCTAGGATGTTTGTGGAAAGCAGGTGTAATGGGAGACATGAACATAGTACAAGTGAATTTCATGAATCTGCTTGAAAAATACTAGTGATTTTTTTTGCAAACATTTCCTCCATATTTTTTTATTTGCATAATTATTTTGTTTTACTTTGTATTTTTGTGGAAATTCAAATATTCAGTTAAAAAAAATCATGGAAATTTTACATTTAGAAAAATGTCAACCAGCTCTACCAACTTACACTTACTATATACTTACTCCTGCCTCGGGTTAGGATGGGCTAGATGACCTCTTGACTATCTCTTCCAGCCTTACATTTCGATGCTTTCTATGAATTTGTTTAAAAATTTAAACAAATAATCTTTCAAAGTTTTCACCTAGCTCTTATCAATTTACCACGTATTTCAAAGGTGGCACCTGGGGGAGCACAGTATTTCTGAGAACCGCAGTGAGGAACTGTTTAAATATTGGCTCAGAAGTGTCTGACCTTCTGAATAACCAGCACCGTTCTCTGTACTACCTGGAATGCCCATCCACGGATTGTCAAGCCTAACTCTTCAGCTGTTGAGAGCTGACAAGATCACTGTCTGGGTTGTCTGGCTACCTAATTATCACATACAACTAGACTCAATGCAGCCCATCTAGGAGAAGGATCCTGAGAAGAATAAAGTCGTATTTTCAGCAAAGCCCTATCCCGACTATCACCAGTGCTGGAGCCTCTTGCCTCATGCTACCTTCTTTGGCAAAGCCATATAACATGTAGATGCTTGGGCTTCCTGGCGTACGTTCCAAGGCCAGCAATGGGATGTACTATTGATGGCACTGTAGGAAAGGGGTGAGGGTTCAGCTAAGATTTAGTGGCCAAGCGTTGTAGGGAAAAAGAGAAAAGAGTAGAAGGGGGGAAAGTAGGGAAGTCTTTCCGAGACACTCGTATGTTTACAGGGGATCAGGCAATTCTAGTGGATTGCACCTGGAGATGTCAGGTGGGAAGAGAAACCCATGATCATGTGGCTGCTCCAGAATCTCCCCATATCAAGCATTAAGGCACTATGCCTGCAGGCTGGTTGCTCGCCCTGATATCTGATGAGTCTTAAAGTGATTTGCATCCCTGGAGGCTACACGCGGCTGCTGTGGATAGCCACCAGCAGGGTCAGTGGATACCTGCCAAAACTGTAACACTTTTTCCACAGCCTGATGTGAACCCTATTGCACAAGTATGGGGGCTTCGTCAGAGCAGAGCTAATCCTTGTTCACTCGTGACCCCACTGATTCCTAATGGGATTTGCCAGTCTTTAGCACTTAGATGGCTTACTTCACAATGTCACAAGGAGCAGGGCTATAAAAAGCCATGTGGAGACCTCTCTAGTGGAACAGACAGATGTTACTATCTGGTATTCAGACTTTTTCACAGGGCAAAGGGAGGGCCAGGAAGGGGAGGGTGAACCGGAAAGTCACCCTGGTCTTCTTCATAGCTCCTTGAGTAGCTTAATGCTGGAGGAACTGGAAGGATCAGGAGGCTGTTAATGGGATACAGACTGTCATTCTGTGCCTGGGTATGTAATGACCTAACCTGTTACTACCCCAGAGCTGTTCAGTGCGCTCTATGAAATCAAATTGGCATCTCAGGCTGGTTCTGAGGGACCAGGCCTGCACATCACAATAGCCAGCTGGCTCTACCTGCCCTCCCACTTGGGTCAGCCTCAGCAGAGAGGGCGAGAAGGTGGTGCCAGGTCAGGATGGAAGCACCTTGGTATGGGGATGCGTACACCAGGCTGCCCGCATTGGACGTGCTCTGTCAATATAAGCTGAGGGCGTCATCAGCCTCTAGTGCTGTCAGTGCAGCGTCACTACATGGCTTCGTGCATGTGTAACACGAGCAACACAGCTTTCCTGCCAGAAACCCGCCCGCCACTAGCCGTGGTCATTACAGAATGTCTCCAGCTAGGGGTGTCATCTTTCACCTACCCTCTTCCCCTCAGAGACGTTGGAAGAGAGCAGGTCTCTCTGAAACAAACAGTTCTACAAGCTATGTGTCGCCCTCTAGCAGCAGGTCCACACCAGAGGATAGGAGCCTACTGCTACTACCAGCCAGTGGAGTTACCCCTTTAGCTCACGTGGCAGAGTCTCATGTCCTTAGCCCTGAAGAGTCAGGGTTCAGGCGCTGCTGAGGATCCAGGCTGGGGAGAGGGGTTTGTGGCAGAGAAGGACACGCTGAGCGAGGAGCAGCCTGCGTAGAAGCTAAAACGACTGACACTCTTTTTGTTTCATTCCCTTAGGGCTGCCTGCTTTGGTGGTTGCCATTTCCGTGGGATTTACGAAAGCCAAGGGCTACGGCACCGTCAACTAGTGAGTAACAGGCTGCCTCTTCCGGACTCTTTCTTTCCTCCCCTCTGTCCTTTTCTCCCCGCATGAATTGACTCTCCGGGGCACCTGTAGGAAGCGGGGCCCTCCAGCTCGCAGCCATGCCGACAGAGGCGCCCTTCCCCTGGGGAGAATGAGAAAGGAAGTAGCCTTCGCACTGCTTGGTTGCGCCAACCTATTGGCTGCCTGTTCGGGTCTGGAGGCTGCGTGACTTCTTTGTTCTTACCCGAGCATCTGTGTGAGGCTTTAGGAAGGAAAGGGCCTGAGAGAGAGGATGGGCCTGCCTGCAGTCCGGTGCAGTCCGGTGCGAGCGCTCCCATTGGTTTGAGCGGGAGTAGGATCAGCTCCTATATTCCCTTCCCCCTTTAGGTGGCTGGAAGGCAATTCCCCCCAATGCAACATAATGTAACACAGGTGCATTATTGTTTTTCTCCATCTTCCGAATCATCTAGTGCTGGCTACTGTCAGAATCACGACAGTCACTAAACTCAAAGGGTGCATCTACCCTGCAGCCTAAGCCCATGCTCTGACTCAGGTTTGAGCCCTACACACACATCAGTCTGACTCAGGTCAGGAAGCACCCAGGACCTGGGTTCTAGGGACCCTGCTAAAGGTGCGGGTCAGAGCCCGAGTTCTGCTGTGACTGAGGTCTAAACCCTGTCATTTTGCAGTGTGGACGCAGCTCCAGCTGCAGACCCGAGTCAGAAGGTCTGCGTAGTGTAGGGTGACCAAATGCTCCAATTTTATCAGGACTGTTCTGATATTAGGGGCTTTGTCATCTATAGAACCCTATTATCCCACCCCAGCCCAATCTGTAACCATTGCTATCTGGTCACCCTGGTGCAGTGCAGTATGTATGCATTAGCTCGGCTGTGAGAGCCGAATCTGGCAATTGCAAACCGAGGTTTGTAATGCAGTGTGGTCTCTCAAGCCTGGGCTTGGAAACACCAAGTCCACGAGCCTGGATCCCACACATCTGGGCTTAGTGTGCAGTGTAGACACACACATAATCAGTGTGTGCATTGCAGCCCCTTCATTCCGCACACAGAAAAGGACAGGTGGCTGGTTAGATTAACTGCTGCATCTATGACGTCATTTTGATGTAGGTATTTGGTATTTGGAGAGTTTTTAAGAGGCCGGTGTGGAAGACTTACCTTTAGGGGTGGTTTTAATATTGAAGTTACATGAAGTAGGAAGAATGTCTGTTGGGTGGATCTCTGGGGTCTGTTTTATCAGTCACTGCTGGGAACTGCATGATCCAGGCCAGAGTTTCAAAAGAGCTCAGCCACCAGGTAGGCACCAAAATAAGGGTGTGGTTTTCAAAGGCAGCACATTGGGAATGGAGCATTTTGGAAAATACGGCCTTTGTTGATATGCCTAAATAGGAGCCAAGCTCTTTAGTAAATCCATCCGTTTTAGTTCACAGCAATGCTCTGCTGGCCATAGGGGAACGTAGAATCAGTGGAGGGATTTTGAGCACCAGCTTCTGGGAAAGTTGTTGATCAGGAGGCTATCCAGGTCTGAGAATTGGAGATGGAGTCAAGGCTGGCTCGTGATGGTAATCACTAGTGCCTGCTAGCGTGGGGAAAATAGTTTTTCACAAAATGTTCTAGGAGATTTTCACTGTTTCGTTTCACCCCTGAAATGTCATTCCACATTCTGGGCCACGTGCTGTTTATTTACTTGGAAACAGGCAAATTTGCCTGCTCACAAAACCTTGAGTGGGAGCAGCACAGCACCCACCTTCGAGATGTGTGTTGGGGACAAGGAGAATGGGTGGAAATGGCAGAATGAGAGAGAGAGGGGAGAATAAGGGCATATAGCCCAGGCTGGAATCACTCAGCATAGAGCAGAAGCAGCAGCAGCATTAAAGAAAGTGTAGCTGAGAGTGTGTACAAAGACAGGTTTCAGAGTAGCAGCCGCGTTAGTCTGTATTCGCAAAAAGAACAGGAGGACTTGTGGCACCTTAGAGACTAACCAATTTATTTGAGCATAAGCTTTCGTGAGCTACAGCTCACTTCATCGGATGCATTCAGTGGAAAATACAGACAGTTTAGGCATAGCACTATAGGCACATTGCACCCAGAGGAGAGCAACTTCAGCAGCAATAAGCCAGTCTGTTCCCCACCCTAATTCCACTGCGTCCCCAAAGCACTCGTGGTTCTATGCCCTGGAGTGATGCTGGAGATCCAGCCAGCAGCAGCAGAGTTAGACAGACCTGACCTGGGAAAGTTAGCGTGCAGCAAGCTAGGATGTGAATTTAAAGCGCACCCTCTACTCTGTACTAACTCCTCTTGTGCACTTCCAAAGTGCACACCCGCTATGGTGAGCTTTTTCCCATATAGACAAGCCGTTCTTCTCCAACCAGGATCCCTGCTCCCTCCTTTAAATATGCAGCCAAAGCACGGCAGAGTCTGAGCTGTCATACTCTGAGACCCGTATTCTGCACTCAACACACATCCATTGCCCGATTCTCCACTGCTCTGCAACTTGGGTAGCAAAGGGTGTGCAAAGAGAAGGTTTCAGAGTAGCAACCGGGTTAGTCTGTATCCGCAAAAAGAACAGGAGGACTTGTGGCACCTTAGAGACTAACAAATTTATTTGAGCATAAGCTTTCATGGGCTACAGCCCACTTCATCGGATGAAGGCGGTGGAAAATACAGTAAGATGATTTTATATACACAGAGAACATGAAACAATGAGTGTTACCATACACACTGTAATGAGAGTGATCAGGCAAGGTGCGCTATTACCAGCAGGAGAGAAAACAATCCTTTTGTAGTGATAATCAAGACGGGCCATTTCCAGCAGTTGACAAGAACGTGTGAGGAACAGTGGGGGGGGCGGGAAATAAACATGGGGAAAGAGTTTTACTTTATGTAATGACACATCCACTCCCAGTCTTTATTCAAGCCTAATTTAATAGTGTCCAGTTTGCAAATTAATTCCAATTCAGCAGTCTCTCGTTGGAGTCTGTTTTTGAAGTTTTTTTGTTGTAATATTGCGACTTTTAGGTCTGTAATCGAGTGACCAGGGAGATTGAAGTGTTCTCCGACTGGTTTTTGAATGTTATAATTCTTGACATCTGATTTGTAAGACAAAGAGAAGGTAATACACTACTCACTCACTCACGGCGGTGGTGGTGTTTGACCGCATAAAGTGCAGGGTCATGGAGAAGTAGCCCACTGTAAATTAAGGTGTTATGAGAGGCAGTTCCTGACATCTGTGTCAGTGTCAGGACTGTTTTGTGGGAACTGTACTGACTCATCTGCCTCCGCTCAGCATCGGTCACTGCCTGGAGTTTAGCCCGGACTAGAAACCTAAGATGCAAGTAGGCGTGCAGTGCTTCGATCCTGGTTACACTGCTCAGGGCTAAGGGGAAGTGCCCATCTCTGGAGTGCAGTGCCCAGATCCTGGCCGGTGTTATTGTAAGAACATCATAGGTCCCCACTCAGTGGGGTGGAAGTTTGAGACGGGAGATGTTCACGCTGAAATAGAGCCGAGGGAGGAGCGAGGAAAAAGGGAGAGATGTGGGACAGAATTCTCCATCTAGGCTGCAATGATCCACTCGGTGCAAACAAAGCTCGACCCCAGAGCAATCAGTGCTCATCTTTCCTTCCCCCCGCACACCAGGGCAAAGCGGTGCCAGTGAACAGAGAAACCTTACTGGCTCCTCTTTGCCACTAGATCTGCATGCTTGCAAAGCGGCCAACAGGCTGCCGTGGCTTTCCATCATTCCCGGGGCAGGCCTGCTGCCTGCGCCTGAACCAAGCTGGAATCTGCCCAGGAAAGCTGATGTGATTGCCCCTCTCCTTCCCTTTGCTGCTAATCCCTGACTCCTTTTAGGCCGCTAGCCACTGTCACTCCTCACGCTCCGGGACAGGACGTTGGCTGCTGTGCGGCCCAGCGGGATGGCTGGCTGCCAGCCATCGCTGGAGCTGGCTGCCCGGACTACTGCAGGAGGATCCATCATCTCTAGCAGGAGCAGCAGCCTGAATTACCCAGTGCCCTCTAAGGCTACGTCTACACTACACACCGCTGGTGGTGGCATGTAGGGCAAGTGCAGCTACGCGCTGCAGTGAAAAGGCTGCTGCATCCACCCTGCAGCGTGCACTACGTGTCAGTGAAAGGCTCTGGCAGGGCAGAGACTCCAGCAGCGGGGAGTGGCCCAAGTCTTTCCCCGCTTGCCAGAGCCCTTCTTCACGGCCGGAGTCTTTTTCTGCAGTGGGGAAAGGCTCCAGCAGCGAGGAGACTGCTGGACACTACGTGGCTAAAACAGCAGTGTAGACCGGGAGGATTGGCTTGGGCGTGCAGAGAGCCATGTGGGGTATGCCCTTGCATACTCCCCCATGCCCTTGAGGCAGGTCTTTACCCGCCGAAGCCTACATGGCTGTTGATCCCCAAGCTAGGGGGGCTGTGCGGGTATGTACGTCACATGCCACTGAAAGAAGCGGGCAGTGTAAACGTGCATACGCTGCGGCATAAGGCAGCTGATTCCTGCCTCCCCTTCTGGGTGCTCGGGGTGGAGGCAGCAATGTGCCTAAATCCCCAACTCCCAGATGGAGCCGGCTGGCCCAGTGCACTCGTCACAGCGAAACACCTCCACTGGGGTGTATTGCAATGCTGCAATCCAGAGTGCAGAGGGGAGAGACGCCTCCTGGAACTGACCCTCAGCAATGCAGTCAAAGGGCCCAGTCTTGTTCCTCTTGGTGCGAACAGGAGTTTGGCCATTGACTTCAGGGGGAGCAGGGTCAGGCGCAAAAGAAGCAGTGGACCATGAAAGCAGAGCTCCTCCGCTGTACTCCGAGGGAGTAGCTGTACTCAGGAGCAAGCCATCTCTGCCTGTGCGGAGCACGCAATGTGCTCACGCACACACACGGAGGCTCTCAGCCTTCATCCAATGGGAAACTCTTAGCGAGACCAACCCTGGCGTGCTGTGTCATTAACACCGCGGCTGAGGAGATACGTACCACGCCAGCCCCAGAAATAGCACCCAGTCAGCCATTTATAATGCTGCCATCCTCCTGTCACTCCTTGGTTGAGCTCCTGCTCTCTGAGTTAGAGGAGATCAGACTCCTCAGCACGATGCAGAGCGCTCCCTGAGCCCAACTTGGGTGGTAACTGCACCCACCGCGCCTGCGTGAGGTGCACATCATGGCCAAGGCTCCTGGGGAGAGGGCTGTGGGAGGAGGAAACCGTCAATCCCCCCTTTCCTACCAAGAAGGGTGTTTTAAAAAAAAACATAGTAGCTCTACAAAGCCGCTGCGCGGATGGCTTGGCTTGATTGTGTGGGTGTGGGTGTGTGTGTTCAGCCATCACCACTGCTCTGATCCTGCCTCTGTGGTGATACATACTGCAGCTGTGTTAGTGAGTCACTCAGGAAAACACACAAAGATCATTTGGAAAGATCCCATTCCCCTCAAACATCTGCTCTGGCTGGTTTACAAGAGGGAGAGCTGAACAGCGACTGTGTCCTGGGACTCATGTCCGCCCTATACGTTGCACCTGAACCCATGCTCGAGGCTTTGTTTAACCCTTGGTGGCTGTTGAATGCTGTAGCACATCCAGCAGAGCGTGCCTGGCTCAGTGGAGAGTGGCTGTGGCTGAAGTGTTCAGAGCCTGATCTGAAGCCGCTGCAGAACACAGCGGGGTCTCACGAGGCAGGCCAGAGCCTGGCAAAGGAAATACCCTTTCGGAGCTCCCTGTAATTGAGAGGACTGTAACCTGTGGGCAGCATAGGACTAGCAGAGCTCTGAGAAACAGCTGCTGAATGAAGGCAGGGTCATGCAATCCATGGTTGGATCTGGAAGAGGTGGGGAAACTGGTGCATGTCCCTGTAGGGCCCGGGATTTTAGCACCTTGTTAATTGCCCTCTTGGGAAGCATGTCTTGCCTTTAAGAGTGACCTGTATCCTGGTAAAACCCTCCCAGGGATTTATCCTGCAGCTGCCTCCCTTTGACTCTGACAGAGCAGGAATTTCCATTATCCAACTTCAGTTTTTTTGTAGTGCTGCAGTGCACCATTAAACAGCTGCTGTCAGTCCACTGGGATTGCCAGGGCATGAGGTGGCAAAGCAGGTGCAGTCAGTGAGAAGGGCAGAGCCGTTCCAGCAGGTGCTGCAGTCTCCACTAAGCTGCTCGGAGTTGGGCTGACGTAATTAGTGATTAATTAGGCCTTGCATTTAATAATCATTATTATGAATGGCAAATACCTTGCATTTATACATGACACCTTTCATCACCTTTCTCAAAGCACTGAAATGGCTAAGTATTATCATCTCCATTGTACAGGTAGGGAAACCGAGACACAGAGGAGATAAGTGACTGACCTAAGGTCACAGATGTCGGTGGCAGAGCTGGGAACAGAACCTAGGTCTCCTAACTTCCTGTTCTCTGCACTAAACCATTGATAAATTGGAGCCTTTCACTCCAAATGACATTAAAGCACGTTACAAACTCTCTCTCTGTGGGCTTTTTTAGCCCACTGCTGAAATGCTGTCACTTCTGGAGTGGAACGGGACGGTGTGCACACCAGCACTACACCAGCTAGAGTCAGGACGTGAAGCATACAGTGTACTAGAATGTGGTCTGAATCCTCAAGCTAATTCGCCCCATTCTTGTACAAATGCACAAGTCCCTGTATGAGCACAGTTGGTGAGACCCTTGCTTTTACCTTTCATCCAGTTGATACAATCAGAGTTGGGCTTGAGAATCAAAGTTTGGATCCAGATCTAAACTTCCCCAGGGTCTGGGGTTGTTCAGACCTGGGGTTTTGGTTCAGCTCAATTAAAAGGGAAGAGCCATTCTCAGTGTTTAGATCTGGATCTGAACTTCTCCGAGCAGCATGGGGGGTTGGATCCTTGGGTTTTGGTTTATGCCCATTAAAGAGATGTGTGACTCAGCTGCAAGATTTGGACCTGGTGACTAGACGGGTGGTTTTGGTTCAGACCCATCTCTAGATACCATGGCAGAGGCATTTGGAAATGCTACGTGTTCTGAATCTTCAGTGAGCATCTCTGGTCTTGCCAGCCTGATGTTTCGTCTTGAGCCAGTGCCATCTGGAAGGAATGGAAAAAGGACAGCACCTTTAGCCACACTCCCTGAAGTGCCATCCGTTGGTTTAAATTGTGCATGTTCTGACAGCCCATCACAGCTTTAATCTGATGCCATGAAATTTCCTGTCCATGCATTTCCTTTGTTGGTTTTTTTCTAAATGCCAGTTTAGAATGAATAACAGTGGAAGAGTATAAGAGCTGACGTGATGAACCATAAGAGACTTGACAGTGTCCCTCTAAGCTTCTTTTAACCCCCTGTGATTTTGTGATCCTAACAGTAAGTGCATTAGCGTCAGGAAGCCTGGTTTTCTCCCGGAGATGCGTGGTTAAGGCAGACACAGTTTAGCTGAGTATAGACTTTGGTGTTCACCTCTTCATTCTGCAGCAGCTTTTCCTCTGATCTTGCCTGCAAGGGAAGGGAAAAAAGTAACATCCAGCGGAGACAAGATTAGTGCAGCTTAGTGCTGACTTCTATTTGTAAATGTCTTACAGGACAACATTCTTGCATCTGAGTGCCTTGGGAATGAGCTGCAAAGTTTGCATCATCCTGTTGGCACTTTGAATCAATGCACGACCCCTCCGCATCCTCATATTGTGAACAAACGTAAGAAACATATTCCTGTGACAGTGCAAGGCCCGAGATAATTTTGGAGGGGCTCTTTTAGCTGGCAGGACAGAGCCAGGAGATCATCCTGAGATCCCAGAGATCAAGGGGAATTTGTCCTGAATAAAAACTTCAGAGTTTGTCCTTATGTTTCTGAGGCCCATTGAGTGGCTGTCTTCTTGGTCACATCTTTCCCAGTGCCAAAATATCGTCTTCTTTGCTCTGCTTTTGGAGTGCTTTGCAATGTCCATGTTAAAGGGCAGGAAATCCTTCCAATTTGCCTTTTAACAACATTTGATGGAAGCCGCTCCAGTTACCTGGAAACCCATATGCCATCCTTTCAATCGACCGCATAGGTGTCATAGGTGCAATAAACCCTCCGTGTGCCTCGCCACCATTTATCATGTTCTGTTGAATGCATGTGTGACAGCCACCCTCTTGGCCAATGCACTGGGGATTGAACTGGGGACCTCTAGAGCTAGAAGCAGGAGCTGCTACAGTGTGAGCTAAAGAACCGAACTCGTAGCTGTGGGCTGCAACAACGCGTAGCTTCTGTGGATCAGCACTGAGGGAGGACCAGTTACACTCTCACCAGCGGGTTCACATGCATACAAATGCTTAGAGAAGTACAATTGCCGGGCTTCAAGGACACTTTTCCAAGTGTCCCAGAGAGAACCCCCCAAGTTTCTTAGCGTCCCAATGCTCCTCTTGGTGCTGAGAAAGAGCCTGACATTGAGCAACGTCCTGCTTCATGCCATGTAGTGTCACGATACCAGGCCTCCGTGCCTGTGCAGTTCACCAATGACCAAGAAGCCATAATGTAGGTGGGGAGCACTCCACATTAACCTCTGTGGCAGAGCTCAGATTCCCATCTCCACCCCTTCTGTTATAAACATGTCAGCTGTGGGATGCTGGCATGAGACCCACTGCATTCTGGCCAACAAGCTGTGCCTCCGGAAATGACTTACAGGTTGAATCCACTTCTGTACAATGGGCCAGCACAAGGTCGCAGCACCACTTCAGGCCTCCTTCGGCTC
Organism: Chelonia mydas; assembly: GCF_015237465.2. NCBI lineage: Eukaryota > Metazoa > Chordata > Testudines > Cheloniidae > Chelonia > Chelonia mydas. The sequence goes on along the minus strand of NC_057850.1, from coordinate 6,667,074 downwards.
TTGGGGAATTTAGAAAAGGATCGGACACATAACAAATCATGAAGTGGTCTCGGGGAATGCCTGGAACAGCTGCTCTGAGTCTGACTGCTACTCATGAATGGTTGACAGCGTCTAACTCCAAAGGATATTTTTCACTTCTTGTTCTAAATAGTTGCATGGCATTGCTGTGCGCTGCTAAAATGCTGGCTTGTTCTACCCCAGATATGGCTGCATTTCAGTGGTATTGAAGAGATTCCCTCTGTACGTTATCTGTAAAGCATTTTGGGATCCTTCAGTGAAAAGTGTTCTGGAAATGTTAGCTATTTGCATTAATTTAATGGGCTTCATAGAGTCCCAAGATCCTGATACAGAAGAGGCTGAGAATCGCTGCACTAGGCTAACAACCTTCTCTGGAGTTTCCTGCCTGGAATCACTGCAGAAGCCAGCCTCACCCTCTCCACATCTCTGCCATCAGCCACCACATCTGACAGCTTTGCACGAAAGCGCTTCAATTAGGCACTGTTATCCAGTGGTCCAGGCAGTCAGAAAGGATGAAGGACAATGCCTGGTGATGTGTGAATTTCCCTTCAGAAAGCCTGATATTCTAAGGGAGGAGAGGGGCTGCCAGGGATGTGAAGGGAACAAAAGCCCTTGTCAGTCTGAATCCTCACAGCTAATTGCAGCGCGGGACTGAATACTGTCAGTTCCATCACTCAAAGGCATTCCGCCTCGTCTGCCGCTCAGGCCGGCGGCTTAGCAGATCGCTGCGTTCCTCCATCTCCAAGCTGCTCTGTTCAATCACCGTTTTCCCCGTTGTTTAAAGATGGCCCTGGGAACCAGGTCCCAAAGGTAGGGCTTTATTGAGTTCTAGGCACAGCATTGAGCAGAGCGTAGGGTGTAGGCAACATCGTCCGAAGTATAGCTCTGGGAGGCACGAGGACTCAGGCGTCCTTGGGTCACAGTCCTTCCCCTGCCCTCTCTTGCACGCAAGAAGGAAGTCAGTTACTGCAGCCCTTGATGGAGAGCCACTTTCTGCCCCTTTGGACCTTAGCATTGTTATTAGAGCTGGTTGAAAATTTTCCGACAGACCAGTCATCCCCCTCAGAAAATGTCGATTTGATGGAATAGAAACGTTTTGTGGGAATGCGTCGATTTCAGCAAAATTTCATTTAAAAAAACCATCGGAGTGAAGCATTTTGATGCGGTTGAAGTGCTCCAGAAGTTTTGATCTTTCATTGCAAATTTTATTTTGTCATATTGTAAATTATAACGTCAAATAAAAACAAGTCGAAATTGAAACAAAACATTTTGGTGGACCTGAAATGAAATTTTTCTGAAAATTTCCTTTCCTGGGAAATTCCAAATGTCAATGTTTCATTCCGATTCAGAATAAAAAGACATTTTGAAATCATGAAACTTTAATTCTGGTACCTGCACCAATCCAGGTGTTGTTTATTACTTATAGTATTGGAACATCTAGGATCCCTAATCAAACATCCGGGTCTCACTGTGCTGGTCTCTGTACAGACCAATAATGGGAATACTGCCAAGGCTCCCCCAACCTGCTCTGCCTCTCTCCTCCAACTTGTTCATAGCAGGAATATCCGGAGATCAAGGGCTGCACTGTGTGCCCATCCTGGACCCCAGATCCAGGCAGATCTTATTCTGGCAAGGAAGTGAGGTGAAGGCAGTTTCCTCCTTTTTGCTCTCCCGCCCGGCTGAGTAGAACAATGGCAAAATCTGGCCCATGGGGTTTTGTAAATATTGAAATGGGTTTTGCAGAATGTGGGATGAATCGGCATGGATTTTCTTTTACTTCAGTGCAAGCATTTTTCAACAAACACCTTTTTGCAGACAAATCCACAGAGCTTAGATTACTTTGTGCTAGTCCCTGAGAAGCCGGAAATGAAACTGACTGTACATAAACATATGACACTGATTAGGGCTGGGCGCCGTTTGCTGGCTGAAACGATTTTTCTGTGAAAAATGCAGATTCAACAACACTGAAATGTTTAGCAATTCCTGTCAGCTTTGCTGACTTGTTCGCATTGGGAAGAACGAAGACTCTGAAAACGTCAGAATGTTTCATTTTGACATTTTTTTTCAATGAGTCATTTCCATTTTTCAATTCAAAATGACGTTTTGTTTCAAAATTTCTTTTTAAAAATTAAAGAACTTCAGGCGTCACATTCCGGGTCAAACAAAACATCGGTTCTGTCCCAAACACATTTTCTTAGACTTATTGATTGGCCAAAAATTTCATTTTCAGGTCAACTTGAAATGAATTTTTTTCAGACTTTTCAGAGTTGCCAGTGAACCGAAAAAAAAACCCCAGTTATTTGTCCAGCACTAGTACTGCCCAGTCTGTGGCGTTATACCATCCATGATAAGTGTAATGCACAAAGCAAACAAACAGCCTCAAGGGAGAACTTCTGTGTATGGTATTATTGGGACATGCTGTGATTTTCTCAGGCCTAAGCCCCCTTTGCAGCGATGCTGGCCATTGGGGTGACAGTGCCGCTTGGGTAACTTCTTTTCTCTCTCCTTGTTTTCCAGCTGCTGGCTGTCATTAGAAGGAGGCCTTCTCTACGCCTTCGTGGGACCAGCGGCTGCAGTCGTTTTGGTATTTACTCTCATTTGAGAGTTTTCTTTTTTCCCTCGTGCCTTCCTCATTCCCTTCCCCCCTGCATTCCTTTTTATCTCCCCTTCAGGAGAAACAACCCTGTAGGAAAAAGCAAAAATATCAGAGGCCAGAAATGTGCTGATTTCACTAGCACCTAAGCATGCCACTTGCACCAGCTGACCAATTTGGCTCTGAAATGTAACATATCAACTCTGAGCCTCCTTTTAGAACCAAGCTGGTTAAAGCTGCCACGTTGTGGCCCGAACTGGATGGAATCGCAGGGCAGTGGTGGGAAATCCTGCCAACCTCTTTTAAAAATTGCCATTCCCCATTGAGATCGGACCAAGCTAAGCCAGTACAGCCAGTGTGTATGTGATCACTCTTCCAGACTGGAAGTGCATGCAGGAGATTTTCTTTTTCAGAGGCTAAATGAAGCTCTTCAAATCGGTGGTCAGACAGTGCTGAACAGGTCCTGTGCAGCTCATTAGGCAAGCCCCCTTTGCTTTCAGCTCACAGTATGATCCAGAGTGCATGGATGGGGGAGATCCACTGCTACATTAAACTAAATTAAACCATGCTCATAAAGAGAATTTGTGGTTACTTTCCAGTTACTTTGCCTGCTTTCAGGCAAAGGGGCTGCAAAGGCCCTCTGGGTGCTGGAGAATCTCTGGGAGATGGGGATTTTAGCAATGTTTGATGTTCCTTTACAAATCAAGCTTTCGCTTTTTTTCACTGCATGGGCCTACGTGACAATCCAATGTGGACAGGAGTAAATATGACAAAGCTGTGGCCTGCTAGGACATCACTGTGCGTCGTGCCCTGGCCCTATGCAATTTCATAATGATGGAGGAGATAGAACTCAGGGTATCCTGCTCTAGAATAGGCTTCTAACAGCTAGGCAAAAGGAAATTTGACTCTCTTTTAGTTGCTAGAAGTATAGGGCCTATGGCACACAGTCGAGCAGTTCAGATTACATTCAATAGAGGGCAGTGGTACACCGATATACACACTAGCCAGCACAATATACCTCATTGGTTGCAGGATCTGTTGGGCTTTACTTAGTAATGTTGCAGTTGAGCTCATTTTTATTGTAGAGCAAATTATTCTTATAGTAAATCCTAATTAATAATAGTATGATACAGTGTCAGTGCAGTGACTTTGTGGATTTGGACACATGCCGAGGACAAATGAAGGAGACCTGGTGAAGATAACATGGCAGGAGTGGGTGGCAGGAAAGAAGCCCCAAGGAAAGCTGAGGAAGTGATGGATGATTCCATCAAAGAAGATGGCAAGCAGGTGGACCTTAATACTTCCATGGGCAGATGAAGATGGCAGATGCTTGCACAGTGACCTGATGCCAGTTGATGGGATACAGGGAAGAAGAACAAGAAGAAGAAGTGCTTTCAGATTAGCCAATCACTTGCCCTTGTACCATATTTTTAATATGGTTTGGTGGCCAAGATAAGTTTAAACCATACTTGATGCACATCCCTGGTGGGTAGGAAGTGACTTTTGGAATATCCAGAGAAACTGGAGTCATTGTCACTCCTCCAGCCAATTTGCTTTTGCTGTGTTGATGAACAAGACACTAGGGAGGAAGGGAACTTAATCCTCCAGTTTTTCTTAGAATGGGATTCTCTTTGACTTGAAAACAGAAGCATAGTACTTTTTCCCCATATATCTCTTTTATTATTCTCCCTTTCCAACCACCTACAGTCCTGTCCTTATCGGCCTCCAGAAAGGGAGTGTCTTCTTGAGCTCAGTGCATTCAATGCATTCTCTCTGCTGGGCAGCAGGAATTTTAAAGAGCCAGGCCTGTAAATTCAGCCTCCTCACTGTCCAGATGATGTAGAGAAACCCCTGTTTGGTTTACCTCAGCACTGCCAATCCAAAGCATTCAGAAATCATGAGAGTCTCTTGTAGAAACAAGAAGTCAGGTTCTTTTTATTTGCCTTGGAGTTTTTGAGCCTTTAGGGTTCACGGTTTCAGTCTTTTCCCCTGCAGTCATGACAGCTAGAAATTTACTTTCTTGCAAGTCAAAGCTGCTGTTCTCATGTGATCACATGACTCCATGAAATGAGGCTTTAAGAACAGCACTAAATATTGCAAGGCTCCTGAGAGCTCACAATACAGGTATCACCATTACTCCAGGCTTCTCTCTGGCTGTGTAGATCTTCCATTAGTTCACATTCCCTTTCTCCTTGTTTATTCTTTTCCAGCCCCCCAAGGTGGTTTCTCTTTTTGGGTATGTCTACAGAGAGAGAAATGACCCAAGTCAGTTGAATTCTGCTCACGAGGCTCAGGCAGTGTGGCTAAAAAGTGCTGTGTAGACGGCTGGGCTCGGGCTGGATCCTCGCAGGGTCCCAGATCTCGGGTTTCAATCCAAGCCTGAACTTCTACACAGCGATTGTTCAGCCCCAGAGCCCAAGCCCCATGAGCTCCAGTCAGCTGTCCTGGGCCAGCTGTGGGTTTTGTACCCCCATGTGGACGTACCGATTATCACTATTGGTGTTAAAGTAGCACCAAGAAGCCCCAGCCAGGAACCCATTGTACTGTACACTCATAGTGAGAGACAGGCTCTGCCTCAAGGAACTTACAGTCTAAATAGACAGACAAAGGGTGGGAGAAAGAGGAAGCAGTATTCTCCCTATTTTATAAATGGGAAACTGAGGCTCAGAGAGAGTAAGTGACCTGCTCAGGGTCACACAGGCAGTCTGTAGCCAAACCAGGAGTTGAACCACAATCATCTGAGTCGGAGGTCTGTGCTTTGACAACAAGACCATCCCTCCTTTGTCCTGCTTCTTTTGATCAAACTCTATATTAAGGCTTGAAAATGTCTTTATAGCCATTGCTATTCTTAGGGTCATCTCCAGCTGCATATGCGTCTCTCGTTGACATCAGCAATGGAAGAACAAAGGCATGACATGACCCTGAGCCTAAAATCCTGCCAAGCTCCCAAAGCTAAATTCAGTATGTTAGTCGGTTTCACTCACCTGATCTGAGGTGAACCCTAGGATGATACTTCCTTGCATGGAAGTGTGGTTTGTGGTAGCAGATTTCTGCATGCAGACACTCAGAGCTTGGCTAACATGAGACAAAGAATAATCATCAGCTTCTTTCCTCTGGTTATCTCAATGGCTGGATCTCAGACTTGCTCATTCACTTCTAGACATCATCCCAGAGATAAAGAGGGGAAGTTATGAGGCATGTAATTAAGAGTGGATGTCTTTGTAAGCAGGCCACCGCCATACTCCAATGCGTGTTTGCGAAGAAACACGGTTATGATTTTTATTTGCTGAAATATCTTTTATTGATTCAATTACTGAGTTACACTACATAACATGGATGTTTCTGGAGACGATTGATTAGAAATGATTTGCCATGGGATTGCATATGAGCCTTTGAGTTGCAGCTAAAAGTTCCATCGACTTCCAGGAGAAGTGTACCTGTTACGCTGCTGTGTTACCAACCGCCAGCAGGGAGAAAGCTCTGAATATACCAGCTGTGTTTCAGGCAGAATACACTCCTTACACTTGTCAGGCAATTCGCACCTATTGACATGCTGGGGACACACACTAGTAGACCAAGTAGGTACAGCAGGCAGAAAACACCCACAGTGCTGTGCTCAGCCAGCGATCGATTTCCTGCAGAGATCTTTGGCTGTACTGCTCAGAGTGGCTCTGGGTCATCAGAGTTTTCTCACGGCCAGTCGCACCCAGTGGTTTTGGATTTTATTAATATCTGTGGAACAGAATCAGGTGACCCAGCAGCTGATCCAACCCCAACAGCAGTTTCCTCAAGGGGAGGAAAAGTAAATAACCGATAGCAAAAGAGATCAGACTGCGGTTCACCCACGTTCTTATACTGACTGGTCCCTGCTTGCTCCGCTAGAGCCAAAGCTGTAGCTGTACCAGGGCTTGGGCTTCCCCCATCATTTACCCAGGGAGGTGGTGGAATCTCCTTCCTTAGATATTTTTCAGGTCAGGCTTGACAAAGCCCTGGCTGGGATGATTTAGTTGGGGATTGGTCCTGCTTTGAGCAGGGGTTGGACTAGATACCTCCTGAGGTCCCTTCCAACGCTGATATTCTATGATTCTATGATATGATTCTATGATCATTTAAACTAGCTCATGGTGGATACTAGCCAAACAAGATCCAGGCCCAAATGTAATTTCCCATTCTTAGCAACGTTTGGGAGCACAGTCCCAGTGTGGTTTAGGTTCTTGGGATGCAGCTAACTCACCTCTGGTCGACTTTTTCTCGGCTTTTTTGGTAGTTTCCTAGCTCAGAAAAAGAAACTCCTGATTCTCCTCTTCCGTGCCCCCGGTGCTGTCATTTACACCAGTGCCACGCGACTGTCAGGGGCTGCCATGGCAGAATGCAAGGACAAGGTTGCCTGTATCATTTACATGCAAGGCTCCAGGCAGGAGAGAATCAGGTCCGACCACTCCAGATTCTGCCTCCTGTACTGACACGAGCAGACCAGCAGGCCTGGATGGGACTGCTTCCCCGAGTAACCAAAGCAGGCTTTTATTTAATGGACTGTTAGCTCACATCATTGGACGGTGCTATTGGATCAACTGGAAATCAATGAAAACAGCCCTCTCTTTTCTTTACAGATTAATGGATTTAGGCAAGTGGATTCAGGCCAAACAGACTTTTCTCCCTTCTACTCCTTTTAGCTGAAAACCCTGAAAGATTTTCTTTTAGCCTGTGGATTTGATGCCTTTAGGTGGAAACTGGCCTGAGGCAGTCGGCTTTTAGGACTGTTTTTGAATGACCCTATATTGTCTACCCTAGAAAGCCCCAAATGCCTCATTTGGCCTTCTGTGCCACTAGCAGGGTCTCTAGGAAATAAATCCAGAGCTGGAGACTGCCTGGTGCTGAGCAATTCCATTGGCTAGAGTAGGAGGGTGGGACTATGCAGGCGACATTTTAAAAGCGCCCCTCGGAGCTTCTTGGTTCGTTCCCAGCCGTGAGGTCCCTTCAGTGAGCTTCTTCTTGCTCCTGCTGAAGCCAGTGGGTCAAATGCAGAGGTGATTCTAAGTCTCAGAACGTCTGAAGGAGACTGTAGGGTGGGTTAGGCCGTGTGATGTACATCTTCTTCGTGCCCCGCAGTGTGCTCTGTACACCAGCATAGCCTGCCTCTAGACATGCGCTCAGGGTATGTCTCCATTGCAGTCAGGAGGTGTGATTGCAGCACACGGAGATATACCTGAGCTAGCTTTGATTTAGCCCAGGGCTCGATATATACGCAGGTAGCTGCCGCCCATGCTGCCGTGCCTCACTGCTGTTGTTATTCAAGGGAGCAGCAATCACACCTGCCGACTGCAGTGTAGATGTCCCCTCAGACGCCACTAGACTTAGACTCCCCCTCGCATGCCAATGTGCAACTAGCCCCCCTTTGCACATCTCTTCTGGACTCGGCCCTCCATTCCTGAAAAGCCCCACGTGTGGGATTTCTAACCTGAGCATGTGGGGAGCTGCAGAATAGTATTAGAACACCATGGCAACAAAATCTGGATCGTGTCATTTTTCCACCATGGTTGCGGCCTCCTTTCCTGTCCCCTTAATGCATTTTCTTGTGACCTGAGTGATACCTGTGTGACGGTGGCACATTCACATCCCCGTACCGCATGCTGAAAGCCCCGTGGTGTCTGCAGAAATGCAGCTTTTAGCAGTGAGTCCTGCTGTGCATTCAGGACCGCGAAGGGAGTTGGCTTCACCTTGTGAGATCTGAACTCCAGGAGGTCCTTGTTGCTTCGGTCACGGTTTCCCCATATGTCTGATCAGCACACACATTAATTCATGCTTTTATAAGTGGTCTGAACTCTCCAGATAAAAGAGAAGTGGAAACACACGCACCGCAATGCTGTATGCCCACAGCTCTGAGTGTGGTCAGCAGAGGTCTGTTCTGAGCCTGACCAATCATGCCAAATGACCATGTGGTTCCCTCTCATAGATGTGTAGGAGGGGAAGAGACCTCAATAGATCCGTTCCCTGCACTCAAGGCAGGACTCATCCTCTAAGGCAGTGGTTCTCAACCTATTTACCATTGTGGGCCGGGTCCAATACTGCCTGTATGGCCCTGAGGATGTCACATGGGCCGCAGCTCTGTGCTGATTGGGCTGCAGGTTGAGAACCGCTGCTCTAACACCTCTTGGAAACAGATGGCTAGCACAGGCTCCACCCTTGGCAACTGCACCATCCCCCAAAGCCAACGCAAGGCTAAGGTAGCTATGTAATTGCCATGCCCCCTTGCCCTGAATGTGGCTGCTTTTGCCACGTCTCAGAGTTCGTTTGAGCAGAACCACAGGGCGGTGAGAATGGCAGACTCTCAGCACTGCATGGTCTCACCTTGCCATTGCTGCAGCAGCTCCTTTAGCTTGTGTCGGTGATGCTGAAAAGCCCCTGAAACCCAGCCCCTGACTCCTCTCCCATTTGCCTTTTTCTTCATGCAGTCCCCAGAACTGCCCTGCTAATTTGGCTGCCTGTGTTTTCATTTCTAGACTCTGAGCGTTCGTCACCCAAAGCCCATTAGGCTTCAAATGCTCGTGCAATGATCTGACCGCTTTGCAATCTTGTCCTGAGTCACAGTGACCTCTCAGATCTGCAGGCAGCTACACTGGGTATTGCTAAACCCACTGGCCTGGTGGGGGGGGTGAAAGAGGGTCTGGTAAGGGGATGACTACTGGTCAGCTGGAGCAGATGTTCATGTGCCAACCTTACCAAACGTTTTTGTGTTATTGAGTCCATCCTGAGCTGTTTAAAAACAAACCTGTTATTTTTCTTTCAACAGGTGAACATGGTTATTGGCATTCTGGTTTTTAACAAACTTGTATCCAAAGATGGGATAACAGATAAGAAACTGAAGGAACGGGCAGGGTATGCCTTATCAATACATCTAAGCAAAGAATGAAAATAAAAAATGCCATGATCAATAACCAGACAGAGAGCGGAAAGACGGACTGGAAAAAAACCCACATGCAGAAAAAGACCGATTTGAAACAACAACAGAAGCATCATCTTTTTGCTCTGCCGCTGGGTGCAGCAGAGACAAAAGATGTGAGACGCAGCATTGTGTTAGCACGCACGGGGGTCAGACGTTCAGGCCCAGGCTGACGTATCCCAGCAAAGATTAGGAAGAGCCTCGCTTAGTGCTAACTCCCTGCGACACCAGCTGGCTAGGAGAAGGACGTGAGTGCGTGGCGCGTGGCGCAAGCTGGGGAGAGGTGCCGGGGGAATAAAAGCAAGGAGGATGCATCCTGTAGAGTGCTGAGCACCCTCAACACCTGCCAAAATGAGGGTGCTCAGGGCCTCACAGAAATGGGCCCTGCTGGCTTTCTGAGTGCACATATGTGTAGGGCTGGGCAGATGCCATGTTGGAGAGAGAGAGGCAGAGAGAATGATAGAGCGAGACTGGTATCCCAGAGGCTGTTTACACTGCAGTTCCCCCTGGTTTTGTTTTGAAAGGCATTTCGATTTCTTTGGGAGCCAGCTCCCACAGCCCTTACTCACTGATTTCAGGGGGTATCGCTGTGGGCTGCCAGACAGAGCCCTAAATACCATGCCAGCGCTTGGCTGGCTTAGAACCAATCCCTGCTTCCGCTGCAGACAATCAGATTTGTCCCACTGGCTTCAGTTGGGCCATTTTTTCCCTTGTGACGAGTTAGTTCACACACGCAAGGCAGCATCCGGGCCAGACTTGCAGCCTGTGCTACCTCTCAGACTTCAAGGAAGGGGCCAGAAAACAGCCCATAGTCTCCAGAGAGTCTGTCTAAAACCAGGTCAGAAGTAAAGCAGTGCAACGCAGTGCCTCTGATAATGTAAACACACCAAACCCTGCAGCCCTACCTGTGCCCTTCATGTACAGACTGTCTGCCCCCTATCCTTCCAGTACTTCCAGTGAGGAGCACAAACGCCCACCTCCATTCCTGCATTGCTGTCGGCTGATGGTCTCTGATTTACCATCCGAGGTGCCATTGTAGTTTTGAAAATGTCGCTTGCAGCAAGGGGGCAAGAGTGTTGGTGCCTAAATACCACAGTGATGAGCCTATTGTAAATACTTGAGAGAGGAGGCAACTGGATTCACAAGGGGTGGGTGGGAAAGGTACAAGATTGACTATATCTGCAGCCCTGGGAATTAAGTAGATGCCACATTAACATATCCATTGTAGAGGTGGATAAATCAGGGCTCATAAATGATGGTCATTGCCTGAGATCCACTGGGATCTAGTGAATTAGGCACCATTGAAAGAGTCAAGGGTCTTGACTTTTACTCCTGGTTGTAGTACTGAAGACCAGCGAGGCCAACAAGTCCATGGGCCGTGGAGTGTGAGCTCGCCAGGCACACTCCCTGCCCCCCCCCACCCCCCCACTCCCCAGAAGTCAGAGACACAGAGCAATGTGGGCGGAGAGGTGCTGCTGTCCTTATTCTGTCAGGGAAGGACATTAATCTTGAAGGCTGTTAAACCATCAGCTTAGCAGTGTTCCTGTAGCCATGTCAGTCCCAGAATATAAGAGAGACAAGGTGAGTGAGGGAATATCTTTTATAGGACCAACGTCTGTTGGTGAGAGAGACAAGCTTTCGGGCCACACAGAGCTCTTCTTCAGGTCTGTCTCTCTCCCCAGCAGAAGGTTGTCCAGTAAAAGATATTCCTTCACCCACCTTTTCTCTCCAAACCATCAGCTTGTCGTTCATTGTATACCAGTAAGCAGGTACCAGGTGCCATGATCACTAAGTGTTAATTTCAGTGGAATTGGTGCAAGTTCCATGATCTTTACCATTGATTCACCGTGCAGTTAGCTCCCTTCCAAATCAAAGGATTTTACAGGATTCTTGGGCCTGAAGATGCCTTAAAATGTCAGTGGCGTTGCAGTGGTGAAAAATACAGCGAGAATACAGATTCTACTCTTGTAACTCAGCTGCAGTCAGCGGCTAATGGCGTTATGCCTGACTCACACGGGTGCAATGGAGGGCTTTTAATCCTCACCAAGGAATAACAGGATTTTTTAAAAAATGACTTTTTGATTCAAGCTATTGAGGCTCCCAAATGGAATAGGTCATCGGTGAAATGAGGTGAGACGTTCTCTGGCAACCTGCCTGCAAGGACAGTCTTTCCAGTTAGACAGCCCTGTTGATTATTTGCATAAGCACCTTTTTTCTGGCTTTACTTTGGGAAGAAAGGTGGCAGAGAAGGGAGGCAAAGAGCAGGGATGTTAAAACCTCCAGTCATGCTGTTTGCTGGAGGATAATTCCTCTGGGCGGGGAGTCAGTGCGTTTCTTTAAAAATATTGTTATTGAGAGCTAGGCTGATAAGTGACAGCTGAGGATCAGGCCCCTGATTCTTCTCTCACGCCAGCATAAATTGTTGACATCAGTGGCTTTACACCAGTATAACAGAGGGAAAGACTGCAATTGCACCATCCCTTATTGCTGGCTGGAAAAGAGGGACCTGGGCGTAACCTTCAGTGTACTGCCTCACACTGCTGCTGCTAAAAGGGGGGGCTTTATTGCCTCCTCTCCAAAGAAAGAACTAGAGAAAATACTTTAACCCCAAACAAGAGTCTGTAGCCAGATAACTACACTTGAAGGTGAATGTTCAGATAAGTCATTGATTGGATTAGCAGAGGAGAGGGTTATTGTCTCACGTTCTCTCTCTCTGAGCAAAAAACACCCCAAAGTCCGTATTTAAAAGATACCAGCTGGTTATTGATCATACTGAAAGTTATACTTTGAAAACAAAACTGACAAAGACAAACACCCTTTTTTTCTGATGTTCTTTGTTGTTCCCCCCTTTCTCTTCTTTTATCCTCTTTCGTTTCCATGTGTGCGTGTGTGCGTGCAGTGATTTTAAACGTTCTCTGTGTTAAATGATTTTGCCAATTTCATTCTCCTTTTGAAACACACCCATTGAGAACCCTGAAATGCCTCAGGGAACTGTGTCACATCTAGCCAGCCGCTTACAGTCTGGGCTTGGGAGCTGTGTTGGAAGGTAATTCTGGAGACCATCAAGACAAGTAACTGCACTGGAGATCTTTGTGTTTGGGCACTGGAGGGGAACTGGTATAGCCAGTGTATTCTGTTTCTCTTATAGCAGAGGCAAGAAGTATGGTTTGCTGTAGGAGAGAAAGCTATGTGACACTATAATGAGCCCAAAACAATCCCTAACCTACAGTAGTTCTCATTAACAAGTCAACAATCACCATACAATGATATCTGAGATACAACCGGTTTTTCCCCTATACTTAGAACAGGAAATAACTGTGATTATTATGTCAATATTGTTGGCAAATGTCGACTTTCTCACGGTAATGACCTCACCCGCATACCACACACATAGGCGCTTAGGTCCAGATCTGCAATGATATTGAAGCACCTAACTCCCACTGATTTCAGTGATTTCAAAGGGGGTTAGGCACCTCTGTACCTTTGAGGATCGGGGCCTGATAGCACAACCATGAGTGCAGATATATAGATAGCCAGATCAATGCGCACAATCAGGCTGCGCATGTACTTCAACACACTGTGCACTAGAGCTGGGGAAAACAATATATCACGTTTTCAGTGAATGCTCACACCACATTGTCAATCGGTTCCCTATGGCCAGTCTTATCCCTTTTGCAGTCACTTGCCGCAGACGTTCAGCAGTTGGGTTTTATCGGTGTGTGGTCCTGTGTCCAGGCACAACACAGCTTGAATTGTGAGTATCTGCTGTCAGAGTATCGAGCAAAACAATTGTAAAGATGTCAAATAAATTAAAATGGGATCAGATTTTGATTCCTGTACAGTGGCACTGAAATCAGTCAGGCTACTCACGGCTTCAGGTACTAGTCAATAAATGCATCACAATCCAGGCCCTCATGGATACTCTGGAAGAGCTTGTGGTCTTTTAGCAAGCAGAAAAAGAAGCTAAATTCACTATTCACTATGATTATTTCCTTTGCTGTACTGCACATACTTCCCCCCCCAACAATAGACACATGTGGACTACACAATCAGCCCCTCTCTCACAAAACACACACCAGAATATGAACCACCTGTCTCTGTGTTTACTCGCCCCAGCTGTGCGTGCACACATGACAGCAGACCTCTTTCCACCTCTAGCTGATGTGTTGTCACTTACGTTTATGTCCTTCCTAGCAGAGGTTCCCATCAAATGTCTTGTTAGATCTTGCATTTTTTACTCCTTACAGTTCCCTGTTGCTTGTGGCCCACAATGGAAATCTGGGGAGAAAGCACCTTTTCAAGGGTCATTCAGTGGATGTGTCTCAGCAAGGCACACACAGTGCCAAATTTATGCCTGGTGCGACTCCATCAATTTCACAGGATTTACCCTATCCATGAATTTGGAGCACACTTTCTAGAAGACATGCTTATATTTATACACCCACACCCAATGGAGCCAGGAGCTAATTTTCTCTCTGTCTCAAGGCTGTGATAGCTGTGAGATACCTTAGCTACAAGTCATTATTTCTGAAGGAAGTAATGGCTTATGTTATACCAGCTGATTAAAAACGGTCCAGTAACCTTTTAAGTAATAAGCCCATGTGACCATTGGACACACCATAAATACTAAAGGATAGCCGTGTTAGTCTGTATCTGCAAAAACAACGAGGAGTCCGGTGGCACCTTAAAGACTAACAGATTTACATCTGTTAGTCTTTAAGGTGCCACCGGACTCCTCATTGCTTTTTTTTACCATAAATACTATGCTGGTTTTCACAGTGATGTGCTTTGTTGTATTTTAGACTGAATATAGAGTTATAAAAGCTAGGGAAAGACATTTGTCTAGTCCACCTTCAAGGCAAAGTGGGTTTGCAAACACTTTGCATTTGGAATTAGCTAACTGCCTCTCACCAGTGGTGCAATCCAAGCCACTGGGTGTGAATACCATGCTGTCTCTTGCCAGTGAGATAACACCCTCTCTGCTGTTAAGCAATTTTATTGGCTTTATTAAATCCAGGTGTTGTGTCCAAACCTCTGTGTGTGCCCTCAAATACCTGTCTCTCAGGCTAGTGCCATCACTCTCTGGATACATGGACAGAACAGCTGGGATGTATAATTGCCTACACTGTATGGGATGTCTGCACAGCAGCTGGGAAGTGTAATGCCCAGCTTGGGTAGAAGTTCACACACTAGGTCTGACTGAGCTGGCACACTAAAAATTGCGGCATGGGCACGGTGGCTCAGGCTAGCCGCCCGACTACAGTCCTGTCTGAGATCCTAGTTATGTACTCGGGCCACTAGCCAGAGCCACTGCCACCTAGGCCACCATGGCTACCCAGCTTTTATTAGTGCACTAGCTTGATGTGAGCTAGCATGTGTACCTCTATCCTTGCTGGGAATTACACCCCCCACCCCCAGCTTCTGTGCAGACACGTCCTTTTTATGAGCAAGGCCCAGAGCTAGGCGTTGACGACTCCTAAAAGAGGATCCTTGCTGGAGGCAAGAAAACAACCGGGTGAGACCTGCAGTTCCATCTCCCTTTATGGAAGGATTTAGGCCCTGAATCAGCAAAGTTCTTAAGCACATGGTTAACCTTACACACATCAGTAATCCGATCTCTATTCCGCAAAGCATTTAAACGGCAAAGCATTTAATGTGAAGTACATGCTTAAGACCCATTGAAGTCGATAGGATTTAAGCATGTGTTTAAACATAACCATGGACTTCTTTGCTTTGCTGAATCAGGGACTAAGGGCCAGATTTTTAAAGTATTTAGGTATCTAAAAATGCAGATAGGTGCCTAGTGGAATTTTCAGAAGTGCCTAGGCACCATTAATTTCAATGGGAACTTGGTGCCTAGGTGCTTTTGAAAATTCTGCTAGGCATGGTTAGGCCTCTGCATACCTTTATAAATCTGGCCCTGAGTCACTAATGATTTGTTTCTTTCCTGTCACCATCTGCTGCTAGGAAGGTAGGGGATTGGTCCTGCTTTGAGCAGGGGGTTGGACTGGATGACCTCCTGAGGTCCCTTCCAACCCTGATACTCTATGGTTCTAAGGCATTTTGCCTGCTGGCTGAGCTAGCGCAGAAGGGACAGCGGAAAAAGCATCTCAACTACGCCTCCCTCTGCTTCATCAAACAAAATCAGCCAACACAGCGCTGGTCCCACCAGCCCTACTTCTTGCCTTTCAAGTGCAACACGCCGCAGCCGGGCCCAGGCGCAAAAACGACACAAAGGACAGAGGGGGAGAGAAAATATTCTCAAGGTCAAAAACATGCAAGCAGGCCTGGGAGGGTAATAAAAACATGCAGTAAAAGGTCACCACTAATGGCGGCACCAGAGGGTCGCCCTGAGCCCGGCAGAACCTTTCCCAGCACGATTCCACCCACACCAGTGCACCAGCACAGCTCTTGACTTGGCTCCCTGCATCTGGAATGACACAGACGAGAGTTTTATTCCTTCCGGGCTTTTGATCTCCTTGCTCAAACTGGGTGTGGTGTGGCTGGTTGGTTCCTTTTTTTCCTTTTCTCTTCTGTTCCTTTCTTCGTTTGTGTTCACAAGCAAAGTGTTTTGTTTTGTTTCAGTCTTTTGATTTTAATTGCAGTCAGATGGCAGTGCCTCTTTACGGCATGACGCTCAAATGTTCCAAGTGTGGAGTAGTTTCTTCCGCAGAAGTTTCGGCCACAGCCACCAGTAACGCCATGTTAGTTCCTCTAATTTCAACTTCTTTTCTTTCTTTCTTTCTCGCTTTCTTTATTTGATTTCCCTCTTTCATTTTATTCCCTGTTTGTTTTCTCTCCCCATGTCCCACCCCCCCCCCCCGCCTTCCCATCCCCTTGGGCCATAAGAAGTTAGAAGTGTAGGCTTCCTGAAATGTCCCTGGTACAAGGCCTGCAAGAGTTAAAGTCCTAGGGTAGACTGGACCCTACCGGGCGCAGAGCATTCCAGCAAAACACTTCGGTATGTGCTTAAAGTAATGCAGGTGACTAGCCCCACTGAAGTCAATGGGACTATCACGTGCTTAAAGTTGACCATATATCTACAGCCCCAAATTCAACGTAGCACTTGGGGCTTGACTCCTGATGGCAACACTCCCATTGACTTTAATAGCTCATCGATGCACAAATTAAATCCAGAAGGGACCACTGTGATCATCTAGGCTGGTCTCCTAACACAGGCCATAGGACTTCCCAGGCTCAAGCCCTTAGGCCCCAGTTTAGTAAAGCACTTAAGCATGTGCTTCAGTCCCATTGACTTCAGTGGGACAGACTACTTAAAATTAAGCATGTACTGAAGTCTTTGTTGAATCAAGACTAAGTGTTTTTCTGGATCATGCAAGAGTACACATCCCCTCGAAGGACAGAGCCCCTGGTTCGCTGCATGTTCTTCGGCACAGAGTCTTATAGAAGCAGGGGGCAGTTTGAACTGGATTTAGATGCCTTTGGTTCAAGGGACACTGTCAAGTTACAACATAAAATATTGTTAAATGCCATAATTTTGATACTAACTGGAGCTGGTTGAAATTTTAAAAAATCTTGAACTCAGGGATGTTTTTGTTCTGCTGTTTTTTTAATGGATCAGGATTTTGTTTTTTGAAAGTTTCTGTGGAATGCTATTTTCAGCTTTGGTTTTGTTTTGTTTTTTTTTTTTCATTTTGATTGTAATTGTCAAAAGTCAAATGTTTCGATTTTGAAATGATTTTTTTTTCAAAAATGAATGGTTTTGATTTTGAAAAGTCCCCATCATTTGACTAAACTAACCAATCAAAATTTTGAATGGAAAACACGAACCAAAAAAAGTGAAGTTTTTTGCTGAAAAACTTTGAAAAACTGAAAAATTTCAAGAAATCAAAAAGGTTTTCTGAAAATTTTCATTTTTGAAAAATGACAAAATTTCTTCAAAATAATTTGAATGAAAAATTTCAATCAACTCTATTGACTGTTTAGATTTTTGAAACTGAGGATTAAAAAAATCATATTTACTTTTCATTGTTGATCCTGTGTTACTTTGTTCACCAGCTTGGATGGTGAAACTGCACTGGTGTGACACTTGTGTGTTTCTAGTGAGTCTCACGTGCCAATTTTTGTGAATTAGCATGACATTGTTGCATTTCAGTTTCCGATCACTGAGGAGGAATGTTTAATTCTAGCAAAAAATATGATCATTAATAAAAATGATATATTTCATGGAATAAAAATGTAATTCATATTAAGTTTTGTAAGCCACACTCCTTTTTTTAAACAAATTTGAATATATTGTCCTATTCTACTTGACAGTGTTCCTTTACAAAATCATGATCTAATTCATTTTCAAATTTTTAAAAATGGCTTTACAGGGCAGTTGGAAATCACCATCTCCTACTGAGCCTGAGAGCTTCTCGTTTTACTTAATTGATTTGATAAGTATCAGAAGGGACTTAGTAAAAGAATGTATATACGCCTTGTTTCCCTGGCAACAGAATAACAAAATCAGTAAATTTCAGTGCAAGATTTTGTTTGCTGTGATCTTGCCTTTGATAAAGGACATCTGAGCACCTGAAGAAGAATTTGTATAGTTGGCCCCGACCCCACTCCCATCATCCACTTGGTTCTGCGGTTCATTATTATCATTTTGCCCATGCCAAATCACTTGCAAACAAGGCTGTTAACGAGGCAAAGTCCTGGAGTAGCTGACCATGCCTCTTGTTGGTATCAATATTTCATTATTGATGAGCATTCAAGTCATTAATGCCAGGTTTGGGGCTAGCTTTGCCCTTTGATATTGTGGCCTTTGGATGAAAATTGCATGGGACAGATCTAGATTTGGCTCCTCTCTGACACAGACTATAGCAGTGACTGCGGTGGTTGGTGGAGAAAGGCAGAGAAGGAATAGCCGTGCCTTGTTATTTCAATGTTTCAGTCTGGCACAGGCATCACCTGTCAGACCAGAAGGCCCCCTGGAGAGCAGAGTGCATCTGGGATGATGGTGCATGAAAATACACAGTAGGGTCTCCATTTGCTTGGCTTTGGGAAGTTACAGTACTCTGACAGCTGAGTCATGAAAACACCTGTCCATCAGAGTGAGGAGGAGGCAGAGAAATAGGCATTGAGCACCAGTCATTCTCAGACTGGGTGGTATCAAACCATACCACTGGTAGGGAGGGTTTGGTGGGAAGTAAGAGCAAGGCAAAGGTCAGGGGTACTGGAAACTGCCAGGTTTCTTTGCTCAGGAAACGTTGAAACAGTTGAGAAGGTGGAAAACTTTGGACCTCTTTGACCCATCAAGTGCAGGGAAACGTGCCAGGTGTGTCCTTTAGTAAGTTGGCTTCCAGCTGTGGACTCTACTGTCATGCTGTAAAACTGTTTCCTGCCACGCTGCTCTTTGAGAAGATGCGGAGAGCATTTTGCTGGTGAATGGGCTCTTCTTCCTACTGGGACTTCTCTTCAGCTGATTTGTGCCTGCTATGCCTGCTCCCTCTGGGCAAAAGCTACTCTAAAGTCTTTTGCCTTTTTGCCACCTTGGGAAGAGGTTTGATCTGAAAATGGGACTGCTACATATGGTCTTCTCAGCCATACCAATTCTTTGCATGTTTACTATGAAAAGGGGACTGCACTGCAGAAAATTGAAGTTACCGTTGTTTTGATTAGATACATAGATAGATAGCTAGAATTACTGTCAGTGAACATGCTACTTTATATGACATGTTCAAAGACAGGCTGAAACTCTGGCCCCAGGGAAGTCAATGGCAAAACCCCCATTGATTTCAGGTGGTCCAGGATCGATTTCACCCAGGATCCTTGCCCCCACCTGCCCCCCCAAGTGAATCTCAGGCAAATAGGAAACATGGGACACCAGTTCAGGTGGGAGTAGTTTACCAGCCCATGGCCAGTGTCCCCATTAAGAACCAAATTTTACAGCATGTTTTCTCGTCAGGATAGTTGGAATTTAAATGCCCCTTTAAACTCACGGAACTTTTGTTAAACAAATACATGATTATTTGGGGGATTCATTTAGGAGAGGCTGTTCTTACATTGTGCTGGAAACTTTGACAGGAGATTTCAAAGTCCACTGCCATGAGGCTTTCCATGAATTTCAATGGTGCTTGGATCAGTTCCTTATTTCCCAGTTTGCTTGTGGAGGAACACCTGCATCTTCTATTTATTTCCATGGGAGCTGGGGATGCCTAGAACTTAGGAATGGCCAGAGCAGATCAGACCAATGGCCCATCTAGTCCAGTATCTTGTTCCAACAGTGCACAATCCCAGCTGCTCCAGAGAAATGTGCACGAAACCCCGCAGTAGGCAATTAAGGGATAACCTGCCGCCCAGGGAGAGTCTCTTCCTACCCACTCCCAACTTAGAATCAGGCTGCTTATTTAGTTGCTGAAGTCTAGGCACTGACATTCGAAAGCCACAGCCAAAGCCTACTATGATTGAAAGTTTTCTCCATTATGCAAGTGGCTGTTTAGGATTCAAAAGTACTGCCACCCCTTACCGCTCCACCCCTGTACACGCCCATCTCCAGGATGGCTCTTGCTGGACTATCAAAGGGATGGAGGAGCTAAACATTAAAACAGTCCTAACCAACAGGCCTCCATGTTTGCACGCTTTGAAGATTGCCCTGTTTATGTGATTTCCCTAGGAACAGGATGTAGAATCGTAAGGTCTCAGCCTACCTTTGGGCATGACTTATTCTATGAATTGTGCCATGCCATGTCCTTTATGGTTGCTGCTTTCCTAGCCTCTCTCCTTCACTTAACTAGCGTCCACTACTTCCACCGAGACCCTAAGGCAGCTTGTTCTGGCTGTCAAGCCTTTCTTGGAGTCTGTCCTTTCAAGAGCGTCTTCGTGCCAGGGATTCCGTTTCTGTTTTTCATTGATCAGGATGTGGGGTTGCCCTTTATCCTCCAGAGATGCCTCTCTCTGCTTCTTGATCTCAGAGCGTTTGCAGTCTTTTCTTGGCTCACTTCCACAAAATTCTAGGTGCCTTCAGGGCCCTTACTGTGGCCCTTACTAACCCTGAGTAGCTCTTTCATGCTTGGTTAGTACCATCAATGGGACTACTCACCTGGGTAAGTGCTATGCAACACAAGTAAGGAGTGCTGAATTGGACCCTCAATATGTAGATGCTTCTTTGCCACTTCAGGCCCCTGTTTAGACTAGCTTCTATATTTAGGTGTCAAAGTCCTGTCTCACTTAGCAGGACCTCGCGGTGCAATCTTTTGATTTGTATATTTTGGTTAGATTTGTCAAGATGGCCATGGCTAATAAACTGTCTCGGAATGGTAGCCATCCCACAGCTAACTTAGCATTTACTCAAGTGACTCCGAAGAATCTGTTCCATGTACATGAGATGTAAGGTCTTGTGATCTTCCATTCACAGGGCTTAGAATCTAACTATTGAGGGAAGTACAATCCCCAGGAGCAATTGTGAGGAGATGGGCAGTCATATCCTGATGGCTCCATTAGAACTTGTTGGTTGCAAACCCAAACGTTAGCTTCTTTTCTGGTATTATTGGGGGACTTAGACTCATCCTGCTGGAGGGCGGCTTGGAAAGAGGAGTGGGACTTGTGATTCTTATGGACTTCTCTCAAGAGGGTCCCTAAAACGGAGACAACAACTTGAGCTGAGCAGGGGGAAGAGTGGTGCTGGTAGTCTGTGAACCACTTTTCCTACAACTGGTCATAGAACTAGAGAAGCATTTGGGTTAGGATGGGCTTCCATAAGATCAGCTAATCTCTACCCTCTGCATCAGGGCAAGACTGACATTACTATCCCTAAATCTTCCCTGATGGATGTGAGTCTAGTCTCAGCCTTACTTGTGTCCAACTTTGGCAGTTCCACCTCCCTTGGCAGCTTTTTCCATAGCCTGAGCTGCTCTTTGAGTTATTAAGTTTATTTCCTGCTGCATCTTTATCCCATTAATGCTTGTTCTGTCATCCTAAAGCAATGGGAATAATTGATCTCAGTCCTCTTTGTAACATGCCTCTGAGGGCAATCATTGTGTCTCCTTGCCTTAGTCTTCTTTTCTCTAGGCCCAGTCCTCTTAAACTTTCATCATTGTAGATCTTTGTTTCCCAAACCTTTTTGTCATTTGTGGCACTCTCCTCTGAATTCTCCCTGGTTTATCTTTGTCCCGTGGCAAAAATGGAGTTTCCAGAGTTGTCGATAATAAAGAATGAAACAGGGCGTCTCCTGGGGGTGTAGTGTTGGTGAACATCCTCTGATTAAAGACCATGACATGTCCCTGCTTTTGACAAGGCTGAATACGGTCCACGTGTGGTTTGCTTGCTTTTCACTATAAGTCCTGTTGAAGAAACGCGAGGGCCCCAGTATTGTAGTGTTGTCATATGACATCATAATGTTATAGCATTGTGCTGTGTTGTAGCATCCACGTATCCTGGCATGATACCATTTCTCTGGATCATACGGTGCTGTAGCAGCATGAGGCCATGATGTACTGTCTCTGTGCTGTCACGTAGCAGTGTTGGACCATAATCATGCCTTGTGAAAGCAGCATCCTAGTTCAGTGATCCAGTGGCACAGTACCCATGCTATAATGTCACTGTAATCCACACCAGGAGAATATGGGTCTTTGTCCCCTCTAGTGCATGGGATACATACATAAGAGGATAAAAGCCTACCTCAGCTGCCAGCCAAAAGCCTTATTTCTTGATCTCAAGCCATAAAGGTCTTAGGTTAATCCCCTCTGACAACCCATGAAAGAGGACTGTTATATAACCATATTGCATAACAGCACCATTAGTTAGCAATATCATCATGTCACGTTGCAATCCAATGTCATGACATGCTGACATAGCACCTAAGTATTAGGATGTTACATAGGCCCTGAGAGTTATATCAAGACCCTTTAAGGCTTCATGGATGCCAAAGCACCTACTAAGAAACAGGACAGCCCTAAAGATGTAGTACGTGTGAATCACAGTACAGAGCCAATGCACAGGAGGTGGAATTAAGGGCATGCTCCTTTCAGACCTGTTTTTCTTTCCTTTGTTTTTTTTATTTTTTCTTAAGCCCCAGGCTTGACGTGTGTTTTAAAAAAATAACACAACCCTTTTGCATTTAATACTTCAAAAGCTAAGCAGAGCTATGAAAATGAAATCAGAGTAATTTATAGCCCATTGCCATCTGCTGCCTGGGAGAAAAATTGTGCATTATATGTCAAGCAACATTTCCATAATATTTGTCAGGGATGAATATGGCTGAGAAGATGAAGATGAAGATGAAGCAGAAAAAGATCAGAAAGTTGGGCCAGATGCTCAGATGGTGTGTTGGCACAGGTCCACTGAAGTCAATGTAACTATACTGATTTACACCAGCTGTGGATCTAGCCCAATGTTATTTAAATCATTATTCTTCTGGTTAATATTTGGGGGGTGGGAGGATCGGGGAAGCGGGCTGTATCCACTGTGTAGTAACAGCTCTAAAGGTTGTTTGTGGTGAGACTTGGAGAGAGAGCCAACAGAATGTCTTGACTAAGAGGGGCAGGAGAACAGTCGCATGTGGAAAGGATGTAGACTCCAGGGAAGAAGAGGGATTTTTTAAGGTGATCCCACTGGAGTCTTGGGCCATTGTGTCTGAGTTTGGGAGGGCAGCTTCTGCCCTGACTCCTCATTGAGTCAGTTTGTGTGCACACATGTACATCACGGGAGTCGTTTATGGAACTGGTGTTGGCACTAGTGTGAATCAGAAGCAACTCCACTGAAGGCAGGAGAGGTATGCTAGTGTAAATGTGATCAGAACCAGGCCTATGGTACTGGTATTAGAAACAGGCCTGAGCCAAAGCCCTAATCTAGCCCCAGCTCTGAACTCTGGATCTGAGTCCAAACTTTTTTGCATTTGATGTTTGGACTCAGCCCGTTACAGAGACAGTTTCAAGCTGTCAGTCTCATCCAAAGCCAGATTTGTGGTTCAGATCTGAGCTATGGTTCAGGCCTGTTGCTGTAGCCAGAGCCTGTTGTGTGCTTTTCTGCTAATGTCCTTAATGTAGCCGTTCTTATGTGTCGGGAGTGTGATAGGCCAGGGAACTCCAGAGGGCAGAGTCTGATATCACCCAACCCAGTGCCCTCTCTTTCCCCTTGTTCTCTCTAGTCACCAGAAGTATGGTGAGCAACTTGAATGAGCTGTTTTTCCCAGCCAGACAGCTAGTGTGTTGGACTCTCTGATCCTGGCATGGAATACACCTGTGGAATCCTGTCATCAGGCAAATCTCATTTTTCCATTCGGCTTTTCTGCCACTTCAGTTTTGTTCTTCCCACACTCGTTCTCCAGTCAGCTTCATTAACATCATGTTGCAAATGGTGATTCTGAGAGGTTTCTGTTATCAGATGCACTCAGCCAATTTCGGGGGGGGGGGCGAAGCAGGAGGGGGAATAAAAACACTTGCATGGTTTATGACTATGCTGAAAAACTACAGTATGTCTGCAAAAAATGGGGCATTCAAGAGTCGGTCCTGAACTTTCCATTCAATGTCTTATGTGCAGTTATAGGGCATGCATACCACGTTACGGCACTTTCCTTACATGGTAACACAAAACCCTTTACTTGGTGGAGAAAAGGGAATTGCACAGGAAGTTACGTGCTCTTCCAGGTTGCTGGTTAATTGCACCAGTAGCTCCTAAATTCATGAACTCAAGCCTGGACTGGTGTTCAGAAGTGCTGGTATATAATTATTAATTACAGAAATAAACCATCACTGCAATCTACCATCAGTGCAGTGGGAAGTCCTTGGGCATTGTGCCTGGATAACGAGTGAGTGTAAATTGGGTAAGAAGTTACCTGACCCAGTGTCATTAAATGGTCAGTGGTTCCCATGTAAGTGCTGCAAAGTGTGAGTCATGATATCTGTGTCCTGTAATATGTCATGTTATCTATCTATGTGTCTTTACGTATAGGTCAAGATTTTCTACCCAGTAAAGTTTGAGGTCCACTCGTTATTTCCGTCTCTGTGTGTATTCTTGCTAAGCTTCTGTTGTAGATAGAGTCCCATGCTTTCCTTTGTGCACCGCTGTCCCCAAATGTTCAGAATTAAAGTTGAGTTCATTTCCTATGTTCATTGCCACAGTCTGCACTGATTTGGCTCCCCTGGTGGCAAAGAGGTCGAGCGTGGTCCATGGAGATGGAAATGCCTTCTCCTTTCTAGAGGTGGTCTGTCCAGTTCAGACCTGGAGCTCCTGGCTGGGGTAGTGCAGGGATGCTCACATTCCGGATGATTATGATGTACAGTATCCCTGCTGTGGCTAAACAGATGACTTGAATCCTACGAGCCATCAAGCCAGCACTACATTCACTTGCAAAAATAGCGTAAGGTTCATCAGATAGAACTGGTTCCAGTTTTCCAGGGAGCTTATTTGGCAAGGTCCCATCTGTACCCAGTAGCTCCTTGTTAACAGATAACAGGATTCAGGGACCAGCGGCCTCCTTAGTTCTCTGGGTATTTGTATGTGGGGAACATTTGATGGAGGGCAAGAAGTGCTTCCAGGAGCTTAGTGTCCAGGCTCAACTCTGTCCTTGTCAGCTTAGCCACCCGAACCCTCCAAATAAAACCCCCAGGTGATACTGATTTACTGAGTGCCGTGACAGTCTAGACACCAGTCGCCATTAGCTAAGTGTTGATGGCCATCAAGGTAATCTGACCTCTGCTGTAGATGTTCCATTCCCATTTTGCAACATACAGTGGCCGCATCTTCTCTCCGCTCCTTGGACAATACCACTGGTGTGATTAAAAGTGTGGAGTGGGAGGGGCATGAGTGGGACATGATATGCCTGCCTCCTTCCTTCCCACCCCGAATTTCTGTGCATGCTTGCACCACTGAGCCATAGTCCCCTCCAAGTGTCTGCCGCCTGCTCTGAGAGCATGAGTGTGATGAGCAAAGCAGCCTCCTGCATCCCCCAGGGAGCTCAGAAATCACCCAGAATAAGACCACTGTTACTGAGGGAAATTCTTCTGCAGCCCTTTGGGATCAGGAGGCTGAATTGGCTCCCACAAGTGATCACAACATTTAACTGGCTGGGGATGAAGCTGAATTCGGATTTGCTTTCTCTTCCCTGACAGGGCGTCCCTTTGGAGCTCCTGCGTGGTCCTACCTCTGTTGGCGCTGACCTGGATGTCTGCGGTTCTGGCAATCACGGATCGGCGGTCGGCGCTCTTCCAGATCCTGTTCGCTGTCTTTGACTCTCTGGAGGGCTTTGTCATTGTGATGGTTCATTGCATCCTCAGACGAGAGGTGGGCACAGCCCAGAGGGCTGCATGTGACCTATCTACCGGAGGCCAGATTGGGAATTGCAGCTTTCCCGCAGGCTCTCTGGGAATTCCTCTGATCCCTTGAGCTGTGGACCATGACATTCAGCTATACAGACGTCACTGTGATAAGTGTGACCGAAGTGCCTGGACAGATGGATGGATAGGTGGACGTCACGCTGAAAACGTACAGTGGAGCAGAGTTTTGGGGACAAGCCTCGTTTAGTTTACCATTGGTCCAAAATTTAGGTTTCGTTTAAAAAAAAAAAGATTTTACAAAACCTAGGATTTGCAGAAAAGTTTTCATCCATGTTTAAAGACAATATCAACAAAAAACAAAGTTGTTTTCTAGGGGTTGTATTGAAATTGTCCCCAGCAGTGTTGGAAACCCAAACACTACATATATGGTGCCAGTTTATGGGAGCCATAAGTTAAACTTGACTATGACCAGAAAGTGAAACTTTCTTTTACTTTAAACCAGTGAACTCCATCAATGATGAAAAGTTACATTCCTTTTTTTAAGTTCTTTCCATTGCAATAAAATGAGGTGTCATTAATAACATTGACAAGGAGATTTTTATTTATATATGTGCATGTTACCTTGATATAATTCCTTTCAATTAAGTGGGCCTGATAGATTCCTGGTGTCAGACCACTGAAATCAGTGGAATTACACCAGGGATTGACTTAGCCCAGAGTCTTTTCATTAATTTCATTATCCAGTTAGGCCCTCTCATTGCGGTCATTGAGAGTCTTTCGGTTGATTTCGATGAGTTGTCGATGACACACAATGTGCAGACAGTATAGACTCTTGATCTGACATTATATACATCTATGTCATGATTTATGCAACAGGGTCCTTTGTAAATATGGGTTACAGAATAAATTCATGGTTATTCCTGCCTGTGCAAATCCAGCAGCTAACTACTTTGGAAGCTATCCCGTGTAATAATCCTGTAAGCATGCAGGAACCTGGAATTGCTGTTTTGGTGTGTGAGATATGTATCCTCTCAGCCCCTCTGAAGCCATTGTGTAAAGCCCTAAACAAACAGGACCCATGGACCCATGTGAGCATTACAATCTATCCCCAGCAGGGTTGGATGCTCCTTTGCTTTAAACAGTGCCTCTGTCTGACTCAGTCTTATGCAAATCTGTTTCTCCCGGCAGGTCCAGGATGCAGTGAAGTGCCGAGTAGTGGACCGTCAGGAAGAGGGCAATGGAGACTCGGGAGGGTCGTTTCAGAACGGACATGCTCAGCTAATGGTAGGATAAAGTGCCACCCGCTCGCTTGCCAAGGGACTCGGTGCATTTAGCCTGGATCCAATGAACTAAGGGCTCTCTTTCAACATTTTAGGCTTAGCTGTCGTCACTCTCCTTCTTTTAAATCTCTGATTGGAGCGTGGGTGAGCCTCAGTTTCACCCACCTATAGCTCCCATTCCCTTCATAACAATCAGGGTCCCATCCCTTTCCCCCCCAGGCGTATGCAAGCACCAGGGCTCTTTTGTTGTAGGTAGGCCAGATTCTTTCGGTCTAAGGATGACAAACCCCACATGCACCTACTTTCCCATAAAATAAATTTCCCAGGCCTTTCTACCTCTGACAGGCTGCATGTCAAACATCCAGCATGGTGGTAGGAGACAGCGGTTTAATATCTATTCACTCAGAGAGTGTCACATCGTAGTCATGATTTTCAAGACATCCTTTCTGAGAGACTTTCTCTCTCCAAAGTACTTTTCTTCCCCCTTTCAGTAATGTTCCTTTCTGGGTGCTCATTTTGAGCTCATTTTGTGCAAAGATAGAAAACTTCATCCTGTTACATGAGTCTTTTAAAACTGGGCTAGATAAAGCCCTGGGAGAGTATGCTGTAGGGAACAATCCTGCATTGGCCCCTTTGTGATGGACTGGATGTCCTCAGAGGTCTTTCTTGTCTCTGATTTCTAAGCTTTGGGGAAGCAGGTCAATCCCACAATTTACAAGATTTTCCCAGGCTCCAAAACAGGCCTGTTAAGGCTTTCCTCTATCTTTCTGCCTGAGTGTCCAGCCAGTCAGGCCCAGAGATGCAACATATTCATGAAAAAAGAACAGGAGGACTTGTGGCACCTTAGAGACTAACAAATCTAGTAGAGCATAAGCTTTCATGGGCTACAGCCCACTTCATCGGATGCATAGAATGGAACATATAGTAAGAAGATATATATATACACATACAGAGAAGGTGGAAGTTGCCATACAAACTGTAAGAGGCTAATTAATTAAGATGAGCTATTATCAGCAGGAGAAAAAAACTTTTGTAGTGATAATCAAGATGGCCCATTTAGACAGTTGACAAGAAGGTGTGAGGATACTTAGCATGGGGAAATAGATTCAATATGTGTAATGACCCAGCCACTCCCAGTCTCTATTCAAACCCAAGTTAATGGTATCTAGTTTGCATATTAATTCAAGCTCAGCAGTTTCTCGCTGGACTCTGTTTCTGAAGCTTTTCTGTTGCAGAATTGCCACCCTTAAATCTTTTACTGAGTGGCCAGAGAGGTTGAAGTGTTCTCCTACCGGTTTTTGAATGTTATGATTCCTGATGTCAGATTTGGGTCCATTTATTCTTTTGCGTAGAGACTGTCCGGTTTGGCCAATGTACATGGCAGAGGGGCATTGCTGGCACATGATGGCATATACCACATTGGTAGATGTGCAGGTGAATGAGCCCCTGATGGCATGGCTAATGTGATTAGGCCCTATGATGGTGTCACTTGAATAAATATGTGGACAGAGTTGGCATCAGGCTTCGTTGCAAGGATAGGTTCCTGGGTTAGTGTTTTTGGTGTGTGGTTGCTGGAGTTCAATGCTAGAGGGGACCATTAATCATCTAGTCTGACTTCCTGTATAGCACAAGCCATAAAATGTCACTCAGCTTGCCCCATATTGAGCCCAATAACTAAAGCTGATCTTCCAGAAAGGCATCCAGTCTTGAGTTGAAGACATCAAGAAAGAGAATCTACCACTTCCCTTGGTAGTTTGTCCCAGTGGTTAATCTCTCTCACTGTTAAACATTTGTGCCTTATTTCAAAGTTGAATTTCTCTGGTTTCAGCTTCCAACCTTTTGTCCTTGCGGTGCCTTTCTCAGCTAGATAAAGGAGCTCCATGTGACCCAGTGTTTTGTCCTGGTGAAGGTACTTACACTCTATCATCAAGTTACTTCTTAATCTTCTTTTGGATCTGTTGAACAGATGGAGTTCTTCAAGTTTCTCATTATAAGCCCTCCTCTCCAGCCCTCAGATCACTTTTGTGGTTCACTTCTGGGCTCTCTCTAACTTTCCAGGGCCCTTTTTAAAATACGGACACGAGAACTGGCTGCAGTGTTCCAGCATTGATCTCGCCAATGTCGGATATGGAGTTAAAATCACCTCCCTGCTCCTAGTCACTCTTCCCCGATTCAGACATCCAAGGATTGCATGATCCCTCTTTGCTACAGCATCGCATCGAGAGCTTCTGTTGAGTTGCTTGTCCACTCTGACCCTTAGATCCTTTTCAGAGTCACTGCTTTCCAGGATACAGTCCCCCGTTCTGTAGGTGTGACCTGCAATCCTTGTTCCTAAATGTAGAACTTTGCATTTGGCTGTATTAAATACATTTTGTTTGACGGGGCCTCATTTAACAAGTAATGCAGATCACTCTGTGTGACTGTAGTGTCCTCATCATTATTTATCAATCTTGTATCACCTGAAAATTTTACCAGCAGTGATTTTATATTTACTTCCAGATCATGAATAGCCATCGGCCCCAGTACTAATTCCTTCAGCACTCCCCTGGAAACACCCCCATTCAATGGTGATTCCCCATTAACAGCTACTTTTAGAGATCTGTCAGTTAGCCAGTTCCTAATTCATTTAATGTGTGCTGTACTGATATTGTATAGTGGTAATTTTTTAATCAGTACATTGAGAGATACTAAGCCAAATGCCTTACAAAAGTCTATGTATATTATATCTACGCAGTTGCCTTTATCAACCAACCTTGTCATCTCATCAAAGAATGAAATCGAGTTTGTTTGACAAGACCTATTTTCCATAAAAGCATGTTGACTGGCATTAATTATAATCCTAGCCTTTAATTTATCAGTCGAATCTCACATCAGCTTTTCCATTCTTTTGCATGGGATGGATGTCAGGCTAACCAGCCTTTGGTACCTAAGTCATCCTTCTTGCCAATATCATTAGCACCTTTCCAGTCTTCTGGTGTTTCACCAACATGTCAAGATTTATTAATAATTAACATCAGCAGGCTAGAGATCTCCTCAGACAACTCTTTTAGTTGTGCAGGTTAGCTGGGCCTGCTGATTTCAAAATGTCTGTCCCTGGTAGATGCTGTTTAACATCTTCTTTAATTACTAATGGACTGGAAAGTACCACAACATCCTCCTGTGATACCAGCACATCATCCTGCTGCTTAGCACATCTAGAATGGAAATATTTATTGAACACCTGTCTTTTCCACATCGTTATTACCATGATTACATGGAAGCCCATGTTCTGGTATGACTCCCTTTCTCCCATTCTCTGGGATGATGGCAACCAAGTGTTTCAAGGCAGGGACTAGTTTAGGGGAGAGGAGGGCTGCACGTGGCTGCTTTTGGCATCCCCTGCTCAGGCATCCCCTGCTCCTGTTAGGGAGGGGCCGTGTCTTCTATGTCAAGGCCATTAGGCAGAGAGTCTGATTCCAAAGTGTGGAGCCGAGCCCTTGTTCGCGCCATTCTATCTGGATTTTTAAGGCTTTGTGTGTGGTCCATGAGTAGAAACGTTCATTGGATTCCAGGTTGCCTTCCCCCTCCTCTTCCCCTCCCCCGCCCCCATCCCGTTGACCACCCCCCTCTGCTTTCTCTGTCTTTCAGACCGATTTTGAGAAGGATGTGGATATGGCTTGTAGATCAGGTGAGCACATCACAGGTGAGAAATCAACAAGTGACCTGGTTTGGGGATTGAACTTGGCCGTTTTTTTTTTTCCTTACTATCTGTGTGTGTCTGTGTCCCCTCGGTGGCTTGCGTGTATGTGTATGGGCTGCCCTCGCTCCCACCCCCACCTCGAGAGAATTCCTAACTCTGCCCCTTCGCTTTGCTTATCCCCTTCTTCACCCATGCCTTGCTTGGCCTCTTGGCTAAGATCAAGCCTCACCTAGATTTAACACCTTTTATCCAGGGCTTATGCCCTACCTGGCAGGGCTGGTGGGATCTATGACCTTCTCCATCTCTCACTACTGGGACCTGATTTTGTCTTTGCTTATAGAGTCATCTCTGGGGCTGGCCTCATACCCATCAGGTGTCCTGAGAAATGGGTGTAAATCTGGAGCATCCTCTGCCAAATCCTTGAATGGACAATTGCCCTCTGGGTCCATCCATACCAGCAACCGCTTGGGCAGTCATAGACCAGACGGTGCTTGGGGAGATGGCCCACTCCTTCCCACACACAACCATTCATTGCAGCCCTGCAGATCTGCATGGGCCAGCAGTCCCTGCTGCCGCAGCCCCTCCTCAGTTGCTCCCGTTTGTCCCATGCCCACTGTGCTGTCTCTGAAAGTGCTGTCCAGAGTCTGCTATGCTGCCTGTTCCTCTTTGCAGGTTCTGTTCCCTCCTGCCCTTGGCAATGCCTGACCAGCTGGCTGATTTTGATCAAACCTTTTGCAGAATTTCCGACTCTTATTGGCTCTCCCAGATGCCTCCCCTTTCCCAAGCAAGAGTCTTCCCAGCTCATTTGGCCCTTGTGTATAATTCACATCTTCCAAACCAGGATCTCCCTCTAGCTGCCATGGACTTTGCGTCCTGTGTGCTCATTTAGGGGGCATCACAGAAGAGTTTATCTATCTATCTATCCATCCATCCATCCCCATACACCCCCTCTTCTATCTATCCCCATACACCCCATCTATCTATCTATCCATCCATCCATCCCCATACACCCCCATCTATCTATCTATCTATCTATCTATCTATCTATCCCCATACACCCCCTCTTCTATCTATCTATCCCCATACACCCCATCTATCTATCTATCTATCTAATCACATTCTCTGTATCATTATCAATTTGTCTATCACCCTTACCCTCATGGTATGTAATGCCACAGTCTCTTTCTGTCTATACCTTATTCAGGGTCTCTCTCTTTCTCCTTCTTTCTCTCACACCATATTTCTAGCGTGCTCTCTCCCGCTCTCTCTCCCCTTCCTTTCTGATGCTGAGGACCTGACTTTCAAAAAAAGGCAGGTGCAAAAATTGTGCAGACAGGAGTGTGCCCAAGGTGCGCACGTGGTGGCCTCAGATGTGCCCACAAGGCAGGTATTTGCACATACAGCTGGCTAATTGGGCATGTTGCATGCACAATTGTGTGCTTTTGAGAATCAAGTCCTGAAAATCAGTGCTGAGCCCCAGACAGGCTCCTCCAGTGCGGGAGACTTCCTTGTGCTGCCTTAGAGTCTCTGGCTCCTGGGTTGGGTCTCCCCGAGCAATGGGAGGGAGCCTTTTGGTGTCAGGTGACTCCAGGGCAGAAAACTCCTGATCTCCACCTTTGCTCACTAACCTGGCCTGGTTTCCTTTGCCAGCAGCCAGCTGTACAAGTCTTCAAACCCCAGCGGACAAGAAATGAAATAATCCCAATTTGTTGTGCGCCACAGCCTCGAGACAAGACCTAAGCACCACCCCTGGGGAAGCCAAAGCATTCAGGGAGCTCCCATGCACAAAGCGTGTCCCAAATGCTTCTTTGAATACAAGCCACAGTGTAGAAAAACACTGTGGCTTGTATTCAAAGAATACAAAAGCCATGGCTGTGGCTTTTGCTGAAAGGGCATTGTTAATAAAGCACCGATCCTGATACCTTAACAAGGATGAGCTGGGTCCGAGGCAACGTGTGACATTTCCACTGAGAGCCAGTGGCAGAATTTGGCCCATGAATGGGGCCAAAGCAAGGTTATATCCTAGCGCTGTTCTCTGGCACAGCCATCATGACTGAGATGGTCACCGTGCAGCGGGTCCGGCTTTCAAAGAGGTTTTATGGTTGGTTGGTTTCTCCTGGCTTCCCTTTGATTTTGCCCTGCCTGCCCTGCACCCGCTGGAGGTACCTACACTCTTCCAGCACCCACCATGCCTGGCACAAGTTATCAGTGAAACTGCAGCACCATGTTTTACCTGGCACCAGAAATCCACCTGTGCCATACAGTACCTTGAGCATAAATGGGAATGGCTGAATGGTGCCAGGTCACAGCAAAGCCTCTGCCTTGGCTCCTCTCCTGTCTGCTGCATTGGGGAAAATTGTGTAAAAAGAGCCTGGCTTTTTGTTTGGTTTTGGCTGGAATTGTTTCCCCTTTTCCATGCTGAAATGCTGGGTAAGTAGCTTTCAGCCCCGCCCACCCCAGAACCCTGTGACTTTATCCTCTGAGGACATCCAGGCTGATGTCATGAGCTTATTAACATTTCTGTTGCAGCCAGAACCAGCTGAGCAAAGCAGATTTTAACGAGAGGAGGAACAGCTGTGTTTGTGTCAATGGATGATGCTCTGTGTGTGTGTGTCCTGTGTATATCTCCGAATTGGCATGATTGCCCCACCCTCAGATTAAGGTTCTTTCCTATATGAATAATGAGCACTCATTTAGCTCCCTTTGGCTTCAAGGCAGTTGCTGAGAACTTCAAAACCCCTGGTATAATTATCCCCCAACGTACCCACTGGCCCAGTCGCCAGCTTGGGGATGTCATGTGCATGGGGTCTAGGAGCCAGAAGCATTGATCTGCCATTGTAGCCTCTGTCTGAGGGAGTGGAGGGAACATGCCAAGGGGGTTTGATTGTGGAGAGATGGTTGAAGTTGTGTGTGGAGCTCAGGTGAGGTGAGTCCGAGGTGCTGAGGATGCTTTTCTGTCTCCTGCAGTGCTGAATAAAGACATCACCACATGCAGGACCTCGGCCATCACAGGCACGCTGAAGCGCCCGTCGCTGCAGGATGAGGAGAAGCTGAAGCTCCATCACCAGAAGGGGTCCTCGAACTTTAATAGTCTTCCAGCCAACGTCTCTAAGATGCACCTCCAGGGCTCCCCGCACTACCTGGGGGCCATTAACCTGAACGAGTTCGGCAACCACACGCTCACCCTGAAGAAGGAGAAGAACCAGCCGCCCAAGTCTATCTACATCTGCGATGGGGACATCTTCAAGAAGCTGGACTCTGAACTCTCCAGGGCGCAGGAGCAATCCCTGGACACCAGCTACGTCATCCTGCCCAGCAACAGTTCCTCCACTCTGCGGGCCAAGCCGCCCAAGGACGATGGCAAATACAGCATCAACATAGACCAGATGCCCCAGACCCGGCTCATCCACCTCAGCATGGCAACCGACCCAGGCTTCATCGTCAAGAGCCCGCCCAGGGAGCCCATGGCTATGACATGCACCGAGGTGCAGGGCTCCCCCATGCTGCAGCAGCAGACCATCTCCAGCGAGTCGCAGATCCCCAACAGCCTGTGCGACCCGAGCGACTCAGGGAACTTGGGCATGGTGCCCAAGAGCGAGACAGTCTCCACCCTCTCCATGAGCTCCTTGGAGGTAAGCAGGCAACCTGCAGCCACTTTCACCCATAAGAACATCCCAGTTGTCACATTGTTCATGCCACGCTTTTCCTTCTATGTTGATGCCTTCTTTCCTACAGTGGCCGATGCCAGATGTTCTAAGAGTAGAACCCTGCCTTGAATGCACCCAGCTGTGCAGTTTCCATACCTCTTTAATGAGAGGGGAAATTTCTTCATGAACTCCCCTAGTGATATCAAATTACGATTTGAATCTTGAGGATTAAGAACCCTTATAGTTTTCATCCTAGGTAGTTACATTGCAGATGCCCTCCCTTTCCCATATAAATGTCTAATCAGTTTTTGAAGCTTTCCCTCCCTCCTAGTTCCAGCACTGGGTATTTTGATCAAAGATTTTAGGATGGGAAGGAGCCAAAGAGTTTCTTAGCCCCTTTTTTTTAAATCCAGCAGATGCAGGCTGCAATGTTCTCTTTACCTCCCATAAGTCCTGTGGAAACTGGATGTCTTGAGCGTGTTCAAAGATTATTCATGAGGTTTTAGCCAAACCACTCCTATTCATTTTAATGGGAGGCGTGTGGCTAAACCTCCCAGTTGGCTTTGATGATTTCAACCCGTCTGGGAAGAGATCAGTAAATACGGTTATAGGAAGCTACAGGAAAATTCCAGTGATTGCAGAGTTAAGTTCTGTGTGCACAGTTCTCCCTCACAGACATCCCCTGCAACCCTATGGATGTCGGTGGCATTGCAGAGGGTATACATGAGTGATAGATACATGAGTGCTGGATTTCCTTTTATTCGCTGGTTCTTCTGACTGCTATCCTTTGGCAGCTCATTTCATCTAGTAACAACTCTCCCAAGTACAGAATTCCCACCCAGCCAGGTTCTTCCTTGGCAGACGTTTAGTCCCTCTTGGTTCTTATACTTGGCCCCCGTTCTAACAATCTTCGAGAGCTCACACACGGTTTCTGTCCCCTGGGGCAGTGACCGAGATTGTTTCTATCACTCCAGTTGTCTCCTTTGTATCAGAGCCGGAGCTGCAGGATGCAGGCAGAGCAGGGTGGGGAAGGAGGCAGAGGCTGTCTCTCTGTCTCTAGCCACTATGCAGGGGTGCGATCACTTACCAATCTTTCTTTCCCTTTGAATCTTCAGAGACGGAAATCCCGGTATGCAGAGCTAGATTTTGAGGTGAGCGGTTCCTCCTTTAAATCCTTTTACGGAGGAGTGAGGTGGGGGAGAGGACCAGGCTCTGCTTTTCCCAGCGGGAGTTCCCCTAGCTGGAGGAGCACTGCCTTCGCCAAAGAACCAGGGAACGGGCTAGAAGCGGACAGGTGGCTACAGCCAGCCTGGCCAAACTGGGAGGTTCACCCTGTGTATCTAAACAAACGTGGGATTTACGCTTATTTGGTCTGGCTTCATTTATTGAGCAGCAACTGCTGAGTAAATGTTTGTAAATGAAGATTTTAAGTCAGTTTGCACAAGGCCTGTAAACAGTCTCATCTGTCAGTGAGATGCTGATAGAAAGCTGATATTACAATATACCAGCATCGGGAGTCTGGGCCACTTTCCAGCCAGTGTGAGA
Organism: Chelonia mydas; assembly: GCF_015237465.2. Lineage (NCBI taxonomy): Eukaryota > Metazoa > Chordata > Testudines > Cheloniidae > Chelonia > Chelonia mydas. The sequence goes on along the minus strand of NC_057850.1, from coordinate 6,631,152 downwards.
GGTGTTCAGGGGTCCTGGGTCTTAGGCCAGGTCTACACTACAGACTTATATCGGCATAGCTACATCGCTGAGGGGTGTGAAAAATCCACCCCCCTGAGCAACGGAGTTATACCGACCTCGCCCTGGTGTAGACAGCGCTATGGCAGCAGGAGAGCTTCCTGCCTCTCGTGGAGGTGGAGTAACTACGCTGACAGGAGACGCTCACCAGTGCAGCGCTATACGTGTAGAACTGCCGCCAAATATGAAATCTGCTCAGATGATTCCCATCACCCTGGTCTGGGAGCTCCTCACAAGATTAAGGCACCTCCCAACACCCGTCGGAGATGAGGAAGTATCCACGTTTTACAGATGGGGAGATCTGAGGCACAGAAGGAGGAAGCCAGGAAGAGGAAGCCAGGCTTCACACAGGAAATCTCTGGCAGAGCTGGGAACTGAGCACAGGTCTCCTGAGTTCTATTGCAATGCAATGAAGCCGTCTCTTTGAAGAGGAAGGATGGTTGGGTGGTGAAGGCATCAAACCATCCTTCCTCTTCAAAGCTACTGCTTCATTCCAGAATCAGCCATCACTCCTGGGACCGCATGGGGAAGAAGGGAGTTTGCTCGAAGCTTGGGCCCTGAGGTCTTCTCCAAAACATAGGACCCTGGGCTCAGTCTGAAATAGCGACACTGTGTGGCCCCAAATTCTGACACTCACGTGTTGGGCTAGATTCGAACTCAGGCCTCACACTTCTTCAAAAGCTTTGCAACCCTTGGGGAGCTTTCAGGCTGAGATTCAGGTTTGTCACAAATCCTGTAAATAGCCAAGACTCAGCTAGTTTGGTGCAGGCTTGAATTTTCCTGCCTGTAGCGAGATCTAGATTTCTAGTATCTAGGGCCCAGGTCCTCAAAGGGATTTGGGCACCTAACTTGAACCTAGGTGCCCACTTTGGCAGTTTCCTAGTTGGTGAGGGCAGTGTAGACTCTGATGCCACCATCTTAAGGGGAGAAAGTTTTGCTGACCTGTCGCACACGTCTTTGCTTCAGAAAATCATGCACACGAGAAAGCGTCACCAGGACATGTTCCAGGACCTGAACAGGAAGCTGCAGCATGCGGAGAAAGAGAAGGAGTTACCGACAACGGAGAGCAAGGTCAGTCACTCACCCTTTGGAGCTGGGGGCTTCCTGCTCCAAGAACCATGATGAGCATGGGGGTGGAGGAGAATGCAGGGGCTCATACCAGAACCCTGCCCTTCAGTGTCACTCCACTCTCAATATACTGACGTGCGCGCGCGCGCGTGTGTGTGTGTGTGTGTAAAATCCTAACGGTAGTGCACAGCCAGTGGAATGTTCACTCTCCTCTAGCTCACATGTAGTGCGGATACAGACACTTCTGAGCTCTGTTCCTCATGTCTTGTGAGGGTGTGTGGTTCAGCTTGTGTCTGTGGTGTCCCTCTTCTCTGCACCGAGTCAATGGAACCTTTAACAGCTTTACAACGTGGCCTGGGGAGCAGAGGGAGGGTGCAGTGGAGATGGGTTGGATCCCCATTACCATCTATGGGAGCTGGTCTCAAATCCAAGGCAGCAGTGGAGATCATAAGTTGTGACGTTTGGACTGTCAGGGCGGTGGGATTTATGCCGATGGCCGGGGAAAGGAGAGGGATGCTGCTGAAGGAATCTGACCTCAGGACAGGGGTTCCATTAAAGGCACTTGTGTCAGTGACCTGTTGTGTGGTGACTTAGAACCATGGGGTTAGAAGGAACCGCAAGGGCATCTAGTCGAACCTCCCGCCAAGATGCAGGATGTGTTGTGGCTAAACCATCGCAGACAGACGGCTCCAGCCTCCTTTTGAAAGCCTCCAATGAAGGAGCTTCCACGTCCTCCCTAGGTGTCTGTTCCGCTGTCCTACTGTTCTCACAGTTAGGAAGTTTTTCTGAGCGACCATCAGTGGCAGGGAGGCGATGTTGTTGGAAGAATACAGGAGAACGCCACGGCCTTCCATGGAGGGGAAAAGAATAGGACCTGGAAACACGAAAGGCCCATAAGCTGCTTCTGGCCCTGTGCAACTGTGTGTATTACACTGAATTATACTGCTGCTGTCAGCTCCAGCGTATGTATCGATGTAAAGTTCTAAGCCTGAGTTCTAAGTTCTGCAGGGACATCCCCTCCAAGGAGTGAGTCAACCACAGGGAAGGCACATGTTGGACATGTATGGGGGAGGGCGATGCACGGTGGCCAAATTGGGTCCAGCATGAAAGAACCGTAGTGACAAAGAACTTTTCCTGCAGCAGTAAGGAAAAGCAGGCTGGCCAAAGGGCCATCTTTCGGGTGTCTGAGCCCCTCCATGCCTGCTGGGCTGGTGCCAAATGGCTGGCAAGGAATTTAATCTAGTCCAGCAGAGAGGGAAAAGAAGTAGCAGCTGCAGAGTGGTGGGCAGCCTGGCTCAGGGCTGTTCTCTATGAGACCGCTGGGGATTCCTCCAAGGTGGGATTTCTCTCTGTTGGTTGGAATTTCCCCCATCCATCTTCAAGAGAAGGCAGAGTTGGCATTCATGGCCATCTGTGGTACGGCCAAAAGGACTAGCCAGTGAGTGACTGCTGGGGCTTATTTTGTTAGGATTTAGTTAGAGATCAGGCCAAGCCACAAAGTTTAAAGTGTGATAGGGTGAGAGGTTTTGGTTTGGTCCATTATAAACACAGGGCCCAGCTAGAACACTGGGATCTGGGCTAGGATCGTGTAGTCGATGGTTTTGGGAGTCAGGGTTTTGCTCCATGCAATCCCTAGTTTTACTGTGCATGATGGTTTACTGCAAGGGATCTGCTTATGGAGACTGGCTGTTCAGAATGACTAGGACCCTCAGGCTGACAAACGGATTCAGTTTATACAAGAACCAACCCTAATCTTTGCCCAGACTCCAAATGGATTTTTATTTGAGATGGACAGTCAGTACACTCTTCACTTGCTATGTTCCTCCATATTTCCCAGTTTTGGGACAGTACTGGGAGCAGAAGAGCCTAAATATTGCAAGAAAGCCTCTCTGTATAACATTCCTAGGCCAGCTTTACAAACTCAGGCTGTTCAGATATTTCAGAGAAGTATCTGAGCTTATTTGCTAGCCTAATGTTAGGAGACTTGGTTCCAGATACACCACCAAAGGGCTTTTGGATGGTAACAACTTTCAGCATGTGCTGGAGTTGGACTGAGGAGATGTATATTTTAAATATTTGCACAGGGCAACCTGATTCTCTTTCTGTCCATGACCTTTCTTACCTTAGGTGCATTAAATAAGGAGCCTTCTAAGCATCGGTATTCAGTGGTCAATAGTGGGATTTGGTTATGCAAAGTCCTAAGCTAATAAGAAAAACTATCACTTCCCTCCTGCACCCCTTTCCTGTCATTCCCTTGAACTGGCTGCTGTCTGACTCCATATCAGAGAAGGCAACCTTTAGATACCACGGATACCTTCGTTAAACCCCCCCTGTTTCTTTTCTCTGTGTGTTTAGGTTATAAAACAATGGAGTGTTTCTTCTGGTGGAAGTGATAAAACTAATGTTAGTGTAAGTCTGCCTTTCTGCTTTGCATCAGAGAGCCTTGTAGCAAGTCCCAACCCCTGCCATGACGCATGACTCCAAACACATTCCCTCACCAGTACAAAACGCCTCAGCTTTTGGACACAAACGAGATCATGAGCATCCTGGAATGCCCCGTAACCTCCACCATGGAGGAGAAGGGACAGCTAGTGGGTCTTCTTGCTCATCCACCTGCCTTGCTAAGGCTTCGATTTCATTCTCCCTAAGCACCCCTCCAGTTGAAGTCTGTCTAGTCTTGCCTTGACTATCTCCAGCAATGGCAATTTTCCAACCCCTTCGGGCAGCATGTTTCATTGTCCTAGCTGCTCTCCTAGTTATGAAGCTTCTCCTAATCCTTCCACGACTCCTCCCCCCACACCCCTCCCTCAGATCAGAAACTTGCAGCTGAAATTCAGGGCAAATATCTACTTGAGAGAAAATGCCTTTGATGAAGTCTAGAATTGGTGCTTGCTCTATAGTTTTGAATTCAAGTGACAGTCCCGCTTGTGTTCCATTGAGCCACTTTGTACCTGTCTGAAAATGATTAGCCCATCATCGCATCTGGCTAGATTCTCTCTAATGAACCATTTTGCAACCACTATCAGATCTACAGAAAGGGCTGGGAGGATCTGGCTTTGGGTCTCACAAGTGGGGCTTGGGAAGGTGTGCAGCCCTCACAAGTGGTTACTGTTTATAAGTTATTCATATTTGATATTAAAAAATCCATCTCCAAATACCTTCAGAAAAGAGCTACAACTGAGTAACAGAAATCCTCTGCATTTCATGGGATACTTTCTCCTAGGTACCCTTAAAGCCATTTGTACACTTTAATCCTTGATACATTTATGAATGGGTTTCTATGACGGAGTTGCCCATGATAGCAGTGGACTAGACATGATCACTTAGGAGCTCTCTCCCAGTATGGTGTTCCTATGAGAAGTTAAGTGTTATTGCTACACTCTTCTCACAGATGAGGAAGTCTGTTGCTCAGGGGTGACTTGGAATAGGGCTTGAGAGTCCTGACTGTTTGTTTCCTCTTCTGACTGTTAGACACAATTTCTCAGATACAAATAAAGGGCCAGGTCCTCAGTTGGTGTAAATAAATTTATACGTGCTGAGGATATTGTCCAATAAATCACATGCCACAATCATGATCTACTAAAGCGTCAGTATTCTTAGGCCCTACTTTCCATGGACTCACAAGGATATTAACATTCAGATGTAAAGAGACTGAGAGGGAAATTAGTGTTATTTATTGTTATTATTAATTATTTTCTTATTGAAGTCACGGACCAGGCCCCCATTGTGCTAGGTGCTGTGTGAACACAGGCCAAAAAGACAGTCCCTGCCCCAAGTGGCTTACAATCTCAGAATAAGGCAAGAGACAACAGATGGATCCAGATAAAGACTGACAGGGGAGTAGAAGGAAACCATATGACAGTACTGGTCAGCATGATCAGCAGTGGTCTCAGAACACTGTTGGGTTTCCACCGGGATCTCTTCCACTCAGTTCCCCAAGGATGCAGTTCAACTCCAGTCTCGTCACTTTATTTGGCACACAGCAAAGCTCCGCTGAGTTGCTCAGACTCAAGCATAGAGGGGATGGGGATAGGGTGTACCACACATCCATGGTACACAGCAAAAAAACTTTAAATTATGTACATTTGTGGTAACGCTAGTACATACATTTTTAACGATGTATTCCATTCTGTGCTTCATGATTGGCTTGGTTATTTTTCAGGAAGCAATCCCTGTACAACATACTCTGTCCATGTGCTGTCCATGTAGAACGTGTTCTGTACCGTTCAGATTTATCTTCTCCATTGTCCCTAGCACCAGGGCTTTCCTGCTTATCGTAGCTAGCACAGACACCCTGACGCCAGCATACTGTTTGTTCAGCCCCTGTTAACCTTCCATGCACCTTCCCAGTCGTGCCAACTAAGAAATGACTTATATTTAGTTGCTTATGCCCAGCCTGTCCTACACACACCAGCAGCCTAACCATAGTCAGGTTTTTTGTAGGCATCATGGCAAAGCAGACTTTGAAGGAGGAGGAGGAAGTGCCCTCCTTAGCCCTGATTTCAGCAGGGTACTGAAGCTTTTCAGCACATCAGCAGGCCCTGTGGGACAGAGGCCCAGATCTTCGAAAGGTGTTTAGGCTCCTAATTCCTATTGATTCCACTGATACCTGTGAGGAGCTGGGCCCAAGTGCTTTCAGTGAATTGTCCCATGGGTACTTAAGTGAGTGCTTACAGCTGGGCATGTCTCTGAATACCTTGCTGAATTTGGGCCCCTGAGCCTGAGTCAAAGACCTTTGAAATCAGTGTATTCCCATTGTAGTCAATGGGCTGTGGATCCGGTTCCTAGTGAACATTGGAGTTAATGAGATTTGGTGCCAGAGGCTCTGCTGTGGGACGGGGAGGAGCAAGGGAATAGCTCCTGAAATGGAGAATATATTTGAAACCTAAAGACAAAGTGGGTGGGGTAGTATCTTTTATTGGACCCACTTCTGTTGGTGAGAGAGATAAGCTGTTGCACTTCTTCAAATGTGGGCCAAAACCCAAAGGCATTTATATAGATAATCTAACCCTGACTAGTCGGGATAGGAAAGTCCAGTTTGTAGTAGCTGCGTTAACAGCAATTATTTCTATGCCTCCCACAGAGCATTGCTAATACTAAATTAATCTTTAAAAAGAACAGGAGGACTTGTGGCACCTTAGAGACTAACAAATTTATTTGAGCATAAGATTTCGTGAGCTACAGCTCACTTCATCGGATGCATTCCGATGAAGTGAGCTGTAGCTCATGAAAGCTTATGCTCAAATAAATTTGTCACGTCTCTAAGGTGCCACAAGTCCTCCTTTTCTTTTTGCGGATACAGACTAACCCAGCTGCTACTCTGAAACCTAAATTAATCCTGTGTCTCAGAGACCAATTAAATTGCCTAGTCCAAGACCAGGGTGGGATCATCCCCTGCGGTATATTATCTATGTACCTCTTCATCTGTTTATTTCAGTTTATGAAAACCTGCCCAGCCAGTGCTGTGGGCGCATGTCCAGCAGTTTATGATAAAAACTTCAACACCCAGTAGGACTAATTTTCAAAACATAAGGACAACGCTCTCCAAACTCCATCTGTATCTTAAGCAAGGCTTTGCCTTCACTTCTGCCCAAGTACTGCGGCTAAAATAAATGGGTCTTACACATCTGGGCTCTGATGAACCAATCAGGGATGTAAATTTCACTGCCAAAGAGATGATAAAGTATACTACTAAAGGGCTCTTAAATCTAGCAGACAAAGACATAACAAGACGTCATGACTGGAATTTGGAGTTAGCGAAGTTCAAGTTGAAGTAAGGATCCAGACTTTTAACACAGAGAGTAATTAACTCTTGGGACAGCTTGCCAAGGGATGTGGTAAATTCACCCTTTCTTAGAGTCTTCAAATCAAGATTGAACATCTCGCTAAAAGATCTGCTGTGGCTCAACTAGAAGTCATCGGGCTGGATGCAGGAATCCCTGAATGAGGTTCTCTGGCCTGTGTTATCCAGGAGGTCAGACTAGATGATCATAATGGCCCTTCTGGCCTTCAAATCTATTAATCTCATCTCCAAGAAGCATCTGCCTGCAATCCACTCATGAGTAAACTGGGAAGAATTTTAGCTCACGGCCCTGAGAGGATGCTGCCTGTCATGCTAGCAGTGGGGAAGGGTTTTCTCTAATGTAACCAGGACCCAACTCATTTAAGGATTCATAGGTTGCAACCAAGAGAGGACAGGTCACAGAGCGAAGGTGTAACACGCATCCTGTGAGCAAAAGGAAGTGGCGGCAGCCTCCTGAGAAAACACAAATGATTAAAAGCACTCTTGGCCACTGCTGCCATCTGGGCATCCATCCGGCTTGCAAAAAATGGGCACATTCCCTCAACAGAGGCAGCTGATATCACCTTCCCCAATTCCTTCAGTCTTCCCCCTCCAATCTGGGTTAAGACTGAGCCAGCTTGCCTTCACTCCCAGCCAAGGGGATCCTACAGTGTCCCTCTAGGGCAATTTAAGATCACTTTGGGCTGCTCTGGCTGTACCATGCTGGGGGGGTTGGTTTATTACTGGCTGAGAAGATTGAGTTCCACCTACTGAATAGCCAGCGTTACTCTGTGTCCGTCCCATTGGGTCATTCTTTGGCCGATACAAATTGTTGCCCAGATCCTGTCTGCTAAAAAAAAAAAAAAAAAAAAAAAAAGTTAAGCCGCTGGAAACCTTGCTGTTAACGCATTTCTCTAGTCAAATGCTAATCAGTGCCTGCCGATTACAGACTGTGGGCCAGATACACAACATCCCGTCCCCCAAGCTCTGTCTCTCTCCAGCCAAGAGCTGAGAACGTTAAAGCAGGGATGGTAGAGAGCCATTTAGAGCCACTTTGTAAGCTGCTCCTCCTAGTCAATTAGTCAGTGGTTCTAGGGCTTTTATTGGGTGTTGTCGGAAGCCAACACACTCTGCAAGGGCATAGTATGAAAGATGAGCCTTTGCAGGCTTCAAGGTAAGGGTCTCCTTTGTTTCTACTGTGCTCAGGGCCTGCTTTGAAAGCGATGAAAGTGATTCTCCTGAAGTTCCTCTCCTTGGGCGTTCTTTGATCCAGCACCGTTGGGAGTTGAGTCACACAAAAGTCCTCTCTTGCACGCTCTCAGAGTCTAGTTTTGCAGCTCGTTCTTTACTTGTGTTGAGACCGGCAAATTCGATTCCAAAAGGAGCTGTGTCAAATTCCGTGGATTCCCTGTGCAAGGGGTTCTTCCACACCTTTTATTTTAGCTCCCAGGGGTGTGAGCCCCCCGGGGGCTTGGTTGGAGTTTGGGATTTGAACAAAGTCCAAAGGGCCAGCCCATCATAAAGTCTAAGCCATCCAGGTTTCCTGCCAGAACCAGAAATGGGCTGAAGGTCACTGAGGGTACATCTACACAGTGTTTCGGAGCCTGCAGAAACGAGCCTCTGAGCCTGGATCGACAGACTGGAGCTAGCAGGACTTGCGCTAGCGCTCTAAAAATAGCTGTGTAGACCGTGCTTTGAAGTGGAGTTTGGCCTGGAGCTCAGGCTATGAAGTCTGGCCCAGCCCAAGCAAAACTTCAACGCATGGTCTAAAAAGCTATTTTTAGAATGCTAGCCAGAGCTCCACTAGTAGCCTGAGTCTGTCAACCCAGACTGGGAGGCTCGCTTCTGCAGGCTCCAAAACACTGGTGTAGATATACATTTAGAGGCCCCAAACAGACCAGAATTCAGTCCCAGGCTCATCCCAAAACCTGGCCTCTTCTTGCCTCAAATTCTGGCCATTCGCTCATCCCAATATCCAACCCCAAGCTCACCTCAAAACCCAGCCCTACTCATTCTGAAGCCTGGTCTGGCTCTTGGAGACATATATGTACTGCTTGTGAACTTTCAGCAAGCCTAGGTCAAGTTTTATGTTTGTAAATGTGACGGGATGTGACTCACCACTGCAGCGCCTCCTGCTGGCTGTCCCGGGGATTAGCTCTGCTAGCCAATGCGCCCTCTCCTGGTAATGTCTCGCCACCGTCACATCTGCTCATGGCCCGTGTCTTCTAAGGACCACGGCATCCTTTTCAGGACACAGCCCTCTAGCTGCGCCACACTCTGTGCTCCCCCCTTCCAGGGGAATGTACTGTAGTCAGACGGTCCAGCCACTTTCTCAGTGGTGAGTGGGAGTGAAGGGGGGACCTGGGCCCGCCCCACTACTCCAGGTCCCGGCTCAGGGACCCTGTAGATGGCAGCCATGCGCTGCGCCCCCTTCAGCCTCTCCATACCTTTCCCTGGGCTGCTTCCCCGCAGACCCAGCACCTTCTCTGACCTTATCTCAGGGCTTCAGTATGCCAGTCTTAGCAGGAGCTCACTCTCACTCACCTGATCCTGCCCAGCACTGCTCATTCCAAGGTGCTAGCTTTCCTCCTCCTCCTCCTCCTCCTGTTCTTAAGTAGAGCTGAGTGAATAATTGATTTTTTTTGGTTCAGTGGCCAAACCAGAAAAACTGGGAGGGCGGGAAAGAATTTGTTTCAGATTGACTGAGAAGTTTTGTTAAACCTGAAATGATTTTTTACGTATTTATTTTTCATTTTGCTTATTTTTGGGGGTGGGGTTGGGATATCCTTTTTTGTTTGATTGCTTTTGTAAATAATCTAGCAAAATTTTGAAATGAAACATCATCATGAAACCAAAAGTTGAAACATGTAGCTTAGAAAGTGTTGAAACAAAATGTTTTGTGTTAATTTTCTCTCTTTTTGGCCAAAACAATTCACTGAATTCGACCCAAATTCACAAGTGGTTATGGTTAACCTGAATCTGTGTATTATGACAAGTGAATAATTCATCTGAAAAATTTCAGCTCTTCCTGAGATGGCTATGCCCTGGCCTCTTGTGGTCTTCTCCAGACATGGCTTGATCCAGCCACTTTGCAACCAGTTCCTCCTGCTCAATCACCAGGAGACTGTATCAATTTCACTGGTGCTTTCATTGACGTATTCCAGAGTGGAAGGAAGAAAGGACTGTAAGTCACACCTCCAGGCTGCAAGGGGCAAGGGTCTGGATGTGGAAATCCTCTTATGGACAAGGTTGAGGAGCTCTGCTTTGTGTCTCTATATCCTCTGCTAGAAATGTGCCTCTCAGCTGGAGGTTTGAACCATCAGAAATGTACCATATGGTTCCGAGGCTCATCAAAGGCTCTTCTGGAGAAACTCCCCTCTCTCCCTTCTCCCCACTGCCAGCCGGAGCTTTCAAAAGGCTTTTCAGACCTTCCCAAAGAACATACTGTTGTAGGTAATTAGTAGTCTGGGCCATGTGTCCGCCTGGCATATCCCAGTGCACGTCAGAGCTAATTCACTCATTTGCTGGCTACCTGTCTTTCTGTTAGCTGGCTTGGTAGCTGGAGACATTGCTTCAGGGTGGGAAAATTCAGCCAGAACAGAGAGCGCGGCTGAGCATTCAGGGCTACAAGGCCAGTCTCTGCGTCGAATTTGGAAAATAGAGAATCTGCTCCTAGGAACCCAGTTCTAATCATTGTGAGTCCTTCAGCATGGGCCCCCCACTCCCAGGCACGACGTCCCTGCTCCACTTCACATTTAATGCTCTCTGCACTTTTTAAAGGCTTTGATGAAACGATAATTAGCTACGGTTAAAAGGGAAATTAGAGTGTCTTTTACAGGGAACGCTACATAAAGTGTAATAATTGCTACAATAAATTCTGTTATGAAAACTGCAGACAACCTTAATTAATTCAGGCATAAAACATCTCTAAGCTGTCCAATGTCCCATATACCATCCATCAGCAATCCCGCACCCCACGTAGCTCATCTGCTACCCACCATCCTGTCTACCTTCCATCAGCTACCTTGCTGCCCATATAGCATCCCTGGACTGTCATCAGCGACAGACCTTATCATGCACCTTACATGGTTTTCAGAAGTTTGGGGTGCACCCCCTGCCCATTCTCCCCCAACCTATCATACAGCAGGTGCCTTTTTAAAGAGAAGAAGCTGAGTTATCGAGCAGGTGGAGCAAAGGTGCAGTAGCCTGGAGGATTCTGGGTACTAATTCTGGCTGAGCCATTGGCTTCCTCTGTAACTTTGGGGCATGTAACCTGGATCCAAATATTTTCAGTTGAAGCCAAGGGGGGCCTGCAAGTGCTCAGCACTTAAAATCAGGCCCAGGGTGTCTGAGGTTGGGCACCCATGAAACTGAAGCCCCCGAAATCGGAGGGCACGCTGGAAAATTTGGGCCTTGCGCTGTTAGTGCTTCAGTCAAACACAGTTGTGCAACATAGTGAAAACCAGACAGCTTGCTGTGAACAAGTGTGGCATCACCAAGCTATGCAGGTAGATGAAATACTAACCAAACCAATGAGGAGAGGCTTCCCATTGCGCCAGTAGAGTCCTGGCTCCCAATTGCTGGTGTGCCTCCTGGTGCTGGCACATCAGGGTTTGCTGCTTGGTATTCTAGACTCCCTTTCCTTCCTTAATGATGAGCCTGTATGATGGGCCAAATGCATCAATGCTGCCTACCTTTCTTTGCTTGCGCACAGTCCCACCAGCCCTGGGCTCTGGGCTGCCATGAGCCTGGTAGGTTGCATTACAGGCCAGTGAAGAGGAAGCAGCAGTCAAGCTGGTTGGAAAATGAATTTTCCATCCCATGAAACTTTTTGAGCTGTTGAAAAATATTTCATCCCAAGTTGGGACAAACACCCAACTTTTAAAATTGTTTGATGAAAAAAAAAAATCTGGAAAAAACCCTGTTTTGGGTCCATCGTCCCATTTTGTTTCTCTAAAGTTGAAACATTCAGCTCTGATTTGATTTCAACCCTCCCAGCCGGGAGAGGGATACACAATTTTATTTCCTCAGAGCAACAAGCCCATGGAATGTGTCAGGCCAGGGAAATGATTCCATCTTTTTGGATTATTGGCACTTTCTGTTTCTCTTTACCCATCTTCCTGGCTCTCCCTGAGGCCTTAGACCTGGGGCCAGCACCAGAGCAGTTTGCAGTGGGATCACACAATTCTCTCCTCAGGTTTTGCTTTGCTATGGATTGGTGGGTCTTTCCTCCTGCCCAGAAACTCTGCTAAGACACTATGACACTAAGTAGCAGTGGCCATCTTATATAAGCAGCTCAAGGTGTCCCAGGGACACAGAGACCGAATTTTAATCATTTCCATGGGGAGGTAAGAAGAAAAAGGACACTGGAACTAACCACTGATCCCCATTAGTCTTTTTGCAAAGAGCAAGGGATGTTTAAGCCCCCGCATCTGGGCCACTAGTCAACTCAGTTAAGTCTCTTCAGCCTACTAAATTCATCTTGAAGATCCAGTTGGATATGATATTCTTCTGCACTGTGCATATTAAACTGGTGTGCAGCGTGGCTCACCTCAAAGGCAGCTGCGTCAGCGACAGGAGCCGTGCTCCTTATATTTAGTGTATTTTAATGGTTTTCATGTGATCTGGGGCGGAGCTGACATGCATGCAGGCTGGCTACCTCTGTCTGGCCACACAAACAGGACAGCAAAGGCAAGCTTCCCCCGGCTGCTCCTCTCCCTGGCCTCTGAAAACCACACTTTAAATGCTGGCTTGCATCACCTGTTCAGATGACTTGGCTGGGTCTCAGGGTAGTTCCCAATTCTTCATGTCCCTAGAGTGGCGAGTTCACACTGAGTGGCTTGTTCAGGTTTCGGTGCTCAGAATACATCCAGCACAGGAATGGCTGGGACCGTTTCAAGTCAAGCTTAAAGTATATTAGCAGAACTGAGTTGTTGGGGGCCAGGCCTAGAGTACTGGGGGGTGCTAAAGGTCAGGACTGAGGTGCATTGGCAAAGCTCTTGAGCTTGTGTGGAAGGGCAGGTTTAAAATAACAGGGTCCTGCTGCTGAAGGTGGCCTTAAATAATACCCAGATCAAAGGAGCTCTTTCCATTGCAAGAAGGGAGGGGAGTTACTTACTACATTGACGTATACTTATCCAACCATCTGTGCCCCTTTCTGTGAAGTATCGTAGATGTGGACTTGGTTTGCACTGAAATCAGTGGCTTGTGGTACTACAACATATTGTGAGATCTTGTCTTTGGTCTGGTGTTTATACACTGACACTGTGCCTATCAGGTGGCCACTGAGGCCTGGTCTACACTGGCGGGAGTGGGGTGGGAATCAATCTAAGTTACACAACTTCAACTACGTGAATAACATAGCTGAAGTCGACGTACTTAGATTTACTCACCACGGTGTCTTCACTGCAGTAAGTCGACTGCTGACGCTCCCCTGTTGACTCCGGCTGTGCTTCTCGCTCCGGTGGAGCACAAGAGTCGATGGGAGAGCACTCGATGGTCGATTTATCGCGTCTTCACTAGATGCGATAAATCAACCCCCGCTGGACCAATCACTCCGGAGGTAAATGTAGACATGCTCTGAGCCACATTCATGCAGAGAAGGGCTGCAAGGATGATCGGGGAATGGAGAGCCTAGTTTGTGGAGGAGCTTGCCTTCTTTAGCCTAGCAAAACAAAGTCTGAGAGAGGATCTGATTGCTCCCTGTAAATATGAGGGAGAAAAGCTATTTAAGATACAGGACATTGTCGGCACAAGAATAAATGGGGATGATCTGTCCAATTGTAAATTTTGTCTGGAAATTAGAAGAAGGATTCTAACCACTGGAGGGGTGAGATTCTAGAAAAGCCTCCCAATAGGAGCAAGAAACCTAACTAGTTGGAAGATCCAGCTTGCTAGGTTAATGAAGGGGGCTATATGACAGAGCTGCCTGCAATAGCAGGGGACTGGACTCACTTCCCCAGGAGGTCCCTTCCAATCTTAAATTCTAAAGTGTCCTGACAACCATGACAGAGTGAGGAGTAGAACCCATGGCAGGTGGTTAGATTAGATAGGCAGACAGAGCTCTAAGTTTTTGATATGTGGCTCTCCCCACAATGTCACGCGCAGGAAGTACACTGAAACACCACAGTTCGGTGTGTGGATATGATTCTTCCAGTCAATACCTCTGAATAATGGCACAAGGACTATAGAGTGGATCTGGGTGCATGTGACCTGCATGTACATCTTCTTGCCTTCTCCCCTACTTTTCTTCCTCCTCATGACCTGAATCATCTTTCCTTTCTGTCCACATCTCTTCCAGACCAAACCCTTTTCCATGGCAGGTGGTTTGCAGAGAACTTCATGGTGCTATTGTGTCTGGGAGAACCCATTTTATTCTAATGTTTGGGTGCTTTTTAGGGCTGATAAAGGGTGAAAAGCATCTCTGTTAAAAAGCGAAAAAGGGGGAAGCTCCATGGAACACCAATTGAAAATATTATCCATGCATGTGTTTCCATTCACACATGATCATGAGAACACGCCACAGATTATGAAACCCCTGGCAACCCCTATAAAATATACTAGAGCATTCTACAATATGTTTGTAGAAACTTCAAAATGCCATTCGTGGGTTGATTGCAATGGTGAAACACTGGCATAAAGTTGCACTAACATAGTGGTGGATCAAGCCCCAGAAGTGTCATTTGGAGTCAGTGGAAAAACTGCTATTGATTTCAGTTTTGCAGAATTGAGCCTTTAATCATCACAGGTATCGTCAGTAAAAAAAGCAATTACATTTATGAGATGTTTATTGGGTGTGGATATAGTTATAGATATATAGAGATGGAGTGTGCCCCTTTAAATACAGCTGGTGAAAAAATGATTTTTATGCAAAAATTTCTATGGAAAATAAAACTAAATAATTTTCTTCTAAATGTTCCATGGAAATGTTTGATTTTTTTTTTTTTTGGTGGAAATTCAAATACTGAAAATATTCATCTGAAACCTGAAATATTTTGGTGTTCAGTATTTCATGGAAAAACTGAAATTTTCCTGGCAAGCAGCCATTTTTCACCAAAAAACCCCCTTGTTTATTTGAAAAACTATTTTTCTTTCAAGAAAGAATTGTGATAGAAAATTGTCGCCTAGCCGTATCTTTAAAACAAAAAGACAAGAAGAAATCTAGTGGATGAAGGGTAGTGTTTGCAGGACTGGCAGTAACTTTCTTTTTTTCCTCTTTCTCTGTCTTTCTTTCCTTTGCTTTGTAGCAAGAAAAACAGCAGACACCAAACAAGAGACCCTGGGAAGGAATCAGGAAGGTCCACTCACCACCATCATGGGTTAAAAAGGACATGGAACCTTTACCACAATCTCCCTTAGAACTAAAAACTGTAGAGTGGGAGAAAACAGGTGCCACCATACCTCTGGTGGGACAAGACATTATTGACCTTCAGACAGAGG
Organism: Chelonia mydas; assembly: GCF_015237465.2. NCBI lineage: Eukaryota > Metazoa > Chordata > Testudines > Cheloniidae > Chelonia > Chelonia mydas. Next base: position 6,615,806 of record NC_057850.1, on the reverse strand, counting down.
TCTGAGCAGAAAGGAAAAAAGGGACTTTTTTTTTCTGGAAAAACGAACAAAACAAACAAAATTTTAAAAGCTGATTAAATTCAATCGAAAGTGAGTGCGGAAGAGTGTTTGGTTTCTTTTGAAACCTTTGCTAAAAAGAAGTAACTTTTGTACTGTTCTCAGCAGAGAGGGGGAATATTACTTTATAGAACTTAGTAGCAGTAGGTACAGAACAAAGCTATCTTCCCTGGGTAGGCCCAAAGAGGACATGAGCCTGTAAAAGTAAAAGGAGGGGGAGTGGGTGGGGCGGGTGGGGAACAAAATCAACACGACACTTTAGTGGCGAGAGGATGACGGGAAGCCATCGCCAGATATGTTGAGTCTTCCTGCTCTGGAACTGGGAGCAACAAAAGGACACTGGGAGCAAATATGGCGGCAGAAGGGCCAAGAGGATTGGGATTGTCTTGGGGGGAACAAGGAGCAGGGATTAATTCAGTGGGAACCCAGCCAGGATGCTGGCTAGCCAAAGGCTGCAGGGGAAAGCTCAGCATTGGCTGGTCTATGATGTCCCATTGCATGGCAGTGGGAGGGAGAGAGACATATCCTGCTCACTTCTGTTCCCCCTGGCCCAGCTCTTTGGAGAAAAAGGGAACTGGAGTTACGAAGCTGTTTCATCCTGTGGTCAAGAAGACCACTGCACTCCAATCTGGAAAATTAGGTTCTCAGCCATGGATCTACACAAGCCAGCTCAGAGGATGCTGTGGGGGAGACGCCGGATATAGTGGTTGCAGCATATGGCTAGCAAGAGTGGCGTGGTGGGTATTTCCCCCCATCCCTCTGCAGAGGACTTCTTGAACTCTCTGAAAAGTGGGATGCACAGAGTGGGAAGAGAGCTTCTCTTAAGTCAGCAACATACCCATTCATCTCGTCTCCAGATAGAGACACTAAAAAAACAACAAAAAGAATGTAGGTCATTTCATTGACTGTTAAAAACAGAGATAAACTCAACGCGAACCTTGTGTAAAGGTTCATATGGCCTCATTGTCTTTCCCTTTTCTTTGTTTGGTTTGGTTTGAGACTCGACCTATTTCCAGCCACCTCCCCTGGAAGCCACAGTGACCTGCTTATGTACCTGGAGACGTTCAGTATACGGAGACTATTGCCATAGGACATTGAGACAAACTGATAAATGAGTAACATACACTTGGAAAAAAAATCTATTTTTTCTTCTTCTTTTCTTTTCTTCAATAAAAACAGAACTTGAAACCCAAGACCTTTCCTTTCTTTGGCTCTTGTCATTTCAAATATCTTTCTGTAGCTTGGTTCCATGCACATGCGGGGCAAGGATGTCACTTTCCAAACGCTGAGTGGGAGTCCCCTGTGGAAAGATTGGGATGGTGAGGAACATACGGGCCCTTGTGTGCAGTAGGTTGGAATGTTCTGTTTTATTGTATTCAAGTCACTGGCTGGTTATTCTCCTTACACTCCACCCTATCTTCACTACTTCACAGAGCTGGGAAACTGGTTTCTGGTACTAGTGGAAGGAAAGGAAATAGGTAGAGCTGGACACAAAATGGGGACATTTTTTCATTCAAAATTGTGCATCAATGTTATTTTCATGAAAAATTTTCCTCAATTTTTTCATGAAAAAAGTTCATCAACATTTTTACACTCAAAAAAGTCCAATGGTTTTTGCACAAAACATTTTTGTCCCCCCAGAAAGTTGTCCAAATTTTTTCATCTGAACATTTTAAACAAAATAATTTCTATCCGCATTTTTCCATGATCAAATGTTGATGTTGTTGTTTTTATAAAAGACTTTAATTGGAAGTCCTCACATAGCATAATTTTCACCAGTTCTTTTCCCACAACGTTTGTTTCACCAAAAACGGTCATCTCACTTTTGATCAATTTCCACCAGCGCTAAGCACCTAATTGTGAAACATCACATTGAGCCAAAACAGCAGCTAATCTAGATCAGGGTTTGATTTATGTGTGTTTGTGTGTGTGTTTCTTTTTTTAGGAAAAAGCTAAAGACGGGAACAGAATTTAAAACAATCAATGACATCAAATTGTGCTCCCCCCGCCGACAGCGGTTGCTTGATATGCAAGCATTTTTTAAATTTAATTTCAGGCCACACGGTTTAGTTTTTTTAAAGTATAATGGCATTTATCTTGTCATTAGCTGTATAATATTAAAAATAAAATGAAATTTTAAAAAATTAGAAAATCCAAATAGTAAAAAAAAAAAAACATTACTTATAAAAACTGTGATGTAATTGTCAGATTTTAGATTATTCTATGAAACAGGAAAGCACAAAGGCCTCCCATAAATGCCGGGTTGTATAATACTGTAATTATTATAATTACACATAATGAATTTTAGCATACAAATATCTTTCTACTGTGTTTTAATTCTTTTTTCCCCTTCCCTACCCAACCAATCTCTCCTCCCTCCTTCTTCCTAACCTTTCCCACCTGCTCCTCTCATTCCAGTCAAGCTGCAGGACATTAACAGTGTTATGTAATTACAGAGATAAATGTTTGTTTAATAACTGTTGATATTCTACTTTTTCTGCTCAGTTTCTCTGGTTAATACTGTTTTCTCCTCACCCTTCTCTGCCCCTCCCATTTTCACCTCCCTTATTTCTGTGTTCGTCAGTTTTTTCTGTACAGTTTTCAGAGCACAAATGAATGTGTCTTATTTCTAATAAAAAAAAGTGTAAACTCTGGTCATGTCTGATTTTTAAAAGCCCGCTTCCACATCTTGTACCAAGGGCATCTGGCATATGAGGGTTAGGCACGTACTGGTGGCCAGCAGAGAGTTGCAGGGATCAATCCTGCTATTCTTTCACAGGCAAAACTCCCACTGGCTTCCCAATGTAGTTTAGGATTGCGGAATTTCACCTATAGACAGTAAGGGTCAAAGAGTTTGCTTTGCTCAACCAGTTTAACCACCTCTAGCACCTACCCTCTGTAGGACAATGTCCCGTGTTCTCCCTAAATATCTTGCCATATGTTGCCTCAACCATGTCTCCTAGGAATCAAAGCCACTGTCCAGTTGTTGTTACCATTAAGAGCATCATCCTAGTCTTTAGCTTGAACTTTTCCTTCCTTAACTTTCAGCCATTGCACCTCATCCTACCATCTTCAAAGACATGGCAAGGATTTGTAAGTCTATTAAAACTTCCCAAATACATAAATAGTAGAAGAATTGAAACAAAGCCTCATAAATACAGTAGACGTGGGACTTCTCTAAATAGGGCCCAAGTCTCTATTGCTTTGCACCTTGTGTCACTGTTAACAGCTATGCAAAGCGAGTTGAAATTAGGTTCTTCTTCAAGTGATTGCTCATATTGATTCCAATTAGGTATGCGTGAGCCATGTGCACAGTCATCGGAAAGCTTCCCCTAGCAGCACCTGTCGGGTTGGCTGTGGAGCCCCCTGGAGTGGCGCCTTCATGGTTCTCAATATATGACCCTGCTGACCCGGCACCGCCTCAGTTCCTTCTTACCACCAGTGATGGTCATTGGAACTGTGGCATCTTGCTTTGCAAGCTCTCCATGTTTCCATAGCTTCTGATCGGACTGCCACACTCCTGGAACTGTCAGTGGACACCCCAGTCACATTGCCTCTCCTGCCCGACCTAATCACTCAGGTCCATGGTCGTCTTCATCACCCCAACCTGCAGTCCCTCACAGCTTGGAAGCTTCATGGTTGAGCCCAATGGAGCTTCTGTGTTCAGAACAAGTAAGGGAGGTCCTACCCAGCAGCAGGAAGCCCTCCACTAGAGCCACATATCTGGCAAAGTGGAAAAGATTTACTTGTTGTGTGACCAGCGTCATACACCCCCTCTCAAGGCACCTATACCTCTCATTTTAGAGTACCTTCTGCACCTGAAACAGCATGGCCTGGCAGCATCCTCCATAAGGGTACACCTCGCTACTATCTCGGCCTTTCACCCGGGAGTGTCTGGATGCTCCGTGTTCGCCAACCCTGTGGTTGGTCGGTTCCTCAAAGGTCTGGAATGCCTACATCCCCAGATCACACAGCCTGTCTGTACCGCCCCCAGCCCTGCCCCCATCCCTTACACGCAGTTGTCTGCATCTCCTGTCTAGGGGGGATGTGACATTCCCCTCTGGTGTTATCTGGACCAGTGATCTGCTAGGTCACTCCAATCCTTGACTCTGGGAGCCAGCCTTACCCTGCACTGCTCAGAGAACCACCACTCCTAGGCTGTTCACACACAGCCTCTGGCTTGTAAGCTACTCCTTGGATTGTGCAACCAAATGACACTAGCTAATATCTCCGGTCCCAGACACAATCAGACACTCTGTCTTCCAGTGTCCAGTTATGTCCACTCGACACTGCAAGCGTATATGAGTTTGTCAATTTAACAATTAAATTGATATGTACCAGGCTTGTTATCCCAAGGGGAGCTCTGACACGCTTCAAACCAAATGCACTGCTTCAGGTAGAATAAACAAACGAATGTATTAACTACAAAGATAGATTTTAAGTGATTATAAGTCAAAGCATAACAAGTTGGATTTGGCCAAATGAAATAAAAACAAAACACATTCTAAGCTGATCTTAACACTTTCTGTGCCTTTACACACTTAGATGCTTCTCACTACAGGCTGCCTGGTTGCCCTTCAGCCAGGCTCTCCCCTTTGATCAGCGCTTCAGTCGCTTGGTGATGATCTCTGTAGATGGAGGTGGAAGAGAAAGAAAGAGCATGGCACGTGTCTCTCCCTTTTTTCATGTCCTTTCTTCCCTCTTGGCTTTGCCTCCCACCCTCTTCAGGGTCAGGTGAACATTACCTCATCACAGTTCCAAGCTGACCAAAGGAAGGGGGGTGACTCCCTGGAGAGTCTAACAGATTCTTTTGTTGCTGCCTAGGCCAGTGTCCTTTGTTACTGTGAGGCTGTGCTGGGTTTGTCCCATACATGCCTCGATGAGGTGTGAACTGCCCCTCTGCTCTTAGAGAGTTTTCCCCGGGCTTGCTCTAAGTCATAATGTTACGTTTTCAGCCTTGTAACTATATACATGAAATTATAACCTATAACATTACTATAACAACAATGCTCAGTACATCATGAGCCTTCCAAAGACACCCGACATGACAAACTTTGCATTGGATACCACACAATCGTATAAGGATGAACATGTGGGTGCAGGGGGTTCCCCCGAGGTACAGAGCGTCACAGGGGTGCGTGCTGCTTGAATGCAATAACACAACCAGGGAGAGCTGCCAATGAAGCTGGTTCCCACCCCAGTGGACAGGGCTGTGGGCGGTACAGCCTTGACAGAGGACCTGCCAGCATGGGGCGCTGGCTCCTGGGAGTGGCAGCCCCATGTTCTGCTCCTTTCACCACTGCGGTTCCCAGGAGAGCCCTGCAGTTCTGCGGACACTGAGTTATATCCACAGATATCTGCATCCATGGGTATACATTTGTCTCTGTGCAGGACTCTACATACTGGGTCAGACCAAAGTCTATCTAGCCCAGTATCCTGTCTTCAAAGGTGGTCAATGCCAAGTGCTTCAGGCAAGGCAATGAAGAATCAGAGCCACAAATCAGGTAATACCCAGGTATATACATTCAACCCAGTGGAAACACCTAGAAAGTAAATATAACAAGTTCATTTTCCAAACGGACTCGAGCACTGACTTTAAAAGAAAGCCAAGGCAAACCAATAAACATGTGGCCGATGTGTAGTCATGTTGCTTAATGCCCGCCTGGATCGTGCTCAGCTTCCACAGTGTTACTGGTGGCTGTGAACCTCTACGGAACAGAATCGTAATAGTAATAGCGAACAGAAATCAACTCTGCAGCCGAAGACGCAGTCATGTAAACGAGGTCGCAGCAATCAATTGCTTGCGCGACCAGTTTTGTTCAAGCCCTGTGACTAAAGTGGTTTTCTATTTCGGAGCAGGAAAGACGTTGGCATGTGGATTTCTCAACTGAAACCGATCAATGGGGCATTGCACGTCAGTGCTCATGGAACACCCCCCACCCCCTGAATGACTCGGGGTGCATCTGGGTGGTCTGAGCGAACCAGACAGACAGAAAAGGCAGTTGAGTTTCTTAGCTGATGGTGGTGTCGCCTGCCATGGCTGGGACTGACTAGTGGGGGGTTTTGTTTTCTTTTGGAGCGGCTCAGAAAATCAGGTCATTAGCGAGTGTGAGGTTATCCCGTCAGCTGAGATTGACCTTTACATTCCAGGGCAGGGGTAAAGACCTGTTAATACCCAGCAGCTTGCTTTGAGTATACAGACAGTGTGAGTAGCATTGTAATTACAGAGATCATTCACAGAGACAAGGAGAGAGAGAGGAAACAAGACCTTGGGTTCTTGTTTGACCATGATAATAGCACTGCAGTGAAAGCAGATCTGTTTGGGGAAGGATGATGTCATGGCTAAGGCACTGGGCAGAGACCCAAGAGATCTGGATTCAGGGCTTAGCTCTACCATACTGTTGCTGTGGGTGACCTCAGGCAGGCCACTTAGGGCTAGATCCACAAAGGAGACTTAGGCTCAGTGGTTCAAGGCCTGACTTAAGGAGCTGTGCCACCTAGTAGAATTCGGCATGGGGACAGTTGGGTGCCCAAGAATGGGAATGACAGAAGCTGGCACGCTGAGCGGGGAGCTGCCGAAGTTAGCCCATAGGAAATGCCTAAGCCTCAAGCTTCAAAAGTAATTAGGTGCCTAACTCCAGGCTGGAGGGAAATGCTTCCCTTTGCTTTGGACTCACAGCAACGACCCCCTCCTGGACTCAGGCACGTAAGCCAGGCCCACTGATAGAGTTGTGGCCGGTGCACAGGGGCCCACGCAAATTAGAAGGCCGGGGCATAGTGGTGCTGGACTGGTCCGGAGTGGCTCTCCGGCACCTGAAATCCAGGCTGGAGTGGTGCAGCCAGCACTTGGCGCTCAGGCTCGCAATGCCACTGTAATTTGGCCTGGCTGCCCCTCCGTAATGCCAGACAGAGGGGTGGCTGGGTCAAATGTGCCCGGTCACACCACCAATATTCCCTTTACGCCGTACGCCCGTGCAGCAGTAACCACGTCACACGGCTGGGAGTAAGGCCGGCACCCGCCTTCCAGGCCCTCCTGCTGGAATCTGTGGTGACTTGTCTCGGCGCCGGGGACCCTCGAGCCAGCAGGGGGGGATGAGGAATGGGGTGGAGCAGGCAGGGGCCAAGGCTGCCATTTAGGTAGGGCAGGGAGGCTGCTCATGGTCCTGTCCTGGGCTACCCGGAGCCAACTGGCAGAGGCTGGTCCCAGCCACCAGCAGCAACATCCAGGGGCTGGCGGTGCTGAAAGGAGCCCCCAGCAAGCCAGCCCAGTAGGGAGCTGTGGCATGGGGGAGGGATGGGCAGACAGGAAGCCCACGTTGGCGCCACTGCTGGGACGCCGTGCTCTCCTGCCCACTCAGGCAGGTGAAAACCTGCACTGGGGGCCATTTCTCTATTCCCCTGCCACTGGCTGGGTCAGCCCTTTCTTGCAAAAGAAGACAGTAGCCATATCCATAGCCCAGTGGCTAGCGCGCTTGCCCAGCACGTGGGCGATCCAGGTTCAACTCTTCAGCCTGCCCGACTCAGAGCAGCAGCCTGAATCTAGGCTTCCCACTTCCCAAGAGAGTGGGGTGCTTGGGGGTTGGGCTTCTCTGGCATGCCTATGTTGAAGTGGTCCCACGGTGTATGAAGTACTAGTCACTGGGCGAGAGAGAGAGAGTAAGACTGACTCTGTAGTCTGGAGATCAGAGCTCTGCCCTCTGAGGCGGGAGAGTCAGGTTCAGGCCCCTGCCTTTCCTTCTCTAGCCGCTGTGCTTTGAGCTGCTGATCCTGCCCCTAAGCTTAGCCAGGCGCTGGCCCTGGCCCTGTAGGGGAATGCCAAGGTTGTGAATCCCACCAGCGTGTAGGCACTTGGTACCATCAGGTCGTAAGGAGGCAGCTGTGTATATGCCCACGGGCAGAAATGAGGGGGCTTTATCTGCAGAAACGTAGGCAGGGGTACGAGGCAGTGAAATGGCTTCTGAGGCTCTGAATTTTAGTCTTAGGTACCTAAATCCCTTTGTGGATCTAGCCCTTAACCTTGCTGGGCCTCAGTTCTCCCATCTGTAAATTGGGACCGCCCCCATCGAACTCCTACCCACAGTTGTCCAGCGAGCGTCCTCTTCAGGCTGGTCCTAGCTCTACAAGTGCTGTGGGAATTTGTGCTGCATCTTGCATCTGGGAATTATGGAGGCGTGTGACTGTCATGCCGGTCCACAGAGGCTATGAGACGGCTGTAGCCGGCAGGTAGGGGGGCCGCGACCCAGAAGTAGGCTCAAAACCACCACTCCCTGCAATGCTGGGCGTTTGTGTTGGAATTCTCCCACCCAGCCCGAAGCTCAACTGAAAGGAGAGACAAAGTGGGCGACTGACTCAGGGCCTGGACCCAGGTCTCTATGTGAGACGCATCAGGGCAGAGGCATTTTCTCTGTAACAGAAAATGTCAGCTTCAAAGCTGTAAATTAAAACACAGCCCTGTGCAGAGCCCTTGTGACACGCCAGCGCTGTGGAGAGAGAACAATGGACCATGCTGGCGATGGAAATGAAGGGAGTGATTTGCCTGTAAAGGCGGTGGGAGGAACTGAGAGAGGAGGAGGATGCAAGAAGGAAGGGAGGTAGAAAAGAGGAATGCAGAGGAGCGCCCAGTCAGTGGAACTAATTCAATTAAAAGACAAATCGCCATCTCGTGGGCTGAGGTTTCATCCTAGGGGTGGGCAAGCAAAGCAGCTGTGTTGAATGGCTCATTCGAGTGCATTGACTTTGATCAGTTGCTGGCCACAGCGCAAATGTAATTGGCAGCTGCTTGCCATTCGCTGATGTTATGACCGGCTGTTAATAGGGCCTAGAGAACCACGCCAGCGTCAGGGCTCCCTCATGCTCGGAGCGGTGTTTGCCCGTCGTACGAAGCAGCCTGTCCTCAGTGGACGTACCATCGAAAAAGGCACAAGATGGGCGGGGAGCGGGGGGGGGGTGAACAGCAGTGATGTGACCGGCCCTCACCAGATCAGAGCTGGGAAGAGCCCACAGGTCTCCTGACTCCCTGGCTGGCTCCCTATCCACTAGCCCAGGGCTTCTCAACCTTTTTGATATCCGGGACCGGCTTGCTGTCTTCCTGGGAGATCTCAGGGACCGGTGCCGATCCATGGACCGGTTGTCGCGAAACACTACACTAGCCACACTGCTTCTCAGCCCCGTAGCCTCTCTGCTCTTGCCTTCCTTCCCCACCTCTTCAGGACTCCGCTACTTGGGCTAGCTCCTATGTAAGGCCCGTTGGGGGTTGGTGAAAGGGTGATAGACACAGACGGCCTCTGTCCAGTGAACGGGAACAGCCCAGGCAGCGGTGAGGCGAGTGCTGGCCCCCTTTACACCATGGACGTCTCCGTCCCCTTCTCCTGGCGAGGCTACAGACTGCCATTGAAGAGTCTCCTACAGCCATGGCCCTAACCAAGCTATGGCCTTTAACACGGCCTGTAGAAGTTCTGGGTTCCGTCACTACTGACCCCTCCAGGGGTGACGCCTCTGACACGCGTTCCTCACCCTGCCTGGCCAGCTCTACGTAGCGTGGAAGGCTCGCTCAGGCTCCGCTCAAGCCCCCGGAGCTAAGTGCTGGCCCATTTTCGATCCTGCCCTCTGCCCTGGTTGCATTTCACCCTACCTTCTTGGACCCTGCCAATCCGTGACAACTGCAGAGGCAGCCTGCATGCGGCGGGATGCCTGTCCGCTGCTGACTAGCGGTCAGGTGGGAATGACCGTTAGCTCATAGCTGGACTGGCTTTGTGCTATCGAGTCGGCGCTGTCCGCAGGGACTGTGCACCTGTTACTGCGGTCGCTAGTTGCTGCCACCTGCCAGGGAACCTGTCACCAGTGAGGGAAAGTGCTCGCGCCTCTCGGTTTGGTGAGTGTCTTCTCAGCTGCATCCTAGGGACCAAACCCTGAGCTGGTGTAAAGTGGAACCGCTTCACTGACATCCTCAGCTCCCGCATTGGTAAAAGGGGGCTATTGACTCTTCAGTTGGCTGGCATCGTGTATTGACATTGTTCACTCTTTAGGGCAAGGACTCTCTTACTAGGAGGCTGTACTCCTGTACGGGACTCTGTTCTGAGGGGTGGAACACCGAGCGCCCTCTGGTGGACCAAGTGGAAGCTAGAACCAGTTGCCATGAGCGGAGAGGGACCACCCGCCTGCGGGACCGAGCAGATCCGACATGCTCCGGCCTGTGTGTGAGCCATGTTGAGCCCACATTGCCTGCTACAGGTGGCCTACCCGGTGACTGACCTTCCAGCCCTGAGCCCGTCACCTGGCGAAGCCTAAAGTGTGATACATACATTACATAAAAACATGACAAACTCCCATCCACGTGGACTTAATAGCGAGCAAAATCATCCTATTAGTGGAAAGCAATAGAGACTGTGCTAATGAGGAGGAGGAGGATGGTGGTAACAGGTTCCCGCCAAAGGGACCGGCCCATCCTACGGCACTTGAGTGCATCCAACACAACGCTACAGCTAAGCCTCCAACGTGACCCTGCACTGCCCCAGTCTCCTCCTAGGATTACCGCCCCGTCCCGGAGAAAGCAGAGCTCTCACAATGCAAAGAGCGAGAGGGAGAGCTCTATATAGTTCAGAACTGGTCACGTTCCTATTGAGTGTTTCAAGCACATCAGACCAGTGCCGTGTGATAGCCTCTCCTTCAAGTGGACGTGTCAGGAAGATGCGAGGCCGAGCACACTGTGTGTGCAATGGGCTCTGCAGTAACGGAGCTCCACTCTGAGACTGAAAGCACCCAGCTCAGCTCTCCCTTTGCTATACTAGGGTGTGACTGCAGCTCGTTGCTGGGCTTGAGGTTATTTTCATCCATTCTTCATTCAGAATTTCACCTCATCATCCCTGCTCCCACCGTGAGTTCGTACAGTACGTAGGACCAACTCCAAAGCCCACTGGAGGCACTGGAGAGACTCACATTGACTTGAATGGTCTGTGGGGTCAGGCCCCTAGCTTTGGTGATAGGATGCTGCTATCCCTTTAAAAACAGGGCAGGCTGGGAGCTCTCTTAAAGCTATAACCTAAGAGTGGGCAGTGAGAAGGCACTATGGTGAAGGCAAAGCCTACAAGCAGTGGAAGACGGCAGTCTGGAGGTATGTTTGGTGCGTGATTGCTTTGTCTTTCTTTCTCTTGTTGCTAATAAAAAGGGATTTCACTCTGAGGCCTTAGAATCATAGACTATCAGGTTTGGAAGGGACCTCAGGAGGTCATCTAGTCCAATCCCCTGCTCAAAGCTGGACCAACACCAGCTAAATCATCCCAGCCAGGGCTTTGTCAAGCCTGGCCTTAAAAACTTCTAAGGATGGAGATTCCACCACCTGCCTAGGGAACCCATTCCAGTGCTTCACCACCCTCCTAGTGAAATAGTGTTTCCTAACATCCAACTAGACCTCCCCCACTGCAACTTGCAGTTCGTAGGCGCTGCTATCCAGGTGAGGCTGTATCATAACCTCAGCATGCAATGGCTTTGAATGCCCAATGCGTTTAGCTGCCGTGCTTTGACAGATGGACATTCTTGTACCTGAGAACCACCGCTCTATGGAATGCCCATTCGGTGCCCCCATGGCCAGCAGCGGAGGTACCTGTTCACCTGGAACTGGATTGATGCCAACCAACTCGTTCTACAGAAGCCACCAAATGATAACTCTCTGTCATCTCACCCTGCCCTAGGAGTGAGCCAGTGACCTGGAAACAAATGGGACCAGTGCCCAGTTCCCTCAGCCGTCCTGCCCTGCCACCCGAGAGTGCTGAGTCGCAAAGAAGAAAGTGAGGGAGAGCTGGCATGTGGGGTGGATTTTTTGTTCCTTCCCAAGCTCGACTAATTATAAAACTCTTTACAAAGGCTCCTGCCAAGCAGGTGAGGGGCTGAGATGAAACAGCAGCCTAATCTGCAGGGATGAACTCCATCAGTGATCCAATTATTTCAGACTTGATGCTTTTTTTCTATTTTGGAGTCCGCTATTCCCCGCCCTGTATTCAGAAATGAACTGCCTTTTGCACCGAGTGAATATTTTGTCGGGGCGAGGGTGGGTGGAAGGGAGGCATTGGCAAGGGCTGCCTTGATTTACAAACGAAGGCCATTAGCATATAAATTGATATTATAGGTTAGCGAGCCAGGTAGACTCATGGAGCTGAATGAATCAGGAGGGGTTAGTCCATGGGAAGGAGGCACATTAAAGTCTCTGCTCGCCTTAGAAGGCTGGAGAGTGAAAATGAAAGTCATTTTTTCAGCTTTATTTATTTTTGATTATTTGTAGCTCGCACCTGATTTAGATTCTCCGTCTCTCATTCCTCCTTTTCACAATCCCTTCGCTTTCCTCTCGCCTACTGTCTTGTACTGCTATGGATCACCATATGTCCCTGGGCGCCTTCCCTGTAGTAGCAATTAGCAATAGTGAAATCCCTACTGTACTTCACGGTGTCTCTGGCTCTTTATTATAGCTCTGCCCCTTTCCCCTCCTCCTTTATCTCTTTCTCACGTCCCCTTCTCTTGTTCTCCTCCCTTGCTCTAGCGTTCACGTTCCTATTGCTTGCCCCATTTCTCTCTCTCTGCCTCTTACTATTGATTTGTATTAAGGCAGCACCTCAAATCCCTGGTCAGGATCGCGCTGGGTGCTGTGCAAACACATTGTAAGGGATGGGCCCTGTCCCAAAGAGCTGATGTCCTAAATAGACCAGACAGGCCAACAGTAAGCGATGAGGATGGCCTAGTGGTTAGGGGGCTAGCCAGCGAGCCTGGTTCAGTGCCCCACGTCCCCCACAGACTTTGCAAATTGCGCTCTCTTTGCTTCATTTCCCCATCAATGTGCTTCCCTGCTTCCCAGGGGCGTGGGGAGGAAGAAAGACGGAGGAGCTCAGACACTATAGCGACAGGATGAGTACACAGGCGGGACACATATACCAGCACAGTACAGAACTGCAGGGCAGGGGGGGATCTGGCAAACTCTCCATCCATGTCCTTTCCCTTTGTACAGATGCCCTGCACTCACTCTGCTCCCCCAAGCCCTCCTGCTTGTCCAGCACCGAGAAATCACCGTCTCCTTTTCTCTTGCCCCCCTTTAACTCTTCCATTCCACCCCCGCCCCCACCACCCCCACGCACTCCCTCCCAATGGCCCTCAGCTTTTCACTCCTCCTCCAGCTTTCACTGGGAAACAGAATCAATGACTGGTCACAACTCCACTGGGATGGTGCCTCTTTCGAGTACTTAAAGGGGAAGGGGATGTTGCCCGGGATCACAGACCTGGCAAATAAATCAAGCTGGGTTGCTGAGGGGGGCACTTGAAGCACTGTCTTATTAAAGCTTCTGCTTACAGATTACGGTAGATTCCCCCCCCACACACACACACGTTTTTTCCAGCGCAGCCTGGCTCTCTGAACCTCTAGCTGACGTAATGGAAACTGTGTTTCTTTGGGAGGAAGTGGCACGTACCTGCCTGACAAACACTCCGTGCAGGGGCTGGGCCTGAGAAATTAATCACCGTGGCCCGAGAAGGCAGCAGAAGCCAGAGAGGGAGATCTTTATTTATAACCAGCGCCAAAGCTAAAATGATCTCGTCGCTCCTCCGTGTCTGGAATGACCTCTCCCTCCTCCCACGAGCCGCCACCAGAGGAGCAGGTGTCTCTCTCGTTTTTATGCCTTAATCAATTTCTCTAGGGGGACACTCCCCATCCCTCCATGATTAAAACCTGCCACTTGCACTACATGAGCTCTGCCCAGCCGGAAATTAAAGACTCAAGGTGGCATGCACTGAAGATAGATGGCGAATTTATAGAACTCACCTGACTTAAATGCTGTCACTGGCTGCTATGCGTTGCAGTTACATAAGCTAACGGGCTGTAAAATCCTTTGCCTAGTTGATGAACACAATCTGAGCCAGGCTCAACTCAGACCACCTCTCGCTGCACACACCGTTTTCACTAGCTTGCCTCTTGGATCCATGGTCCTTGGTTCCTGGGGCGGGGGGGGTGTGTGTTTGTTCCACTATCTTGGATTAACCCTGAAGAAAACTGTCTCCACAGAGGAGTGTTATTACTCAAAGCTAGGTGGGAGCCTCTGTATTTGAAGCCGGCCCTTAGAAGGTCTGTTGGTGACCATGATGTGTTTAACACCTTTACCTTCTATAAGCAAACATATCCAAATGGGCTATCAAGCCTTCCCCCTCTACACATAGGCTGCAGACCTGGGTGCATGGCAGTGGAGAATTGGGCCCTACGGCTGTAAAGAGTTTGGAGAGCTCTCGGAGGCTGTAGAGGTGAAGAGCACTATATAAATAGAAAGCTATCATGATTCTTCACCATTCCCTAGCAGAGGACATGCCCAACTGATTCATCGATCAGTCTGATCCTGGGGTCATTATGTAACCCACATGAATGATGAGTAGGGCAGAACCTGGGACATTCATTACCAAGCTACAGACCTCTATGACTTTAGCTGAAGTATGGACTTTGTTAGCTGGGTGGTACTGCTCCCACCCATCTTTTGTGGGCGACCCGCAGGTGGGGAGCTGGAGAACGTTTCACAAGTTCAGTCCTTATGTAGGTAAAACTCTCTCTCTCTTCCTTAAGAGAGAAAGGATTTTCTTGTGTTGCAACTCTGGACTGGACCTTGGGAGAGCTGGAAGTTAATGGGAATTTGGCCTGGGTAAAGGGTTCACACTGTCCTTATTTCCCCCTCCCCTCTCCCCCTCACCCAAATCCCAACAAAGGGCACTTGCAAACAAACTTATGTCATAGTCACCAGCTTTCTGGGCATTGAATGGTTGCAGCAATCCTGCCACAAGCAGCTACCCTCCTTGTATACATGCCAAGAACTCAGCAAGCGTGAAGGATACATATTCTCCCAGTTGTTTTCCACTGGGCAGTGGAAAATTGAAATTCTTCTAATGCAGTCAGCAGAATCGGCCTTGGAAAGCGATGGTGCCATGTGTACAAAGTACAGCCCTGCAACATGTTGTATGGGATGACATGCCCCTAAACTAGCTGTTTCCAGAGCAAGGAAAGAAATGTCGGGGTGGGGAGCAGGCTAGAAGATACAGAACAGCATAGGTGCACCCTTGCAACCATCTCAGTAACTTCATGCTACCTGGGATGAGGGTTAGAGGTCACCAAGAAGTGGAAGGCCCACTTGGCATGAGCTGTAGGGTGGTGCGAGGAGTGATGATAAAGCAATTAATTAAAACCAGAAAGAGAAGCAGAATCCAAACCAAGGAAAGAGACTGGAATTGCTCCCAGCATTGGCCATCCCACAGAGTTGCATTGGATGGAAGCCATTCTGTCCGAGGCTGATGCTCTTCACACAATTTTGCCTGAAGGCCTTTGAGATGAAAGCCTGGAGCCGCCGTGGTGGGTCGTTTCAAGGGGGAGATTTATGAAGCTACTTGCTGCACGAATGGTACCTGAGATTAGAGAGCTGCCTGTCCGGACTGCCTGAGCTAAGTAGGCCCCCGAGGACCCATCACACAAGGTGGCACAGTTATTGGGCCGAATGTTTTTTGCTAATGCTTGTGAATAAGGGGCCTCATTTATATGTAGGAAGATCTCATCTTTCTATAATTCCCATCCAGGGGATCTTCAGCTAGCAGCCCTGCTCATTACATTACCACACAACGGAATGGGTTTTGCGCAGTGTGTAATGTTCCCACAGCATGCCTCATTATCTGCCGCAGCAGAACTGCCTTCATTAGTGCAGGGGGCAGAGAGCTAACATGCAGCCTGGAGAAGGGCTCTTGGGCCAGCTGGACTCCTGATGTGGTGCTGGCAGCCTTGATTTAATATACCAAGACTCACTACTAAGACAAAGAGCTAGCAGCTTTCTCCAGTGCATCCAGCCTGGCTTGGAGCCCATGTCACTCCCGCAGTGACAGCTCCTAACATGCGCCGGGTCTGGTGGAAAGCACAAAGCCTTTCACTGCAGGCTCTTGCTAACACTAAGAAGGGGCTCTTTTCTGGGCATCCCAGTTTGGTCTTCTCCTGTAGGTCAATCCAGAGAGACCTGGCTAGGAAAGGATGGCCAATATTACAGCTTGGGTTGTATGGTCCAGTGAAGAAACGACCTGTCAATTGCATTGCTCTCCCAAACACACCCCAGGAGGCAAGTGGGATGTAACCTGTGTTATCCAAGGTTTTCAGAACCCAAAGCCATGGGTAACTTAACTGTTTCTCTCCAGGCAGTGTCAGGAATAAATCAATGGAGACACAGCTCAGCCATCTGATAAACGATTGGTACAAACAAGAGTGCTGTTACCTAAAACTACTTTTTATTAGGTCTCAAGCGCACACACACAGAGAGAGATATGCTCTTGCAATAGGTTCAGAGCATCTCAAAAGTTTCTATTTATCCAAAGTCTGAGATGGTTTCGAGGAATCCGCGACCAGCCTTCGGGGGCGGGGGTGGGGGCCTGCCTTCTGTCCGACTGATGGAGAGTTTAGGTGCCAGCTCCTTGCCCAAAGAAAAGTTTCCTCCGACTGCTCCAAAGTGTATCCTTTTGCCTAATCTTTTATAGCTAACCTAAACAAAGCACGTGACTCTTAGTGGGTCACCCTAGTAACGCCTAGTGGGTCACCCATTCTCCTAATTTCAGCAAACTACTCATTATCACTTAGCCTCAAAACATTTCTAGTGCTTCTAACCATAACAACACTAAAACTTACACCTCAGGGGCACTTAACCAAGGACGGCTGTCCAAACATTCCTTCCATTCTCATGGTATATTAACTCCCCATCCTCCCATTCTGATGAGCAGAACTGCAAACATGCAGCTGTTTGGCATGGCCACTCAGAGCATAACATTATTTCTGGCTATGGGGCATTTGGTTTTTGGCTAGCAGTGGCTGGATGCACAAAAATGGCTGACTGCAGTAATGTCAAGTTTTGGGGTCACACCTACTCTGCCTGGCCTATTCTCCCACTGGTGCACTTGGAGAGCTGTCCACCTCTATCTCCTGTTAGCTTTCATTGACACTGTGGAGAAGAGGCCTAAGTGAGGTAGGCAGTAAATAAATGGGATGGGTTGTGGGGAGCGAATTTTACTATATAGCGCATATAAAATGCCATTTGCTTCACAACACTTTCCAAAGCACAAAAAGATTAGGGGCCTGACCCTGGAAAATACCATGCCAAGGCTTGAGTCTCCAAAACAGTGACGCAGGAGGAGCTGAGGTTAAAGGATGAATGGGACCTCTTAAAATCAGGTTTCAGTAGATTCACTTAAGGTCACCCAGGGAATCTGGGGCAATGCCAGAAGCAGAGAGTGGCTACCCTGGCCATCAGGAAGGTGGATGGACAAAAAGAGCATCTTCTCAAACTCTCCTCCAAGGCAGATGGTATTATACCCCTTGTTCTACCCCACCAGGGGCAATGAGAGACAGCATGGCTGGTGAAAGCCTGAGTGAGGGTCAGAAGATCTGTGTACGCACCCTCAGCTTTGCTGCTGAGTGGCTGCATGAACCAGGGCAAGGCTGAAAAACCAAGTTAATCAGACTGTCTCTTACCTAGCAGATCTAAATCAAACACAGGACAGCAGCATGTGTGCCATCTTCATACGCTATGGCTTTAGTCTGGTGCATGAAAAAGGTAGCCACAAAACCAAGGTTAAAACACAAAGAATTCTTGAAAAACCCAGAACTAAAGGTGGAATTTAGTCGAGTGTTTGGAACAAGGGCCGCTGCTCTCTTGTATTCTGTTACTGACCCCCTGTGGGATTTTTGGTTTTTTAACATGCTCTTTCCCCTTTCTTTTGCCTTGATTTGCACATTTATAAAATGGATAGAACAATCCCTACCTAGGATGTCAGGCTTTGTTGGATAATGTTTGTAAATCTATTAACGATGCCTAGGTGGAAGCGGCTAGACAAAACAAAATATTAGCAGTATGAAGTAGCACATACAATCCAACTGCACCCGATTGTGATTCTCCCCTTACAACTTTAATTAAAGATTTAAAAAAACCAAGTATTTTCCTTATCAGTATGGATGGGATTTTTTCCCCGCTATGTGAGAAGATCAAACAAATGAACCGGTAGCTCCTTTCATTAATTTTTCACCATGTACATCGTTCCCGGGATAATTACTCATCTTGAAATACATCTCCTTGGCCCAAATCAACTGAAGCATAAATACCGATGTGAAAGGAAAACAATCAGAAATGTTACCACTGAGTATTAAAATTTGACTGAGTTGTAAATATCAGAGCAAATCAGCTGGCATTTTCATAGCAATTATAAGATCCAATGGATGTTATCTCCGGGTGGGCCAAAAGAGCAATGAGTATGGAACACATGCAGGGCTGGCTGGAGAACCTTGATTGGTACAGGTGCCCTCTTGACCTTGGGGCTTGGTGGGAGTTGAGGGTACTCAGCACCATTCAGGATCATCCGCTTGAACAGAAACATCTTGTCTTGGTTGTAGTCAACCCAGAGTTTGCAGCCTGTAATCCTAGGTGTTTGTACTGAGGTGGTGCAAGTTTGAAATGCCCCGTAGTCACTGCCACTGACTAAGACCATGCTAAGGTCAATACGAGAGATTTCGTCACTAGACCTTGGGCTTCCTTCTTTGAGATAGGTCAGACTTGCTGCAGTGCTATGATACAGAAGCACCCATTGATAATAGTAACAACCTCAGCTTCGCCTACTGATTCTCCTTTGCCTGCTGGCTTAAAGGGCTGCATGGCCTTATGTCTCAAAGGTTTACTGGACTATAAAGAGGAGAGAGAACCCACTAGTTGTCCATCACCACAGGAACAAAGGGGACAGCAAGCTCTGACTCTGTGAACGTTGGATGCTCCTGACGGAAGAGCTGGAGATGCTGGTGGCATGACATAAGTGAGAAAGCTATTTAGGCAGAGATTGTTGCTAGCTAAAGTTAAGTCTTGGACACTGGAGAGCATGCTAGATTTCGTTTTATTTGTAACCATTTTCAGTGTCTGTTGTCTCTGCTTAGTGTCAGGATCCCAACCTAGGCAGTCGGGGCCAAGGTTCAAAGCAGGGGCAAACCTGAGGCTCGGAGTAGCTGAGGAGTTCATAGTCCATTCATGGTCAGGGTTGATACCAAGGGTCAGAGTCCAAGTCAGGTTTCAGGGTCCAAGTCAGGAGGCAAGGTCCAAAACAAGCCAAGGTCAAGCGCGAACTTCAAGTGCATAGAACTGGAATGGTCATGGCAGCGACAGAAGAGCCACACTGTTGCCTGGACACTTCCTGGAATTCCCCTTGGGTTTATAAAGGGAAGGGAGCCAATCAGGAGCAATGGGGCTGCTGCCTGTCAAACCCTTGAGGCAGAACTTCCCATGGTCTATGTCTGCAGCGGATCACAGGAAGTGGAGTGGGGATTGGTTATAGCTGCTGCTGGGTAGCTGCCTGGAGATGTTAACTGCCTGGTAGCTCTACAGGCCTCGGACCTAGACCCATGGAGTCTTACATTTCATACCACTTAAATCTCAGCTTTTTATTAATAATCATGTGCTTAATTTTACTATGAACCATCTCAGTGCTGTTAAACTGAAGGAAGGTGGGGATCCCCAGTTGACCCAACAGGCTGGGGTTTATTCTGTCTCTTTGGAGAAAGCGAACTTGGTTAATTTCTGTGAGTGTCCAGTGAGAGGGGCAGAATCCTGCAGAGAGATGGCTCTGGGGAACGGGTTCATAGAATCATAGAATCAGAATATCAGGGTTGGAAGGGACCTCAGGAGGTCATCTAGTCCAACCCCCTGCTCAAAGGAGGACCAATCCCCACTAAATCATCCCAGCCAGGGCTCTGTCAAGCCTAACCTAAAAAACTTCTACTGAAGGAGATTCCACCACCTCCCTAGGTAACGCATTGCAGAGTTTCACCACCCTCCTAGTGAAAAAGTTTTTCCTAATATCCAACCTAAACTTCCCCCACTGCAACTTGAGACCATTACTCCTTGTTCTGTCATCTGCTACCACTGAGAACAGTCTAGATCCATCCCCTTTGGAACCCCCTTTCAGGTAGTTGAAAGCAGCTATCAAATCCCCCTCATTCTTCTCTTCTGCAGACTAAACAATCCCAGGTCCCTCAGCCTCTCTTCGTAAGTCATGTGTTCCAGACCCCTAATCATTTTTGTTGCCCTTCGCTGGACTCTCTCCAATTTATCCACATCCTTCTTGTAGTGTGGGGCCCAAAACTGGACACAGTACTCCAGATGAGGCCTCACCAATGTCGAATAGAGGGGAACGATCACGTCCCTCGATCTGCTGGCAATGCTCCTACTTATACAGCCCAAAATGCCATTGGCCTTCTTGGCAACAAGGGCACACTGTTGACTCATATCCAGCTTTTCGTCCACTGTAACCCCGAGGTCCTCTTCTGCAGAACTGCTGCCTAGCCATTTGGACCCTAGTCTGTAGCAGTGCATGGGATTCTTCCATCCTAAGTGCAGGACTCTGCACTTGTCCTTGTTGAACCTCATCAGATTTCTTTTGGCCCAATTCTCTAATTTGTTTAGGTCCCTCTGTATCCTATCCCTACCCTCCAGCGTATCTACCTCTCCTCCCAGTTTAGTGTCATCTGCAAACTTGCTGAGGGTGCAATCCATCTCATCTTCCAGATCATTTATGAAGATATTGAACAAAACCGGCCCAAGGACCGACCCTTGGGGCACTCCACTTGATACCGGCTGCCAACTAGACATGGAGCCGTTGATCACTACCCGTTGAGCCGGCAGATCTAGCCAACTTTCTATCCACCTTATAGCCCATTCATCCAGCCCATACTTCTTTAACTTGCTGGCAAGAATACTGCGGGAGATTGTGTCAAAAGCTTTACTAAAGTCAAGGAACAACACGTCCACTGCTTTCCCCTCATCCACAGAGCCAGTTATCTCGTCACAGAAGGCAATTAGATTAGTCAGGCATGACTTGCCCTTGGTGAATCCATGCTGACTGTTCCTGATCACTTTCCTCTCCTCTAAGTGCTTCCGAATTGATTCCTTGAGGACCTGCTCCATGATTTTTCCAGGGCCTGAGGTGAGGCTGACCTGCTTGTAGTTCCCCAGATCCTCCTTCTTCCCTTCTTTAAAGATGGGCGCTACATTAGCCTTTTTCCAGTCGTCCGGGACTTCACCCGATTGCCATGAGTTTTCAAAGATAATGGCCAATGGCTCTGAAATCACATCCGCCAACTCCTTTAGCACTCTTGGATGTAGCGCATCCGGCCCCATGGACTTGTGCTTGTCCAGCTTTTCTAAATAGTCCCAAACCACTTCTTTCTCCACAGAGGGCTGGTCACCTCCTGCCCATGCTGTGCTGCCCAGTGCAGTAGTCTGGGAGCGGACCTTGTTCGTGAAGACAGAGGCAAAAAAAGCACTGAGTACATTAGCTTTTTCCACATCCTCTGTCACTAGGTTGCCTCCGTCTTTCAGTAAGGGGCCCACGCTTTCCATGACTTTCTTCTTGTTGCCAACATACCTGAAAAAACCCTTCTTGTTACTCTTAATGTCTCTTGCTAGCTGCAACTCCCATTGTGATTTGACCTTCCTGATTTCACTCCTGCATGCCCGAGCAATATTTTTATACTCTTCCCTGGTCATTTATCCAATCTTCCACTTCTTGTAAGCTTCTTTTTTGTGTTTAAGATCAGCAAGGATTTCACTGTTAAGCCAAGCTGGTCGCCTGCCATATTTACTATTCTTTCCACACATCGGGATGGTTTGTCCCTCTAACCTCAATAAGGCTTCTTTAAAATACAGCCAGCTCTCCTGGACTCCTTTCCCCCTCATGTTATTCTCCCAGGGGATCCTGGGGTTCATTGAATGTTGCCAGCCAGGGAAGATTCAGACTGTCAGAGTCTCGAGGCATTTGTTGGTGAGGCTGACAGACAGGTGAGGCATGGGGCTGACCCGCACTTTAGGCCCCAGCAAATCACGCGCTTGCTGAGGCAGAGAGGTAAGACAGTGGCTTACGCCCTGGGCTCCCTGAGGAAAGCGTCACAGTGGCATAGTTGGCAGGGTTTGCACACAAGTAGTGGTACACTCGACTTGTAAGTGATTCCGAGTGAGAAGGCTGGGAACAGTCAGAAAAGGTGACGGGTTTTATTTTCTGTTTATTGGGTGTCCCTTTGTCTCCTACAGGGCATGCAGGAGCCCCAGCAGACGGGTCCCCCAAACGATGCAGCAGAGCCAGCAGCAATAGTGTCCAGAGCTGGGGAGGCTGGAGGGGCAATGGCTCCTGGCAGAGAAGAGATGGCTGGAGCAGGAGGCTGGTCAGCCTAGGGAGGCAGAGCCGGAGGACCAGAAGCTTGCTGACCTGGAGGGTTGCACAGCTAAAAGCTGCTGTGGACCAGGATCCGATAGGAGCGATGGGACCCTCGCATAGTTGGTAAATAGCTGTGGGCCAGTACGTTACTGAAAGCCAGGGAGACTGCTGGGAATGGCGAGACTCGGGCACAGCTAGGAAAATGGTGGACCAGCATGATGCGGAAATCAGGGGAACTGAGGCACAGCTGGGCACTACTGTGGCTTGAAAACTGTTGGGTACAGTGAATCATTGGTACAGCTAGGAACCAGCTGTTGGCCAGAACTCCCCTGAGAGCAGGGCAGACTCAGGGTAGCAAGAGATCTGGTTCCATGTCTTAGGGAGTGACAGAACCCTTTACTGGCCTGGGTGACCCACATGGGGGTGACTCAACTGCTGGTGGAAGTATGGATGTCAAAGAGGGGGAAAGGTGCCCCTTAATCTATGGGTTTGGGGGGCTCATTTCACACGTAATTAAACGTTGAGGGATTAGAAAACAAAGTACCCAGTGCCCTACCCAAAAAAGAGTGGGCAAAAGGGAAGCTTATGTCATGGCCTGTGGCCAAAACACCAGCATCAAACTCACAAGGGGCGTGTAACAACCAGGGTCCAGACAGCCCAGGAGAACAGGGCAGTCTGAACCCTGATTGTCACATTCCTCACCTATTTATACCATTATACATGCAGAGTTTGGGGACCAAAAGAATTTGACTGTGTCCCCTTTAAGATAGACCCTTTACAATTGTACCCCCCTTTCCTCCCTGGGTTACTTGGGAACAGGCAACACTCACCTGTGTGCCTGGGTGCGTCATGTTGACAGTCAAGGAGATCCTGAGTATCCCAGTGGTGGTGCTGTATCGGTGGGAATCCTCTCTCCACCCCGCTGCTGCAATCCTTTTACTTGTAAAGGAAATTAAAATCGGTGGCGCCTCCATCTGGCTGGGCCATGTACACACTCCCTGGTGTCCCTTGGGAGCCTCCGGGAACAAACCGAAACTAATCGGTGCAACGGGTCTAACTCGGAAATACGCCTTATAAACCATATACACCCAATATACACTTAGATTGGAGCTCACGCACCTTTACTTAACAACGCAGGGAAACATGACACAACAGACTGAGACTGAATGTCACTACTAATTTAAATCAGCAGGGTGCAGTTTGATAAATCAATTAACAACTACAGTTTACAGCCATCAGTGAAACGTGTCGAACTTGCCTTTACACTGCCACCATTTACCCCACCCCGGAGCGTGCACGCCTCTGGAGTTCAGAGCTCTAAACTGGCAGGGGCGCGCTTGCCGAGCTTGCCGCCAGGGACAGCGCTCTGTTGGCCCAGTGAGTCAGTCCGGCCAAGGCAACAAGGGGCAGAACCATTCTAATTTGGGATGCTCCCAAGCTGCACACCCCTCTGATGAATGGAGTTGCTCAGGGTTCAGCTGATCGCCATATTTGGGGTTGGGAAGGAATCTTCCTCCAGGGCAGATTGGCAGAGGCCCTGGGGGGTTTTCGTCTTCCTCCGTAGCATGGGGCACGGGTCACTTGCTGGAGGATTCTCTGCACCTTGAAGTCTTTAAACCACGATTTGAGGACTGCAATAGCTCAGACATAGGTGAGAGGTTTATCGCAGGAGTGGGTGGGTGAGATTCTGTGGCCTGCATTGTGCAGGAGGTCGGACTAGATGACCATAATGGACCCTTCTGACCTTAATATCTATGAATCTATGAAACTAGGTGCCAGCAGCCCTGGGTTCTGGTTCAATGACAAGACCGCTCTGCCTCAGACAACCCCTTAGAGTCTCTTCACTGTCCCTGTCTCCTTGCAAGCACTTTCCCAAACCAGAGGGGAGGTTACACACACTGCCCTCACTCGTCAGCTGTGGGCACAGCAATAACTCTGCCCTGGCTCCAGTGAAACCCACCACCAGCCTCTGAGCCTCCCTGCTTGATCAAAGCTGCAGCAGCTTCCGGTTTGGACAGAGATCCACAAAAGCAATCTCGGCTCCTCTCCAAACCTTAGCCCACCGCATGCTCTCTCCGCATACCCTGGGAAAGGAAGCCTCTCTCTTCCCCAAGGCATCGTGGAAGGTGTAGTCTCCAAGGCTTGATTGCACCTTTTCTATAGTACTTCCCCATATGCTTGACAGGCACCAGTCACTCACATTTACAAATCCCAATGGAGTGGATAAGCATGGCCTTGCCGATGGGTTGGCTGGCCTGTGATATTGTGACTCAAGAACCAATTCATGCCAACTGACAAGGGGTGCGGACGGACTAAGGAACCTCCTGGTGCTGATATGTCCATTCTGGTTCACCAAAGGCTGTCACGTGAGGTCTCAGATAACAGCTGGTGTTACACTGGCCATCAATATTATTGTCAAACGTACGTATATCTCCTACGTACAGAGTCATGTATATATACCCAAAATATGCTGCATAGTGTATCTAGAAGCTAGTCACCAGCAAAGCTGAAAACAGGTTGTGTCTGAGCCAAGAAACGTTAGCTGTCCGGCTGGGTATGTGTAAATTAAGTACTGTGTGTTTCACAATGGGTCCCCTATCACCAGTCTGGACTGAATGCAATGAAAGATTGTAAGAATTTCAAACAGGAATTAAAAAAACGCCCGGGGGAGGGTGGCCCCTACCCAAAGGTGTACATCAAAGGTTTCCTCCTCTATATTTTGGAGGTAAAGAAGACACCCTGACACCCTTCACTGAGGAAGAAAATGAACCGCGCTTTTACTTCATGAAAAAGGGCTCTAAAACCAGGCGTGCTTGAAAAGCGCTGCAGAGAACTTGGGTGAGACAAACTTCTCTAGATTAAAAAAAAGTTACTTGTGAGTTTAGTCTCTAGAAAGTGTGGGGTGATTGTGTTTACCTGGAACCATTTGTTTCCAGCATTCTTACGCACGATCATTTGAACCTCTGTGCTGTGAGCACAGACGTAGTCTGGTTTTTACTAGAAATGTAGCTCAGCACTGTGGTGTTAAGCCAGGGGAGGGTGCTGAGTGAATCTTACACGCGGGTGTGTACTGGTCCGTTGGGAGCAGCAGGCCTGGTAGTTCTGAGTGTTTGGTGGATAAGGGGCTGGACATGGCAGGGAACGCTCCCAGTATGCAGTGGTGGTTGTGTGCCTGTCACTGCCTGTACAGAGAGCGCGAGGAAAGCAGCACCTGTGTTGGCAGAAGCAGCTTGTTTCAGGGAGCTGATCCACAGCCAAGCCGGCGTCACACTAAAGACAGGTGGTGGTGAGGTGCCTCCCAACCCTGGGTACCCCTGGGCAGTGTCACAGATTTCTCGGGTAGTTTTGCCTTTAGTGGGTGACCTATGAATTGTCAAGAAGATGGACTGACACATTGGAAGGCCAACCACTTCCTTCCCCTCATTTCCTGTCTGCTCCTCAGGTGGCATTCAGTGCCTTGAATCCGTCACCTTACCACCTCTAAGTACAGTTACAGGAAAAACCCTTCTGTGCCGCAGTTGTGTTGCATAGACATGGCCTGTGATGGAGTGAAGACCCCAACCCTGTGTCTCTCCTTATTTCTACATGACAGGCACCCCATTATAAGTAGCTGTATTGATGCCCTGGTAAGTCAAACAGCAACAATGAGGGACATCTACCCCCACCATTTTGTTCACCGCATCACTAGGACCATCTAAATGCTAGCCATGAAGCAAAAGTAATTTTTCAATTTTTAAAAAGGACATATCATGCAGTGCTAAGGCATTGCTAATTCTGAGTTCTCAGGAACAACACACTCCAAGTGGGGTTACGCTGGGTTTATTCCATTGTGAGAGCCGAATTTGGCCCTTCGTGTGCTCAGAACTCCATCACAGCTGGCATGCCAGCCCAAGAGCAGAGTTCAACCTCATGTGGCCTGTTTAGCAAAGCATTATGAAGGCTGCTTTTGCAATTTGTGAATCACGCTTTCCTGCGTCTACTAAGAACAATGATAGCATGCTTGGTAGAGTCACAAAACGTGTCACGTTTCACTAATTTCTGCATAGACATCCTTCATAAAAAAACTAAGCCACAACCCTCCCCCGCCCATTTCCTGGTTTTCTTTTAAACGTCTTTGTCTTATTAGGGCGTCACTTCTTTCAGGGTCTACTAAGCTTCACTATCGCAACTTCTAGCTTTTGTTGCTGGCTTATGCTGGAGAAGACGATTATTCCGCTTCGCAAAGAGCTCTGCAGATAATTCAATAAGAAATGGCATTGCAGGAAGTAGTCTTAAATCCTAACCCAGTTTCACCAAGGGGGATAGTAATGTAAGTGTAAATAAAAACAAGTACTAAGAATGGTCCCGCATGGGTTGGAGCTGCGGTATATTATAGCAGACTGTTTATGGGTGTCGTATAAGTGGAACTACCTAGATTTTACTGTCTGCTCCTGAGCTTTCTTTCTTAGGTAATTTACTAACTTCCTCAGGAAAATTCAGCACTGAGGAGTTTTGTGCCCTTTTAAACCGGTCTCCTGACGGGTTTAACAGAGTCACAAGTCGGGCCCAGTTAGTGGCTGGGTAAGCGGGCACCGTAACTGACTGGTTCGGTGCACGGGACTCCTGCACTGTTGCTGTTAGGTCGTAGTTACATTGCGGCTGGGGTTAGCTAAGGATTGTCAGTAGCTCAGACAAGATGAGATGCCCAGGGTCCATAAAGCACAGAACTCTGATCCCTGATGCTACTGGCTCTGTAATAGTCTAATGTCTTGCTTCTGTCATAATACTTGGCTCCCTCAGTGGGATGCTCAGTACATTTGATGCTCAATACATTTGAAAATCAGGCCTCTTATGTATTATTATTTATTATTTGTGTCATTGTAGAGTCTAGGAGCCATGGCCATGGCCCAGGACCCCATTGTGCAAAGCCCTGTACAAACACAGAACAAAAAGACAGTCCCTGCCCTGTAGGTGTCTTCATATTTATTATTTTTAATGTGGCAGCGTCTAGGGACCCCAGTGAGGGTCCCACTGTTTTAGGTGCTGTATAAACACATAACAAAAGCTGGACTTTGCCCTTAAGAGTTTAGGCCCCTATTCATGAAAACCTTGGCCTAGGACAACATGCTTCTGATGGTTATGTGGGATCTTTAGACATGACTCTGAGCAAATAAATAGGCACCGGATCGTATCACAGCTCACTTGAGACTAGTTGAGCCATCCGTCGCTGCAAGTTGCTTCTATCTCAATCCCGCTCTCAGGTAATTCTAACATACTTGTCACTCTAGCGTCTAGGCTCTTGTATCAGAGGGGCAGCCGTGTTAGTCTGTATCAGCAAAAGCAACGAGGAGTCCTTGTGGCACCTCAGAGACGAACACATTTATTTGGGCATGAGCTTTCGTGGGCTAGAACCCACTTCATCAGATGCATGGAGTGGAAAATACAGGAGCAGGTATAAACACATGAAAAGATGGGAGTTGCCTTACCAAGTGTGAGGTCAGTCTAACGAGACAATTCAATTAACAGTAGGATACCAAGGGAGGAAAAATAACTTTTGTAGTGGTAATGAGAGTGGCCCATTTCAAACAGTTGGCCAAAAGGTGTGAGTAATAGTAGGGGAAAATTAGGTTTAGGTTTTGTAATGACCCAACCACTCCCACTCTTTATTCAGGCCTAATGTGATGGTGTCCAGTTTGCAAATTAATTCCAGTTCTGCTGTTTCACGTTGAAGGGTTTTTTTGAAGTTTTTTTATTGAAGAACTGCCACTTTTAGGTCTGTTATTGAGTAACCAGGGAGACTGAAGTGTTTGATTTTTCATTGGCTAAATGAACATGGGGGCAAATGAGATTAGGTTGCCTCCTTTCCAAATTGCTTGTCTTTCCCCAGTCGCAGCTTGAATAGTTTGCCGCATTATTGACTGGGCCATCCCACAAGTAATTTATGATTGCTTGCAGCCCCTTATAAGTAACCCAGTGAGTTGCTATCTGGAATGAGAATTTCAGATGAGTGGGGGACCTCAGCTGCTCTCAGGCAGTTTCTGGGCTAGGAGTAAATTTCACCCTGAGACAGAGAGTCAACGCTGAGAAAGAGGGAACTAGCTAGAAATAGATCCAAGTGGTGCTCAATCTGCAATGAGGCAATCTTTCCTTGGGATTTCCCGTGGGGATGATGAAGAGGGCCATTCTCCCATCTCTCCACCACCACTTTGATGAAGTTGCAATGGATTCTGCCTTGTTCATGATGGAGTTGTATGATTGAGCATCTTCATTAGCTCTGCTTTCTTCAAAGCCTGTACTCTTATGGGAAGGGGAAAGGAAAGCAAGCCAGTTTGCTACCTGGACTTTGTAGAGAGGGAGTGTCTCAGTCCTTCCCCCTATACCTTGAAGGGTCTTGTTAAAACATGCTTTGTACTTAAGCACAGTGTCTCTTATTCTACTTTAAACCAATCGTCAGTGTCCGCCCTGAGTTAATGACAGGGTCACCAGCTGATGTCTCCAGTCCATTGCCCAATCAGGGTTTGGTATTTGCTATTTTGAATAAACAGGAAGTGAGAGGCATCTGAAAGAAGACCAGCTATGGAACTTGGGATGTTTATTCCAGAGGTCAGTCCTGCTCTAGGAACCTGATCCGAAGCTCAGTGAAATCCACTGAATTCAGTGGGCTTTGGAACAGGGCCTATTAAAGAGGAGCGGGGGTGGGGAAGGAAATGACTCAAAGACTCAAAGTAAGACAATGCAAAGACTTTTCCAGCTCCAGCAGCATTTGGACCTATGAAAAACTATACTGGGACACAGCTTAACACCTCGTAGGTGGCTGGTACTGGTCTTTTTGTAGCCTAGTCTCCCAAGCAAGCTACAACTGCCCTATGTATGATACATTACAACCATCTCAAGTATCCAAGAGGTCTTAAACTGTGTGTAGATAGGCGCTAAAGGGAGGGAGTGGGTGGCTCAGCAGTATTAGCGTAACTCAACGGAGGTGACTAGATTGAAAAAAACGCACACAACTTATTGATTATGTAGACGCAGCCTAAAGGGATAAAACACATCTTGAAGCAACAGGCAATTGATCAGCACGTGTGCCTAGAGGAAAACTTAAGATGCATCCCAGGTGCTGTGACCATTTGTCTGTTCCATTCCTTCGTCCATTATCTACAGCTCCCTAGCCTTTGCAGAGCGACTAGCGCTGCCTTGGGACTCATGTCCAGTCATAAAGTTAGGTTTTCACCCCACCCTCTGTAAATCAGTTTGTCATTGGCTCTGTGTGTGTAATATATCATGCTTATCAACAAGGGGCATGAGCACCTGGCTAAAGAGATAAGACATTCTGGGAACAGGGAAAGGTAGTTGGGGCTAGGATTTCTGTCGTAATAATTGGGGCCTGTTAGGCCTATTGCAAATGTGAGCTCAAGTGCTGGAAAATGGACAAACATTTAGAAAATCTTCTAATCCCTATAGCAAGTGGTTGATGGGAAAAGGCAGAAAAGGAAGACAGAAGACTAGTTTAGTTCAAACAAAAAGGCCTCCTGATATAACTCCACAGTATGCATCCGATGAAGTGAGCTGTAGCTCACGAAAGCTCATGCTCAAATAAATTGGTTAGTCTCTAAGGTGCCACAAGTACTCCTTTTCTTTTTGCGAATACAGACTAACACGGCTGTTACTCTGAAACCTGTCGAGGACTGTTGAGATCATGGCAGGTAAATAAGAGAAGTATGGGATTGGAAATCAATGGACCAAGATTTGTATGTCAGCAATTAGGCCTAATTGGTGAGCAGAATAATAAGGGGATGGGATATTTCCCCCATTGCTGCCTTTTGGGGTCCCTAAATAGAGACTTTGGAAAGAGGGTTGGCTGGGGGAAAGATGGGTGGGTGGAAAAAAGTGAGCTCTGCCTTCCTGGCTGCCACCCCCACTGTGTCCTAGGCCTCTGAGAGTCCTCATGACACCATTGGGCCTTTGTCATCATGATTCTGAGAAATGTCCTAACTACACCAGGCCAGAGAGAGGGACCCAGATGACAGCGCCATCTCCGCTGACTCTGGTTACATCCCGGACACACCTCGGATGTGCGACTTGGGTCCTGCTCTCACCCCCTTCCCTCGTGTGTTATTTTCCTTCCCCACAATATTTTTTTTTCTCATTCCTGTTTCTGTTTCTGCTTGAGAAGGGTCTGGCTAGCCAGCCAGGACTGTCTCTTTCGCAACCCCGCCGTGACCAGTCAGGCGGCTAAAAGCAATGCCTGAAACAGCCAGACCTTGGCACGAGCTCACCGAGGCTCAGAGTGGTTGATCAGACCAGGACGCTGCAGCATTGGGAGATGCTCTGAATGGGGGACAGCTGGCTCCAGGCCAGAAGGGGAGGGGCCCGGCGGTTCCTACCGGCTTCCCCACCCAATCCTAGGCACCGCAGTGGCCCCTCCAGGTCCGTTCTTGCCTCCGCCCACAATGTGTAGTAGAATGACAGGCGGGGGTGGAAACATAGATCATCCCTCACCACATTTCCATTGCAGGGGGTGCTAGCCCAGACTGTCCCCCCGCCCCGCCTGGTCCCACCACCCCAAGGTGCTAGGCCTGTGTTTCTCCAGCAGTGGTCGCAAGTCAAAGCCAGCACCAGAGACAGAAGCAGCGTTTTCTGTCTCTGCAACAACAGTTCCAGCCCATCTCAACTCACGTTTCTGCTCCAAAAAGGCCAGTTATTACCATCTTTATACCAACTAAAACAGTGCTAGGTGGGCAGGAGAGGGGTTGTCAAAAGGAAAGGGGAATAAGCAATATTATTCAAATGAAAACCTGACTCAATATTTCTTTCCATTTCAAATGGTTTAACTCTTTTTCCTCCACATCTCCCCTTCCCCGCCAGCCCCCAGCTATCTTTAATGTTAAAGATTTTGAATGGTGTTTTTGCCCTGGGACTAAGCAGGCCACGGGCTCTGTACTCTAACCCCCGAACCATGTTTTAACTGTTTCATGTTGTGCAGTGGACAGGGTCATGCTAACACCTTTGACTCTCTGGGCCCATTTAGACCACTGAAATTAACACAGCAGGACTCCTTCTGCAGAAAGAAATGTAAATATCCCGTGTACTCCGTGAGAGCCTGTCTTCAATCAGCTTCCCCAATCACCTATTCCACATGCTGTCTCCCCCTCTGAATGAAAAATTGCTTTAGATTTTCTTGAGATTAAGGTTCATTTCTTGGATTCTAGGCAATATCCCCTGGCTTCTGAACCAATCATCAGAGTGAAAACCATCTATCAACTTTTAACAAACCTTTCATAACAGGAAGAGTGATCACCTCCTATCTCCCTCACTGCTCTTTCATTCTTGAGCACTACCGTTGCTGTCATGCTACAGGAACTAAGTTATTGCCTTGGTACGTATTTCCTCACTCTGCATTAAGGGGCATGTTGTCAATGCTAGGCAATACACTTGCAATGGAATCTGAAAACTAGGGGTGGCCAAAGGATGAAGGGGAAACGTTTCTCCAAAACTGCAATTTTTTCCCCTCCCTGTCTTTAGCTGAAATTTCAACACATTTTCAGCCATATTTCAAAATTAAAAACATGTTGACCTATGCCTTAGCTGTCTTGAAAATGGGAAGAAAATCACCAAAATGTTTTCATTCAATATTTGATGATGAAAAATTAAATTGCAGAATGTTTCAACCAAATCTACTGAGCGCCCCCGTCATTTCTCTCCCCCCAGGAAAACTAAAGAGAGTTATAATGAGGGATGTTCTTGGGATGAACATTTTCAATGAATTTAGACTCATTAATACACAGATACTCCCTTCTTCAAGCAAATCCCATCAAATTTCAAATCTGGAATGTCAATGTATCATATTGGCAAATATCAGTTTTTGCATCTAAATCAAAGACTGATATTTTTGGTCTGAAAATTGACACCTGGTACTAAACTGCAATTATTTGCTGAGGTTAAAGCACGACATGCAATGAGCCACTCATCCTTATCAATTGATCCAGCACCACTTTCCATCATCTGGCGGAGGGAGTAAGTTTAAGACACAAAGAGTACTCTGTGTTCTGTTTAAGTCACTCCCTGTTGTGCAGGCAGGTGTGATGAGAGGAGTTGGTGATTGCAGTTGGAGGAGAAGACACAACTCAAGTCGTTCCTCCTGTTACATGTGGAGCCTGGAGAAGGATAATCTATTACATCTCCGGCTTGTTTCCCATTTCAAAGTGACACTTATCCATGGAGAATCATCTATGTCTCAGTAAAACAGGAGAAGAGACCAAGCATGAAACCAGATTCATATTTCTTCTTAAGTATCCTAGGATGAACTTAAGAAACTTGCGGAAACAATCTCGGAACCATTACCAATTATTTTTGAGAACTCATGGAGGACAGGTGAGGTCCTGGCAGACTGGAGAAGTGCAAACCTAGTGCCTGTCTCTAAAAAGGGGAACAAAGAGGACCCACGGAATTATAAACCAGTCACCCTAACATCAATACCAGGAAAGACACTGGAACAAATGATTAAACAATCAATACATAAAACACCTAAAGAATAATAGGATTATAAGAATAGCAGCATGGATTTATCAAGAACAAGCCATGTCAAACTGATCTAATTTCCTTCTTTGCCACAGTTACTGGCTAGTGGATGAGGGGAATCAGGAGATGTGATATATCTTGATTTTAGCAAGGCTTTTGACACAGTCCCACATGACATTCTCATAAGTAAACTAGAGAAATGTGGTCTAGATGAAATTACTGTAAGGTGGGCGTACAACTGGCTGAAAGCCCATACTCAAAGAATAGTTATCCATACTCAAAGGGTAGTTATCAATGTTTTGCTGTCAAACTGGGAGGGTATATCTAATTGGGTTCTGCAGGGGTCAGTCCTGGGTCTGGTACTATTCAATATTTTCATTAAAGACTTGGATAACAGAGTGGAGGGAATGTTTGTAGATAACACCAAGCTGGGCAGGGTTGCAAGGACTTTGGAGGACAGGGTTAGAATTCAAAATGTCCTTGCCAAATTAGAGAATTTGTCTGAAATCCACGAGATGAAATTCAATAAAGGCAAGTGCAAGGTTCTTCACTTAGAAAGGAAAAATCAAAAGCATAACAACAAAATGGTGAAGAACTGGGTGGGTGGTCATACTGCTGTAAAGGATTGGGGGGCTGTAGTGGATCACAAACAGAATATGAACAAGCAGTGTGATTCAGCCAGAAAAAAGGCTGATATCATTCTGGACGGATTAGCAGGAGGGTTGTATGTAAGACATAGGAGGCAATTGTCCGGCTCTACTCCGCACTGGTGAGGCCTCAGCTGATGTACTGTGTCCAGTATTGAGTGCCACACTTTAGGAAAGATGTGGAGAAACTGGAGAGAGTCCAGAGGAGAGCAACAAAAATGATAAACGGTTTAGAAAACCTGAACTGTGAGGAAAGGTTACAAAAACGGGGCATCTTTAGTTTTGAGATAAAAAGGACTGAGAGGAGACCTGATAACAATCTTCAAATATGTTGAGGGCTGTTATGAAGAGGCCTGTGATCGATTCTTCTCCATGTTCACTAAAAGTAGGACAAGTGATGGCCTTAATCTGCAGCAAGGGAGATTGACGTTAGATATTAGGAAAAACTTTCCAATTATAAAGGGAGTTAAGCTCTGGAAGAGGCTTCCAGAGGAGGTTGTAGAATCCACATCATTGGAGCTTTTTAAGAACAGGCTGGACGAACACCTCCCACAGATGCTCTAGGTTTCCTTGGTCCTGCCTCAGCACAGGGGGCTGGACTTGATGCCCTCTCAAGGTCCCTTCCAGCCTGACTTTTCTATGATTCTCACAAGTTAGCGAGGGATCAGCGAGAGGAACCCGAGCAGCAAATAGCCCCAAGTTGGGATCTGAACCTCCCCAAAGTACCAGGGTGGGTTGGGTCAACCCCATCTTTACTCAATATCAAGCTGTTTGCCTGAGTTACCCTGGGAAGTTTCCAAGAAAGCAGAGGGGACAGAAGGTCCAGCTGTGATGAGTGCCTACTATGCTGACTCAAGCAAAGTTACATGTTGGCCCCAGGGAAAGTGTGAGCACCTTTCAGCTTCTCAGTACCTCTCCTGCACATGGAGTGCTGGAACAAATTTTATAGTGGGAGTACTGACAGCCATTGAACCAAATTGTAAACCCTGCATATAATGGAAACTACTTCAAGCCAGGGGGTGCAGCAGCACCCCCAACACCCCTAGTTCCAGAAGCTGTGCCCCTTCACTGAAGTGACCCAGTACCCCTTAGAATCATAGAGTATCAGGGTTGGAAGGGACCTCAGGAGGTCATCTAGTCCAACCCCCTGCTCAAAGCAGGACCAATCCCCAACTAAATCATCCCAGCCAGGGCTTTGGCTGGGGCCTTAAAACCCCAAAGGAAGGAGATTCCACCACCTCCCTAGGTAACGCACTCCAGTGCTTCACCAGCCTTCTAGTGAAAAAGTTTTTCCTAATATCCAACCTAAACCTCCCTGTAGCGGGGTAGACACCTGCTCCTGTCCTGATGGGCTTAGAACAGCCCAGGAGAGGGCTGTGGCTGAGGCAAGCAGCCCAGGCTGAGAAGGGAAGTAGGCTCAGCTGGGGCCACACCCCAATTAGGGCTTATAAGTAGGCAGTGAGCCAGGAACTGACATACTCTCTTGCCAGCCTTTGGAGAGGGAGGGACCTGGCTGCAGGGAGCAGAGAGTACCGAGATTGGAGCAGGACTGGGGAAAGGCCAAGGGAGCTGGGGAGCTCTGGCCTGGAAAATCCCAGGCTGCGGCCTAGTAGAAGGCCAGGCAGGTACTGGGGTTGCAATGGGGGCAGCCCATGGATAAGCTGAGGCAGCAGGTCCAAACCCCTCCTTGCCAGTGATGAGTGGCTTTTACACTTCAGTTTGTCCCCGATACAAGGGGCTAGTTGGTGACTGGCAGTAGCCTTGCACTGAGGCAAAGTGGGGATAGTGGGTGGGGGTTCCCCTGGTGGGGGGACCCTGACAGACACTGGGTGTACTGCCAGGGGGCAGCCATCCAGGAGACAAAGGGCACCAGGACCGGGAGGGATGCGGGGCCAGCGGTAAGGTGGATCACTGGCCTGCAGAGGGTGCTCCAGAGCCTAGTGAGCTAATTCCTGATGAAGACCAGGAGGAGGTGCCGCAGGGGTGAGTCTGCTCCCTTACACTCCCCCACTGCAACTTGAGACCATTACTCCTTGTTCCATCATCTGCTATCACTTCCTCCTTGGAACCCCCTTTCAGGTAGTTGAAAGTTGTATCTACCTGTGTATCAAATCCCTCTCATTCTTCTCTTCTGCAGACTAAACAATCCCAGTTCCCTCAGCCTCTCTTTGTAAGTCATGTGTTCCAGCCCCCTAATCATTTTTGTTGCCCTCTGCTGGACACTTTCCAATTTTTCCACATTCTTCTTGTAGTGTGGGGCCCAAAACTGGACACAGTACTCCAGATGAGGCCTCAGCAGTGTCAAATAGAGGGGAACGATCACGTCCCTTGATCTGCTGGCAATGCCCCTACTTATATAGCTGAAAATGCCATTGGCCTTCTTGGCAACAAGGGCACACTGTTGACTCATATCCAGCTTCCCATCCACTGTAACCCCTAGGTCCTCTTCTGCAGAACTGCTGCCGAGCCATTTGGTCCCTAGTCTGTAGCGGTGCATGGGATTCTTCCGTCCAAAGTGCAGGACTCTGCACTTGTCTTTGTTGAACCTCATCAGATTTCTTTTGGCCCAATCCTCTAATTTGTCTAGGTCCCTCTGTATCCTACTCCTACCCTCCAGCGTATCTACCTCTCCTCCCAGTTTAGTGTCATCTGCAAACTTGCTGAGGGTTCAGTCCATGCCATTCTCCAGATCATTAATGAAGATATTGAACAAAACTGGCCCCAGGACCAACTCTTCGGGCACTTGCTTGAGACTGGCTGCCAACTAGACATGGAGCCATTGATCACTACCCTTTGAGCCCGCAGATCTAGCCAACTTTCTATCCACCTTATAGTCCATTCATCCAGCCCATACTTCTTTAACTTGCTGGCAAGAATACTGTGGGAGACCGTGTCAAAAGCTTTGCTAAATTCAAGGAATAACATATCCACTGCTTTCCCCTCATCCACAGAGCCAGTTATCTCGTCATAGAAGGCAATTAGATTAGTCAGGCATGACTTGCCCTTGGTGAATCCATGCTGACTGTTCCTGATCACTTTCCTCTCCTCTAAGTGCTTCAGAATTGATTCCTTGAGGACCTGCTCCATGATTTTTCCAGGGACTGAGGTGAGGCTGACTGGCCTGTAGTTCCCAGGATCCTCCTCCTTCCCTTTTTTAAAGATGGGCACTACATTAGCCTTTTTCCAGTTGTCCAGGACCTCCCCCGATCGCATGAGTTTTCAAAGATAATGGCCAATGGCTCTGCAATCACATCCGCCAATTCCTTTAGCACTCTCGGATGCAGTACATCCAGCCCCATGGACTGGTGCTCGTCCAGCTTTTCTAAATAGTCCTGAACCACTTCTTTCTCCACAGAGGGCTGGTTGCCTCCTCCCCATGCTGTGCTGCCCAGTGCAGCAGTCTGGGAGCAGACCTTGTTTGTGAAGACAGAGGCAAAAAGAGCATTGAGTAAGTTAGCTTTTTCCACATCATGTGTCACTAGCTTGCCTCCCTCATTCAGTAAGTGGTCCACACTTTCCTTGACTTTCTTCTTGTTGCTAACATACCTGAAGAAACCCTTCTTGTTACTCTTAACATCTCTTGCTAGCTGCAATTCCACGTGTGATTTAGCCTTCCTGCTGTCACTCCTGCATGCCCGAGCAATATTTTTATACTCCTCCCTGGTCATTTTGTCCAAGCTTCCACTTCTTGTGAGCTTCTTTTTTGGGTTTATGCTCAGCAAAGATTTCTCTGTTAAGCCAAGCTGGTTGCCTGCCATATTTACTATTCTTTCTACACGTCGGGATGGTTTGTTCCTGCAACCTCAATAAGGCTTCTTTAAAATACAGCCAGCTCTCCTGGACTCCTTTCCCCCTCATGATGTTCTCCCAGGGGATCCTGTCCATCAGTTCCCTGAGGGAGTCAAAGTCTGCTTTTCTGAAGTCCAGGGTCCGTATTCTGCTGCTCTCCTTTCTTCCTTGTGTCAGGATCCTGAACTTGACCATCTCATGGTCACTGCCTCCGAGGTTCCCATCCACTTTTGCTTCCCCTACTAATTCTCCCCGGTGTGCGAGCAGCAGGTCAGGTAGAGCTCTGCCCCTTCATTCTGACTCCAGAGCACCCCAGGTCCCTGCTATTCCACATGAGTGAGAGGTCAAAGGTCAGCACCTCCACCCACAAAACCGTACTTTTGTTTGCTAACAAATGTGATTCTTTCCACCTTTTATGGGTCATTAAAATAACATCACATACCCCAAAATATCAAATAATCTTATGGAATATGATGGAACATTATACATCATACTTCATTTCTGGGGGAGCGATGGGCTCATGGTCTCAGGTCTCCTGGGGTCCATACCCTCCTCTGCCACTGATTTACTGTGTGATCTTGCACTGCTCCCTTAGCTGCTGGTTGTGCTCCTGTTGGAATTGACAACTGACCTGCAGTTGACTTCAGTGTTGCAGCATCAAATCTTTAGGGGCACAGCTTTTAAATTTAAACTATATTTGATCACTGAAGTAAATGGCCTGATTTTTCAGAGGTTCTGAGAGCCTGCTGCTCCCATTGGCAGTTGAGGGTACTCAGCACCCACCAGGATCAGGACTGAAGGAACATATCCGTAGTAGAAAGTGGGATACGGATAGCCTTTGTGTCCATTACAAACCATAGTATAAGTTTCCCTTATTATAGGGAGGTAGTGTAGTCTAGTGGATAGAGCTCTGGACTGGGACTCAGAAGACATGGATTCTATGCCATTAGCCTACTGTATGACCTTGGGCAAGGCACAGGCCTTCTCTGTGCCTCAGTTTCCCCTCCCATTTTTGTTGGTCTTTATTTATTTATCCTGTGACCTCTTTGGGGCAGGGACTGTCTCTCACTATGTATCAATCCAAACATGACCAGGCCCCAATCTTGGTTAAGGCCTTTGCATGCTCTTGTAATATAAATACTAAAAATCTATAGCTAGATTTGTTATCCTGATGCAGAATTTTGCGGGCTGCATAGCTCAGAGCAGGTATGGTTTTCCATCCATCTCTCGGTGTCCCAGTAAATGTTTTACTATGTGTTTCCTTTCCACACAGGACAGCCAAATGGGTGCCGGCTCGAGGAAACACACTTTGGCATCTGCTTCTCCCAGAAGGCTGTATAATAAGCCAACCACTGAGCAGCTGAATCCCAATTATAGCTAGTTTGTGCATGTGGGAGATTAAATGATTCTCTTATGGAGCACTCAAATGGATTTAAGATGATGAGACTATGAAACCATAACCAGTATTAGCTCCACTGTGTACTACTGGAAGTCTCCGGTTGCCACTGGAAAGAATGAAGTTTCAGATTGTTAGGAAATTGAAGGTGTCTGGAGTAGTCATGAAACCTCTCTGACTGCTATGCAGTTGGGTCTGCAGAGACAAGGATGTGCTCTCTTCAGTAGAAGGAAGCACAGCGCTGGTGGATAGGGGCACGTGTCAGAGATGCTGTTCTGCACCTGCACGCTTCCTCCTGCCTGATTTGAGAGGGCTGCTTTTCCCTTAATATGCCTGCCCGCTTCATAGGCGTTTACAGCCAGAGAGGATCCCTGCGATCACCTAGTCTGACTTCCTGCAGAGCGCGGGCCACAGGACTTCCCTGGATTAATTCCAGTCCAAGACCTGTGCTTGAATGAGAGCATCTTTTAGGAAAAAAATAAATCTGTCTTGATTTAAACAATTTCAAATGATGGCGAATCCACCACAGGTGTTTTCAGGCCATTTAGAGCCAGCCCAATGCATCTGAGGCTGCAGTGCACTTTCCATTTCTCTCCAGGAACAGTGATCTGTGGGGACGTGTAACGTCTCAGAGCAGGGCTGAGCTGGGGGAGCAGAGGAGCTATAGGGGAGTGGGGGTTATGCTGCATGGCACGGCTGTGTTGGGGCAGCAGAGCCTGGAGGGGTGATGGCAAAGCAGGAGTAACAGGCAATGTGGACTTGTGCTTACTGCACAGGGTGAGAAGATGTAGAGTCTAATCCCCGGTCTGACAATGACTCTCTGTCAGACCCTGGGAAACCGTTTAGGCTCTTTGGACCAAAGCAATGGGCCCAAAGGAGCCTAAATACTTTGGAGGATCTAGGTTCTTGTGCCTCAGGGTCCCAGTATGATTCCATGTAACCAGTTCTAGCTCTCATTTATATTTCTTTCCTTTTATGAATAAACCTTTAGATCTTAGATTCTAAAGGATTGGCAATAGTGTGATTTGTGGGTAAGATCTGACTTTGTATATTGACCTGGGTCTGGGGCTTGATCCTTTGGGATCGAGAGAACCCTTTTTCTTTTACTGGGGTATTGGTTTTCATAACCATTTGTCCCCATAACGAATGGCACTGGTGGAGATACTGGGAAACTGGAGTGTCTAAGAGAATTGCTTGTGTGACTTGTGGTTAGCCGGTGGGATGAGACCAAAGTCTGCTCTGTTTGGCTGGTTTGGTTTGCCTTAGAGGTGGAAAAACCCCAGCCTTGGGCTGCAATTACCCTGCTTGAAGCAATTTGTCCTGAATTGGCACTCAGTTGGGTCCCGCCAGAACCAGCATCGTTACAGGGTGAAATCCTGGTCCCATTGACGTCAAATAGCAAAATTCCCATCAACTTCAATGGGACCAAGATTTCACCCTGGGGGCTGTTCTTGGCTTTGTGGCCGGCTTTCTGTATGATGTTGGGAACTAATCACAAATGCCATCTTGGGTAGATTCTATTGTACCTCCCTACATCCCCCTGCAGTTCCAGTTGGGAAGGGGATTCTCTGAGGCCCAGATACAAAGGTATGTCCATTGAACTCAATGAACTCCATTGAAATCCCAGTCCAATTGAAATCATGGGACACTAGGAGCCTTTGTGGATCTAGGGTTCACTTCCTGCCCCACCACACCCGAGTGGTGGGGGAAGTAACCACTGAACATCCCTTACCTGCCTCCTGGGGGTAGAGGGAAGGGGATGAGGTTGAGAGTGGGTGTTAGCAAAGCATTTGGTGGTCTTTGTATCAACAGTGCTATAGAATTGCAAAGTATTATTCTGACTAATAAACAAATACACTCCATACACACCTACCCCGGACACAAACAAGCAGGTAAAATCCACAGTAAAATCCCCTTCATCCTCACTGCTAAAAACCTTTTCCATGCCCTTGGTAGCCTGCAACCTGTTTTCTAAGTTAACTGCTTTGTACTTCTGCTCCCTTTATAGGCTCCTCCCATTCTATGGGTTCCTTGGTATCTGAGCATCTAATATGCATTTTATCCTCTCCATGCCTCTGTGAGGTAGGAAGGCATTATCCCCAGGGGGAACTGAGCCACAGGGTCAGTTCAGAGACTCACCCAAAGTCACATGGGGAAATCAAACCCAAATCACTGAAGTCATAGTTCAGTGCTTTATCGAATAGGCTGTCCTCCCTACTACATCTAGGCTAAATTCTGCACCATACCCACTGGAATAGTTAGGCAATGCCATAGTGAACAACAAAAAACGTGGCCTTACGCTTCGATTATTCCCCCCCCACAAACCTGTGGACTTATGTCCTCGGAAAGACACTGTGTCCAGCAAGATAGTATTTCTTTAGTAATCTGGGGGGTTCTAAATCACCAATCTGAAGACCTTCAGAATCCAAAGTTTATACGGGAGTTTGCCCATCAAAGTAGAAAGCTGCTTTGCTTGTGAATACAGGCAGGTGCGCAGTCATCCCATTACAGATACGCTTCCAACAGAGGGGCAGTTACATTCTTCACCTCAATATCTCCCACTGTAATGTGGATGGCGTTTGAGAAGAGGGCTTTGAAACATAGCCAGACACGGTCATATCCATCAGGTCTCACAGCAGAGCTGATGCAGGATGAGAATGCCTGAGTGGAAATGAAAAAAGAGGGATTCTCCAAAGAGCCATAAAGAATCTGAAAAATAAATGTCGTCAGAAATGCCCTCCTGGGCCGAGTCAGTCATGCAAAGAGGAGCTGGGTCACTCAAGAAGCAATTAGACATCATCCTTCAGGAAGTGAGGAATTAAAAAGAGCAGAGGCTGATGGAAGAAAGCTCAGATTTTCTTACGCCTAGTATTTATGTGCTTCCGTCCAGGCTCCCGTCCGTTACCGTGGCAAGAGGAAAAAGCTTTCAATACCTTTTAACCAAGCTGATCCTAATCATTTGAATGAGTAGCTGCTAATGGGTAGTGATCTCAGGAAGGAAACTGGACTGCTAATTGACTGCACACATGAAGTTACAGGTAAAGAGATCACTTCATTAAGGGGTCCATGTTATATGGCACAGAGATAAACACTCCTCAAATTAGCAGAGAAACATCAACGCTACTGGAGAGCGTGATTCTGTTCCAAGGTCACAACGGAGCAGAATCTGAGATGTTGAAGGAAAGGAAGCAGCATTCACAATGAACATGCCCATACATTTGACCAATGCTAATCTGCAGTCGAAATTGGGTCGGGAATTATATTCTCATAATTCCTAAAACCAGAAAACTCCTGTGGAGAGAAACCTTTTAAATAATGAAGAAATGTCTGAGTGTTTGGCATGCTGGAGAGGTAAAGAACAGTTTGTGATTTCAATAGGGTGAAGACCCCACCTGCACTATCTCTTACCATACATTAGCACCATGCTTACAAACCGGCTACGGAACCACGTCCTAATCCTAGTGGATCAAGCTCCAACTCTGTCATAGACCACATTTTGCCCCATGAACCACCACAACAGCGGTGCTCCTCTGGGACAAAGCAGATCACAAAGAAGTGTTGGAGTGCATTCTCTGTTGAGGGGTTCCAGCAGTGGAACATACTCCTAGAGGAGATCAGATAGACCCCAAATCTGGCTGTGTTTAGGAAACACTGCAAAAACCTTCCTCTTGGAAAAGGCCTTTCTAGCAGAAGAATGATACTCCCAACCCTGACACCCCATTCTATCCAACCAACCTCTGCTCCCCAAATGTAAATGAATAAAATCTTAAAAAAAAAAAATGAAACCCAAAACCCTCACCCCAAATCAGAGGTTTTGTGTTGGGAAGGCAACAGTGCCAAAGACTCCGTGAAGCCACCAGGGACTTCGCTGTTGCTACTGATTTTACCTGCAAGGTGCTCAGATATGGTGGTGGGCAGCCTGAAAGAGAGAAAATCTAGTCGAGAGGGGTTACTTAACATGGTAAGTCATGCCACACAGGGAAAGCTAAAGCATGTTACACCTACACCGGGCAAAATAATATTCACCAGATACAAAATTCGGCAAATGTGGGCTTCATGAATCATTCTTGAACCGGTATTAAAGCAACTATCATTCAGGCCAAAATTCTCAAAAATCGAAGCCTAAAATTGGGTCTATATTTAGACACCTAAAGTTGTCTGGTTTCCAAAGTGCTCCACACACAGCAGCTCCTGCTGACTTTGGTGGGAGTTGTTGGCAGCTCAATGCTGCAGAATATTGGGCTGCTTTTTTTCTAAGCAGACTAATCAAGAAGTTAGCAAAGAACAGTTTTCAGTGCCAGTATTCTCTGTCTTTCTCAGTCAGGCCTCGGCATGGTACTAGAAAAGCACTTGTTACTTTGCTGGATCTACCTCTTTTTGTCCATAGACCAGGGCACTCTATCCATATTCTCTCTGCCGGGTGCCTCTCTGTGATGTCTGTTATCAGTGACCCCCAGATACTCCTGTCCAGCCTCCAAGCAGCTGCAGGAGTGAATGGAAATGCCCTGACGTGGCTAAGAGCCTCTGTCTCAGAACGAACCAAAGGGTCATCATATGCAACCATTCCTCTTCATTTGTGGAGTCCCTCAAGGCTCATCCCCCTCTCAGCAAGGTTCAGTTTGGGCTGTGGTTGTGAAAAAGGCTAATCTTGGATATATTAACAGAAGTGTCGTGTATAAGACACGGGAGGTAATTGTCCCACTCTGCTCGGCACTGGTGAGGCCTCAGCTGGAGTATGCTGTCTAATTCTGGGTTGCCCAACTTGAGGAAAGGCAGAAAAAGGGAGGTGCTTCAAAGAGCTTGCACCTCCCAAACAGTCAGGGTATCTAATGCTAGCATTCTGTATCTGGCATTAGAGTTTCAGAACTGGTCATCCAAGTATTCAAATGGGTAGAATATCTGTATTGACCAAATAAAGCAAACTGGCTTCAATGCTTCACACTTTGCAAACCTCAAAAGGCTCAGATAGCCTCAGATTCAACTATAGCCCTGGTACTTATGAAATATTCATGATTCACAACTTCTTCTCCTAGTATTCAAGAAGCTCCTGCTATAGCACAGTCAGGGTGCAATGGTGCTTAAACGGTGTCACACAGTAGATGTAGGATCTTGGACAATTAACACCCCACAACTATTCTGCTCCATGTCCTACTTTATCTCCGTGGCCCACTCCCCACAAACAAAGTGGGGAGGGATAGTTCAGTGGTTTGAGCATTGGCCTGCTAAACCCAGGGTTGTGAGTTCAATCCTTGAGGGGGCCATTTACGGATCTGGGGCAAAAATTGGGGATTGGTCCTGCTTCGAGCAGCGGGTTGGACTAGATGACCTCCTGAGGACCCTTCCAACAATGATATTCTATGAAAGTGGGGGCAATCGAGGGGAATACAGCAATGTGGTTGCTGAGGCAACTTGAACACTGCAGACAATGATATGATACATGAAGAAACATATCCCGGGGAGTTAACGTCGCTAATCTTTTGACCTTCAGCTGAGGAAGAAAAGAGATCTTTAATATGAGGAGGTGGTGGTTATGCTTCACATAGAACTGGTGTCTCAAAGGGCCAGTAAATCCACACCAACACATGGAACTGGGATTGTTTTTTAAACACACTGACATCATGGACTTTGCTTATTTGCCATGCATGCCTGGAGACAACTTCTGCCTTGACTGAACACTCTGGATCCTTTTTGAACTTTGGTTTGGTGGTTCACAGTGCTATTCTTGCTTGGCAAGATGGGAGCTGGGTGGCTGGCTTAATGGTGAGCTTTACACTGATGGCTTCCATTCGACGCACATATCCCTGGA
This sequence comes from Chelonia mydas, assembly GCF_015237465.2. Lineage (NCBI taxonomy): Eukaryota > Metazoa > Chordata > Testudines > Cheloniidae > Chelonia > Chelonia mydas. The sequence continues at coordinate 6,571,393 of NC_057850.1, read as the reverse complement.
AAACAGATGCATGCCCCTTCGACACGGCACCTAGCTCTGTTTTGCCATTGTGTGAATTTCCAGACAATTCAGCTGGATCTTTGCTAACCACCATCAGCCCACCTGGCAGGAACTCCCTCACCACAAACAGTGGCAATATAGCACTTCATCTATCGAGTTCAACCAGCCCCTTCATGGTCCCTCATGATGGTCCCTGAGGGAATGCCCTCAGCAGAGTTTTGCTAGATGCTGCAGTGTTAGAGCCACTGTTGAGGCAGATCTCCAGGAGACCTCGTGTGAGAAGTACAAAAGCCTTAGGCCAGCAGGAAATAAAGGTCGTTCAGTCCCTCCCCCTGGTATCCTGAGTCTCTGTGTAGCTAACAGATTGCACAGGGGGGTAGCTGAGATTGCTGGAATATGCTACAGCTGATGCATTAGCGCCTTCCATCTGGCTGGCCTTCCAATAGTGGAGTTGCTCAGAATCTTTGGAAAGGCCCTGGCATAAAAGCTAGGAGACACAAGGTCATTTTCCTCTTACCTTTTCCCTCTAATCTTTCTGCTCCTTCAGAGAACACAGGACGTGTTTCTCGCTACATCACTTTGGTATTGCGTTTCTTTCTATTTTAGCAGCCCCAGTCTTTCCTGTAGCCCTTTCCAGCCGATAGGCATGCTCGGTTATTTATTACATGTCTCACAGTAGCGCCTTGGGAGCCTAACTGAGATCAGGACCCCGCTGTGCTAGGTCCTGTACAAATATAGACTAAGCCACAGTCCCTGCCCCAGAGAGCTTGTGATCGAACCAGACCAGACAGACAAGAGGCGTGGCTATAGAGGGAACAATGTGATGGTTGGCAAGTGTTATGTGGTATTTCTTATCAATTTGTTTGTTTCTTTAAGGAAAAGTGGTGGTGGGCATGTTGGGCTGGGATTAGCTAAATGGAGAGACAAAGGGAGGGGGCCCTGAAAGGAGGAGATAAGAGGGGGAAGATGGGAGGGCAGGCGGAATAAGTCTGAAGATGTGGAAGGAGGGGTCAGAAAGGAGTTGGAGCAAACAGCCAATCAGCAGAGAGGAGAGAAAGCTGTCAAACCAGTTGGCTGCATCAGTCCATTTGCTGTGTCCATTTATACCGCGCTGCTGACATGCCGCACGCGTACCTCTGTACATTGCTTCCGAACGGCCCATCTTGAAACATCGGTCATGTTCCCTGATGCATGGCGTTGTAGTTAAAAGATAGATTCTGTATTTGGGCTCCTCAACTATGCAGCTCTTCCTGTCCGCCCCCAGGCAGGACTCATCATCCGGGTACTTGCTGATGGGTTGGTTTGTTATAGAGTCATCAAAATATAGGGCTGGAAGGGACCTTGAGAAGTCATCTAGCCCAGTCCCTTGTGCAGAGCAAGGACCAAGTAAACCTAGACCATCCCTGACAGGTGTTTGTCCAACCAGTTCTTAAAAACCTCCAATGACAGGGATTCCACAACCTCCCTTGGTAACTGATTGCAGAGTTTAGCTACCCTTGTAGTTAGAAAGTTTTTCCTAACATATAACCTGAATCTCCCTTTCTGCTGATTTAGCCCATTATTGCTTAGGCAAAGAGTTGTGAAGTTTAAGGCCAGAAGGGACCGATCATCCAGTCTGACCACTTGTAGCTCACAGGCCACCAACACCCCCCAGCACCCACACACTACACCCAACAACCAAAATTAGATCAAAGTAAAAGTGACCCACAGGAGACTAGACTATTATGTGGCACAGGCAGAGAATAGGCGGGACCGAGGTGCACCTGTGCTTGAGATCCTCGCAGTGACAGAGAAATGGTTAAATGATTTATTCCCAGATAATCCCGGCAAGTGACCCGCACCCACACACAGCAGAGGAAGGTGAAAACCGCCCAATGTCACTAGCTTTAGTGGACATGGATCACAATTGATCACCGTCCTCTTTATAACAATCTTGTACATGTCTGAAGGCTGCTTTCTGGTCCCCGCCCCCCTTCTTTTCTCAAGACTAAACATAACCAGTTTTTGTAACCTTTCCTCACAGGTTAGGTTTCTACACCTTTGATCATTTTTGTTGCTCTCCCCTGAACTCTTTCTAATTTGTTCACACCTTTCTTAGAGTGTGGTGCCCAAAATTGTACACCGCACTCCAGCTAAGGTCTCACCAGCACCAAGCAGAGTGGGACAGTTACCTCCCATGTCTTACATACAGTAATCCCATTAATACACCCCAAAAGAATATTAGCCTCTTTTGCAACTGTATCACATTACTGGCTCATATTCAATTCATGATCCACTATGATCCTCAAATTCTTTTCAGCAGGACCACTGTCTATCTGGTTATTTCCCATTTTCTGGTTGTGTATTTCATTTTTTTCTTTCCTAAGTCCTTTGTACTTGTCTTAATTGAATTTCATCTTGTTGCTTTCAGACCAATTCTCCAATTTGTCAAGGTCATTTTGAATTTTAATCCTGTTCTCCAAAGTGCTTGCAACCCTTCCCAGCTTGGTGTCATCTTCAAATTTTATAAACGCACTCTTCACTCCTTTATCCAAATCATGAATGAAAATATTGACTAGTGCCAGACCCAGGACAGTGGGGCCCCACTAGATTCATCATCCCAGTTTGACAGCGAACCATTGATACCTACTCTCTGAGTATGGTCACCTTATGGTAATTTCTTTGAGATCACATTTTTCTTGTTTGTTTATTGGAATATCATGTGGGACTAGTGTCAAAAGCTTTACTAAAATCAAGATAAATCTTGTTGATTGCTTCCTCCCATCCACAAGGCCAGTAACCCTGCCAAAAAAGGAAATGAGGTTGGGTTAGCATGAATTGTTCTTGACAACTCCATGTTGGCTATTACTTATAACCCTCATTTCCCCTACACATTGATCGTTTAACAATTTGTTCCAATATCTTTCCAGGTATTGAAGTGGGCTATAATTCCCTGGGCCTCCTTGTTCCCTTTTTTAAAGATAGGTACGAGGTTGTTGATTTCTCCTTCTGACCCTATAGAATCACTCTTTGCCTGCATGCCTGGAGCAGGGCAACCATCTCATCATTCCTTGCTGCCCAACATCTTGCCCCCTCCCCCAGATCTTTAGCTCATGCAACCACCTTTCGAAAGGTTTTGTGCTGATGAAAGTGAGAGCATTATTAATAGAATCAGTAGCTCTGCAAAGGCACCTCGTTTCTGACCTGCAACACTCCTACTCCTTGGTGATCATGCCCCCTTCTCTCATGCCGCCCCAACGCATCTCTCTCCTCACCTACAGTACCCGCGAGCTCTGAGCTCCCCAGACAGCTCTGGGGATGCATCTCACTCCTGACCCATTTGCTTGTCCAACTCTGGGCTTCCATACTTCACCTGCAGCGAACCTTAATTTTGAACGGCAGAGCTCCTCGGGCGCACACTTCGATCTCTGCAATTGTGCCTCAAACCTTGTCTGAAGCTTCCCTCAATGTTCCACTTCCAGACCTCTCTTGGTTTAGCCATTGAGAAAAGATCCTCATTGCGCTTTCGGATGTGATCACACACATTTTCACTTGCGATTTGAACCTAGGTCACCTGGGGTGAAAGGCTGTTGCATTAAGTGATTTGAGCCTGTGTTTTAGATTAACAGTCCTTCTTGGCTAGAAAACTTGCCACCCAGAGCAACATGAAGGCAGCCAAGTTATAAACCTTTGGGGGGAAAAAACATTCTCTTTCCATTAGAAAACCTAGCTTAGCCCTAACTGTAGTGCTGTACTTTAAGGACTGTAATGCTCGGGTCCCAGAACGTAAAGAGGGTATTTTATAACTGAGCTGACTCAACCTGCATATGTGTCAGCTCCTCGGCATGATGCCAGTGACGTGTTAGAACTGCACAGCTCTCAGGTGCTCATATAACAACATGCTTAGCATGTCACCCAATTGTTATACCATTGTTTCGAGTTAACGGCCAGAGGATTAGATCATCCAGATCTAGTGAAATTCAACTCTGATCTAATCTATCCATCCACGGCATCCAGCAACAGTAGTAAATCCAGGCACTGAGCCTAGAAAGGGAGTGTGTGACTTGAAAGTGGACTCCCCTCTTGTCTTTCTGGAGCTCAGACATCGGGTTTTATTCATAAATCCCCCCACTGGGTAATGACTCTTCTTTGGGCTTGACTTCACTACAAAACCAGGGTGTATTGAACACCGCCTGGAGCAACTGTGTTAATTAACTGCGAAGCAAAACACACCCTTGTCCTGCGTACACCGACCACACAGCTGTGTTCTGTATGGTCTTCTAAGGCCTGGTCTACATGACCTGGTTAGGTCAACGTGAGCTGCCCTGCGTCGACCTAGCTGTGGGAGCATCTTCACTTACATTTGGTTCCCGCTGACATAAGTGCCTATCTACGCCAACTTAATAACACCCCCTCCCCGAGCGGCGTCGAGTCACGGTCCATGTAATGAGATCAATGCAGTGTCAGTGTAGACACTGTGTTGCTTATATTAACTGGCTTTCAGAAGCCGTCCCACAATGCCAGAGGCGTCACGTGGCGGGACGCAGGGTATCCAGCCCCTATCACTGGCCACTCTCAGAAATGACCATTGCCTCCAAAGATACAATGCACACTCCAGCCTGTCAGTTTGCCTGAGGACTCGCACTTTAATATACAGCCCCAAGATATCTGATAGGAAAATTCAGAATACGTTTATTACTAAAGAACAGGGCTTTAAGTGATACTAAGCAACAGAAAAAGGAGCTCTGGCCACAAACAACACAAAACCAGCCCACTGTCTGGAGTCTAACACTTGACTTCAGTGATATACAGTTTTTGCGTAATCAGCTGTCTCACGCACATCAAACGACCAGCAAGTCCAGCCCCTCAGGCAGGAGCCCACAGGGTTCATAGGCTCAGAGGGCACAGATCCCGTCGTCCCCAGAGTGATGGGTAACAAAGGAGTCCCCTGCTTGCCCTTCTATAGTCCAGAAAGCCATTGAAATGAATTCTTGGAAAAGTAAACCAAATGTCCTCTTCCCTGCTACTTGTTCTTTGGGGTGCAGGCATCAAGCCCTTTCTTCCTCCTCGCGTCAACTTGCTTTCTTGATTGGCGCGGTCACTTTCTTTACCTTCAATGCAAATGGACTGTCATTGCCTTTTGCTTGTCATCAAGCCATGCTGTTTTCTCATCCGCCTGTTGGCTGGACCCCTGCCGACAGGTAAATCCACATCCTCTGGCCAGGGCAGGTTTGTTTATCGGCTGCCTCCATGGGCTATGGGTCTGCAGGCTCGATGCTCTTGAATAGCTCTGAATTAACCCCATTCCAGGACCCGCTTCAGTGTGGCAACCCCCTCAGGGCACACTCTCACTAGGGTTAGCCTCCTTGGCTTCGGTGCCTCCTGGGACTAGCCACGGAGTCTTCAGCACCCCTGTTTCATGCCGTGAGGTCCCTGCCGTGAATCCACCTGAATAGGACACCTGGGGAAGCCTTGCACACCCCACCAAAGGGGAGCAATGCACCCCTGCCTTCCTCAGTCAGCTGTGACTCTCAGCCAGCGCTGTAAAAAACAAAAGGGTTTATTATTTGTCTGGAAAATAGCGTAGAAAATTCTTTCTTAGCACAGAAAGTAGGAAGTTACAACATAGTCCATCTGGCTGAGTCCTGAGCCCGGAGACCCTTTCTCCTGACCCATCCTGACCCCAGTCCAGCAATGTGCGTCCAGCAGCACACAGCCCACACATGGCCACCCCACCTGGCCACTCCTCAGTCTTTTGTTCCTCTCCTGGGACCTGCAGTCACCTGGTCTCCTCCTGACTCATTCTTTGTTCTCCAGCTGGTCAAACCAGCTGGCTTCCTGAATAGGACCAGGGTTGTCAGTAGCTAGGAAACAAATCACCGGGCTATTGTCTGGGCCAAGGCCCCACCTGGTTCTCTGAATTCTTCTGCAGAGAAATCGCATTTTCCCCTCCCCCTAGTTAAGCATGCAGTACATAGGGGAAACTGAGGCACACACAAACTGCATACAAAATATTCTGACAAATCCTACGTCATCACACCATGCTACCAGAGTGCACACTTAACTCTCTATGCACAAGTTACCCCCAACATCACGCAATGATATTCATGACCGAGATGTCACCCGTTTATATACGATGCCTTACAAGACGTTGTTTGGCTAAATATTCTAACTGTGTGTTGGGTGCATCCTTTGCCAGTGAAGACTAGCCCTTTATGTGGCCAGTTCTGATCCCTTCTACGACAATGTGAGTTTTGCCCTTGCCCTAAGTTGCAGCAGTACAGCAACACTATGAGCCTGGGTCTCTTCTGTCCTGCACCTTGGACCATCATTTCCACCTGTGCAAAGTGGGTGTAAACTGATGCAATCTGATCTGGACATTCGTTGCACCCATCTGAATGACTTCACAAGGTGCAGGGCAATGGAGAACTGCGCCCTATAATTCTCAACAGCTCACAGGTCAGGAGTAGATTTTCAAAGCTCAGGGCCCTGGGGGTTTTCAAATTGAGCATGGAAACTGATGATGCAGTCTGGTATTTTCTGTGATACAGTCGTGCTTATTTAGAAGGACTGTACAAAGTCCTGTTTCTCTGAACACAGGAGGAATCAAACAACAGCAGCAACAGGTTCACTGTTCCAAATCTGCCTTTCCACCCTGCACTCTGTGCCCAGAAAGCCTTTCCCCTTTGCTTTATCTCCGGGCCACATTACTGTGCTTCCAGGATGTGTTTGCTTGGCTCTCTCTCTCCGCTTGTCTCTCTGTCCCTGTGTCTCTTTGCTTTCCACACTCTGCTTCCCACACTCTGATCCCCAAAACAATACTCAGACAACCTCCGAGCCCAAGTCACTAGAATTCCTGAGTGGCCTTGGCTATGCCTATGTCCTGGAGACAACTATTGTTTCTTACATTAAACCTGAATGAACGGCAGCTGTTACACTCATTAGTTTACATGAGGTTTTAATCTACTCTGTAACAATACTCCCTGCCTTAGTTTCTCCCATTCTCCGGATGGAGCCTAACACCTTGTTCACCAGCCCATCCCAGATGGAAAGAAAAAAAATTACAATTGTCCACATTCTCCAACGGCCCTGGAAGCAACAAGTGTAGCGTTGGCTGGGAACGGGCAAGTCACCCCAGATGTGCATGGCTGAGACTGGCCTGCCGAAGGGCACAATGCCCGGGCTAACGAGGATTGGCTGGCTCTGTATCAACAGGATCCCTCACTCACAAATACATCTGTTTGTCTTAAATGACAGTTTGGAACACAGATCATCAGACTCTCATTTTTAGCCAGTTACTGAGCATTTGCTTTGCACAATTTGTACGGAAAACAACTTATTACAGCTCCCAACCTGCGTGGAATTGTCTTCCCTTCCCAGCAGCACACTCCGCAGATGGTGCCTAATGGCTTTGGGTAAATACCATAAGACGTGGCAGAAACAACATTTCTGAGCTCAGCCTGGGGAGAGATCGCACCACAGAGAGTGGGGATGTGGTCACTCCTGATTAACGATTAAGGGGCTGATCACAGGACGGGCCGAGCACCCATCGTACCCATTGAAATTAGTGTACTGGAAGGAACAATCCTGCATTGCAAGGGAGATGGACATGGACTGGAAGATGCAATGACTAATTTTTTTTAAGTGATTTGGGAGGGGCCTCAATTTTTGGTGCACCCAACTTGAAAGTCCTTAAATGCAGGTTTTTCACTGAATCGCAAGGTGGGTGCCTAAAAATCACATCGTCACTTTTTTAAAACCTTGGTCCTTGTTTCTCATGCCCCAGTCTCTAGCTGTGATTCTGTGACTGCAAGTCGTGGGTGAATTAGGTTCTATCCAGGTTAGGTAGACATCAGATGTGAGTCAAAATCAAAACCCTTCATCCAGTCACCCTTTAAATTTGTGGGCAGCGGAACCAGAATCCAAACATAGGTCAGAATTTTGTGGCTAGCCCCATCACTATCATGATATAAAAGAAAACTCTGGATCCTGACCACTCTGAACCTTGGGAGGGTTGAGATCTAGTTTGGATGGTTTGAGGTAAAATATAATCTATTTGCTAAGCACACACAGAGAAATAATAATGGAAGTTAGTGTAGCTGTAACAGAAAATAGAAAAACTATTAAACTAAAAATAGGCTTGCCTATAAGTTTTAATTATTGAGTGTTAAGAGTTTAGGTTGAGATCCCGTAGAAGTTGGCAGCTGGCATAAGATAGCATGTGTATTATTTGCTTGGCCTAAAGTTATAAAATTTAGCAATATGTACCTTGTTATAGTTTAGCAATGCACCGTGTGATAAACAGGTTAAAAATGAATGCATGGTAGCATCTTAGGGTACTTTTACAAGGAGGTAATGATGGAGCAAACTCCAACTGATGTTTTGAAACTATTGGGATGTTAATTGATGCAAGTGAGGTGTTAACGGTCAAAAGTTTAAGTATGGTTACCTGGAATACTCCATATGGTTATTCTGAATATCCCTATAGGCAGAGGCTGAAAACTTGGTCCCAGACATATGTGGTGGAATAGGAAAAGACGTATAAAGGATGTGGTTATTCAACTTGTTATTGAGACACTGGACTGATGATATGGGACAACTGGGTAGGACGCCTGGCCCAGATTCTTCCTCCGGGGGTGATCACTTACTTTTTCTTGTACCTTTGTTATAATGGTTTCCATAAGGTTGGAAGAAAGCACAATGTAAGATTGTAAATATGAACAATGCAGGAAAGCCCTTCACTTTTCTTATCTTAGTCTTATACTTATGTAATTAAATTTTTTCTATGATTTCAATCATCAGAATTAACTAAGGCTCACAAAGTTTGTGTGTGTGCTTTACCAGTTAGATCATCTTAATTAACTCTACCTAGCCACCTGAATAAACTACCTGTTATTGGTGACAAGTGTATGTTGCACCCCAATACATAATTTGATAACTGCAATAATTGAATAGGCTGGAGCTTTCTTTCCTTCTTGGGGATGAGGAAATTCTCTGGCCCCTTTGAGAACAAAAACATAAAAACAATCGAAGGAGGGTGAGCAGCTGGGTTTTCTGCTGACTGACACAGGTGCTGCTGAATTTGATGGCTAGCAGTTATGGGCAACCCGTGTTTAAACAGTGAAGTAACCTCTCCCAGCAGGTCTCATTACTGGAGAAAGTTCTCTCTGCTCCCTTCCTGCCCCCTGGAAAGATGCCTGGATTTTGGATTCAGCAGAATTCTGTTAATAAGGACACTTGGGGGATGTTTAAGTGAGGGTCCCATTGTCAGGAGTCCTGGTCCGCTTTGTATTTGTAACTAGATGTGCTCCCACAAAGAGTATCATTTATCCAGATTGCCTTGGTTCACATTACAACTCGCCTCCTGGCAGTTAACTATGTATCATAACCAGGTGGGAAGGGTTTCCAGGATCCCTTCCTGACGATGTCACAAATCAATCATGATGGCAGCAAAACATCTGTGAGCTTTTTAGCAAGAAGCTAAACCCACTAACTGACAAAGTCAGGAGGAAACTTCCCCTATGGGTGGGTTATTTTAGAACTGCCCACGAGGGGGCTGCTTGCACATTCCTTGGAACCAGCTGGCCCTGGCCAGGACACCGGACTAGAGGGAACCCAGCTCTCTTCACAGGTAACTGTTTGTAGAGCAGATCCCGCCTCCCCACCCCCAGGGGCTTTGCAGACCCGCTATGAAGATTACTGCCCCCTAATGAAATCTCAGGGGAAGTTCAGGGAAGGTAGATTGTACTTATGTGACAGGTATCAACTTGGTCATGACTAGGACTTGAACCATAGACCTCAAGAGCTAAATACATGCACCTCCCCAGTAGGATCTAAAGGGCACCCATAATTAAGAACTACAGGGAACACTTCCCTGGGGGGCGACGTATGTAACACACACTGAACAGCAGATTGCACTTACTTCCCACCTCAGAATGAGGCTAACACCCCTGTTTGTGAAAGGTAGGAAGGATGTTTGACACCAGTAATCGCTAAGTGCCGTGGCTTTATGTCAGCAGCACAGCGCACCCTATAGGCCTAGCCCAACACTCACAGGGGTAATAGCTACCTACAGAAGCATCAGCACCCGGGTTTTCTCCAGTCTAAGCAGCAGCCAAGCCCAAAGCTGTTTAGTTTGCAAGCACTAGCACTAACAAGACGACCCTCCAAGAGACTCTGGCTGGAGACCACCGAGGATCTGTTCAGTTTAGATAGCTTAGATAGTGGGCCCATTGCTGGGAGTACCACACCCAAACCCAAGGCCCACGGGCGGCGGGTGAAGCTTCCCTTTCGGGGAAGCTAGCTCCCTGCCCCACCTCTTCTAGCCAAGGCCCTGCCTCAAATTGGCCGGGGCCCCAGGGCATGAGCCATTGGGCCCATATGGTTATCTGCCACTGCCTCTCCCCCCTCCCCAGCGGCACAGAGGTTTGGGGAAGCTTAGCCTCCCCCAGCCTCCATTACACGCTGCCCATCCCAAGGCCACATCATGCCTTTTTATCTTCACCCCATGTCATCATCTATTCTGCACGGAAAGTACCTTTTACCACGTGGACCTTCCGGCTGCTGGACCTACAAATGGTGGAAGCTTTCCTCTCCTTTTGCTCTTCTAAGAATCATCCAGCTGTGTGCTAGCAACAAGCTCCCTGCTAATACTGACTCTAGAGTGGACTCATGGGTGGGTAAGGTACTGGATTTCCCTTCCCCCCCTCGTGTGCTACTCCTGGGATCTCTGGCTCAGACCTGCGCTAAAACAATGGGAACTTTTGCTCAGTGTGTAGCGGCGGTCAAAAAAGTGAACAGAACGTTAGGAACCATTAGGAATTAGATAATAAAAGAGAAAATATCATAATGCCACTATATAAATCCATGGTACACTCACCCCTTGAATACTGAGTGCAGTTCTGGTCATCCTCTCTCAAAAAATCTATTTGAATTGGAAAAGAGAAGGGCAACAAAAATAATTCAGGGCATGGACAGCTTCCATCTGAGGAGAGATTAAAAAGACAGGGGCTGAGATGACTAAGGGGGGATATGACCGAGGTCTCTAAAATCATGAGTGGTGTAGAGAAGTCAATAGGGAAGTGTTATTTAGCTATTCACATAATACAAGAACTAGGGGTCACTTCATTAAAAAAAAACCAGGCAGCAAGTTTAAAACAAACCAAAGGAAGTGCTTCACACAATGCACAGTCAGCCTGTGGAACTCCTCGCCAGGGGATGTTGTGAAGCCAAAAGTATAACTGGGCTAAAAAAAAAATTGATAAGTTCCTGTGGCTATTAGCCAAGATGGACAGAGACGCAACCCCGTGCTCTGGCTGTCCCTATGCTCTATTTGCCAGAAGCTGGGAATGGGTGACAGGGGATGGATTACTCTATAACTGCCTGTTCTGTTCATTCCCTCTGGGGCACCTGGCATTGGCCACTGTCGGAAGACAGGATCCTGGGCTAGATGGGCCATTGGTCTGACCCAGTATGGCCGTTCTTATGTTCTTAACTTCTCTTCCCCCCAGCTCAGTCACTTAACAGCACTAAAGGCATCCTTCCTGCTTTTAGCCAAGGTTGTATAAATACCTGACACATAATTTACAACGCAGCTGCGGCCTGTAACGGTAATAGAACACACTAGGAATCTTCACTAATGCATTCACTTACACCCAGGGCTGCCCTTTCCATTATAAACAGCTTCCATATATGAAACTGCTGGCTCCTAATGAAATGAGCAACGCTTGAAAAAAGAGGAAGACATAAACAGACCCGACATTGACAACTTATTAGCGAGACAAGGTGGGGGAGGTAATATCTTTTATTGGACTAACTTCTGCTGATGAGAGAGACAAGCTTAAGCTCAAATGCCTGCCTCTCTCACCAACAGAAATTGGCCCAATAAAAGATTTTACCTCTCCCACCTTGTCGCTCTCATATCCTGGGATCAACACAGTTACAACAACACTGCATTGACAACTTACAACTGTTTAATAAGCCATCCATACTAAATTCCATTTGGATACAAATGCTCCAGAGAGCTCTTGAATAAGCCATTGACAACGAAAGGCAGAAGGCATAGCAGGGAGCTGTGAGACTGTTTGAGAGTGGTCTGGCGGAGTGATCTATATGTTGCCTAGCTTTCCAGTGAGCTTTCTATAGCATCTTTATAAATATATTCACCCTTGTGGGTTGGCAGTTAGAGTTTAGTTTAACTTAAAAAGGACTGTTGGAACTTGGGCTGTATGTCCACTCATTTCCAAAATGGCATCTCGTCTGTCCAATTTGTGGCACGCTTTAGAAACGTGAGGTTGCTGAAAATAGAGGAGCCTACTAGATAGATAGACATATAGATGGACGGATAGATGGATAGATAGTAACTGCTGGCGTGAAACGAGAAAGGGATGTGATCATAATTAGATGAGGTGTTTGGCTTTTCTTGTTTTATTGAAAGGGCTTTATATTTACATTCTCTTCTTTTTATGGGTCTAAGCTTGTTTTTTTTTTTTATGGCTGGATACTTACTTTTTATTGGTTTATGGTCTTTCTTTCCTCCACTTTTTTATGTCTTTCGTTTGGTTGTGGAGGAATTTTTATTAGTTTTGTTCTGATAATTGGCAAGATAAAAGTTGTTTATGCTGCCTTATTGTATGGGCATAAAAGAAGCTGTAGGAGTTTGAGTTTTTTTAAACTCTTTTTACGACATGCACGATCGCTCCTGAATTTATTGTCTATGTTTGTGATTTGTGGCTGCACTTCTGCAGTTATTGTGCCGTGTCCAATGAAACATGGACTGTTTCATTTTTTGGTCATTATTCACATTGATACAAAGTGGTCTAGGCACAATGGACAAGAGTCAGCTAAATTTAGGGGGGAGCCTTTGAAGGTGACCTTGCCTGGAGACCTCAATATACCTAAACCTCCTAGCAGTGAATAAATGAGAGTGCTGATAGACACTGCCTATCATGCTAGCCCATATTGTCTCATTGCTTCTCCTGTACTCCCCCACCTCTGCCTGTATCCACTTGTTGTCTCTTGATTTATACTTCAACTGTAAGCTGCTTGGGGACCGTCTTTTTGTACTGGGCTTGAACAGCATCTAGAACAATGGAGGCCTGGCCTGTGACTTGGGTTCTCAGGTGCAACAGGAATACAAATAAATAACAAATTGTAACAGAGAATAAACGTAATACCAAGCTTTTCCGCCATGATTTTCAGCAGTAGATTGCAAAGTGATTTACACAGGAAGGTATCGTTGTGCTCATTTCCATACATTCATTCATAGATTCATGGATTTTAAGGCCAGAAGCATCATCTAACTTGACTTCCTGTGTATTACCAACCACAGAATTTCACTCAGTTACTCTGTATTGAGCCCAATAATGTGTGTTTGACTAAAGCACCTGTCATAAATATAAAGGGAAGGGTAAACACCTTTAAATCCCTCCTGGCCAGAGGAAAAAACCCTTTCATCTGTAAAGGGTTAAGAAGCTAGGATAACCTCGCTGGCACCTGACCAAAATGACCAATGAGGAGACAAGATACTTTCAAAAGCTGGGAGGAGGGAGAAAAACAAAGGGTCTGTGTCTGTCTGTGTGATGCTTTTGCCGGAGATAGAACAGGAATGGAGTCTTAGAACTTAGTAAGTAGTCTAGCTAGATATGTGTTAGATTATGATTTCTTTAAATGGCTGAGAAAATAGCTGTGCTGAATAGAATGAATATTTCTGTCAGTGTGTCTTTTTTGTAACTTAAGGTTTTGCCTAGAGGGATTCTCTATGTTTTGAATCTAATTACCCTGTAAGGTATTCACCATCCTGATTTTACAGAGGTGATTCTTTTTTACTTCTATTAAGAGTCTTCTTGTAAGGAAACTGAATGCTTTTTCATTGTTCTAAAATCCAAGGGTTTCGGTCTGTGGTCACCTATGCAAATTGGTGAGGATTTTTACCAAACCTTCCCCAGGAAGTGGGGTGCAAAGGTTGGGAGGATTTGGGGGGGAAAGACATGTCCAAACTACATTTTCTCAGGAACCCAGATAAAGTTTGGTGGTGGCAGTGGAAATCCATGGGCAAAGGGTAAAATAATTTGTACCTTGGGGAAGTTTTAACCTAAGCTGGTAAAAGTAAGCTTAGGAGGTTTTCATGCAGGTCCCCACATCTGCACCCTAGACTTCAGAGTGGGGAAGGAACCTTGACAGCACGTCTTAGACTCACAGAGTTAAGGCTAGAAGGGGCAGGCATGATCATCTAGTCTCTGGCACATCGCAGGCCACAGAACCTCACCCTCCCACTCCTGGAATAGACCCCTAACCTCTGGCTGGGTTACTGACATCCTCCACTCTTGATTTAAAGACTTCACATTACAGAGAATCCACCATTTACACTAGTTTAAACCCGCAAGTGACTCATGCCCCATGCTGCAGAGGAAGGTGAACGCCCCCCCCCCCCCCCGCTACCTTCCCCCGGTCTCTGCCAATCTGACCCAAGAGAAAATTTCTTCCCTACCCTAAATGTGGTGATCAGTTAGACCCTGAGCATGTGGGCAAGACCCACCAGACAGACCCCTGGGAAAGAATTCTCTGTAGTAACTCAGAGCCCTCCCCATCTAGTGTCCCATCACCAGCCATTGGAGATATTTGCTGCTAGCAGTCGCAGATTGGCTACATGCCATTGTAGGCCGTCTCATCATACTGTCTCCTTCCTAAACTTATACAGCTCAGTCTTGAAGCCAGTTAGGTTTTTTGCCCCCATTGCTCCCCTTGGAAGGCTGTTCCAGAACTTCACTTCTCTGATGGTTAGAAACTTTTGTCTAATTTAAAACCTAAACTTGTTGATGGCAGTTTATATCCATTTGTTCTTGTGTCCACATTGGTGCTTAACTTGAATAACTCCTCTCCCTCCCAGGTATTTATCCCTCTGATGTACTTATAGAGAGCAGTCGTATCTCCCCTCAGCCTTCGTTTGGTTAGGCTAAACAAGCCGAGCTCTTTGAGTCTCCTCTCATAAGGTAGCTTTTCCATTCCTCTGATCGTCCTCTTAGACCTTCTCTGTACCTGTTCCAGTTTGAATTCATCTTTCTTAAACATGGAAGACCAAAACTGTACACAGTTATTCCAGATGAGGTCTCATCAGTGCCTTGCATAACTGTACTAACACTTCCCTGTCTTTTTTTTTCAGAAAGGCATCCAATCTTGATTTGAAGACATCAAAAGATGGAGAATCCACCACTTTCAGTGGTTAATCACCTTCATTGTGAAACATTTTAACAATGCCTTATTTCTAATTTGAGTGTGTCTGGTTTTAATTTCCAGCCACTGGTTCTTGTGATGCCTTTCTCTGTCAGGTTAAAGCACTCTTTAGAACCCAGCATTTTCTCTCCTTGAGGGTTCTTGTATCCTGGAATCAGGTCACCTCTCAATCATCTTTTAGGGAAACAAAACAGACTGAGGTCTCTCTCTGTCACTCAGTTTCCCCAGTTCTTAAATTATTCTTCTAGCTCTTTTCTGTACCCTTTCCAATTTTTCAACATCCTTTTCAAAATGTGGACAGCAGACCTGAGTGCAGCATGCAGTATCGGCCTCATTAATACCATAGACAGAGGTAAAATCATCTCCTCTTCCAACTCACTAGTGAAAGCTCGTACATAACACACATGTGAGCTATGCATGGTTTATAGCAGGTAGGTATTACTATTTCAGTCCATAGGCAGGTGTAGCTGCTACAGCAGGGATGTGCCCCAGCCTGGCCATAGGCTTGTGGTATATTTGGCCCCGGCATCTGCATAAACTGCTCGATTTCCAGCATTTCCACCCATGGGAGTAAATTAGCAGAGATTTCAGCGGGAAGACAGGATACATTAGGCTGGCCACCTGAATCACATGGTCCCATCATGAACCCCACGGAGGGACACGGAGAGCAGTTGATGATTTTCACCTTTCTCTAATCAATCATTACTTGCTAAACAGGGACATTTCTATTCTTCCCCATCTAATCGGAACAGGGTCATATCGCTGACTCACAAACATAGATGCCAGACGATTGGGAAATGAGCAAACAGCTGCACCCTTCCAAAGCATCCTATACCTGGAAAGGGCAGCTATTGATCTTCTTGCCTGGACAACATTTCTGTTAAACTAGACACGCTGGTACCTGTAATGATCCATCTAAAATATTTAGATCCATCTAAAATATTAAACTATACTGAATAGCAGGCTAGTGTGTACCTATGCCACAGAACCTGTTCCAGAGGCCATAGACTATAAACAGCTAATGGGGATCCTCCTTTAGCTCAAGTGCTAGGTGTCTGTGCTTTCCGAGAAGAGAGATTGGAGATAGCAGGGGTGTTGTGAGGACAAATATATTAAAGATTGTGAGGGGCTCAGATACTATGATAATGAAGCATATAACTTAGATCTGTTATCGCAGTGCATAGTTACCCATAATTTTATTTAACACTAGCATAAAGCCGCATCAAGGGCTTGTCTACACTACCCGCCGGATCAGCGGGCCGTGATCGATCCAGCGAGGGTCGATGTATCGCGTCTAGTATAGACGCAACTGCTGAGCGCTCTCCCGTCGACTCCAGTACTTCACCAGAATGAGAAGCGCAAGCGGAGTTGATGGGAGAGCATCAGCAGTCGACCTACCGCAGTGAAGACACCGCAGTAAGTAGGTCTAAGCACGTCGACTTCAGCTATGCTATTCACGTAGCTGAAGTTGCGTAACTTAGATCGACCCCATGTGGT
Source organism: Chelonia mydas (assembly GCF_015237465.2). Lineage (NCBI taxonomy): Eukaryota > Metazoa > Chordata > Testudines > Cheloniidae > Chelonia > Chelonia mydas. The sequence continues at coordinate 6,554,686 of NC_057850.1, read as the reverse complement.
GGTGTAGACAAGCCCCAGGTGTTGGGATAGACAAGCTGGTTAGTTGGCTACTCCTCTGCAGATCACAGGTGCTGCTTGAGGGTCTAGAATTTTGGAAGAAGAGACACACACGGTGTGAAGCTATGCACGAGGAAGAGCCAGGAACTGACCTCTGATCTACGGAGTCCCAACCCACTTGTAAGACCATCCAGTTACCGCCCTGTCTCCTTATCCTTGACTGACCTAGCCTAGAAGGGCAGTGCTGCTTCCTAGTAGGCAACATCCTCAGTGAGATTTGTTCTTAACGAATGGATTGGGAGGTGGGGCAATATAGAAAGGGGCAGAAAGGGTCTCCATTTTTCTTTAACCTAACCCTCCTATCTACACAATACATCTGAGCACTAGCTTCCTTGCTCCCGTCTCCCCATTCCCAACAGCACAATATTATTGTAAAGCTATTTGATTTCCATAGACTGCTCATGAGCTCTCGCTTGTGCATAAAGAGGTTTTGTTGATGGGATTTGTCATTATCTTTACACTTCAGGCAAAGGTCTTTTTGAAACAACCACTGCATCTGAAAGGCTGGCTTCAACACCTGTGTGATAGGAGCAAAGTGTTCTCCCTTAATATGTGAGCAATCGAATGAAAGGCACTCTGTCATTACCATTATAATTTATTATTCCAACCAAATTAGGACTGAAGTGCGGAGTGGATGATTGGATCTGCCTTTGGATTCATTCCTTCTCATTTTCAATTTTTTTCTGTAGGGCTGGAGAACAGAAGAAAGTGGCTTTTCATTGAATGGCTACGTAGGTGTGATGCTAACACCTATTCTGGGGGTGCTGCAAACTAGTCTAAAAAGCAGTAACACTTTGCATCCTTGTACCATTGAAAATATCAAAGCACTTTAATGTTGATTATAGATCTGAGCGGTAATCGGAACTGCGGAAACTTTTTGCATTTTCAAATTATTTTTCATTCCAAATCAGAATGAGAAGCTGATATATGAAATCTTCTGTGGAATGGATATTTAAAAAAAAAAAAAAAAATCCCCGTGCAAGCTACAAAGGTGAAAGGTGGAGCTGGAATAAGACCCAAGAGAGCATAACACTTCTGTTCAAGGGCCTGTCCTGGATGAATGCTGCTGAATCAGGCAGGAATGCCTATGTGCAGTGTTATTGTGGTTGTGTTGGTCCCAGGATCACAGAGAAAGCTCATCTTTCTCACCAACAGAAGCTGGTCCATTAAAAGATATTACCTCACTCACCTGGTCTCTCTAATAGCAGAGGTAAAGATAGATCGACATGAATGCCGAAGAGATATCTCACAAGGTAACACCACCGTGGTCCCACAGAGATCACACTCCTTATCTTGAAACTCATTTTGGTTGCTACTTCCAAGGATCCACAACAGCTTGCATATAGAAATGACCCATGTGTCACACAGGCTTCCACTGGTATCCCAACAAATGCAACACCTAACTGGCTGCTTTAAAGAAGTGACAAGCAATAACTCAGACAATAGGCACCATAAGTAGATTCACTCAGCCCAAATGTTTTTTGGAATAAAGCAATATTTGCTCACCCAGTAAGACGCATTCCCCCTCCGACTTTCTTATTCTCCCAAGTTATGTCTTAAATAGCCACCGTGCCCAGACAGTTTGTTTTTTCACAGCTTAGTGTTTCCTGATTTTCCCTAAGAGTCGGTGACCAAAGCGGAAGGATCATTTTTTTGAAAAGTCACTAGCCTGTTGTGTTGTCTTCTGGATTCATAAGTAGGAGGCACAGCCTGGACTCTTAGAATTAAAACTTTATTAGAACTAAAACAGGTATCTCTGAGGCAAAGGTGAGCCAGGTGCTCCTATCTAGACAAATTAGACAAATTAGAGGATTGGGCTAAAAGAAATCTGATGAGGTTCAACAAGGACAAGTGCAGAGTCCTGCACTTAGGACGGAAGAATCCCATGCACCGCTACAGACTAGGGACCAAATGGCTCGGCAGCAGTTCTGCAGAAAAGGACCTAGGGGTTACAGTGGATGAGAAGCTGGATATGAGTCAACAGTGTGCCCTTGTTGCCAAGAAGGCCAATGGCATTTTGGGCTGTATAAGTAGGGGCACTGCCAGCAGATCGAGGGACGTGATCGTTCCCCTCTATTTGACATTGGTGAGGCCTCATCTGGAGTACTGTGTCCAGTTTTGGGCCCCACACTACAAGAAGGATGTGGAAAAATTGGAAAGTGTCCAGCAGAGGGCAACAAAAATTATTAGGGGACTGGAACACATGACTTATGAGAGGAGGCTAAGGGACCTGGGGATATTTAGTCTTCAGAAGAGACGAATGAGGGGGGATTTGATAGCTGCTTTCAACTACCTGAAAGGGGGTTCCAAAGAGGATGGATCTAGACTGTTCTCAGTGGTAGCTGATGACAGAACAAGGAGTAATGGTCTCAAGTTGCAATAGGGGAGGTTTAGGTTGGATATTAGGAAAAACTTTTTCACTAGAAGGGTGGTGAAACACTGGAATGCGTTACCTAGGGAGGTGGTGGAATCTCCTTCCTTAGAAGTTTTTAAGGTCAGGCAAAGCCTTGGCCGGGATGATTTAGCTGGGGATTGGTCCTGTTTTGAGCAGAGGGTTGGACTAGATGACCTCCTGAGGTCCCTTCCAACCCTGATATTCTATGATTCTATGATCTGTGTATCTGGGGAAGCTGACCCTAGAGTTATTTTAGTTAAGCGCCAATATGGACACAAAACAAATGGATATAAACTGGTCGTCAATAAGTTTAGGCTTGAAGTTAGAGGAAGGTTTCTAACTATCAGAGAAGTGAAGTTCTGGAAGAGCCTTCCAAGGGGAGCAATGGGAGCAGAAAATCTAACTGGTTTCAAGATTGAACTTGATAAGATTACGGGGGGGGGTGGTATGACGAGACTGCCTACAATGGCATGTAGCTGAGCTGCAACTGCTAGTAGCAAATGAAGTCTATAAACCATCATTTAAGGACTTCAGTAACACAGCCAGAGGTTATGGCGTCCATTATGGGAAGGGTGGGTGAGGTTCTGAGGCCTGCGATGTGCAGGAGATCAGACTAGATCTGGCCTTAAAGTCTATGAGATTGCCTCTGACCAGTTCGCATTAGCTCTCATCGTGTTCCCTCTAAAATGTGCTTTGCTCATAAAGGCACAGTACATACTCCTAACTTCTCCCCTGTCCAGCAAAAGCAATCCCTAACCATTTAACATATATACCAGCCATTTCTCTACCGACACTGTAACATACTCAGCTTTGTTCGCAGAGCTCGGTGAGTCTTCCAGGTGCTCTATGCAGTCTGTTAGAGGCACCACTCAGTCCTGGCACTAGCTGAATCTGCAGAGTGCTGTGCTTGCTGGTCTGAAAGCTCCTCAGTGACCTTCTCAGAGCTTCGTCCTGCAGCTGCCAGTGACGTCTCTGTCTCCTTATCCCCCTCCTCTTCAGGAAGATGCTGCAGGTGTTTCCTGTTCCTCTGAAACGTATGTCCCAGGAGTCTGTACTTCATCAGATCGGGGGGTGATCTCTCCAGTCACTATTGCCCTCTGTGCACAGCATGTGCCATCATGAATCCGCACATCATCTCTGGGCTTCAAAGGCTGTAACACAGTGGTTTTCAACCTGTGATCTGTGGACCCCCCCGCGGACCGCAGACTATGGCTAAGATTTGCAACGGGGTCCATATCTCCATCCAAAATTTTTTGAGGGTCCCCAAATGAAAAAAAGTTTGAACACTAGTGCTCTAGCATGCTCTGTCATAATACATCTTTTGTTTACACTTATCCTCATCAAAGTCCCTATTGCCATTAGGGGTTACTAGTAAATTAGGGAGTCTTGTTCTCAACCTCCTGCCAAACAATATCACTGCAGTGACAGTTTATGATTCACTGGTGCTGCTCTGTAGTTCAGTATAGCCAAATATGGATAGGTACCTGAGTCAGTGACCTTTTTCCAAAGTTGTTTAACAATTTTCGCACCGTGCTGTACAAGATTGCTGGATTGAGGACGCCTGGGACTCAAAGTTACATGCTTAAATCCATTTTTTTTAAAATTCCTGTTCATCAAATTATGGACATTATCAGACGTGGTAACTTTGGGGAGTCCATGCCTGGAAAATATGGATTCCATGTGCATTCTCACATGTTTGGATGTGGTATTTTCTAATAAATAAAACAACCTCTGGAAAAGGAGAATAATAAAGCAAAATCAAAACATAGTCTTTTCCTCCATATGTAAATCAATCCACACCAACTTAAACCAGGCCCTTAACTGTTCATTGTTTATCAGTATAGGCTCTTGTCTGTTTAGGTTGATATTTTTGACCTTTCACACATTTTAACCATTTTCGCTCTCTCGTTGTTCATTTGTGGCTAATACACCATCTCACTGGCTCTGCATTTACATTTCATGGTGCCCAAGCATCCTTCAAGTATTCTCATGAGCATTTCAGCTTGTAAAACCTTAAGCACGACCATTCTGTTTCCTCTAACCAATGTGCCATCAGTAACCGACAGTTCTGCTTTGAACTGGAGATATGGACTTGGTATGTAATATCCTGGCCACCCTAGGGCAATAGAAATATTTACCCTCTGTAAAGTCTCATCATTAGCAAATTCATTCCACCTCCTTTCTGAGACTGGACAATTCTGTTGTATCAGGTTGACATGCACTATGTCTGACTCACCTCTGTTTCTACATCAGTTTTATCAAATGCTCTGGACAATGTGTCCCTTGCGTCCTCTTCCACAAGCGCTCTTTGTATCAGCCCAAGGGCGTTGTCAGGCAGGTGCGTGCATGCTTTCTCCATATGCTTTCTCAGCCCTGTGCAGATAGTTGGTTCAGCAGACCTTGATAGCACTACCCACAAAGAACCAGACTCGGTTCAGTAACAAAGGCACTTGGCCAGGTTTATTGGCCTCAAGAGTCCTAGTGCCCTGGCTCCGTGGTTACAGGCACACTAACGGCTGAGGGCCCTGTCATAAATATAAAGGGAAGGGTAAACACCTTTAAATCCCTCCTGGCCAGAGGAAAAAACCCTTTCATCTGTAAAGGGTTAAGAAGCTAGGATAACCTCGCTGGCACCTGACCAAAATAACCAATGAGGAGACAAGATACTTTCAAAGCTGGAGGGGGGAGAAACAAAGGTTCTCTCTGTCTGTGTGATGCTTTTGCCAGGAACAGAAAAGGAATGGAGTCTTAGAACTTAGTAAGTAATCTAGCTAGATATGCGTTAGATTCTGTTTTGTTTAAATGGCTGATAAAATAAGTTGTGCTGAATGGAATGTATATTCCTGTTTTTGTGTCTTTTTGTAACTTAAGGTTTTGCCTAGAGAGATTCTCTATGTTTTGAATCTAATTACCCTGTAAGGTATTTACCATCCTGATTTTACAGAGGTGATTCTTTTACTTTTTCTTCAATTAAAATTCTTCTTTTAAGAACCTGATTGCTTTTTCATTGTTCTTAAGTTCCAAGGGTTTGGGTCTGCAAGGGTTCACCTATGCAAATTGGTGAGGATTTTTATCAAGCCTTCCCCAGGAAAGGGGGTGTAGGGTTTGGGAGGATTTTTTGGGGGGGGAAGACGTTTCCAAGCGGGCTCTCTCCCTGTTATATATTAGTTAGATGCTTGGTGGGGCAGCAATAAAGTCCAAGGGCAAAAGGTAAAATAGTTTGTACCTTGGGGAAGTTTTAACCTAAGCTGGTAAAAATAAGCTTAGGGGGTTTTTCATGCAGGTCCCCACATCTGTACCCTAGAGTTCAGCGTGGGGAAGGAACCTTGACAGGCCCTTTGGCAAGGCACACCTCAATCAGCACCAGGAGTCTTTGCTGTCCCCTGGGCTGCACAAAGCGTTCAGGTGAAGTACCCAGACATTTATAGACTGAGACAACCAGACAAACAACTTACATACCACCTTACATGTTTCATGACATCTGCTTGCTACCTCCCCTTGTATCAGGCTCCAGGTGTCTCGGGGAAAACACCCTCCAATCTGTCAGGATATACCATGGCTTGTCTTTTGGATTGTGTTCTCACACCTACCCAGTATCTGGTGCTTCTTAGGAGTGACTGTGTTTTACCATCACTAGCAATACTTTTGCCGAGGTCAGACATTGGACAGTGAACTTGCAAACACCTATTTCAATCCATGGCCTAACTTTGATTCACAGCCTCTAGTTCAAGGCTCAGGTCTTGCACCAGGACCAGTGCTCCAGGCTCTCTCTCTCTCTCTCTTACAGAGGGCTTGGCATGTTTTTAAACCCAGTATAGGTTCTTTACTCCCTTTAACTATTGCAGAGTGTAACAATTCTATTTGATTTTTTGCTTCCACTTCTAGTAGACATGGATCTCTTGTAGGAATGAGTTCCCCATGATAAGCTTTCACTTTAAGCTATTTGCTCACCCTGTTCCCTGTTTTCTTCTTCAACCTTTTAACACTAATATCTGAAATAACATTCCCTTGACCTCCAGTGTCCAGTGTGTAGGTTTATAAGGGTTCCATTAGTCTCTAAAGAAAGTGTCCATTTATCTGTTCCTTCCTCTTCAGATACAGCTCCTAAGTGGAACTTCCCTCTGTGTTGCTGTCTGGGCTTTCTTCCTGGATTATTGCATCCGCATGCCTGCTTTGTGTCCTCTTCTGCAGTTGCTGATCCTGGTTGCAGACTTTGGCACAATGACTGTATTTCTTACAAATATTGCAGCGCTTACCAAAAGTTGTGCATTGTTGAGGTCTGTGTTTGTGTCCAGATCTTGTGCAATCCTGGAAGCTGTCCCTTGCAAACGCTTGTGCTTTGCTTTTTTTCACATTTCTCTGTGTTTTCTGTTCTGTACTCACGTCCTGCTTGCCAGTGTTTTTTCTTTCATGTCACTCTATCCAGAGCTACAGTGTCCTGTTTCCCTTCCATTGTTTTTATTTTCTTCAGAGTGATTTCTGCTGCCTTACACAGTCTTAGAGCTTTATCCAAAGTGAGAGCCATATCTTCCAGTCATCTTTTTTGAAGCTTTGGATCTCTGATTCCAATTACAGTTTGATCCCATGTAACTGAATCTGTTCATTGGCCATAGTTGAAGGTTTGGCTTATTACTTTCAGTTCAGGTAGGAATTCTTCAAAGAACTCTCTTTCCTTTTGTCTTCTAAGGTGAAACTTATACCTTTCAAATGTGTCACTCTTTTTAGGTGTGCAAAACTCTTCAAATTTCTGCAAAATTGTGTCATAACTTGCTCTCTCTGCCTGACTTAGTTGCATGCTATTAAAGACATCCACTGCCTCAAATCTTACCCTGCTTAAGAAGATAGCTATTTTCTGCTGGTCTTCTTTCTCCCCATAGCCAGCTGCTTGTGTCTGTTTGAATCTCTCCCGGGAGTCTGATGCGTTATCTGAGAGTTTCCACTCCTTGGAGGCTTTTAAGTTGCTCCATGTCCAAGATGATTCCTTTACCACAGACCTCTTTTCTCTGTCCTGTCTTCTACCTCATTCTGGTACCATATGCTATAGATTCATAAGAAGGAGGCCCAGTCTGGACTCCCTTAGAAGTAAGGGTTTATTAGAACTAAACCAGAGTTACATAACACAAAGGAGAGCCATGTGCTCCTAGCCGTGTATCTGGGGAAGCTGACTCTGGACTGCCTCCAATTAGTTCTCACTAGTCCCAATCCAGTTCACTGTAACATTTGCTCTGCTTTTAAAGGGACAGTACATACTCCTAACACCTGTGACCCAGGAAACTGGAGGTCAGTTCATGGTTCTACCACAAGCCCTGAGTGGCCGTGGGCAACTCTTAGTTCCCCATCTATAAAACGAGGATCATACTTCATAGGGCCATTGAGAATGATCATGAAATGCTCAGGTGCATTTAAGAGCCAAGCTAGATAGCGATGTTACTGCTATCTGCCTGGCAGACCAAAATGTCATTCGGGCTCATTAACTTGATTTTTCCAGCTGCCAGAGTGTAAACATTGTGCATTTGGGGCAGCCCAGCTTCCAGGGAACTCATTAGTAGAATTTAAAACCTGCCAGAAATTAAAAGCCAGGGTGAGTTGGGTGTATTTTTGCTGCATTATATAAAAACCGGGATTGCAAAAATAATGTCCCTTGGCAGGACTCCAGGAGGCCAGTGCCAGGAGGCCACATAGAAGGTTCTCTACAGTGAAGGGAAAAAGAAAAATAATCCTAAAGGGAATGGCAAAGTTCAACAAGAATAAACATAACTGTGGGTTGGGATCCAGGTAAGAAGAAATTCAATGCAGTGTAGAGGGCCTATGTACCACTTAGGCCCCACTTCCAGTCACAGGGAGGAGGTGAGCATGGGGATGTGGATGATGAGAAAGGACGTGAACTTGGAAGTTGTTGTTAAATGTCCCACTTGTTATATTTTCTAACAAGCCCCTTTGTGCTGTGCCATGCTGCACCTCACGCTTCGGAGAAGCTCCCCCTAAACATATGCAAAGCCTCATTGTCCTCCTTCACATCCCACTCTGTGCAGTGATGCCTACAAAAAAAACCTTGACAAAGAGTTGGGCAGCTGGTGTGCTGAAACCATCGCCTATCGCGCCAACCAGTATTGTCTCGTTGAGCTCCCCGCTCTGTTTATCTGTATCCTCCTGTTGCTTCTCATCTTCTATTTAGATGGTAAGTTTGCTGGGACAGGGAGCATCTTTCTGTTCTGTGTGTGTGTTTGTACAGCGCCTACCACCATTGTGTCCTGGTCTGTGAGTAGAGCTCATAGGCATATACATAATTAATAAATAATAGCAATAAGTTCTCATCTGAAAGCTAGTGGGTCCAACAGCATAAAGCCTTCCACGCACCATGATGGAGTAGTATTTTAATCCTAATGGAAGAGATTTCAGTCTTTTAATCCTAATGAAAGAGAACAGAGAGGCCAAAGAGACCTGCCAACTTCTTTCCCTGAAAGTCTATTTGCTTCTTCTCAGATATTGTTGTTACTTGTGGGTTTTTTGTTTCTTTGTTTCTGATTTTTTTTTAACATTCATCATCAGCTACTCTAAAGGGCTCACGTGCTATCTACAAATGTCATTAACATCCAACACGGACAATGATGATCACACATGTGGGGTGGGGGGAGAAAGAACCCCCCAAGTGCTTAGGATTCCTCTGCCTGGTAATAATGATCCATCTAAAATGTAACAACACTAAAGACCACTCATCTCAAAAGAGAATTAATTATTTCCCCTCAGATAATCCATCTCCAGAACACAATTTGGGGTCTGATTTGCAGAGAAACAAGTCCATGGTTTGCTGTTTCCATTCAGTGGAACTCCAAACAATAATGTTTTACATGACGCTAACTACACGGGTCAATTACTGGGACGTTGTAAATGAAAATTGCTAGGTTGTATTTTAGTGGCAACATGGCTGTTGAATATATATACCCTCCCTAGGGCTTTCTGTTTTCAGTGTGCTCTCTAGACCAAATTCTTCATGGTTTGCAGAGACACACTAAAAACCATGAGATTTTATTTAGGAATATTTTATTCAATTTAAGCACGAGCCTATTTTTTCCAGATCCTACCTCCAGCAGGGACCAGAATCCAGTATTTCAGAGGAAGGAAAGAGATCTTGGAGTCATTGTGGATAGTTCTCTGAAAACATCCACTCAACGTGTAGCAGCAATCAAAAAAGCGAACAGAATGTTAGGAATCATTAGGAAAGGGATAGATAATAAGATAGAAAATATCATAATGCTACTATATAAACCCCTGGTATGCCCACACTTTCAATACTGCATGCAGTTCTGGTTGCCCCAAATAAAAATATAGATATATTAGAATTGAAAAAGGTACAGAGAAGGGAAAAAAAAATTAAGGATATGGAACAGCATCTGTCTGAGGGGAGATTAAAAAGACTGGGACTTTTCAACTTGGAAAAGTTTAGGGGGATAGGATAGAGGTCTATGCAATCTTGACTGGTGTGGAGAAAGTGAACAAGGATGTGTTATTTACTACTTCACATAACACAAGAACCAGGGGTCACCCATTGAAATTAATAGGCAGCAGGTTTAAAAACAAACAAAAGGAAGTATTTCTTCACACAACGCAGTTAGTGTGTGAAGGAAAAAACTATAATGGGGTTCAAAAAAGAATTAGATAAGTTCATAAAGGAGAGATCCATCAATGGCTATTAGTCAAGATGGTCAGGAAAACAACCCCATGCTTTGGGTTTCCCTAGTCTCTGTTTACCAGAAGCTGGGAGTGGATGACAGAGGATGGATCACTTGTGATTCCCTGTTCTGTTCATTCCCTCCGAAGCATCTGGCACTGGCCACTGTCGGAAGACAGGATACTGGGCTAGATGGGCCATTGGTCTGACCCAGTGTGGCCGTTCTTATGTTTCAAGCTGAAACTATATTGAGAAAGGCGATGTGGGAAATTTTTGTAATGAAATCCAAAGAGTTTTGTTAGTGTCTTTTCCCTAAGTTGAATGGAAATTCCACAGAGATTTGTGAACCTTTTATTAAAAGCTGGGTTGAGCTTTGGTGAAATCTGGGACAAATTTTGAGCAATCTTGGACTAAGTTGCATATTAATCTCTCTCTGGCTTCTGCAGAGAGCTATAACAGTAGCATTTATTATTTGAATTACAGTAATGCCTAAAGGCCAGAACCACGGCCAGGCCCTACTGGGCTAGGTCCTGTACATACACACATTACTAAGAGATATCCCTTCCCCCAAGAGCTTTCAATGGAAAAATTCAAGACAGACAAAGGGTGACAGAAAAGACATATTATTAACCTAATTTTAATTCCCCCATCACTCAACTCAGACTCTTTAAATGAAGACTGAAAGACAGATTCCAGGGCAACAAAACGTTGTTGGGCTGGATGCTAGAATCACTGGGTGAGGTTCTATGGTCTGTACAATTCAGGAGGTCAGACTAGATTGTCATTATGAGCCTTTTGGGCCTTAAAATTGACAGATAATTTTATAGACAGATAATTTTATAGCAGAGCTGCGAATGGAACCCAGAAATCTTGAATTCCTGCCCATAGTCTTAATCACAAAACTAATCTGCTTCTTGGTATGTTGCTTGGGAAGTCATGCAAAACTCAGCCACATGGCTCCTTTTTCCATCCACTAACACAAAGCACCTAGCAACTAGAGTTGATTTCCCTTCACTTTGACCTTTGGGGTTTTGTTACCGGTGAGTCGCAGGGACCACAAACCTGCAAGAAGCAATTAAAAGTTTCCCTGAACCGTTTTGGGACACAATGGTCAGACAAAATTCATTCCTGAACATGCAAGTCCTGGGCTAAATTCTGGGAATGAAATCATGGACAATATACATGTGGAGGAATTATATAGGATTAGAGAGGAGCATATTGTGTTGGGTTCTTGTACGCTGTACAACCAAGGGAGACTTCCTAGAAATAGGACCATACATGATGAAGTAAGGGAAACCCCCTGATGCTAACCTAGATTCATTCATAGATTCCAAGGCCAGAAAGGATATTTGTGATCATCTTGTCCAACCTCCTGCATGACACAGGCCACAGGACTTCCCTGGATTCATTCCTACTTCAAGTCCAGTAGCTGTGGTTGAACTAAAGCACATCTCTCAGAAAACCATCCAATCTGGATGTAAAGATTCCAAATGACGGAGAATTACCCTCACTGTTAAACAATTATCCCCAGTCTGAATTTGTTTAGCTTCAGTACCTAAATTTGCCCCTGTGCCTGCCCTACCCACATGCAAGTGAGTCTCAGAAGCCTGATGGTGGTGTGTTAGAGTGCGGTCTGCTTTAATTTATTCCTTCTTCCCTCTTTTACAGTGTAAATTGCAGCCACTTAGGGCAGGTCTGCACTTTAAGCTGGAGACGAAACTCACAGCTCAGGTAGACATACCCGCACTAGCTCTGGTTGACCTACTGCACTAAAAATAAAAGTGTTGCCATGGCAATGTGGGCAGTGGTAGGGGCTAGCGGCCCCTAGAAACCCAGGTGGGATTGTACATGGGGTGGCTAGCCCATCCTACCATGGCAGCACTATCCTTTGACTTCTTTAACCGATGGGAGTGGGGCAGATGTAAACAAATCCAAGGGAGGCTAAATATGTTCTAATCTATACACCCCGACCTTTCCGGATGCAATGTGATTATCTGTGCAAATGTACCTAACGACTTGATAGGGAACTTCCCTGGGCTGCCCCCCTCTATAGAGGTGGCGATTCCAAGAACGTTATATGAGATGAATGTAGTTCTCATGCAGTCTATCTATACAGTGTCATCTCTATGTATGTGAGATGGCTGCCATCTTGGGCCGTTACTCTGGGGATTGAACTAGGCATCTCCAGAGCCAAAAAACGTGACATGCTACAGTGGGTGCTAACGGCCTAGGGCTCTCTGATACAGCTTGTAACAGACTCATATTCTCAGTGGATTGGGCACAGCGGGGGACCTGTCCCACACGCTCCCCAGTGGGTTACATCTAGGTCTATCTACTATCTGTATCTCTCTTTCCCGTATCTGCCTGTCTGTACTTTCCTAATGTGCCAATCTGTGCAGTATTTTACACTGTACCCAAAATTAAGGCTTGCATTATAATTAGCAGATAAAGAATCTTGCGCTCATCAACACTTCTCTGGACACAGCAGTCATCTCAGCTAGTTCAGCCCCAGCAATATATCACTAATTAAAAGAAAACGCCAATCAAGTCCCCATGTGTTGGGTGCAGACAGCACGAGGCAGAACTGGAGTTCTCCAGCTGCTGTAGGGCACAAGCACATAGCTGCTTCTGAGCAGCATTGACAAGCCGGAAAAGCAGTGTTTTTCAGAGGGGCATGCTGGGAGGGAGAGATTTTTACAGATGTAAAACAAATAATTGAGCCCATTAATAAAATTGGATCCATGTCGCCACCAGGGAAACGACTGATGGCAGAGGAGAGCGAAGAAACACGGGTGTGCTGAGTTTTTCCTGTTCATGGTTTATCTTGCCTGGCGAATGACACAGCCTAGAGAGCTCTGCTGTCCAGACAGAGCATGATCTGCGGAGACAGGACGATGCAACAGCCTTGAGAAATGCATGCATCATGGGAACAGGGCAGTGTGGTGATCACAGGGTGGGGAGGGGGGGCAGAACCCCCCCAGAAAAAGCTTGGGGACTCAGCCACTAAGGTGCAGAGAGAAGCACTGTTGGAGAAAGGGCGACAGGAACTGGCTCCAAACAAGGGAACAGCTTCATGGCAGAGGGGAGAAGGCTGTGATGAAAGCCACAGAGGACAATGCTGGATGCAAGGGAAGCATTTGGGGGCCTGTTGTATTAATTTTGATGGAATAAATGGGCCCAGAAAGTTAAAGGTGTTACCATGACCCTGCCACTATACAGCCTTAACAGTTTTAAACAAGGAGTGGAGTTCCGAGTACAGAGCCCTGGGCTGGCTTAGTCCCATGGCAAACACATCATTAAAAATCTTAACTTTTTATTAAAGACATAGAAAATAAGTGTGTGGCAGGAGGGAAAGCATTTGAAATGTAAAGTATTAAGTAAGGCTTTTATTTTAACAGTATCCTTTATTCCCTTGATCTGCAGACAGTCTTTAGAAGGAAACCGCCCATCTGACAGGCTCTTAGATGGTTTTCAAGGTGCTAATAGAAAAGGAGTACTTGTGGCACCTTAGAGACTAACCAATTTATTTGAGCATAAGCTTTCATGAGCTACAGCTCACTTCATCGGATGCATAAAGTGGAAAGTACAGTGAGGAGATTTTATATATACACACAGACCATGAAAAAATATACATTGTAAGGAGAGTGATCAATTAAGATGAGCTATTACCAGCAGGAGAGTGCGGTGGGGGGAGAAAAAACCTTTTGAAGTGATAATCAAGGTGGGTCATTTCCAGCACATTTCCAGGAGTTAACAAGAACGTCTGAGGAACAGTGTGTGTGTGTGTGTGTGTGTGTGTGTGTGTGTGTGTGGGGGGGGGGGGGGGGGGGGGGGGGGGGGGGGGAGGAATAAACAAGGGGAAATAGTTTCACTTAGTATAATGACTCAACCACTCCCAGTCTCTATTCAAGCCTAAGTTAATTGTATCCAATTTGCAAATTAATTCCAATTCAGCAGTCTCTCGTTGCAGTCTGTTTTCAAAGTTTTTTTGTTGAAGGATAGTCACTTTGAGATCAGAAATCAAGTGACCAGAGAGATTGAAGTGTTCTCCGACTGGTTTATGAATGTTATAATTCTTGACATCTGATTTGTGTCCATTTATTCTTTTACGTAGAGACTGTCCAGTTTGACCAATGTACATGGCAGAGGGGCAATGACTGTCCTTTTTGGAGGGAAGACAAGAAGGTAGTTGAGTGGGGCTGGAGCTGTTTGCCTTGTTTTGTCTTATAGGAAATGGAATCGGACTTTAGCAACAACAAACACACACAGGAGGGGAGAGGAAATGCAGCGTCTGTCTCTGATGCTGCCTTTCAGGCTCACTGCTGGAGAAACATAGGCAAGGCACACGGTCTTATTAGCCACTCTGAGATCTGGCAAACGTTTACGAAAGTCTCAGATTTCAGGTAAACCCCATCTTGATTCGGCCGTTAGCTGGTAAAGGTGGCGATGTCATCTGGGGTCCATCTGGCCAGGACACTTCTCGGAAGTAGGAGAACAAAGAAGGATGCTGGAGTCCCAGGAGATGGTGGAGGAAGCTGCCATGATGATCATGCTTGCTCCTTTCCTGTCTCTGAGTCCCTCTCCTCACAGTCATTTATATTTAGGATCCCAAAAGGGGAGTGATAGGTGGAATAGCCCATCCCCTCATTATTCTGCTCACCATTTAGACCTAATTTCCAACACACCAATTTTGGTCCATTGATTTCCAGGCCTACACTTCTCTTGTTTATAATGGATGATCTTGAGTGTATCGGGGGGCTTTGTTGTTTGGATTAATTCAGTCTGTCTCCCTGTTGCACTTTTTTTTAATTGTTGTAGGCTATTGTGATACTTTATGAACTTTTGCTCACTTCTCACATTTGAGCTGTAGGCCCAGTTATTATAACAGGCCTCTGCATATTGGAATTGGAAGGTGGATCAGTGCAAGGAAATTTGAGAGTATGGGGGCTGGGTCAGTGCGGAACCACCATTTCCAGAAACTCATGGAAGACCCCATCAGAGCAGATCTGTGACTCCATCCCTACTCCCTCCGCTGGGCAGGAGAATGTGGAGCTTGGTGGTTCTTTACTCCAGACTGTTAGTAGCTCCTCTGTGCTCCAGTGTTGCTGCAGAGTCCCCATGACCAATCTTTGTAGCAGGACCAAGGTCACTTATACCCCTGACTCCGTGTATGTCTGTGGAGGAAGCTGGATGCGGGAACATGCTTATAAGACCTAGTTTGAATCTTAACCTTTTCTCTGAACCAACCTTTCTTAAGGTTCAGATCCACTGAGGAAAGGAAATTCCAACCTCCCTCTTTCTCTGCTAGAAAGATTATGATTTGTGAGTAAACTGGTTATGGAAAGGAACCTATTTTGGAGTTGGTGGCAAAAAGCAAAAAAAGGATACTGGAAAAGAAGGAAAAACAGTTCAAACATTTCAAATGTAACGTATTAAGTTAGGCTTCCATTTAAACAACGTCTCTTTTTCCCTTTCGCTTTAGCATATGAAAGATGGTAATAACTGTCCTTTTTGGGGAAAAGAGAAATTGATTGAATGAGAAATTGATTAAATTAATTGAAATTGGCTGGTGCTGTTGTTAAAATCTGATCCCGTTTCCTAGATGACAATACCAGACAAACACACATAAAATGGGAGAGAGAAGAATAGCAAAGATAGACAATGCAGCTTTTAACTCTGGTGTTGACTCTCACTGGCAACCTCCCTGCTGGAAAAAGACAGACCCAGCACACAGTCTGGTCTGATCAGCTGCTCTGAGACCTGGCAAACTTGTACTAGCATTGGGCTGTTTAGGGCATTGTTTTAACTTGCTGGCTGGCCAAGACAGACTCTTATGAAACAGAAAGCAAAAGGAGAGGGATAGAAAAGAGGAGAAGGAAGATGGGGAAGGAAAAGAACGCAGGTGGGAAGGGGATGACAAAGTCTCACGTCCCAGATGATTTTGGAAGTTAGTCAGAGTAAGTGCAGGTGGCGATGTCATCTGGGTCCCTCTGTCTAGCCTGGTCTGGTCAGGACATGTTGGATTAGGATCACGGAGAATCAACCAAGTTATGATGGATGTGGGGTCCCAGGAGATGGTGGGGGTTGCAGCCATGATGGTGAACCTTTCTCCTTCCAGTTCTCCCACTTTTTAGCTATCCAGAATTCTCTAATCCCCCCCACCCCCCACCCATATTCGCCCAAATGAGACTTGGAGGATCCCAAAAGGGAGGGATAGGAGGAATAGTCCATCCTCTCATTATTTTGTTCACCAATTAGGCCTAATTTCTGACACACCAATTTTAGTCCATTGATTGCTGGTCCCACACTACTCTTGTTTACCAGTCATATTCTTAAAGCAGTCCCTGAGTTATGCCAATAGGCCTTTTTGTTTTAGACTAATTCAGTCTGCCTGTCTCCCTTTTGCACCTTTTCCCATCAACATTTAATGTTTTAGGTTGTTGTGACACTTAATGAACTTTCACTCACTCTTCCCAGTTGAGTTCACAAGCAGGGTAAGTTTGCAGGCCCAGTTATCACAATAGGGGACATAAGAGTGGCCATATTGGGTCAGAACAATGGTCCGTCTAGCGCAGTATCCTGTCTTCCAACAGGGGCCAATGCCAGAGGGACTGAACAGAACAGGCCATCATTGAGTGATCCATCCCCTATTGCCCATTCCCAGCCTCTGGCAAAAAGGTCAGACTAGATGGCCACAATAGGCTCTGCCCCTTAAAAATATATATATATCTTGGAATCTAAGACACCTAACACACACTGAACGAGTGGGATTCTTGTTCCCCCAGAGAACCCCCATTACCATCAATGGAAGTTATTGAATACATGAGATATGGGTTATACAGACTCTTTTGTAGTTGGATCAATGGCTGTTTAATCCAAAGCAGAAAACCCCAATGCTCTAGAATTGTTGATGTTCTCTTGGTCTTGGGCAAAGTAATGCCACATTTTTGGGCTGGTTCTCAGCACACACCTTTTTAATTGCTTTAATAGTGCACACTATGTTTTCTCTTTTTACCCAGTTATTTGACGTTCCCCTTGCCGAAATAAAAATCTTAGTGCGAGCGAGCACACTGCAGCGTGACAGCTGGACTCACGCACTGAAGCATGCCAGACGCTCTGGTTTTCCACACTACAGTTGTTTGTTTTGATATGGGTTGGGCCCGGTATGATTAATTCACAGCGAGAACATTTTGCTTACCAGGAACATGCAGTGAATGTTTAAAAAAACAAGCGGACCAAGGGCAGCTGAGAAATTGAATGGCTCTGGTAAGCTTGGCTCTCTTTAGCCGGGTAACTAGTTCAGCCACATGGTACTGGTTGGGATTCTGTGCTAGGCAGGAGGTCAGACAAGATGATCATCATGGTTCTTTCCAGCCTTAAAAATCTCTGAATCTCTGAACTAAAACCAAAAAGAAAAGGAGGACTTGTGGCACCTTAGAGACTAACCAATTTATTTGAGCATAAGCTTTTGTGAGTTACAGCTCACTTCATTGGATGCATTCAGTGGAAAATACAGTGAGGAGATTTATATACACACAGAACATGAAACAATGCGTGTTTATCATGCACACTGTAAGGAGAGAGATCACTTAAGATGAACTATTACCAGCAAGGGGTGGGGGGGAGAAAACCCTTTGTAGTGATAATCAAGGTGGGCCATTTCCAGCAGTTAACAAGAACGTCTGAGGAACAGAGTGTGTGTGTGTGGGGCGGGGGGGGGGGGGGAGATAAATTAGGGGAAATAGTTTTACTTTGTGTAATGACTCAACCACTCCCAGTCTCTATTCAAGCCTAAGTTAATTGTATCCTATTTGCAAATTAATTCCAATTCAGCAGTCTCTCCTTGGAGTCTGTTTCTGAAGTCTTTTTATTGAATAATAGCCACTTTTAGGTCTGAAATCGAGTGACCAGAGAGATTGAAGTGTTCTCCGACTGGTTTATGAATGTTATAATTCTTGACGTCTGATTTGTGTCCATTTATTCTTTTACGTAGAGACTGTCCAGTTTGACCAATGTACATGGCAGAGGGGCATTGCTGGCACATAATGGCATATATAACATTGGTAGATGTGCAGGTGAACGAGCCTCTGATAATGTGGCTGATGTGATTAGGTCCTATAATGGTGTCCCCTGAATAGATATGTGGAGACAGTTGGCAACGGGCTTTGTTGCAAGGATAGATTCCTGGGTTAGTGGTTCTGTTGTGTGGTGTGTGGTTGCTGGTGAGTATTTGCTTCAGGTTGGGGGGCTGTCTGTAGGCAAAGACTGGCCTGTCTCCCAAGATTTGTGAGAGCGATGGGTCATCCTTCAGGATAGGTTGTAGATCCTTGATGATGCGTTGGAGGGGTTTTAGTTGGGGGCTGAAGGTGACGGCTAGTGGCGTTCTGTTATTTTCTTTGTTGGGCCTGTGCTGTAGTAGGTGACTTCTGGGTACTCTTCTGGCTCTGTCAATCTGTTTCTTCACTTCAGCAGGTGGGTATTGTAGTTGTACGAATGCTTGATAGAGATCTTGTAGGCGTTTGTCTCTGTCTGAGGGGTTGGAGCAAATGCGGTTGTATCGTAGAGCTTGGCAGTAGACAATGGATTGTGTGGTGTGGTCTGGGTGAAAGCTGGAGGCATGTAGGTAGGAATAGCGGTCAGTAGGTTTCCGGTATAGGGTGGTGTTTATGTGACCATCGCTTATTAGCACAGTAGTGTCCAGGACGTGGATCTCTTGTGTGGACTGGTCCAGGCTGAGATTGATGGTGGGATGGAAATTGTTGAAATCATGGTGGAATTCCTCAAGGGCTTCTTTTCCATGGGTCCAGATGATGAAGATGTCATCATGTAGCGCAAGTAGAGTAGAGGCGTTAGGGGACGAGAGCTGAGGAAGCGTTGTTCTAAGTCAGCCATAAAAAATGTTGGCATACTGTGGGGCCATGCGGGTACCCATAGCAGTGCCGCTGATCTGAAGGTATACATTGTCCCCAAATGTGAAATAGTTATGGGTGAGGACAAAGTCACAAAGTTCAGCCACCAGGTTTGCCGTGACATTATCGGGGATACTGTTCCTGACGGCTTGTAGTCCATCTTTGTGTGGAATGTTGGTGTAGAGGGCTTCTACATCCATAGTGGCCAGGATGGTGTTTTCAGGAAGATCACCGATGGATTGCAGTTTCCTCAGGAAGTCAGTGGTGTCTCGAAGATAGCTGGGAGTGCTGGTAGCGTATACTCAGCAGCAACCACACAACAGAACCACTAACCCAGGAATCTATCCTTGCAATAAAGCCTGTTGCCAACTGTCTCCACATATCTATTCAGGGGACACCATCACAGGGCCTAATCACATCAGCCACACTATCAGAGGCTTGTTCACCTGCACATCTACCAATGAGATATATGCCATCATGTGCCAGCAATGCCCCTCTGCCATGTACATTGGTCAAACTGGACAGTCTCTACGTAAAGAATAAATGGACACAAATCAGATGTCAAGAATTATAACATTCATAAACCAGTCGGAGAACACTTCAATCTCTCTGGTCACTTGATTTCTGACCTAAAAGTGGCTATTCTTCAACAAAAAGACTTAGAAATAGACTCCAACGAGAGACTGCTGAATTGGAATTAATTTGCAAATTGGATACAATTAACTTAGGCTTGAATAGAGACTGGGAGTGGTTGAGTCATTACACAAAGTAAAACTATTTCCCCTTGTTTATTCCTCTCCCCCCCACTGTTCCTCAGACGTTCTTGTTAACTGCTGGAAATGGCCCACCCTGATTATCACTACAAAGGGTTTTCTCCCCCCCCACTCTCCTGCTGGTAATAGCTCATCTTAAGTGATCACTCTCCTTACAGTGTGTATGATAAACACGCATTGTTTCATGTTCTGTGTGTATATAAATCTCCTCACTGTATTTTCCACTGAATGCATCCAATGAAGTGAGCTGTAACTCACGAAAGCTTATGCTCAAATAAATTGGTTAGTCTCTAAGGTGCCACGAGTCCTCCTTTTCTTTTTGCGAATACAGACTAACACGGCTGCTACTCTGAAACCTGAACTAAAACCCACGCCCACTGGGGAATTAGGAGTCATGACAAAGCTTGATGACTGGTGACTGGCATATACATACTGGAGCGGGTTGACCCATTAAAAGGCTCTCTGCGCAACTGGCAGTGTACAAGTGCCAGCCAAGGGGGATGCCCTGATAGATCATATGCAGCAGGGCTGCCACTAGAAGTGTGTAAAGCCTGTGTAAGGAGGAAGTGTCTCTGTGCACATAACAGAGTGGTATTTGAGTATTTTGTGTAGCATATTTGATGTGCAAAATCACTCACTGTCCTTGGATCTGTGCAATGCCCTGGTGCACAAGCCATTTAGTCCTGTAGTGTTTCAGTTTCCCCATCAGGGATAGTGATACCTACCTCAGAGGAAGCTTAGTTCATCAATGTTTGCAAAGCACAACAAGATCCCCAAATGGAAAGTGTTGTATGCCAGTATGAAGTATTATTAAAGTGTAAAACCTAACACAAGGCAATTGAAAACCCCCCTATATAATACAATATTTGAGAATGATTAATTGAAGGGCCCAGCCAACCTCCCACTGCCATGCAGTTCTCCATCACTCAATATCAATCCACAACCTACCCATAACTTTGCCCCCTAAAACACACCCTAAGGTCTAAATCAGTGGTTTTCAAGCACGGGTCTGGGGCCCCCTGGGGGGCCATGAGAAGGTTTCAGGGGGTCCACCAAGCAGGGCCAGTGTTAGACTCACTGGAGTCTTGGGCAGAAAGCCAAAGCCCCACCTTATGGGGCTGAAGCTGAAGCCTGAGCAGCTTAGTTTCATGGGGGTCCCTGTGGCATGGGGCCCCAGGCAATAGCCCTGCTTGCTACCCCTGCTTGCTCCCCCTAATGCCGGCCCTGGCTTTTATATGCAGAAAACTAGTTATTGTGGCACTGGTGGGCTGTGGAGTTTTTATAGCATGTTGTGGGGGGGGAGGGGGCTCAGAAAGCAAAAGGTTGAGAACCCCTGGTCTAAATAACAAATTTCTAGATTGTAAAACCACACTTCCTATTAGAGGGACCCCTTTACAGTGTACTGTAACCCTAAAAATATTACAAGGTTACTCATTACAGAAAACCCAGTATCCATTCGTACATTGTACAATTAAAAATACAACCTGGCAAGGCCTACGATCTGCCACACCGAAAAGCAAATACATTCAGCGACACCAAATGGATCCATCCCTCCACTGCTGTCCCGAAAAAAGATTCTTCTATGCCACCAACGCAACATTCTCTGAGCAAATATATCAAACTCTGCCATGACTTAATGAAGCCTGGCAGAGGTTTATTAACATTAAATTAGAGGACGATGTCTGTCTAAATCTCCTAGACTGCTCTGGGAACTTCTATTTCTGTTACACACATTTAATAAACAAGCCATGGAATCACCCACTGGCATATGGAACAAACCATTACAGAGGAAAATGAGGGGCACAATTGGGGCAATACCGAATGACGGGGGATTACTGGATTCAGCCAGTGCCAAGAGAGGTCAGTGAAAGCACTCCCATTGACCACTGATTGAATTGGGTCTAAATAGCAGCAGGGAACCGTCTGGGTCCCTCCCTTCACTGGTCACTCTTAGACTTCTTAAAGTTTGAGTTATTAAAATGGCAGAGGAAGAGACTGAGAAGATCTTTAGAAAACACGACCTATGAGGACAGGTTGAAAAACTTGGGCATGTTTCAAAGAAGGCTTAAGGGGTACCAGATAACAGTCTGGTTGTTATGCAGAGGACAGTGACCAGTTGTTCTCCATGTCTACCCAGGGTAGGACAAGTAATTGGCTCAGTATGCAGCAAGGGAAATTTGGGTTAGATGTTAGGAAAGTTCTGTAACTATGAGGAGAGGTAACCACTGAAATAGGCTTCCCAGGCAGGTTGAGGAATCTCCTTCATTGGGGTTTTTAAAGAACTGGTTAGAGGAGGTCTAGGTGTTCTTAATTGTCCCTCATCATGGGGGGATGGATTAGATCAGGGGTTCTCAACCAGGGGTCCAAGGCCCCCTAGGGGGCCTCGAGCAGGTTTCAAGGGGGCCTGCAACCAGGGCCAGCATTAGACTCACTGGGGCCCAGGGCAGAAAGCCGAAGACTCACCGCATGGGGATGAAGCCCAGGTCCCTGAGCCCCACCATTCGGGGCTGAAGCCTAAGCAATGTAGCTTTGTGGGGGCCCCCGTGGCATGGGCCCCAGGCAATTGCCCTGCTTGCTGCCTCCTAATGCCAACTCTGGCTTTTATATGAAGAAAACCAGTTATTGTGGCACAGGTGGGCCATGGAGTATTTATAGCATGTTGGGGGGGCCTCAGAAAGAAAAGTGTTGAGAACCTCTGGACTAGATGACCTACCTGAGTCCCTTCCAGCCTTATATTTATATGATTGCATGATTTTCAGAGGCACAAAGGGTAACTGGGCACCCACTGGCCACTGACTTTAATCTGCCCTGTAAAATTTTGTAAAGGAAGTGTAATTTGGGGGGTCACATATGCTAGATTCCATTGAAACACCCCCAAGATTAATGTTTTCAAAACATTTTGGTTTGTGTAGTTGGCTTTGTTTGGGGTCCAGCAGGCCTAGCGGTCAGGCCATGGCCAAACAGTCTCTCTGAGCCTTGAGGTGGCTCTCCTGAGCAGTCCAGGGCCCGGAAGCCAAGCCACAGTTCATGACCCTCCAGGACCTCTCAGGAGGATGGGGAAAGAGGGAATGACAGGGGGATGCAAGCCCTCCCTCTTCACCATGTCCCAGCCCCAGAGCATAGAGGCGAGGGGTGGCTTAGTCCCTTCTGGCCACCACTCCAGATCAACCTCCCCTGTACTGCTTCCTACCTTTCCCGTTTTCCCTTCAGTTCAGGAGGTGGCCCTAGCCTTCTGCTTACACAGACTTAGTACTTCAGGGCTTCAGCTGTGGTGAGGACACTTCCCATCTCACCCTCAGAGTCCAGTTGTTCCCCCTTAGTCCGTGGGGAAGGGGGATCCCGACCAGGTCCTATATACAGTGTCCAGGTCCTTCCCCTGTAGATTGCTCTGCCTCAAGGGCTGCGGCCTAGCTGCCTTCTTGCAGCCGGTGCCCAAAGCTCCCTTTTGAGCAGGTCCTAGGGGAGCATGCCCAATGGGGAGAATGAGCAGCACTCAGTCCATAACTTCACGTGCACAACATGAGTGAAATCCTGGTCCCATTGAAGTCAGTGGCAAAGCTCCCACTGACTTCAATAGGGCCAGGATTTCTCCCCAAATGTGTTGACATCTTTATTTATCAGGGGCTTAAGAAAGATCAGAAAAGATTCTCACAGAAATACGATCCTCTCCATTGTCCATCATTTTGGCATCAAATCAGTGTCAGTGTTCTGGAGCCAGTTTAGAAAATGAAACCTACTACACCTCTTTCAATAATGTTAACTAGCTCCGAACAAGTAATTAATAATGAATGATTTTGTAGACACACTCTGCCTCCCTATTTGTTCAAGGGAGACTTGTGAATAAATGTTGATTTTTTTCATCCATTTGTTGTTCACAATTATTTATTGAAATTTCTGAGAATTGTGTTTTCTCTGTGGCTTGCTATGTGAGCTGTTTTGCTTAGCTGTGATAGGTCACGCGAGGGACCTCGCATTGCTTCTTATTCTCTAGTTGGATGAATGTGACTCTGGTTATAAGGCTTCTGATGTGAATGTTCTTGGAAAGTGAATTTAAAATGTGCTGTCTGCAACTGTTTGAGCACGTGAGCTCGAAATGTGCTTTCTGAAACATTTGCGGTAGTAAAACTCCGTCTCAGGAATGCTTGCAGAAAGAAAACTCTAATGAGGAAGAACATAGCCCTAAACTAATTTTTAAAACAATGTTGTAATAAATATCTGTGGAACTCTTTTTGCTGTACGTGGCCAGCTCTGACACATGGTGTTGTAGCTATGAGTTTACATGGAACCGTGGGCTGGTGGGTGGGAAGCAAGTGAGATGGTGGGTGTCGGAAGTTTTCAACTAACAAAAGCCACTATTGACAAATGAGCATTTGCTCTCACTTTATTGCAGAGCAATAATAGTAAGTGGGGACCTGCAGCCCTGGCTCTAAACGTGATAACAGTTTGAGAGTTAATATAAACGACTTGACCGACGTGAGGAATAGCGCAGAGTCTCTCAGCACCAATTTCACCGGCTTCCACTTGGAGCCCTCACTCTGCCAGCCAAGAGCTCATTGTTTTATTTGGTAAGCATCAAACTAAATCCCTCTCTTTTTTTCCCATAAAAATCCATGAGATGGCACTACGAAGCTCCAGGCAGCCCTAATATCTTAATATATGTAGAGAACTGGAAGGGACCTCTTGGGTCATCAAGTCCCGCGCATCCAATACTCCCATTCAGAAATTTCTCAAGCTCCATTTTAAACCTACATAGTTGTTTGTCCCCCAGTACTTCTACTGGGTGACTGTTCCAGAACCTCATTCTTCTGATGGTTAGAAACCTTCTTCTAATTTTCAAAGATTCATAGATTCCAAGGCCAGAAAGGAAGATTGCGATGGGCTAGTCTGACCTCCTGCATAACGGGTCAGAGAACATCCCCTACAGCAGATCTTTTAGAAAAAGTCCAATCTTGATTTACAAATTACCAGTGATGGAGAATCCACCATGACACTTAGTAAGTTGTTCCAATGGTTAATTACTCTCACCGTAAAATAATTACGCCTTATTTCCGGTCTGAATTTGTCTAGCTTCAACTTCCAACCATTGGAGTGAGTTCTACCTTTAAGGGCCCTACCAAGCCCCCACTGCCATGCAATTTTCCATCACTCCGTGTAGTATCAGAGGCATTGAGAGAAGGAGAAGAATGTCAGTTAATTTCAGGGAAATGTTAGCATGCCCGGGGAGATCAATTTTTAATGTATCATTAATAATACCTAGTGGTTTTCCATCTCGGAGATCTCCAAGTGCTTTATGGAGGTGAGAAAAAACAACATTTCAAGAAGCTCCTGGTGGAATTTGAATCTGCAGCGTCCCCGTTCTAGCAGTCGCGCCGACAACACACTGCCTCATAGCATTTCTCCGGCAAAGCCTCGAGTAACCTCTGCCAACAAAAGCACATGCCTCCATTATACTTATGATTTGTTCCTCGTCACTGAGATGAGCGTAGGGGAACTAAGCGTCTTCCTGTCTTTATCTGTTGTCCACACTTCTGAGGCCTGTTCTACGCTATGGGGCTAAGTTGATCTAAGTTATGCAACTCCGGCTCTGTGAATAATCATAGCTGGAGTCAACGTACATTAGGTTGACTTATTGCGGTGTCTACACTGCCCTGGGTCGATGGGAGACACTCTCCCATTGACTTACCTTACACGTCTTATTCCGGTGGAGTACCGGAATAGACGGGAGAGCAATCAACTCCCGGTGGAGCCGCAGCAGCATTGATCCACAGTAAGTGTAGACATGCCCACAGTCTAACCAGGTACAGCCATCCCATTTTCCTCCCCTGGTTCCAAAATAATTTCACCTAATTCTTCAATCTAGGTTTAACACCATATCACAGGTGAACTTGGAAGTGTTCAACAAAATGTCCTATTTCCCAATTATTCCCTTCAGCTGTTAACGGGGGTCACCCAAGTACAAATTGGGACGTGGCTGTGCTACACTAGGTCATCCCCTTTGACTTCTGTCTGCTTCCTGATCACAGAATGCGGAGATAAGACCTCTGATTTCAGACAGTCCTGCATTTCCCCCACCTCACAAAAATATGATGCCAGTAACAACTAGATGCCCCAACCAAGACTGTGCTTTGCACTAACATATGATGAAAGACAGTCCAACTGTCTCAAAGAGCTTATAGTCTAAACAGAGATAGAGAAAGGAATGATAACTATCTCCACTTTACTGAGATGGAACTAAAAGACAGAGAGTTCAAAGAACATGCTGAAGATCAAACAGAAATCCAGTAAGTAAACGCAGATCTCACGTTCCAGGGCAGTACCAATAGCCACAAGAACATTTTTCCACTCTTTTCACATAGTCCAGTTATTTATCCCCAGACAGGTTAGCCCAGCGTTGCTCTGTACAGTATATTCTTCAGTGCTTCGCCCAATCTACCTTTAAATGAGTCGTGTTTCTTATCATTTTCGTTGAAAGATTATCCTACTCTGCCATAAATTTCAACTTTTTTCATAATGTCCTTTTAATGACTAGTTTAGTGATTGTACAGCCAGCTCTGTTCTGAATTATTTAGGTTTCCAAAAAGCACATTTGAATAATACCAAGGAAGCATAATGCACAGATGGTGACAATAGTTCATATGCAAAGTACATTGCAAGTTGTACTCTACATAAATGAAGATGAACAGTGGCACTGAGCTTAAAAGGGAATCTCTGTATTGTTTCCTACAGCAATACATCTCTTTGTATTAACGGCAGAATCTGAACTCGTGTTGATAACTTTTATTAACTTCTCTAACCATTTGCCTAGTTTTCCATTGGCATATTGGCTCAAGTCCAATTCCAAAGCTAGCCAGTAACAGTCTGAGATATATGTACTGGGAGGCTTTGAGACCACATAATGTCTTCGTTGCTAGTAAGGATTCATTCCCTGAATAGGTTTCAGAGTAGCAGCCGTGTTAGTCTGTATCCGTAAAAAGAAAAGGAGGACTTGTGGCACCTTAGAGACTAATCAATTTATTGGAGCATAAGCTTTCGTGAGCCACAGCTGCTTTTTGGAAACCCGTTTCAGCTTACAGATTGTTCATGAGTTGGTAACATCCACGACTGGCTCTTGGTCACGTGGTATTGTTTCTGCTTCCTGCCTGGGTGAATGAAACTGTTTATGTCAATAAATGACGGAAAGAGTAACGAGTAGCATATAAAGAATGGGAGGTGGAGATGGCTGAAATCTCCTGCTGTTACAGGCCCCTCCAGAAGAAATGGGATTGTGGAGTGGCAAATGCCGTGGTGTTTTTCCTGGCACCTGTTCTGTCTGTAACCCATGCTAACGGAGTGTAGGTCTTTCTCTCGGTCCTGTGGCAAACCCATATATGGAGGCTTATGGCCCTGAACAAATAGAGGCGGGCATTTAGCACACCCGTCAAGACCTGTGCTTTTAGATACCAAGGTCCTGGGTTCTCGCTCTACAGATAAGCTGTCTAAAAGGCTGCAATATACATGGATAAACAGTCAATCGATGTTGAGCCCGCGTCACGAATCCCTCGTACCCATGATGGTCTCATCCTAACCCATCATAGTTAGAGGTTGGCTGAAAGCCTGAAACATGAATTCTATCTTCTTTCCAAAGAATTTTTAGCATGAATTCTTCTAACTCGGGACAATCTCGTTCTCCACATAAATGGCCAATCTCTTTTTCAATCTTACTAAGCTCTTGTGATTTATCTCACCTCACTGTACCCACCTTCCCCCTCCGTGGGCCATCCCAGCAACCGTGGATGGAAGATATAAATGAACCGACCCATTTGTAGGAATAAGACTGTTTAGAACTGGCGTCTGACTCTTTGGAGGAGTTCATGTGTGGCAATCTATTTCAGGGACAGCTGTCTGCTGGCATGCCGCCCAATCTACCTGAGAAGCCATTTCCTTTGACTCACCTTGGATTCTGGCAACTGACACACTCCCATATATTAAGTACTGAGGCACTGTGCAGCTATTTTTAAAATATGTGCTCAGCTGAGTGACCTTAGTGGAAAACCGCCAACAAATGCACAAAAGTTTAATTGAATTAGGTCTAAATAATATGGTCTTAAAGTCTTGGTGGGGGAGGGATAGCTCAATGGTTTGAGCATTGGCCTGCTACACCAGGGTTGTGAGTTCAATCCTTGAGGGGGCCATTTAGGGATCTGGGGCAAAAAATGGGGATTGGTCCTGCGTTGAGCAGGGGGTTGGACTAGATGACCTCCAACCCTGATATTCTATGATTCTTAGCACACATACTCAGCCACTGATATTGTCTCACGTGCTTGGTAAGATGATTTGTTCCTTGTTTCTGACCTTTCTATGGGGGAAGACAGTTTACAGGGCAGACCGAAAGGAATCCAAACATCCATGTTTAATGTGCAGTCTTTTCCCATTGTTGCAAGGTTAGCACCAAAAGTTCTGCTAGTGGAAAACGTCTGGGACCTGGGGACAAAGATCCTACAGTGCTGTGAATGACAGAGTTCAATAAACCAGGACAGATTGGACACTCTTTATTACAGCTGCTACTGTATGCTGAGAGTGATTTCTAAAACAATGCCTTGCCCTTATTCCCCACAGATTTCAAAACACTTCACGTGTGTGCCATGCTGTCTGCATTTCTACCGATGGGGAAACTGAGGTAGAGGGGTGAAGAGGTTTCTGAAGGTTAAGCAGCAAAATACTAGCAGAGTCAGAACTAGAACCCAGGTTATTTAACTGTGCTACCTAGCGGCTAGAACAGGTAACAACATCCTGCACAATCAGGAGTAGGGATTGCCTGACGTAGGCACAGTAGAATCTACTTGTTGTAAGTCTCAATATTGTGGCCTAAATTTTCAGAAGTGCCTCCAGCTTTGGTGCCCATCTGATACTGTTGCTGCAAAAGTAACATGGACTTCAGTCGGGTTCTATCTGTTTTTTGTTTGGAGCAGCTGCTCAAAGGTGTCTTTGTCTGGGGTTGGGAGCCCTCAAATCCACATGGCCAAAATTAATGTGGGCTTCTGAAGATCTGAGCTTGTGAGCTTAGCTTGCAGGCACCATATAGGAACCCGATGCTCTCTGTCATGCAGACACAATGATTGTCAGCAGATATAGAATCCAACACCCCAGCACCAAAAGCATAACCCCTTACCATTTGATCTAAAGGGTTAACTCCATCAGGGTCACTCAGCCACCTACCTCGCCTGCAATACTAACAGCATCTTCTTCCTCTTCAGGTCCTTCCACTGGCTCCCCTCCCCCCACCACATCACATTCACACTTCTTGTCACCACTTTGCCCAACACCCTGTAGGCCTCAACATCTCCCTGCCTGGTTCATTTTCCACTGCTCCCTCCACCCCATCAGTGATGTTGGCCTCATCCACCTATTCAGCAGCTCCTCATTTGCAGAGGCCTTCAAACACTCCAAAAAAGAGAGACCCCAGCCCCCTGAGATGGACATGAAGCATCAAGAATGATGGCCCCAAAGAAGACCTCGCACCATGTCATAAATATAAAGGGAAAGGGTAAACACCTTTAAATCCCTCCTGGCCAGAGGAAAAACCCTTTCACTTGTAAAGGGTTAAGAAGCTAAGATAACCTCACTGGCACCTGATCAAAATGACCAATGAGGAGAAAAGATACTTTCAAAGCTGGGGGCAGGAGTGGGGAGAAACAAAGGTTCTCTCTGTCTGTGTGTTGCTTTTGCTGGGACCAGAGCAGGAATGCAGGTCAGAACTCCTGTAAAGAGTCAGTAAGCAATCTAGTTAGATATGTTTTAGATTCTGTTTTGTTTAAATGGCTGATAAAATAAGTTGTGCTGAATGGAATGGATATTCCTGTTTTTGTGTCTTTTTGTAACTTAAGGTTTAGCCTAGAGGGATTCTCTATGTTTTGAATCTGACTACTCTGTAAGGTATTTACCATCCTGATTTTACAGAGGTTTTTCTTTTACTTTTTCTTTAATTAAAATTTTCTTTTAAGAACCTGATTGCTTTTTCATTGTTCTTAAGATCCAAGGGTTTGGGTCTGTGTTCACGTACGCAAATTGGTGAGGATTTTTATCAAGCCTTCCCCAGGAAAGGGGGTGTAGGGCTTGGGGGGATTTGGGGGGGAAAGACATTTCCAAGTGGGCTCTTTCCCTGTTCTTTGTGTAACACTTTGGTGGTGGCAGCTTTTAACCTAAGCTGGTAAGAATAAGCTTAGGGGGTCTTTCTTGCAGGTCCCCACATCTGTACCCTAGAGTTCAGAGTGGGGAAGGAACCTTGACACACCCTGTTCCAGGTATGACTGAGACTCCTGTTTCTTCCAGCACCAAGGGTATAGTACCACTGCAGAGATCTTCCACCATTCCATGTGAAGAGAAGTCTCTAGGCAAGCAGCTGTGTTTGACACCATCCTCGGTATCTGCAGAATCTTCTGGACACAGGGATTCAAAGAAGCCACCAGCCTCAACTTTGGCACCCTTTAAGGGCCATGGACATAGGGACCATGTGAACCATGGACATAAGGGGCAAGCAGACTGTCTGTCTGCACTGTCTCCAGTACCACTTAACCTGCCTCAGATGGAGGAGTACTGCCCTGGATCGTTGGCACTGACTTCATCCCTCTCCCATCACGCTCACCACATGGCAAAAGAGGCAGATTTCCCCTACTGAAAGTTGTAGAGTGGGTGCCTTTCTCATACCAATGCAGCCACCAGCACTGACCTGCCCATCGAAGCCACCGTATCCCACCATGAAAAACAGCCTGCCTGTTCTGGATTGACTGCCAGCTCCCACGTGGCTGCTAGTACCAACACCCTTAAGGCATGGGGGATGACACAGCTTCTGAATTGGACATTGTTGACCAGGACTCCACCATCTTTCCCTTCTGTTCTCTGTCCCCTGCACAATACCTGAGGAGGAGACTCCAGGATCTGGACATCATCCTCCCCATCAACTTTGGCAGGAGCACCCCTGAGGTCCTACTCCCTTTCCATACTCCCCGCCACACTGGGCATTCTGGAGCCCTCGCACCCCCTGTGGTGACCAATTTTACAGGGTGCCTTCCTATGAACAGACCCATCAAGACCAGCCGCCAGTCCCCAGACAGCCTCGTCCCAAGGAAGTCCCTCATCCTCAGGATAACTTTGAGGTGGAACAGCACCTAAGAGCTGAGGAGGAAGCATCTCCTTCCAACAAATTCTTGTGTCCTCCTGATTAAGCAGTTCTGGCCCCACCACCATCCTACATGGATGACTTTAAAGTTTTTCAGGACTTACAGAAGAGGGTGGCTGAGACTTTTCAGACCCCCCCCCACAGGAGGCAGTGCAGGAATCCCAGCATTCCCTGTGGGATGTCCTCCACTCTGCATTGCAAGGCAAGCCAGCCATGCCTATTAATGATGCACTATTGTCATCAGGCTGTAACATCTGGCAGACACCTGTCGCCATTCCACCTGCAAGCAAGAGGATTGGCAAAAAAGATGATGTGACGGCAAAAGGTTGTTAGTGTCTTTTTTCTCATTGCACCTCCCAATGACTTGGTGGTAAACGAGGTCAGTGAGAGGAAGAGGCAGTGCCACCAGAGATCTACTCTGTTCAGCAAAGAACTTCAGTGTCTAGGCTTCCTCAGCTGGGAAAGCTACTCCTCATTAGCTTTACAGTTCAGGGTCTCAAATTATCATGCCCTGCTGGCAAAATATGATTATACCAACTTCTCAAAGTTGTCTCCATTTATTGAACATCTGCCACAGGGCCAGAGGGACCAGTTGAAGCCCTCATTTCCAAAGCTGAGATCATCGCTAAGGTTGACTTTACAAGCCTCCCTGGATGTGGGTGACACAGTAGCTCATTCTATGGCCATTTCCATGGTTATGAGTTGAGCTTCATGGCTGCAGTCTTCCGGTCTTCCTCAAGAAGTGCAGAACACCAGCGAGGACCCTTCCTTTGAAGGGCCTAAGCTCTTCAGCAACACAACACACAAGTTCCCACAGTCTCTCAAGGACTCCAGGGAAATCCTGTGCTCATTGGGTATTTATGTTCCTGCAACCCAAGAAGAAATTTAGTAAATCGCTGATGGCCCAATGATCCTACATTTTCACTTTGCGGAAAGCGATGGCACCACCAATAGAGATGCCGAGGTTTCATGAGAAGGGATGTTCTTCTATTTCCACCACTCAGTTTTTCTCCTCAGCCAAGCACCCATTTTGGTGCTTTTAGTCAATGGCCATGAACTGTTGCACTCGCTGGGTCATGCGCTTCACCACCATGTCATCCACCTACCCCATGGGGGCTGCCCCTCCCAATTTACACCTTATTGAGAGCTCATCACATCAGACAGGTGGATTCTGGAAATAGTCTCATCAGGCTACACCATCCCTTTTGTTTCCTTGGCCCCAGCCCACCCAGTCCCTCTTAGGGACCCTGCTCACAAGGGTCTCTTCAGGCAGGAGCTGCTGCTCCTGGAGGGCATCAAACTGGTTCCTCTCGGATTCGCCAGAAAGGAGTTTTATTCCAGATAGTTCCGAGTTCCAAATTAAAAAGGGGAATGGAGACCAATCTTGGACCTCAGGACACTGAATACCTTCATCCCAACACAGAGATTCAAGATGGTGACCCTCACAGGGAACATACCATTGTTAGATTGAGGGGACTGGTTTGTGTTCCTCTGCCTTCAGGATGTCCACATAGCTATGCATCCTGCACACACGATTCAAGGTTGGGAATAACACTATCAGTAGTGGATCCTTCCCTTCAGCCTTTCAACTGCCCCGGGAGTCTTTACAAAAGTCCTCTCAGATGTCAACACCCATCTCCATTGGATGGGTATAATTGGCTTCCCCTACCTCAAGGACAGCTCTTTCTCTGAGGTCAAGTCAGCCACCAACAAGGCCTTAGCTCTGTTTCACTCCCTGGGCCTTCGCTTCAAGACAGAGAACTCCAGCCTAGTACCTGTTCAACATTTAGACTTCATCAGGGCCACACTGGACCCTCTAGCCAGCAGGGCATACCTATCCATTGACAGCTTCAATGCCATGTCCAGCCTCATATCCACAATATAACAGAGCCCCTAGACCACAGCAATGTCTTGCCTACAACTCCTCGGTCATATGGAGGCCTGCACCTTTCTGATGCCTCTTGCAAAGCTCCAGTCCAGATGCCTTCAAGCCTGGCTCAGAACCATCTGGACACCAAACAGACACAGCCTGCCCAAAGAGACAGGAGAGAAGAGAAGAGAAGAGTGAGGGGGGATTTGATAGCAGCTTTCAACTACCTGAAGGGGGGTTCCAAAGAGGATGGAGCTCAGCTGTTCTCAGTGGTAGCAGATGACAGAACAAAGAGCAATGGTCTCAAGTTGCAGTGGGGGAGGTCTAGGTTGGATATTAGGAAACACTATTTCACTAGGAGGGTGGTGAAGCACTGGAAAGGGTTACCTAGGGAGGTGGTGGAATCTCCTTCCTTAGAGGTTTTTAAGGCCCAGTGGGACAAAGCCCTGGCTGGGATGATTTATTTGGGGTTGGTCCTGCTTTGAGCAGGGGGTTGGAATAGATGACCTCCTGAGATCCCTTCCAACCCTAATATTCTATGATACTAAGGTGTGTGCACTTCCCAGAGGGTCCTCGACTCTCTCCATTGGTGGAAGGACCCTTGCAGAGTATGTGTCGGGATGCGCTTTGCACATCCGCTTCCCACACAGAACATCAACAGCCCTATGTTAGGTTGAGGAGCACACCCTCAAGAATCATTGCTCCACCTCCACACCCTCAAGCTGTGGGCAGTCCCTAATGCATGCCATCATTTACTACACAAGACCAAGGGTCACGCCTTAAGAATTATGACAGGCAACACGGTGACAATGTGCTATAACAATGGGGAAAATCCCCATTCTTATGTGTGCAGAAGCAATGAAGGCCTGGAATTTTTTTTTAACCCACCAAATCAACACCTTGGCAGGGTGCCGACCGGGTCTGCAGAACAAGGTGGCAGACATCCTGAGCAGATATTTCCCTCAGAATCACGAATGGGAGCTGAACAACCTATTTTTCAAAACCTGCCTCACCTGGGGTTCCCCAAAGGTAGATCTTTTTGCTTCTCCACTCAACACTAAGTGCCCTTACTTCTGCTTGAGGGATGGCCTTGGCTGCAGCTCCTTGGGCAATGCTCTCCTTGTTCCCTGGCCACGCATGTTGCTGTATGCCAGTCCTTCAGCACTCTTGCTGAACAAGCTGAAACAGGAGGCCAATCCAGGTTTGGTCCCCGCACATGGTTTGCCTAGCTCTGAGACCACCTCTTCTCGTCCCTATGATGACAGACCTCCAGGAGTCAGGCCGGATGACTCACGCCAACCTCCCATCATTACACCAGGAGCATGACTCCTCGATGGCTCTTGGTCCTAGAACAGGAATGTTCTCCTGAAGTACAGTCGGTGATGCTTAATAGCGACAAACCCACCACCAAAAACACCTACCTGAAGAAATGGAAATGTTTCCAGCTTTCGTGTGCAGAATAGTCACTGTCTCTGAGCCTTCCCTCTCCTCTGCACTGGATTACCTGTCAGAATTGAAAACCCTAGGTTTTATCCTTCAGCTGTATCAAGGTTCACCTTGCTTCTGTCACTGTCTTCATCAACCAACCAAGGCAGTCTCAGTTTTTGCCCACCCTACCACTGTGATATTCTGAGGAAACCTCCCTTTGAGCCCATGAAAAGCTGCTGTCTACTCCACTTATCCTTTAAGGCAGTGTTCCTCATAGCCATTACTTTATCCAGATGAATAAGTGAACTGGGAGCCCTTATGGCTGGTCCACCTGACATGGTGTTCTACTGTGACAAGGTGATTCTGCCCTCACCCTCGCTTTCTACCTAAAGTCTCTTGGGACTTTCACATCAATCAGGATCTCTTACTGCAGGTATTTTATCCCAAGCCTCCTTTCTCCAGGGAAGACCCACCCTACATATGCTCAATGACAGAAGGTCCTCTCGCTTTCTTTCCTGACAGGACCAAATCTTTCAGCTCCTCGCCTAGACTCTTCATCTCTGTTCCTGATAGGATGAAGGGAGCCACCATAACTGCACAAAGACTACCCAAGTGGGTCTCAGGCTGCTTCCTGGCATGCTATGAAATGGCCCAACCCCACCCTGCAGCTAGGGTGATGGCCCATTCTATCAGAGCTCAATCAACCTCAGAAACCCTGCTGCAGAATGTACCCACTGATATCATTTGCAAGACTGCTACCTGGTCATCATTGTGTACATTCACTCAGCACTATGCCCTCCTCTACGCTTCCACATCCAACTCAGCCTTTGGTGAGGCCATCCTCTGCACTGGTATGGACTCATCTCCTCAGCACCTTCCTTCACGTTGAGTTACTGCTTGGTAATGACCCAGCGTGGAGCACCCATAGTGACATACACTCAAAGAAGGAGGAGCAGGAACTCACCTGTACAGTAACTGGAGTTCTTTGAGATGTTACGTCCCTATAGGTGCTGCACTACCTTTCCCCTCTGCTTTGGAGTTCTTGCCTTCAAATGTTGGACTTGAGAAGGAAATGAAACAGTGGTGGGTCCACCCCTCTTTGTGTAACCTCAGCCTGGAGCACAAGGGTGTGTAGAGCGCAGGAATGGACCTGCTGATGCTGCTGAAGAAAAATCTCCAATCAAAGACACACAACATGGAGCACCCATACGGGCATAACATCTTGAAGGACTCCAGTTACTGCACAAGTAAGTAACCACTCCTTTCCATGTCAAAAATGTTGAAATGAAACCTTTCAAATGTTGTTCAGAATTTTTAAATGTTTTTTTCCCAACCAGAACCATCCATCGGAATGGACATGAATTCACGAAGCTTTTTGGTGTTGCCAAATATGCATTTTTCATCGAAAAAAGTTTCATGTAAAAATTTTCCACCATCTCTAATCATCACCATGACCAGCTGTTGTTTGCATTAGAAATTCCAGGCACAAATGCATTTGCATTAACACTGCCTTCAAGGAGAAGCCTTGGGTCCTAGGACCTTTTCCTCAGAGCCAGGGTCCAGCACAAGGTATTTAGAGTCACACATGCCTCTGCTTCCAATCCCTTCCTGTTGTTCGTATTCTTCATCTGCAGGCTGACATTTGTTGGAGAGATGGAGTTATTTTCCTGTATGTCTATGCTATGAATAAAACCCATGTGCTTAGTGGGATTGTACCAGTGCACCTACCATTGCCCTGATGAGATGCTTGACGCTCATCCTTTCTCCGTGGTTATTCCCTTACATGATTCCCAGTAGCTGCTGCTTGAAAATACATATTTTTCCCCCCACAGTCATTGCTTTGTTGATGAAGATGTTTGCAATCAATGTTAACACGAAGGGATTATTGCAGTCCTGTAAGGACTTAGAGGAAATTACTATGCAAACAGATGGTACTCTGGGAAAGTGCTAAAAAGACTTTAGATTAGTGAGCCTGCAGGATGAAAGGAACCGATATTAAGGAATAGGGAGATATAATGATGTTAAAGAGAGATGAACCAGTTGTTTGAAATTCCTCATGGAGCTGCCACACTCCCTGATCTCCCTGTTCAGCTCTTTGATATGCTCTCTCTCATTTTAGATCTTAACTACCACTTGCAATGAAAAATTTCCAATGTTTTATTAGACTACGAGGAACTTTGATGTCAGAACTGACTCCCTTCCGTAATTTCAGCCTTTAATCTTTCACGTGTTTCCTCCCACCAGTGCTCTTCCATAAATTGTCTTCTGCATTTGTCAGTTTTACTGTACCCAGCCCAAGCTGTCATCTATAAAGCAGGGATGAGAAAATTTACCCATCTGAGTGAAGCCTCCTTGTGATTCGCAGATCAGAGGCACTATATAAAAACTGCAAAGTATTATTACTACTTACAGATGTAACTTGCGGGAGAGATCCTTCAGTCTGCTACATCCATTTTGCACTGCTCACGCGGCACAAAGTGGAGAGAAACTGGATGGAAACAACCAGCAGATAATTCCTGAAGCACAGTGGAGGTCTCCTTTAAAGTAGAGGACATGTCAAAGGAGAGAGGGGCATGTCATGGGCAGGGCTGATGACAAGGAAGGGGTGTAAGGTCCCTCTTATACCAGTGGTATGACTGAGAGCTGTTTCAGGTTATGCCAGGGCCAAGATCAGGGAGCTTGAACCAGCTTCCTGCTGGGACCTGCATGGAGTTTTGTAGAACCCATGCCTATCTAGTTCCCATTGCATCCAGGGGTACTAGCATCGCTCATTTTGTGCCTTCATGGGATTTGGTCCTTGGGGTCCAGCAGATATGCAGCCTCTCTCTTTAGCTAATCTAATCTGTCTGTTTATAAAGCCACCATCACTGCAGTAGCTGGGCCCATTCAGATACACACAGCCAAATTCGACTCTCATTTACATCTCTGCAATCCGATTCATTTCAGCTGGAGTTGCAAACACGGAACAGACAGCTGCATTCAGCCTCTGGATGCCATGGCTGCCTCCTTTTATGCATGTGGGTCGTGTTACTGGATTTCGATAACGATGCCCCTTTAAAGTCCAGAGCTATGGTCGTCAGTTTATTCCCAAGATCTCTGGCAGGTGCTACTTTGGCTGGAGAGGAGCGTTAGGTCGTTGGTCCTTTCTGGCAATAGAGGTTAGCTCTCCACCCTGTGCAAAGTGAGTCGATGGTCTCATCTGTGTTTGCAATGGAAAAAGTATCCCCATTACCAAGCCCACCACCACCACCGACACTCAAAGGCACCCTTGTTAGGAGTCTCAGTGGAGAGACGTAGGACCGGGCGAGCCACGGAAGGGGATTTTCCTTCTCACACCTACCAATGGACCTGTATTGCTGGGAGCAGCAGTTACCTGGCACCTCTCGAAACAAGGCCACTCAGGTGCCTAAATATGGATTTAAAAGACTAACCATAGGCTCCAAGCTTTGCAAAGGTTGTCCCTGATTTTCGGGTGCAATTAGGCACTCTCATCTTCAGTGGGATTTGGATCCGAGGGATGACCAAAGCAGAGTGCCTGCAGTTATGTCTACCCATAAACAGCAGGAGCAAAAGGAGAGGCCAGCTCTTGACAATCTGTCCTTCAACGAGCAAGCAGGATATCAATGATTAAGGTCTCTTCTAAACGGCCGAGACACCAGAAACGGCCAGGGAGGAAATGGCAACACTAGAAATCAACACGGAGAGTGTTTTGAACAGTGGGTCTCAGACTTATTTGATCACCTCCCACCCTTTGTGTCTGTAGTAGTCTATGCCCCCCCCCACACTATACAAGTACATATACCGATAAAAAAAAAAATCAACAAGAGACTCTCACTAACGATTGCGAACAGTAAGGCCTTGATTCAAACAGAGCCAACGATCCATTGTAATAACAGCAAAAGCAAACCTGTGACTGCGGTCGATCCTTACAATTAAATGTGCGCGTCACATCACAGCAAATGGGTGTACGTGCAGATGGCCACGACTCTGTATAATGTTGTGCAAGTTAACCGAAATCCGTTCCAATGCAGAGCGCCACCTAGAGTCAAATGCACAGCGCCATCTGAGGAATCAACTTGGCTAGGTTTTCATTACTATGGGTAAAAGGTACACAGCAAGTTTATTTCCCCCCGCTAAAGCTTCTCACACCGCGCACAGAATACCTCTGGTTTAGACCCTGGCTCGATGTGTCTGATCATGTCTCCTTCTAGTGGTCAGCCTCAACAACTACACCTACCCTAGCACCTACAGGAGCTTTCTTTGTGGTGCTGAAGGTCATAGGTCAGCCCCCACTGTCAGCCATAGTATCTATATGTACGTGCTCACGGCATGTTACCTTTACACCATTGCGGCCTCAGGCATTTCACATGGGCCTGATCCAAAGCCAATGGAGAAGACTGCCACTGACTTTAATTGGCTTTGGATCAGGTCCAGAAGGCCCAGTCAGACTCCAACCAGGGACTTTCAACTACCTTCAGTCTCAGTCAGACCAGCCTGGTAATCTTATGAAAAACTGGTTATGTTTAGCCAGTGCTGTGGGGGAACACATCTTTCATCCTCTTGACTTTTTCTTGCTTCCTTTCTGTTTTCTTCCATGTTATGTGTTTCCATGTTTCCCCTCTTTAACCAACCTCTCCAAACCCCACACTCTGGACGGAGAGGGCAGGGGGGTACGTGTAGGTTTCCTTTCTGTTGTTGAGGCCTCAGAACCAGTTACTTCCACAAGCAAGAAATATCCAACTTTAATCAATTGCCACCAAATTAATATCTACCAGTGTTGCATGATCTCCAGGGAGGGAGATGAACAAAGGGAACAGAGACAGCCAGGAAATCCCAGGGCACTGGCGCTTGGCTCCAAGAGGCAAACATAATTAATTGCAGCAGCTTAATTCCTGTGCTTTCCGCCAGTTCCCATGTCAAAGCCCAGGTGCTTTCACCGGCGTGTTAATTAGCTCTGTGTTAGCAAGTGGAAACGCCGGGATTGTTAAAGGCACGCAACCACAGAGGCAAAACGCTGCCCTCGGAGCCGGCTCTCAATTAGCTGCCACGTTTGTGCGGCTGGAATTAGCCGTGCTGACGATGCTGAGGTGTGTGTTGAATCATTGCCACAGACTCTGGAACTTATTCGTTCCCGCGGTTTCCAATTATAACTTGTTTCAGGTGACCTGGTCTCCCTTTTCACAGTGGGGCAAATGGCCCCATCACTGCTGCGTGGTTGATGCAAGCCGCCGGTGTTTACCTGAGGCTGTATCTAATGGATGGAGAAGACACTGCCAACTCATTAGCAAGAAAATATTGCTTGCCCTCTGATTCGATCCATTGGGTCTGTGCCAGGCTCAGTGGTCTCTTCCAGGGCAATGCCCTTACCTGATCTCACATGCCACAGAGTCTTCTTAAGCAAGTAGTAAGGAGACAATGAACAGGAAACTATCACCTTCCCAGACACCTCTCTGGTCCCTTTCACTCCAGCCTCAGAGCGTGCCGCGTGGGTTTATCATCGCAACGCCGCCCCCCAGTGGAGAACTGCTCTCTCTGTTTTTCACACAAGGAACTGAGTCTTGGAGAGATGAAAAGATTGAAGCCTTGCCCTCCGCCTAGTGGAATTTTCCAAGCCCCAAGTTAGGCAGCTCTGTGGCGCCCAGGCTCCTTGGTGGGCAGCTAAGAAAGGGATTGTTAGAAGCTGGCCAGCTGAGCAGGGGACTGCCTAAGCTAGCTGGGAGTGACATACTGAGGAGAGAAGAGGGGCTTAGGTGCCTAAGCAACTGACCTGGTGTCCTTGGCTGGCAGGCTATGGATAGGTGCCTACCGTGGCTGTAAACCTTCTCCAGGAGTTAACCATCTAAGCCCTGCTGCTAGGGTAGCAAAAATCATCTCTCTGTCATCTCCCCCCACCCCATCCCTCTGCTTCCAGCCCTCCTGCTGTGGGGGGTGATAGGTATCAGATGTTTGGCCTGTTCAGAGCGTGCCTACAGGATTGGGCTCTGCTGGGCGTCTCCCAGCCTGGTTTAAGAATCCCACTTCCCGGGCTTCGGTGTGAGTCAGGGCCGTGAGCAGCTCGTTAGCCGTGGAGTGGCGGCAGCGCGTAGGGGGCTTTGAGAATGTTGAGCGGCAGAAACAGGTGCTGGGGGGAGTTGGGCACCTACAGTTGGTAGGCAGCACCTGGGCTGTGGCTTTGAAAATATCATGGTGCCTATCTGTCTAAGCCTCTAAATCCCTTCAGAAATAGGAGCCAAAGTGACTTGCCCTAGAATGTGCCAGTCTCA
The DNA here is from genome assembly GCF_015237465.2 of Chelonia mydas. Lineage (NCBI taxonomy): Eukaryota > Metazoa > Chordata > Testudines > Cheloniidae > Chelonia > Chelonia mydas. Next base: position 6,514,167 of record NC_057850.1, on the reverse strand, counting down.
GAGTAGGGGAATGTCGCACCTTGTCTGGGATAACGTCCATCAGCCAGCTTCTTGCTCTAATTGCGGAAGCTGGCATCCTCGCAAATGCGAAGAGAAGCTGGCCCGACTCTGTGTTAAGAGACAGGCTTCCTTCTTTAGCACGTGCTTCTAACCAGAACGGGACTCTGCAGAAAAGGAGAACCGGTATTGAGATACCACAAGGAAGGCTAATCCATTCCCAAGGTCCCCGGGTACCCAAAATAAACAGAGAAACTTCCTCAGACTTTTTATAGTCCGACTGCTAATGCGATCAGGCTGACAGTTTGGCAGGTGAAAAAAAAATTAATTAAAGGAGTGTGGTTTTTTTCCCATACAGAGGACAGAATAACAGCTAAAATTATTTGAAAACATCTGATACTGGGACCCATTGGCCTTTTAATAGTGAACTCTCCCATCGGTATGGAAATGCAAACCATAAATTCACTTTGCTTTCACAATGGTAGTAGGTCAGTCCGGTGGCGTTGGGGCTTTAGGAACAATGCATAAATTTACTAGCTGAAAGCAATTGTTGGAGTGATATTAGAGGGTGGGGGGATAGGATCACCCCTCTAAATCCTGCAATTCAACCATTTGAAAATCAGAAGGAGGTCTCCGATGGAAATACAGTTTTGTGGTAAAAATGGAAAAATTGCTAGAGCCATCTACTGGTGGGAAAATATAGAGGTGGAAAGGACTCTAGCTCATATGCATATTCTCAAATAAGGTTCAATTAGGGGGCTGCTGTTTGTTTGAATCACATCCAGTTAAGATATTTGTAAATATGCAATTTTATGCCTGGTCTTTTTAATGATGTTGTATTTTGGATAAATATGTTGACTTTAAAATTAATCACCATTGCAATCAAGCACCAGTGAAAGATGGGGATTTGAATGTAACAGGAGTTAAGAGTCATCACTGAGTGGATAAATGCTGGCATGCTGTCTAATGCTCTTAAGGGGGTTTGAAATGTCACTGCAGATTGGATCTGCGCTAGTAGCAGGCTTTAAAGCTTTTGTGAGATTGGGAAAAAGGATCCAGTGACCTGGGCTCTCGGGGTTCTACAGACTTCCCTGTTGGATTGACCATTTGTAATTGAAGAATCCTTTGTGCATGTATCCGGATAAAGAGAAGGGATATCTCCATTCACAAAGAGACCTATACAAGGCAATCAGCCAGGACAGACATCTTTCACTGAAATTCATATGAAACATGAAGATCACTTTTTAATGCCAGAGAGGCTAGCTCAGTATCAAGTGGGTAATGCCTTGATCCCCAGGAACCACAAATTAAAGTACTTCACATTCATCTCAGCCTTCTATGCTTCCTTCTACAGCAGATCAATAGAACTGAAAGCATCTTGGCACGCCTGGATCATCCTGAAGAAACCTTTAAAAAGCTGGTGTCCTCCCAGCTGAGGGTGAGCAGGAAAGGTCCCTGGCACACCTTATAAGAGGGCGATTTTGGCACAATGTCCTTGGCTCATATCCCCACACTGCTGTATTGTATACTGGCTGGCTTGACCCCCAACCCATCTCACTGGCATTGCTGGTAGAGCCTTTGAGGTCAGTGAACAGTACAGTATACACAGGTACAAACTGCAACAGTACAGGAGCGGATGTCTTAGGAGGCAATTAATGAGTAGCAGGGTCATGCATTTCCAGGTCACCAGCTCAAAGCTTGCCCAGCTACCTGGAAGTAATTGACAATTGACACCTGAGAGCTCTCAGTGAAATGAGATGGTGTGTTCAGAGCAGTTACTTATGCATCCTGTGGGCACCCTCTGTTATAACTGTTAGATCAACACTGCTGGATGGATTGTCCCTAGGACCTCTAGATCTTAATGCATGAGCTTCTGCTGCCTGAGTTAAGACAGCTCTCTTAGCCAAGGGCTCATCACACTTAGGGTGACCTAGCTTCCACCAGAGGGTGACAGAGCACCACACCAAAAGGGCATGACTTACATAAAACCCAAAAAACCCAGAAGCCCTATGCATTGGTTATCAGTTTCATTTTGGGGGTTGATTGTTATAAATTTTTGAGTTCCATGTAGATGTCCAAGATCGGAGGAGTTGGGTGATCTTTGTTTGACAAAGTAATGGAAAGATTTTGGAGTACTCCCCAAAATTCCTGTCTAAACAGAATCTACTTTCATTTTTATTATCTGTATTAAAAATGAATCACATGTTAGTTTAAGCTTTGCATCCTTGTTATTGAACCCCTGGTTTCGCATTTAGTGTGTTTGTCCCCTAGTGTGCTTTAATGTAGTGCTGTTTGAAACACATTAAATCTCACTAGGGAACCTTTAGTAGGGTCTATAGAGACCATTTAATGTGAAACATGTTACCATGCTTTAGAAATCAAACCCTTATAGTCTGCGTTACTGCTCTATGTACAAAAGCCCTTGGATACAAGCCAGGGAGGACAGCCAGCACCTATATCAACAAAGCATTGGGAAAGGGATGAAGTCAACATGAACTGAGTAACCATTTCCATTGTTTTCTGGTGTTTATTAGATAAACACAGATTTTTTTTTTTGGTAGCAAGAGTGTTTTGTTGGTGTTTATCAGTTAAAATCTGCAATCAGAAGCCTTACCAATGTAGCATCACCTTCAACAGAGTGTCCCTGTGCCCTGCAGAAGGGATGAGATGAAAGAGGACAGAGATGGCAAGGTGTTTCTTGAGACGATGGTGTTCATTACGTCATAAGATATAACAAAGACTAAAACCCAGTCTAGATCCCCAAAGCTCAAAGTGATAGAAATCCCAAGCATTTCTTTAATATAAATGGTTACTAAAGTCCAAAACACTCAACCAAACAGGTGAGCCCCTCCACACCCATAGGTTTCACCTCCTAAGGGTCATTCACAGTCCTGTAGACAACACCTCCCTGCTAAGTGCTACCTTCATGTGAGTCTCCTGCGAGCAAGAGGAACCAGCATTATAAAGGTCCCAGACTCTCCTTTCCCAGCATGCTTTGCAAAGAGGAGAGCATGCCTGTGAGGCTGTCCCTTCCCACACCTTGTTGCTGGACTGGCTCAGACAGTCTCACGTGGTTCCCCCGTCTCTTTCATGACTATGGAATGTCCTTTGGGTAAAGAGAGAAAACTTCCTAGGCCCTTCTCTTTGGTCTTTCCTCTCTCAGAAAAGGGAGACTAGCCCATCCGGTTAGGGCTGGGCATGGGTGGTGGGTAAATTGCTGGCTTGGGGAGGCTAGCCCCCAGCCCTGCCCCTTCCGCCAAAGGCCCTGCCACTTCCATGGCCACTGGCCCCTGTCGAGCACCCCCAGTCCCCTCCCCCCACTGTGGCCATTGAGCCCTGCCCCAGGCTAGTGCTGCCAGCCCCCCCCCCCCCCCCCCGCTGCCAGCCCCAGAGCGCAGGGAGGCCTGGCAGTGTGCCCCCAGCCCCCCCACCCCGAGCCCCAGAGCACTGGGAGGGCAGCTGGCGTGGCACCAGTCCCAGCTGGGGCCACGATGGCATGGCACAGGGGAAGAGATGACAGCCTGCAGAGTGGGAAGCAGGAGGGGGACTGGGGGTGCAGCCACACCTGGCTGTTTAAAGAGGCTCAGCCTCCCCCAGCCCATGATACCCACTGCCCATGGCGCAGCCGGGAATAGGGGAGCTCTGACCCACCCTTCTGTCAGAGCTCTAGTCTCGGAGCCATAAACACACAGACTGGGAGAAAAGTCTGGTTTGTTAATAAGCACTGACTTCTGATGCCTGACTCTGTGTCCATTTCTCCGAGTGATGATGCTAGCAAACCATCAGCACCCCACGGGCCGTCTCAGCAGAGAGGCCAAAGGATAAAAGGAGGATGGAGAGCACTCTCTCCTCTCATCCCTAGACATGGTCTCTCCCGGGCAGGTGTAGGGCAGTGGGAGCAGTCTGCTGCTGTCAAGTGGGCGCAGCTGGACAGGCAGAAAGAGTCTTACTTAGGAGCTAGCCCCTTTCTATCAAGGCCGTACTAGGTCAAACCAGTGGTCCATTTAGCCCAGTATCCTGTCTTCTGATAGCAGCCAGGGCCAGATGCTTCGGAGGGAATGAACAGAACTTCTCATCTCATGCAAGAGCAAGGTGGCTGTCAACCGAGCCGCACTGACAACCTGACAAGTCTGTCATACCAGAGTGCAGAAAGAAGACTGCGACATTCAGCACCACCTGCTGGAAGCATCAGTGGTGCAGAGAGGAGGATTCCTGGAGCACTGGAATGACTTCTACGGTGGGCGAGTGGATGAGACAGCCTTCACTTCAGCAGAAAGGGGAAGTAGATTCCTCACTTAAGCCCTGTCAAGGGATTGTTGGAAAAACCTTAAACTCAGTGGATTGAAGGGGGAGATGTCGGTTACCTCAATGACCTGACACATACTTCCAACATCCAAAACAAGGTGGAAGACAGAGTCCTAGAGCTCATGGTAGGAAAAGGAAGTGTATTAAGGAACACACAAGGAGAAGCAGGGACAATCTCTCTCTGGCTGGGTGACAAATTCATTAGCCTAATGATTATTTTCTATCCCCGATTTCTATGAGCTGTAGACTCAGAGCCATAAACACAGAGAGACTGGAAGAAAAGTCTGGTTTGTTAAAAGTCTGGTCCTCTTTGGGCCTGGACCAGAAACTTAATCACTGCAGTACTGCGTGGAAGGCCATTCTTGTGATCCTTCTAACCAGGCGGGAAATACCATAAACCACGTGAGAAGCCCAGATACCATGGTGATGGGAGACTCTATAAAAACCTAGTTAGAATAGAAGCTAGATAGAAGGGGGAAACAGGCTGTTTTTCTAGGCTTAAAAAATACAGATTTGCCCATCTAACGCAGAAGTCTCTTTAGCATTCATAGAGTCATGGATTTTAAGGGCATGACACCCAACTCTTACAAGCACCCCTTTTTGTTTGATGTGTCTGCAGTCTTTAAACAGTCCTGGCCCTAGTATTGGGCCGTACCCACCTAGGTCTTCCTCCCGGGAGGCAATAGATTCTGCCCTCTCTAGGCCCTTAGAATAGAATCATAGAAGATTAGGGTTGGAAGAAACCTCACGAGGTCATCTAGTTCAACCCCCTGCTCAAAGCAGGACAAACCCCAACTAAATCATCCCAGCCAGGGCTTTATCAAGGAGGGCCTTATCAATCTCTAAGGATGGAGATTCCACCACCTCCCTAGGGAACCCATTCCAGTGCTTCACCACCCTCCTAGTGAAATAGTGTTTCCTAATATCCAACCTAGACCTCCCCCACTGCAACTTGAGACCATTGCTTTTTGTTCAGTCATCTGCCACCACTGAGAACAGCCGAGCTCCATCCTCTTTGGAACCCCCCTTCAGGTAACTGAAGGCTGCTATCAAATCCCCTCTCACTCTTCTCTTCTCCAGACTAAATAACCCCAGTTCCCTCAACCTCTCCTCATAAGTCATATGCCCCAGCCCCCTAATCATTTTCATTGCCCTCCACTGGACTCTCTCCAATTTTTCCACATCTCTTCTGTAGTGGGGGATCAAAACTGGATGCAATACTCCAGGTGTGGCCTCACCAGTGCTGAATAGAGGGGAATAATCACTTCCCTGGATCTGCTGGCAATGCTCCTACTAATACAGCCCAATATGCCATTGGCCTTCTTGGCAAAAAGGGCACACTGCTGACTCATATCCAGCTTCTCATCCACTGTAATCCCCAGGCCCTTTTCTGCAGAACTGCTGCTTAGCCAGTTGGTCACCAGCCTGTAGCGGTGCATGGGATTCTTCCTTCCTAAGTGCAGGACTCTGCACTTGTCCTTGTTGAACCTCATCAGATTTCTTTTGGCCCAATCCTCCAATTTGTCTAGGTCACTCTGGACCCTTCTGACAGTTCAGTCCCCTTCTGGGGGTTTATTGCTGTGTGATTATAGGCCACTTCCCCAGTGGCCTATAGGGTGAGACCTGGGCCCACCCACTACTCCAGGTCCCCACCCAGGACCCTAAGAATAGCAGCCACATGCCATCATGTCTCTTTAACAAAACTGCTTTCATTTCCTGGGATACTTCCCTGCAACCCCAGCCTTCGCCAACGCTTCACCCTTCGCTCGGGGCTCTCCTGTGTTCAGGCCCAGCAGCCAGCCAGGAGCTCTGTCTCACTCCCCTTGTCCCTGCCAGCACTGAGCTGACTCAGTCAGTCAACCTACACTCCTCTGGCTCTAGCAAAGAACTGACTGTGTCAGGCTCTGCAGCTCCTTTTTATATGGCCCTCCTGGGCCCTGATTGGCTGCTCCCTGCAGCCCGTCTGATTGGCTAGCCCTTTGCAGCCTCTCCTGATTGGCTGCTTCCTGTGCAGTCTCTCTAGGCTGCTCAGAGGACTTAGCTCCACTGCTCCTTTCCTGGGATGGGTGTGGCAGGACCCTGAGGCCTCCAGCAGGGGGCCTCTGGTCCAAGTCCACCGCATCCCAGGATCCTTGTGATCATCTAATCTGACACAACAGAGGCAGAGAAGTTCAACATGTGCTTCCTGCACCAAATCCATATACTGTGGCTGAGCTAAGATGTCCAATTTTGATTTAAAGACTGAGTGATGGAGAATCCTCCATATGTCCAGGTAAATTGTTCCAGTGATGCTCGTGGTTAAAAATGTGAACCTTATCTCTAGGTTGAATACATTCAGGTTCAGCTTCCAGCCACTGCATCTTGTTATGCGTTTTTTTTCCTGCTAGATTAGAGAGCCCACTCTACTATCAGAAATTTTCATCCCATGTAGGTACTTATGGACCATGGTCAAGTCACCTCTTAACTAAGCTAAACAGCTTGAGCTTCCTAAGTCTTTCAGTTTAAGGCAGGTTTTACAGACCTTGAATCATTCAAATCACCCAGCTGCTCAGAAATTTGGCATAGGCATTGCTCATTGCTTCTTTAGCCACTTGGAGACAGAACCCCCTACAGTGGCCCCCACCTTCCAAGCTTGGCTGGGATACAGCTCAGAAGCAAGTCCATGTAAAAACTTTGCTCTTTGGGAGCTTTGCAGAACAGTGTAGCTTGACAGGAGACAGAGGAACTCAAAGGACATCTGTGGCATTTTGTTTCAAACACGGTTGAAACCTTGAACGGGAGCCAATGTCTCGGGGAAAATCCGATACTTAATTATCCCAATCTGAGAAGAACACCCTGTACTGCTGACTTGATATAAAAATGCTGTCAGGAACATTTGTACCCCGCAGTCAACTTTTCTAGCATGTGAGTTAGATCTCCTACCATCTCATAAAAATACCCACAAAAATGTGCATTTCTTTTATTATTTTTGTAGTTCCTAGTGGCCCCAACTGAAACCAGAGCCACATTGCGCTAGGTGATGTAAAAAAAAAAAAACATGGTAAAAGATTATCCTGGCCCTCCATAGCTTACAAATCTAAAGAGTGCAAAGGGTAACTGAGGCAAAATGACTTGTGCGAGGTCACACAGCACATCAATGACTGAATTTGGACTCAGAACCCAGGCCTCTAGAATGAAAGCCAGTGATTTACCCACTGGACCACAGGTCTTCTCCTCAATAACAGAGGACAACTGTAAGAACAGCCACAGTGGGTCAGACCAATGGTCCATCTAGCCCAATATCCTGTCCCTGACAGTGGCCAGTGCCAAGCCTTCAGTGGGAGTGCACAGCGCAGGGCAACTGTGGAGAGCTCCATGCTGTCTTCCCATCCCAGCTGCTGGCACTCAGAGTTTTAAGGTCGCCCTGAGCATAGGGTGGCATTCCTGACCCTGTCGGCTAATAGGACCACCAATGGCTATCCTCCATGAACCTATAGTTCTAGATTTGAATCTAGTCATACTTTCGGTCATCACAACATCCCATGGCAATGATTACTTGTGCATTGTGTGAAAAAGTCCTTCCTCTTGTTTGTATTAAACCTGCTGCCTGTTAATTTCATTAGGTGACCTCTGGTTTTTGTATTGTGGAAAAGGGTAAATAACATTTCTCTATTCCCTTTTTCCTCACCATTCATGATTTTATGGATATCTATCATACCCTCCTAAGATAAACAGCTCTGATCTTTTTACTCTCTCCTCAGATGTCAGCTGTTCTATACCCTTGATCATCTTAGCTGCCCTTCTCTGAACCTTTTCCAGTTCCACTGTATCCTTTTTGAGATGGAGGGGACCAGAACTGGACACAGTATTCAAGGTGTGGGTGCACCATGGATTTATGTAGTGGCATTATGATCTTGTTCTGTCTTATTTTCTATTTCTTTCCTGAGAGTTCCTAAAATTCTGTTGGCCTTTCTTGACCACTGCTCTGCACTGAGCTGGTTTTCAGACAACTACTCACGATGACTCCGATATCTCTCCCTTGAGGGGTAACAGCTAATTTAGACCCCATCATTACATAAGTGCAGTTGGGATTGTTTTCTTCCAATGGGCATTGCTCTGCACTGATCAATCAACATTTTTTTGTCTAGTCACCAGTTTTGTGAGATACCCTGTAACTCTTAGCAGTCAGCTTTGAACTTAACTATCTTGAATAATTTTGTATCATCTTAAACTTTTCCACTTTCTACTGTTTACCTCCTTCCCCAGATCATTAACGAATATGTTCACCAGCACAGGTCCCAGAACAGATGTTTGGGGGACCCTGCTGTTTACCTCTTTCCATTGTGAAAACTGGCCATTTATTCTTGCATTTTGTTTCCTGTCTTTTAACTAGTTACTGATCCATGAGAGGAGCTTCCCTGTTGTCCCAGAGCTACTTAGTTTCCTTAAGAGTCTTGGATGAGGGACCTTGTCAAAGGCTTTCTGAAAATCCAAGTAGACTATATCCACTAGATCCCCCTTATCGACTTGCTTCTTGACACCATCCAAGAATTCTAATAGACTGGTGAGGCATGACTTCACTTTATAAAAGCCTTGTTGACTCTTCTCTAACATATCACGTTGATCTATGTGTCTGATAATTCTGGTCTTTACAATAGTTTCTAACAATTTGCCTGGTACTGAAGTTAGGTTCACTGCCCTGTAATTCCAGGATTGCATCTGGAGCCCTGATTAAAAATTGATGTCATATTAGCTATCCTCCAGTCATCTGATACAGATGCTTGTTTCACCACTGGTTACATATCACAGTTAGTAGTTCTGCAATTTCACATTTGAGTTCCTTCAGACTTCGTGGGTGAATCCCATGTAGGCCTGGTGACGTTTTACAGTTTAATTTATCCATTTGTTTTAAAACCTCTTCCATTGACACATCAGTGGATGTGGTGAAAAGAACAGGAAAACCATAGGAAAAGCAACTGACATGGCTAGTCATTCTTTTTATTGAACATAAGAATGGCCATACTGGCTCAGACCAATGGTCCATCTCGCCCAGTATCCTGTCTTCTGACGGCAGCCAATGCCAGGTGCTTCAGAGGGAATTAATAGAACAGGGCAATTATCAAGTGATCCATCCCCTGTTGTCCACTGTTAGGATATAGATATTCAGGCCTGTCTGTAAAGGCCTGTACTTTAAGAATTTAGGGGTATTCTTATCACTTGGCTAGTTCTAGAGGTATAAAAGAAAGAATCAAAATCACTGTCTGCTGGTGTAAGGGCCTTCTCTTACTGTGACAGTTTGAGGCCCTGTTCTTAGGCTAAGGCCTTTGGCTAAGCAGCAGAGGCAGCCATAAGCCAGGAAGCGAACAGTCACATCCTCACATTCCAAACTAGTCACATTGAAAGAAGGTGCTATTGGGCTGTTAGGAATACAATCCTGTCCTGAATACAATCCTGTCCTGATAATTCCTATCACCTCCAGAGAAAGGGAAGTGCCTAGAAAATGTAAAAGGAAACTTAGTTTGATAGCATCCTGTCTGGCAAGAACTCACTTATCAATAGCTGGGATGTGAAATCCTCACTTCTGTATTGTTTTGTCATTAGAGTTCCCACTTTGCTATTGTTTGTCTGTATAATCTCTGTCTGGTTCTGTGATTGCTTCTGTCTGCTGTATAATTAATTTTGCTGGGTGTAATCTAATTAAGGTGGTGGGATATAATTGGTTAGCTAATCATGTTACAATAGGTTAGGATTGGTTAGTTAAATTTCAGTAGAATGATTGGTTAAGGTATAGCTAAGAATATTACTATATAAATTAGGGGCAAACAGGAAGTAAGTTGGGATTCGAAAATAAGGAAAAGGAACTTGTATTTAAGCTTGCTGGAAGTTCACCCCAATAAACATCGAATTGTTTGCACCTTCGGACTTCGGGTATTGTTGCTCTCTGTTCATGCGAGAAGGACCAGGGAAGTGGGAGAGTGAAGGAATAAGTTCTCTAACATCCACCCTCAGCTTCTGGCAGTTGGAGGCTTAGGGACACCCAGAGCATGGGGTTGCATCCCTTACCGTCTTGGCTAATAGCCACTGATGGACCTATCCTCGGTGAACTTATCTAATTCTTTTTTGGAATTCTTGTAATGGTTTTGGCCTTCACATCATCCCCTGGCAACAAATTCCACACCTTGACTGTGCGTTGTGTGAAGAAGTACGTCCTTCTGTTTGTTTTAAACCCACTGCCTATTCATTTCATTTGGTGATCCCTGGTTCTTGTGTTATGGGAAAGGGTAAATAACACTTCCCCGTTCACTTTCTCCACACCATTCATGATTTTATAGACCTCTATCATATCCCCCCTTAGTCGTCTCTTTTCCAAGCTGAAAAGTCCCAGTCTTTTGATTGCCATTATTTCTGACACATGATTTTGCACAACAGTTTTACCCTTCTTCAACTCCAACATCTCCTGCTTGATCCTGCTGTGATCTCACATCCTTTTGTCTCCTAGACCAGTGGTTCTCAAACTAGGGCTGCTGCTTGTCAGGGAAAGCCCTGAGCGGGCCGGGCCGGTTTGTTTACCTGCCGCGTCTGCAGGTTCGGCTGATCGTGGCTCCCACTGGCCGCAGTTTGCCACTCCAGGCCAATGGGGGGCTGCTGGAAGCAGCTGGCCTGTGCTGCTTCCCGCAGCTCCCATTGGCCTGGAGCGGCGAACCGCGGCCAGTGGGAGCCACGATCAGCCGAACCTGCAGACGCGGCAGGTAAACAAACCGGCCCGGCCCGCTCGGGGCTTTCCCTGAACAAGCGGTGGCCCTAGTTTGAGAACCACTGGTCTAGACCACTAAAAGTCAAGGTGTTTGTTTTGGAGGGGTTGGATCTCTCCATAGCAGACTTCACAACTAGCTTTACATCATAACCTTGATTTTGACCCTTTGTCCCACTCTAATTTCTTCAAAATTAAACGAACCTGTCTGAAATTGTGTATGTGTGTTCTCATTGGCAAGAGAAGAGTCCATCTTCAAAATCTGGGAGGACGTAGGACACAACATTCATGAGAGACGTAAAGCCAGAAGTATTCTGCTGTTTGAAAATTGTTCTAACATCATTTTGGAATGTCACATCTAACCAGCAGGTTGGCCTAAAATAGCAGACGTAGCCTGATACATGTGAAAATACAGCAGGGAAGGTACCAACTGGTGGTTTACTGCACTGTGTCAACAACTCTTGCCAGGCCTGACATACTCACTACCCCTAACACACTGCTGTCATAATCTGTATCTAAAAGATGTCCTGTAAAGTGTCATATGCAAACTGGTAACATGCTGCTCCCAAAATCATTGTGTGGGGTATGCACGAGGTGTTAAAAACAGGTACTAAAATTATGTTCTTAAAATGTGCTTGGCAAGCAATATATACGCCCAATCTGTCCTAGAGAAAGGAATGCATATTTGCTTCTCTGATCAACCTGGTCATCAGGCAGAGACAATTAAGGAACATTTACATGCAAGGTAACAAGCCATAGGAGAGCAAGAGGGGAAAGATGACCCCTTAGTTTCAATGGGGGATGAGACAGCAGCCCCAGGAAGCCCTCCTGTCTTTTGAAGCAGGATCCATGAACTTTGGGAAGATATAAGGAGAGGAAAAAAGCCATTTTGCCATCTTCACCTGAAGAGGCAAAGGAACCGAGCACTTTGAGATCTGTGAAGGGTCCTAGCCAGAGAGTCTGGTTAGCCATGCTGGAAAAGAGACTTGGTGAGAAATGCTTCCCTGAACAAGAGGGTCTAATGTGTCAAATCAGATTTTAGTCTTAGAAGAGTATTTTTACTTTTGTTTGCTTGTACCCCTTTCAGTCTTTACCCCTTAGACTTGGTATCACTTAATGCTATGTCCCTCTGCTAAATAAACTTTTTTTTACTTTTACTATAAATGCATTCAGTGCACTGATTGAAGGGAAGGGGGTGTGAACCCCAGTCAAGCTAACAGACTGCAGTGTATTGTCTCTTAAAAGGAGCAACAAACTTTAAACCTTCTGTGAGTGTTCAGTAAGGGGGCTGAACACTGCAGGGCAGATGGTTTGAGGGAAATTCGGGTATTGGTACTCTGCAAAAAGCACTGGACGGTGGAAACCAAGGTGCGACCTGAATGCTTGTCTACTGGTGGTTGACATCAGGGCTGTGAGCCAAACCGGCATAGCATTTATAGTACCGAAAGTTCATAGTTTTAGGCAAAACAATAAAAAAATTGTTTATGTGAGGGGAAAGCGTTAATATTTAGTTGGCATCAGTGAGAGTTGGAATGTTTTTGCAACGCTCTAGTCATCCTTTTTGGAATCTGGAGTTTGCAAATCTAACATCACTCCGTCTGGTCCAATGCAGCCAGTACCAAATCTGCTTCTTAGAACACAAAGATTACAATGGTCGCTGGGTGTCTTGCAAGTTTTAAACAAGTGAAAAAGACACACAATGGTCTACTTGGCTGAGCAGAGGAGTGGGAATCAGGGATGCCTGATCTCTTTTCCCATGTGGCATTTGTCAAGGTTCCTCCCCCACTCTGAACTCTAGGGTACAGATGTGGGGACCTGCATGAAAACCTCCTAAGCTTACTTTTACCAGCTTAGGTTAAAACTTCACCAAGGTACAAATTAATTTTATCTTTTGTTCTTGGAATAACCACTGCCACCACCAAACTCTAACTGGGTTTACTGGGAAACATAGTTTGGACACGTCTTTCCTCCCAAAATCCTCCCAACCCTTGCACCCCTTTTCCTGGGAAAGGTTTGGTAAAAATCCTCACCAATTTGCATAGGTGACCACAGACCCAAGCCCTTGGATCTGAGAACAATGAAAAAGCATTCAGTTTTCTTACAAGAAGACTTTTAATAGAAATAGAAGTAAATAGAAGTAAAGGAATCACCACTGTAAAATCAGGATAGTAGATACCTTACAGGGTAATTAGATTCAAAACATAGAGAATCCCTCTAGGCAAAACCTTAAGTTACAAAAAAGACACACAGACAGAAATAGTCATTCTATTCAGCACAATTCTTTTCTCAGCCATTTAAAGAAATCATAATCTAACGCATACCTAGCTAGATTACTTACTAAAAGTTCTAAGACTCCATTCCTGTTCTATCCCAGGCAAAGCAGCATATAGACAGACAGAGAGAGACCCTTTGTTTCTCCCCCTCCTCCCAGCTTTTGAAAGTATCTTGTCTCCTCATTGGTCATTTTGGTCAGGTGCCAGTGAGGTTACCTTTAGCTTCTTAACCCTTTACAGGTGAGAGGATTTTTCCTCTGGCCAGGAGGGATTTTAAAGGGGTTTACCCTTCCCTTTACATTTATGACAGCATTAATAATAATACTTTGCACTGATGTGACACCCATCATTCAGGGACCTCAGGGTGTTTGTATGCCCCTCACCGCCGCTCTGTCTGGTTTCATTATCCCCATTTTGCAGATGGGAAATCTGAGACACCATGGCCAATCTCCACAGGATAGCACTTAGTTTCTCCTGCTTAATACCAATACCTATCATCTGTATATCTAGATTGTAAATAGATAACAATGCAACTGCATTATTTACCTCTCTGAAAGACTTGGTGACAGCAATCCTCCAGTCCTTGCACCTTCACCATTCCCATTGTAAGTTCAGGCCTTTGGCTTTCAGACTGCACATAATAATGTCAGCAATGTATTATACAGTGTTGAAATATTATTCCAGCTCGCACTGAAAGGCAGCCATCCTAAGGGTGAGATACAGCAGCCTTGGTAAAGACACTGGTAACCGTGCCCAAACATCTGTCTTCCATCTTTTTCTAAGGTGGCCCCATTAGTTCTCATAGCTTTAACTTTTGCTTCTTTCAGTCTGTGTTTGTTTTATGATTGCTACTGTGGATGCTTTATCCCAGAGAAAGGATTCAATAAGTGTACAGTACTCCCTCCTGCACACTCAACATGTATAGATCTTTCTTTCCCCACTGAATTCCTTGTTCATATTGCTGCCTTGATATTTCTTTCTTCTTCTCCCTTCCTCTTGTCGGGGAGCGCTGCTTCGCATCAGACATCAGCATGAAGTTCATCCAAGGCTAACAAATTAGTTCTTCAATTCTATCCCCTTGTTTAACATTCTGAAGGAGGAAATTAGTCTTAAAATGAATGCATGTAAAACAGATTTCTCTCACTTTAAAAAAAAATATATTAATTTATCCCAGCGGAAAATATCTTATGAGAGGAGCTTTTCCATTTCAGAACAAAAGGGCTAATTTAGTCATATGCTTCCTTTGATCAAAGCTTATGACTGGGAGCGGGCGACTGGGGGAGAGGGAACACGTGGAAGATGCTGTGGCAAGGGGCATGTAAGGTGTAAATCCGGCCCTAGCCCTCAGGTTCTTGGGCCGCCCCCTCCTACTCCCCACAGGGAGCCAGGCACCCTTGTCAATTTCACGGCTCTCTTACATTCGACGAGAGGAAGGCTGTAGTGTGTACACTGACATAATTAGGTTGCCAAAAGCTGCCTTATGTCGACACACCCGTGGAGTGTAGACCAGCCCTTATTCTTTAAAATACTCCAGCAGAGGGGTGCTTGTGAATTTCAGTCCCCTCCTAGGTGAAACCCATTAGCTAAGGGTGTTTCCCCTTCCAAGAACTGGCTCATACAGAATGGAACAGCCTACCACTATCAGCTAATGAGTTACTCCTCTACCACACGTGGCTAAGGAGGCCCTTTTCAGATGGAGAGAGAATTTGAGCAGCATCTTGCTAAAGACGCAAAAACTAACAGTAAGAATTTAAGTACATCAGATGCAGAAACCCTGCCAAACAGGCAGTGGGGCCACTAGGTGACAAAGGTGCTAAAGGACCACTCAAGGAAGACAAGACCATTGCAGAGAAGCTAAATGAATTCTTTGCATTTGTCTTCAGTGCAGAGGATGAGGGGGAGATACCCGCAGAATAAGTATTCTTTTGAGGTGACAAATCTAAAGTACTGGCTCACATTGGTGTGTCAGTAGAAGAGGTTTTAGAACAAATTGATAAATTAAACAGTAATAAGTCACCAGGACCAGATGGGATTCACCCAATAATTCTGAAGGAACTCAGACATGAAATTGCAGAACTATTAACTGTGGTATGTAACCTTTCTCTTAAATCAGGCTCTGTACAAGATGACTGGAGGGTAGCTAATGTAAAACCAATTTTTAAACAGGGTTACAAGTGCAATCTGGCAATTACAGCCCGACTTCAGTACCAGACAAATTGGTAGAAACTATGATAAAGAGCAGAATTATCAGACATGTAGATGAACATAATTTGGTGGGGAAGACTCACCACGGTTTTGGTTAAGGGAATTCATGCCTCACCAATCCATGAGAATTATCTGAGGGTGTCAAGAAGCATGTGGATAAGGGTGATCCAGACATTATAGTGGACTTGTGTGACAGTCTGTATCCCTATGTTCACATCTTTCATGGGATTATGATAAACTTTGTACAAAGTATGCCTTGTGAGGGATCATTAAAAACTCATAATTTGCTGATCATTATTGTCCTGGTAAAGTATGTGTAGCACCATTGTGTGTAAAGTTATAAGATTCCTCTGTATGTTATTACTAAGACATGTTCCAAATCTGTGAAGCAGTCACAAACCAGTTCCTCAGAGACAAAGGACAAGTGATGCCTCACACAGGTGACAACTAAATCAAATGGACCATCACCTGGTTAAGTGGCCATTCTTTGGCAGGACAGAGGGTCTGAGCAAAAACCTGCATCTTGACAAAGAAACAGTTTGGGGTTCCCATCCACACAGATTTTCTGTCTCTTGAACCTCAGCTGGAGATGCTTGTCGAAGAAGAGAGAGAACTATAAGAACTGATTTAGTTGGGGATTAGTCCTGCTTTGAGCAGGGGGATGGACTAGATGACCTCCTGAGGTCTCTTCCAACCCTGATATTCTATGATTCTATGAAGGGAAAATACATGCCCCAAATTATCTCTCCACCTACGTCATCCACAACACCTGAAGAACAAAGGAAACAGCAGTGAATGGGGGAGGGATCCTAACTGAAAGAAAGTCAGCCAGTAAGACTGCTAGAACATGTGGTGAAAGAGACTTTGCTTTGAATTCATTTAGCTTCTTAACTTAGGCATTAGATGCATTTTACTTTTATTTTTCTTGTAACCTATTCTGACTCTTATGCCTCATTATCTGTATTCACTTAAAATCTCTCTTTGTACTTAATAAACTTGTTTTATAGTTTTATCTAAACCAGGGTGTTTGAACGTAAGTACTTGGGAAATTCCATTTGAGATAACAGGATCTGTGCATATCATTTTCTATTAATAAAATAATGGACTTTATATGAGCTTCTATTGTCCAGGACAGATCTGGGCAATACAAGACCTACATTTCTGTGGAAAGTCTGGGCCTTTGCTGGCATCACTCTGCAATATAACTCAAGAGTGGCTGGCGGCCGTTTCATACGGTATGTTCCGGAGTAACTTACATACTGGAGACTGTGTGTGGGCAGACCAGGAGTGGTAGCTCTCACAGCAAAGCCATGTAAAAGGCACCCCAGGCTGGAGCACTGAGGGGACCCAGCTGTTCATCAGTCCAGATTGTACCCTGAGTATGTCACAACTTGGATTTTCAGAAAGCCTTTGATGAGGTTCCTCACCAAAGGCTCTTAACGAAACTAAGTAGTCCTGGAGTAACAGGGAAGGTCCTCTTATGGATCAGTAACTGGTTAAAAGACAGGAAACAAAACATAGGAATAAATGGTAAGTTTTCACAATGGAGAGACGTAAACAGCAAGGTCCCCCAAACATCTGTATTGGGACCTGTGCTGTTCAATATATTCATTAATGATCTGGGAAAGCGGGTGAACAGTAGAAAGTGGCGAAGTTTGCTGATGATACAAAATTATTCAAGATGGTTAAGTCCAAATCTGACTGCAAAGAGTTACAAGAGGGATCTCACAAAATTGGGTGACTAGGCAATAAAATGGCATATGAAATTTTACATTAATAAGTACAACGTAATGCATATTGGAAAAAAATAATCCCAACGGCACATACATAATGATAGGTTTCAGAGTAACAGCCGTGTTAGTCTGTATTTGCAAAAAGAAAAGGAGTACTTGTGGCACCTTAGAGACTAACCAATTTATTTGAGCATAAGTTTTCATGAGCTACATCATCCAATGAAGTGAGCTGCAGCTCACGAAAGCTTACGCTCAAATAAATTGGTTAGTCTCTAAGGTGCCACAAGTACTCCTTTTCTTTATACATAATGATGGATTCTAAAATAACTGTTAGCACTCAAGAAAGAGATCTTGGAGTAACCATAGATAATTATCTGAAAATGTCATTTCATTGAGCAGCTGTGGTCAAAAAGGCTAATAGAATGTTAGGAACCATTAGGAAAGGGATAGAAAAAAAGATAGAACGGATCGTAATGCCACTACATAAATCCATGGTGCACCCACATCTTGAATACTGTGTCCATTTCTGGTTGCCCCATCTTAAAAAGAATACATTGAAGCAGGAAAAGGTTCAGAGAAGGGCAACAAAGATGATCAAGGGTATGGAATGGCTTCCATAAGAGGAGAGACTAAAAAGATTAGTGTTGATCACCTTAGAAAAGAGACGATTAAGGGGCGATATGACAGAGTTCTATACAATCGTGGGATAACGCCCTGCCAAATTTCAATCTTTGCTCCAACGCACGGAGGGATTAGAGGTTCTCAATAAAATGGTTGTAAGATTAATTTAAAAAATAAAAACTGGCAAAACAATGTATTTTTTTCTAGCCTGATTTTGAGAACAGGATGAACGACTTTTGCTTAAATTTTCAAATAAAATAAAAGAAAGTCTGAGGCAGATACCCAGTGTGGAATATTTCTGCCTGACTTGTTAAAGTTTGGCAAAGTAATAACATACTGAAAACAGGGTCTTTTGATAGAAAGTATTGGTCATCCTTAACTTACCTAACCTTAACAGGAATTGCCACCTATGCCACCTATAACCGAATAGACTTACGTCCTTGACTGGAATGAAATCCTCCAGGATGGAGAAAACATTATAGCTTCTTAGGCCCACCTCTAATGATTTCTGGCCAATCCTCCTCCTCCATCAGATTCACCAAGGGGCTCAACAGAAATAACCAATTTAACCCTTTTGAAAATCAACCTTTGGGCTGGTACATGCTGTGTGATGGACCAGCATCACAAAGATGCTGCAGAAAATATAAACTCAGTCTCAAACTTGTCTCCAAATTCTTGACCTTGGCAGCAAAGTATGCCTTAAGAAGTGCCTGTTAAATGTATATTGGCATAGCACCAGAATTGAATTCCTTAAGCTGGTCTGCTCCTTGGGAGGAGGTATAGTGTCTTTGTCGGTAGTCATCTTAAGCAAAGCCATATGAAGCGTCTGGAGAGGTACCAACAGCGCTGCCTTAGGAAGATTCTCCATATCAGATGGGAAGACCAACGCAACAATGCCAATTCTTTTCACAGCTAACATCATCAGAGCTGAGGTGAAGATTATGAAACATCAACTTTGCTGGGCTGGCCATTGTGCGAGATGGCTGATACTCGTCTTCCGAAGCAAGTCCTCTTTTCTCAATTTAGTCATGGTAAGAGGACCCGCAGAGGACAGAGGAAACATACAAGGACACTTTAAAAGTATATCTTAAGAAGGCAGGCATTGACCCCACGAATTGGGAAGAGCTGGGTGGCAATAGACTTCAATGGCATCACACCATGCATCATACACTAAGCCTCAGCCTGTTTTGAAGGGAATCGCCTTGCTCAAGAGGCTGAGAAACAGCAGAGGAAGGAACGTGTGCAGCATCCCGGCCAGCAGTTTTGCTCTCTCCAAGCAACCACCTGTCACATATGCGGAAAAACTTGTAGAGCACGGATTAGACTCCTTGGACAACTTAAGTCTCATCAATGACTTTTCCCCCTGTCAGACATCATCCTCATTTCGAGAGGCAGGCGAATTGAAATGTGTCTTTGTGAGAACAATAGATTGAGGAATCAGAATTCCAGTGTTCTATGGCTCTGACACTGATTCAGTGTGTGACCTTGGGCAAGTTCCTTTAACTACTTTAAGTCAATCAGGAAATGGTTATAGAAATTACCTCCTTAAAAGAAGAGATGTGAGGTGTAGTGATGTTAATAAAGTACTTTGAGCTCCTTGGATGCAAGGGGCTATTGCAGGGCAAAGCATCAGTGCCCCAGTCCTGCTAAACAAAAAAACATGTCTTTCATTTTTGCATGTGGGTCAAACGCACTACTCATGTGCTTAAAGTTAAGCATGTGCTTAAGTGATTTGCTGGATCAGGGCCTGAGAGTGTTCCACTGTGGTACAGTCTTCTGAGTCTTGCAGAACTCAGATCTGCACCCATCTGCCGAAGGCCGAGAGCCTTGCATCTCTCTGAGCCATTTTCATCTTGTCGTATCAATCCTCTTCTCTTCACCCTTAAGTGCGTTAGAAGAAATGATGGAGCAGATCATTCTTTAGAGCCAGAAACTGATAAGCTTAGCCGTCGAAATGAAGGACACATGACATAAAGAAGAAGGATATGCCATAGCCGGCCGAGTGACAATTATAAATCAGAGAGCCAAGTGTGAAAAACCAGCCACCTGTCAGCCAATAAATAAATAAATAAAATACTTGCAAAGCAGAGAAGGCAATGATTTAAAATATGCTGGGTACAAAATTTACAGTGAAACTCACTCCTCGAAAAGACTGAGTGAAATAGTTTCTCTATAAACATTACAGATTTTCAACTACACAGTGGCAGTGCTTGGCCTTTCCATAGCATCTTTCCTCCATCTCATGTGCTTATCTGGCCCCTGTGATCACAGCACTAAGCAGCTCATGGCCTTTAATGTATTTACCCACTCAACTCCTGGGGAAGGCCTATGACCTCCATTTTCCAGATGTGGAATGGAAGCACAGAGAGACTAAGTGACTTGCCCAAGGTCATGCAGGAACTCGGTGACAGGGCAGAGAATTGAATGCTGGTGTCTAAAGTTCCAGGCTAGCTACCTAAGTAGCAGACCACCCTTCCTCTAAGACCAAATTACCTTAATGCATTTTACAAATGATAGTTAATTCAGTCTCACCACCCTGCCTGTGAAGCATGTAAGTGTCATTCGCCCTTGTGGATGGGAAAACTGAGACAGAGAGATGTTAAGACCAAATGTTTCATGGGGAGAAAACTTCTGATAGTAAAGGACTTGTTAATCTAGGAAACAAAGGCAGTACAGGCTGGAAGCTGAATCTAGACAAATTTGGACTGAAAATAAGATACAAATTTTTAACAGTAAGGGCAATTAAGCATCAGAACAACTTATCTATGGATCTGGTGGATTCTCTACCCTTTGAAATCTTGAAATTGAAACTGAGTGTCTTTCTAAAAGAACTGCATTAGCTCAAACAGAAGTTATGGGCTTG
Organism: Chelonia mydas; assembly: GCF_015237465.2. NCBI lineage: Eukaryota > Metazoa > Chordata > Testudines > Cheloniidae > Chelonia > Chelonia mydas. The sequence goes on along the minus strand of NC_057850.1, from coordinate 6,493,440 downwards.
ATGCCAAAATCAGGGGGTGAAATTCTAGGGCATATCAGCATGTATATAAACAATGCCCGGCAAAATGGGGCTCTCAAATCTGGCATGGCCCTCTGGGCCACCGTAATACAGCAGTAACTTACTCTTCCTGGTGTATATTGGGAGTAACTCCATGGGAAGCCAGGGGAGTTAGAATAGTGGAAAATCTGTGTAAATGAACCCAGATTCAGCGCCTTATGAAGCTTTTGATGATTCTTTAGTTTTGTTGCAAGCATTTCATACAGCCCTATGCACAGCAACTGACTCTAACTAGTTCTTTTGCCATGCTGAGGTGCACCCTTCTCTCATCTCATTTAAGTGGGTTCCACTTGAATCAGAGAAGAAATTATATTTACTGGCAGTGAATTGAGGTTTGATTCCATACGGTTCTTGAGCATTGTTCCCTGTCTCCTGGACTGAATGCTCTAATGGCTGCAGAAATGTGTGACGGCCACAACGGCACTTGATAATATCAACACTCTCTCTCTAATGAGAACCCTAGTCATTTCGATAGTAATCCACTTCTTCAGCGTTAGGGGTTAAGGTATCACCAAGTCAATGGCACTTGATGGGACGGATTAGGCAAATACACATTAACCATGTGTGTTTGCAACAATGTCAATTGGGCTGGAATGGGAAAATACATGGGTCCTCCTTATATCAACCGCTGGACTCAGAGTTACAATTTACACAAATATCGAGAGGGAAAAGATAGGCTGATCCATGAGGAAGGAAAATCCTGTGGTTACTGGGAGAGCCTTGGGCCCAGAAGACCCAGGTTCAGTTCCTTGCTGCAGCACAGGTGATTTTGGGCAAGTCAGGCTGTTTTTCTGTGCCTCAGTTTCCCACATATAATATGGAGATAATTGTACTTTTCTGCCTCATAGGATAAAATGCATGATTCACTGTATGGGCTCATTAAGTCTAGAAATGTGGGTTTTATAAGTCTCTGAGACAGAAATATCACTGAAAGCTTTTCTGTCAATTTGTTGCAGTGTGTTTCAGAGATGAGAAGACAAATTTAAAAGCTAATAACAATAAATTACTAGAATCGAAGCCCAAAGCAACAAAAGGCAAAGTTACAATGCGGCTCTAAAGGATAAAGCCCCAGCCCCAAAGTAGCAAGGGATGGTGCACAGCAGGGTTGGCACGTAGAGACAGAACTGTACTGTACAGAGGCCCAGGATGAGGCCAGCAGGCTGGGTAGAACCAAGATGCAATGGCCGAGCTGGGTAAGGGGATCTGGACCGGTGTAGCCTGGGTAGATGGAAGTCTGGAGTGGGTCACATCAACAGAGCTGTGTGTGTTTGAACCCAGCACCGTACCTGCACTGCTGCCCAAAGGATGTCTCTTTCCCCTTCGTGAGCAGAAGGCCGAACTATCCCATTAACGGCACCCAAGACTTTCCCCCCAAAAGAGAAACAGGGCAGAAAATAAAACCAAGAGAAAGGAATAACATAGAGCAGAGAATCCCTTTATAGAAGAGTCGTGTGCAGCAGACCCGCAGCTCACCACCTGCCAAAGTGAGTGGAGCTGCTTAGAAGTGAGAGAGACAAGGTAGGTGAGGTAATTATCTTTTAATGGACCAACGTCTGTTGGTGACAGAGACAAGCTTTCGAGCTACACACAGCTGGTCCAGTACAAGATATTACCTCATCCACCTTGTCTTTCGAATGTGCTGGGACCAACATGGCTACCACAACCCTGCATGCAACAAGAGAGAGATGAAGAAAGAAAAAGTGCGCATAAGGAAACCAAAAGCAAATACCAACTGCACCTTTGTCTCTAGCTCTTATGGTCAAATCCTCTCCTGCATGGAGATCCCTTTGATGCCGGAGCGTGGGCAGGGCCGATGACAGATCCTTGATTTCCTCCCATGTGTAACCCCAGTCCGAACCCTAGCGCTGGTTACAGTAGCCTAGGGGTTGCTCTGTCTAACATAGGCCAGCTGGCAATGGCCCTCGAGGGACCACCGGCTAACTGGGAATCAGTGAGGCATAGCAGCACTCTGTCGGTACCCTGTAGGCGGTAGCCGGCAGGGTGGTGGCATACAAGATACAAACACTGCCTCTGCACCAGCTGAGGGCTCCCCACAGTCCCTTTGTGCAAAGGGGTCAGACCTCCCGAGAGAACCTGGCCTTGAGTGTCTCTCCACACCTGCCTCGTGCTCTGTGAGTCTGTTTCTCTGCCTCTGGCTCTCTTCTCATCCATCCATCTCTCCCCCCACTGTCCCTCACGCACCCCTCAGCCCGCGCTAACGCAGATGAGAGCATCCCCTGCCCGCCCCCTGCAGGGGTGCCCAGGGTCAATGTCACCAAGACGCTGCCTAATGACCTTTTTAATCTCCATAGGAGGATTTTCTGGTCCATTTCCCTCCAGTAAAATCTTTATCTATTGTCCAGGGTGCCAAGCCTGTTTGTTATCATGTTGCCTCCGCAATTTACAAGAGGGGAAGGGAAATAAACTGCATCCATCCGAGTCAGAGCCGGGCAGATAAGCAACAGCTCTGGAGCATTAGCATCACAGTAGGACACATACTCTTGTGTGCAGCATTTGCCAGTCCTAACAGACGTGCCATTTTGCCCCCAGCCCTCCTACCTCAGTGGCAATTTATTTATACAGCTTTGGAAAATAATATGGATCCTCAAGTGTTGTATATGAACATCCAGTTGTTAACGCGGGGTGCGTGGGGGAGGGTGGGGAGATTGCTAACTCGCACAGGAGCAGAGATGGCTGGCAAACAACAACTCCTAATTTAGGGAGGAGGGAGAGATTGATGAGGTACTTCTCGCTAGAGGGGGCCTGAACTTTGTGCTCTCTCTCCAGCACTATAAAAGTTTCATACCCTCGCCCCGGCGAATGTCAGCTTAGTTTTGTTCTTCTGCTCACCCCACTCCTGCCAAACACACCGGGGAGGAGAGAGAGAACACTCAGGGAAAAATGAGAAAACACAGCACATTCAAAGAGCGATTCTCCCTTCTCCTCAACGACGTGGCTCAAATCAAAGAGCCCTTGTTCAGGCATAGGGGAAGATGGGACGGAGGGAATTAACGGAGGGGACTTTTCAGAGGCGGTTGGAAAAGAAAGCGGGGGAGAAAATTGTTCACTTTCTTCTTAGAACTTGAAAGACACCTGCAGGACTCACTGCTGCGGGAGCGCGCTCTTCTTTGCCATGGTGCCACTGAAAAACTTGGCAATGGTTGGGCAGACCTGCCTATCACCCAGACCAGTGTTGTCTCATTGTTTCCATGTGCTCCCCAGTCTGTCTGTATCCCCCTGTTGTCTCTTCTTTTACACTTAGAGTGTGAGCTTTTTAGGGTAGGGAAGATCTCTTTTTCTGTGTTTGTACAGCACCTAGCACAATGCGATCCTGATTCATGACTGGGGCTCTGAGAGGTAGATGCAGTTCTCAGGTGTTGGCTGCGTGCGTGTGTTGTCGCTACGTGCTGCACTGGCTCTGGCCAGTTAGCCCGTACAGCAGGCTCCGATCGAACTGCCCAATAATCACAGACTCGTTTCAGTAGCGAAGGCACTTGGTCAGGTTTATGGTGGACAAAGCACGGTGCTAATGCCCCAGCTCAGTGGTTACAGGTACACTAACACATGTATGCCTCTGACAATGGACCAGCTCAGTCAGTAGAGGGACTTTCCACTGCCCCCTACCCAGACAAAGGGTTAAGGCAAGGTAGCTCAGCATTTATAGACTGAGACAAACAATCTGGGATAAACAACTGACTTATCACCTTACGCGTTTCATGACATGTTTGTTACCTCCCCTTGTATGTTCCTGCTGTTTCAGACAAAACATCCCTATTCACCACCTGTCCGTGGTGGTGATGTTTCAGACAAAATATCACTATTCATCCCTTTTGTCAAACTATTTTATCATCTGCTAGGTTGGGGTGTTTTTGTGCTGGCTGCTGGAATGTGTTCACATGTTCAGTGTGGTTTAGCAATGCAAGCGATACTGGGGCTGAGTTCACGTACTGGATGCTGACTTGCAGGGGAGCATCTGCTTTTGGCAGGGCCTGGCCGTTGCTCGTAGCATAACTTCTGCTGACTTTGGTCCAGGCCTCAGGCCTTGCATCAGCCCATGCTTCAAGCTCTTTCTTTCTTTCTACTACCGTTGCTATTATAATAATAAAAAAAATATCAGTGAATGTATTGGAAGAGGTAGTAATCATTTGTAGAACCATGTGTACCATCTGCAACGTAATTGGATACAATATAAATGACAAGGCACATCATTCGTCTTCTATCAGGGCACAGTCCCCTCTCAATGAGGGGAGGAGCTCTGAAGAATTTAGAAGGGTTAAAGAGTAATTCATGGGGTTCCACTTGCAAAATATGAGCTGTTTTGGCTGGGCCACATGGTATTGCATGAGCGTCATTTAGAGTCAGCTTGTGATTATGAAAGTAAGCTGCGCAGCAGTGGGGGGGTGTGGGAGGGAGTAGGGGAAGCTCCTTTTGCCCTTCTCTGGCCTTGTGCGTCTGCTCAGACACTGGGCAGAATCTCGCTCCAGTAACAATAGTTTGCTGATTAACAGCCGGATCCAGCTGCCAACAAAATCTATGGGGAGTGAGACCCACGCGCCCCATGTTGGCAACGGATGCGGGTATACAGTTCTAACACTGTTTCCAAGACTTGCCTGGATGTGGGGGAGGATATTAGGAAAAACTATTTCACGAGGAGGGTGGGGAAGCACTGGAATGGGTTACCTCGGGAGGTGGTGGAATCTCCATCCTTGGAGGTTTTTAAGGCCTGTCTTGACAAAGCCCTGGCTGGGATGATTTAGTTGGGTAGGTCCTGCTTTGAGTAGGGGTTTGGACTAGATGACCTCCTGAGGTCTCTTCTAATTCTAATCTTCTGTGATTCTATGTGCCCAGACAGGAATGTTTCCCCCATGATCACCATCTTCACCATATTTCACTGGACGGGGCCGTGCATATGATGTCTGCTGAAAGCAAAGAACTGGCTGGTTGTCAGGATTATTGCAGGATGTATGTCTGGAAAATGTCTTTAAGAGTTATGTAACATGTAGAGCAGTGGTTCTCAACCAGTGGTCTGGGGCCCCCTGGGGGCCTCGAGCAGTTTTCAAGTGGTCTGCCAAAATAAACCAGAGAGGAGCTGGCGTTAGACTCGCTGGGGGCCAGGGCAAAAAGCCCAAGCCCAAGCCCCATCACCCGGGGCTGAAACCAAGCCCTCTTTGGTATGGAGCCCTGGGCAATTGCCCTGCTTGCTACCCCCTAATGCCACCCCTGGCTTTTAATCTACTGGATATGCAGAAACATAGTTGTGACACAGGCGGGCCATGGAATTTTTATAGCACGTCGGGGGGGCTCAGAAAGAAAAAGGTAGAGAACCCCTGATGTAGAGTATTGCATCCCAAAGCTGCTGGAGGTGTAACTGATCACCGGGGTTCAGGGAGGTTCTCAGTTGACATCTCCGAACCCAGCCCAGCCAAGTGTTGACTGTCTAGACAAGGTACAGGCTTGGGCCTTTACAAAGCACCAAAGAGCCAAAGAAAAAGACCTTGAGTGGAGGGACCATCATGGGCGAGTTGAAGTTAACGAAACACCCTGGTTATGAAAAGAGACAAAGAGTCTGGAATTGCATAAGAGGAGAAAGAAGGGCACCAGATGGAATCCATTATGGAGGCAACACTCTGCCAATGTGCCTCATCCCAGCTCTCTTTGCTGGGCAAGCACAGGACAGACCATCCATAGGGTGAGAAATACCTTATTAGATGGGAAAGGAACTAGATAAGAAGTGTAGGCTCTAGATTGCATTTTATATTCTTCTTTTAGAGAATGACAGACTCATAGGGCTAGAAGGGATTGCAAGGGTCATCTAGTCTAGCCCCCTGCCAGGATACAGAATTTGTTGTGTCTAAGTTTTCCATCCCAGACAGATGGCTCCAGTCTCCTTTTAAAAACCTCCAGTGAAGGAGCTTCCATGACTTCCCTAAGTATCTGTACCATTGTCCTACTGTTCTTACAGTTAGGAAGTTTTTCTTGAGATTTAATCTAAAGTTGCCCTGCTGTAGTTTGAACCCATGGCCTCTTGTCCTGCCCTCTGTGGCAAGAAAGAATAACTTTTCTTCATCGTTTTTATGGCGGCCTTTCAAGTGTTTGAAGGCCACTATCATGTCCCCCTTTAATCTCTTTTCCAAACTGAATATACCCAATTCCTTCAGCCTTTGCTCATATGACTTATATTCCATCCCTTTGATTATTTCTGTCATTCACCTCTGGATCTTTTCCAGTTTCTCTACATCCTTTCTATACAGTGGTGACCAAAATTGGACACAGTGCTCCAGCTGAGGCCTAACCAGCGCCAAGTAGAGCAGTACTATCACCTCCCTTGCCTTGCATGCCATGCCTCCGTTAATGCAACTCAAAACTACATTTGCTTTTTTTGCAACAGCATCGCGTTGCTGACTCATGTTGAGGGTGTGATCCACCACAGCTCCCAGCTCCTTCTCAGCAGTGCTGCTGCCAGGCCAGTTACCCCCCATTCTGTATGTGTGCGTTTGTTTTTTCTTCCCTAAGTGTAGCACCTTACATTTGTACTCACTAATTTTCGTTTAAAAATCTCTATAGCCCCGTTCTCCAATGTATCAAGATCCCTTTGAATTTTAGCTCTATCCTCCAAAGTGTTTTCAATCCCCACCCCCAACTTTGTGTCATCTGCAAATCTGATCAGTGTGCTCTCTATTCCTACATGCATTAATAAAGATAAACAACACCGGACCCAGAACAGATCCCTGTGGAACCCCACTTGAGACCTCCCTCCAATCTGACATCATCCCATTAATGTAGTATCCCATTAATGTGTTATCTGTAACCATGTTTCCAATCCTTATACTGGCTTCTGTTCCAATCTTTATCTTCAGCTTGGTCAAATATTAACTTCTTCTATTTGCCTTTGTTATAGGAGGACTAAGTGCTTGCTGCGAAGGGAGTGCTGAACTGAGGTGAAGGTAGTGAACTGGGGCACTGTTCTCATGGAGGCAGTGAATGTGTGTGCATTGCAGATGTCCAGAGGTCAAGGGAGTAGGCATTTGAGTGAGGAAGTGGGGGTGTACAGGCAGGTTGGAAGGACCTGTGCCCTGGTCCAGAGCAGAACTCTGCGGGTTAACTATCCCCACAGATTAAGACCCAGGTTCTCTGCCCTGCCCCAAGGACGCCCTTAGAGATCCTAAAGGGCTGTAGTGTACAAATTGGTAGCCTGCAGAGGGACAGAGCGGGGGCTTGCCGAGCCTGGAGTTGGTTCTGTGGTGCATCTGGCAGTTTTGGGTGAGTCTCCCCCAGTGGGCACAGACAAGGCTTCCTTACACTGGAAGCAGGTGGGGGCGAGTCACCCTGTATCCTTGGATAATCCTAGAAGGGTCGCAGGGATATTAGATGGGATGGGATCTGAGTTTCCCAGGAAAGAATTTTCTGTAGTATCTGGCTAGTGAATCTTGCCCATATGCTCAGGATTTAGCTGATCGCCATATTTGGGGTCGGGAAGGAATTTTCCTCCAGGGCAGATTGGAAGAGGCCCTGGAGGTTTTTCGCCTTCCTCTGTAGTATGGGGCACGGGTCACTTACTGGAGGATTTTCTGCTCCTTGAAGTCTTTAAACCACGATTTGAGGACTTCAATAGCTCAGACATAGGTGAGAGGTTTTTCGCAGGAGTGGTGGGTGAAATTCTGTGGCCTGCGTTGTGCAGGAAGTCAGACTAGATGATCATAATGGTCCCTTCTGACCTAAATATCTATGAATTCTATGAATTCTATGAAACTTTCCATTGACACCAGCTGCAACTGTAAGCTCTTTAGGGCAACCTGTGGGCAGAATAGCTTCATGGCTAAGGCACTGCCGGAGGTTTCCTGTGTGAGGTCAGGCAGGTCACTCAAAATAAGGATAATAGACCTTCCTTTGTCTTGTCCATTTAGATTTTAAACTCCTTAGATCAGGAACCATCTCTTGCTATGTACACTTCCTGAGACAGCTGACGTTGGTTGCAGCCTCTAAGTATTATTGTAATATTATTATTAATATATGTCTATGCATCTCCAGCACAACAGGGCTCTGATCTCAACTGGCTTCCACTATAAGACAAATAATGAAAAAGAGTTTGCACTTACCTAGGATCTCAAAGCACATTAATTAATTAAACCTTATGACCCCCTTGTATGGGGGAGGGAAGTGTTATTAACGGAGTTCAATTCTTAGACCAAGCCTCATCCCTGGATTCCAGGAAAGACAGGGGTTCTGCCTGGGTTAAGAGGATCATTTTTTCCCTCCAGAGTCACACTGAATGCATGTAACATCAGCTGAACAGAGTGAATGTGACACTGGGAGAGAGTCAAGGGGGAACAAAGGAATACAAATAGAGCATTAAACAGCACAGGGAGATTGGATGGGTTTCAAATAGCATGACACGGAGAACATGCCCTCCCTAGCTGCTGTGAATGCTCCACTGGGTTTGCTAAGAGGAGAAGTTTTAGCTTAGAAACAGCTTGGTGTGAAGTATTTTTTGCTAGGGAGACTCAGAGCTTATATTCCCTCACACTTCAAAACCCTTCGAGACAGGTTCATTCCTGGTCTTCCCTGCTGCTGCCAATGGCGTTCCACCAAGGATGAATTTGGCCGACAGCATTTAAAAGTATGTTCCTACCATTGTGTATCAGAAACGTAACCCCCTGGGCTGGAATCATCGCGCTGGGATATAACGGGGCAGGGGCTAAACTCCTTTTTGTGCTGACGCTCTGCTCTCAGAGGGCCACATCCTCAGCTGGTGTCAACCAGCCGAGCTCCATCGAGGTGAATGGAGAGATACAGCAGCTGAGCATCTGGCCCATGGAATCTTCGTTAGCGCAGCAAAGAGGTCATGCTAAAACACGCGCGCAGGTGGGAATAGCAGAACTTTGTATTTCGATTGCCCCAGGATCTCAGAGCACTACATCACTATCAGCCCTTTGCTATCTCCCTGGGGGGCAGCTGCAGATTGGGGGGGAGGGGAGGAGGGGGAAACAACACGGAGATGGAAAGTGGCTGTTAAGAAGTCCCACTGCAAGAGCGGAGCAGGGAATAGACCTGAGAACTTCTGGTGCATTGCACCCTGCCACTCAACCAAATTCCTGAATATGAAGCTACAGCTGGGCTAAGTCTGGGGGCTAGACTAGGTGGCCCTTTGGTTTATTCTGTCCTTTATTATCAAATAACCACATACAAAGCTGGGTAGGAATCAATGTCAGCCTCTCCTCAGGCCAGATCCTCCACTTTGTTGTAGTTCCACCACAAAGAGGGTCAGATACTATGGTGATGAGGGTCAGGGAAGATCCAGAAAAGAGTAAAATTTACCAATTTACTCCAGCTAAGATCCTGATCATCTCTTTCTTTCTCTTTCCTCCCTCTCTCCCTGCACCTGCCATCCACAAACTCAAAGATATGGGAAAAGGTATCTCCAGATGCAACCAACAACTACTCATGGTCATGGTGTTATTAAGGGATCTCATTTCATTGGTTTATTTAACTGATACACCATTTCTGGTAATGATTTTAAATTTTTTTTAAAGGCAAAGTTAAAATAAAACGTTAACATACTACGTTGTACATTGCTTATTACTTATTCAGGATCAGGTTAATATTTAAAGATTCTGGCTTGCTGACTGGGGACCCCTAGAATCATAGAATATCAGGGTTGGAAGAGACCTCAGGAGGTCATCTAGTCCAACCCCCTGCTCAAAGCAGGACCAACACCAACTAAATCATCCCTCTTCTTCTTCACCCAAATAGGGTGAGCAAATGGCTAAATAATTATCCTCTTTTGGATGCTTTTCTTGTGTACATAAATGGTGTGAAAGCTTTTCCATGAAAAGGACTTCCCACCTTTTACTATACCCAATTTCATAAGGGAAGTCACATTTTTTCCAATAATATACAATAAAAACATTGATTTGTTGTTGTGATTAAAATGTAGATTCTTCACTGGAGCATTTAATGGTACCCACCGTACAGAACAGATAGAAATGAAGGCAGCTGTCCGTAGGTGGGACAAGTGCTTATAACCTCTAATAAAGGACAGAAGGTGCTGTGTATGTTATTAGTCATTATTTTTATTATAATAAAGCCTAGATGCCCCAGGATACACATAAAAAGAGACAGTCTCGGCCCTGAGGAGCATATAATCTAAACAGACAAGATAGACAAAAAGATGGGAGGAGAAACTGAGGCATGGTGACGTGCCTGAGGTCACACAGCAGGTCAGTGGCAGAGCTTTTCCCACCAACCTTCTGCTGAGTACCCGTGAGATGTTGCTGCTGAACCAGTCAATGGTTTGCTATTGTGTTAAGATCTGGGCAGGTAATCCTGGACATTATTCATATTCTGCCTTTATTTTATATAAGGGATGCTACGTGGACCCGTGAACGCAGACAGGTTTGTCTGCCTGGTTATTCAGTGCTGTGCTTGACTGTTCAGTGTGTGAGCCTACAGAGGGCTTGGGAAATGGTCTGAGATTGAGATTTCTATATAAACTTAAGTTCTATTCCATTTTCCTTACACAGTGTGTTATCTTCAGATGGGCAGGGAGGCAGGTGCAGAAAGAAAAGGAGAAATCTGATCCTGTATTTGGCACTCTCAAGAAATATGTCAGAACAATCAGCTATCCCCACATTTAGGCCCTGCCTCACCCTTATTCAGAAGGGTGCTTAAGCACACACTTAACTCCCATTGAAGTCAAAGGGATTTAAGCACACGCTCAAAGTTATAAATGGGCTTAAGTGCTTTCCTGAACTGGGGTATTATGCAGCACCTGTCAGCCCATAGAAAAACAAAGTTCTTTACAGATTCTCTGGATGGGGAGTTGCCATGCCCACCACTAAAATGCAGCCAGCTCTGGAGTGGGACTGGCCATATTGCACCAGCAGTGCTAAACTATTAGAAGGCCAAATCTGAACCCCATTCCAGCCCCAATGTGCCACTCTGGCAGTCTATAAAGAGGTGTAAAAGGGGACAGAAGAAAATGTCTCCAGTGCAGGAGCAGCAGAGGGCTGACGTTAATGGCCCCATGCTACCCTCTCATGTAGGTCCTGGAGTAGGAGTCACATCAGGGTTGGGAACTGGTGCACAGTGGGAGGGAAATAGCATGCCTGTAGCACTCAGAGCTACAGGGTACAGAGCACAGATGGGCATGGGGAGGCTGCCATGTGTTAGAGCAGCCCCTGGGCTGCTCTAATTTACTCAAGGTGCTGGGGAGCGCAAGCATGGCTTGGAGCCACGTTTTCCCTTATGCCACATCTCTCAGGAAGCAGGGCAAAGAATCAGCCTCAACATTTTTAATATGGATCATTTTCGAGCCAAAGCAGTTTTGCTAGTTTGAGTCATGGGTGGTTAAAAATAGGGTGAACAATGGAAACTGGCAGCAACCTTATGTATGGGTGGTTGTTCTCTCCACAGCAGACACTCCTTGTAACAGACTCCTGTAAAGACTTTTAAAAAGAAAGGGAGAGAGAGAGGGAGAGAGAGAGAGAGAGAAGAGGCCTGTAGTGGGTAATACTTGGAACAGGGAATTAATTCTCACAAAAACAATTCATTTGGGTAATATTCATTCTCACTATCTACACTAAGGGATAATGACTTCCAATAGGATAAAGTCTCAGAAATTGGACTTAATAAGCACTTAGAATTCAGTGACATTAGCATGCTGTGTCTGAGGTTTCCTGATCCACTGATGCCCCGGTATTTAATGACAGCTGTAGTCCCCTTAAAAGGACAACAATCCTTACAGCTTTCTTGATGGCTCTATGGGATAGCTATAGGGAGAGAGCAGCTGTAGAAATACAAATTTACAAACCCAATACTGTACATAGTATATGTTCGTACAGAGGCGAAATACAGTTCCTAGTTATAGATATATTGATAGATGATATAGATCCAACATCTTTATGTGCATTTTGTGAGAACACAGGCTCTGCCATCCTATGACAAATGGAAGGCCACATCCTCCAATCCACTAAGGCTACTTTGTGCCACCCAACTTATGCCCAGGGCAAATGGAGAGCGGGGGCATTCCAGGGAGCTCCTGGCAAGATGTGGGGCATGGTCAAGTGGAGGAGAACCACATCTGATCCTCCCTGGTGTAAGGTAGAGCTGCTCCTGTGCAGCTCTAACTTGTGCTGGAGCCGGGCGGCTCCCTGCAGCTTGCCCCCATCTCCACTGGAGAACCAAGCCCCAGCAGTCCATCTCATCCTTTATCCTTCCCCTGGCAAGGGATCTCCCCAGAGGTATCTGTGGGAGGCACCACCATTGCCCCCACATCATTATTTCTGCCATACTAGCTAATGAGGGAAAGTTTCTTCCTGATCTCAGCTGGGGCCTGTTCCAAAGCCCATTGGAGTAGATGCAAAGATTTCCATTGACTTCAATGGGAGCTGGATCAGGCCACTGGTGATCAACTTATGCCTTAAGTATGAGGACTTGAAGCCCCTTCTATTTTTGATCCTAGCCAGAGTCAATGTGGAAGATATTTGTTCAAGCTGCTTGAAAGATTCATGGATTCCAAGGCCAGAAGGGACCACTGGGACCTGTGTGTAACCCAGGCCAGAGAACTGCCCCCAGATAATTCCTAGAGCAGATTTATTAGGAAAAAAAAATCCAATCATGATTTAAAAACTGCCACGGAGACTCCACCACGACCCTGGGTAAATTGTTCCAATGCTTAATTAACCCATTGTTAACATTTACTCCTTATTTCTAGTCTGAATTTGTCTAGCTTCGACTTCCAGCCATGGGGTCATTATACCTTTCTCTGCTAGACTGAAAATCCCAAATCACCCCTTAACCTTCTCTTTGTTATGCTAAATATATTGAGCTCTTTGAGTCTCTCACTATAAGGCATGTTTTCTAATCTGCTAATCATTCACGTGGTTCTTCTCTGGGCCCTTTTCAATTTATTAACATCTGTTCTTGAATTGTGGACACCAGAACTGGACACAAGATTTCAGCAGCGGTCACACCAATGCCAAATGGGGTAAAATAACCTTTCGACTCCGACACAAGATTCTCCTGTTTATGCAACCCAGGATTGCATTAGCCCTTTTGGCCACGCCATCCCATTCAGCAGGAAATTCCGACTTTTCAAAAATTGTTTCCCTACCCAATCAGAATAAAAATATTCCAAATTTCACAGTAAACAACATTTTTGAAAAAAATGACATGTGAGTCAGCTGAAACATTTTGTTTCAATAAAATCAAAGTGTTTGGTTCCAGTTCAGACTCGTTTTAAATATTGTAATTTTGTAAACAGAATACAACATTTTGAAACAGTTGTTTTGACATTAAAAAAAAATCAAAATGTTCCATTCTGATCAAAACACTTGTTTAAAAAAATAATTAGAAACAACATTTCCTCTAAACTGACACTTTCCCAGGAAAATTTCTGATTTTGACAAAATGATATTTTCTGATGAAAAACCCTTTTGTCAGAGTATTTTCAACCTGATATATTATTTGCGTATGTATGTATCTGCCAGCTCCTTTCTCTGGAAGTCGCTGCAGAACTCGTTGCATGTATTGCTTTTTACAGACTGGTCCATATTGGCTGGGATACAAGCTTCTCATACTCTGAAAGTCCCCCTCCTTTGTCAAGGTCAGTAAGCGTAAAAGCCTGTTCTTCACTCAGTAAGGCTGGGGTTTTCAAAGTGACGGAGGTGCCCAACTCCCATTGTCTTTCATTGGAATTTGGGAGCCTCACACCCTTGAGCTCTTGTGAAAATCCCATATTCAAAAAATACTCAGGACCTGATTCTGCTCCCCCTTGCACTGGTGTAACCCCAAATAGATTCACAAAGGGATCAATCTCGTGTCAACTCAAAAGAGAAACAGAACTTTGAAGATCACCTTGTACAGACTGAGAAAGAGCCCAGAGTGGCTGATAATTTATACTTTTGCCGTCCCATTGCACATGCAGCTTTGATGTTCCCTGACATGCCCGATCCATTCCCTGTGATCCTGACACGCAGTGTGGCAGGCCAGGTTGTGTGACAAGACCTACTACAATGTGCCGGCGAGAGCTGAAAGCTAATAAGTGTGCCGTGCATGCTGGAAATATTAATGGTGGAATGGAGAAGCGCAGTTGTTTGCTTTGCTAATTGACTTGTAAACTTGATTTAATCCCATCCTGAGGCTCCTGTTCTTTCCCCTCCCTGTGGAGCACGATGCGGAGAGGGGGAATACATTAATACAAATAAACCTGAAGGCCCTGTGGGAAGTGAAACTGTGGGGAGTTATTCCTAGGTTCTTCCCTTGCCTCACTAGTGAAGAGACAGCTTCCAACAGCTTGCAGTACGGATCAGCACCCAAATATTCCCTGATGCCAGCGGTACAGATGCTACCTTCCCAACATGCTGGCTCATCCTGCCAGCACTGGCTTATTAACGCATCCAGCAACAGGAGGCTGCACTGCAGGAGAACACGGGGAATGGAGCTATGGAATGGCTACGGTTTCATTTTTGGAGTACTGTGCCGGAATGTTAGCAACCATTAGGAAAGGGATAGATAAGAAGACAGAAAATATCATAATGCCACTATCTAAATCCATGATATGCCCACATCATCCAGTCCTGGTTTCTGGCATTTGGAGATTTAGGGCCTCTGATGATGCTTCTCATGGAGACTGTAACTGACAAGCAGCTAGTTAGGCTTTCCCAGGTGAGTGCCATGAAGCAAACAGAAAAGAATAGAGATGACGAGCTATTCCAAATGGCAGAACAAAGTGACAGGGAGGCTGATAAGAAGAAGGCTGCAGATCTCTGTCATGGTTCCATTAAGCAATCACTGATCTTGCTTTTCATTAACAGATTGCCAAGTTCAGCAAGTTACTGTTAAGTAAGTGACGAGTTGCAGGCGCGTCTCTTTAAATAATAACTTCTTTCGGTGGCAGCCACTGGAGAGTTTGAGTCAAAGTTTAAAAAAAGAAGCAAAGCTTTTCCTGGAATAAGCACCTGTCAAATGTCACAGGGGGAAAAAGCCCTGCAGGTTTGAGCCAGAGGAGGAGAGTATCTCTACAAATGGTAGGAGAGGGGCAGTCATGACCCTTTGAGTCTTAGGATCCAGGCATGACAATAACTGGTGTATCTCTGCTTGCAGGGCCTACGTATACCAAGGCATTAAGACACAGTAGTGATCCACATGCTAACCATGAGCGTTACTGAGCAAGGTGATACCCCCAAAGGACAAACAAGAAGCAAAGCAGGAAAACTGAAATAGGATTTTTTTTTGTCAAATATGGAAAATGTTGAGAAAAATCAAAAAATGATTTCATGTACCTGGGGGGGGGAGGGAGGAGGGGGCTAGGAGGGAAAGACATTTTTGGTCAACAAATTTGTTTGAAAATTTCTACTAGTTTTATCAGAGACATTTCCATCCTTCAAGGACAGGTAGCATGGTCTGATGGATAGTGCACTGGACTGGGAATCAGGAGATGTGGGTTCATTTCCTGACACAGACTTTCTGTGTAACCTTCAGTAAGTTCTTTAATTTGCTCCGTGCCTCGGGTCCCCATCTGTAAAATGGGGATAATAATTCCCTTCTGCGCCAGAGTGTTGGGTGGCGCTCAGATACTATGGTGACGAGGTCCACATAAATATCTGGAGAGAGGCCAGACACAAAGCTGGCTATGTAATTTGCATTTTTAGTGACATCAGGTTGTAGCAGGCTGCCTGCTCAGCTTGGTGTTCTCCTTGACTGCTTCTCTGGCCTGTCCGTCATTCCTCCACTGAGCTGCACCAGGCTACCCGTCATGGGAAGCAGAACCTTGGTTCTCCGGCCCATCAGTCCCTGCACTGGGCTACTATTTAGTCCCTGAGCGGGTGCATTGCAATGTCAAACATTTTGTCCGGTTTGCCTTCACTTGCCGTCTCTTGGCTTTCTTACTGCTGACTCTGTCTTCCTGTCAAATTGTAGGTACCCAGGGGAAGGGATATTGTGCTGAGATCACCATTTGGCCCTGGGTTGAATTCAGCTGCAGGATGCCGTGACCCATGGTCTGAGCACAGTGCGTTGGGTATGCCAGACCTTGCGAATGCACCTCAAGTTCCCTGGTCACAACTCTTTCCTGACTGTCCTCCAGATAGTCCACCTGCCAGACGCTGGAGCAGTCATCGACGGTGACCGTGCAGCTCCTGTCATTAGCAGTGTATAGGGTCGGGTTGGGATTTCATGAGGTTGTGGAGTCTCCTGATGTCAATCACTTTGCTCTTTGCACATCTTGCAATGTTCCAGATACGCTCGCAACTGGGCGTTCATTCCTGGCTAGTAGATACATTCCCTGGCTCGTCTTAGCCATGCCTCTATACCCCGGATGAAGCGTGTATCTGTCTGTAAATCAGCTGGCTGCCCCCCGTGCACCCCCTCATGGCCAGGTTGCCTCTGCACTGCCCTGCTCTTTACTCTCCCTCTTTCCAGCCCTTTAACACCTACTCCACATGCTTGCTCATCCCATCACCACCCTTCCTGGGGCCTGGGTTTAGTCAGACAAAATAAAATGGAAAGTACCAGAAAGCTCTCCTGGGGCCTGGCTCGTACCTCAGAAGCTGGGTGGGTGAGAAGGTTCCTTCACAGAGTCTTTGTTTCAGTCCTTAGGGGGTGACCTGCTCTGGGGGCTGGCTTGTGGCCCCCCTGCTCAGAGCTGACCCCCTGGAGACTTCCCAGAGTCAGCTTCCTTAAACAACTATTTCCGTTCTCTTCTAAGGAACCCGCTGCTGGTGGTTCCTTCCCCACACCAGGTATCTCTGGTTGACTCAGTTATCAAGCCTGCTCCAGCCTTCACATCTCCTGCACGTCATCTCCTCTTCCTCCCTCCCTCTTCTCTCTGACACTGTCTCAGGATGCCAACTCTTAAATCTGATGGGATTACTGCTTGGTGCCCTTGAAAGAACATCCCATCCAGCACATATAGCTCTCCCCCACCTGGTAACAGGGGGAACCTCCTGTGACAGATGCTCCTTGGGATCTAGCCATCCCTGGAGCAGGAGTTGTCTTAGTGCCTACAGCACACCACCCAGTTCAGTGCTTCGCTGGCTCGCCTGGAGCCCCCCATTAGAGACGCAGAGGTATTGGAGCATGCTGACAGGTCCATCTCCTGTCCCCCAGAGCCATCCATGTCGTACTCAGGGCCCGTCCCGCCGGTGGATCTGCCACCAGTCGTGATTTTCCTAGGCAGCACCTTATCCTCATCCTATAGCCCTGGCATCTCCGTAATTTGCACTGTAGTGGCTTGAGTCTCATTCATGACGTTCCCTAAAGGCTCGTGATCAGACTGCACAACCCCCCGTGCCCAAAAGTGATGGAACTGTCTTGTTCCAAGGAGCACGGCCAGTAACTTCTTCCCTACCCAACCATATCTCCTTCCCGCGTCCCACAGGCTCCAGTAACAAATGCTTTAGGCTGCTGGCTTTGCATCACAGCTGCTCCTAAGCCTCCTGCTCAGTCATCATGCTGAATCTCCGGCTCCCCCGGGGGTGCAGAACTTTAGGCCTGGTGCTACCCTTACAATTTTCTTTTCTCTTTCCAATGCCTGCTCTTGGGGTCTCTGGCCACTCCTCCACTGCATTAATTGTCTCCAGGTTCACAGGCTTCAGAGAAGTGAGCTCACCGCCTGGAAAGATAATTGGCCAACCCTAGAAATCGCTGGGCTCCCTTCACATCCTTTAGTCTGGGCACGTCCTTAACGACTCAGTTTTTCAGGGACCAGCTGGAGTTCCTCAGAAGTGGATAGATGTCTGATATTGGGGACCTCAGTTTCCCTCAGCTTCAGCTTGTCACTGTTCAGCCTAGTACCCTGCTCCTGGCACCTATGTAGGAGTGGTCACAGCTCGGTATCAGGTCCCAGATGGTCCCTTCCTTGACGTCTCTGTCTCCTACAATGATGGTATCAGCAGCTACAGTCTTGCTGCCTGGGTGCCCCTCCAGTGCATGGCTCAGTTTACACAGGAACACCTCTGGGGCCAGGCTGCTGGCCACGGCCATTTATACCGAGAGGTACCTGCTCAAGGGTGAGTCAAAGGTTGTCAGGTGGCTGGATGGCTCAACATGCCAGAACCCATCCTTGACCTCACAAACAGTGACCTGGATAGATCAGGCGGCAGGTCCTCAGTAGCTGGCAATGGGCAGTGACTTCTGCTTTTTGGTTTCAGGTTAAAAAAAAAACCACAATATTTTTCTACAGTCTCATTCTGCCTGGGGTCCCAGCACTCCATACACTTTTATCAGCTGTTGCATTATTTAAGCCTTATTTCTGGCAGCAGTGTCTCACTCACTCCTCATCCTTTCCCCCAATGAGAAAGTAAAAAAAAAGTTTGCTTTCATTTTCTTATCTTTATCCTCGAGGGTCATTGTGGTGTTGTGAGGACTATGTTAGAATTACATTTTAAAAGTGTGTGTATGGGGAGGAGGATTCCTGGTCCTGCTTGCAGGCTAGGGAGCTCTACAGGGAAGCATGTCATCAGAGGAGTCTGGAAAGAACTAGGTTTGAAAAAGGTGGGGTGAGTTGTGCCTCTCTGCCTTAAGGAGCAACCTGCTTTGTCTCCCTCTGTTTCTGGTTATATGTGTCATACTGGATCATAAGAACAAAAGCAGCATTATCTCCCAGCCTTCCAGCAAGGTTTGATGTTTTTATCTAATTTCTCTGTGTGTGTGCTGGGAAGGTGACAGTTATTGCTGTATACAGACTTGATTCTTGTTTCTACTGCTGCCATGCTTGTGCAAGGTTTTTTGTCTGGAAATCCGGCATTCCCAGTGTTCTTAGTTCTTTCTTGCTGCCTGGTGTCTCTGTTTCTAGGTGCTGCTTTGTTTTCCTCGTTGTGGGTTTTACTAGACTGACTGCAGTTTCATGTACCATGTGCTGGTAATAAAATGAGAGAAATCCATGCTTGTAAAACTAAAATGGCTCTTTATTAAGAAAACTATTTACAGAGATGCTGCAGCTAGCATTCCAGCCATATGAACACAGACTGACGTCTTGGTGCCACCGCCAAATTCTTCCCTCCTGCAACCTGTGTTCCTCCCTCCAAGTTCCATACAAGACGCTATATCCCCAGAGACAATGCTGCTGAGAATTTCCTAGTGCTACATGTTCTGACACACTTCAGATACCCCATCAGCCCAATACCAACATGCTCTCTGTACTCGAACTTGCAAGGTGTCCTCAGAAGGCTTTGTATCACAGTGCCTGCACCAGGTGTATCCCCTCCTGGCCAGATGTGGATCTTTTAGGTCCCCTTTATAATGAAGCTTTCATCCCTCAGTAATAAATAGCATCCCTCTTTCCTCACTGCCTGCCTCAAGACTATGCAGCCCCTTCTCTACCATGTACCAGCCAGTCCCCTCTTTGGGCAATTCTCCATCCTTTACCACCTCTGCAAAGCCTGAAATGAAGTAGCTGTGGAACAAATCTGGCATTTCTCATTCTGTTCCCTGCAATCGTTTTCTTTTTAAGCAGCTCAATTTTTCTCCTGCACATTCTGTGTCCTCCGACAGCTCTTTATTGCAAGCTGAAATATCCCATGACCTGCTGTCTTTAATATTTCTCTCTCTCTCTCTTGTTCCTGGAGCCTCTAATTAGCCTGTTCGCTTTGTTTCTGCTTTGCTTTATTGGGCTCCCAATCCTCCTCTTTCCCAGAATGTTTAAGTATCAGTTTTCACAAGTCCTCATCTTTTTGGTTCTCTCATGACACCTCGATCTAATAACACGTTACGTTTATTTGGGGCCATTCCACTGATGGGTGCGCTGAGGTTCCTCTTCCGAAAGCTCAGCAGTGGCTACCTCGGGAGTGGGAATACGGCAATCAGCCTCTCTCTTCATATCAGGCTTATTTATTTATTGGGGGAGGAACAAAGCACAATTTATCCTGTTGCAATTACAGGGACAAATTGAAATAGGCAGGATGTAATTGGCCAAGTTGGGGTTTGGTCAGGAGACTGGGGTGGTGGTGGGGAATAACTACCCCTCCTTTTGGAGAAAACATCGTTGTATCTTATGGGCTTCATGCAGGGCCACTGGCTGATATTCTCAAGCCCGCAGGAGGTCAGATTAGAGGGTTATAATGATCCCTTCTGGCCTGAGTCTTTAAACACTGTGATGCACCAATGCTCAGGATGGTGTGTGCAGATACTCAGCTGCATCAGCTAGTGGAGGATTTGTCCCTAGATTTCATAGCACAGCATCACTCTCTGGTACACCAGCAGCTCTCCCATCAGAGCACTACCCCTGCCCAGCTTGTGCAAACAGCTACCATTACAGTCTGGGTTGAGAGGGCTGCCAGACAGCTTGGTTTTCTTTCATGACATTCGATGCCATTTGCCTTGCTGGCACTTCAGCACAAAGCAATTCACTGAGATTTACTTATAGGTTAGTTAGTAACTTCCCTTAAAACTTTAATGCAGGAGCTCATATTTGTGAATGAGTTTCTGTTACAAATGGTTTGTTAGCTCGACCCCTTGCAGCCCCTCCAAGATCTTCTAGAGTTAAGAGTAGCTATCTAAACAATAAAGCCTGGCTAATATTTCCTCTGAACAAAGACCCCAGGTTCCCTGAATCGCCCCCGTTGTCCATGGGCATGCACTTTTGCAATCACAAATGCCCTTCCATGTTTCACGAAGAAAAAGGCTATGCTTTTCAGTACAGAAACCCATGGGATCTTGCCAATAACACCTCCCAGCTTCACCAAACCCATCAAATGCCAGTGAACCAGGCAGCAAGAGTAAGCTTGAAACTAATGGGGAACCAACAAACCTTTTACACTTCAAATATTTTCTAGCCAGGAGAGCTACTGCGGGTTTTTCTAAGGCATCTGTCGCTGTGGAATCAAAGTGCTGAATTTGGACGATTTAGAATCCAGATCCAACCCCCTCAAAGTATCAAACCCAACAAAATCTTTCCCACTGGTAGAGCCAACTTTATAACTTTTAGTTCTCCTCTGACTTACTTCAGCCAGTGTCCAGTTCTTTGATACTTCTGCAATAGACAATGACAAGGAGGATTTTTGCTAATAATCTGCTCTTATATATTGTAATATGCCGGCAAGTGTGTACGTGCATTACCGCCATCTACTGGAGGGAGGTAGAACTGCTTTAACAAGTGTCATAGGCCCCACACTGCTAAGAGTTAGCTGTGATGCATTCTTTTTTAGGACAAAGTGGTAGGCGACTGTACTCTCAGGGCAGGAGGACATGGGTTTTGCCCTCACTGTCACAGTGACGTATCTCTAAGTGGCCCTGGTGCACAGCATGGAGCAGAAGCGGGATCCCTACCTGTGGGCTTGTTGCTGTATTTATACATGGGTCTGAAATCTTTTTTGGCACATCATAGGCATCGGTTTTGTTGTTCAAGGTGAACATAGCACTGGTTAGAGATTGGCCTGGACTGGAGCACCAGACACCCCCTGCTAACTCTGGGGAGTGCAACTCGGGATCGGATTCTGCACCTGAACTTGGCCACTCAGTCCTGTCTCTGGTGCAGGTGCAATGCTGGCTTGACAGCCCTCAAGGCTGAAAATCTCGAGCCATGCCACAAATGCAATAGAGAACAACATGAAAAGCAATGGTAGGTTTCAGAGTAGCAGCCGTGTTAGTCTGTATTCGCAAAAAGAAAAGGAGGACTTGTGGCACCTTAGAGACTAACAAATTTATTTGAGCATAAGCTTTCGTGAGCTACAGCTCACTTCATCGGATGCATTCAGTGGAAAATACAGTGAGGAGATTTATATACATACAGACCATGAAAAAATGGGTGTTTATCATACACATTGTAAGGAGAGTGATCACTTAAGATGAGCTATTACCAGCAGGAGAGGGGTGGAGGGAGAGAAAACCTTTTGAAGTGATAATCAAGGTGGGCCATTTCCAGCACATTTCCAGGAGTTAACAAGAACGTCTGAGGAACTGTGTGTGTGGGGGGGGGAGGAATAAACAAGGGGAAATAGTTTCACTTAGTATAATGACTCAACCACTCCCAGTCTCTATTCAAGCCTAAGTTAATTGTATCCAATTTGCAAATTAATTCCAATTCAGCAGTCTCTCCTTGGAGTCTGTTTTTGAAGTTTTTTTGTTGAAGAATAGTCACTTTTAGATCAGAAATTGAGTGACCAGAGAGATTGAAGTGTTCTCCGACTGGTTTATGAATGTTATAATTCTTGACATCTGATTTGTGTCCATTTATTCTTTTACGTAGAGACTGTCCAGTTTGACCAATGTACATGGCAGAGGGGCATTGCTGGCACATGATGGCATATATCTCATTGGTAGATGTGCAGGTGAACGAGCCTCTGATAGTGTGGCTGATGTGATTAGGCCGTATGATGGTGTCCCCTGAATAGATATGTGGGCACAGTTGGCAACGGGCTTTGTTGCAAGGATAGTGCATCAACCTCAGCTGGACCAGTCCACACAACAGATCCACTTCCTGGAGACTACAGTGCTAATAAGCGATGGTCACATAAACACCACCCTATACCGGAAACCTGCTGACCGCTATTCCTATCTACATGCCTCCAGCTTTCACCCAGACCACACCACACGATCCATTGTCTACAGCCAAGCTCTACGATACAACCGCATTTGCTCCAACCCCTCAGACAGAGACAAACACCTACAAGATCTCTATCAGAGGCTCGTTCACCTCATCCTTACAATGTGTATGATAAACATCCATTTTTTCATGGTCTGTGTGTATATAAATCTCCTCACTGTATTTTCCACTTTATGCATCCGATGAAGTGAGCTGTAGCTCACAAAAGCTTTTGCTCAAATAAATTGGTTAGTTTCTAAGGTGCCACAAGTCCTCCTTTTCTTTTTATGAAATTCAATGAGTACAGATGTAAGGTGCTACACTTAGGGAAGCAAAACCAAATGCACAAATACAGAATGGGGGATAACTGGCTTGGCAGCAGCACCAATAAAAAGCATCTGGGAGTTGTGGTGGATCACAACCTCAACATGAGTCAGCAATGCAATGCTGTTGCAAAAAAAGCAAATGCAATTTTGGGTTGTATTATCAGAGGCATAGCGTGCAAATCACAGGAGGTGACAGTACCGCTCTACTCGGCTCTGGTTAGGCCTCAGCTGGAGTGCTGTGTCCAGTTGTGGTCACCAATGTATAGAAAGAATTCAGAGAAACTGGAAAAGATCCAGAAGCGAGAGACAAAAATGAGCAAAGGGCTGGAGTGCAAGCCAGATGAGCAAAGGCTGACGGAACTGGGTATGTTTAGTTTGGAAAAGAGGAGACTAAGGGGGGACATGATAGCGGTCTTCAAATACTTGAAAGGCTACCATAAAAAAGATGAAGAAAAATTGTTCTTTCTTGTCACAGAGGGCAGGACAAGAGGCCATGGGTTCAGACTACAGCAGAGCAGATTTAGATTAAATCTCAAGGAAAAACTTCCTAACTGTAAGACCAGTAGGAAAGTGGAAGAGGCGTCTAGGCAGGTTGTGGAAGCTCCTTCACTGGAGGTTTTCAAAAGGAGGCTGGAGCCATCTGTCTGGGATGGTTTAGACACAACAAATCCTACATCTTGGCAGGGGCTAGACTAGCTGACCCCTGCGGTCCGTTGTAACCCTATGATTCTATGCAGTATGGGCAGGAGCAAAGCATCCTTCCCCACAGGGCCTGATCTGGATGGACCTACTGTAGTTCAGGGGGAGGTGGTTACGACTAATGGGATTTAATATTTGCTTTACGGTAGTGCCTGGGGGCTCATTGTGGTATGTGCTGTACATACACAGAGTAAGAGACTGTTTCAATTGGAAGCTCTTTGTTGTAGAGACTAACAAGACAGACAGCAAACTGAGGACCAGAAGCACCATATCAGGGAACAGAGGCAGAGATAGACTAAGTAACTAGCCCAAGGTCACATAGAAAGTCTGTGGCAGAGCGAGGAACTGAACTGAGGTCTCCTAAATCTTAATCGATGGCCTTAATCTTTTAGCAGCATCTTTCTTCTTCTGATAGTGAGAGAGGCCCATTCCCCAGAGCCCACTCAGGCCTTGACAGTTCCATTGCTGGCAAAGGTGTCACTTGGGGTGGTGAGTTTGTGGTGTGCAGTCAGTTAGCAAATAGACTGAGGGTCACCAAACAGCCATCGGATAGTGAACAATCCAGGGTGCCACCAGCCTGGGGCCACTGTCAAACTGGTCTCCTGGAGGTAGAAATCCAGAGTCTATTGCCAGTCCTGCAGCTACTCAGTCCTCTGGGCCCAGCAGTCCCGACAGAGAGCTGCTTAATCTTATCTTCACCGGTTGTGCTGAGCAAACACAAACGCCTCCTCTCCCTGGCTAACTGCCAGCATATGGCAGATGACAGAATGCATAGGGAATGCCGGGAGACTGTACCGAAAGGCACAGCATATCCACTCTCCTTAATAGTACCGTCTGTGTGACTTCGTTCCAGGTCTGGGGATGTGCCTTCTATGTTGGTTGTGCAGGGCCAAATCTTGGGCTATACTAGACCAATTCCGGGCTGACTCCTGGTGCCGGCACATCTGCAGAGCCGATCAAGCTGGAGGCATGTGACCAAGGGGCTGCACAGCTCAGCTCTTGATGCATAGAGCCGCTTCGCCCCTCCTTGGGGGGGGGGGGCATTCAGGATGCAATGTGCAATCCGTGGAGAGAGGTTTCTCCCAGGCTTACAATCAGCCACAGAAACCAAGCAGTCCTACAGAGGCCCAAGCTGGGTGTTGGCCTGGGGGAAGGATGGTGCTCATCATGGCACAGGTTGCACCCCTGGCATCAAGAAGATGGAAGCTGGCGGAAGGGGTGGGACACACCCACCCTATTGCACCCCACCTCACACTCTCCACAAGGTAAACTTTCGGTGTGTGCTTGAGCAGCTCAGGGGACTCCTCTCTCATCTGTGGCAGCTTTATGGGGGAAGTTCTGAAGCCCCAAGACTAGAGTAACCTCCGTATACACACACACACTGTATGGGGAAAAACATCAGCAGAGGGCCACTTGAGAGGGTGGGCAGCTAGTCTGCCTGAGATCCTGCCCTGCCCCCTCCCCTTGAGAAGCTCATCAGGGTTTGAGCTTGACATCCTGTCCCAGTCTGAATAATCCATAGGCCAGTTTGCCCCATGGCCGAGCTGTCATCCATGGAGAAAGAGGCTTCTGGACCCCTTCATTTCCCATAGGGAAGGGACAGGATTTGGTACACTGTGCTCACTACGGAAGCAATCCTCCAACCAGCTGTGACTAAAATGATCCCTGCTTTAATACCACTACTCACTGCAATTCCAATGGGGGGGTGACTTCAGTCTCCCAGCACTCTGCTCTCCTCACATTCTCCGTCCATCTGTCGATCCTGCGCCGGTTCCTCCTGTATCCATCGCTTCTGTGTTGTCATTCGTTCCAGCGAGATGGGCTGAAATGGTCATTGTTACTTCATTTATTGGAGAAAGCTCCAGCCTGATTGGAGAAGTAACTCTACCAAGCTGTTTTTATAATTATGTCTTGAGACGCACAGCACTCTCCCCAAGTCAAGCGCTACAGATTATCTAACACCTGTAAGGTAGGAAGTTTCACTCCATGGATTCTGTGGCGACTGTCCCATACAATGCTACTCCTCAAGTTCTATAAGCTAGTTGGCCTTTCATGGCTAGTCCATGTACTACAGTATCCCACTCATGTTTGTCACTCCACCATGTTTCAGGGCAGGGGCTCTGGAACAATGTGTATAGTGGGGGTGCTGAGAGCTATTGAACTAAACTTCAAACCTTGTATATAATGGAAACCACTTCAAGCCAGGGGGTGCTGCAGCCCCCCTGCATTCCTAGTTCCAGCACCTGTGTTTCAGGAATTCCTATGATGCCACAATCCTCTTCCATTGCCAGGCATTCTAGCTCCCATGGTTTTGCCTTGAAGTTTTGCACACTGCTGTATAGATAGTTCCAGTTTCATTCCTGGCTGCATGTGTCTATTTTTATATAATGACTTTATCTGACTCACTCCTTCCTTTCTCTAATGTACCTCCACGATCCCAACCCATCCCACCTTCGGTTCACCTGTCATTTCTGGTCTAGACTTTACTTCCAGACACAAAGGTAATTTTCTATTACTAATTTTTTTTAACCGACTCCTGTATCTGACCCGGCTGTTCCTCTACACTTGTTGGCTTTCCCCCAGCTCCTCATTGGAACGATCATCTTCCCATCCATGCACCAAGACTCTGAGAAAGGATTTGTCCTGGTGACAGACAGATGAGGGCAGCCTGCTGTATTTTCCTCTGCTTTTTGCAACTGAAGGCTCCAGTCATTGTTATCGTTTATATTGTGTAGCCCCAGAAGCCCCCATCACAGACCAGGACCTCACTGTGCTAGGCGCTGTACAAACACAGAACAAGTAAATGGCCCTTCTCCAAAAAGCCGACAATCTAAGCATAAGGCCCAAGACAACAGTTGGACACAGACAGACTGATGGGGATCACAAGGAAACAGTGAGGCAATACTGGGCAGAATGCTAGGTAGTGCTCTAAGCACATCTGCTGTCTACCCAATGGGCCGTCGTGCCAATGAGGAGCGTGGCATCTCCCTTCCTGCAGTTTAATCGTTTTTAAAGCTGTAACTAACGCTGAATTTAGATGCAATTTTTTCCTCATCCTTGAATCGCTTTTTATTTGAGGCACTGTCAAAGGAAAGTCAGGGTTTTTTTGGGAAAATGTAGATTGTGAAAGTCCTCTAATACTCTGAACGAGGAGGCTGTCTAAAAAGGCAGGTCAGGCTCAGACCAACAGCAGCAGCGATAATTCTTGTTTTCATATGCAAGCTGGAAAATATTTACTCGTTGTTCCAAGCTGCCAGCTCCAAGATGACATTTCCTTCTGTCTCACTCGAACCCGTCACTCCTTGCCTTTCCCAAGATGCCTCTTCATTCCCTAACACACATATGTGTCCAAAAACACATGTGATGATCCTTCCTAAAACACTGCCAGCACTGGATGGCAATTTGCATGTTTTTTACCCATAGTGCTTTGCACTGTTTTACTCTACTTCAGGAATGTTCCTGCTTGTGTGAAATGGTTGTCAAGCCTTGATAGACACTTGGACACTTATGGTGGGAAATTTGAGTTCCCCACACTTATTGGCATAGCCAGTTTCATCTATCCAAAGATTTTAAGGTCAGAAGGGACAACTAGCTCATCTAGCTTGACCCCCTGTATAACATATGTCATAGAAAGGGTTGTTGTGGCAGTTCACCATTATATCTGTGTTGAGTATTTGGTTACAGAATGTGGATTCTTAACACAGGAGCTTTGAATTGGTTTCAAGGGGCCATGACCTCTCTCTCTTTTCTAGATAGCGAAATGGGAAGGGTCCTCTTGTCTAGATGGAAAGGGGTCTTGATAAGGAAAGCACTGAAACAGAAGACAGCAACCTGTTAGATCATTTAATCCATTGCTCAGGCAATTCAGAATTGGACCCAGCACTGTATGAAATCTGTGCTTGAATCAGGGTAGTTTAGATGTCTTCAGTCCATTGGAGCAACCTGCGTGAACTTGGAGGGAGGAACTCAGGCTGCAGGAAGGGTTTGGAGAAGGTACCAGGAAGTCGGTCTGTGTGCACATGGCTGGAAACCTCAACTCTGTAAATAATTCCTTTAATAAAAAGAGTCACTTTAATTTAACAAGAGTGAAGCCCTCACATGTCATTACCCAGCATGCAATGATTGAAACATTAGCTAGGGGGTTCTAGCATTTCCCTTGGGAGAATATCAGAGATTCTTCCTCCCCCCAGTAAAAAAGAAAAGGAGGACTTGTGGCACCTTAGAGACTAACAAATTTATTTGAGCATAAGCTTTCGTGAGCTACAGCTCACTTCATTGGATGCATTCAGTGGCTGTAGCTCACGAAAGCTTATGCTCAAATAAATTTGTTTGTCTCTAAGGTGCCACAAGTCCTCCTTTTCTTTTTGCAAATACAGACTAACACGGCTCCTACTCTGATTCCTCCCCAGGGTTAGGACTAACTTTACCTTTGCTACCTCCCATCCTGTTACTCTTCCTTTTGCCCCTTTGTTTCGGTAAGCAAAAACACGGGTTTCCTGTACACAGAAATAGAGGCTCCAATTCCCAGCTGTTACTAAGGAGGACTCAGCACCACTCGGGAGGTTGCAAATGTGACTTTATGCCCCCTGATGCTGGCCCACCTGTGTGCCAGGTCAGTCCTCTGGCATACCTCAGAGCAGTCTTCATCCAGCCGCCAATAGTCTGTATGGCTGGTACAGCAGCCAGTGATCAGTAGCGAAATGACAGACATGCCTTCTTCCCACTGGGACAGCTCTCCACTCCCAGAGGATCACAACTCCCTGCTGGGGTGAGCCTCCTGTGGCTGGATACTCCACCAGGGTTGTGAGGCACCTTGCTACCACTTGCTCTTAGCGTGAGGGAGTCTTGTCTGTGCTAGCTGTGGTTCAACTCCCTGAATTCACCGGCCTCTGGCAGCACAAGCTCTGACAAGCCTCTGCAGGCCTTGTCCTCTCTGGGCAGGTTAGCAATAGGCACACGATTAAACTGAGCATTCCCCTATCAAGACAGCTCACCCTACGCCCTTTTCCCGGCATCTGGAACCAGTTTGACTGAGATCCTTTCTCAGAAGCTCAAGCCTGCTGGTGGTTTGTCCACACAGACTGAAGGAATATCTGGGGGCCAACCTGCACCCCAGATACAGTTTCAAATGTTCACTGTCCACCCCCTTGATGGGATAACCCAGCTGGTTTTGTTTTTTTCCTGCAGTCCCACCTGTTCATTAGCATTGTGCCCTCTGCCAGTTGGCATCTAGAGGTCCTTGGGTCACACCATTTCATCGCAGAGGAGTGGCAACTGAATTGTCCCTACCCTTGCTTTGGATGAACACATGGGTGCAGGGCAAGTGCATACTGCCAGTCTCCCACTGCTGCACACCCGGGGTGGAATCTGGCTCCCAGTGCCAGCGAGGGAGCGCTTGCCCTTTCTGGCCCTTCAGCGGATCGTTTGCCAGTCAGCACAAGTCTAAAAGCAGGACACAGTGTGCGCTAAGAAGCTGGAAATTAGTCCCTTTCAGTTCCTCCTGCTCCACTTTTCTCTGCCTTCCTCCCCCAGTCCCTTCTGTAGCTGGCCACAGCAAGGGAAGAATTCCTGCCTAATTAAGGCTTCTCTTTGGTGAGTGATTGCAGAGCACTTTGTGAGCTCTCTCCACACAAAGGAGGCTGCATTAGAGGGCGGTGTGGCCTTCACTCTCCCCCCGCTGATGGAAAGTGCTCTGCTGGGTTTCTGAGAAAGACTTTCCTCCCCAGGAGGTTTGAGGGGGTGACTCAGTGGCCACTCTGATCTTTATTGTTTGCCAGCATAAAAGCTTACAATAAAGCAGTGTACTTCACATACTGTACTAGTGCTGACAAAGGGGGACACACATGCTTAGTGTGAGGAGCCTGGTCATTGTCTGAACTTTCAAGGGCAGGATGTTTCCTTAAAGGGACACTTATCTTCAGGGAAGTAAATCCCACGTAGAGGTGAAATGTTTGAACCTACCTCTGCTACGAGTAACCTTCAAGATTCCTACAGCTGAGAGACAGTAGCAAAAATGTGTTTTCCTGGCGTTTTAATTTGTTTTATTTGTACCTTTGATAGCATAAGCCATATTAGGACCATGTGCACCTTTATCACCCCCTAGTTGGGGCTGGTCCACAACAGGATAATCACCTACTACAGCTGCCAGCTAAGGGAGTCACTCTGATACACAGCAGTCATTGCAAGGCCCCTTGCTTCGTATCCCCTTCCTACCTATCGTGTATCAGTCGTTGAGATGTCGGCTCCCACCTGCGCTTGGCCCATGGCGCCAGCCTCCATCAGCCACTGGTTAAATTGTCAAACGAGCCCCTTCATGCTGTCTCCCATGGCACCCCTCACACTAGGTAGGAGCTGCTCAGCTACATCTGCAAAACTAACTCACTGCCCTCCTCCAGACTCTCCTCTGCCATAATGCCTATAAAACACCTGACAACACTTAGGCTGCTGGTGTAGAGACCTCACTCTAGTAAACTGGCAAATATTGGCCTATTGTTTCCTTACACAGCCCTCTCTGTATGTATCTAACTGCCCTCTCGTTCCATACATCAACTGCAAGCTGTTCAGGGGCAGGGGCTTTCTCTTTGTTCTGGGTTTGTACAGAACCTAGCATAATGGGATTTTGGCCCATGAGTAGGGCTCCTAGATGCTACCACAGCAACAGAACCAGAACTGGGGGGGGAGTGTCAGGGGGCCACTTTTTAAAATGAGCATAGTTTGGGGCAACGGGGGGGAATGATCACCCTTATTAGCTCCTGCACTGCAAATCACAGCCCGCCAGCGCCGCTCCCCACCTGCCTGAGGCTTGTAGTTCAGGGGGTCAATGCTGCCCCCCAAACTACACCCATGTTAAAAAGCTGGGGGCATGGCCCCCTGACTCCTTCCAGCACCAATAGCCCCGCACTTCTACAAAGGCTCCTGTGCTTTTGTACCACAGCACAAATAATAACTACAATTTAAATCGTAGGACACATTTATAAATAAGTTGGAGGAAAAGAGCAGAAAACTCAGGAGCTGATTTTAAAATATATATATAGAAAAAAATACATGATTTGCCCTTTAAAACTCCCTTAGGAAGCATGTTATTAAATTACAAAGATTTCAATGCCAACTTCATAACAGGTTTATAAAGTCCCCCATAAAGGGCAGAAAAAATAAAGCCTAACTGCAGCACTTAAACTTTCCCTGATCTGCAGACCAGAGACATCTCCTAAAACACAAACTCCCAGCCCAACCCTCAAATTAGCACAGCCTTCTGCTAATTGATTGAACTTCTAGACCAACTGGAGCAAGCTTTATAGGTCTTTAGCCCCACCCCTAATAGGTTCTGGCCAATCATCTCCCTCCACTTACCTCACAATGGAATTTTACACAAAGGACCTGGGTAATCTACACACTCTCTACAGCTGGCCACTCCACCATCTGCCCCTTTAGCTCTAGCTATAGAGGTTCTGAAGGTCCCTGGTTCCAAACCCGCTGTTGGCTATAACAGCCTTTGGGCCTGCTGCTGCCAGCTGCCTCCTGAATTCTATTGCAATGGGACGTAACACTTCACGCAGCCAGCCGGCACTTGGCAACTTGCAGAACAGATCTTCAGCGTGTAGTCAGTTTTACTGCCTTATGGTAGGGCACCCTCTCCCCATGTCTCTGCTGCCAGTAACAGCAGCCACAAAGCAACACCTGAATCTGAAGCTGGGGGAACAGCAGGCAGCAGGGTGCAGCAAGAAAGGGGCTGGAGTAGGTGAGTTGATTTGAGCAAAGACCCTTCTAAGCATCAGCAATAAAGCAAAACTTCCACTAAGGCCTTTTAACAAAATCCAGAATGACCCTCACATTGCTCACTTTGAAAACTCCATTCCACGTATTTTTCAGCTTAAGAAGACGACTTCAAGTGGGCCACATCCCTTTCCAATGCCGTTGAGCATCCCCAGTGCAGCTTAGCTTGTTTTTTTCAGGTGATGGATGTGATGGAGGGGCGTGGGAAGAAGAGACACAAAGACCAATCAGGTTTGTCTGGGATTAGTATAGCAAAATGTGTGTGTCCGTCTGTCCATCCGTAATGGAGGAGGGTTGGCTTGGTTTGCAGCTATCAGAGCAGAATCCCCACATTCATGCTCATTTGCAGATTACTTCTGTATCTGTATTTAACTATAATAAGGTACCATGGGCCACCGGGTGTCACATGGGCTCTAGATGGGAAACTAAAGATGCATGGGTTTCTATTCCCAGCTCTGCCCCTGACCTGCTGTGTGACCCTGGGACCATCTCTTCCCCTCCCGGTCTTTGTCTATTGAGACCCTGGGCCTGCCAAGATGTATTCACGTGCTTACCATACTGAGACTAGTTCTGCTGAAGTCACTGGTGTAACTGTAAACTCTTGGACACAGAGACTGTCTCTCACTATGTGTCTGTACAGCATGCAGCAAACCAGGACCTAGGTTCAGCTGGGACCTCTAAGCACTATCATAATATAACTAATTGTTAATAATTAGGCCCCTATATTTCCTTGAGAAAGATCCAAAATCCTGATAGGTATTAATACTCCCAACTTCCATTGAAATCTGGGCCCTAATCCAGATGGGTCAAATTTATCCCTGCTGTGACCCCACTACAATCAGTGCATTTACACCGGTAATGAATTTGGCCGGATGGACCTCAGTTTTCCCATCTACAAAATGGGCTTGCTAATATTTGAACAAAAAGAAAAGGAGTACTTGTGGCACCTTAGAGACTAACAAATTTTTGACGCAACTGGTGTTGTCTGGCCTACATTAAAGTGTTTCCTACCTAGAATACCAACTGTAAATGTACAGAGCAAGACCTCCAGCACTGACGGCTTTAAAACAGAAACAAATATGAAGTCTCATTGCCAAGCTATGCTATAGCTGGAAGAAGCAACAATGTTAGTTTTGCGTGGGGGTTTCCCCTTTTTTGCTGCCTCCTCAGGAATGGCCTGCTGCTTAGAAACCACTTTACTCCCATCTATATTCTGTATTTCCCCTGCTTCAGCCTATATTAGGGAGATTTCCATGAAAACAGGATGTTTGTCTTAAGAAATAATTTTCTCCTGCTGCTTATCCCCCCTCCTATGGTAACTAGCTGCTGCCACAATTATGGCCAGCAGAATTATGACTTCAGGTAGGGAATAAGCAGCAGGATCAGATGAACTCAAGCAGATACCAGGTTTTTCACATACCAGAGATGGTGGTAACAGAAAAAAGGCAAATGCAGAGAACAGGATTTAATTGTTTCTAATTTGATAGTCTCTAAGGTGCCACAAATACTCCTTTTCTTTTTGCGAATACAGACTAACACGGCTACTACTCTGAAACCTAATATTTGAACGTCTCCCAGCAATGTTGCAAGGCCTAGAGTTGCTAAGGCACTTTGAGAGCGGTGCCTGGAAGGGGCAATAGGAGTCATTAGCATTTTAAGACAATTTGACACAACGTGCTGCCCCTCTCCCCAGCATTTGTTTAGGCAGCATATTGAGCAGCCCTTAGCATGCGGCTTATCAGCTTAATCACCTTCCAAATAAAGGCAAGAGCTACACCTGTTTCATACTCCAGCCCATGCAAATACAGCACAGCTGACAAAGCAGTCCAATTTGCTCTCTCTTTCCATCTTTCTTACTTCGGTGCAGGGAAAGGCAGCTTTGCGGCTAGCTTCCTTGCAAAGTGCTTTGCACCAAGCAAATCAAGAGGTTTTTAGTACACCTGCAGAAGGAGCCACTCCAGCTATTGGCAGCTGTGATTATTTAATGAAGCAAGGAGTTTCTATTGATTTGGTGACTCCAGCTGTAAATTAGATGGCCTGCTGTAATTAGCCCTTAAGTCTCCCATTTGTCATCCAGAACAAACCAGAGATTTAGAATCTATATGGATGGAAATTGTTTGTGCGGCTGCAGACTCGCTGTCTTTAGACCCAGAGGTACAAGGGTGATAACTCAAGTGAGAACATACATCATAGTATCAGATCAGTGCAAGCTATTTTCCCCCTGCTGAAGGCTCTGAACATGGTCCAGTGAAGGCAGGGAGGGCCTCTGAGCATGTTCTCCACCCGAGTAAGTCTTAACTGCTTTACAGAATGACACTAAATGCAGGAGCAGTGAAGGGACAGTAACACAGGGCCAAAACCTCCAATGGGAGTTATATCTTTGAGGATCTGGGCCATAGATAACAATGCTTTGAACTGAGGGATAATCTGGTTAAAGCACAGGGGCAGGCGGCCAGAGATTTGGGTTGTATTCCTGGCTCTGCCACTGATTCCCTCAGGGTCCTTGGTCAAAGCACCTCACTGTTCTGTGCCTCAGGTTCTCCCTCTGTAAAATGGGGGTGTTGTAAGACAATTTAACATTCATCAATTGCTTTGGGATCATCACACGGATTATGCCAGAGGAACCAGAAGAAGAAAGAAGAGGGCAAAGAAGAGGAAGCAGCCCCTGCTTGCCGTTTATCTCTAACACTAAACTGGCTATTTTAGCCACCTGCTCTGCTCCGAAAGCTTCCCTTGGGATTTCAGCTGCTGCACTGAGTGAGCCTCATTAGCTACATGTTTGTTGTTGTACAGCCAGGCCACTGGAAATGGTATCAGAGCAGAAACACTGCTAGTTTCCCTGGCAGTTTCATCAGCCAGATGCATCCATGTATCAGTCTGAGGGCTGGAGACTTGTGATTTAACAACAGGAGCAAATCTATAAGTAGAGACCCCCCAGCCGGCTGGGGGAAAAGCTGGTTTTAATTGTGGGATCATAGTAAAGGCTCCTGTGGATGAACTCAAATGGGAAAAGAAGGCATCACACCTGATTTGGAGAAAAGCTGGTCTATGTCCTGGGTTTATTAGGCAGCCGGACACTAAGGTAATGATGAGGGCTATGTATGGATTTAGACAGACAGACCAGGGCTAAGAGGAGAAGCAAGCACCGAAGGCATGGGAAAGCACAGGCCTGGAGGGGGAACAGCTGCTAGAGGTATTCTGCCTGTAGAGCATACAGCCAGTCCAAATACCTCCAGCGGTGCTGAATTGTGGCACTGCATTACTTGCACGGCAGCAGCATCTTGGAGCTCCAGTTATGGAACAGGACCCATTGTGCTAGGTGCTGTACATACACAAAAGTCTCTAGCATCGCCGGTGGCACTAACCATCTCCAGGGGTGACAAATCTCGGTCCTAGTGAAACCAATGGGAGTTTGGCCATTGAATCCAGGGGCTCAGCCTTTCTGTAACCCAGCAGTGGTTGCAGACGTATAAGCCTCCATCCTGGCAATAGCTTTGTGTGGATGGATCCCTGTCCCCGTCCAGAGCTCACTGCAGGAGCAGAGGGCCTCCGCAGGTAGAATGGGATCTCCAGGCTCGGTTATTGCAGGTCATTGTCTCAGAGCCAGCAGGAAAGCTTGGAAGCGTTTGAAACGTCAGCCAACAGAATGGAAAATAACTTCTGCAAAATCGCAGAAAATCTCTTCAACCGGCTCTTTGTGACTCTGCCTAGGAATGGTGACTCGGGCCCTGAGCTGGTACAAAATGCAGTGTTCCGTCTGCTTAGAAACACGGGATTGCTGGGAAAACCTCAGTCTGGCCCCTGGCTGAACAGAGTCCAGTCCTGAACGCCAAAGCCCCAGAGCAAAGGGGTCAAATGCTCTGTTGCTATTCAATAAGCCCTGCTCTGGTTCCCTGACCTACCTGACTGCAGCAAATTCTAATTAAGCTCCCGCGTGGCTGTTTCTCGTCTCTATTTTCACAACAGTCCATTGCACCAGCTATTTACAAGACCCTGCCTTCTTCAGAAGACATTCAACGGTTTGCTACACCAGTGCCTCTTTCCAGTTCACCCGTATTGTTGCTCTAATCACCACCGTTTTCACTTGTCATTACCTGTTCCTTTTCCTGGGCAAAGCAGTGAAGGCAGCCGTGCTTTTGTAGCAAATGTCATTACACTTAATGACCCCTGCTGGAGAAATTAGCAGAGTATGTTGCAGCAGAATTGCTTACTTAGCATTCAGCTTTAGGGAAACTTTTGCCTTCCAGCTGCACTGCTCACGGGGAAAAACAACGGTCTGAGCCTCTGCAGGGAGGAGAATGACTGTACAAGCATCCAGTGTGTTTCTACCACTCCAGTGAGGTGGGGTCGGGAGTCTTGGCATGGAGGCAGCATTGTAGGACTAATTTGGGTGCTGGGATTTTGGAAGTGTGTAGGAGGGGAGCTCTGGTCCATAGGATGGGGGCGTAAGAGGGTTTGGCATCTGGGAGTGGATTCCATTGGGTTGCTCTTCTCCACCAGAAGGGGGCATAGGATGGATTGGCAGCAAGGAGGAGATGCTGGTTGGGAGCGCTGGTCCATGGCTTGGGGAGTGGGGAATGCAGAACTTCAGTGGAATTATGCCAGGGGTGAGTTTGACCCACTGAGTTTAAGATGGCAGCGAAAGATTGGAGAGACTGGAGGAGGCATGTGACCGGCTAGAGGGTGAAAGATTGGGGTAGGGAGAGGGACACTCGAGAGTCACCGACATAGAGGATGTAGCTGAATTTATGGAAGTGAATGAGGTCACCTGAAATGTGCCAGAGAGAGCGGCTGACAATGGTGAATAGGATGGGACAAGAGGAAGCCAAGGACATGGGCGTAAAACATCTGCTCCAGCAGTGTACAGGGCATGGGTGGTGGGACAAGGTGGGGCAGAGATTGGGCACGCAGGTGGTACCGAGGAAGGGTAACCTCCCAGGAAGGGAGATAGGCACATGAAAGGGAAAGAGATGAAGCAGCCACTGAGGGCAGGGCAAGGGGAACAAGGGGTGTCTGGGGCTGGACGTGTACAGGAGAGGAAGACTGGTGCTGGAGTTCGGAGCGGGGTGCGTTGGGAGTTAGCAGGGGCTAGAGGAGATGGAACGAGAGGGAGGAGAGCTCCCAGCAGAGGGAGCTGAGCAGGATATGAATAAACAGTCGGGGAAGGGGAGGTGGGCAGAGGCAAACGCAGAGCAGATATGCTGAGAGACTGGAACATTGGAACAGAGTAGAAACACATTGTCAGTAGCTTTCCTCTCGGCACTGGCAGCAGGTGCATCTGTTGCCAGCCCCGACTGAAACCAAAACACGCACGGATGCCGGAGGATTGCTGCCAGAACCCAAACCTGATCGAAACTCCAAGAAGGTTCTGAATTTGATAGAGAAAGTTCATCCTCCTCCTTCCTGCAGGCAAACCCTTTTGCTGGGTCCCTGGATTGAATGCAGGCAGATTATATTTATTGATTTTTATTTGCGGTTGCACCAGTGTAAACTTTAAACACACCCCATGCATTTAAAACAACCCCCCCCCCCAAAGTACAATACAGTAAATCTTAATGCAGGGCTCCTCAACAATACAAATGCCTGCACAGCAGTAACAACACCCCACTCTGATTTAGCACTTTCAGCTGCGGGTCTCAAATAGATCTTTTCACAAACAAAACTGTATCGTTATTTCCAGGGCAAAACTGAAGCACCAACTGGGGAAGGGACTTGCCCAGGGTCCCACAGCAGAGCCAAGAACAGATCACAGGTCTCCTAAGTCTTAGCTTAGTGCTGTATCCACTGGGCCATCCTGCCTCACTGAGGCTGGTATTATAATGTTTCTTATCCTTCCCACTTCTCCACCTCAAGCATTCATCCCACTTCCCAGAACACGCATGAGAGAACGGGTGAGTTTTGCAGTATGTCCTGGGGACTGTCAAATCTAAGCTGTGGTGCACCAAAGGAGAGGCAGGGAGTCCAAGATGCAATGCCCTCCAGTCAACTCACTTTGGTTTATAACATTTAGCTCTAATGTATTAGCTGGCCACTAAAGCTGATGTATTCCATAGAGAAAAAGATGGGCCTTCAAGAGAGGAGGACCCAAGCCAGTGAGGGTTACAACCAAACCTAGGCAGCTGACATGCTGTTATCACCCAATGGTGAGTATGCGAGACAGGAAGAGCTTGTTGGGCATTTTTTGATGAAACATTTTTCACCGAAGAATGCCAATGGTTGAAACTGTTCACAAAATGGAAGATTTTGGCAGATCTCTCGACGCGACCTTTTTTGGGGAAAAAAAGGGCTTTGAAATTGTTGCAAGGTCCCATTCTGACATTTTCGAAAGGGAACGTTTCAATTTTTTGAGGCAAAACAACTTTTTTGTTTAGGAAGTTTAGTAAATTGAGACTGAAAAAACAGTTTAAACAGAAGAAAAAAGGACGAAATCGAAACAAACCATTTTGAAAGTAGTGTAACAGACCTTTTTGATTGACCCACATTTATTTTTCAGACTTTTTGGTCTGTGAAAATGTGACCTGTTGGCTTTTTTGTCTGGATTTGGGACGGGAAATTTTTTTGATATCTCGAGAATTTTCATAGGATGGGAAAACAGCTTCCTGCCCAGTCTACTTACATGTCCCACTCTGTACCAACCCACAGATGGTGTGAGGCTGTTATGGCCCCACCTGTGGAGCGTTACCCTTTCAGCTCAAGCTGCACTAACTCACCCTTTTAGCTCTGGAGATCCCCAGTTCAATTCCTGTGCCGGGATGGTAC
This sequence comes from Chelonia mydas, assembly GCF_015237465.2. Lineage (NCBI taxonomy): Eukaryota > Metazoa > Chordata > Testudines > Cheloniidae > Chelonia > Chelonia mydas. Next base: position 6,455,307 of record NC_057850.1, on the reverse strand, counting down.
TAGTTACACTGATACGGCACCAACCTCAGTCCTCTCACTGCTCTCTTGTGCTCCCTCTAGCTGTTGCAGCCAACTGTTGTGTCTCATCTTATCCTTGGCCTGTTAGCTCCTCGGAGCAGGGACGTGTCTGTTATGCATGTGTGCAGCGCCTAGCACAATGGAGACCTTCGGGCACTACCACAGCATAAAGAAAAAATACTAAAATCAACCCTGGCACTGCAGCCTGGAATCACCTGATAGTCCGTGCAGGTTTCAGAACCCAAGTGGAAGGTGATTTCTGAGCAAGGGCTGCCTAGTGAGCAGCCTGCCTCATTCTGCATGGGCTGCAATTGCCAGGTAGCAGCCCCTCAAGGTGCAGCCCCCTGGAGAGTGCATCACTGTAACCCAGCGGCACGGAGAACTGGGCATTAAAGGAGGAATACTTCAAATTGCACAAAGGTTTTTCTCACCTCCGGTAATGGTATTTTTATCGTGACACTAAGCTGAGCCTGTGCTGGAACAAGAGCACCCCCTGCAGGTCTCCAGAAGGGTGCACAGTCCATGGAAGTTCATTTCTGGAGTTCCACGGCTCCATATACCCAGCTCAGCCCTTTGGCATGGTCACATCTAAAACCTGGGGATGCATGAAGATTCGGGAGGAGCTGTCCCTCAATGCAGTATCTTACCCCAGACAAGCATGATGCAACCTCTTCTCTGTCTGTTCCTGCTCCCTTTCCCTCGCACTCCTTCCCCTTGCTTAGATCTCAGCTAATTTAGCAGTTTTCCTTTGAGTTCCAGTGTCCAGCTGCCGGAGTCTGGAGTATGAAGAGTCTGGCTGAGATGTAAGTTCATTAATTATATCTGTGACAGATGGGAGGGGAAGTGGAGGGGTGGAAGCCAGGATGGTAAATTCGTGGATGCAGCACTTGAATGAACATATTAGATTGGAGATTTATTACTTTTCAATGGCCTTTTTGACAATCACAGCATTAGCAGTTCCAGCCACTCCAATCAGCTCTCTTTTGTTCCTTTGCATATAAAATATTGCTCGGTGAGTGGTTACAAAACGCAAACTGCCAATAGCATTTAACATTTTATTTGCGTCTGCGTTTCTTTGAGGGAACCCTTCTCGGCTTTCACAGTATCCCCCTGGATGTAGGCTGGAGGCACACACATTGCAAGATCTGAGTGGCCTCTTGCTGAAATCCACAAGGTATTTTTAAAAAAAGAAAAGGAGGACTTGTGGCACCTTAGAGACTAACCAATTTATTTGAGCATAAGCTTTCGTGAGCTACAGCTCACTTTTAGAAAGCCATTGTGCGGTTTGTAGCATCACTTGAGGATGGCTTTAGACAACAGATCCCATCATGTTGTGAGCATAATTTTAATCTCCCATTCAGTGCCTCTAAATGCAGCATCGGCAAGACCATTGCTGGACTACTGTGCCCGGTTCCGGCATCCACACTTCAAATGGGATGTTAAAAAATTGGAAAGGTTTAGAGAAGAGTCAAGAGAATGATTCGAGGTCTGGAACATCTGCCTTGAAGTGAGACTAATGGAGCACAATCTATTTAGTGCATTGCAGAGAAGTTTAAGAGATTATTTGACAACAAGCTATAATTACCTATGCCAGGAGAAGTCATTGGACACTAACGGGTTCTTTAGTCTGGTGAACAAGATCCAGGGGCTGGAAGTTGAAGTCAGGAAATCTAAAACTGGAATTGAGGTGCACATTTTTAACCAGGAGGATAATCAGTCACTGGATCAGCATACCAAGGGATAGGTTTCAGAGTAACAGCCGTGTTAGTCTGTATTTGCAAAAAGAAAAGGAGTACTTGTGGCACCTTAGAGACTAACCGATTTATTTGAGCATAAGCTTTCGTGAGCTACAGCTCACTTCATCGGATGCATGCTGTGGAAACTGCAGAAGACATTATATACACAGAGACCATGAAACAATACCTCCTCCCATCCCACTCTCCTGCTGGTAATAGCTTATCTAAAGTGATCACTCTCCTTACAATGTGTATGATAATCAAGTTGGGCCATTTCCAGCACAAATCCAGGTTTTCTCACCCTCCGCCCCCCCTCCCCCCCCCAACTCACTCTCCTGCTGGTAATAGCCCATCCAAAGTGACCACTCTCTTTACAATGTGTATGAAAATCAAGGTGGGCCATTTCCAGCACAAATCCAGGTCCCCCCCCCCAAAAAAAAACCCAATCAATTCTCCATCCCTTGGAATCTTTAAATCAAGATTGCACATCTTTCTAAAAGATCTAGTCTAGTCTAGCTCAACCAGATGCTATTGGGGTAGATGACCTGTTTTTCCTTCCATTTGAACCATAGTTTGTCAAGAGAAACCAAAAAGAAAATCCATTTCTATTTAACTGGAAGCATGTGCTAGGTGGCAAAATTCTCATTACTTACAGCGCGGGGTCTGGGCTTTAATTTACTTCAAACAGGGCAAGCAGCAACTGCCTTCATGTTTAGCGTTGCAGCCTGTGGAGGCTACGTGTCTTGGCACGTAGTGCTGCACGGGCAACCACCACGCCAACGGAGATTGAGATCTACATGGCCTGCCTTGCCGTCCCCTTTAGCATTCGCTGTAGGGGTGCATTCCAGAACCCTGGATTCCAGAATCCCAGAGGCTGCATTTGTTACTTATTTGCATTGCACCCAATTATGCAGAGAGCAGATGGGAGGGGCAGGGAGTTGCTGAGAGTCTAGGTCAGTGTCTCTCAACCTTTTCAGACTACTGTCCCCCTTTCGGGAGTCTGATTTGTCTTGATTCACCTCACTTAAAAAACTACTTGTTTACAAAATCAGACATAAACATACAAAAGTGGCACAGCACACCACTACGGACAAATTGCTTCCTTTTTCATTGTTACCATATAATTATAAAAGAAATCAAACAAAATATATATATTGTACTTACATTTCAGTGTATAGAATGTAGAGCACTATAAACCAGACATTGTCTGTATGAAATTTTAGTTTGTACTGACTTTAAATCTTTAAAAAAGAGAAGAAGGAGAATACGGGGAAGTACGGACCAGTCAACCTCACCTCTGTCCCCAGAAAAATCATGGAGCAGGTCCTCAAGGAACCCATTTTGAAGAACTTGAAGGAGAGGAAGGTGATCAGGAACAGTCAGCATGGATTCACCAAGGGCAAGTCATGCCTGACCAACCTGATTGCCTTCTATGATGAGATAACTGGCACTGTGGATATGGGGAAAGCAGTGGATGTGATATATCTTGACTTTAGCAAAGCTTTTGATACGGTCTCCCACAGTATTCTTGCCAGCAAGTTAAAGAAGTATGGATTGGATGAATGGACTATAAGGTGGATAGAAAGCTGGCTAGATAGTTGGGCTCAATGGATAGTGATCAACAGTTCGATGTCTAGTTGACAGCTGCTATCAAGCAGAGGGCCCCAGGGGTCGGTCCTGTGGCTGGTTTTGTTCAACATGTTCATTCATGATCAGGATCATGGGATGGATTGAACCCTCAGCAAGTTTGCGGATGATACTAAGCTCGGGGGAGAGGTAGATACACTGGAGGGTAGGGATAGGATCCAGAGTGACCTAGACAAATTGGAGGATTGGACCAAAAGAAATCTGATGAGGTTCAACAAGGACAAGTTCCGAGTCCTGCACTTAGGATGGAAGAATCCTATGCACTGCACAGGCTGGGGAGCGACTGGCTAAGCGGCAGTTCTGCAGAAAAGGACCTGGGGATTACAGTGGATGAGAAGCTGGATATGAGTCAACAGTGTGCCCTTATTGCCAAGAGGCTAATGGCATATTGGGCTGCATTAGTAGGAGGATTACCAGCAGATTGAGGGAAGTGATTATTCCCATCTGTTCAGCACTGGTGAGGCCACATCTGGAGTATTGCGTCCAGTTTTGGGACCCCCACTACAGAAAGGATGTGGACAAACTGGAGAGAGTACAGCGAAGGGCAACTAAAATGATCAGGGCGCAGGGGCACATGATTTACAAGGAGAGGCTGAGGGAACTGGGCTTATTTAGTCTGCAGAAGAGAAGGGTGAGGGGGAGATTTGATAGCAGCCTTCAACTACCTGAAGGGGGGGTTCCAAAGAGGATGGAGCTGGGCTGTTCTCAGTGGTGGCAGATGACAGAACAAGGAGCAATGTTCTCAAGTTGCAGTGGGGGAGGTCTAGGTTGGATGTTAGGAAACACTATTTCACTAGGAGGGTGGGGAAGCACTGGAATGGGTTCCCTAGGGAGGTAGTGGAATCTCCATCCTTAGAGGTTTTTAAGGCCCGGCTTGACAAAGCCCTGGCTGGGATGATTTAGTTGGGGTTGGAACCTAATCTTCTACGATTCTGTGACTTCCCTAGTGCTTTTAATGTTGCCTGTTGTAAAAGTAGGCAAATATCTCGCTGAGTACCCCTGGTTGAGAACCACTGCTCGAGGTAAAAAGCTGTTCCCAAGAAGCCCAATTGCAGTACACAACAGTAAGCTATATTGGTCCAATGAAAACCCGGAACCATGCTAGGTCCTCTTGGGCACCATCCCTGGCCCCCTTCACTGTTTGCACAGCGCACTCCCCTAGCACCAGCAAGGAAGGAGAAAGCCCCAGCTGTTGTTCAGGGGACCAGTGGGCTGAGGGAAGTTCACAGCCAGTTTATTAAAATCCGTTAAGAGGGGTATGGCTGCGTGGCTGGGTCATTTCGGATCCTATGGCAAATTCCTGTGTGGGTGCTGGTAGAGTCAAATCAACACAGGTTGATTGCTGGTGACCACTGGCTACCGTGGCTGTACTTAGACCTTAAGCAGGGCCTGGGCAGGGCAACAAACTCAATCTGCTGTGTCCAAAAGGAAAACCCATGCAGTGGGAAGCATGGCAAACATAAAAGTCCCTCATCAGGCCTACCTCCCCCAAGGAGACCCTGGCAACAGGCAGTTTCTGGATAGATCCTGGCTCCAGCCAGTCCTTTCTGCAGACTGTCTCTGGATGTGCCCTAGCCTCCACCAGGCCTTCTGTTAAGGAATTAGCACAAGAGGTCCCCTCCCTCCAGGCTTGACTCCTCCCACAGCCATCTCAGGAGGGGCTGATTGAGCTAATAGGATCTCCTTCCTGGGTGGTGCAAGGCTTGTATAACCTATCCCTGTCCTCCTCAGAGTCCCAGCAGCGCTGGGCTGCAGTGTCCTGACCCTTCAGCAAAGCAGTAGGCAGGGACATGATGGCTACTCCATGCTAGGCAGGGAAGAAGTGATGGGGCCCTCAGTGCCTTGCTGGGATCTCTGAGTCACAGTAGTGCTGTGGGTTGCAGTCTGACCACCACGATGTGGGCAGAGACAGACAGGGGATAAGCAGTTAGCTGGAAATCAAACAAAACATTCCTCAGCTAATAGTATCCCCGCAGAAGCCAGCCCCAGAGAAGAAAAACCAGCTGCTCCCATGGGTAGATATCAGATTGTTCCTTCTTGTGCCAAAGCAGCTGGCCCTATGAGTCTTCTGGTTAAAATTAGAAATTGGTTGAATGCTTCTCCTCCTTATGGCTTGATTAAGGAGATAGTTAGTCTCACCCAAATACCAGTGTTGTTCGTTTCAGCTGGCACATTCATGTCAAATGCATCGTCTGACATAATATTTTTGGCAGTAAATTTGTCGTGTTGGGAAGAGCTGCCAGGCTGCCAGGCTGATGAGGATGATGATGGAAATTTCCTTTCCCCATAGGGTAGATGAGGGTTTCCCAAAGCATGGGAGGTGAAGAAGTGTCATGTGGAAATGGTGTGGGGGGGCCCAGATAGACCTCTTGGCTGTTCTCCAGTCTCAGCTTTTTTGTTTTAAGGCATTAGCTCTTGTGGCTGCAAAGAAAAACTTCGAAGTGCAAAACAAATATAACTGATGTCTGCCTGAGTTTGCAGAGAGTCTGAAACAATAGCTCTGAATTACCCCATTCCCATCAACGGGTACTAACTCAGATGCCAATGATGGTAGCTTACAAGCTGATACGGTTAGCTATTTTATTACACATTAAAGCAAGTAACAAAAAAGAGAAAGGATCATATTATTTGGCTTGTAAATTCTTTAAGGCAAGAGTGCCTACTACTCTGTACAGTGTCTAGCACAGAGGGGCCCAGACTGTGATTGGTCCATAGGCACTGCCATAATAAACATGAAAAAATAATATGAAGATCTACACCAGATTTTCCCAAAGTGTGGGGCACATGCCATGGAGGGGCAGGGGCCTCAGAAGATGTATAAATGAAGATGGATAGGCCGCTAACAACACATGGCTGGTGGCATGGGCCCCTAACTGAAGAGGTGGCCAGCGATAGCAAGGAATTGGACTCAGTGACCCAGAGGTCCCTTCCAGTCCTAGGACTGGTTTAATTTTCCTGAAGGGGAGTTCAGCTTTCAAAGCCTGGGAAATTCCAGAGTAGCTACAGCAAATAAACAGAAGGCGTGCCAGCTTCCTTCACACTGCACAGAGTGTGGAGACAGCAGTGCTGTCTTCACTGCCAAAAAGATTTGAATCAGGCTAGCTAACTTAATTTAGCAATATCACTGCAAAACCCCACTGGAGTGGTGGCGGATTACCCCAGCTAATTTGGAGCTCTTGGAAAAATCTCCCCCTGCCCTGACCCCAGGGCTGAGGTGGGGGCACAGAGATTCTCCGGGAGGGGAAAGTGGGGGGGGGGGCGCTGCAGTGAGGGGGTGGAATGGAGTGGGGTTATGGATGGAATAAGGGCGGGGCCACTGGCTATCCTAGGCACTACTACAACAGAGAAATAATAATATGTGTCTGTCTAGCTACCATATTTGTCATTTTTGTACATACTGTATCTGACCATCTAGTCATACGGCCCTCATCACCTTATGGGCTTGTCTACATGAACAATTGTCTACATGAACAAGGGGCAGAATGTGGGCAGGGCTGCAGGTAGAAGGGGTGGAGCAGGGTCATGGTTCCAGCACCGGGTTCCCCCCCAACCTGCTCTGGCCCAGGGCCCCAGGTGACTTTAATCTGCCTCTGTAGTGGAGACAAGGCACATGCAGATTTTCAACTCATGTAGCTAGTATCCTACTCCCTCAAGCTGGGGTTGAACCCAGCTAGTTACACTGAAGTAAAAACTGCAGTGGGTTGGCTCTATTAGGATTTCACAGTGAGATAGCTAGTTTTAGGCAGTGTGAGATAGTGGATAGAGCACTGGACTGGAACTCAGGAGACCTGGGTTTTATTCCCAACTCTGACCTTGAGCAAATTACTGGACCACTTTGTGCCTTAGTTTCCCCATCTGTAAAATGGGTATGATGATACTGAGCTCCCTCTGAGAACTGCTGATGAAAAGAGCTGGGTATTAGTTATTATTTATTTATTTTTATTATTTTATTTTATTATTATCATCTTGCTGTAAAAGCACACCTTCTTTGGCAGTGAAGACTTAGCCCAAGTCGAAGGGTGCGAAGACAGCTCAGTGTCTAGGTGCATCCCATACTTGGCCTCCAGTGTTGCAAATGGGTACATGACAAAATCCACTATCACATTTGGTACGAATTGGCCCCCATTGTTGGCCATCTCAGCAGAGTTCTGAATCGTTCTGGAACCTGGACTATCCTTGACTGGGGCCATGCTCTGTGCTGGGATGTCAGAGGCTCTTCTGCCTTTGGCTTGTGCAAAAGCCCATGCAGGCACTTGGTGTGGATCATGCTGGGGGCAGGAGAGAGATCTGGAGCCATGGACCCCCATCGTTTGAGCCAGCCTTGGCCAAGGAGAGCTCAGGGGGTCATGGGAAAGGAAATCCTGTACCCACTGCACAACTTCCTTGGTTTGTAGTGATTGGCAGACCTCTCTGGACCTCCTGTCTCTAGGACGTACAGTGGTGAACGAGACAGTGTGTCCTCAGAGAGCCAGGAAGAGACCCCAATGGGGAGGAAACTATTGATGATGATGATTAGTCCTGAGAGATATAGGGAAGGATCAGGAATGCAAAAGAGAGGAATCACCATGCACCATTGCTTCCCAACTCCAAGCTAGTTGGACTCAACCCTGTCCTACAACGGAGCCTGAATAAGCTGTCATGCTCTGGGATTCGGAGCACTTCCTGCTGATTGTACGCAATGGATGAGGAGGCAGAACATGACGTTGCACCCGGCCTGGAACCTGAAATTCATTTCTACAGCCCCAGTTCATCAAAGCACTCGGGCATGTGCTTCGATGCTTTGCTGAACTGGGGCCCAAGATAAGGAGCGGAGGAGGCCACAGGCTGTGGGAGCAGGAGGGTGAAGAAGTTGAGACACCTAGTACAGTTGCCTGAAAAGGTTGAGAAGGTTGTTTCTTTGTGCTACCTTGTTTGTACCCAGCTGTTGGCTCGTGTCTTATGCTTAAATTTTCAGCTATTCAGGGCAGGAACTTTCTTTTTCTTCTGTGTTTGTATAATGCCTAACACAATTGTGTTCTGGTCTGAGACTGGGTATCCTAGGCACTACTACAACAGAGAAATAATAATATGTATCTGTCTAGCTACCATATTTGTCATTTTTGTACATACTGTATCTGACCATCTAGTCATACGGCCCTCATCACCTTATGGGCTTGTCTACATGAACAACTGAACAATTCATTAGTTCATTTGAGCGAATCCCACAGAGGAGTACATCAAAGTGCTCTAAAGCACTGTTAATGTGCATCAGCATAGTACACAGTAGATTCACAGTGCAGAGAAGATTCACACCCCAGCTTGCCTTGGCCTAATTGTTCGTGTAGACAAGCCCAAGTATCTGAGTGCTAACAGCTTCCTTACCAAAAAGAGAGTGAAAATCATAATGAGTACTTGTGGCACCTTAGAGACTAACAAATCTATTAGAGTATAAGCTTTCGTGGGCTACAGCCCACTTCATCAGATGCTCTAAACATGACAGACTCCTGAGTGAGATTAAAAATTCTGATTTGATCTCATAAAGCGCCTGGACCTTTTTCAGTGAAGTGGATTTCCCCACACCTTGGCACTCAAGTATTATACAGTTAAAAGGATAGTTTTTACACAGACCTTCAAAACCCTTTAATTTCTCCAATTTGCTTTGAACGAGTCTAAGTCTATCTAATTGCAGTTAATATTTTGACAGTCTCTCGACAAACAACTTTCCCCAGCACAGGAGAATCTAATTAAATGGGCCCATTTTAACCTTATTTCATTTCAGATGGCGCAATGCTATGCCTACTAATCTGCAAAACTAATGAGCGTGCTCTGACCCAGAGTTCTTCCTTTCCATGCCAATTCACCCTGGCTGCAGGAGAACAGAAGCCCTTTTTTGTGAGTGTGTGTGTTTGATTTGGATCTGTTGAGCTGTAAGCTCTGAATAATGAGCTTTGCACCAAAAGGACTGCACGATCCTGCTTACTTGTAACTACATTTCCAAAATCTATGTGAAAAAAGTCACAGAGCATCTTTTTTTTTTTTTTAAGGCACATCATCAAATTAATTTAAGGCCAAACTCTCAAGTTTCTGTTCAAAAAGAAAAGAAGAGGATGGAAAACAAAGAATTTATACCATTTCAGAGAAACAGGTGAGCAATACTTCTTCTCTGCCCTATTCGGCATGAGACATGTCCTATCTGAGCACTTAGGTGGTCAATTTCTGGCTCTGCTACAGGCTTCCTGTATGGCCTTGGACAAGTCATTGATTCTTTCTGTGCCTCAGTTCCCCAGCTATAATATGGCAGTAGTAATACAGTAGATTCCACTTCATAGCAATCTCTTGGTTCCCAGCAAAATGTTGCAATTATCAGGAAGTTGCCAATATGTGGAAGAAACTGTTGTCAGGGGGATACATAGAAAAACAAGGGTGAAATAATGATACATTGCACAGTATACTAGTTGTGAATCTGTTAACTGCTTATTAACTTTCAGTATTGTGACAAAGTTCCTCCTCTGCCTTGGTGGGTCCTGTGCTTATTGGCAGATTTGCTCGCCTCAGAGATTCACGGCAGCCCTCAGTTTGGCAACTTTTGCTCGTGGCTCAAACCTGCCGTTCATTCAGCTAACATCATCATTGGCCAGCACGGGGAAAGGGAGGAGAATAATCCCCACAGTCTCTGCTGATCCATCTAGAGAGTCGGGGGATAGGCCAGGGACCTTCCCCTCTGGTGGGACCCACAGTCCAGGTCAACTCCTCTTGTACCCAATAGGGAGTTGGGGGAATGGGGGGAACCCGGGCCCCCCCTCTACTCCGGGTTCCAGCCCAGGGCCCTGTGGATTGCAGCTGTCTACAGTGTTTCCTGTAACAGCTGCGCGACAGCTACAACTCCCTGGGCTACTTCCCCATGGCCTCCTCCCAACACCTTCTTTATCCTCACCACAGGACCTTCCTCCTGTTGCCTGATGATAGTTGTACTCCTCAGTCCTCCAGCAGTATGCCTTCTCACTCTCAGCTCCTTGCGCACCTCTTGCTCCCAGCTCCTCGCACACGCCTCACTAACTGAAGTGAGGTCCTTTTTAAACCAGGTGCCCTGATTAGCCTGCCTGTCCTAATTGATTCTAGTAGCTTCTTAATTGGCTCCAGGTGTCCTAATTAGCCTTCCTGCCATAATTGGTTCCAGCAACTTCCTGATTTTTCTGGAACAACCCATTATCTTACTCAGGGAAAAGGGACCTGCTTAATCTGGGCCTAATATATCTACCTTCCTTGGAGCTAAGATCAAAGTGTAAGTAGTCTCTCAATCTATCCAAGGCCATGATCAAGTGTCTTGATGCTTTTGGTGTTTTGGTCCTGAGATGAAAACCTTGTCTATGTCTCGTGGACTGTGAAGTACAAAAATTATCTAAATTTTATCTATTCTTATCAGTTTAATATCTGATATCACTCTCCTGTAGCCCTCTGGCCTGACCCTGTCACAGTACTAAAGGTGAAAACCAAACATAGTGCATGGTAATAGAGACACTGTATGGTGCACCAGAATGCTTAGAGCAAACTTAGGAAATCTAAGTGTGCAATGTGTCAGATGGAGAACCATGGCACACAATTCTATAAAGAAAAACATTTTAAAAACACCAGAGAAAAATTATAGAACACCTACAGTATAACATCTCCATATGCTGAACAGTGCTGTACGTAGAGTTACTGCTCCTTATGTTTCACACAAACTAAAGCAACACAAGATTTTACCCCCCCAAAAAGTTTTTAAGACCAAACATTGTCCAATGTTGTCTGCTTGCGATTGTTTGCCATTCCGCCTGTAAATCTTTTCCGGTTTTGCATGCAGCCTCCTAATCATTCTCAAAACCATGGCTCTCTGCTGTTAGATTGGCAGGAACAGAAACATCGGCCAGCACATCAACGTCCGCCAGGTCATTGTTTTGTGCTGTTGATGCTAACCCTTTCTTTCTGAAGGAGGTTAGAACAGTCGGCAGGAGGACAAGGGCCTGTGACTCCTTAGCCAGATGAAGTGCATCAACCAGAGCTGGGGTTTTTTTTGGCAACATCCATCAGTAGTAGGTGTGGGTCAGTGTCCAGAGAGGCGATGATGTGTGCATTAGACAAGGTCTCCCCATGCCTATTTAGCTGTTAACTCTTTGGAGCAGTGACTCTTTTACTCTACTTTGTGTCTGTACCGTTCCTGGCACAGCAGGGCCATGTTCTCCAGGTGGTGGGGGAACACAGATCTGCAGATCCAGAAAAGGAGGGATGAGGAAGCGAAGAACTCTGGCTCTGTGGCAAGTTCTCCCAAACCAGCAGAAATTAGAAGTGCGTGGGAAAGGCTTTCCCATCCTGTGAAAATACTGAATGTTTTGAAAAATGTTCATGTCCCAAACCATGACAGAAAGTCAAAATCTTGAATGTGTTCATAAACCTGAAAATCTGAAAAAACAAAACAAAAAAACCCCAACCCAATAACCCTCAATGCAGGTCAATCAAAATAATTAATTTTGATGATGTTGAAACATTTTGTTTCAATTTCAGCCATTTGTCAATTTTTTAAATCTAATTAGTTTACGTTTCTAAATGAAAAGTTGTTCTGAACCAGAAAACCAGAGGTCTTTATTTCAAAAATGTTAAGCAGGATGTTTTGACAGTTTTGAAACTTCAATATTTTCCCCCCAAACATGTTCTGAGTTGAGAAATTTGTCGAAACCCTTTCCTGCAAAAAAGTTTTGGTTTTGGTGAATGGGCACATTCTGATGAAGAAACGTTTAGTCAAAAGTGTCCCACCCAGCTCTAGCTGAAATTATTTAGTGGATACTTGGTGAGGTTCTAGAGAGTCAAGACATCAGACTTAAATGATGTTCTTCCCTCTAGGTAGTGGCTATCCAAGTGGACAACTGCACCTACTGTAAGTTAACATTGCTTTATACCATTCAGTAGCTTGCAACGGGAGCTCTCCAATGTAATTCCTCAGTTCTCCTGGCGAGTACAGAAATTAGATGGGTGTGATGGCTGCATCGACTGTTGCCTCTGGAGTCCCCAAGTCCTCATGTGCTGGGAGTTCAAGGACTAAGACTGTGCCTGCAATATGGAGCAGAATGGTATGAAGCAAATAGCTCCTTGCTTTCTCTTCACACCCTGCTGCAGCGGCACTGAGATAACCACAGTCTCCAGTAGCCCTAAAGATGGAGTTGCTGAATGGAAATGAAACAGGATGCAGAGCCAGCCTTGTTTGCTTTTCCAACACCCCTTTTAATCACCGGCAGTTTTAGTTCAGAACCTTTCCATCGTTACATTACCAGGAGAATATCATTTAAGTGCCACAAGTGGATATTTCTGTAGCATAAAAGAGAGTCAGGAAATGTAGTGTCATCTGGTAACAGGCTGTAAATAGCCTCAGCAGCAGCGAGAGAGAGAGAGAGAATATCCCAGGCTTTCTCAGGCAGGCAAAACATTTATACTTACAATGATTGTAATGTTGATTGCAAAGGAATTTATGGGCAAGTACATGCAATTCAAACATCATAACTATCCACCTGCTGTGAATTAGCATGGAGGAGGTTAACTACACTGTAGAAACATAGGAAGTAGATATAGGGAAGACCGCTCAGTCTTATTGTCCATCTCCTTGATCAACATGGATTTTTCTCCGTTGTTTGTCCAGCGAACTTTGAAATTACTTACTACAGTGGACGAGAAGCTGGATATGAGTCAACAGTGTGCCCTTGTTGCCAAGAAGGCCAATGGCATTTTGAGATATATATGTAGGGGCATTGCCAGCAGATCGAGGGACGTGATCATTCCCCTCTATTCGACATTGGTGAGGCCTCATCTGGAGTACTGTGTCCAGTTTTGGGCCCCACACTACAAGAAGGATGTGGAAAAATTGGAAAGAGTCCAGCAGAAGGCAACAAAAATGATTAGGGGACTGGAACGCATGACTTATGAGGAGAGGCTGAGGGAACTGGGATTGTTTAGTCTGCGGAAGAGAAGAACGAGGGGGGATTTGATAGCTGCTTTCAACTACCTGAAAGGGGGTTCCAAAGAGGATGGCTCTAGACTGTTCTCAGTGGTAGCTGATGACAGAACAAGGAGTAATGGTCTCAAGTTGCAGTGGGGGAGGTTTAGGTTGGATATTAGGAAAAAACTTTTTCACTAGGAGGGTAGTGAAACACTGGAATGCGTTACCTAGGGAGGTGGTGGAATCTCCTTCCTTAGAGGTTTTTAAGGTCAGGCTTGACAAAGCCCTGGCTGGGATGATTTAGTTGAGGATTGGTCCTGCTTTGAGCAGGGGTTTGGACTAGATGACCTCCTGAGGTCCCTTCCAACCCTGATATTCTATGATTCTATGATCTTCCCCCGTTTCACACCACTTGAGAGTCTAGGAGCCATCACTGTACTAGAATATATTTCCTGATATTAGCCTAAATTTTCATTTTGCTCAGTTTCATCCCTGTTGCTGCTTAGATAGGCAGATGTCTTGCTTATCAGCTAGCAGTGCTTAGACCAGGGGCGGGCAAACTTTTTGGCCCGAGGGCCACATCTGGGTGGGGAAATTGCATGCAGGGCCATGACTGTAGGGCTGGGGCAGGGGGTTGGGGTGTGGGAGGGGGTGCGGTGTGCAGAAAGGGGCTCAGGGCAAGGGGTTGGGGCAGAGGAGGGGTGCGGTGTGTACAAGGAGGCTCAGGGCAGGGGTTAGAGTGCAGGAGGGGTGCAGGCTGTGGCAGGGGGTTGAGGTGCAGGCAGGGGGCTCAGGGCAGGGAGTTGGGTGCAGGGTGCAGGAGAGGTTCGGGCTCCGGCCTGGCGCCACTTACCTGGCATGGTGCTGGAGTGGCAGCAGCATGCACCAGGGCCAGGGCAGGCTCCCTGCCTGCCTGCCCTGGCCCCGGCCCCACGTTGCTCCCGGAAGTGGCCGGCACCATGTCTCTGTGGCCCCTGGGGGAGGGGGGTCAGAGGGCTCCGCGCGCTGCCCTTGCCTGTGGGTACGTCCCCCGAAGCTCCCATTGGCCACGGTTCCCCATTCCTGGCCAATGAGAGCTTCGGGGGAAGGTACCACAGGCAAGGGCAGCACATGGAGTCCTCTGCCCCCTCCTCCCCTAGGGGCCACAGGGATGTGGTGCCGGCCACTTCTGGGAGCGGCACAGAGCCCGTGGCGCCACAGGGGTGGCAATCTTGCGGACCGGATCCAAATCCCTGACGGGCTGGATCTGGCCCACGGGCCATAGTTTGCCCACCCCTGGCTTAGATGGTTCAGGAAAGATGCTGTACTCTATTAAACCACAGCACCTGTTGAGTTGCAAGTCACAGGGGTTGAAAAATGTCTGACATTCTGTTGGAAACCTGTGTTTCATCACAATTCAAATGTTTCATAACAGCTTGTTAATTTTGATAAAATCCCTAGTAGAAAAATGTTTGACCAGGTTGAAACTGAAACGGAGTATTTTGTTTTGATTTTCTCATTGCATCTATTATATTATAATGTTTACACCTTATCGAAACAACATGTTTTGATAAGATTGTTTCAATGTTCCCAAATCCTTTTTTTTTTTTTTTTCAGAATTTCCATTCCACCAAAATTTTTGAAATTTCAGTCTTGTCCTGGTCTGGGATAGAAATAAATTTCAAAATGTCACAATTTCCCACAAGATAGATATTTGGTTTTTTGACCTATGCTAGTTGTGAGTCTTGAATCAAGTAGAGATTAAAAACTTTACAGAGCCAGGTTCACCACTGCATTAGCCCTATTGATACCAGTGTATCTCTGTTGGACTTACATCAGCATAAAACTGGAAAGGGGAGGCAACTAGTGACAGAGGATGTGGAAAAAGCTGAAGTACTCAATGCTTTTTTTGCCTAAGTCTTCACGGACAAGGTCAGATCCCAGACTACTGCACTGGGCAGTACAGCATGGGGAGGAGGTAAGCAGCCCTCAGTGGTGAAAGAACAGGTTAAGGACTATTTAGAAAAGCTGGACGAGCACAAGTCCATTGGTCCAGATCTAATGCATCCAAAGGTGCTGAGGGAGTTGGCTGGTGTGATTGCAGAGCCATTGGCCATTATCTTTGAAAACTCATGGCGATTGGGGGAGGTCCCAGATGATTGGAAAAAGGCAAATATAGTGCCCTTCTTTTAAAAAGGTACGAAGGAGAATCTGGGGAAATACAGACTGGTCAGCCTCACCTCGGTCCCTGGAAAAATCATGGAGCAGGTCCTCAAGGAATCCAATTTGAAGCACTTGGAGGAGAGGAAGGTGACCAGAACAGTCAGCATGGATTCACCAAGGGCAAATCATGCCTCACTAATCTGATTGCCTTCTATGATGAGATAACTGGCTCTGTGGATATGGGGAAAGTGGTGGATGTAATATATCTTGACTTTAGCAAAGCTTTTCAAACGGTCTCCCACAGTATTCTTACCGGCAAGTTAAAGGAGTATGGATTGAATGAATGAACTACAAGGTGGATAGAAAGCTGGCTAGATTGTCGGGCTCAACAGGTAGTGATGAATGGCTCAATGTCTAGTTGGCAGCTGGTATCAAGCAGAATGCCCCAGGGGTCGGTCCTGTGGCCGGTTTTGTTCAACATTTTCATTAATGATCAGGATGATGGGATGGATTGCACTCTCAGCAAGTTCGCAGATGACACTAACCTAGGGGGAGAGATAGATACGTTGGAGGGTAGGGATAGGGTCCAGAGTGACCGAGACAAATTGGAGGATTGGGCCAAAAGAAATCTAATAAGGTTCTACAAGGACAAGTGCCGAGTCCTGCACTTAGGATGGAAGAATCCTATGCACTGCTACAGGCTGGGGACCGACTGGCTAAGTGGCAGTTCTGCAGAAAAGGACCTGGGGATTACAGTGGACGAGAAGCTGGATATGAGTCAACAGTGTGCCCTGGTTGCCAAGAAGGCTAGCGGCATATTGGGCTGCATTAGTAGGAGCATTCCCAGCAGATCGAGGAAAGTGATTATTCCCATCTATTTGGCACTGGTGAGGCCACACCTGGAGTATTGTGTCCAGTTTTGGGCCCCCCACTACAGAAAGGATGTGGACAAATTGGAGAGAGTCCAGCAGAGGGCAACAAAAATGATTAGGGGGCTGGGGCACATGTGGAGAGGCTGAGGGAACTGGGCTTATTTAATCTGCAGAAGAGAAGAGTGAGGGGGGATTTGATAACAGCCTTCAACTACCTGAAGGGGGGTTCCAAAGAGGATGGAGCTGGACTGTTCTCAGTGGTGGCAGATGACAGAACAAGGAGCAATGGTCTCAAATTGCAGTGGGGGAAGTTTAGGTTGGATATTAGGAAACACTATTTCACAAGGAGGGTGATGAAGCACTGGAATGGGTTACCTTGGGAGGTGGTGGAATCTCCATCCTTAGAGGTTTTTCAGGCCCGGCTTGACAAATCCCTGGCTGGGATGACTTAGTTGGCGTTGGTCCTGCTTTGAGCAGGGGGTTGGACTTGACCTCCTGAGGTCTCTCCCAACCCTAATCTTCTATGATTTTACGAATCAACATAATAGCACAGTAGTGTATCAGGCTCATTATCTTCCAAATTGGTGAGAGGCACGTGTTTCTTTTCGGTAAAAAAACTCCACAAATGGGGGCAAAAAAGATCTGAGTATTGGTAATGAAGGAGCAGAACTAAAACCCTTGATCCAAAACACCCTACATGTTGGTGATGTTCCAAATAATCTGGATCCAGGTCAGAACTTTTCAAATAACCTGTACTATTAACTGTGTCAGTGTTCCACCCAGTAGGGTAAGTGGTGGAGGGGCATTGTTGAGCAGAGATTTGAAGGCAGAGACAATGAAAAATTTCAAAAGGAAGCAGCCAACTACCTATTGCTGAACTGAACTTTCAGTTTGCCTATTGAAGACTCTTATCAAAACTGGTTTCAGTGATCTTCAAGTTCCCCCTGCATTGTCCACCAGAACTCAGTAAGGAAACTTAAGGCAAGAGACTGGCAAGACAGGAAGATAAACAAAGAAGTTGAATGAGACAATGGTCTAAAGTCTTAGAAACTGAAAACCACAAAAATGGAAAAAAATATGAATTGGTGATAGAATTCCAGGCAAAAGCATCTTTAAGGCTACTGGTTTGCACTGGCCTGAAATGGGTACAAATGAGCTGAATAAACCATCTCCGAAATGAACTAAACTTTACCCCAAATTTTTGTGAATTTTAATTTGAATACCTCAAATTGCTTTGGTTTAATTTACTTCGGTTGAACGCAACTGAATTTAAGCAAACTGCACTGTATTGATTGTTGTGTGTTTTAAATGAATGTGATTTATTTCCTCTGTAGTAAATTATTTTTAATGAAATTCCTTAAACTGATTTATCTTCATTGCATTTAGCTGAAATGGATTGAATTAGAGCGAGCCAAATGAAATCCCATTGAAAACAGACAGAATTAAATTGCATTAAATTGTGGTAATTTTAATGGGACAGGGTATTGTATTTCTACTGAAACAAGGACAAGGAGGCCAGAAGATTAAAATAAAGTTTGAGGGACAGTCACCTGAAAAAATGGGTTGACAACAGCTGGACTTACAGAATAATGAACTCAGGCCAACACCACTGCAGAAGGAATGGCTGGAGACCATGATATTATTCATATATAGATTTTGCCATATTAGTCCATCTAGCCCAACCTATCTATATACTTCCTACAGCTCCCTCATCAGAATATACATGTTGTGGACCAAGATGTAGGGAGTCTGGCCTAGCAGTCAGAGTCTAGTGGGATAAGCAAGCATCCAGGTTGGGGAACAAAGCCGAGGGTCAGTACCAGAATCAACTGCCAGTTACCAGAGCCAGGGCTCCAGCCAGAGTCAGAGACAGGAATGGAAGCAGCAGGTCAGGATTGAGGTCAGATACCAAATGTCAGAATCAAGTGTCAAGCCGGAGGCTGGGGTCAGAGACAGCCCTGGCAACTAATGGTGGAAGCAAGGACAGGAACTGGAGGAGAAGCAAAGATCAAGCACGGAGCCGGAGCACAGTGGGAACAGGAGCAAAGGCAGGGGTGAGGCAGGAGGCAGGAGCAAAGCAGGAATCAGGGACAGCGTTGGGTGCAGGCACAAGCAGGGTCCAATGCAGCCTCAACAGAAAATCACCTTGTTGCTCAGACAACTTCCTGGGCCTCCTTCTGGCTTAAATAGTGTGGTTGGGCCAATTGGTGGAGCCTGGGCAATCTTCCCATCAGGGCTTATAGTGTGGTGCCTTGGCTGAGATTAGTCCTGCTAGCTTCTGGGCCCACGAGCTTTCAGCAAACGTTGGGTGGAGGCCAGGATGTGGTGGCTGGCTGGGACCTTCACATTGAGAGCCTTAATGAATTTATCCTGGCAACACCCCTTGAGGTAGGGAAATACTATTATCCCTGTTTTATAGATGGGGAAGCAAGGCACAGAGAGGCTAAGAGACAGATTTTCAAAGATATTTAGATGTCTAAAGAAGCAGATAAGTTCTTTTGAAAATCCCAGCAGGCAGCTACCTATTGCTGAAAGCATCTAAAGCCCTTTGAAAATCTGGTCCCATATGTTTGCCCAAGAACTCTGGGGTCCCAAGAATTGCACTTCTCTTTCCTAAGTGCTAGGCCAGTGACTGAACCCAACAACCATCCTTCTTCAAGCTCGAACATCCTGTGTTCATGAAAGGCCACTGATGCTGCTTCGGCAGAAGACAGAAAATGTAATGCTCTTAAGTCAACAGTGCCAAACTTACCCCAGTGAGGAAGTGTCTTCCCGGCCCCAGCAGGCACCTTGAAACATGGGAGCTGATTTCCCTAAACTGGAGAGCAAGGAGGATGGTGTTTAGAATCAAAGCAGAGGGCAAGTATTGGCCAGTGAACCCAGTTCAGGGAGAGATGATGGACCACAGCTGTCACTCTGAGCCCACCGGGGAAGCTGAGAGAGGCTCTCCCATCAGCTCCTGCTATTGATCACATTCACCATTCTCACTAACACAACAGTGCAGGCAGGAGCTAGGAGAATGGAGGAGCCATGTGTCACCGACGGGAGGAGGTCAAAGATTTATTAGCAGTGACGAGTGAGCACTAATTTTGGCTGCAATGAGCTTTACCCTGGTACCTTCCAAAACGTTCATGCCCCTCCTGCATGAAATCAAGGAGATACGCTGGGCTGCATAAGAGAGGGAGCCTTTGAACCTTAAAAACCCTCCTGGCCTGCAAGGAGAAGTCCACTGAATAACACAGGAGCACTGGAGTTTTAAGTTCAACATGCCCACGCTTCTCTGTAACATCCATCCATCATTTCAACCCCTGGAAGTTCCCAGTTCAAGTTCCCTCCTGCATGTCCTCCCCCACACAAGGGGAGACAACTTCAGGAAGCCCTGTCCAATATTTCACCACCTCTCCCCACCCCCTCATCCTTGTGTGCATTAATGATGCTAACTAGTGACTCTCTAGGCCCTAGCCCTGTGAAATATTTATTGAACCAGATTGCCCAGTGTAACTGGAGAATCCATCCTGTCTGTACTGGTCATTAATTGGTGGCATAATATTATTTAGGAACATTCTGTGGCCGCTAAAGTAAAACAATAACAAAAGGCGTTCTGGAAACACAGCTCAGGGACTCGCAGTGAGAGCTGGGTGAATAATGGCAATTCCAAAACAATGGGAAATGTTCGATTTTTTGGCCAATTGAAAATTCAGGAAAAAAAATAATTGTGACTTGACCAAGGTCACTCAACAAGTCATTGGCAGAGACACGAATGACCCTGGTCGCCTGACTCCCAGGCCCAAGCACCGTTCTCTGCCTCTTTTAACCCACATTTGTGATGTTTCCAGCACTTTTTACTTGGAGGGCTTACCAGTAGGGGGCACACATGAGTGTCGCGCCAACGCCTATCCCTGGCACTGCAGCCCATGGAGACAGTATATGCATAGTCAGGGTCCGACTTCATTACCTAAAGGCCACATCACACAATTAATAAGAATAACCACTGTAAGGCTCAATTTCATTAAATAGATTAAGAAATGTGTTGATCAGTTAAACTGGGGGCCTAGGAATCAGGAAACCTCAGTTCTATTCCTGGCTCTTCCACTGATTTGCTGCAGGGCTGTGGCTGTGTCCCTTACTCTCTCTGCTTCCATTTTCCGGTCTATAACATAGGGATAACAATGCTTCTCTAACACAGTTGTCTGGCTCCGTTAATTAATCCTCAGAAAGCACTTCAAGGAGATCTCCAGACACAGGTGCTGGAACTAGGGGTGCGGGAGGTGCTGCTGCACCTCTGGCTTGAAGTGGTTTCCATTATGTCCAGGGTTTACAGTTTGGTTCAATGGCTCTCAGCACCCCCACTATAAAAATTGTTCCAGCGCCCATTTCCAAATGAAAGATGTTTTAGAACATTCTGGAACAATCCCTTGGCCACCAACAGACTTCAAAGTTATCCCTATGCTGCTCAGCATGGTCGTTTGGACCTTTACAGCAGCAATGGGGATAGAATTTAGACCTTCCTTCTCCAAAAGCATAGGCCTTCTCCACTTGAGTTAAGGAGAATCTCCTTTATCTCTTAGCAATATAGGATATAAAACAGGGTGAGCAGTTCTAATTCCATCCACTGGAGAGCAGTAGCGCACACATACACTAGCTAACTTCATTACAGAGTTAACCCGAAACAAGATTGTTCCCCTCAGCATATTCTCCATTTCCTTTGGGAGACTATTTGTTCCGCATCCTAACAAACCTCACTTTTATGAAAGTTCTTCTGCTCTTCAGCCTAAACTTTATTTTGCTCACTGAAGAAATCTCTAGGTGTATCTGAGCCCAGGACCGTTAGCGCTGCTGTGTAGACCTCTAACACTAGAGCTAAAGGCATAGCTCGAATGGCTACTACAACTAGTAATAGGCTGTTATCCCCTAGTCTAGTGGACCGCACAATAGCAGACAATACAACACAGGCTGGGCCACATTAAAGTCACTGGTGTTAATTCTGGAACTGCCTCAAGCTTCCATCATCTCTACTTTCACCAAACATTTTCCCAAGTGCAGCAAAGAAGCCAAGAAGAGAGATAATTCTGTTATCTTGCCATACAAAATGGGCACATGATGCTTTTAATGCCATCAGCCAGCACTAGGCAAGACTGGGCAACTTTGCCAATACACACACGTTCAACCACTGTGGAGTTTGGGTGCAGAAAACTGAAGCACAATCCATGGCACATATTCCAAAAGCTCCGAAGGAAATTTTTTTTTATCAGTTTTTTTTCTTCTGCCACTTTGTTCCTTTTCATCACATTAATTGCTTTGCGGGGGGGAGGGGGTATGTGTACACTCTGCATTTCTGATGCATCCATTTAAGCTGCTTGATTTCTGAACATATTTAGCATATTTAGTGCTTGCTCAGAGAAGATGTATTCAGTTAGATCATTTTATTATTTTTAAATGTAAGTCACAACACTCCCACTCCCCCCATGTCTTCCTCTGCTGGTGTGATCCTGCTTAAAACTATGTCGCTCTGCCAAGCCATACATCACAGACAGAGGGAGAAAGAGTGAAGCCAGACTCTTCCATCAGAAAATGATTTCCCCCTCCCCTTGCCAAAGCATTTATTGTTAGCATCTCTGTATTTAATTCTCCTGTTCTGCATCTAGTGCCAATTTCTGGAATACTTCAAACGTCAGCATAATGTAACAGTAACAGTTAATATCATAATTAACTCAGAGGCTTAAGGGATAGGAATCAGAGAGCAGCAATTCATTAGCCATGCTTCTTTACCTCTTGCCGGCAAACAGGGCTTCTCTGCCAGGTTCAAAGGATGGGGAGTGCTGTCTGTACCATTCCTAGAGCATCGGTAGCCGTTCCTGTCGGGTCTATCTGCTCCGAGGGCCTCCATTACTGTAGCATCTGAGCTGCGAGGTAGAGAGGTAGCATTATTCCCCCAGCACGTGGCCTAAGTGTCACTTCAAACCCTCCTGAGCCCAAAGGAGCAGGGAGGAGCCCGGGTTGGGCCTGCAAGAAAGCCTCGGCTGTCACTGACAGCTGCTGTCCCTAGGCAGGAACCCCAGAGGGAGGGAAGAAACCATGTCAGCCACCTACCTTCATGATAAAAAGAAAAGGAGTACGGTTGCATCCGATGAAGTGAGCTGTAGCTCACGGAAGCTTATGCTCAAATAAATTGGTTAGTCTCTAAGGTGCCACAAGTCGTCCTGTTCTTTTTGCAAATACAGACTAACACGGCTGCTACTCTGATACCTTCATGGTGAATCCCTCAGGGGCAATCAGAGAAGTGACAAAGAGAGGAATGTAGGGCCTAGATAACATGTGGAGACACAGAGAGAGAGAGAGGAGGGTACGTATCGGGCCCAGATGAACCAATGTGTCACTCGGTGCACTTGCAAAGGGCTCCCAACCACCTGGCTGGTTTTTCCCCTGCCTGGCTGGTTTTTCCCACATGTTGCCGGTTGCCATGCGCTGGGATTTTTACTTATAATTTGCAAGTTACAAAGTGGAAACACCACTTTCCCCTCTCCCTCTCCCTCTCCCCCCTCAGCATGTGCAACCCACAACCCTTGCTGCATGTATGTGGGGGGGTCACCAGCGGTTGCAACCAGTACGGTGCACAGGTCACGCAGCCGCTGGGAGTGCTGGGCACTAGGGTCCCACTCCGCGTGCTGGGCCCTCAGGGTGCTGAGGCGTCTGGCTCCAGCTCCTCTCGGCCCCAGAAAGCAGGACAGACCTGAGGCTCGCCAGCAGGGAGGGGCAAGAGCAGGGACCAGGGTGGGGGAGGCAGGGACTCCTGGGTTGGGAGGGTCATGCCAGTGGTGGTGGGGAGGCCCCCGGGAGGGGAAGAGGAGGGCCAGGCTGGTGCAGGGGCACCTCGGCGGAGTACAGCAGCGTGAGACTGGTGGTGGGGGTGCCTGGGAGGAGCAGAGAGGGGCAGTGGCCAGTTTTTCTGCCCTTTGGAGATGGCAACCCTATTTGGGCCCCAACCAGGCGTGGCCCAGTCGCTTCCTGTTATGACTTACGAGGGGGGAGCACCTAGGCCAAACTTCAGTGAACGGCATTGCGGCCTGGCGCATGGGGTGGCAGCGTGCAAGGTCTCTCGCTCCCCCGGCCGGAGGGAGGCCACTCAGGGCCGGAGTCTGCAAGACGGCCAAGAGCCCACAATGGGGCCGGGCGATTAATAGTCCCTATCAGGCTTTCGCCTGGGCTTGGGTAGCTCAGCTAGTCGGCCCTTAAACACAGTCTATCTGGGCTGGCTGTGGCCTGGGTGGAGCTCAGGCAGCCAGCAAACAAATGGTCTCTAAGGGTGACCGGTAAGGGACACTCCTCTTCAGAGCTCGAGCCTCCTCGCACAGTGTAGGGGATCAGCCACCCCGGGGTGGGGTGGCAGGGGGACGCGGGCCCACCCTACTCCACCGGGTCCCAGCCCAGGGCCCCGGCAGGGGCAGGATTGGCTGTCCCTGCGTCGGCGGGGATCCAGCCGCAACACGCCGACTGAGCCACCCCGGGCTCTGCAGCCGGCTGCTCCGTGGCTGTCCCGGGCTACTTCCTGCCTCCCCAGGGTTCGGTACCGGCGGTCTCCAGGTCTCTTCCGGTTCCTCGGGGTACACAGCAGCCAGCAATCTGGGCCAGTCCTCGTCAGCGTCTGGGGATCGGGAACAGCCAGGTGTAGGTTCCTCTCGGGGATGTGGGAGAACAGGCAGAGCGTCCTTCTCCTCTGCAGGTTCTCCCCCAACTGTGCTGCAGGGCCAGCCTTTTATACATCCGGCCACGCCCCGGTACTTCCGGCGAGGGGGGCGGGGCGATCTAGGCTCCGCCCTCCAAGGGGACTGTAATGGCCCCTCGCTCTCCCACTCAGAGGGAGGCCACTCGGCCTCACTACACAGCGCCACTCAGGTTTGGTGCCCTAGGCAGCTGTCCCTCTTCTCGGTGCTCTCTGGGTGGGCACTGCAATCAAAGCCACATAAAAGTAGGGGAGCTTCTGGGAAGAGCTCCAATCTCTCAGGCCCTTTCCAGGGTTCAGCCTGTCCTTGGTTCTTCCTGCCTCCTTGATGGCCTTGGGGATCATCAGTGCCATTGTCCACAGGACCTCTTCAGTGTCCTCGCACGCAAGTCCATCTTTCTTCCCAAGGCGAAAGGACCCAGCTTTCCTGGGTATTCAGCTGCTGAAGCCGAATCCCACAATCAGTGTCTCAGAGTCAGTTTCTTATTTATGTTGATTCGGAACAAACTTGTATCCCCAGCCAGTTGAGACTCTGGGGCCCTCTCCCTTAGGAGCAAAGTGTCTCTGGCTTGGGAGGCTTACTTATCCCAGGCACTAGGCACTCACACCTTTCTGATTTGTATGGTCTCCAGCAAGTTGTGTTTTAGTCACGAACCCTTTGCCCTGTAGCTGGGCACAGTTGAGTCCATTTCTAAGTCACATTTCACAAATAGACCCAGTGATTAGACTACTTGGTAAATGTTTCCCAGAGCAAAAGAAGAGAGAGTGGGTATTAGATTTTGTTTAAAATAATCAAATTGCCATGTCATTTTAAATTAAATATTCTAGATCTATTAATATTAATATATTTCATATTAGATTTTGTA
Source organism: Chelonia mydas (assembly GCF_015237465.2). NCBI lineage: Eukaryota > Metazoa > Chordata > Testudines > Cheloniidae > Chelonia > Chelonia mydas. Next base: position 6,430,366 of record NC_057850.1, on the reverse strand, counting down.
AAAAGTCTTCTCTCATATAACAATAATTATTAATTAATGGAGAGGTTCTCATATTTACAGACTGTATATCACATGCTCTGTCTACTTTAAGGAAGATGGGGGTCCCGCTATTTCTCTAATGCTTAGGGCCCAAAAATTCTTTGCTTTGGCCCTGGTACAGGATAGATAGATAAAGAGAGAGAGAGAGAGAACAAGCGCTATTTCAAATCCAGCAGAATTTTAGCTACAGCACCATTTATTGGACTAGAGGAAATGGCAAGATGGTCTGAATCCCAGTGTCACAAAACCTCTGTGAGAGATATGACAATTTCCTGCAATAACCTTGGAAGGCCTTATTGTATTAAGTCTATGTATTATTGTGGGCCGGGTTTGTACGTAAACTCTCTAGGGAGGAGAAGTAACAGCTGTGATAGCTGGGTGTTCAAAAGACTTGACTGAAAATGTGCCAGACAGGTATGGACTTTTGGGACAATAAGAGTGAAGTGGATTTCCTCAGCAATTCCTAGGGAGAGGTTAATGCAAATTCCCTAGTTCCGGGTTATGCGAAAATCCAGCCTTTTGAAGCTAAACCCTGAGGACGGGGTCATTGTCCACTGATTATAGAAGGCCAAGATCAAAGTCCCCAGCAGTGTAAAGAAACGTGATCTGCCCAGTCTCTGTTCTGATTTGGGATCTAAAATGGATGAATTTGTAACCACATAGAAAACCCAGCCATGGGTTTGGAAGGACTATCACCTACCAGAGCCCTTGATTGCATTTGGGGGCGACCTCTGGTAAGGTTTTTAGCATGCGTGTGGGTTCTTTTATTATTTTAATATGTCTTCTCTGTGATGCTTTTACCTTAAGAATAAAAGTGCTTGCTTAGAAGGAGCTAGATTCATAGAGTCTGAGGCCAGAAGAGATCACTATGATCATCTAGTCTAACCTCCTGTATAACACAGGCCGTAGGACTCCCCAAAAGTAATTCCTAGAGCAGATCTTTTAGAAAAACACCCAATCTTGATTTTAAAATGGCCAATTGTGGAGAATCCACCATGAACCTTGATAAATTGTTCCAATGATTAATTACTCTCACTGTTAAAAATGTACACCCGATTTCCAGTTTGAATTAGTCCAGCTTCAACTCCCAGCCATTGGAGCATGGTATACCTTTCTCTGCTCGATTGAAGAGCCCATTATCAAATGTTTTGTAGGTACTTACAGATTATAATCAAGTCAAGACCCCTTAACATTCTCTTTGTTAAGATAAATAGATGGAGCTCTTTGAGTCTATCACTATAAGGCATGCTTTCTAATCTTTTTATTATTCTCATGGCTCTTCTCTGACCCCTCTCCAATTTATTAACATCTTTCTCGAATTGTGGACACCAGAACTAAACACAGTATTCCAGCAGCAGTCCCAAATATAGAGGTAAAATAGCCTCAGTACTCCTACTTGAAATTTCCCTATTTATGCATCCCAGGATTGCATTAGCCCTTTTGGCCTCAGCATTATACTGGAAGCTCATGTTCAGCTGATTAGCCACCATAACCCCCAAATTTTTTTCAGAGTCACAGCTTCCCAGGATAGAATCTCCCATCAAGAAACTATGGCCTACATTCTTTGTTCATAGATATCTACATTTACACTTAGCTGGATGAAAACACATACTGTTTGCTCACACCCTGCTTAACAAGCAATCCGGATCGCTCTGTATTAGTGACCTGTCCTCTTCATTATTTACCACTGCCCCAATGTTTGTGTCATCTGCAAACTTTATCAGTGATGTTTTTTTATGTTTTCTTCCAGGACATTAATAGCATAGGGCCAAGAACAGATCCCTGCGGATCCCGCTAGACACACTTCTGTTCAATGATGATTTCCCATTTGCAGTTACATTTTGAGATCTATCAGTCAGCCAGCTTTTAATCCATGTAAAGTGTGCCACATTAATTTTATATCATACTACTTTTTTAATCAAAATGTCTTGCCAGCCCAAGTCAAACGCCTTACAGAAATTGGTAATCTCCTCAAAAATAGATATTGAGTTAGTTTGATAGGATCTATTTTCCATAATGTGCAGTAACTCATAACTGTGGGCAACACACCAATCATACCCCTCGGTGAGAAAGCCAGCCACGGGTGCTGGTCTTTTAAGGCAGTTTGGCTTGCTGGGGAAATCAGAGTGTAAGGCAGAGCTGTGCCACCTTAAAATCCCCAATCAGGATGAAAGGTTTCAGAGTAGCAGCTGCGTTAGTCTGTATTCGCAAAAAGAAAAGGAGGACGTGTGGCACCTTAGAGACTAACAAATTTATTTGAGCATAAGCTTTCGTGAGCTACAGCTCACTTCATCCGATGTGAAGTGAGACATGGATTTCACCCAAGAGAGGTGAAAGCTGGAAGCCTAAAGTGAGTGCCCTCAGTGGACCATGGAGGGGGAATACAGATGACAACCACCATCAACCCATGGCGGGGGCGGGGGTGTCACTTCTTGGCAGACTTAGCAAAGAAATCAAAGACATAAGATATGTCTACACTGCATGGTAAGCCCTGGGTTAGTAGAACTCGAGTTAGCAGACCCTGGGTTTGTTATCCCAGGGGTTGAGCATCTACATTCATCTGTAATCTTAGGTTAGGAATTGTTGAACCCTGGGTCCCATCTGGAGACTCCAGTGTCTACACTGACTTATGTGGGGCCAAGTCCAACCACCCATCTCCCAGACTTCCCAGCTCCCTTTGTTCATGGTGGGAAAACTTGATTGCCCACCAAACCTGACTGTCCAGAGGACAAAGAGTGTTGGACTGTGGGATACTTTTGGTGGACTCCCAGAACGTGAGTCCAGTAGGGGCTGCGTCTACATTGCAAAGCAATAGGGCTTGAACTCTGGGTCCCGGCTTGACTCAGGCTTGGACCCGCCACCCCCATAGGGACCTGGTTCTAAGCCTTGGGTTACTATGATTTGTGTGTAGACATAAAGGGGGTTATGCTTGAGTCTGAGTCGCACTCCAGGCTTACATTGCAGTGTAGACATATCCCTAGAGACTGAGCTTTCCTCTGACCCAGACAGGTGGTGTTTCCACGATGGGATGGTGATGGGGAAGCTGCCTGTCATAGCCTTCTTCTGGAGGTAAAGAAAGGCTCCAGATTCCAGGGCTGTCAGCCTAGCACTTGTCACAAGCCCTAAAAGCTGTGTCATCCCTTTGGAAAAGGGGTGGAGAAATGGGTAAAATATTTATATCCCAAAAGTCGTGTGTCTGCCTGAGAGGCAGAGAATATGTATGTGAGTGTGTCTGTCCAAGTACACATGTGCTTGTGAATTTCAGAGTGTGCACGTAAGAGTGTGAGAATAAATGTGAACGCGTGTATGTGTGCTTGTTTGTATATACCTGAGTGAGTACGTATGTGTTTTTGTGTGCCTGTCTGTGGATGTCTGGGCCTGAGTATGTGTGAGTGTGTGACTATTTGTGAGTGTTCACACTAATGAGCATGTGTGCACATGATCTGTGGCTAAGCAAAACCTCCGATGAAGTTTGCTATAATCTCTTCTTCGCAACTGTTAACAGGGAGCAGGGCTCTGAAAAGCAGTTTTGATGTTTAATATTCTTATGTGTTCTACCAGGGACGTGGTAATAACTGGAATATAAATATATTTTATAGAGTCTGCAAAATATTGGGAGGGGGGAGAAAAAGATGTAAAAATTGAGTTAGTGAGATAGGAAAAATCAAAGAATTAGCTACACCATAAGGAGGAAACATGGAAAGAATGAAAATCAAAGTGCCGTGCTTCCACGTGAATGTTGCTGACGGATGAAATACGGCATCCCAGACACAGCCTGGTTTGTTATGTCTCTGCTGCAAGGCAAATGTAGCTTGAACGCCCCCTGAGAGGGAAGAATAAAAGAGCTTTAATTCAAACAGAAGCAGCTGAGGAGAAACAAAGGGAAGAGATACGGCAAAAGCTGGGCAGAGCAAAATAAAAGGCGAATGGCAGAAAATATTAAATGAACAAATAACACTTCGGTTGGTGGAGAGTTTGTGTGCGGGTGATTACCAGTGAAAATATAAAATAAAGAGGCTCTAAGCTAGAACATCAGACAATGTTCTGCTTCATTTCCGCTTTGGCAGCAGAGTCAGATGCAATAGTCACCATGGTGAGGTTTGTTCACATCCTGCTGTGCCATCAATTTCCCCTTCATCACTGACTTAATTCTGACCACTCCTCTCACCCATCCCCACGTCCAACGGTCTCTTGTGGACTCTACTGCTGTAACTGGCTGTGTGTAGACACAATACACACAGAGCCCTATTGACTTCAGTGGGGCTGTGTGTGGGCATCGGCCGTAACAGAGCCAGCTGGAGGATCTGGATCTTGTTTGATCTTGATTCAGCAAGGTTCTTTAGCTTCTGAGCAGTCCCACTGAAGCCCCTGGGAACAGACTGGACAGTACCTCCCCTATAGAGATTACAGTCTAAACAGACAAGGCAGAGAAAGGGTGGGAAAGGAAACACAGACGGTAGGTGATTTAACCAAGGTTACACAGCAGGTCATTGGCACAGCCAGGAATAGACTCCAGGTCTCTTGAGTCCTAGTCCAGTGCCCTGTCCATTGCACCATGTTCCCTCCCACTCAGTAGTTAGAGCTGAGCATCCAAACGCAAAGTTTGGATGGTCAAGCAAAGCCTCTCTATTTGAAAACTGGACTCTGATTTTTTATCCATAAAAACAAGGCTGTTTTTAAAATATTCTGTTATGAATTCAGCTATGAATTCAGAATTCACCTTCTCTCTCTCTCTCTCTGTCCTTCCTCACTTTCTTCAGGAAAGTTCATTCAACTTGAAGACAGCATCTGGTTTTCTCTGAAGGCTGCTGCATTATCCAGCTTCATCGCTAGGTGATAGAAATGGAAAAAGACAAAGTCACACACACACACACACACACACACATGCGTGTGTGTGTGTTTAATGGGTGGTGGTGGGGAATTATATTCTCATCTCTAGGCCAACAGATTCCTGCTCCCAAATCCGACATGAGGACTACTGGCTGTCCAGGTGCAAGTTAGAGACTCCATAGTGCTTCCCCAAACAATCAGTGAATAGCCCAAGTATCCTTGGCTAATATCTCCTTTCTCTGGAGGGCCAGTGCTGACATTCAAGGCTGTGTGTGAGATCTGGCTGTGTCTGAGCACTGAAAAGTGCACTATGCCACGTATACCTGAACTGAGCGCTTGAAGAACTCACTTGGGCCAAATTCATTCCTGGCATAACTCCGCAGAAGGTGACAGAGCTACACAAGGGATGGGTTTGCTTCATGGAACCAGAAAGACGTTAATGCAAAATCACTTAGGAGCTCAGGCCCTGATTCTGACATTGACAGCGGAAGTCAGGAGTTACTGCACTGAAATCGGTGCTGTCAAACCAGTGTGAGATCAGAATCAGGCCCTCGGTCCATAATTGTGCCCGCAGTAGAGTTACACCATCAGAGAATTTGGCCCTTAAGAACCTCAACCCCATTTCAGGAAGTTATTTAAGCACATGCCTAACTTTAAGCATGTGAACAGTCTCACTGAAGTCAACAGGACTATGCCTAAAATGAGATACGTGCTTAAGTACCTTGCTGAATCAGGGCTGTAGCATCCTCTTGCGCATTAGTCCCTGGGCCAGATTCTACCCTCAGTGTAAATCACAAGTAATTCCATTAAGCTCATGCTATTAAAGCCACCCATATGGAAACATGTAACAGTGACTGGGGTTATGCAACATATTTGCAATAGCCCAATAAATAAGCCAATCTTACGACAGGGATTGTCTGGCAGCTGACCCAGGTGAGGGCAGTCTAGCCTAATGGTCATAGCAGGCATCAGGACTTAAGGGCTAGGATCAGAGACAGATTCAGTACTCCAGAGCTGAAGCCAAGGGTCAAAGCAGAGGGCAGGAACTGGAACCAGCAGGGTATCCAGCAAGGTCAGGATTCAAGGCAGGGGTAGGACAGGGTGCAAAGCAGGAGTGTAGTGGGTTGTAGTGGTGATAGTCCCCCCTCCTCTGTGTCCATGGGAGGCCACTCGGCCTCACTACATCCCTGTGTGTTGCCCAACGTTGGGGAATTAGCAGGGCAACACACAGCCTGGGGCTCAGGCCTGCAGTCAGGGCCGAGTAGCAAACACAGTTAGGAGTCTCTGAGCCTTTAATCAGGGCAGGGCAATAAGAATCTCTGGCTCGGGCCTGTATTCAGGGTAAAGCAACAAACACAGGAGCCCAAGCCCATAGTTAGTGTGGGGCAACAAGTAATTAGGGCTCTGGCAGGGGCTGAGAGCCCAATGACAGTGCAGGGGGCTCCAGCAGGGGTTGAGCAGAGTCTAGTGTCCTATCTCGGTGCACTGCAGGCTGATGCAGACCTCCTGGCCTAAGGAGGGGAAGTACTGCCACTCCAGGGCCCTGAGAGTGGCCGAGTGGTCTGCCACTGAGTCAGCGGGGAATCCAGCCGCAATACGCTGACTGGCACTAGGGTCGGCTGTCCCTGGGTCACTTTCCATCTCCCCCTTGGGGTGAACCTGGATCCGTAGGGGGGACCCTGAGTCATCAGGGTAGAAGGCCAGCAGCAGCCCTGGCAACTCCTCTGTAGCTTGGTCAGTGGGTAGCTCTGGCCAGTCCTCAGCTCCACAGGGGCCTGTCGCCATCTCCCAGCTCAGGAGCAGGCAGGAGGCAAGCGGCTGCCACCCAACTGAGCTCAGAGACCCGCCTTTTATACTTTCTGTCCTGCCCACTGACTTCTGGTGGGAGGGGTGAGCCCTGCCTGGCTCCACCCACCAGGGCTCAGTGAGTGGTCCCTCCTCCTCTGGGTCCGTGGGAGGCCACTCCACCTCACTACAAGGAGCTGCAGGAACCAGGTAATGCAGGAGCAGGCATAGAATAGAATAGAATATCAGGGTTGGAAGGGACCTCAGGAGGTCATCTTGTCCAACCCCCTGCTCAAAGCAGGACCAATCCCCAATTTTTGCTCCAGATTCCTAAATGACCCCCTCAGGGATTGAACTCAGAACCCTAGGTTTAGCAGACCAATGCTCAAACCACTGAGCTATCCCTTCCCCATAAAAGGTGGGCATGACCGTTCAGAAGCCAGCAAGCAGCTGCTGCTGGCTTATGAGCCAGCCTGCTGGCCTCTGCAGCCGCTCAGGTGGTGTGGCTAGTCAGGCCGCTTGATGCAAGCCCGCTGTATGGATGAGGCTGCCGAGAGACTAGCCCTGATTCCTGACACTGTCCCGTGTTTGTACAGCACCTAGTACAATGGGGCGCTAGCCCGTGACTGGCTCCTAGGCACTGCTCCGTGCCCATAATAAATATTAATAACATCTGAAATATCCATATTATCACAATGGGGTCCCAGTCGGCTTGGCCCCCTGGCGCTATTGCTTCCTGCCTGTAACTAATCATAACAACAACAGGTTATGGATTGTTATATATGCTGCATATTTCACGTAGCTGCATATTCCAGGGCACAAAACTCACACAACCCCACGTCAATCAGTCCTCTCGTATTCCTGACCTGGGGGAAGGTTCCCTCTTATTCCTCTGGTGAGGCCCATGTGAATTTTGTTGTTACTCTGGAGGAGAATCTGGAGGTCTGGCTCCTTTGTTGACTCTCCTGAATAGCATGCCTGGTACAAAACAACCGCTGACTCCGTTAAAGGCCTTCCCTTCCAATTGCAAACTGACCGCGGTCTCTGTAGAAATCAAGCAGAATTGAGATCGCTTCTCTCCTTCCGTGTGTCAGGAATATAGAAATAGGGGCACCGTGTGTCAGCCAGAACCCATGAGGTGTGTATTCCCCACACGGAGACCCCAGGCCAGCCAGGCTGTGAGCAGTAGCTAATTGGAGCCGTTAACTCAAGCGCTGAGATATCCCGGCAAGCCAGCATGGAGCCTGTCAACAGACTAATAAGGGTGAACAAGGCTTTGATACCCTCTTCGATCAACGGTGCAGGCGCAGGGGTCAGATTTACTAAGTTCTCTCCTGGAATCTATCATAGGAGACTGGGGAAGGTTGTGCGGCTTCCTTCACTTCACTTTGGATCATCCACATGTGGGGCTGCCCTCAGGTCAGGATGGAAGTTGCATTGGGCTAACGTAAGGATGCTTTCCACTTCTGAAACAATGCCCCTGGACAGTCAGCTGCAGGGATTCAATGCAAACCTCTGCATCTACAGGCATAAGCCTGGAGGTAAAGGCGCAGGACTGCTAGCTCAGAGAGTGTAGCAGACACACAAACCTTTAGGTGTGGTCTCAATGGTCCAACCAGACAGGGGAGAAGAAAGGTGGGAGAAACAAGTAACCACCGTGTCCCAGGCTGGGTGACACACTTCTATAGGATCCATCCAGCTAATCTGGCTCTCGGCGGATATTTTGAAAGCACGCAAGCACTGCTCAAAAATTACAGAGGGACAGTGAGAATGACAATCAACTCTCTGTTCTGGCCACAAATGCTGAGCATCAGGCCGGTTCTCCGTCGTGCCCCAGATTCAATCAGGGCTGCACATTTCTGGCACAAGGTCAGATTTTTGCTTTCTCTGTCTTGGCAGTTATCTGACCCCTCACCGGAGTATCCAAGCACACCACAAACATTAGTGACTTTAGCCTCATAACACCAGGGCAGAAATACCCCCCCCCTTGCCCCATTTCAATGGGTGCACTATATCACATCCAGCCCTGCTCCCCCTTTCTTCCCTCTTCCCCATGTCCAGCCCAGTTTCCTCCCTGCTGTGCTCCATAGCCAGACCTGACCCCTTTCCTCACTTTCTGCCCCACATCCAGCCCTGCTCCCTCCTCCTTTCTGCCCCAAAGGCAGCTCTGCTCCCTTCCCCTCCCTCTCTGCCCCCATCTAGCCCTCCTCCCTCCTCTCTCTCTTTCCCCCACATCCAGCCATACTCCCCCCCACACACTCTGCTCTACATCCAGCCTCCCCCCACCCCGGGGTCCCTGGGAAGAAGCTGCCATGGAGCCTGCAGGAGTGCACAGACCGAACACCCCTGCCCCAGAGGTGGCAGCACAGGCTCACCCCTGGCACCCCACAGCTCTCCGCCAGGCCAGACAAGGAGAACAGCCTGGCTTGCCCCCCTTCTCCCCGACTCAACCTCATACTTACCCCTCCCTGCTCGCTCCAGCCATCCACCAGTCCCTAAGGCTGAGAGATGCTGCTGCGGACTCCAGCAGGGAGTGGGACCTGAGCGCTGGCCGAGAGACGGGAGATGCACAAGCAGTAGTGCCCATCCGGGCCTGATTTCTGTGGGTGCAGTTACACCCCGGGACCCTGGCTTAAGCTGCCAACACACAATACCCTTGTGAAACAGAAAAGCTCATTTTATAGAGGGCAAAGCTGAAGCACAATGTGGCTCAGAAAGCATCACGGAGCCTGGAGTTGAACCTAGTTCTGTTGCCTCTCAGTCCAAAGTCCACCTAGCTGGTCTTCTGGAGAGCGCTCTGGTGAAAAGTAAGTGTCTTAGCACACTCAGATCATAGGGTGGGACTTCTGACCTCTGGTTTGTAGGGCCGACCTCATCCCAGCTGAGCCTTCCCTGCACTTCTCTCAAGTCAAGGAACAAACAGGTTTAGGAAGAAAATTACATTGTATTCAGGAACAGTCCAGAGCGATAATAAAAGAAAGTGTGGGGAAGGCAGAATAAATGTAGAAAGGGTAGAATAGGATAAGGTTGAAACTAGGGGCATGAGAAGACAGTTTGGACAGCCAGGAAAACAGATATGCAGGTGACTAATTCATCTCACAGCAATGATCAAATGCTTTCCCACAAAATAATCAAAAGCTGACATTTGAAACTTGAAATGTCAAAGTTTGAAAAACGTCAAGCTTCCTCATAGGTGGCTGAAAAATGGATGTGTGGGTGTGAATTTCCTAAACATTTTAACTACCCGTTTTCCATTTATTGTTCAAAATTTTGAAATTCAAGATTTGGCTGAAATTTCTAATTTTGAAAAATTTGGACCAGCTTTACTAATGACTTGATGCTGCCTTGCAAAGTCCCAGTACAAACGCTGCGGCCAGGGATGTTGAATGTGCAACTAAAACCTAAATTGGTCTCTACCAGAGTTCTCGCAACCCTAATTCAGGGTACCCTTGTATGATGGCAGTTTGGACTTTTACCATCCTACCAATTAAAAAAGGAGGAATGCAGCATGGATAACAATACTTCTCTTCCTCACAGGGGACATTAGTGAGGTTTAATGCATTCATATTGGTGAAATGCTTTGAGATCCTGAGCACAAAGACACCATGTAAGTGTTGGTGCTCAGGCAGCAGGCATCTCAAAAATAGGTAGAGAGCTTGAAACATCTCAGAAGATCAATAAATAGCTGAATTCTACACCATAACCCTACTCAACTCTCACTCCCAATGTGTGAAATTCCTGTGCAGAGGGCTAGCATGGTGCTCATGTGTCACTTCTCCTGTATAGGACCTATTCTGAAGACTCAAGTGGGACTTGAGTGATGCATAGACTTTGTGCTGGCCTTCTGTGCACCAGTGAATTTCACCCAACTATTTTAACCTTCAACTATTACCGAAGGTCACAGTTGCACTAACCCAAACCAACACTGCTCTCCATCACCACTTAACGATACCGGATCTGAGCCAAGACCACGGAACTCAAGAGGAATCTTTCCAGTAACTTTTGGATCAAGTCCATTGAGAAGTTTTCCTCATAGCATCCCTCTTACATTACAGTGTGAAAGTCCACGTCTTGGTCCATAGATTCATAAGGGCCTGCTCAGACCGTTATGATAATCTAATCTGACCTCTTGCGTAGCACAGATCACAGAATTGTACCCAGTGATTCCTACATCAAGCCCATAGCTTTTGATTGAGCCACAGAATTGCTTTGAGAAAGACATCCCGTCTTGACTTCAAGACTGCAAGGTGATGGAGAATCTACCACAATGCTAGGTAAGCTGTTCCAGTGGTTAATTACTCCACTGCAAAAAAAAAAAAAAAAAAAAAAAGTGCACCGTCTTTCTGATCTGAATTTATCTTACCTCAGTTTCCAGTCACTAGGTCTTGCTATGATACCAAAGTAAATCTGCAGCCATTCCATTGTGGGCGGCGGATCTACTATAGATTTATATCAGTGTAACAGAGGCTCAGATCTTGTGTCATCCATTCCCTCCAAAGTTCATTTGGCTTCATTTGCACTCTGTGTAGTAATACAGGGATATACACTCTATTTGTAAATATTTGCATTTAATATATTGGACAATGAAAGCTAATTTCAAAGCTGGCTTCTGCATCTTCTTATTAATTCATAACCTATTATTTGCATTAGGTATAACATTCCTTAGGCACTCATTATATAGATATATTCCTTTTCCCCCTGTGCTTTGCTGTTTGTTGTGTGTAACAATTGCTGATATTTTGCAACCACGGTTGTCTGATGTATTTCTGTATAATTTATAAACTGCTAATACAATGACAAGTTTTTACAGAGGCTGCATGGGAGGAATCTGTTTTCAGTCAGCTGATCAGTGGAGAAGACAAACAGTGCAGTCTGATGAGTCATTAAGAAACAATTTTGCATTGATACAACTTAATTATACAAGCACACATAATACCCTTCAGTACTGCTACCTTTTTCACTTGGTGCTCAACCCAGATGGTTATGGGAAACAAAAAATATTTCCACTCCACAGTCAGTAAAATATCCTGGTGCTCCAATTGGAGAGAGAAGAGCCTGTTCTCCCATTGGTTGACTAAATAAATGATGAGCAAACTGTAAAAGAACTAGAGGTTTGAATTTGTTTTCAAGATCTCTAAAGTTTAGCTCGTTCTCCAAATGGTCCATCTTTCAAGATGCTTATGTCATGGTAGTCTGAGAGCTATTTCCAGTCCTTAAAGTATTTCTCTTCAGGATTTCTCACAACGCCCCTGTGAGGTTGAAGAAGTGGTCTCATCCCCATTTTTCACACAGGGCAACTGAGGCTATTTCTACAGTGCACAATTATCCCGAATGATTGGCACCTGGGTCTGAGTGCCCAGGTTGGCCTAGCCTAGGGGTGAGTGTCCCCACAGCAAAACCCTCCCTGTGTCCTCAATGTTGGATGCTCACCTGTATGTTTGGGGATATATCCCATGGTTCTTTGCACTGAGACACTCTAGGATTCTTTTCCAGTCTGTTGTGTCAATTGCGGAAGAATTTGTCTGTCCTTTCGAGGGGATCTGTGGGAAGGACATTGGAGGACTATTAGGACTCGAGAGATTTTGGCTGTGTTCGCTCTGCAAAGTAAGCAGGTACTAGCCTAAGTGAAAGAGGAGCCTGATTGCTAATTTATATCCCCAGCTGGGTCAGCTAACTTGGGCTTCATGCACTTCCAAACGCAGCTCAAAGGTTTTTCTGTGTGGGCTGTAGGGGCTTTACAGCTAAAAGCTTGAGTTAACTGTGCAGTGCAGACATACAGAGAGAAGTGAAGTGAGGTGCTCTAAATCACACGGCATGGCTACAGCAGAGCAAGGATTAGAACTCCCTCTCCTCTCTCTCCGTGCCTCAATGCCCCATCTGTATATGGAGGGAAATCATCTTTCCCTCCCTCACAGGAGTGTTGTGAGGGCAAACACATCAGCAACAGCGATACTATAGTGCTGACCAAACAAATGAGTTTATAGAGAGTTAACACTAAAGAAACTCCAACAGCAGGAATTTGCTCCATGATCCCAAGTGTCTGTTCCATCTGTTTTTGTTTGCCTTTGTTCCCGTCATTAAAAAAGAAGAAGAAGATGTTCACCATTCGGTGGTCAGAAACAGGGTTTGGCAGAGGGACGCTCCATAAAATGCTGCAAAGAGCCGTGAGGGCTCCTGGACCAGTTGCTGCTGACATGAATTGGCAGAGCTTGGGATAACAAACATCCTGACTAACATAGGCTTAAAAAAACAGCAGCACAAACACAGGCTTCTCCACTGGGGAAAAGGCAAATATTTCTTGCTTCTGGTGGACGTAAGTTAAAGAAGCTAGAGGGTGAAATCCTAGCCTCATTGAAGTCAACAGTAAAATTTCTGTTGAATTCAAGGAGGTCAGGATATTACCCATGGACACTAGTGCTCTGGAAACAGAGCTGGTCAAACTTTGAACAATATTTTCAATCAATATTTTGAATGTAAAGGAAAAATATAGGGGAAAAAGTCAAGAAATATTTTCCTGGTTTGTGACGAGCTAAAAGCTGGTGAACAGTTTCTTCACCTTTGAATTTTGATTAAATTTTTCATTAAAATTTCAACCATAAAAGGGGGGAAATGCAACTTTTTCTAGTTTTTTTTAACCTAATCTAATTGGAAGTTTAAGACGTGTCCCCTCATTTCTGAACCGGTTAAAAACCTTGTAGACCCTATCTATGCTAGGGGAATGTTGTCAACGTTTCCAACTATTGCAACTAACTTCGGTTTATTTCTACTGCTAATAATAATATTGGGAGCCCTAGTTATAGATGGCCTGCAGGCAGCCAAAGGCATTTATAACACAGATTCATAGATTCCAAGGCTGGAAGTGACCATTGTGATCATCTAGTCTGACCCCTGGATGACACAGGCTATAAAACTTCCCAAAAATAATTCCCGGATCAGATCTTTTAGAAACACATCCCCTCTTGATTGAAAACTTGTCATTGATGGAGAATCCACCATGACCCTTGGTAAGTTGTTCCAGTGGTTAATTACCATCACTGTTAAAAATTTACACCAGTCTGCATTTGTCTCTCTTCAACTTCCAGCCATTGGATCATGTCATACCCTTCTCTGCTAGATTGAAGAGCTCATTATTAAATATTTATTCCCCATGTAGATACCTATAAACTGCAGCCAAGTCACCTCTTAACCATCTCTTTGTTAAGCTAAATAGATGGAGCTCCTTGAGTCTATCACAATAGGGGATGCTTCTTAATCCTTTAATCATTCTTGCTGCTCTTCTCTGACCCCTCGCCAATTTATCAACATCCTTCTTGAATTGTGGGCGCCAGAACGGGACACAGGATTCCAGCAGTGGTCACTCCAATGCCAAATCTAGAGGTAAAATAACCTCTCTACTCCTCGAGATTCCCCTGTTTATGCATCCAAGGAACGCATTAGCTCTTTTGGTCACAGCGTCACGCTGGGACCTCATGTTCGTCTGATTATCCAGCCCGCCCCCCAAATCTTTCCAGAGTCACTGCTTCCCAGGATAGAGTTCCCCATCCTGGAAGTATGGCCTGCATGCTCTTTCCCTAGCTGTATATATTTACATTTAGCCAGATTAAAAGACATATTGTAAGCTTGCACCCAGTTTATCAAGCGATCCAGATTTCTCTGTGTCAGTGACCCATCCTCTTCATTATTTACCATTCCCTCAATTTCTGTGTCATCTGCAGAACACAATCCACCTGCTCTCATGTTCTAGTGTCTGGCACCACAGTAGCCTCCAGCAACCAGTAGGAGCAATTGCAGCAAAAGTCCTATTCAACCCCCACAGCCCAGAATACAGCCTGGCCAGTCGCTCTATGGGGATGGGGGGATGTGCAGTCCAGTCGACACACAGCAGCAGTGGGGGATGCAGTATGCTCTATGCTGAGAGGCTCTCCAGAGAAATTAACTGCCAAAATCTAACAATTTTCTACTAAGATTTTTTCATAATTTTATAGGTTGGCCAAATCTGTGTGGATTTTCACAGGGACAACAAAAGGCACCTCCCTGACTCCAGGGTGCCCCTCACCATTCATTTCCATAATGTTTTAATTTAGATTACTGTGTAACAAGTGTTAATGAATATGTGATTAAAACACCCCACTATACTACCATCTAATGAACCATCTGTGGCAAATTGCCGGCACTACTTTGATGGGTCTCGCGCTTTCTCTTCTTGGGGAGGGTTCAGGGCACCGTTTCTCGCCCCTGAACTGGGGTATAAACTGCCCCACTAGTGTCCTAGAGGAGGGGAGTGGAGAGGGAGGGACCCAGGCCTGCCCTCTACTCTGGGTCTCAGCCCAGGGGCCCTAGGGATAGCGCTAAACCACTTGAACTAGCGGTTCCTTCCCCTGGGCTACTTCCCTCTCCTGCCCTTCAGCTTGTGGGGCTTCCTGCCCTCCCTCTGCACAAACCAGGTGTCCCTTTACCTAGGGTCTTGGTCTTCTTAGTCCACCGCAGCACTTCTCCAAACTCTCCTCTGCTTCCCTCCAAACTGCTCTCTGCTCCAACACGAATCCACTCTGCTTCAACTCCTCCAAACCGCTCTCTGCTCCAACACCAATCCGCTCTGCTTCAACTCCTCTAAACCGCTCTCTGCTCCAACGCCAACCCACTCTGCTTCAACTCCTCCAAACGGCTCTCTGCTCCAACACCAATCCGCTCTGCTTCAACTCCTCCAAACCGCTCTCTGCTCCAACACCAATCCGCTCTGCTTCAACTCCTCCAAACCGCTCTCTGCTCCAACACCAATCCGCTCTGCTTCAACTCCTCCAAACCGCTTTCTGCTCCAACACCAATCCACTCTGCTTCAACTCCTCCAAACCGCTCTCTGCTCTAACACCAATCCACTCTGCTTCAACTCCTCCAAACCGCTCTCTGCTCCAACACCAATCCGCTCTGCTTCAACTCCTCCAAACCGCTCTCTGCTCCAACACCAATCCGCTCTGCTTCAACTCCTCCAAACCGCTCTCTGCTCCAACGCCAATCCGCTCTGCTTCAACTCCTCCAAACCGCTTTCTGCTCCAACACCAATCCGCTCTGCTTCAACTCCTCCAAACCGCTCTCTGCTCTAACACCAATCCACTCTGCTTCAACTCCTCCAAACCGCTCTCTGCTCCAACACCAATCCGCTCTGCTTCAACTCCTCCAAACCGCTCTCTGCTCCAACGCCAATCCGCTCTGCTTCAACTCCTCCAAACCGCTTTCTGCTCCAACACCAATCCGCTCTGCTTCAACTCCTCCAAACTGCTCTCTACTCCAACACCAATCCACAATGCTTCCACTCCTTTCCTTGTCTGATTGAAGCAGGGGGGGTTTATCATGTCATAGAATCATAGAATATCAGGGTTGGAAGGGATCTCAGGAGGTCATCTAGTCCAACCCCCTGCTCAAAACAGGACCAATCCCCAATCAAATCATGCCAGCCAAGGCTTTGTCAAGCCTGACCTTAAAAACTTCCAAGGAAGGAGATTCTACCACCTCCCTAGGTAACGCATTCCAGTGTTTCACCACCCTCCTAGTGAAAAAGTTTTTCCTAATATCCAACGTAAACCTCCCCCACTGCAACTTGAGACCATTACTCCTTGTCCTGTCCTCTTCTACCACTGAGAATAGTCTAGAACCATCCTCTCTGGAACCACCTCTCAGGTAGTTGAAAGCAGCTATCAAATCCCCCCTCATTCTTCTCTTCTGCAGACTAAACAATCCCAGTTCCCTCAGCCTCTCCTCATAAGTCTTGTGTTCCAGACCCCTAATCATTTTTGTTGCCCTTCGCTGGACTCTCTCCAATTTATCCACGTCCTTCTTGTAGTGTGGGGCCCAAAACTGGACACAGTACTCCAGATGAGGCCTCACCAATGTCGAATAGAGGGGAACGATCACGTCCCTCGATCTGCTCACTATGCCCCTACTTATACATCCCAAAATGCCATTGGCCTTCTTGGCAACAAGGGCACACTGCTGACTCATATCCAGCTTCTCGTCCACTGTAACCCTGTGACTGGTTTCAGGTGCTTTAATTGGCGTCAGGTGCTTTAATTAATTTATAGCAAACTTTCTTCCCTCTCCAGGGAAGAAGGCTCCCTTCTTACACTCTCCTGCTGCCCTCTGGCCTGGGCTTTCCTTGCTTTTGCCCCTGCTTTAGTCCCCCCCCGCGACCGGGCCAGAAACTTTTTCTTCGTTTTGTTTTTTTTTTTGCTGTTTTTTTTTCTTTGCTGCCGTTCGAGTGCTGGTCAGCTGCCAGCTTGCCTGCCAGCACCCCCACGCCTGCCCTCGGACGCTGCTATTGCTTCAGCTGCAACCCCCGGAGGAGGGGGGAGGACTGCCGACCCGCTCCCCGGAGGAGGGGAGTGGACGCCCCTAGACCCAACCGTTTTGCTGTTTGTTTGTGGACCCGCAATTAATTGTCTTCTTATCTTTGCTTGGCATTTTTGGAATGCTCCACAAAGACCGGGAGAGAAGACAGCTGACAGAGACATCACCCAGGGAAGCTACAAATCATCGTGGAGGGGGCCGTAAGACTGAGTAACTTTTGAACTGTACTCTCGTGTGGGGGGAGTTTGACTGTGTCTTAATTGTGTTTGTAGGGGCACAGGGGGTGTGGCAGGGAGCTGCCCCCCGATCCATCAGTGCCCTCCCCAACACTACTACAACCGTCACAGCCCCCCCGCCGTCCGTCCCTGCTGGCAACCTGCCATCTGCCTCTAGCCTCAACTGCTTGCTTTGAATTTTGTCATCCGGACCAGACACAACAGCCGACCAAACAAGACTCTTTGGATGAACGCGCGTGGGTCCGCATTCTCCCCCCCCCCCCCCCCGGGACTGCCCACCCCACAGTTTGCCCCTTCTACCTGACCCCAGCTCCTGTTTCCTTCCCCTGTCCAGTCCGACCCATTTGCCCCCCCCCCCCGCCTGCAGCCCAACAGGGAGAAGTGGTTAATCTGCTTCCCCCTCCCCCCTCCTCCTTCTGGTGGCTCCCCGTCTCTCCCTGCTCACGATGGCGGGGAATGAGAAGGGTGAGACCCCTCTAACAACCTCAGTTGCCCCTCCCCCACCTACCCTCCTGCCCAACCCCCAAGCCTTCCCCCCGACCACTGCTGCCAAAAAACCTGCCACCGCCCCCGATGGGGCATCGGCAGCCGGAGGCACCAGGGTGACTATTGCCGCTGCTACGCCCACCGCCCCCCCAGATTCTAGGAGAGCCCCCCCGGTTAGCCAGAAAGGCGAGGGTGTGAAGAAGGGGAAGGGCCCCGCCACAACCACCAAACCCTCCATGGCAGAGGCTGCCCCCACCGCTGTGGCCTCGTCATCGACCATGGCTTCCCTCCCCGCTGTTCCCTCCACCAGCTCTGCGAGCGTCCCTCCCCCGGCCCCCAGGGTGTATGCCCGGGTGGTGGCAGCTCCGCCCCGCCTGCCGCCTCGTCATCTCGCCAACCCACCGCCTCCACTACCATCAATAGCGGCCGGGGCCCCTTTCCCACCATGACCAGGAAGCACGGCGTCTGTTGCCTCCTGGTGCCCACCTCGCCCCACGTGGAGACATACGTGCAGGCGTCGGGGAGGGTGGTAGGACCCACGGCTATCGTGGCGGCCTCCAAAATGTATGGGAAGGTCGTCTTTTTCTTAGCATCGGAGGCTGCCGCCCAGGAGGCGGTGGAGAAGGGCCTGGCAGTGGGGGGGGTGTTTGTCCCCCTGGAGCCGCTAGAAGACCTGGGCGTCCGCCTCGTCCTGACCTCCGTCCTTCCTTTTCTACCCAATGCCGCCCTGTTACCCGATCTCTCCACCCTGGGGAAACCCGTTTCTGTCATCAGCCCTCTCCCATTGGGCTGCAAGGACCCCACCCTCTGTCACATCCTTTCGTTCCGCCGGCAAGTGCAGCTTCTACCGCCGCCGCCGGCGCGTGACGGAGAGGCGCTCGAGGGATCCTTCCTAGTCCCCTACCAGGGAGCCCGCTATCGGGTCTACTACTCCACGGGAGAGGTCCGGTGCTACCTCTGCCGATCAGCGGGGCATGTCCGAAGAGACTGCCCCTTGGCCCAGCGGGAAGGGGCACCTGAGACCCCCGAGACCCGGCAGGATATCGGCTCCGTCGTTGCCGACGCCCCTGGCTGCCCGACATCTGAAACCACCTCTCCTCCTGCTCGATCCACCGCTGCTCCTGCCCGGGCCCAAGAGACACCTCCCCTACAATGCCCAGACGAGCAAGGGAGCCCCGCCCTTGCTGTTAACAATCCAGCAGAGCCTATGGAGGAGGGTGCAGCAAAGATATTACCGGGCATAGGAGAGGGCCCGCCCCAAGGAGAACCGCCCCCCCCCTCATGCTGCCTCACCGGTACCCCCCCGAGCCCCTGAACCATCGCCTCTGCCCCCGAACACGACCCGTGCTAACCAGCCCCCAGATGATGCTATGGAGGGCTGGACCCTAGTCCAGGGGAAGTGAGGCAAGTGGAAGGCTCGAATTCCACTGCACCCATCTGACGCGGAGGCCCCCCCGGAAGACCAGGAAGAGAGGCACTAACACTGAGCCTTCCGCTATGCCCACGAGAGAGATCCATCTGCCGGTGTCAGGAGGGGAAGACAAAATAGCACTGGAAGGTAGAATCTCCCCTCCACGGGAGAATCTCCCCTCCGAGACCCCTGAGGAAGCCCCTTCTGCCCGAATATCACCCGAACCCCCCAGCGACCGTCGTAGCGGGCGCCAGAGGGGAGTCCCCTGGGGTGGTAGAAGATGACCTTTCCTCCATGTATGAGGAGATCGAGGCCCTAGGTTTGACCCCAGTCACCCAGGGAGAGAATGACCTACTGCCAGCTGGCCTCGATCTGGGCAACCTTACCCCAGTCCCCCTTTACCCATACTCCCTCTCCCTAACCGCCTTCCCGGGCGAGCACCCTGCAGAAGGTGGTCCACCACCTGAAGCCATGGCTGCCAAATCCACCACAAAGCCTGCGCCTAGCATCACTGGGAGCCCCCTCCCCACCCCCTTAACCCTCGAATCTGTTCGGGAGGCACCACCTCTTAGTTGCTTGCCTCCCGAAGCCCATTAGGAGCTGCAATTTTCCCTCCACCATCCTCTTCTACCCCAAGGCTGGAGACGGACCTAATAACTTTAGCCTGTCAGATGCCCCGTCGGTGGTCTGCACCCTGCCTGCCCGCCTCAGCGGACCACGAGGCTGCACCAAGAGCCCCACCAGGGAATAACCCGGAAATCGCAACCCCACCCCCCCATGAGCTGCGAAAAACGTTGTGATAGTTTTTAGAAGACATCCATGGTTCCCGCAACAGGGTACAGCTAGCTCTCCAGCTATGGGGGGACTTTGATCACATCCTCCAGGCCACAAGGGCCCTTATAAAGGAGGGTAAAGGGAAAGGAAGGCACGGCGCCGCGGCCTACGGGCAGGCCCGCAGCTTCCGTGACGATTTACTCACTTATGGGATGGGTCACGGATTGTTGCGCGACCCGCTGGGGGCTGCGAACACCCCCGCCAACGAGGAACCCCCACCCCCCCAGCCCTCCGCATGACGCCCCTCATTACTGCAACTTTGAACACCAGGGGCTGTGGGATGGCTCTCCGCAGGTCCCAGGTGCTCTCTTACCTTCGAGAAAGGGGGTACTCAGTGGTTTTCCTGCAGGAGACCCATACGGATCCGACCGCCGAGGACAGCTGGCGGCTAGAGTGGGGGGACGGGGTCTACTTCAGCCACTTCACGATTCGACAAGCTGGAGTGGCGACCCTGTTCTCCCCCAACCTACGGCCCGAGGTGCTAGGGGTCACTGAGGCTGTGCCGGGCCACCTCCTGCATCTCCGAGTCCGTATGGAGGGGCTCATGGTCAACCTCGTCAACATCGATGCCCCGGCAATGAGCCTGAAGCGGCCGCAATTCTATCTGCGGGTGTCCAACTTCCTCAGCACCCTAGATTCTCACGAGTGCTTAGTCTTGGGAGGGGACTTTAACACCACCATCAAGGAACAGGACCGCTCAGCGGACGAGCTGAGCCCGGCCACTGTGAACATTCTCCGAGAAATAGTCGAACATCACTCCCTAGTAGACGTCTGGTGTGACCACTACCCAGATGACACTTCCACGTTCACCTTTGTCCGGGTGGAGGCCCATCGGTCACACCACTTTCGGTTGGACCGTATTTATTTATCCCGTTTCCATCTTTCACAGGCCCACTCCTCCAACATTCGGCCAGCCCCATTTTCCGACCATCATCTAGCCACCATAACGGCCTCCCTCCGTGCAGAGAGGCAAGGGGTGGCCTATTGGCACTTTAACAACAGCCTGTTGGAGGATGAGGGCTTCGCGACGTCCTTCCGGGAGCGTTGGCTGGCCTGGCGAGAGCAGCAGCGTACCTTTCCCTCGGCACGGCGATGGTGGGATCTAGGGAAGGTGCGCGCCAAGCTCTCCTGCCGTGACTATACCCGGGGCACCAGCCGACGGAGAAATGCAGCGATAGAGCAGTTGGAACTGGAGGTCTTAGAGATGGAGAGGCGTCTGGCCGCCAGCCCTGAGGACCCGTTCCTCTGCGGAGCGTGCCGGGAGAAGCGGGAGGAGCTCCGGGCCCTCGAGGACCATTGGGCCCGAGGTGCCTTTGTTCGATCCCGCATCCGCCTCCTTCGGGAGATGGATCGCAGCTCCCGTTTCTTCTACGCCCTGGAGAAAACGAGGGGGGCCAAGAAACACGTCACCTGCCTTCTAGCAGAAGACGGCGCCCCCCTCACAGATCCGGTGGAGATGTGTGGGAGGGCCCGTGACTTCTACACAAGCCTTTTCTCCCCGGATGCGACCGATTCTGGCGCTTGCAGGGTGCTCTGGGAGGAACTTCCCACGGACAGCGTGGGCGACCGAGACCGGCTAGAGTTGCCTCTCACCATGGCCGAGTTCTCGGAAGCCCTCCGTCGCATGCCCACCAATAAATCTCCGGGCATGGACGGGCTGACCGTGGAGTTCTACCGCGCGTTCTGGGACATCCTTGGCCCAGACCTAGTCACCGTCTGGGCTGAGTCCTTGCAGGGCGGGGTCCTCCCTCTGTCGTGCAGGTGAGCGGTGCTCGCCTTGTTGCCGAAGAAGGGGGACCTCCACGATTTACGAAACTGGCGTCCCGTCTCGCTCCTTAGCACGGACTACAAAATCGTAGTGAAAGCAATCTCGCTGCGGCTAGGGTCGTGATGGCGGACGTGATCCACCCAGACCAGACCTATACTGTCCCGGGTCGCAGCATTTTTGACAACCTATTTCTAGTCCGAGATATTTTGGAACTCGGGCGTAGAGACGGTCTGTTGTTCGCCCTCCTGTCTCTTGATCAAGAGAAGGCGTTCGATAGAGTGGACCATAGGTACCTCCTGGGCACTCTGTAGGCGTTTGGATTCGGACCTCAGTTTGTGGGTTTCCTCCAGGTGCTGTATGCTTCCGCGGAGTGTCTGGTTAGGCTCAACTGGACCCTGACCGAACCGGTCAGCTTCGGGCGAGGAGTACAGCAGGGGTGCCCCCTCTCGGGCCAGCTGTACGCTCTGGCGATCGAGCCCTTCCTCTGTCTCCTCCACAGGAGGTTGACGGGGTTGGTGCTGCGGGAGCCGGAGCTGCGCCTGGTCCTGTCAGCGTACGCCGATGACGTGCTCCTCGTGGTCCAGGACCCGGGGGACTTGGTGCGGGTAGAGGCTTGCCAGGCCATCTATTCGGCAGCCTCCTCCGCCCGAGTCAACTGGGTCAAGAGCTCTGGCTTGGCGGTGGGGGACTGGCGGCAGGTGAGCTCCCTCTCACCCGCGCTTCAGACCATCCGGTGGAGCGCGGGTCCACTGCTCTACCTAGGCGTTTACCTTTCTGCCACGTACCCTTCTCCGCCGGAGAACTGGCAAAATTTAGAAGGTGGGGTGATAGAGCGGCTCTGGAAATGGACGGGACTATTCCAATGTCTCTCCCTCCGAGGAGAGCACTGGTGCTTAACCAACTAGTCCTGTCCATGCTCTGGTACCGGCTCAACACCCTGGTCCTGGCCCCGGGTTTCCTGACCGACCTCCGGACATCGATTCTAGAGTTCTTTTGGTCAGGAATGCACTGGGCCCCTGTTGGGGTTCTTCATCTACCCCTGAAGGAAGGAGAGCAGGGCCTGAAGTGTCTGCACACTCAGGTCCGTGTCTTCCACCTCCAGGCCCTGCAGAGGCTCCTTTACAGTGCAGGTAGTTCAACGTGGAGCATATTGGCGCACGCCTTCCTGCGCCGTTTCCAAGGGCTCCGATACGACCGGCAGCTCTTTTATCTTTGTCCGAGAGGTTTCCCGCAAGACCTCTCCAGGCTGCCGGTCTTCTACCAGGACCTCCTCCGGACCGGGAAACTGTTTTCAATGACCAGGTCCGTGGCGGCCACTGTGGGAGCAGATCTCCTTGCGGAGCCCCTGCTACACAACCCCCAGCTCCGTGTGCAGGTGGCGGAGTCCCGCTTGGTGCGGCAGAGTTTGGTCCTGGCGGAAGTCACGAGAGTCGGAGACCTCCTGGACTACGACCGGGGAGACTGGCTGAATCCCCTGACGCTCGCCCGGCGCATGGGGCTCTCCAGACCTCGTACCACCCCGGCGCGTACTTCAGGAGGTGAAGGCCACCTTGACGCCCGCTGCTCGGGCTTATCTCAACCGAGCCCTGTGAGAGGGCGCACCCCGCCCACCCTCTACCCCAGGCCCGCCGGACCTTTCAATTGGGCCCCTACCCCGTAGATCCCAACAAATCCCTCACCCTTTCACTGCGAGCCGGCTGCATGAACTGCAGCCGGTCAGCTTCCAAATCGCGCCACGGAAATATCTATACACACTCACGCTTCACACCCTTCACGCCCACACCCTGGTGTCCCGCCCCGATACAAAGTGGTGGGACCTCCTGCCACCTTTGGAGGGTGAGCAACCCTGGTGGGCCAGCCTGTATTCCACCTGAGGCCCGTCGGGGACATTAGTTGGTGGCTCCTTCATGGAGCTGTGAGCACGGGCGTGTTTTTGACACGGTTCACCCCCATCCTGGATACTTGCCCTTTTTGCAACGTGAGGGAAACCCTGGTGCACGTATATTTAGAGTGTGCCAGGCTGCAGCCCCTTTTCCGGCTCCTCACTAATATTTTATTACGCTTTTGGCTACACTTTTCCCCTCACCTTTTTATCTACACACTCCCCATCCGTGGCCCCACAAAATCGCGAGATCTCCTGGTTAACCTCCTCCTAGCCCTAGCTAAAACAGCCATTTATAAAACCAGAGAGGGAAGGTTGGCTAATGAAGCGTCCTGCGATTGTAGGGCCGTTTTCTGATCCTCAGTACATTCACGTATCCGGGCGGAGTTCCTCTGGGCGGCGTCCACCAACTCCCTTGACGCCTTCGAGGAGTGGTGGGCGCTGTCCGAGGTTCTCTGCTCGGTGACACCGTCCGGTTCCCTCCGTCTGACTCTTTGATTGAGGGGAAGAGCGAGAGACCCCAGCCCCAGCCGTTGCCGCTGTGGATACCATCATCACTGTCACCTAGGAGGGGTCCTATCACACGTGGTGGTACGTCCCCCCCCCACCCCTAAACAGTCACCCCGCAGCCGTGCCCATCTTGTCGGGCACTCTCAGGAGAGGAATAATCGGTGACACTGGGCGTGGCACTAGGTAACTTGAGGGGGTGGAAGACCATGAGTGTCGAGGAAGCCCCCCGCTCTAGGCCACCAGGTAACTCAGGAGGGTGGAAGACCACGAGTGTCGAGGAAGCCCCCCAGCTCTGGGCCCAGACTAGCCTGAACACTCTCCCTCCTGAAGGCTGCTGTGTTATACCTTGTTTGTTTTTGTTTTTTTGCATAGTTTTGCTTTATCCTTTTTGGTGATTCCTTGTAAGTGATACACAAATAAAATTCTTTTCTGCTTCAAAAAAAAAAAAGTCTGGGGCTATGAGTACTGGATGGCAGCAAAGGGCTGTCCTTAAATCTGCAAATGCTCCTTCTGCCACATCAGTCCACTTTACTATCTCGGGGCCTCGAGCCTTTATCAGATCCATCAATGGCCCTGCTCTTGTGGCGAAATGAGGGATGAATCTCCCATAGTATCCTACTATCCCTAGAAATGCTCTGACCTGCTTTTTGCAGACTGGTCGAGGCCAACCTTGTATTGCCTCCACTTTGTTCCATTGGGGTTTCACCAAACCCCTCCCAACTACATACCCAAGGTATCTGGCCTCATCTAGTCTTATCACATATTTGAGAGGGTTGGCAGCGAGGCTGGCCTTCCGCAGGGCATCTAGCACTGCTTCTACTTTTCCGAGGTGCGTTTCCCAGTCAGGGCTATGGATGACTATGTCGTCTAAATAGGCGGCGGCATACTTGGCATGGGGTCGCAGCAATCTGTCCATAAGTCGTTGGAATGTTGCAGGGGCTCCATGGAGTCCGAAAGGGAGGACAGTGTATTGGAACAGGCCATCGGGTGTAGAGAAGGCAGTCTTTTCCTTGGCATTCTCGGCCAGGGGAATTTGCCAGTATCCTTTGGTCAGATCTAGAGTGATTAGGTATCGGGCCTTGCCTAACTGATCAACTACCTCGTCAAAGCATGGTATCGGATAGGCATCGCATTGGGATACTTCATTCAACTTCCAGAAGTCGTTGCAAAACCTCAGGCTTGGGGACTAGGACAATAGGGCTGGACCACTGGCTGTGGGATTCTTCAATAACCCCGAGTTCCAGCATCTTCTTCACTTCTGTCCTAATTTCTTCCCTTTTAGCATCTGGTATTCGGTACAGTCTTATCGTCACCCTTACTCCGGGACTGGTGACAATGTGATGTTGGACCAGTGTCAAATGGCCTGGCTGCATACAGAACACGTCCTGGTTCCGTTGGATCATATCAATGACCTCTGTTTGTTGTTCTGGAGTTAACTCAGAAGATATCTTCACCTGCCCCTGTGGGTCGTCTGTCTGGGTTGGAGCTCCCCGAATGACCAGGCATGTCTCTCGGTCACGTCAGGACTTAAGTACGTTGATGTGGCAGATTTGCTCTGGCCTTCGGCGGTCTGGTTGTCTGACCTTATAGTTAACCTGCCCAATGGCTTCCACTATCTCATATGGTCCAGCTGGCTAGGAGTTTGCTTTCTGCTTTCGGTACTAGCACCATTACCCCTTCCCCCGGCTGAAATCTCCATACTTTCGCCCGATGGTTGTAATATGTCCGCTGGGCCTCTTGTGCTTTTTCCAAATGTTCTCATGCTATAGGGGTTACTCGAGTTATTTGCTCTCTCATCTGTGTCACATGCTCAATGACATTCTTTCCTCGGTTGGGTTGTTCTTCCCAATCTTCCTTGGCAATATCTAACATTCCGCTTGGGTGGCGTCTGTATAGTAGTTCAAAGGGAGAGAAACCAGTGGGCGCCTGGGGAACTTCCCATATAGCAAACATTAGATACGGTAGAAGGGTATCCCAGTCTTTTCCATCCTGTGCTACCATCTTCCGGATCATACCTTTAAGGCTACAGTTAAACTGCTCAACCAGTCCATCTGTTTGTGAATGGTAGACTGAGGTCCGTATGGCCTGGATGCGGAGTAGGGTACATAAGTCTTTCATTAATTTTGACATGAAAAGGGTTTCTTGGTCTGTCAGGATCTCCTTAGGGATGCCCACTCTGGCAAAAACCTGGAGTAGTTCTTTTGCTATTGCCTTGGATGTGGGGTTTCTTAAAGGAATGGCTTCTGGATACCGTGTGGCGTAGTGAAGGATGACTAGTATGTTTCGGTGGCCCCATGACGATCTTTCCAGTGGGCCCACTATGTCCATTGCTATCCTTTCGAAAGGGACTTCAATAATAGGCAAAGGTACTAATGGGGCCCACAAGTGAGGTCGGGGGCTATGCAACTGGCATTCAGGGCAGGAGGCACAATAGTGCTGGACCTCTGCACGTATTTCTGGCCAATAAAACCTTCTTAGGACTCTATCCAGTGTCTTGTCTACTCCTAGATGTCCCCCAAATAGACGACTGTGAGCTAACTCTATTACTGCCCTTGTGTGTTTCCGTGGGACTAAGAGTTGCTCTACTTCTTCCCCTCATATTTGTGTTACCCTGTACACCAGATCGCGTTTGAGCACATAATATGGCCTTGGGCCTTTGGTCTTTCCTTCCATGAGTACGCCATTTACTTCCACTACCTCCTCCCTTACATTTGCATGTAACGGGTGTCATAAATATAAAGGGAAGGGTAAACCCCTTTAAAATCCCTCCTGGCCAGAGGAAAACTCCTCTCACCTATAAAGGGTTAAGGAGCTAAAGGTAACCTTGCTGGCACCTGACCAAAATGACCAATGAGGAGACAAGATACTTTCAAAAGCTGGGAGGAGGGAGAGAAACAAAGGGTCTCTGTCTGTCTATATGCTGCTTTTGTCAGGGATAGACCAGGAATGGAGTCTTAGAACTTTTAGTAAGTAATCTAGCTAGGTATGTGTTAGATTATGATTTCTTTAAATGGCTGAGGAAAGAATTGTGCTGAATAGAATAACTATTTCTGTCTATGTATCTTTTTTGTAACTTAAGGTTTTGCCTAGAGGCATTCTCTATGTTTTGAATCTAATTACCCTGTAAGGTATCTACCATCCTGATTTTACAGAGGGGATTTCTTTACTTCTATTTACTCCTATTTCTATTAAAAGTCTTCTTGTAAGAAAACTGAATGCTTTTTCATTGTTCTCAGATCCAAGGGTTTGGGTCTGTGGTCATCTATGCAAATTGGTGAGGCTTTTTATCCAACATTTCCCAGGAAAGGGGGGGTGCAAGTGTTGGGAGGATTGTTCATTGTTCTTAAGATCCAAGGGTCTGGGTCTGTAGTCACCTAGGTAAATTGGTAAGGCTTTGTACCAAACCTTGTCCGGGAAGTGGGATGCAAGGTTTTGGGAAGTATTTTGGGGGGAAAGACGTTTCCAAACAGCTCTTCCCCAGTAACCAGTATTTGTTTGGTGGTGGTAGCGGCCAATCCAAGGACAAAGGGTGGAATATTTTGTACCTTGGGGAAGTTTTTGACCTAAGCTGGTAAAGATAAGCTTAGGAGGTTTTCATGCAGATGCCCACATCTGTACCCTAGCGTTCAGAGTGGGGGAGGAACCTTGACAGCGGGTCATTGGCTTGGTCCTGCCCGAAATTCTCACATGCGGTACCAATCTGACCTAATTCCAGGGGGCCTGTTTCTACTCCTCCCCCCTGGGTTGCCCCTAGTTGGGCTAGGAACTGCCTCCAAGTCCTCACTGGCCTGAATTATCTCCTGGCCTCCTGAATGGGTTCGCCTCCCAACAAGGAAGGTTTTCTGGTTCTCTGCTAGAATCCTGGTCCCTAATCTTTTATCTGCCTTCCTTTCCTGCCTAGACTTTTGGGGTTTTCTGGGGGATGAGAATAACTCTGGGGCAAATTTGGCAAACATTGGGGTGAGGCTATCTGTAGGTGCCTCCGTCTCAGCCCAGGGGTTGCTACCCTCCCCTGGCTCTATTGTGGGGAGTAAGCTCTCAAACCAAGGGAAGTCCCTACCAATTAAGACAGGGTAGGGGAGACTGGGGACCACCCCTACAGTTACCCTGGTAGTATTCCCCTGGATCTCAATCCGTACCGGGATTGTGGGGTAGAAATTTACGGTGCCATGAAGGTATGTTACTCCTGTGTTTTTGGCCCGGGTTAGTTGGTCTTGCCGCACCAACTTCCCCAAGACCAGAGTGACAGCACTCCCGGAATCTACTAATGCTACGGTTTCGATTCCATTCATTTTTACTGATCTTTTATACCCATGCAAGATCATTGCAACCCCTACCAGGCCGATTAGGCCACATTGCTCCCCACGATCCCCCAGATTACATTGCATAGTCTCTTCCCTGTTGGAGCATTGGGCTGCTAAATGCCCCAATCCCCCACACTCATAACACCGCCCCTTTATTCCGGTTGCCGCCCTCTGCCTGGGGCTATTTGGCCGGCCCCCCCAGCCCTCTCTTCCCAAACCCCCAGGTCCCTTCTTGGCCTCGGGCCATTCCTCGATGTCTTTCCTCCCAGTTATGGTTCTCCTGGAGTTCTCGACAGTCCGGGGCCTTGGGTTTGGGACTGGCTTCCTGGTTTGCTGTATCTCACCCTCTGGGGTCTGGAACGGTTTGCGGGCTGTCAGTTGTCTTTCCATGAGGGAGACCAACTCATCATAGGTGGAGGGGTCATTCTGGCCAACCCAAGCCCAGAGGCCTGGTGGTAGCCCCCTCATGTACCGGTCCAATACCAGGAGCTCCATCATCTTCTCAGAGCTGAGGGCCTCAGGGCGCAGCCATTTCCAGGTCAGATGGGTCAGGTCAAACAATTGCGATCGGAGTGTCTTGTTCTCCATATACTGCCACTCATGGAACCTCTGGGCTCGCAATGCCTTCGTTACTCCGGATCTGGCCAGGATCTCTGCCTTCAGCTGAGGGGCAATCTGCTGCAGTCTCCGTGGCCATATCATAGTAGACCTTCTGGGCCTCCCCACACAGGAATGGGGTGAGGATACCAGACCACTGATCTCGGGACCAGGCCTCCCACAGGGCTGCTCTTTCAAAAGCCAGGAGGTATGCCTCCACATCATCCTCTCATGTCATTTTCTGTAGGCAGTGGCTGGCCTGTATGGTCCAGTTCCTGTCGCAGTTGCGGTTCAACTCCATAAGGGCCTTCATCTGGTTCACTAGCTCTTGCAGCAGGGCTCGGTCCTGGGCAGCCTGACTCATCAACAGACGATTGCTGCATCCTGCTGCATCCGAGTCGCCTCCTGTTGGGCCGTTGCTTGGACCTGGGTAGCCTCCTGCTGGGCTGCGGTGGCTTGTATTAGGGCCTTGACCACGTCGTCCATCTTAGAGATGGGAGGGTTTTGGCTAACCCTGGTTTAAGTGCCCAGCGTGGAGATCCCACTTCTCACACCACGTGTGGCAAAGTGCCGGCACTACTTCGATGGGTCTCGCGCTTTCTCTTCTTGGGGAGGGTTCAAGGCACCGTTTCTCGCCCCTGAACTGGGGTATTAACTGCCCCACTAGTGTCCTAGAGGAGGGGAGTGGAGAGGGAGGGACCCGGGCCTTCCCTCTACTCGGTTCCCAGCCTAGGGGCCCTAGGGATAGCGCTAAACTGCTTGAACTAGCGGTTCCTTCCTCTGGGCTACTTCCCTCTCCTGCCCTTCAGCTTGTGGGGCTTCCTGCCCTCCCTCTGCACAAACCAGGTGTCTCTTTACCTAGGATCTTGGTCTTCTTAGCCCACCGCAACACTTCTCCAAACTCTCCTCTGCTTCCCTCCAAACTGCTCTCTGCTCCAACACCAATCCACTCTGCTTCCAATCTTCCAAACTGCTCTCTGCTCCAACACCAATCCACTCTGCTTCAACTCCTCCAAACTGCTCTCTACTCCAACACCAATCCACTATGCTTCCACTCCTTTCCTTGTCTGATTGAAGCGGGGGGTGGGGGGGGAGGTTATCAGGTGACTGGCTTCCGGTGCTCTAATTGGCTTCAGGTGCTTTAATTAATCTATAGCAAACTTTCTTCCCTCAACAGGGAATAAGGCTCCCTTCTAAAGCTCTCCTGCTGCCCTCTGGCCATGCTGTATCACACATCATTAATCTGATCAATTAAAACAAAGATGTTTAGCCTCTCTGATGACTTTTCCATCAAAAGGAGACAGTGCCAACTGTGAGGGTAGGTTTTATGATGCAGATACTTGCTGGCCCCTCTTCCTCTGCAGCCTGGGGTCACTAGGGCTTCTCAATGGAACCACTGTAAGATTTTTTTTTAATGTGGGCAAAACAACACATTTCCCCTCTCCTTGTTCCAAGAAAGGGCTGAACTGTTTTTGCTGAAGTTAAAACAACAACAAAGGCCATGTCTACACTATGAAATTACTCCGATTTTACAGAAGTCGATTTTTGGGAACAGATTGTATAAAGTTGAGTGCATGCGTCCATACTAAGCACATTAATTCGGCTGTGTGCGTCTACAGTACCATGGCAGCATCAAATTCCGAGCGGTGCACTGTGGGTAGCTATCCCACAGTTCCCGCAGTCCCTGCTGCCCATTGGAATTCTGGGCTGAGCTCCCAATGCCTGATGGGGCCAAAAATTTGTCACTGGTGGTTATGGGTAAATGTCAACCCATAACCACCAGTCATCAGTCAACCCTTCTTCCCTCTGTGGAAGCAACGGCAGACAATCATTTCACACCCTTTTCCCTGGATTGCCCGAGCAGATGCCATAGCACGGTAAGCATGGAGCCCGTTCAGCTCACCGCAGCAGTTATGACCATTGTAAACACCTTGCGCATTATCGTGCAGTTTATGCAGAACCAGAACCTGAAAAACCAGGCGAGGAGGCGATGGCAGCGCGGTGATAAGGACATGAACACAGATTTCTCTAAAACTGCGGTCCCCGGCAATGAGCGGGGCAGGCTCATGCCGTGGAATGCTGATTCTGGGCCCGGGAAACAAGCACAGACTGGTGGGACCGCATAGTGTTGCAGGTTTGGGATGATTCCCAGTGGCTCCGAAACTTTTGCATGTGTAAGAGCACTTTCATGGAACTTTGTGACTTGCTTTCCCCTGTCCTGAAGCGCAAGAATACCAAGATGAGAGCAGCCCTCACAGTTCACAAGTGAGTGGCAATAGCCCTGTGGAAGCTTGCAATGCCAGACAGCTACGGGTCAGTTGGGAATCAATTTGGAGTGGGCAAATCTACTGTGCGGGTTGCTGTGATGCAAGTAGACAACACAATCATTGAGCTGCTGCTGCCACAAAGGTAGTGACTCTGGGAAATGTGCAGGTAATAGTAGTAGGCTTTGCTGCAATGGGATTCCCTAACTGTGGTGGGGCGCTAGACGGAACTCATATCCCTATCTTGGGACTGGACCCACCAGGGCAGCCAGTACATAAACCACAAGGGGTACTTTTCAATGGTGCTCCAAGCACTGGTGGATCACAAGGGACGTTTCACCAACATCAATGTGGGATGGCCGGGAAATGTTCATTACACTTGCGTCTTCAGGAACTCTGGTCTGTTTAAACAGCTGCAGGAAGGGATTTACTTCCCAGACCAGAAAATAACTGTTGGGGATGTTGAAATGAGTATAGTTATCCTTGGGGACCCAGCCTACTCCTTAATGCCCTGGCTCATGAAGCCATACACAGGCACCCTGGACAGTAGTAAGGAGCTGTTCAACTATAGGCTGAGCAAGTGCAGAATGGTGGTAGAGTGTGTATTTGGACGCTTAAAGGGTCGCTGGCGCAATTTACTGACTCACTCAGACCTCAGCGAAACTAATATTCCCATTGTTATTGCTGCTTGCTGTGTGCTCCACAATCTCTGTGAGAGTAAGGGGGAGACATTTATGGTGGGGTGGGAGGTTGGGGCAAATTGCCTGTCCGCTGAATACATGCAGCCAGATACCAGGGCAGTTAGAAGAGCACAGCAGGAAGCGTTGCACATCAGAGAAGCTTTGAAAACCAGTTTCATGACTGGCCAGGGTACTGCGTAACACTTCTGTTTGTTTCTCCTTGATGAAAACCCGCCCCCTTGGTTGCCTCTAAATTCCCTGTAAGCCACCTGCCCTCCCCCCTTCGATCACAGCTTGCTTGCAAAGGAAATAAGGTCACTATAGTTTAAAAAACATGTATTCTTTATTAATTGATTATAAAAATAGGGAGATAACTCACAAGGTAGCCCAGGTGGGCTGTGGGAGGAGGGTAGGAGGGAAGGAAAAGGCCACTTCAAAACTTGTTGAATGACAGCCTTCTGTTGCTTGGGCTGTCCACTGGGGTGGAGTGGTTGGGTGCCCGGAGCCTCCCTCCCACCCCCTACGTTCTTGGGTATCTGGGTGAGGAGGCTATGGAACTTGGGGAGGAGGGAGGGCAGTTAAACAGGGGCTGCAGTGGCAGTCTATGATCCTGCTGCTGTTCATGAACCTCCACCAGCCGCTGGAGCATGTCCGTTTGATCCCGCAGTAGCCGCAACATTGCATCATGCCTCCTCTGATCTTCCTGCCACCACCTCTCCTCATGTTCATTGGCCACTTTCCTGTACTCTCCTATTGTGTCCCTCCACACATTCTGCTGAGCTCTGTCAGTGCCGGACGACTGCATGAGCTCAGAGAACATTTCATCGCATGTGCATTTTTTTTGCCGCCTTATCTGAGATAGCCTTTGGGACGGAGGAGGGGGGCTTGAAACATTTGCAGCTGCTGGAGGAAAAAAAGGGAGTGAAGTATTTAAAAAGATACATTTCACAGAACAATGGCTATACTCTTTCACGGTGAACAACACTATTCACGTTACATAGCACATGTGATTTCGGTACAAGGTCGCATTTTGCATCTTATATTGAGTGCCTGTGGCTTTGGTGTTAGAGATCACACATGCAGTGCCAGGCAACAGAATTCGCCTTGCAGGTGGCCATGGTAAGCCATAGTCTTTCGGCTTCTGCAACCTTCATAATAGCAGTGCCCTCCTTTCCCATACCACGCAAAGCCCATTGAATTGGCCATTTAGTGCTGTGGTTTTCCTGTTAACATGCAGGAGCAGAAACCAAACTAACCCCCCCCCCATCCAATTCTCTGGGATGATTGCTTTACCTCTCACCCCACCGTGTGGCTGGTATCAGGGAAAATCCCTGCTAGCCAAACGCGAACAGCTCAGTGCCATTTCCCCCGCCCCCTCCCACCACGTGACTAACTGCGGACAGGATTTCTTTTCAGCCACATGCAAACAGCCCCAGTAGGAACAGCCACCTCTAAATGTCCCCTTAATTAAATTCCCCTATTTCAACCAGGTTACCATGAATGATATCACTCTCTTGAGGATAACACAGAGATAAAGAACGGATGTTGCTTGAATGCCAGCAACCACCTGGACCATACGCTGCCAGGCTTTGTCATACAATGATACCAGATTACTTGCTACTAGCATGGCGTGGTAAAGTGTCCTACCATGGGGGATGGAATAAGGCTGCTCTCCCCAGAAACCTTCTGCAAAGGCTTTTAGAGTACCTCCAGGAGAGCTTCATGGAGACGTCCCTGGAGGATTTCCGCTCCATCTCCAGACACGTTAACAGACTTTTCCAGTAGCTGTACTGGCCACGAATTCATCCCAAGTCTTCAGGGCTAATTAATCATTAAAAAATACTTGCTTTTATAACAACATGTATTATATTTAAAAAGGTACACTCACCAGAGGTCCCTTCTCCGGCTTGGTTGGGTTGGGAGGGTATTTCAGTCAGGGTGATAAAAAGATCCTGGCTGTCGGGGAGTACGGTGTGCTGTGTGCTCTCCTCAAGCTCGTCCTCCTCCTCCTCCTCCTCATCTTCCCTGTCCGCAAAATCCTCAGGCATGGCGGAGAGTACCCATCATGAGAGTCCACGGACAGGGGTGGGGTAGTGGTGGCGCGCCACCCCCCCCCAGAATTGCATGCAGCTCAGCATAGAAGCAGCATGTCTGGGGCTCTGTCCCGGAGTGTCCATTTGATTCTTTGGTTTTCTGGTATGCTTGTCTGAGCTCCTTAAGTTTCGCGCAGCACTGTGTGTAGCCTGCTGTATCCTCTGTCCATCACGGCCTCAGAGATTTTTTGAAATGTTTTGGCATTTCATCTTTTGGAACGTAGTTCTGGTAGCATGGATTCCTCTCCCCAAACAGCGATCAGATTCAGTACCTCCTGTCTGGTCCATGCTGGAGCTCTTTTTCGATTCTGGGACTGCATGGTCACCTGTGCTGATGAGCTCACCTGGCCAAACAGGAAATGAGATTCAAAAGTTCTCGGGGCTTTTCCTGTACACCTGGCCAGTGTATCCAAGTTCAGAGTGATGTCCAGAGTGGTCCCAATGGTGCACTGTGGGATAGCTCCCAGAGGCCAATACCTTTGAATTGCATCCACACTAACCCTAATTTGTAACGGCGAAGTCGATTTCAGCACTAATCCCCTCGTCGGGGAGGAGTACAGAAATCTGTTTTAAGAGCCCTTTATGCCGAAAAAAATGGTTTCGTTGTGTGGACGGGTGCAGGGTTAATTCGATTTAACGTTGCTAAATCCGACAAACTCGTAGTGTAGACCAGGCCAACGAAAAGAAAAGAAAAGAAAATTATCAGACAGACATCCAATGTGGAAAATTTCAGCCTGAATGATTAAAGGTTGGCAAAGTTATGAGAAACTGAAGACAGCGTCTTATAATACACTATGTTGGGTACACCTAACTACAGGCATCTGACCTGTACCATCAATAACAACAGACAGGAATGAATTACAGGTCTGATTATGCAGATCTGTCTGTGTTTTTTGATGCTGGCAGCTCTGTATAGCAGCTAGGCTGAGACCTTTCCAACTTGTATCAGTAAGTCTGAGGAACAGATCTCAGATGGTCAAAATTTTATCATTTCATTTTCAAATTTACTGCAGTTTATAAATTAAAAAACAAAAACAAACAAAAAACAACAATCCACCACCACCACCACAACTGCACACATTCAGCCAGGTTTTCAGCTAAGATAATTGGTGTAGTAGGTCCATTAAAGTCAAGGGAGCTATATTAATTTACACCAGCTCAGAAGCTATTCCATTGACTTTTCCCTTGTACTGTCTTAAAATTATAAAAGCTGATGATCTATCTGGTTCTGAATAAATCAGCGGTATGCAAGGATCTGAAATAGCTTCCAGATATACTGTAGAATCACTCTGATGAAGCTTCTTCAGATCGGATTATCCACTTAATTCGTTTCTCTAATGTTTGAACCTAGATTGCTATGTTCCAAGTATTAATGAATGTGTGATTAAAACACCCAGCTCCACTACTAGCTAAGGAAAGTCTTTAAAATGGTCAATAAAACAAAAAGAGTTGGCCTCTCTGATGACACTGCCATGAAAAGGTGCCACTTAGTGCCAATTAGAAAACCAGGTTTTATGATGCAGACACCTGCCAGCTAGAAATTGGACTGAAAGTACGTCCACACTGCAAAAAACCCTGCAGAACTGAGTCTCAGAGCCCAGGTCAGCTGACTTGGGCTCATGCTATAGGGCTAAAAATAGCAGCGTTGACATTCAGATTTAGGCTCTGCGACCCGGCAAAGGGGGTAGGTCCCACAGCTGAGGCTCCAGCCCAAGCGGAAATGTCTACACTGCTATTTTTAGCACGGCAAACCTAAATCAGTTAAGCCGAGGCTCCGAGCTCTGAGACTAGCTGATGCAGAGTTTATTTTGCAGTGTAGACATACTCTGAGACAACTGATTGATATGAGGTAAGCCACTGGACAGCTAGCAGATGGTACCACTGCTGGCGTAGACCACACCAGATTCTATGTAAGACTGTCTCTCGTAGCCCATCTCCTAAGAAGAGCTGGTCACAATTTTTTTGCATGAAAAGGTTGGGGGTTTTTTCAGATTTTTTTTTCGAAAACTGTATCTTCTTTTGCAAGAAGTGTTGATGTTATCAAAATTTTCTATTTCCCTTGACATTTTCTGTTGATATTTTTGTCAGAATGACCTGCAAAATGTTCTGTTTACCAAAAACCCCAGAGGCACTAATAAAGCACAGGGCTTGGTAAACAAACATTTTCAATAATGACGGGTTTCAGAGTAGCAGCCGTGTTAGTCTGTATCTGCGAAAAGAACAGGAGGACTTGTGGCACCTTAGAGACTAACAAATTTATTAGAGCATAAGCTTTCGTGGGCTACAGCTCACTTCATCGGATGCATAGAATGGAGCACATAGCAAGAGGATATATATACATACAGAGAATATGAAAAGCGGAAGTTGCAGACCAACTCTAAGAGGCTAATTAATTAAGATGAGCTATTATCAGCAGGAGAAAAAAACATTTGTAGTGATAATCAAGATGGCCCATTACAGATAGTTGACAAGAGGTGTGAGGATGCTGAACATGGGGAAATAGATTCAATTTGTGTAATGACCCAGCCACTCCCAGTCTCTCTTTAAGCCTGTTTGCAAATCAATTCAAGTTCAGCAGTTCCTCATTGGAGTCTGTTTCTGAAGTTTTTCTGTTGCAAAATTGCCACCTTTAAGTCTGTTACTGAGTGGCCGGAGAGATTGAAGTGTTCTCCGACTGGTTTTTGAATGTTATGATTCCTGATGTCCGATTTGTGTCCGTTTATTCTTTTACGTAGAGACTATCCGGTTTGGCCAATGCACATGGCAGAGGGGCATTGCTGGCACATGATGGCATATATCACATTGTCTCCTGCAGGAGGGATTTTTAAGGCTCTGGGACTGAAGCCAAGGGAAGAATAAGGCCCGTTATTCCGTACATCTCCGAAGAAGCCTGTTGGGTTTCATCGCAGCCGGACTTTTGGTTAATCCCCAGCACAGCGGAGACACTTGCGCAGAGAACCATATCCACAAAGGGACTGGATGCCTAACCAGCTTGGAGGCGCGGGGCTTAGGCCACACCCCGCTCTCAGCACTTCCTCCTGGCTAGCATAAGCGGATCCCCGCTCAGCATGCTGGCTTTTGGGTATCGCATTGTAGAGGGCCCCTGGGTGCCCAGCTCAAGGCTGAGGATTCCAGTAGGTGACAGGGAACCTAGACATTAGGTGCTGTAATGCCCCCTAAGTCCCTTGGTGGAGCTAGCTCAGAGCGGAGCAGAGCTCTCCAGCACAGCAAGGACAGGCTGGAGGGCCGGGAAGGGGGAGTGGGGTTGTCTCCACGGGGTTCCTTCACTGCAGAAACTCTGTGTGCTTCTCAGGTGCTCCGAGTTCCGTGCTTATTGCAGCCTCTCTGCTGAGAGCTTCAATCCTCTTTAAAGGGAAGGGCAAATCTTTAAGCAAAAAAGCTTCGTTGAACTGAGGAAGGCAAAGTGACCAAATGTGGCAGGGTCAATAGCACCCTTGGCCTCCCTGTGTCTCTCCCCGAACTCTCCCCCCACCCAGTCTCTTCATTTTGTCTTTTGTCTCTACTCACTTCTCTCTGCTCTCTCTCCTGTCTGGCTTGTCAGCCTCCTTACACGGGTACCTCTCTCGGCATTAGCATGTCATTTGCATTCCAGGCGCGACCCGGCCATGCGTGGCTGTCACAAATTACAGCATCCCCTTGTTATGGTCAATCCCCGGAACGATTCCACACAACGACAACTGTAGCATCTGAGGTAAAAGTCGATGTTTATTAGCCAGCAATTGATGTTACTCTCCCTGTCCCTTTCCTGATGCGCTGTTCCTTTCTTCCCAGCAGTGCTGGAGCCACAGCATCCCGTAGGCAGGGGAAGGTTTATTTCTGATGTCCTGCCAGTGGGAGGCCTTCCAGGGAAAGGAAGAAAGAAGGGCCCACCTGTTAGATTAGAATCAGTCAGGGATTGTGCTATCAGCCAGTTATTTAGACTGACGCAGCCCTCGCATATAAAGTCTACAAACTATCTATGGTACGGATGTGACCCCACCACTGTCATATCTGCACACCTCATCATCTTTAATGTACCCCTGTGATGTAGGGAGGTGCTATTATCCCCATTTCATGGGAGGGAAACTGAGGCAAAGAGATACTAAGTGATTTATCCATGCTCATACAGGATGTCAGTGGCAGAGCAGAGAGTGGACCTCAGGTCTCCCAAGTCCTAGCTTGTGCCCTAACCACTAGACGATCCTGCCACTTAGGGCTCAGAGGAAAAGCAGGTACAGACATCAAGATAGGGACCGGTTTGCTCAGCCTACTCCAGGGGCCCGATCCTGCATCCCTTACTCAGCTATTGAGTCTGAGTAAGAGCCGCCGAGGGAAGGTTCCTGGCCATGAGGTCTCCAGCCATACAACGAGCTGTCACTCAGTGCAGGGCACAGGCTGCTAAGGTGGGGAATGTGGCTAATGGTTTATTGATGTTGTTTATTAAACAAACGATTTCTGTGCGTGGCAGCTGGGCACACATCATAAATAACACACAGCGGAGCCTTAAATTAAACTGCCAGCCCTGGACGTCAGTGCAAACATCCCCCACCCTTCCCCACTGCCTGACCATAATAAATAACAACCGAGCAGCCTCCTGCAGACAGGGCCCAAGAGACGTGCCTTGTGTGTCAATTCCACTCTCCCCTGGGAATGGAGCCCACAGACACCGAAAGGAGCACCTCTGCAGAAGAGCTGAGCCTTCTTTTCCACCTTTTCTACCTTTTCCAGCCCAGGAAAGGGGTAAAGCAACAGTCTGCATGGGTAAAGGGTCACGCTCTGGGCCTGTGCAGAGAATGTCCCTCCTTAGCAGGAGGGGAGCTACGGAAGTACATAAGCTTCGGGTTGCTTCTCGTTGGGCCTGAGTCACAAGACTCCACCTGCTTCCCCCTGAACAATGCGGCGGGAGGAGGGTTGAAATCACAGTGCAGACCTGGAACTTGCCCTCTGTAAAACAGGCCTGACCCAAGCCCCAGGATGCAAACACCACAGCGGGGCAGGAAATCTGGGTGAGGATCAGGACTTCTCCTCTGACCCCCGGTCTCTACCTCTTCTTTCATGCAAACTGTTCGTCCCGTCCCTGATCCAGAGGTACCTGTTCCTAAACTGGTGTGAGTGCCTAATGGAAGCCCCCTGTGCCTGACCACTTTGGGAGATAGTCTGGAGCTCATTACGTTCCCGGATAGCTCAATAGGCCCCGGAATTAACCGTTCTCCATAGCTGAAGCATATGAAGCAAAGGAGACTGGTCAGCGCCAGGATGTCGGGTCTTGAAGTGAGGGGCTGTGTAATTAACATCCTCTAAAATATGCAAATTAGATTTCCTTGCCCCTCAGGCCACAGGCAAGGGAATAAAAGGCAAGAAGAAATGGAGGCTCCTTTCAAATTAAAGACCATAGCAGGGCCGGTGCCGTTACTGCAGGGAATTCAGTGCCCGGAGAACTGGGAAAACACGGTGGCCACCCCACCGGGGAAGCTCTACTCATGTCTGCCAGACCATTGCCTTTGAGTTGGCTGGTGGAGAAGCATCTACTTCGGCCGCACAGGAAGCCAGAACAGGTCTGACTTGGCCGGGGGGGGGGGGGGGGGAGTGGCCATCCACACACAGCCCAGTGATCCATGAGCCCACCCCAGAATGTAAGCAAGTGGGGGCTCGCCTACTTCCCCTAGCTGAGGAAGTGGGTCCCGAGCTTCAGAGACTTCCCAGTTGAAATCGCGGACGAGCCCCCACTTGTAACGCTGACAGACCCCTGCTGTCGGCGAGCAGGATCTAACCTCGGACCTCTAGAGCTAAATGCATGGGCCTCTACTGCATGATCTAAAAGCCACATGGCCCTTAGCTAAGGCTGTAGAGTGGACTCATTAACATCTCTCTCTAAGTGGTCTCGGTGCCATTACATGGGACAGAACACTACACCCAGGACGTGTGTGGGTTGCATAAGCAGCTGTCCCTGGGCCTCTTATTGATAAATGTCCACATAGAAAGACTCCCACCCCAGGAGAAGTCTTTGTACTGCCCAAGTCAGGAGCTGGGCCTAATACACGTAAATTATAACCTCTGACACCTCTGCGGATTTTGGATTGAACTCTGCATGGATTTTTCTTTACCCAGTGCCCACCCAGACGGTCTTTTCAGGGGGCTTTGACTCTGTGATGACATCCCAGGCTTCCCGATGCTCCTTTTCTGCTCCTGCATCGTTCCATGTGACAGAGCATGCCGAGGTCTGCTAGGCAAACCTCATTAACGTATCATTAGATGTGTTTATACCTCTGCAATGGCAGCGAGGTTTCGAGCTTGCCCAAAGTGCCTGCCCCTCCAGCGTCAGCCTCCCCCGATAACCCGCTTTCCCATCACCCCACAGCAAGGCGCTGGAGACGGGGTGAGCTTAGATAAATCTCTGCATGGCATGGCACGTTCCCCTTATCAGCTAGTCAAAGCCAGTAAACAGCTCAGCTATTGGAGATGCCTTCCTCTGCAGCGTGGGGCACGGGGTCACTTGCTGGAGGATTCTCTGCACCTTGAAGTCTTTAAACCACGATTTGAGGACTTCAATAGCTCAGACATAGGTGAGAGGTTTATCGCAGGAGTGGGTGGGTGAGATTCGGTGGCCTGCGTTGTGCAGGAGGTCAGACTAGATGATCATAATGGTCCCTTCTGACCTTAATATCTATGAATCTACACCCAATCAGTTGCACTGGGCATGCTTTTCTCTTGTACAGAACATGCCTGGTTTGTTTCCTCAAAGCACATCAGGCCTGTAATTTCCTCTTCAGAAATCCCTGTTCTTCCCCAAAGCCGGAAGGTGATGAAAAGTCACACAGTGTCGGCTGCCATGAGAGCAGTGTGGCCCAGTGGGTAGAACACTGGACTGGAACTTGGGTGAGCTGCATTCTATATACAGCACTGCCAGTGACCTTGGGCAAGTCACCTCCCCTCCAGTTCCTTTCCCACCCTGTGTCTGTCCTGTCTATTTAGACTGTTAGCTCTTTGAGACAGAGACTGTCTTTTCGCCGTGTACAGCGCCTATCACAGCAGCAAAGCTAGCCACTTCGGATCCAAGGTGACAAGAAACAGCTGTGCCTATGACCTTCCCCTTCTCCTAGGTGAACTATCGGTCGTCTGAGAAGAATACATTTTGGTGCAATGTAAGTCAGACGTGGGAAGGCTTTTCGTGAGTCTCCAGGCTCTTTTTCCTACATGCTCAAAGTACAGCAAACGAGATGAGTTCAGCAAAAGCCGCATGACCTAGAAGGATGATTTGGTGCTGAATCTCTCTGATTTGTTCCTCTTTCTCCATCTCCAATCGCTGTCCCCGCGTGCCCTTGCAGTGTTATTTCTCAGTAAACACAGTGCAGATACCGGCTTGCCCACGAGGTGGCGCGAGACCATGAATTGTGAGAGCAGCTGGCACAGGGATCTCGCCGATGAAGTGAGCTGGAGCTCACGAAAGCTGATGCTCAAATAAATGTGTTAGTCTCTAAGGTGCCACAAGTCCTCCTGTTCTTTTTTCCTTAGAGGGAGTACACGGCTGATATTTGAGAAGAGCTGGAGTCCTTCCCCAGCCATCTGGCTTCTTCAGCTCACCCACTCAGCTAGGAACCATGAGCAGCAGCCTCAGCTCCTGCCAATAGCACCCTATTTTCAGCTGTTTGGAATCACGAATCTTGGCCGCGTTGCAATGAGTGGAAACCCTTCGTGTCTTCCGTCGGGAGGGCGGCTACGGGACTGGAACTCAGCAGATCTGCATTCTACTTCCAGCCGTGCCAGGGACTCACTGCAGGTGTGTCTACACTGCAGCCGGGAGCACGCCTCCCAGTCTGGAGACTAGCCAGGCTCGAGCTAGGGCGCTAAAAAACAGCAGTGTGGACATTGCAGCTCCGGTGCAGATTCGGGCTAGCGACCCGCGCTTGGACCCAGGGGACAGGTGGACTTGAGAACCCGGTCTGCCGCCTGACCCACAACATCCACGCTGCTAGTTTTAGTTTGCTAGCTTGAATCCTGCTAGGGCAAGTCTGTCTACCTGAACAGGGAGGCTTGCTCGAGGGGCAGGGTAGATGTACCCTGTGTGGCCTGCGCAGATAGCTTT
The DNA here is from genome assembly GCF_015237465.2 of Chelonia mydas. NCBI lineage: Eukaryota > Metazoa > Chordata > Testudines > Cheloniidae > Chelonia > Chelonia mydas. The sequence continues at coordinate 6,388,223 of NC_057850.1, read as the reverse complement.
AACTAGCCATGTCTCAGCTTCCCCCTGTGGGGAGAAATTGACTCCTTTCCTTTGCAAAGTGCTTTTAGATCCAGCTGTGGAGAGGGGAAAGTGGTTATTGGTTTCGGTGGAGAGGCTGTTGGCTTTGCAACCTTTAACCATTTTCCCTCTGGGTCAAATGGGTGACCCACCTTGAGATCAAGAGAGGTGAAAACCCAGCTGATTCCAAAACAAGAGCCTTTAGGGCGTAGCTCTGCTGACCACTCATTTGGGCTGCTTGATTCTTGCCTGTGTTTGCCCCCTTCTCTTGGTTTTTGTATCTGCCCCTTTCATTTCCCCTCATTCTTTCTACCACTGGGGATTTTCCCCCTCTCAACTGCTAGATGTCTTGTCTTTTGGTTTGCCCTTAGTCCAGATGGTTTTGAGATTGCCTGGGATGGTTTACTTGGGCCACTTAGCTTTTCAAAACCATTCGGTGGTAGGTTTATTTCCAAAGTGCTTTGCAAGGGTGAAAGAAAGAAAGAAAGAAAGAAAGAAAGAAAGAAAGGTGAAGATTTGATGAGCGGAGGTGGAAAGATTCGACAGTTCCTAAGTTGGCAGGTGTTAGAATGAGTTGCCAAATGGTGTCATTGCATCGGAGCACGACTCGTGTCATAACATCACAATGCTGCATTCCAACATGACAACACGGCACATGGCAACATTCACAAAGTTGGGACGGTGGCCCAGAGGCAAGGTCACAAGCCTGAGACAGTTCTGCCCCTGGGGTGGCCCTGCTGAATTTAGGAGTGGAGCGCAGAGAAGTGGTTTCCTGGAGAGCTCCAGTCTCATGTAGCAAACCTCAGAGATTACAAATTGGGGGCACTTAGGATAAGAAACTATTCAAGCAAAACAAAATGTCCAGGCGTTCCTGTCGTAGGCAGTGTCAAATCGCTGAAGATATTGTGCAAAACTTTTTGTTGTTATTTACTTTATGGTAGCACACAGAGGTCCCAAGCGCTGTGTATACGCACAGTGATAGATGGTCCTGGTCCCATAGGGCAGATGGTTGAAATCGACAGGACGAAGAGCAGGAGATGAAGCAAGCACAGAAAGGGGAAGTGACATGCTTCCAAATCCTGAGCCAATGCTGTGTCTGCTAGACTACCCTGCTTCCCAGTGTCTAGTCTGTAGTATGCTTGTGACAGGCCCAGCTAAATCCAGACTGGTTCAGACCCACAAACTCCAGGACTGGTGCCTTACTTGGGTCTTATTTACAGTCTAAGAGACAAGGTGGGTGAGGACGTATCTTTTATTGGACCAACTTCCGTTGGGGAGAGAGACAAGCTTTCGAGCCACATCAAGCTCTTCTTCAGGTCTGGGAAAGGTAATCCAAGCATTACCGCTAAATGCAAGATGGAACAGATTGTGTAGCATAAGTAGTTAGCATATACTATAAGGGTGAGAGAGTACGCCAGTAGAGGGCAGCAGTGCACATAAAGAAGCCTGTACATTACATCCTGTTTGTCCAGCAGCACGCATGATACCATGCAACATTTCCAAATGTAGTGTTTGTTTTGGATATCTGGGGCCTTGCTTAGCCACACCAGCACCATTGCCAACCGCACGTTAGGAGGCACGTCTAGGTTCAGCAAAGACACAAATAACTCCTGGAGCTTTGCGGGGTATGAAAGATCTTCTTCGCGAATTTACAGGTCTTTGGATAGTTTCTTTCTCAGCAGACTGGCATTGCATGTTGCATGTGCCAGTGGAGATGAAAAGAACCCCCATAGCTTAGGTCTGGGTCCTCGTGTCCCCTGCTGGTTGCTTGCAATCCAAGAAGCCAAGACATTGGAGAGCTGTAAGTAAGCCTGTCTGATTTAATCAGGCTTCCTTATTAAAGCTCTCGGAACCCTCTGTCTCCGAAAAAAATCCATCTTGGAAAAAGAATACCCATAAATAAAGAATAGTGAGGCCTCGTGACAAGAAGCCCATCCAGGAATAACAAAGGACTAATTAAAGAAATGTAACATATCTCAGCCTGACAGTGGGTAAGGAAGAAGCTGTGTGTGGCTAAATGAATCTTTCTGTAACGGAATCAACATGGGCAATGCATTCGGAAATGCTGCCTTGCAATATGGTCCCCTTACTGGTTTAATCAGAATTGCTGGGCGATTTGCCTGACTCAGGCATCTCCTGTGGGCCTTGGCACCTTGGGAAAATAGGTTTTCATGTATATAAGAGCTGGCTGTTATTATGTACCGTCTGTTTAAGGTACTTATACAGCTCCCATCACCAATATACTGGAGCACCTTGTGGACTTTAATGTATTTATCCTCTCAAGCCCGCTGTGTGGTAGGGCAATGCTGTGATCTCCCTTGTACAAATGGGGAACTGAGGCATAGATGGGTTAAGTGACTAGTCCAAGGTCACACAGAAAGCCTGTGGCATCACTGTCTCTGTGTGTTTTCTTTCCAAGCAGCAGGAGGAGGGAATAAACGGTGGCGCTGATCTACCTGCCAAGCTAATCTGCACTTTCATGAGTAGCCTCATTTATGAGGATGATTCATTATATTACAGCAAGTGGCTATGGGGCAGCTAGGTGGGGGGCCCCTGGGACTGCCGATCAGCCCTGATCCTCGAAAGGGATTCAGACCCCTCTCTCCCACTGAGATCAATGGGCCACGGTATTGGATCTGGGCGCGGCGCTCAGAATCTTACAATCTCTGAACTCAGGGAGGCAGCGCCGGTGAATAGAATTACTGCCGTGGACTGTTGCTTGCTCTTTTTCCTACCCAAGCTCCCTCTGGTATGTTTGCCCCAGGCTGTGTCAGCAGTTTATAGAATCGGTGTCTGATCCAACCCACACGGGTCAAAAAGCCTCCAGCTCGACTGACTGTTTACAGCATGTTTTAAACCGTGACCAGCTTCTAGGCCTTTGCTCCCCTCCCGCACGCCCCTGCCTCCCCGTCCATCTTGCCATCAGTCACAGCACAGGAAAGCAGTGAGCGATCCAGGGACATCGATCGAGATGTAATCTGGGCAATTAGGAGCTGGGTCACGCGGGGCTGCTGAGCTGTGACAACTTAAAGGAGCACGAGAGGAGAGCAAGATTGTAATCGCCTCATTGATTTGAAACCTGCTATGCAGGAGAGTGAGAGGCTGGGGGGAGAAAAAAAGGCCTTACAAGGAATTCAGAATGAGGGAGGATTGGCAGGTTCCTCCGTGCCTGCTATTTGTACGCAGAGCTGGCGAAGGGCAGGTCGGTTACCCAGTGGGAACTCCTTGGCACCCTGGCACTGCCTAGTCTGGCTGGAGTCTGGCATCGCCTGCGCTCCGGCAGCAGTAGGGAATTAGCTGCAAGCAGCACCTCCGTGAGTCACTTTTGTCCACCCACTTTCAGTTGTCACCAGCCTCCAGAGACAAGGAGCGTCATGCCGTGGCCAACGCATTGTCAGAGCTGATCTTAACTTGCTGGCATGCATTGGGGGGGTTGTATGCGGGATTGGGAGCAGGAGGGGCAAAACGTGGGCTTATGCGAGCTGCCCCAGGGCAAAGCAGTCAGTGTCAGAGTTGGGATTAGCGAGGAGGAGTTTCTGACTCCCATTCCCGCCCTCTTCCTGCACATCGATCACTCTAATCTGGAGAGGAAGGCTGGTGCACTGTTTGCAAAGAATGCTGGACAAGGGAAGGCATTTTTATGTACACATACAAAAAAAGGGAAACATTTTGCCACTTCCGCTTCTCTTTCTCACCCCTCCCCACTTTTTTCTTTCACTCTGTTGTTCCTTGTGTTGCATTAGTTAACCTAACACAACCTGCTAATGGCTAGGCCAGGGGGGAGCGGAGATCAGTACCCCTGACCAGCTAAGCATTGTGCACGTCCTAATGTATTTATTTATTCCACAGTCTCCCCCACTCAGGCTCATCCTTTTGTTTGTCTCATCTTGCTGTTGCTTCTTTGTCATTTAGACTGCAAGCTATTTGAGGCAGAGCTGTCGTTCATGATATGTTTGTACAGCGCCTAGCACAGGGGCCACAATCTGGGTATGGCATTTAGGAACTGTAGTGATAGAATAATAATTCACTTGTTAATCATCATTTCAAGATCTTAGCCTGATAAATATGGGCAACCTATGCTTCCCACCTCCTCTTACTAAATATACCCATCACAAACAAACAAACCCCAACTCTTTGCTTTGAATCCCCTTCCATTTTTGTGTCCAATCACAAATGCTTTGGAAGCCAAGGATATTGCTCCAGTACGGTGCAGAAGAACTGGCTGACCCTAAACAGAGCTGCTCTGCTAGGCTCTTGGTTCTAACAGCAGACCAGGAAGAAAGAGTAAGGGGCTGATTCAAAGTCCACCGAAATGCATGGGAATCTTCCCATTTACTTCAATGGGCTTTGGATCAGGCCCTCTGAGAAGTGGTTATTGTCCTTAAGCGTACTAGTTACAAAGCCCCACAGGTGTCACTCTAATGTGTTCATTACAAACCCCACTGAATGTCTCTCAGCATCCAGATCATTCCTCACCACCTCCATTTGCACACCAAGGACCATATATCTCACCAGCACCCAGAGATCCCATTAGTCCACATCTCAGCAGCACCCACGTCTTCCATTTGCGTTCCCAAACCTGCAGCATCGACCAGTTCAGTTAGCATTAAAGAGGGGCTTTTTTCCAGCCAAGAAAAACCCAGAATGAATCTCAGGAAAACAGCATCCGGACACAAGATGCCAAATGCAGATCAGTCATGTTCTGGGGTCGGTCCTGGGGCCCGTTTTGTTCAATATCTTCATAAATGATCTGGAGGATGGTGTGGATTGCACTCTGAGCAAATTTGCGGATGATACTAAACTGAGAGGAGTGGTAGATACGCTGGAGGGGAGGGATAGGATACAGAAGGACCTAGACAAATTGGAGGATTGGGCCAAAAGAAATCTGATGAGGTTCAATAAGGATAAGTGCAGGGTCCTGCACTTAGGATGGAAGAATCCAATGCACCGCTACAGACTAGGGACCGAATGGCTAGGCAGCAGTTCTGCGGAAAAGGACCTAGGGGTGACAGTGGACGAGAAGCTGGATATGAGTCAGCAGTGTGCCCTTGTTGCCAAGAAGGCCAATGGCATTTTGGGATGTATAAGTAGGGGCATAGCGAGCAGATCGAGGGACGTGATCGTTCCCCTCTATTCGACACTGGTGAGGCCTCATCTGGAGTACTGTGTCCAGTTTTGGGCCCCACACTACAAGAAGGATGTGGATAAATTGGAAAGAGTCCAGCGAAGGGCAACAAAAATGATTAGGGGTCTAGAGCACATGACTTATGAGGAGAGGCTGAGGGAGCTGGGATTGTTTAGTCTGCAGAAGAGAAGAATGAGGGGGGATTTGATAGCTGCTTTCAACTACCTGAAAGGGGGTTCCAAAGAGGATGGCTCTAGACTGTTCTCAATGGTAGCAGATGACAGAACGAGGAGTAATGGTCTCAAGTTGCAATGGGGGAGGTTTAGATTGGATATTAGGAAAAACTTTTTCACTAAGAGGGTGGTGAAACACTGGAATGCGTTACCTAGGGAGGTGGTAGAATCTCCTTCCTTAGAGGTTTTTAAGGTCAGGCTTGACAAAGCCCTGGCTGGGATGATTTAACTGGGACTTGGTCCTGCTTTGAGCAGGGGGTTGGACTAGATGACCTTCTGGGGTCCCTTCCAACCCTGATATTCTATGATTCTATGATTCTATGTTAAAGCAGGGATGTGTTTGAGCCAAAGCCCATTCGCTTATGAAATGTGGAATAGTCAGCCATGGAAGGGATGCAAGTCCAATTGCTAGTGCCACTTGTAATTGGGGGGAAAACAGAGGGCCTGTATATACCACAGGTCAAGCTATCCCTTAGGAGCAGACATCGAGGCCTAGCTGGTGGGTTTTTCATTAATAGTGAAAATGATGCAGAGTCTGGGCATTCTCTTAATGTAACCTGTTAATTTACACAATATACACCAGTCCTTGAACAGAGGTGGCCACAAACAGCATTCCCTCTTTCAGAAATCTCAGCCTGAATACCAATGTGTGGTTGCCAGGAAACAACGCAGCCTCAAAAATTGAAGGGAGATTAAAACAGGGAGCAAAGACTTGCTGTTTGCAACAGCTTCCCCAAAATAAAACTACGTAACAAAACTAACAATGCAATCCTCTGGCTGCTGACATGCTAAGAAAGAACTTGTAAGACTATGTGTAACAGGGCCAGCTGTTGACTTCTGTGTACATCGTATTCCATTCAGGACACGGATACCAGAAGGATATTGATAAATTGGGATGGATTTGAAGAGACAAACTAGAAGCATTAAAGAGTCAGGAGGGAGGAGAGATTAAAAAGGGTCAATACATACAGCTTGTCTAAGCTGTGACAAAGGGGACTAGAACGGTCTATAAGCATTTGCAGAATGTAAAAACAGCAGATTTTTTGACGCTAAACCAATTCGGACCAATGGGATGAACAAGAGAAAAGGGAAGTTTAGCCTGAATATCATAACAATGATTTTTATTAGATTGCAGAATTATTACTTGTTAGTTGTTTGCAGTGTTATTGCCTTGTTGGTCCTGGGATATTGGAGAGACAAGCTGGGAGAAGTAATCTTTTATTGGACCAACTTCTGTTGGTGAAAGAGACATGCTTTTGAGCTACACAGAGTGCTTCTTCCTCTTGTTCGTTAACTGACCATTTCACACTATTTTGATATAAATATTATATTGACTTTTTTGTTTAACTTTTTTTGAAAAAATGCATTCTTTGCAGAATTTCTTGCAACATTTGTTATTAACGTAATAAAATTATGATCAAAACCATTAGCTAATTTTTTCATTTAGTAAAAAAACGGGATTTTATGTAAACAAAAATATTCTATCATCCCTCTGAATAGAACATTTTATAGAACATGTTTATGAAAAGTTTTGAAAAAAATAATTGAAAAAAGAGAAAAGGAGTACTTGTGGCACCTTAGAGACTAGCCAATTTATTTGAGCATGAGCTTTCGTGAGCTACAGCTGATGAAGTGAGCTGTAGCTCACGAAAGCTCATGCTCAGATAAATTGGTTAGTCTCTAAGGTGCCACAAGTACTCCTTTTCTTTTTGCGAATACAGACTAACACGGCTGCTACTCTGAAACCTGAAAAAAGAGAGTGTTTCCAACCTTGAGAAATGGAGAAAGCTTTGAATTTTCTCAACAAAAAAAAGTTCCTTTTCCAACCGGCTCCAGTATTTGTATTAATATATTTTTTTACGAGCAAAAGGAATCATTATGATCACCAAGGCTGACCCCCTACATAACACATACCAGGCAATTCCACCCCTCCCTGCATCAAGCCCATAACTTTTATTTGAGCTAGAGCAGATATTTTAGAAAGACACCCAGTCTCGATTTATAAATGTCAAGTGACAGAGAATCTGCCACACTCCTCAGGAAGTTGTTCCAATGGTTGATTACCCTTGTTGAATGTTTGTGTCCTGTTTCTTGTCTGAATTTGTCTAGCTTCAGCTTCCAATCATTGGATCTCGTTATGCCTTTTCCTGCTAGAATGAAAAACCATCTGCTCTCAGAAATCTCTTCCCCGTGTAGGTATTTATAGACTATGTTCAAGTTACCTGTTAACCTTTGCTTAGATAAACAAAATAGATTGAGCTTCTTTACTCTCTCTGCATGAGGCATGCTATTTTCCAGACCTTGTAGCTCTTTTCAGAAGCCTTTCCAATTGTTCCCCCTCATCTTTGAAGTGTGGACACCAGAACTGTACACAGTGCTCAGTAATAGTTGCACTGGTGTTGTATACTGAGGAAACACTACCTTCCTGTTCTTAGCGGATAGTCTCCTGCTTGTGCACCTGAGGATCACATTTGCCCTCTTAGCTACAGCATGGCATATGTTCAATTCGTTGTCTACGATGAACCTTCAATCCAGGATACTGATTCCCTCCTTAGAAGTGTGATCTACATTCTTTGTTCCTAGATAAATAACCTTGCAGGTCATTGTACCATAGCAGCACTGAGAGGCTGCCATGGGGTTCAAGGCCAACGTTGCATTAAGTGCTGTACCAAGACATGTGGTACAAGGCAACAAAACGATAGATGAAATTCAATGTTTATAAGAGCAAAGTAAGGCACATTGGGAAACGTAATCCCAACTATACATACAAAATGAAGGGATCTAAATTAGCTGTTACCACTCGAGAAAGATCTTGGAGTCATTGTGGAGAGTTCTCTGAAAACATCCACTCAGTGTGCAGAAGCACTCAAAAAAGTGAGCAGAATGTTGGGAACCATTAAGAAAGGGAAAGATAATAAGATAGAAAATATCATAATGACACTATATAAATCCAGGGTATGCCCACACCTTGTGCAGGTCTGGTCACCCCATCTTAATAAAAGATACATTAAAATTGGAAAAGCTGCAGAAAAGGGCAACAATAATGGTTATGGGTATGGAACGGCTTCTGTATCAGGAGAGATTGAAAAGACTGGGACTGTTCAGCTGAGACAAAAGATAGCTAAGGGGGTAGGTCTATAAAATTGCGACTGGCATGGAGAAAGTGACTCAGGACATGTTATTTACCCCTTCACATAACACAAGAAACAGGGGTCCCTCAATGACATTAATAGGCAGCAGGTTTAAAACAAACATAAGGAAGAATTGCTTCACACAAGGCACAGTCAACCTGTGGAACTCATTGCCAGGGGATATTGTGAAGGCCGAAAATGTAACTGCGTTCAAAAAAGAATTAGATAAGTTAATGGAGGATAGGTCATCAGTGGCTATTACCCAAGATGGTCAGGGATACAATCTCATGCTTCAGATGTTCCTAAACCTCTGACAGCCAGAAGCGGGAACTGGACAACAGGGGCTAGGTCACCTGATGTTTTCCCTGTTCTGTTCATTCCATCTGAAGCATCTGGCACTGGCGTCTGTCAGAAGACGGACCATTGGTCTGACCCAGTGTGACCATATGCATCCCTGTATTCACATCCTCCACACTATTGTAATAATCTTTGTACAAAATATGCCTTATGGGGTATCATTTGAAAACTAGTAACTCGCTGGTCAATAACCCCCTTCTTCTCTGATCTCTATCCAATTAATCAACATCCTTCTTGAATTGTGGACATGTGGCAGGCCTGGCACCACCCCACCCCTTTGTGGCAGGGGTGGGATGGTGTGTCAGAACCTCACCACTCCCAAGTTCACATGCCTGTCTCTCTGTGGGTGGCTGGTTGCGGCCTAATGGCCTCCTTCCACACAATCACCCCTTGGTCAGGGTAGTGCAGCCTAGCGGCTGGAGTCCAGGTTACTCACCCCAAGTGTCAGGGCAGTGTGGCCCAATGGCAGCATCCATATAATCCCCCTCTCAGACATGGTAGTATGACCTAGCAGCCAGAGTCCATAGGATTCCCCCAGGGTGTGTGGGGAGGGTGGTAGGGGGACCCAGCCCACCCCCCTCCACCAGGTCCAGACCCAGGGCCCTGGTAATGGCAAGCTCCCCTTGCCACCAGCTCGGCGGGGATCCACCCACAACACACCAAATGTCTGTGCGGCTCTAATGCCGTTTGCCTCTAAAGTTCCCCTGGGTCACTTCCTACCATAAACACCAGGGTCTCCGCTTCAGGGGGTCCTCTAGTCTGCTCCCCTCCAGTGACATACTGCGTCTGGGCATCAGGGTGTGTCCCAGCCTGGCTGGCCTCCAGATCCTGGTGCACAGGCTGTCCCCCCTCAAGAGCTGGCAGCATGCCTCCTTCCCCTCCACCAGTCAGCCCAGACTGAGCAGCTCTGCAGGCTTTTATACCTGTTCTCCAGTTGGAGCATGCCCAGCAGAGCTCCTGGGGCGGGGCTTCCTCTGCTAGGAAGGAAGGGTTAACCCCTGCAGTACCAGTGTGGGACCACTCTGCCCCGTCACAGGGCACCAGAACTGGACACAGTATCCCAGCAGCGGTCACACCAGTGCCAAATACAGAGGTAAAATAACTTCTCTACTGCTACTTGATATTCCCCTGTTTATGCATCCAAGGATTGCATTTGCCCTTCAAGTGTTCAGCTGATTCTCCACCACAACCCCCAAATCTTTTTCAGAGTCACTGCTTCCCACCACAGGGTCCCCATCCTGTATGGCTGACTTCCTTTGCTCCTACATGGATACATTTACATTTGACCAGTATTGTCTCCTTGTTTCCTTGTATTCCGCTGTCTGTCTAAATCCATCTGTCATCTCTTGTCTTAGATTGGAGATTGTAATCTTCCTAGGGAAGGGACCATCTTTGTGCTCTGTGTCTGTACAGCCCCTAGCACAATGGGCTCCTGGTCTGTGGCTAGGGCTCCTAAGTGCTATCGTACAGCAAATAAATAATAACAATGACCCTAGTACTGGGGATGGGGGTTATTTCCATGTTAACTCTTTAACATATCTGAGAATAGATGGCATCATTCTAAAATAATAAATTATATTTTACATTCTAGGTAAACAAGAAAAAAAGTTGAGAAAAGGAGGATTATTACCATCATTCTCATTTAACAGAGGCCCAGAGAGATTAAGGGCTGGATTTTCAAAGGTATCTAGGCACCTACAGATGCAGATAGGTGGCATTGAAAATCCTGATAGGCACCTAAGCAAGATGCCTAACTCCTTTTGGAGAATCCCGCTGGGTGCCCATCTCCATCTATGGGTGCCTAAATACCTTTGAAAATCTGGCCTAAAGGTCACAGTGCAAAAACCTGAGAGATCTCCTGAATCTCAGACCCCACCTTAGTCAGTCTCAACTTGTACATTCTCCCTCTGTATGGGCATTCATAGATTGCCCAGGCTCCAACCCTTGGTGTTCCACTCAACTCTAACAATGGATAATTCATAGGCAGATTATCCATCCGTTATTTTACTAGCCTGCAAAAAAACCAGTGGTTCCCAACTTTCCCACTCAGCTGTAGGAATTTCCACTACTAAGACTTGATCTGTATTGGCTAGTGCCTGCTACTTCCATTTGCACTTCCACCCAACAAATCCACGGCTGCTCGTGATTATGAGACTGGGGACTCGAGCAGCCAGCTTCCACGGTAGGCTGGAACCGACATGGCAGAATGAGAGTCAGGCATTGGCAACACAATTCTGATCCCCATTCACAGAATCATAGAATATCAGGGTTGGAAGGGACCTCAGGAGGTCATCTAGTCCAACTCCCTGCTCAAAGCAGGACCAACCCCAACTAAATCATCCCAGCCAGGGCTTTGTCATGACAGGCCTTAAAAACCTCTAAGGAAGGAGATTCCATCACCTCCCCAGGTAACACATTCCAGTGCTTCACCACCCTCCCAGTGAAAAAGTTTTTCCTAATATCCAACCTAAACCTCCCCCGCTGCAACTTGAGACCATTGCTCCTTGTTCTGTCATCTGCTACCACTGAGAACAGTCTAGATCCATCCTCTTTGGAACCCCATTTCAGGTAGTTGAAAGCAGCTATCAAATCCCCCCTCATTCTTCTCTTCCGCAGACTAAATAGTCTCACTTCCCTCAGCCTCTCCTCATTAATTATGTGCTCCAGCCCCCTAATAATTTTTGTTGCCCTCAGCTGGACTCTTTCCAATTTTTCCACATCCTTCTTGTAGTGTGGGGCCCAAAACTGGACACAGTACTCCAGATGAGGCCTCACCGATGCCAAATAGAGGGGAATGATCACGTCCCTCGATCTGCTGGCAATGCCCCTACTTATACAGCCCAAAATGCTGTTAGCCTTCTTGGCAACAAGGGCACACTGCTGACTCATATCCAGCTTCTCGCCCACTGTCACCCCTAGGTCCTTTTCTGCAGAATTGCTGCCTAGCCATTCAGACCCTAGTCTGTAGCATTAAAGTGGAATAGGGGAGCTAATGTACCAGCCCCCCACAAAAAGCCTGCATTATTAGCACTGATAAATCTACACCAGTGTACCTAAAAGATTGTATCAAATAATACAGCCCGTTCTGTGTGGATCCTGGATTATTTCTATAACTCGCAACATTTGTGTCTGTTCTTAATTAGTAGATTTTGTGAGCTTTGTTTTGGGTTTTTTAAATTCTTCTGCATACTGGTAGAGAGTCATATGTTACATTCTCCAGTCCCTCTGAGACACCAGCAGGGGAAGTCTGGCCTTTGCTCTAATGCAAAAATAATGATTCACCAGAATAATTGCTTTTATTCCTGCAGTAATATAGACTGGAGAGCTTTTTTGCAGCCAGAAGAGCAGGAGCTGACTTACATTAACCCTGTGGATGCTAAGGTGGGGGAATTGAATCCAGTTCTCTATTCTTGCTACCTCTCTTCTTTCCTATATTTTCATCCCAAAAGAGATATTTGCAAGATCTTTAAAGAGCAGCTTCCAACTGAGGGGAGGATAGCACATTCAGGGCCTAATCTTCAACTAGCGTCATTCATAGACGTTAAGGCCGGAAGGAACCATCATGATTATCTAGCCTGATGTCCTGCGCATCACAGACTACAGAACCTCACCCACCCACTCCTGTAATAGACCCCTAACCTCTGGCTGAGTTACTGATGTCCTCAAATTATAGTTGAAAGACTTCAAGTTACAGAGAATCCACCATTAACTCTAGTTTAAAGTGACCCGTGCCCCATGCTGCAGAGGAAGGTGAAAACCCCCCAGGGTCTCTGCCAATCTGACCTGGGGGAAAATTCCTTCCTGACCCCATATATGGCGATCAGTTAGACCCTGAACACATGGGCAAGACCAGCACCCAGGTACCTGCGAATAAATTCTCTGTAGTAACTCAGGGCCCTCCCCATCTAGTGTCCCATCACTGGCCATTGGAGGTATTTGCTCTCAGCAGTCGCAGATCAGCTATATGCCATTGCAGTCAGTCCCATCAACCTCCACTGGACTTCCCCGTAGCTGCTCCCTCTGAATGACCAGGATATAGTTTGTGTCTTGATTAGGGCTGGCATATTCAGCGCAAGGACCCACCTGTGGGAGATGCTCAGCTCCCATTGACTGTCACATTAAAGATAACATCACCCCATACACCAGTATGTTTCATGAGGGTGAGCGTGCCCTCGACACAGGCCAATTGGAATGGCCTGTGCTGTTCATAAGCTGGATGGGCCATCTCAATGCAGTCCCGACTCAGACATAGTGTAGCATCAGGGATATCCAAATGAAGGAGGCAAGACCACATTGTCGTAAACTCCAACAAGCTTTGAATACAGCCAGATCGCTCACAAGGCAGTGCCTGTTCCCCTAGAGCTGGGTGCAGGAAGCCCCGCACCCCAATACACTTTCATTTGCCCTTTCCAATCCAACACCCACCTGCAGCTCAGCTAGTGGAGGAGGGGGAGACTCGTTACAATGTATTTTATTACTTGCAGATTTTTACTCCAATTTCTTTCTTTCTTTCTCTCCTGTTTTGTGCAGCAGGGTAACAATGCCACAGATTTAGGCTCTTCCTAAAGATTAAGGCAGCTGGGCCTCAGGAGGCTAATTTTCAGCAACCTCACCCTAGCCTCCGTTTGTGTATGTGAAATTTGCACATGTCCACACCCCTTTGGTACTCCACTATGGCACATGCAGTTGCCAGACTGCAGTTCCTGTGTGCGGGTGAGAGAACTGGAAGGCACAGGTGTTCTTTTGCCCATGACCGTGCTAATCGCTGCAGGTTGCAGGGGTTCGAATCTAGCAACAGTGCAGGCAGGGGCTGGATTTACTAGCCCCACGCACAAGGGTTAATGCACCAAAATATATATATGCCAAAGTGGAGACTGCTTGCGGACAAGCAATTCTGTTATTGGGCCTGTGCATGATGGTCTACAGTATTTCATTTGCTCTAACCCCTTTTCTGCATCCTGGATTGAGGCAGAGCAGCCCGAATTAAAGGCTGTCAGTCTAGGAAATATGCCAGTTAATAACACTGCAGTAAACAGGGACTCCCATCCGCTTGCAGGTGCCTTGTTTTGTAGGACGTGATCGCCACGTTTAGCGATTCTATAAAGGGCACTTCCATTCATTCCCAGAGTAGAAAAGTGCCAAGGTGCAGCCAGTATTGGCAGAGAAACTTCCTGCAGGCTGGTGACTCTCATCACCAGCTGGGGATAGACAGACAGCTACACCCACGGTTAGGTTTCTGCTCCTTTCTGACCCAGGTTCCACAGGGCCTTGCAGCCTGCTGCTCTCTTTGCCGCAGAGTATTCTCTCTCTTAACTCCCCCCACCCCGTTCCTTCAAGGCTCAGTTCTTCTATATATTCCAGCTGAGAGGGTGGGCCAGTCATGAGGTGCTGATTAGCTCTGTCTGGGCTGGGCTATGTCGGCTGCTCCTTGCCCCCTCTCCCATTGCTATTAAGAGGGCAGATCGCCTTGTAAAACTTCCCAGCAAAGAGTTCAATACGGAACTGAAATATATGAATGGATCTACCCTTTCATTCATGAGCCAAGGTTAAACTGGTCTTTGGAACATATACAACACCCAAGAAATCACAGACAGTGGGAAAAAATGGTATTTCCTTCAATTGTAAAGGAAATGTTTCATTCTTACAGTCTTTGGGGGTTTTGTCTACATGTTGAAAAGGATGAAATTTGCAAAATGACTGGTGTTTTCCTCCACCTTTGGAACCTGCCTGTTTCCCTCCAAGGGAGTATTCCAGAGGCATCTGTGGCCAACTAGCCAACTTATTGTTACATGCCAAAAGTGTAATTACAAACCCTGGACACGTTAGGACCCTGGAGAGTGAAAATAAATGGTTCAATACAGATCTTGCTGACAATAGACAAAGTCATTGCCACCAGAACAGGAATGAGGCATTAACCATTTGTTGATGGTTAGATGCCAGTCGGTAGCAGTATAGACATGAAGAGCCAAAGGTTTAAAGAATATTTTGGCTCTATCAGACCTCGATAGGTGTTGGTCCTGCTTTGAGCAGGGGGTTGGACTAGATGACCTCCTGAGGTCTCTTCCAACCCTAATCTTCTATGATTCTATGATTCTTCTATGATTCTCTCTGCTTGGCTTGCTCTCCCGTGCACTGTGCCATGTTGAAAGTGAACTGTTGCTCTGGGTTCTAATGATGACTCCATCTCTGTGCATGAAAAAGAGCAATAGATTCACATACTTTTAACTGGATCTGTCCTGGATCTCACCCCCATGGGGCAGAGCTTCTGCTCTTATACAGTGACAGAGCACCCGTGGATTCAGGGAGGAAGGATCGTTAGTGGTTAGGGTGTCTTTGTATTAATATAGATGGAAGATATGGGCCAAAGGTGTTAACATAACCCAGTTACTTTCTGACATTAAACAGCGTTAAACAAGGTCTGGGGTTTGGTATATAGAGACTCAGCCTGCCTAGCTCCATGGCAAACACTATTAAAAATCCTTTTAAACTTTGCTGTATCTTTTTAATAAAAGAAGGGAACACAGTTAAAGCGTTTGAAATGTAAAGTATCAAGTGACGCTTTCATTTTAGCAATGTCCCTTGTTCCCTTTCCCTTTAGCTGGAGAGAGTTTTCGAAAGAGACATCCCCTTATCTGGCTGTCTTTGAGGTGGTCCCAAAGATGGTAACTGTTCTTTTGGGGAGAAGAGAAGAAGTGAGTTGAGGTAAGATGGAGCTGCTGTTGTTCAGTTCCAATCCTGCTTCATCTTAGGTGGTGGCTGGGATCCAGGTGGACCTGCTAGGGAGGTTATCTGGGTCCCTCTCTCTGACCTGGCCTGGTCAGACATCTCTTAGGATCAGGTTGATGAAGTCCCTGGGTCCCAGGAAATGGGGTGGGTTTGGCAGTCATGATGGTGAAGCTCACTCCGTTAGCCTCCATCCATTCCTTCATATTCCCCCTCCCCCCAAAATCTCTTTCTTTAAGGATCCCCAAAGGGAATGGTGGGCAGAACAGCCCATCCCCTCATTAATCAGTCCACCAATTAGGCCCAATATCCAGCATGCCAATTTTGGTTCATTAATTTCCAAGCAAGATTTCAGCATATGGAATCATATCAACTCGGGCTTTTTGTTTGGACTAATTTAGTCTGTCTGGCTTTTTTGTACCTGTAGAACGTTCATTATTGAGAACAGATGGACCTATTTTCCATAACAAAATTGTTATTCTAGGTAACTGTCTCATCTTGTAAACTTTTACGTGCTTTTTTACAACTGAGCTCTCAATTACGGTAAATTTGTCAGCCCAATTATCACAACAGTGCTAGCCTAAGAATGAGAAACCTGGGTTCAACATCCTGCTGAGCTACAGACTTCCTGTGTGATCTTGAGCAAATCCCTTAGCCTCTGTGTGCCTCTGTTTCCCCATCTGTTCGCTGAGGATAATAGCACTTCCCTATCTCACAGGGGTGTGGTGAGAATAAATACACTAAGGTGTGAGATGCTCAGATACTATAGTAATGAGGGCCATATTAATACCTCCTCTAAAAGACAGGCAGCTGAGTCTGCCACTAGATCCTAACACTCCAGATGGGGCTTTGAAATTTGGACCGGATTTTGCAAGTGTCCCCTTATCATAATAACGGCTTGAACCGAAACCCTGACTCTTAATAACCTCAAACAGTGTAGCTTTCCAAATAGCTATTTTATTCATGTCACACTTGTTATTAATTAGGTCTTCCTTTTCCTTTCCTTGCCCTTCACTGTTTCCAAAGATTTCAACAAGACTGTTGCTGAAGTATTTCCAAATTGGCCACTGTGTTACTTAAATTAGTAAAAATACTCAGAATGAAAATGAGTGTAAGAAAAAGAGCATGCCTTGCATTCATACATCAATGTTTATCTTAAATGAACCAGGGATTGTGTCATCTACCACTAGAATGCAGCCAGCTCTGGGGTGGATCACAGCGCACAGCAACACTACAAAGCACTTTTAGGACATGAAGTGAAGTTATTAAAAGGTCTAAGCAAACTGTCCTTGGCCCCATGAAAGCAATGGGGACACACAGGACTGCAAAACATTGTAGTGGACAGCACTGTATTTCTAATAAGCTTGATGCTCTGGTGTGGGATGATATGTCATATTACCTGTTAATCTTCCACCCACTTCCAATAGCTTCTTCATTATTTTCTCTGTCTGTAACCACTTTAGTTATTAGACTTATTATTAATAGTCTTTCTGCCTAGAAAGCTGCTCCTCGCTCTCTGGTTTCATGGAGAGAATTTCTCCTCCAACATGGTTTCCAGACACTTTGCACTGATACTCTATAATGGTTTTGGCAGGAGAAAGAGAGGCTCTTTAATGACAACGCGCATGAATGACATTTCAAAGTTACTTCCTTTTATTAACAAGCAGAGATTTTTCAAATCCTAGTCAGGAGCCAGAAGGAGAATCAATCCCAGTCCTGATGAGGCTTTTTAATGGCTTGTCCTCTGCTATTTCATCCTGCACCACTGTACAGTACTAGGCCCTCTGGATGCCCCTATATGTGGGTTAGGGTCTCATTCTATATGAGCTCGTACGAATAGCTCTCAGATCGATGAGTTTCTTCAGGTCTGTTACAAGATGTGGAGGAAACATCTTTAAGAACTGGTATAATGAGCTGCACAAAGAAAGCCATTCAGACTGTACACACACGTGTCATTAGTTTACACACTCCAGGAACAATGCCATACATTCTGGAGCATCATCTACTGGCACCCGACTTTGTTGCTATCTATTTACATATAGACAGACATGCAGCAGTCTCCTAGCCTGGTTTCGCAGCTGGAACACGGGACTGCAAATCAGGAATCCTTGGCCCTCAGAACTTTGCCACTGGCTTGTTGAACGTCCAGTGTGTTGCTATGGCTAAAAAGAGCTAACACGCTCCGTGGGTGTAAAAACGGGAGACTATCGAGCAAAAGAAGATAGGTGGTAATACCTCTGTATGCAGTACTGGTGAGACCTCTGCGGGACTAGCTGTGGCCCATTCTGATAACCACACTTCAAAAAGGATAAAGATTAGCAGGGGTTCAAAGAAGAGCTACAAGAAAAGTTTAGGTTGGGGAAATATACCTTCCAATGAGAGACGCAGGGAGCTCAGTCTGTTGAGTTTAATCAAAGAGAAGGTTAAGCCAGTTTTCAGAGCCCTTGCAGTACGGGCAATAGTGTTAGCCACTCCCTATGTGGCAGGTTCACTTCTAGATCAAGTCGGGACTCTTCTGCTGAAATATTTTTTTCACTGGAAAATACCAACTTGTCGGAACTGAAATGGTTCACTGAAAAGGGTCAATCCTGATGAATTTTTCAACTCCTAAAAGTTTTGAAATTGTCAACATGTTTTGTTTTGACCGTGTCTAAAGAAAAACTTGTTTATTCCAGTTCAAAATGACTTTTAATTTGGAAATTTAAGCTCACGATACTTTTTTACAAAATGGAAATGGTCAAAATGAATAATTTTGCAATGCTTGGTTTCAATTGACCTGACCCAATCTGCAAAAGTGTTTGAAATTTTGACTTTTCATCCCAATTCAGGACAGGAATTCTTTTCCAATATCTCAAAAATTTTCATGAGAAAGTTTTACGGACTCATTTCTATTTATTTCCCTTGTTCCTGATAACAATGAGAGTCTCTAATGCTCAGATTAAACTGTGTGTAGCTTACTGTCCCCCTGTGAGCAGTATGCAGCTGTCTCTCTGTGTCATCCGCAGAACATTACAACTGGCACTTCTCACCTGGTGTCTCTTTAAAGGGCCAGTGTGACTCAGCAGTTCCGGTGATGGCAATTTGTTACAGGAGTCCAGGCACCTCCGGAAGACCTATGTCCTCTCACTGACAGATTTATTTCCCAGCCTCGCTGCTACTCTGCTGATTCATAGTCTGAACCAGCAAGTGAGGCTAGAGCTCCATGCCAGGTGCTAAAATGGCAGCCACTGTGTGGGGCATGATATAGGCCTTTGCAGACAAGGGCCCCCACCTTCCCTACTGAGGGGCAGCTCAGCACGGTGTGAAGAGAGCTGGCAAGTTCCCACGGTAGTGGTGAGGGAAACATGTCAAACACAGAGACGTGATTGTCATCAGCATCAGCTCAGCCCAGGTTTCGGTCCCATGCAGTTTATCACAGCTTATTTCAGAAACCACCAGCTTGACAGCAATGTTTGACTGAACTCATTTCAGGGACGAAACACATGGGCAGCCGAGGAAATAATGTATCATTGTCAAGCTGTCTCGCTGCTCCATTCAGGGAAGCCAGGAGGTGAAAATTCTAGACAGACATACCCCTGCACTCATTCTGGCAGAGATTTCATTTTTCTCTTCTTACTAGATTGCATCAGAAATGAGCCCAAAACACAAAGTTGGAAGCAGGGCAGGATCCGAGCTTCTCCAAAGCGGAGAACATTCAGCATGGGGACTGTGGTTTGGTCCATTGTAGAGACCCAGGTCTGAACTTGGTCAAAAGGCATATGTGCCTCTCTGGAAGGTATGCTTTACCCAAGCACAAGTCACTGGACTCAGTGCAGGGGCAACAGGGTGAAATTCCACAGCCTGTAATATACAGGAGGTCAGACTAGAGGTTCCCTTTGAAGAACCAGATAAAAGATGGCAGATGACAGAACAAGGAGCAATGGTCTCAAGTTGCAGTGGGGGAGGTCTAGATTGGATATTAGGAAACACTATTTCACTAGGAGGGTGGTGAAGCACTGGAATGGGTTACCTAGGGAGGTGGTGGAATCTCCATCCTTAGAGGTTTTTAAGGCCAGGCTTGACAAAGCCCTGGCTGGGATGATTTAGTTGGTGTCAGTCCTGCTTTGAGCAGGGGATTGGACTAGATGACTGCCTGGGGTCTCTCCCAAGCCTAATCTTCTATGATTCTTTGGTAAGGCCTCGTTCCTTATCATCAAAGTGCTCTATGGCCTATGCCCAGGATATCGAGGAAGGCATCTAAAGCATTGGGACAAAGACCATGATCGGCAGCTACACTCCTCCAGTCCGATGGAACTCTCAGCAATAGGAGCAAAGCTTGTCTCTGCGGGAGCCAGAACTTTCTCCGGGGGGCGGTCCAAGGTTGTGGAATGAACTCCCCAAGGTGCTAAGGACCATCACAAACCTCCCTACTTTCCACTCCAAGTGCAAGGCACTTTTTTGGACCCAGCCTTCTCTAAAACATAACAAGAGGTATATTTATTAAAAACCACCAAAAAACGCACACCTACCAAAACAAGACACTCCGCTGTGCACATTTCTCCTTCTGGTGAGAGCACACACAATATGTGACAGATACGTGGAGTCATGTTGCTTTCGGCACTGCTGGAAGGCGCTCAGTTACCAAGGTGATGAGCATGGTTTGAGAACCTCCACAGCCTAGAATTCTGGCCTTAGATTCTATGAATCTCTGATTTCTACAATTTCATGTCCTCACCATTGGGTTCAGGACCAAACACTTGCAGTCTCCTCAGGAGGATCAGTTAGGGATAATCAAAAATTTTCTGTCCGAAAATTGGGATTTGGATTCAATGGTTTTTGTGTGTGTGGAAAGAGTTTGCTTTCCGTGGAAAAATCTGTCCAAAAACAACACAAAAAAACCTCCTGAAAATCAGAAAGTTTTTGGGTTGTTGGGGTTTTTTTTTTGTCCAAAACCCTCACAACGTTCAGTTTTCATCTAACTTTTTTTGTTTCGTTTTGTTAATCAACAGCTGAAATTTCCCATGGGGGAAAAAATTCCAACAAGCTTTGAGCTCAGTTTGAACCTTTCTGCTGGCTCCGCTGTCACAAGGTTGGCAGTTAGTATCCATGCCAATACTGCAGAAGGTTTGCTTATGAGGATACCCACCAGCCCCAACTCTCCACTTTCACTATATTTAACCCAGTGCAACTTTTATCCACTCTTCTATATGGCTCAGAAGCATGGATGACTTATGCCAAACATACCAAAAGACTAAAAAGTTTTCAGAGTAACAGCCGTGTTAGTCTGTATTCGTAAAAAGAAAAGGAGTACTTGTGGCACCTTAGAGACTAACCAGTTTATTTGAGCATGAGCTTTCGTGAGCTACAGCTCACTTCATCGGATGCATAGCATATCGTGGAAACTGCAGAAGACATTATATACACACAGAGACCATGAAACAAAACTTCCTCCCACCTCACTCCCCCGCTGGCAACAGCTTATCTAAAGATAATTATCTTTAGATAAGCTGTTGCCAGCGGGGGAGTGAGGTGGGAGGAAGTTTTGTTTCATGGTCTCTGTGTGTATATAATGTCTTCTGCAGTTTCCACGATATGCTATGCATCCGATGAAGTGAGCTGTAGCTCACGAAAGCTCATGCTCAAATAAACTGGTTAGTCTCACAGGTGCCACAAGTACTTCTTTTCTTTTTAAAAAGTTTTCATATCTGATGCTTGCGTAAAATTCTTTGAGTAAGATGGCAAGACTGGGTGACAAATGTGGAAGTGTTAAATCATGCTAGTATGTCATTCATGGGAATGTTGATTAGTAAGAAAAGACTCTGGTGGCTTGGATGTGTCACGCGAATGCCGGATTACAGGATCTCATAGAGTGTGCTGTACTTTGAAGGCTGCAAAGGGTCCAGAAAGACAGGCAGACCACTGCGCAGACACCAGGATGCTTGCAAAGATGATTTCGTATCCTTTGGAATCTCTGTGGATGATTGGGAAAGCAGTGCAGAATGCCGCTCCGGTTGGCGGAGTCAGCTTCTAGATGGAGTGAGGCGTTGCGAGGTGGACTGGATCAAGCTTTGTGATGACCAGTCTCAGATGAGGAAAGAATCTGCTACTCAGATTCAGAGCATGGCTACTGCATGGGTGTGCCCTACCTGTGAACAGGACTGTCACTCGTGCATCAGACTCACTAGCCAACACAGAACACTTTGGCGCATACACCATGCTCTGTAAAGAGTGACGGTGCCATTGTATTAACGTCACCCCTTCTGTGGTGTTGCTCTCAGTGATGCAAATCCAGAGAAGAATCAGGCCCCAGATGGTTGTGTGTGAATGTGTGTTGTTTGTCTGTGTGAGAATGTGTAGGTCAATTTGTATGACTGTCAGCGCATGGGCACATCTGCGTGCACCGGTGCACGTATGAGTGTACACATCTGTGTTTGGGTGTGCAGGTGGGACTGTGTCTCTACATGCAGGCTATGCAGGAGCGTGGCATTTGTGTGTGTGAGTTGACGGGGAATTGATGGGCCTGGGTCTCTGCCATTGTGTGCACCTGTCTGTGAGTGTGTGTCCCTGTCGTAGAAAGTGTGTGCAAAAGTCTCAAATTCCTGCAGGTGGATGGGATTGTATTTTTTGTAGTTTTGCTCCCTGTGGTTTCTTGTGTTCTAGAAGACTTTTTTAAAAATTGTGGGGACCTCTGCATTTGACTTTCTTTCATAAATTCAGTGGAATTAGCAACCAGCTCACAGGGGAAATACAGAGCAGCAAAGTGATTTGGGCTTGACAGATTAGCTCTCAAGTCTTTATGAGAGCATTATTCAATGGTGCTGAAGAGAATCTCTTCTCGTTACACATTTAATTAATTAATTTGCTCAGAAAAGAGGAGTTTAAAAAAATCTGAAGTTACCCTGATGCAGTATGTCTCTCGGCAGCATTTCTGCTCGTTTCTCGTTCACAGCATTTGTATGTATATTGGGGCATCATTGCAGGTATGTTAGGTTATACCTGAGGCTGCCTTTGTATATTGCAAATGGCTTTATTTTGAGAGTTGTCATTAGGTTTATGGTGGGTTATATTTCAGTTTTCCTTTATGTATGTTGTCCTGTCCTTATGTTTACAGTGACATATCTTAGGATCCCTTTTTACATAAGAACGGCCACACTGGGTCAGACCAAAGGTCCATCTAGCCCAGTATCCCGTCTTCCCACAGTGGCCAATGCCAGGTGCCCCAGAGGGAATGAACAGAACATGTAATCATTGAATGATCCATCCCCAGTCCCCCATTCCCAGCTTCTGGCAAACAAAGGCTAGGGACACCATCCCTGCCCATCCTGGCTAATAGCCATTGATGGACCTATCCTCCATGAACTTACCTAGTTCTTTTTTCAACCCTGTTATAGTCTTGGCCTTCACAACATCCTCTGACAATGAGTTCCACAGGTTGACTGTGCGTTGTATGAAGAAATACTTCCTTTGTTTGTTTTAAACCTGCTGCCTGTTAATTTTATTTGGTGACCCCTAGTTCTTGTGTTATGAGAAGGAGTAAATAACACTTCCTTTTTATTTTCTCCACACCACTCATGATTTTCATAGAATCATAGAACTGGAAAGGAACTTGAGAGGTCATCTAGTCCACTCCCTTGCATTCAAGGCAGGACTAAGTATTATCTAGACCATCCCTGGCAGGTGTTTGTCCAACCTGCTCTTAAAAATCCCCAATGATGGAGATTCCACAACCTCCCTAGGTAATTTATTTCAGTGCTTAACCATATAAATTTTATAGACTTCTATCATATCCCCCCTTAGTCATCTCTTTTCCATGTTGAAAAGTCCCAGTCTTATTCATCTCTCCTCATACGGAAGCTATTCCATACCCCTAATCATTTTTGTTGCCCTTTTCTGAATCTTTTCCAATTCCAATATATCTTTTTTGAATGCTGGGGGATCTTTATGTTCAAAGTACTGATGGGTGCAAACAGGCCTGGGTTTGGATGTGTAAATACTTGTCCTGGTGGCTTTTGTTTTGCAAAAGCTCAGACAGAGTCCTTCAGATCAAGCACCCGTTTCAGCAGACTTCTCAATATGAAAGGGGCTGAGACAAAAGGTGCAGGTTTTGAACTGCCAGTAATTTAAAGATTTCTTTCCATTGATGCTGAGTAATTCTTACAGGGGAATGAGCAAAGTTGGTCAGGAAGTGTATATTATTTTGAAGGAAGTGAAAACTTTTCATAAGCATTTTTTACAGAATTCTTTGGTTTGCATCAAAACACAAAAAATCTCCAAACCATTTTTAAATAAGTTTTCAGAAACCCAAACATTTTCTGGTTTTGGTTGTCAAAACCCAAGAAGGTCCTCAGTTGATGAACCAAAAATTGTCCATTTTCATTTTCAAATTTGGGTTTTTTTCTAGCAAAAACTCATTTTTGGATGAAAATGGACACTTTTGCAATAAAATACTGGTTTGTCAAAACCACATTTTTCACCCTCCTCCCTCCAAAAAAGTAACTGAATTTTTTTAACCAGTTTCAGTGCGGAAATTGCACTAATTGTGACGCAGTGTTCTTTTTAAAATACCTTTACCCTTTGAGGTTATAGTTACTATGTCTCCTTATTTGTCTTATGGATGTGACTAGGTACCTGAACTGAGATGAGAACCCCATTCGGTAGGCATGGTACAAACACAAGATCTCTCTATGTTAGAGGATTTGGTTGTGTTTTAAACTCTAGTTAATGGGGTTAACTAGCCCAAGTTTAAATGCTACTTGAGACACCAATTGTTTGTAACAGGACAACAAATGCTGTTTCTGGTCCTGCTTCAGGCTAGGTGCTGACTGACATGGGAACCCCAATGTGTCAGGCGCTGTACACCACAGACAGTGGCAGCTATTGCCTCAAAGATTTTACAAACTACACAGAAAAAACAGACAAATGGTGTGTAACACCGACAGACTCCGGTCATCGCCAGCTGGGATCAAACCTGGGAACCTCTGGAGCTGAAGGCATGAGCTGCTACTGCATGAGTTAAAAGATGCATCTTTCTTAGCCGAGTCTGGAGCAGGCTCATCAATCTCTCTCTGGTCTCGCTGCCACTCGAGGGGGACAGAGTGCCACACCAAGCAGGCATGGGTTACAGGTGGAAAGAAAAAAGTTTCGTTGTCTCCCTTTAGAGATGGGAAAGGGGTCACTTCTGGCAGGATCCCCTCAGCCCAGCAACTTCCAGGGGCTTCCCATTATGGAGCCTGCGCCTCTGAGGTTTCTTCTCCCTGGGAGCAGGGTTGAACACAGCTCTCCTTCCTGGGGCGGTGTTTTGCTTCTGACAGGCTCCCCCAGGCCCAGCAGGGTTCTGTCCTACCAACCACCTTCCCTGCCCATCACTCCTGGCTGAGCCTTTCTCATGCTCTGCAGGGTAGTCGCCCGACTGCAGCCTGGCCTCCATGCTCAGCTTGGTTCTACTGATGCTTTCTGGACACCTGTCCTTAAAAGGGCCCTCGCCTTGGAACAGGGCTGGCTGGTCCGAGGCCCCCACTGTCCTTAGAGGGGACAGGCCACCTTTCCCCTCCTCCTGGGCTGGGTCCTCTGTGCCAGACCTACACAGTACACATTCTAATGCGGTATATTTGTGGGCCGGTATCATCATCCTGAGAGCTGCTCTATAAAGGAGGGGGAGAAGCAATCAGCAGCATCTGCCCCCATTCCCCATCCCTAGGCCTCACAGAGGATGGGGGAGAGGCAGGGCATGGGCCAGAGAGGGAGGGGTCAAGGGCAGATGCACATAGACCCAACCCCACCCCAGATGCAAACCCCTCAGACACTTATGCAGCACAATGATGTGTTGTGTCCTTCAGAGTGGAGGTTCTCCAGGTTGCAGAACCTCATTTCACTGGGTGGGGGGCTCTCTTTGCAGGGGCTTTACCATAGCAATGCTGAAAGGGATCCAGATGAGATCAGCACTGGGGCAGTGGGGAACACGGCCCCTTTGTGCCACCAGCAGATCAGAGGTCTGGATCACTAGAATCCTGGTGGAGATGCATATCTGGACAGAGGGTAGGTGATAAGAGATCTGGTGCTGGTGAGACCCTCAAGGGTGAGTGACACTACTTATCTCACATATATAACATCAAGCCGTGGCAGCTGACAATGATTACGGCGTGTTATACGTCTGCTATGGCTAGGGAGAGCATAGATGATGGTGCAATGCGATCTAAAGCTTGTATTATGCACGAGTGGCCTATCCCATCCATGATATGTGTTCATAAACCTGGTCATTACTGAAGGACATCAGGCACATTCCTCTAGGGAAGATTACTGCATAATCCTCTTCTCACTGTCTCACTCCTGTGGCCTTGGGCAAGTCACTTAAATGATCTGTGCCTCAGTTTCCCCATCAGTAAAATGGGGATAATAAAGCCAACATCTCTTGAAGGGCAGGTAGGGAAGATGACTTCATTAATGTTTGTAAAGTACTTTGAGATCCTCAGGAGGAAGGGGCTATAATAGTGAAAATTATTTTACCCAACACATGTTACGAAGGCGCTAACCTGCTCAATGCTGTCCCATTCTCAGGTCTCCAGGCTGCCCCATGTGCTAGAAGCACTGGGTAAATCATTTGCTGTCAGGTTACGGCTGGAGACCCTCTTTCAGCGCTGCCGTCTCTGCATTCCATGCACAACCAGGCCCACCCTAAAGCTCAAACCTTTCTCAAGCCGGACAAGGGAGAGGCAGAGGAGGGAAGTAGCTGTGGAGACGGGGAATATATTTCCTGTCCTAACCATTAGAACTCAGCCCATTAAGCCCGGCTCCATGTACTAAAACTGTGGGAATGCAGAGCGGCCACAAACCCATCCCCCATACAGAAGCAAACAAATTGGCACCAGGAACCCCCTTCCTGTCTCTAGCCCACCCCATTGAAGAGGTGTGAGAATTTGCGGTGTTTTTGTAACAGCGACGGGGGAGGGGTGGGATCTGAATGCAGTCCCCAGGAAGGAAAGGCCTGCAGGAGTAATCAATCTGAGTTCAGTGTCACATTAGCACTGTAGCATTTTACACTGGGGGTCTGGGCTCTGAGAGCTACTTGGAGAAAATTAGTCAGAGTGGCAATTTCAATGCAGCTTCTGCAAAGCCTCCAGTTTCAAAAGACAGCCACGGCAGCTAGCAATAGGCACATTCGGAGGCCCTCCTACGCAAGAGCGATGCAAACAGGTAACTGGCAAAGGCCTAGACAGCTAGATCCTGGACTGAGCAGCGGTGCGATGTGGTCTGTATAAGCACAAGAGAAACGGTCATAAGCAGGGAAAAGAGCATGGGAAGGTTCCAAGCTGGATGAGGCATTCACAACCCAGCCGAGGCCGGCAATGGGATACAGACATCCGATGTATCACTTGGAGGATGCCGGCCTCAGAGACAGTGCAGGTTTCTACTGCAGCATTTGTTTTCTCTTGTGACAAATCTGCGGCCATCTGGGTACTTTGTGGTTGCCGCCAAGTCCCACGGAGCAGGGCCCTGGCTTTTCACTGTGTTTTACACAGAGCTACTCCCTGTATCAGGGCTCAATACATGATATTTATGATGATTAATAAATACAACAGCAGCAATAAAATTAATAGGCAAGTATTCTTATTATTGTTCCTGGCTATAATCGGAATTGCCAGACTGGATCTGACCTGAGGTCCATTTAAGTTCAGTACATTGTTTCCAGCAGCAGTCACCACCACATGCATCAGAGGAAGGTACCCTGCAGTGGGCAGTTATGGGATAACCTGCCTCCAGGGAAAGTTTCCTTCTGACCCTCAGTATTTACAGTGGGGGGTTAAGTTGTGAAGCAAGGAGAGTTTCTAGCCCTTCCAAAGCTCTTCTAGAAATCTACTGACTATTCTCATAATCCGGATGGGCTAGCCAGAAAACAAAAGTGCCATTTCCCAAACAATTGCAAGGTTTTGTTCCACAGCAGGATGAAACCACGACCTTGAAGACATTTTTCATGAAAAACCAGAGAAAGAGAGAGACCAGAATAGCAAGTAGCCGCGTGGTTGGGGCATTCAGCGAGGATGTGAGAGATCCACTGTCAAGTCCCTGCACCAAATCTGGTGGCACAGCAGGGCTTGAAGCTGGGTCTCCCATGTCCCAGGTGAGTGCATCTCTCTGAACAGAAATTCCATCCTGGACCTGAGAACCCTTCCTGTAGAAGAGTGGACTCATGGCTGGTGCCCTGCCTTGTGGTCGTGGGCATGGCATAGAAAGCTCTCCTCCACCTCTTCTGGACAGCTGCTATGGCCCTGCAGTGGTCTGCAACCAGGTCACTTATAATCCCCCCTTTTTGGGGTAACAGAGTCCTCACCACATGGTCCTTACCCCCTTTGGCCTCAGGGCTTCATGACCTCTCCATCTTCCCCAGCTCCACAGCCGCTCCAGATTCACCCTTCTTTCAGAGCACAGGCTCCCCCTGGAGTCCGCCAGCAAATCCCACATGGAAACACAAACTTCAACCACTTCTGCCCTCCTCAGGCTTGAACTTTCATCACCCTTAAGCTTCCCCTTTACTCAGTTCCTCAGGCTGCTGCACCAGAGGCACAGATCCTTCCCCTCATCGCTGGAGCTTGCTCTACCCTGGTGGATGTAAAAATGTTATTCAAGCTAATGTTAAAAAAATTATATAATACATAGGCTGGGAAAAAAGTGTCTCTACATCTGGGTATAGTGTGTCTCCTGTCCTCTTGCCAGACTGCTCCACTCGGAGAGTGTCCCATGGCCAACTCTTCCCCAAGGTTCCTCCTTGACCCTCTCAGTTTCTCCACTCTCTGCTGCTGGGCCAGGGACTGCAGAGTTCATCCCTCTCTCCCTGCAGCCCTCTCTTGTTCTGGGCTTCCTCTCTTCACAATAAGCACCCAACTCCTCCTCCAGCTGGCATCCCTTTTAACTGGGCCTGGCCTACCTTCCAGGTGCAGCCAGGTGGCCTAATTGAGCGCTCCAGCTCAAGTTAACTCTGTCAGAGTCAGTATGGGGTATACACCTCATCACACTGCCCAAGAAAAGTTTTGTGGAAATGTCAGTTTCGATAAACAGTTTCATTTTTGATGAATCAGCATTTTCCAATGCGGGGTGTGTGTGTGGGGGGAACTCACTGAAAAATTCCTGACAGGCTCTATTACCCGTAAAACTGTCTAATCCCTTTGCTAAACTCTTGGCTTTGATACTGTCTTGTGGCAATGAGTTCCATGGAATAAGCACACATTCTGTGAAAAGTTCTATAACAGAAATATCCTCTCACTGTATTTTGGCACTTCCATTCCCAGACACGACTGGGAACAGCCTCCCCTTCCCTTAGGGTGGTATCAGGAACATGTGTTGTTTTTTTTTAATGTTATCCACATTTTTAAAAATAACCTTCGGCTTAAAGTTTAAGCAAGTTCTTCTTTCATCCAAACCAGTCTGCTGATCCTTAACCTGGATGCCTACACTGGATACCACCCCACCATAAGACATTTCCAATGTTCCAGAAAGAGAAGGCCCATGGCCCATCAAGACCAGTCACGAGATGAAGCAAATCACCAAGGGGATATGGTGTTACTCCGAATGCTTTGCTAGAGAAACAGCATGGAACTGGCTTGCTACAGGAAACTCACAAGATGTTTTGAGAACAGGGACATACCATTAAGCTTCCCCAATGTAACAGTGGCTCCCTGACCTAGCAAAGATCAAGGACTACACCTGGAGGATGTAAAAGATTCCTTTATTAAGAATATATCCAAGAAACATGCCAGATGAAAGCCACTTGCATATTCCATGTATGAACCTGGCATTATGCATGCCGGCTGATGTGGGTTCATAAAAAGGGAAACAGGGAAGACCTGAGCCCTCCAATCCAATTAGCTTGCTGTCAGTGCTTTTCTAAGAGGTTTGCAAACAACAAATAATGACAGGTTAATGGACTGCAGGAAAGTGTGGGCTTTGACGCACCATAGGATAGTAAGATTCAAAAAGCCGTTTCTCATCGCCTGTATCAGCAAAGCCATTGTGCTGTGGCTTCTGATAGATGGATTACAGAAATGCTCCAGGCTTAGTGGGTATAGAGGCAGTATTTAATGGACCAAATGAGAAAGACCTGAAGTAAAAGAGCCCTATTCCCAAATGGTGTTCTACTTGACTAACCCTGCCATACTGAAGCGAGACAAGGAAAATGAAAGTTGCAAGCTGTGTTAGGTGAGGAATGGAAACACTGTGCCCCTGCAGAGCTCTTCTTTCCCACTGCCGGGGGAAGAGCCTGATTCACTGGAGCAAAAAAACAGGAGTGGTATTAGCAATAATGAGCTCAATCTGCAGGTTGCCATATTACCTTCGCTGTAATCACTGGAGCAACACGTATGAGGCAAAACATAAAATGTCCAGTTAGTCCTCGGAATGTATTGGGGACAACTTTTTGTTTCGGAAAGTGAAGGAAGTCACTCGGGGAACAGGTATTTTAGATTTGATTCTGACCAAAAGTGAGGTATTGTCTGTGAATCTGAAGGTGGAAGGCAATTTGGGTGACAGTGATCATGAAACGAGAGCTTTCATGATTCGAAGGAAAGGAAGGCGTGAGAGCAGCCGAGTAAGGACAACAGACTTCTAAAAAGAAGCCTTTAGCAAACTCAGGGAACTAGTAGGCAAGGTTCCATGGGAAGAAAATCTAAGGCAATGATACTCAGACTGAGGGCCATGAGCTGCAAGGGTCTCTCTAAAGTGTCTTCATTTACTATTAAATGAAAAAGGAATCAATGAATTCACACGACTGTGGCTCTTTTGGGTAATGTTGATCACTAATTTGGTTCCTGCACCACTGAGAACTGAGTATCACTGGTCTGAGGGATAAAGGAGTTCAGAAGAGCTTGCAATTTCTCAAGGGGACCATCAATATTAAAGGCAGGACTTTAATATTTAAGGTCAGGCTTGACAAAGCCCTGGCTAGGATGATTTAGTTGGTGTTGGTCCTGCTTTGAGCAGGGGGTTGGACTAGATGGCCTCCTGAGGTCTCTTCCAGCCCTGATATTCTATGATTCTATGATTCTATGAAACTATCTGATGTGAAGGAAAGATAGGCAGAATAGTGAGAGGCCCATATGGCTCCATTAGGAGCTCTTTAATGACCTGAAAATCAAAAAGGAATTCTAGAAAAACTGAAAACAGACTAATTGCTAAACAGGAGAACAAAAGAATAGCACAAGCATGTAGGGACAAAATCAGAAAGGTTAAGCCATAAACTGAGTTACACCTAGCAAGGGGCGTAACAGACAACAAGAAGATGTTCTTTTAATACATAAGGAGCACGGGAAAGA
Source organism: Chelonia mydas (assembly GCF_015237465.2). NCBI lineage: Eukaryota > Metazoa > Chordata > Testudines > Cheloniidae > Chelonia > Chelonia mydas. Next base: position 6,357,358 of record NC_057850.1, on the reverse strand, counting down.
CAAAGGAAAGTGTAGGCTCTCTACTTAGTGGGAAAGGAGAGCAAATAACTGATGATATCAAAAAAGCTGAGGTTTTTAATACCTATTTTGCTTCAGTTGTCACTGAAAAGGTTAATGGTGCCCTCAGCACAATGAATATTAACAACAAGGGGGAGGGAACGCAAGCCAGAATAGGGAAAGAATAGGTTAAAGATTATTTAAATAAGTTCGATATATTTGTTACCCGGGGTTCTTTCAACCCAAAGCTCTTGGTAACTTTTAGTCTGTGTGAGGTGGTGTCAGGGAATAAATCAGGGGAGACACGGCCCTCTGACCAATCGATGGCTGGCACAGACAGGACAACACACGAGTGCTTTCACTTAGAGCTAAACTTTACTTAGTCTCATGCACTTACACACGTCCGCAACGGGTTAGTAAAACACCCCCAACCCTCGATAATTACTGAAGCTGAGTGTGGCTCTCGAGTGGCACAGTGGCAGCCCGTCTGCTAGTGGGGAACACAAGATGCATCCAGAGGGAGAGTTCAGTCCCGAAGAGTCCTCCTACCTCAAACTGTTTCCCCTTACTTATACATGAGTAATAGAATGACATGTCCCTTAAAGAAAACTTGTTAAGCAAGCCGTTCCAATGGGCAAGCAAGAGGCTCCTTCTGATTATTGATTAACCAGGTCTGGATTTTTCCAGAGTTTGCAGCCTTGAGGCCCCAGTAGACATTCCTGGAGCACATCCTGCTCTTCTAAAATGCATGTATCAGCAACTTCAACACAATTCTTATCAGGAAGGACGCGGTGTCAAGCTGCCCTTTCTGTGGCATTCAAAACCCCCAGCCCTCCTGCCTTGGTCAAGCTGAGTTTGCTACATGGCCACTTTACGGCCTGCGGTCTTGGCTGCTTTTAGCAATAAGTCATAGCTGTTTCAGGCACTTTACTGGTTTGCTGACATCTCCCCATACATATTCAAGTTGGCAGGGCCTGAAGAAATTCACCCTAGCGGATTTAAGGAACTAGCTGAAATAATCTTGGGACCGTTAGCAATTATCTTGAAGAACTCACGGAGGATGAGTGACGTCCCAGAAGACTGGACAAGGGCAAACATAGTACCTATCTTTAAAAGGGGGAACAAAGAATACCCAGGGAATTATAGGCCAATCAGCCGAACTTCGATACCTGGTCAGATACTGGAACAAAAACAATTAATTTGTAAACATCCAGAGGATAATAGGGGTATAAGGAATAACCAGCATGGATTTGTCAAGAACAAATCATGTCAAACCAACCTAATTTCCTTTTTTGACAGTTACTGGCCTAGTGGATAGGAGGAAGCAGTAGACGTGATAGATCTTAATTTTAGTAAGGCTTTTCACACAGTCCCACAGGACATTCTCAGAAGCAAACTAGTGACATTTGGTCTAGATGACATTACTGTAAGGGTGGGTGCATAACAGGTTGGAAGAATGTACTCAAATGTTTCACTGTCAACATGGATCCCACAGGCATAAGTCCTGGGTCTGGATCTATTCAATGTTTTCATTCATGTTGTGGATAATGGAGTGAAGAGCATGCTTATGAAATTTGTGGATGACATCAAGCTGGGTAGGGTTGCAAGCATTTTGGAGGATTAGAATTCAAAATGACCTTGACAAATCAGACAGTAGGTCTGAAATCAACAAGGTGAAATTCAATAAAGACAAGTGCAAAGTACTACACTTAGGAAGGAAAAATCAAATGCACAGCTACAAAATGGGGAATAATGGGTTAGGTGGTAGCACTACTGAAATGGATCTAGGGGTTATCTGGAGCACAAATTGAATATAAGAAAACAATGTCATGCAGCTGCAAAAAAGGCTGATATCACTCTGGGCTGTATTAACAGGAGGATTGTATGTAAGACAAGGAAGGTAATTGTCCCCCTCTACTTGGCACTGGTGAAGCCTCAGCTGGAGTTCTGTGTGCAATTCTGGGCACCACACTTTAGGAAAGATGTGGATGAATTGGAGACAGTCCAGAGGAGAGCAACAGAAATGAGAAAAGGTTTAAAACACCTGAACTGTGAGTGAAGGTTAAAACCCTGGGCATGTTTAGTCTTGAGAAAAGAAGAGTGAGATGGGACCTGATAACAGTCTTTACATACATTAAGGGCTGTTATCAAGGGGATGGTGATCAATTGTTCTGTTCTCACTTTCTGGTGACATTGTAAATAGGAAACAAAGGCATTTATCTGAGTGATTGGTTGATCGAGAAGTAGGACTGAGTGGACTTGTAGGCTCTAAAGTTTTGCATTTTACATTCTACATTTGTAAGTTCAACTTTCATGATAAAGAGATTGCTGTACAGTACTTGGATGAGGTGAATTGAAAAATACGATTTCTTTTGTTTTTTCCAGTGCAAATATTTGTAATCAAAAATAAATATAAAGTGAGCACTGTACACTTTGTGTTCTGTGTTATAATTGAAATCAATATATTGGAAAATATAGATAACATCCAAAATATTTAAACAAATGGTATTCTAATATTAACAGTGCAATTAATTGTGATTAAATTTTTTGATCATGTGATTAATCGTGATTACTTTTTTTAATCACTTGACAACCCTAGTCAAAACAAAATATTATGACTTAAAAAAAAAAACTGTCAAATTCCTCCTGATTTTGTGAATAGTTTCAGAGAGCCCAAACATGCATTTTTTTGTGAAAAAAATTATTTGCCAATTTTTTTTTGCCCAGCTCTAATCCAGCACTGGCTACTGTCCCAGAAAGAATACAGAGCCCGATGAACCATTCCTCCATTGCCAGAGAGTGACCCTGACTCAGATGAGTCACCAGTGGCTGTTCAGCTTGTGATTCAGAGTCCTCATACCTAGGTCTGTGCAAAACATGGAGGCTGAGCTTACATAGGGTTATGAGAATATTTTCTCTGAGTTTTCAGTTTGAAAGAAACTCTCAGACCAGGAAGGTTGCATGTGGCTCCACCCTAATTGAAACCTCAGACCATGGCTAATTTTTATAAACCCCTTTGTCTCTTTCTGAGCCAATGGTGGATTTTTCAGTTCAAAATAAAATTAGCCCATAAGAGTTGAATCACGGAGCGGCAGAAGAACCCTGGTTTAGGGGGCAGGCACACAAGAAGTGACTGAGGGAGGCATTATGTCTTCATAAAGCATGCTTCCAGATGTTTTTCACTTGTATGAAAGGCATAATATTGAAATATGGAAAGGGTAAAATTGTCAATAATGTTGCAAAACAAGAAAAGGTGTTCAATAAATGTTTCTGTTCTGTATCTGGGGGGGAAACAGATAATGTAGTTTCATCATATAATGGTGATAACACTTTCATTCTCACTAGCATCTCAGGAGATGATAAACAGCAGCTACTAAAGACAAACATTTTTCAGTCAGCAGGTCCAAATAACTTACATCCAAGAGTTTCAAAAGAGCTGGCTAAGGAGCATGCTGGATCATTAATGTTGCTATTCAATGAGTCTTGGAACACAGGGGAAGTTCCATAACACTGGAAGAAAGCTAATATCATGCCAATAGTTAAAAGTGGTAAACGGGATGATCCGGGTAATTATAAGTCTGTCAGTCTGACATCAATCCCAGGCAAGATAATGGAGCATCTGATACAGAACTCAAGTAATAAAAAATTAAAGGAGGGTAATATAATTAATGTCAATCAACATGGGTTTATGGAAAATAGATCCTGTCAAATTAATTTATCTTTTTTGATGAGATTACATGTCTGGTTGATAAGGGTAATAGTGTTGGTGTACTATACTTAGACTTCTGTAAGGCGTTTGATTTGGTATTGCATAACACTTTGATAAAAAATAGAACAATATAAATTTAACATGACACACATTAAATGGATTAAAAGCTGCCTAACTCATAGGTCTCAAAATGTAATTGAAAACTGAATGATTATTGATCGTGCGTATTTCTAGTGGGGGCCCCTCAAGGATCAGTTCTTGGCCTTACACTGTTTAACATTTTTATCAGTGACTTGGAAGACAACATAAAATCACCACTGATAATGTTTGCAGATGGCACAAAATTGGGGGAGTGTTAAATAATGAAGAGAATAGGTCACTGATTCAGAGTGATCTGGACCACTTGATAAACTGGGCGTAAGCAGACAGTATGTGTTTTAATGTGGCTAGATGTAAACGTATACATCTGTGAACAAAGAACTTAGGCCATACTTACTGGATGGGGACTGTATCCTGGAATGGAGAAAAAGATTTGCGGGTCATGGTGGATAATCGGCTGAACGAGCTCCCAGTGCGAAGCTGTGGACAAAAAGGTTAACACAATCCTTGGATGCATAAACAGGGGAATCACGAATAGGAGGAATGAGGTTATTTTACCTTTGTATTTGGCACTGGTGCAACTGCTGCTGGAATACTGTGTCCAGTTCTGGTGTCCACAACTGAAGGAGGTTGATAAATTGGAGAGGGTTCAGAGAAGAGCCACAAGAATTATTAAAGGATTAGAAAACCTGTCTTATCGTGATAGACCAAGAAGCTCAATTTATTTTACTTAACAAAGAGAAGGTTAAGGGGTGACTTGATCACAGTCTATAAGCACCTACACGGGGAACAAAAATTTGATAGTGGGCTCTTCCATTTAGCAGCAAAAGGTCTAACATGAAGCTGAAGACTGACAAATTCAGACTCGAAATCAGGTGTACAGTTTTAACAGTGAGGGTAATTAGCCATTGGAACAGCTTATCAAAGTGTGTGGTGGATTCTCCATCGCTGACCATTTTTAAATCCAGATTGGCTGTTTCTCTAAAAGACCTGCTCTAGGAATTACACAGGGGGTCAGACCAGGTGATCACAATGTTCCCTTCTGGCCTTGGAATCTATGAATATCTTCCTCTCAAGACTAGCTGATGCACAGAGGTAGGTTAGACCTTGGCAACTCTGCCAACCCCGCAGTCACCTCTCCTGTGGGCTAGGCAGCACTGTCAGCCCTAGCCCAGCAATAATCTCCCAGTCTGGTTCCCCAGGCTTGCTCTACATCCGTCTAAAAATAGCAGTACAGACATTGCAGCTCAGGCTGGAGCTTGGGCTCTGGAGCCTTAGTGGGTGGGGTGGATGGACACTCCAAGCTCCAGCCCAGAATGCAATATCAAAGCGCTGTCTAGAAGCTATTTTTAGAGGGCTAGTGCAAGCCCCGCTAGCCCAAGTCTGTGGACCGGGACTGGGAGCCTCGCTCCCAGATGCAGAGTAGACATGCCCTAAAGCGCCCATAGCTGCAGCCTCAGTGCTTAGCAGTGGTGTTGCTGTCTCCTTCATGGGCACATTGGGAGTGGAAGAGCATCCCTGCCTCCTCCCATTCCACCACTCCCAGCACAGAAATCCCCCATAGTGCAGCATGTCCAGCTGTTGTATTTGGAGACAGGCCAGCTGGGCCTGTGCTCCTATGACCTGTCGCATGCTCGGCATGGTTGGACCTGGTCGGTCATTGCACGAGAGAACCTCCTTGGAAGTCTCAGATGCTCCTGATTAGGATTCAGTGGGTTCTAGCCAACCGCCACCCCACCCTGCATAGTGTTAAAGGGGTGTCCTATTGTGAAGCCCGCTGGGCACGGGAAGGGCTCCCGACACACCACCCCAGAGACTCTAGGTCTGACTCTTAGCACTTCATGTAACTGCAGACACTGGCCACGGTCCTGGCTGTGATTGTTAAGTCTCTATGTTTGCCATCAGGGCGATGAAAATAATGCAACAGGCCCCTTTGGCTCACGTCCCTTTCATATGGGATGTAAAATTAAGCCTGAAATATTATAGCAGGCAACAATAAACAAAATCTGGCTTTATGGCTGAAAAAATCAGAAATGGCCTCATTTGTGAGTGAGGAGTGTCCTAGCATAACCTATATCCCAGTCTAATTGCAGGCATGAGATTGTGTCGGACTCAGGAACAGCTGCTCACCGGCACTGTAGCCCTGCTTTATTGTTTATGAGCAATCACTGAGCACATGCATACTCCAAAGCTGTAACAGGTTCAGAGATATTGATAAAAAACACCCCAGCGGAAGTACGTGGGGCTGATCGGCAGTGAAATAACCCTGGGGGGGAAGCAGCTGAAGGGTAATCACCATTGAATAAAATACAGCTTAATTGTGAGCAGCATCTTTCCTACCGCATCCCAAAATGCTTTGGAGGGGTACGTAACCTTGCTGCGGAGTCAAACAAAACGGGTATAAATGAAAAACTAGCAGCGAGAGAAAGTCACTCCAAGGCACAGGACAGCGCAAGGTGCTGGCCGCTCAGTTTTGAAAATCCATGGTGAGCTGGGAAAGGGGGAGGGGACGCACACGTGGTTCCAGGTGGCAACAGCTACCCAGAAGGGTCTTGCGCCAGCAGTGGGGAGGTGGCATCGAGGGACAGAGCAAAGCAAGGGGATGGAGGTGCGACGGGGAACCGGTTGAGCCTTGGGTCTCTCCTCCCACGACTCATGGGCCGACACAGCTGAGCTTGCCCAGGGTTGTGGTCATCGGACGCTGGTCTAGACCAGCAGCAAATCACTTCCTCCCTACCCCGGCAGGGGAGACCTTGTGACTCTGCACCACAGTGCCTCTTCGGGGAGGCTGATCATCCTTCCTTGCTCAGGGGTGTGCCTAACCTCACAATTTAGCCCATGCTGTGTGATTTTGCCCCCCACACCCGCATGGGCAGGTTAAATTCCACCCCTTGGCACCATGAATTCTGCTCCTCAGTACCAATGAATGGGACATTTTGTTTGGCTTGGTGCTATCCGCAGCCAGGATCTCTGTTTACAGGAACGCTGTCTGCTGCTCTCCCATTACAATGGCTGTCAGGCTGGCTGTATGAACCGTCAGAGACAGCGGGCCTGGCCCCAAGCACCAAAGACAGTCAAGGTGTAATGGACTTGTTAAAGGCAGGCTTTAAAACATTTACATATGTTGTATGAACTGGAGGGCAGGCTCCTCCTTCAAGGCCTCTGCTGTGGTGACCCAGAGGGTGGCAGGAACAGGAGTGTCGCTGAAATACTGGGAGGCCAAATACACAGCTTGCTACCAGCACCAGCTACTCCTCATTATTCTAGGTATTGCAGCTGTTCTTAGACACTTCAGCTGAGATCTGGGCCCCGCCAGGCTCGGTGATCTCCATGTCCCCAGGCTAAACAAACAAAGGAAATGCTATTCTCTTCATTCTACAGGTGGGGAACAGAAGCAGAGAAATTTGTCTGAGCCTATAGAGGAAGTCATTGGCAAAGCTAGGAACTGAACCAAGCATCCCAGCCCAGTGCTATCGTAACCCCCACACCTTCTGGGTGCGGGGTTCTGTCCCATCTCGTGGCACCAAGACCACTTAGAGAGAGAGAGAAAATGAGTCTGCTCTACAGTCTTACCTAACAGCCATTTTAGCTCATGCTGGAGAGGCTCATGCACTAAGCTCCAGAGGCCCCAGGTTCAATCTCGCCCGCCGACGACCGGGGTCTGTCGGTGTTACACTATCACCATGAAACCATCCTTCTTCTAAGTCGAACCTCTTCCATCCAAGGATCTCAAAGTGCTTCACAAGCATGGCATAATTAAGCCCCGCAATACCCCCAGAAAGTGGGGACTAGATCCACGTCGTAGGTGAGACACAGAGAGGTTCTGACTTGCCCCAGTCAGTGGCAGAGACAGGAATGGTCGGTCTGGCGGTTAGAGCTTAGGAATGGGATCCAGAAACTCCTGACTTGTAATGCTGGCACTCGTGTAATCCTGGCCAAATCGACTGCTGCCTCTTGGTAGCTCATGCTGCAAAATGGGGATGACAGTGGGCAGGTAACCTCTCACACATGAGTGCCACACGAGGGATAACTGGGTGTTGCTTGTACAGCTCTCTGAGCATAGAGAGGCCTGTATACATGCTAAGTATCATTAGCGACTAGACTATACCATCTCCCCTGGGAGTGCCCTGCTGCACCACTGCGTTTGGGACTTCCATTCTACTGGCAAAGGTTAGAAACAGAATGAAATTTAGTAATGACAAGTGCAAAGTAGTACACTTAAGAGGGGAAAATCAAACGAACAACTACTCAATGGGCAATAACCGGCAAGGTCAGAATGCTGCTGAATAAGATCTGGGGGTTTATAGTGGAACACAAATTGAATAGGCATCAACAATGTGATGCAGTTGGGGAAAAGGGCTAATATCATGCTGGGGTACATTAAGAGGAGGGTTGTATGTAAGACACGGGAGGTTATTGTCCTATTCTCCTCAGCACAGGTGAGGCCTTAGCTGGAGTACTGCATCAGATTCTGGGTGCTATACTCTAGGAAAGATCTGGATAAATTGAAGAGAGAGTCCAGAGGAGAGCAACAAAATTGATAAAAGGTTTAGAAAACCTGAACTATGAGGAAAGGTTAAAAAACCTGGACATGTTTAGTCTTGAAAAGAAGACTGAGAGGGGAACTGATAACAAGTCTTCAAATATATTAAGAGCTCTTATTAAGAGGACGGTGATCAATTGTACTCCATGTCCACTTAAGGTAGGACAAGAAATAATGGGCTTAATCTGCAGCAAGGGAGATTTAGTTTAGATATTAGGAAATCCTTTCTAACTTGAAGGGTAGTTACATTCTGGACTAGGCTTCCAAGGGAGGTTGGGGAATTCCTGTCACTGGAAGTTTTGAAGAACAAGTTAGACAAACACCTGTCGGGATGGTCTAGGTTTCCTTGGTCCTGCCTGAGCACTAGAGGATGGATCTGATGACCTCTCAAGGTCCCTTCCAGCCCTGCATTTCTATGATTCTATGAAAGAGAACTATCTATGCAATAACATGAATCCTATGCAGTTTCCATGGAGCCCCCAATGGGTCTAATCTCTGTTTCTCAGCTGACAGATCCATTTCAGATCTGTTGGCCATTGAATCCATCTAAAGGATGCATGGCCAAGTTTGCCAAGGATGCATGGCCAAGTTTTTCCCCAGTTGCCTGTCTGTTGGCAAGGAAAGAACCCACCTTCTCCATGGGATACTGGAGAAACACTGAACATTCTAAGTACCTTTCTGACATCATCATTACCCAGGGGCCAGTTATGACCTAAGACAATCCCCAAAACAATACAAAGCAGCTGGGACATACCAGTGAATCTAGCCCATATAAAATGTCCAGTGACCAGATGACTTGATTTGAGCTGGTTAATTTTAGAGACCATAAATTCTTGTTGGTATTTTGCATGAGTTAGTCCAGCTACCACCTCTGCCATGACCTCACTCACGGCTTTGATTCAATTAATTGACTCACAGCCTCCTATCTTGACCTGGATGGTGTGCAGGAGAGAGCCATCACCCTTCCCTGAGATTGTCCCATCTGTAACATGGATGTTTCAAGAACAAAGAAAGAACTTTTGAATGGTGCCTCCTTAAAGGAAACATGCACAGGGTTTGCATTTTGCCCAGCAAATCCTAGACCCATCATGATTCAGCCTCTGTGGCTGAGGCTTAAGTACAACTGGAAGGAGAAGTGATTCTTCCCTAAGTGGCTTCCTAATGCCCTCCTGTGCCCTCTGTCATTTCTCTTCTCCTCCTCCCCTTACTCTTTTCCTTTTCTTCTGTATGTATTTACAAGATATTAGTTAACTCTATGAAGCCCACATCAGCGGCTGAACTGAAGAGAACATGGGGAAGTCTCTGACCCTAAGCTGTCAGGCTCTATCTGTTGCATATTGGCCGCTGAGTTATAATCCAATAATCACAATATCTCATTCTACTAGAATGTTAGAGGGTCTGCTAGATGGTCAAAGAGCTAGACATTTCCAATTGATACCAGGTATTCAGCATGGAAATTTTGGATGATATCTCTCAAGACCAGCTGATGCAAAGGAACATAGAGGCATATGGGATACCCTGTGGATGGCAGCTTGGCCCAATCTGTAAAGAAAATCAAGCTTCTCCACAAAGAGCTCTCCCACCATCCAATGAAGACAGATGATCCTTGTTGGGGATTCAATGCTCAGAAGAATTGGAAGAACATTCTGCAAGCGACAGGCAGATAGAACGCTGTGCTGCCTTCCCAGAACCGAGAGATGAGATGTCATTCTGAGATTGAATAGGCTTTTGAAGTCAGTGGGAAAGGATCTGTTGGCGATGTCTCATTTCGGCACTGATGACACTGCGTTGCAGGATCTCTCACAGAGAGCAGATGACTTCTGGGAACTCAGAAGCATGCTGAAGAAGGAGAATGTCCATGTGATCTTTCCTGAGATTCTTCCTGGTCCATGAGCAAAGGAAGACGAAAGAGTCTGGAAGTGAACCACTGTGCAAGTCAGTGAGATAGGTTGTAGAGGTTTGGTTTTGTGGAACATTGGTCCATCTTCTATGGTGCAAGGGGGCTGTAGAGTGTGGATGGCCTCCACCTCAGTAGAATGGGGACCTATCTTTTCAGGGGCAAGCTGGCTAAAATAGACAGGAGGACATTAAACTAACCAGGGAGGAGTAAGAAGAGGGAAGATCTATGGACACAGCACAAAATTGAGTGCAGAATTAATCAAATAATCAGAGGACATAATGAGCAGACATTCTTTAATTGTCAGTGCTAGGAGCCTCAGTAACAAAAAAGATAAATTGGAATTGTTCATTTATGAGCATGAATTTGATCCAGTGAGTGTTAGTGAAATCTGATTGTATTGATTGCATACCTGGGATGTTAAAATCAATGGTTATAGCCTATTTAGAAACAGAGGTTACATTGGACAAGAAACTGGATATGAGTCAACAGTGTCCCCTTGTTGCCAAGAAGGCTAACGGCATTTTGGGCTGTATAAGTAGGGGCATTGCCAGCAGATCGAGGGACATGATCATTCCCCTCTATTCGACATTGGTGAGGCCTCATCTGGAGTACTGTGTCCAGTTTTGGGCCCCACACTACAAGAAGGATGTGGAAAAATTGGAAAGAGTCCAGCAGAGGACAACAAAAATGATTAGGGGGGCTGGAGCACATGAGTTATGAGGAGAGGCTGAGGGAACTGGGATTGTTTAGTCTGCGGAAGAGAAGAATGAGGGGGGATTTGATAGCTGCTTTCAACTACCTGAAGGGGGGTTCCAAAGAGGATGCAGCTCGGCTGTTCTCAGTGATAGCAGATGACTGAACAAGGAGCAATGGTCTCAAGTTGCAGTGGGAGAGGTTTAGGTTGGATATTAGAAAAAACTTTTTCACTAGGAGGGTGGTGAAGCACTGGAATGGGTTCCGAAGGGAGGTGGTGGAATCTCCTTCCTTAGAGGTTTTTAAGGTCAGGCTTGACAAAGCCCTGGCTGGGATGATTTAGTTGGGGTTGGTCCTGCTTTGAGCAGGGGGTTGGACTAGATGACCTCCTGAGGTCCCTTCCAACCCTGATATTCTATGATTCTATGACCCTAACACTTTGCAGGGCTACTTTGGAATTGTGGTGTACCCTGGGGTCAGCACAGAATTCTTGCAGGGGAAAAGATGAAGGTATGCACAGATTGGTGACTTTCCAATGCAGAGATGATAGAAACTCACTTTGAATTGGGGGGGAGACGGGTTAAAGAGAGAGCGGGGTGGGTGTTCTCTGCATGCGGAGGGACGGGAGCTATTGAGACTCAGCACGTGGGGAGTGGGTGAGCCCCGAAATGACTGGGGCTCAGGAGAGAGAACATCTCCCCAGTGTGTGGGGCCGAGGCCAGAGAGTGGAAGGACCTTGCCTTGGGCTGTGGGGGGCGAGTGAGATGGATCTAAAGCCAAGCCAAACTGTGGAGCGACATGGATCATTCACTGGAGACCAATCCAAAGGAGAGGGGACAGACCCCTGTGTTACAGCCTGATGCCTACTGGCTGCTACTTGCAATCTTGGAGACTCTGCTTTCTCCCCTGCTGTCCCTTGCTCTTGGGAGGAGCTCCACGTGAACGCCTGCACATCTAACTCACTGGCTTCCTTCAGAATCCTCCTTAAAACTCCCCTCTGCCGTGATGTCCACCATAAACTTAACAGCCAGGCTGCTGATTTGCTGAGACCACAGCCTAGCGTGCTAACTGCTTTTATCGCACTGTTTCCTTGTCCTCCCTGGTCTGTCTGCATCCTTCTGTTGGCTCTTGCCTTATATGTCAACTGGAAGCTCTGTGGGGCAGGGACTGTCTTTTTGTTTTGTGTTTGTACAGCACCTAGCGCTGTGGGGTCCTGGGCTGTGATTAGGTCTCCTATGCACTGTATACAAACAATAAATAATCACAACTAGTGTTAGCTCTGAGAGGATTGGAACAGAATAGTTTTAAGTGAAGGAAAATGTAAGGTTCAAGTAGGGGGAAAAATAACCCTGAGAATTGTTACTCATTTTTCATCGGAAATGTGACGGAGTTAGGAAGGCTACACTAATAATTCAGCGCTCCCACAATCAAACCCCAGCCAGCCAATTTCCCGTGCTCCGCATGCACAAGCTGCCAGCTGGGAGAATGTTCTGGGAACTGCTAGGCAGATTATTAGCCCACCAAGCATCTACTTCAAAACTTCTCGATCCAGAATGGAACAGAATGTACCATGGCTGTTGGCATTGATCTCATTAGCACATTTACATATTGACTCTGTCTCTGCTTGAAAAACACCTCATCCTGGAGACTTCTGGGTCCTGATTCTGATCTCCCTCACATTAGCTTTACGCCGGTGTAACCCCATTGAAGTCAATGTAGTTACTCCTGATTTACACCATTCTAAATGAGATCAGAACTGGCTTCCAAATGTGCATGAATTTCAGGGCTTCTTGGTAAGGGGAGTAAAGCCTTTTGGTTCGAGGTGAAGTGCCCTTCTGCTGTGTGCTTGGGCAAAGTAGTTAACCACTCAGCCATGGGTAGTTTCTCTGCCGGAGCTGGGTTTATGAAAGGAAGTATCCAAGCACGTAATCAGCTCCTCAAGAGATCACCGGTGTGTGGCAAGATGGCCTGAACATGGTGGAACTGGGTATATACAACCTCACCCAAGATCATAAGGGTGTGGAGGCTAAAGGAGAGGAAAACTAGACCCAGTTCTGACTTAGTGCGGGAATTCACTGACTCCTGTCCATCACCATAGTATCTGGGCTCCAATTACGCTGCGATGCTCTCAAAGTTCAGGCTACAGCAACTGAAAGCTGGAAGCAATGATCTGTTTTGGGAAGGAACAGCTCAGTGCAAAGAGTCTACTCCAAGGACCGCAGGCTGGGAACTTGCTGCTTTATTCATCTGCACCACACAGACGGGGGCTGGGGGGTGGGTAGGGGGAAATAATCTCCCACTAACTAAAAGAGGTTGGAAGGAAGGAGGTGGAGCATGGCTCCATCCCATAACACCCTGGGTAGCCTCATTAACCCTATCATGACCACTTTGCTATAATATACAAATAAGCATTCTGCTTGGTTCCAAATCCCTGTATCCCATACTGAAAATTGTTCCTACAAAATCAGAGGTGCTGGTAGAAAAGCTGAACCAACACCAACAAAATGACCTATGGCAGTTGTCATGTTAAATGACCCTGATGCATGCTAATGACCTAGAAACCCCCTCGCCTCTTGGTTGTTTTCTAAACCCAGCTGGTGACCAAAAGTATTACCATCTGATGAGCCATTTATGGCTTATGTTCAAAAGAGTTTGGTGGGGCTGAGTCCAGTGAAAAGGCATCACAAAACCTCACCTGAACTGCCAGCCTCAGCAGAGATACCACAGAGCGGTGGTGCCCAAACTTTTCCTGTTGTGACCTCCTTACCCATAATGGAACTTGTCTGCATGTCCCCCGCCCCCGAACTGCTGTCAGGATCTGCAGCTGGGAGCAGGGCCAGGAGCCGGGGCCCGCGGTTGGGGGCCAGGGCCTGCAGGCAGGGACGAGGGGCCGGGGCCAGGAACTGAGGCCAGGAGCCAAGGCCAGGGCTAGGAGCTGAGGCCAGGAATAGAGGCCAGGAATGGGGCCGGAAGCTGGGGCTGGGGCCACAGCTGGGAGCGGTGCTGCGGGTGGGGCCAGAGCAGAGCTGGAGGCAGGGCCAGAGCGAAGATGGAGGCAAATCAGGACTCCACTTCCCCCACCCCCTCGGAGGCCATGCCCCACAGTTTGTGTACCACTGCCATAGACTGAACGGGCCTTGGAGACTCAACTGTCCTCTATCCTTTAGGTTGGTCCAGCCAATTAAGGATTGGGATGGTACTGTTGTTATTAGCGGTAGCATCCAGTGGCCCCAGGCAAGATCAGGATCCCATTCTGCTAGGTGTTGTGCAAACACATAGTTAGTCCCTGCCCTGAAAATCAGTCACAATAGACAAGACAGAAAAGGGAAATGGAGGCAGAGAGCGGTTAAGTGATTTGCCCAATGCCACACCATCAGTCAGTGGCAGAGCTGGGAATAAAGGTGCCCAATTCCTCATCTAGTACCCTTGATCCCACTCAATGCTAGGGAGAGATACATGCTGTTGTCTGTGCCATGGATAACTGCTGGAGCTTAGAGCCCAGAGATGCCTATCCGGCACCTTCCCCCATCACTACAATTTTACAGTGTGTTTTAAGGTTGAGGCAAACTAAGTAAAGAAGCCCTGGTCCTATTGCCCACCAATGTCCACAGCCTTTGGATGAAGTCACCTGCGGCTCTTGGTGCTGCTCTGGAGCCCCTTACTGCAATATGCCCTGTCTAGACAGACCCTGCAGGGCTCCTTCCTCTGAGACAGCTGTTCTGTTCTGTTCTGTTCAGCTGCGAGGGGAAATTCATTCAGGTGATTTTAAGTTCTTGTGTGTTTCCCAAGTGGGGCAATACCCCTCGGGAAGGGCTGCCTGCAGCCTGCCCTCTTCCCTTCACCCTCTGCCCAGGGTGCCCAGGGACACACTCAGATCTTCCCAGAGATGCTTTTCATTAGCTGCATGGAAGCGGTGCAGTTTGTTCTTCCTTTGTAGCTTGAGCAAGCTCCATCTGCCCCGGGGAGCGGGGAAGGGAACCAGAAACCTGTCACTGTTTAACAATGGACCACTGGGTCTGTCAAAAAAAAAGGGGAGAGGGCCGGGGGTGCCACAGACAAGCTGGGTAATAGAATATTGACTGATGCCCCAACACAGCTGCACAAGGCCATTAATCACTCCCATTGTCCGCTTTGATTTATTCTTAAAGAGCGCAGCGAGGAGAGACTATCTGGAGAGGGAATGCGTTCAGTTCCGCACGTGTCCAGCTGAGCGAGCCGTGTGGGACAGGAACGGGCAGCGGACCGGCTTGGAAAGAACGATACAAATCAAAGCCCCCCTACAACAAGGAACACCTCTGGGTCGAAACAGGGGAGAGGCCCCGAGCCTGCGATGCTGCGGAGCAAGATTTTACCAGCTTGCTGCAAAACGCGATCTAGGAGAGCGGGGTGGGGGCGGTTTTCAAGGGACAGAGACACAATTTTTCAACTGCCCTGCTCTGCTGTAACACTGGGGGTTTGCCCTGGTTTCAGCCGGGAGGAGAGTGGCCTAGTCCCTAGAGGACAAAGGCAAAGTTCCTCTCTGCACCCGTGTCGCTTGTTACGGGCGGGCTGTATAAAAGGAAGCGATTACTTCATGTACTGCAGTAGCATGCAGACACCCCAACAGAGATCGGGGCCCCAGGCTGGACGCACACAGAGATAAATGAGTAAGGAGGGTGGTAAAGGAGAGCCACAGAGTGGGCGGTGACTTGCTCCAGGGCACGAAGCAACAGAGCTCAGAAGAGATCCCAGGTCTGCTGAGCCCCAGGCTAGTGCCCTATCCACTGAATCAGAGGTTTTCAAAATGTGGGGGCTCCAGGAGGTCGCTGGGGGTGCAAGGACCTGCCGGGGGCCAGGAGGGGGCTCTGCGTAGGTGGTCTCCGTTGCCAGGACCTCTCCCGCAGTGCTGTGGCAGCCACCCATCGGCAGTTCCACTCCTTTGCTGGGGGGGCCGGCAGGGGCTGTGTGAGCAAGGCTGCCCCCCGGGAATACTGACCCCCTCTTCTGGACAGAACCCCCTCTGGACCCTGTTTGTTCAGCGCAGCCCCAGATCACAGACCCCATCCGCTTCCCCCCTCCGGACAGAGCCTGCGCAGGGGAAGCAGACAGGGCAGCGCTGAAGGGCCGGGATGGGTAAGGGTGGGTTGTCACTCCTCTCCTGACCCTGGCCCATCAGCACAGCCATGGGCTCTTGCCCTGTGGAGTGGAGCGGGGGACAAGGGGCAGGGAACTGGGTCCTGGCAGCCAAGACCACCTGACCACAGCAGGGAGTGGAAGACTTTCTCAACTGCCACGTGAAGAGGTCCCCTCCTCATCTCTATAGGTACCAGGCATCCCTCACCCAGTCCCTGTGGGTACAGGTATCTCTTGCCCACTGCTCCAGATCCCCATGGTCACAGGGCATACCCTCCCTCCCACCCCCAGCCCCCATGGGTACAGGGCATCTCCTCCCCCCACGTCGAGCACCCCTCCCTCCGCCCCAAAGTGTACAGGGCGCATAGACCTTAAAGTCTATGATTGTATGATTCTCCCTGAACTCCTGTTTCTTCGAAAGAGCGGTGCACACATGGGACATGAAACTCCAAAGGGGGGACTCCACAAAAAAACGTTTGGGAACCTCCACTGTAGATCATACTGCCTCCCTGTAACACTGCCGTTCTGTATGTCTCGAGAGAGCCATCTCCAGAGCTCACCACTGCATGAGGCCAGGCCACGGTGCACTGACACAAGCTGCTATTCAGTGGGTTGACCCCAGCAATGCGGGAGATTCACACGGGAGGGTGTCCCTTCGTGGCTGTAACTGGGGCAAATCCCCAGTGCAGAGGGAGCCTTCGCCAAACGACAGGACGCCAGCGCTGACCCAACTGGAAAGGCCCCGCTCAGCTTGCGCTGTGTGGCTGCTGTCTGCGATTCGCATTCCTCCGAGCTGGTGTGAGAGAGCTGACAGCTCAGTTTTGCTTTCCCAGCCAGCTCAGCGCGGGGGGGCAAAGACTGTCTCCCTGTGCTGGGACCAGCCAGCTTCCTCGTGGTTATGCTTCTCTGCACCCAGCAGCCCACAAAGAGAATAGCCAGAGCTCCAGCCACGCTCCCTTTCCCCAGCTGCCTCAGCTTCATGCCCCAGGTGCCAAGGTCAGGGAACGCCATGGCAGCCAGAAATTCTACATCGTGGCACACAAGAGCTTTAGGGCCTGTGATCGCATCACTTCACGGGGTGTGGCAGCTTGTTCTGTGGGCTCGCGTAGGGTCACATCACCCAGGTTTATTGCAGGCAGCCACTGGCTACCATGCTTGTACTCCACCCTCAATCAGGGCCCACACTGGGCACAAACTCACTCTGCCGGGTTCAGAAGGAAAACACATTAGCCACAGGAAACAAAGCAAATATCAAAGTCCCATGCCAGGGCTACCTGTCCCAGGGACTCTGAAGTCTAGCAGTCATTGCATAGATCCAAACACTAGATTCTGACACTAAACTGGGAGGAGTGGTAGATACGCTGGAGGGTAGGGATAGAATACAGAGGGACCTAGGCAAATTGGAGGATTGGGCCAAAAGAAATCTGATGAGGTTCAACAAGGACAAGTGCAGAGTCCTGCACTTAGGATGGAAGAATCCAATGCACCGCTACAGACTAGGGACCGAATGGCTCGGCAGCAGTTCTGCAGAGAAGGACCTAGGGGTGACAGTGGACGAGAAGCTGGATATGAGTCAACAGTGTGGCCTTGTTGCCAAGAAGGCCAAAGGCATTTTGGGCTGTATAAGTAGGGGCATTGCCAGCAGATTGAGGGACGTGATCGTTCCCCTCTATTCGACATTGGTGAGGCCTCATCTGGAGTACTGTGTCCAGTTTTGGGCCCCACACTACAAGAAGGATGTGGAGAAATTGGAGAGAGTCCAGCGAAGGACAACAAAAATTATTAAGGGTCTGGAACACATGAGTTATGAGGAGAGGCCGAGGGAACTGGGATTGTTTAGTCTACGGAAGAGAAGAATGAGGGGGGATTTGATAGCTGCTTTCAACTACCTGAGAGGTGGATCCAAAGAGGATGGATCTAGACAGTTCTCAGTGGTAGCAGATGACAGGACAAGGAGTAATGGTCTCAAGTTGCAGTGGGGGAGGTTTAGGTTGGATATTAGGAAAAACTTTTTCACTAGGAGGGTGGTGAAACACTGGAATGCGTTACCTAGGGAGGTGGTGGAATCTCCTTCCTTAGAAGTTTTTAAGGTCAGGCTTGACAAAGCCCTGGCTGGGATGATTTAGTTGGGATTGGTCCTGCTCTGGGCAGGGGGTTGGACTAGATGGCCTTCAGAGGTCCCTTCCAACTCTGTTATTCTATGATTCTATGATCCTATCCCCAGCCAGGCCTTCTTTCAGTCAGTCTCTGGGTATGTCTACACTGTGATTCAAATCCCACAGCTGGCCTGAGCTAGTTGACGTGGGCTTGGGTGGAGAGGCTGTTTAATTGCAATGTAGACTTCCAGAATCAGGCTGGGGTCCGGGCTCCAGGACCCTGTGAGGTAGGAGGGTCCCAGAGCTCGGGCTGCAGCCCAAGCCAGAATGGCTACATTGCAATCAAACAGCCCCCCCAACTGGAGCCCCACGAGCGGAGTCAGCTGGCCCGGGCCAGCCGCGGGTGTCTAATTGCAGCATAGAGACGTGGCCTGAATATCCCCTGGCCTCATCCAGGCTTTTCTTCGGGCAGTCCTTGGATCCGTGCTCCCACCCTAAAAAAGAGCTGCGGGGCTGTGCTCCCAGGACTTTCAGTGAGCGGTAGAAGTGGAAGCCCCGGAAGTACAGTAACATCATTTCAACCCCCAAAGAGCGCCAGCCAGAATGGCCATTCTGGAGCACTCTGGCCTGACGTGAGCCCTGCGCTGGACAGGCCCTGAGCCTGGCCAGGCCTTCGTTCAAGAAGCTAGCCCAAGAGGTCCAGGCCTCTTCCCAGTCAGTCCCTGCTGAGCTGGGCTTTCCCCTTTGTAACTGCTCCCACAGGAGCCGACTTTGTGGGTGCGCCAAGGCGGGAGCACCCATGGGAAAAAAAGAGTGGGTGCCCAGCACCCACTGGTGGGCCCCACCGATCAGCTCCTCCCCTTCCCATCCAGTTCCTCCCACCCGCCGCTGATCAGCTGTTCCACAGCGGGCAGGAGGCACTGGTGGGGAGATGGAGGGGTGGGGGCAAGAAGAGATGGACCAAGGGTGGGGCATTTGGGGGAGGGGGCAGAACAGGGCGGGAAGAGGCAGGGCGGGGGAAGAGCGGGGGCAGGAAGAGGTGGGGTGGGGGTGGGGCCTTGGGGGAAGGGGTGGAGTGGAGGCAGGGTCTGGGGTACAGCGGGGGTGAAGCACCCCCAGGGAAATCAGAAATTCGGCACCTGTGACTGCTCCCTCCAGGCGTGACAACTTTCCCAGGGGTAGCCGTTTGAGTCCCCAGGCTCTCATTCACCCCTTCTTTGTCAGTGTGGGGGGTCTATCTATCCCATCCTAGGGCCTGAGCCGAAGCCTTGAGAGACTCCCCTTGCCTTTGATGGGCTTTGGGTCTGGCTTGTTGTGTGGGCCATGATCTGCGAGCCAGTGTCACCTCCAGGTCCTCTCAAGCTGTTGCTTGTTTTTAGAGCGGCTGTGGATGGGTTTCCATCATTGCAGGGAAATGTTTAAATCACCCCCCATCCCCCTGTCCACAATGGCAGCCCCAAACAACGCCAACCTGTTTTCACTGGCATTCTTAGGAAAAAATCATGAAAGAGTTTGTGTCAATATCTGGTTCTCTAAAGTTGGTTATTGAAGATAAGCTACATTTGGGGTCCGAATGACCAGCCATCATCCCTGCAAAATGCTGTCCTGCCTCTTCCAAGCTGTTGGCATAAGAAACATCCAACATCTATGGCAGGGACCCAGTGGAGCCCTACATGAATGGGCTGGCTTGGCCCCAGTCCTCTTAGACACAGGTGTGCACATCACAAAGCCACCGATGGTCAGAGCTGCCAACTCTGCAGGCAGCCTCAGCAGAAAAGCCAAGGACGAGAGGCCTGACCCAGAGCCTGCTGAACTCAATGGGAGTCTTTCCCATGACGTCAATGGGCTTCAGATCGGAAGCTCAGCATGCATGGAACCCGTTTCCTTTTTCATCCCTGGAGCGTGTCCCTGGAGATCAGGGTTGAGGTCCATTGGCACATCAGTAGGCAGAGGACTCTAATCCCATGCTATACAGTAGGACATCAGAGTTACAAACACCAGAGTTAGGAATTGACTGGTCAACCACACACTCATCTGGAACTGGAAGCATGCAATCAGGGGACAGCAGAGACAAAAGCAAAAACAAAAAAAAGGGCAAATACAGTAGTGTTGTGTGAAATGTAAACTATTAAATAAAAAGTTTTAAAAAAAGATTTGACAAGGGAAGGAAAATGTTTCTGTGCTTGTTTCATTTAAATTAAGAGGGTTAAAAGCGTCATTTTTCTTCTGCAGGGTAAAGTTCCAAAGCCGTATTAAGTAAATGCTGAGTTGTAAACTTTTGAAACAACCACACAACCCTAACGAACAACCTCCATTCCCAAGCTGGTTGTAACTCTGCGGTTCTACCCTGGATCGGTGTTACTCAGACTGAGGCACAAGCCACCAGTGGCTCGTTAGTGTGTCACCTGCAGCTCTTTGCAGCATGTGATATTAAACCATGGTGTGATTTCATTATTAACCGATCTAAGTTATTAACCAGTCAGGATGCTTTTACTAGGTTATTAACCAATTGTAGCTGATAAAATATTCCTACTTGGTCAGTCATTTTGCTGTGAGAATAATATATATATATATATATATATATATATATATATACTAAATATTTCCCCTGTTGTACTGTTTAAATATGAGTCTATAGTGCTATATTAAATGGAACAATGAATTCACACGACTGTGGCTCTTTTGGGTAATGCTGATCTCTAATTTGGCTCCTGAATCACTGAGGTCTGAGTATCACTGCAGGAGCTGTATCACATGTTGGTATTAGACCAGTGCTAATAGGACATTGGGAAGCAATCATTTTCCGGCTCCCCATGTCTCCATCAGCAGGGAAATTGGCTTTTTAAGGGTTAAAGATTCAGCATTCTGGCCGTAAAAATAAACTTGGGCCTGTTTTTTTGGTTATGGGAAAGATTTAAAAAAAAAATCTTAGATCTTGGGTTTATTTTCTCTCTCTTTTTCTTTCTCATGTGGCCTGAGAACCTAATTCCTGAGAAGTCAAAGGCATAGCCATTCTCACCTTGGGATGCCAAGGAAGCAGTCTCCCTAGCAACAGAAACTGTGGAGGCATTTGGATCTGATTAACTCCCCATCCCATTCAGGTGCCTTTCACTCCCTGTGGTGGCCTGGTTGAGGAATTAACTGCCCTACATTTTGCTGTAAGTACCCTGGGGGTCAGGGTTGCTTTTCAGTGTTACTCCTCAAGCTGACCTCTACTAGAAACCATCCAGCTGGCATGCAATTTCCTCATTCAAACTCCAGCTAATGAGAAATCTGCTGTGGGGCTGGAGTAAGGGCTCCAGCTGACAGCCCTGGAGATCAACGTCCTTGGCTTATGCACAGAACAGGTGCAGCGTGGGCCGTAGCAATGCAAGCTTTCCATAGGCTGCCCCACCGATGGGCCTCCACCCTGACCTTCGCTCTACTAAGACCAGCTCTAGCCAGTGAGCAGTTCAGTCTCTGGGCTTGACACTGCCCAGAAGGATGCTGATTAGCGTGGCAGAGGGGTTTGCATGGACAGAACTCAGACCTCCGTGTTCTAATAGCACAGGCTACTAAGCTGAGCTCCAGGAAAATCTCCTCTGGCTGGTGACAGCATTGGCCATATGACACACAGTGCACCAACAGTGATTCCAGATCCAGCAGGGGGCTAGCGTGTACGAGCACTGCGGCCAGCTCATTACAGTACAGTAGTGGGGTGAGGTAGTTAGTGGGTAGCTTGGTATCTCAGGACTTGTGATCAACCTTTGATAGTGAGAGAAGCTTTGAGACGGGGAGAAAACATCAGGCATTTTCGTAAAACAAAATACAGAGCCTTCAGAAATACATACCACCCCTCACCCCTACTCAGTACAGACTCGTTTGTTTCAATCTGCCCTCCATGTCTGGCAAACCCTCCATGCACTTGTCTTTCCTACCACTTAGGCTTCGTCTATGTCCCCTTTCTCTCTCCAAACTCCTGTCGCTCACCTGGGACCGTCCTCCTCTTTCCCCGCTTCCCACGCACTCCTCAGTGCCGGAGTGAGAGAGCCTTCTCCTCTGCACCTGCAACAACCTCTTGGTATCTTTCAAGCCCATAGACTCCCCAGCTCCACTTCAAACGCCAGCTGAAAAAGTCTCTTTTCTTCCTCTCATAAACGGTGAGTTTGAATTTCTCCCTCCCTCTGCTTGTTATTTGGCTATATGCTATCTAGCGTCCATGAGCCAGTCGCTATGAAGGGTGGTGCCCAGAGATGGGTGACTTCTGGCTCACTCAGATGGGTGACTTCTGGCACCGAGCCACAGAAGGAAAGGGGACACAACCTGCCCACAGAATAACTTTGCCTCCTCGTCAGACCCCACTGACAAATTCAAAGTTGTAGGGCAAGATTTTCAAAAGCCTCTAGTCATATGGGGTGCCTCCATTTCTGGGGGCTCCAACCTGAGAGGCCTTTAAAGGGCCTTCACCCTTTTCAAGCTGAACACCCCAGAAATGGATGTGCTCTAAACCACTAGTCCTGTTGCATAGCAGTTGCAAATCCCTTTCATTCCTATAATGTCTGTATCACGGGAAAGCCATTAGCTGCATTTCCATCTTGCATCAATCATTAAATCATGTTTAATAAGTACGAAAAGGAGGTGAATACGTGAAACTCAGGCTCAGAGCATCGTTTCTTTATTGAGATGTGAGGGGAGGAGACAGTGTTGCCCAGATCCAGGGAGAATCTAATGCCCTTTTTTTAGCAAAGGCAATATTAACATCATATACGAATGTGAATATTCAGGATGGGAATCTCTGCAGACAGCAGCCCAACTGGCGCCGTAATAACCTACGTCTCGTTTCCATAGAGACTTGGGCCGTTTTTGCCAGCAGCGAAATCCTGATTGACACCTAACACCTTCTGAGAGGTAGAACCATGGTGTCATAGAAACGGGCTCTGGATGTGCATTAAAGCCTCTCACCGCAGGGCGTTGTTTTTGTTTCCCTAAGTCAATTGTGTGCCAGCAAAAGACGGACTGGATCGACAGCTCTGGAGACAGAGGGCCCATCTTTATTCCACCAAACAGGTACAGCGCAGGCAAGGGGCCAGTCCTCGCTGGGATGATGGGAGGGGGGCGAGTGGGTGGGGAAATAGAGACGCCTGGTTGCTTTCGCTGAACAGAATTGCGTGGGGGAATCCAGATTATGTGCTGACTTCACAACGCGTGGATGGTTCTGGAGGGCTCTTCCCCGTAAACAGGCAAAGATGGTCTCCTCATACCACACTGCAGTGGCTGGTCTGCTTTCATTTCCAGTGTGAAT
This sequence comes from Chelonia mydas, assembly GCF_015237465.2. Taxonomy (NCBI): domain Eukaryota; kingdom Metazoa; phylum Chordata; order Testudines; family Cheloniidae; genus Chelonia; species Chelonia mydas. Next base: position 6,333,928 of record NC_057850.1, on the reverse strand, counting down.
TGGATGGCGCGGCGGGGTGATTGGGAAGGGGGCCTGGGATTGTTCCATCTCTAGGTTGACAGTTCACACAGCAAATGAGTCAGACCTGAGAATCCAAACTCCCCCATGAGAGGGGCTGTGTGGGAGTGGGAGCTGTTGCCCACTCGTGATTTAGATCCAAAGTCCTGAGGGAGCCATTTCCGGATCCAGATCAGGGTAAGGGGAGGAAGGATGGGGGGAAAGAATCCATAAGGCGCCTCTTCCTGGTGGTTCTCTCTCCTGGCCCCCACATCAAACCAGCTCTCTCTCCCTCTGCCCACGTCGGTGCCCCTCGCCCACCAGCCCTCCTGCCCCAGCGGTCACCCCTGACTTCCTGCAGGGGCCTTCATTCTCTTCCCTCTGATGGGGGCAGGAAGGGAAATTGGGGGGGATGCCACATAGTCTCACTGGGCCTTTCAGAGGGTTGATAGGTAAATGCCACCCCTTCCCCACGCCCAGAACATTCATGAACGCGTCCTCTGCTCCCCATAGCAAAGCCTGCTCCAGCCATCGCACTGAGCTACAGGCCTCAGAGGCCCTACTCTGTGTTCTCATGGGGGGTACCACCCCCCAAGGGCTGGTGAAGGAAGGACCCCTCTGATCCCCACCCCCAACAGGCCGGGAGATGGAGAGGAGCAAGAGTCACTGCCCCACCCCAGAAGACAGGGATGGTGAGGGGAGCAGAGAGGCTTGGCTGTGAAGGAGGTTAAATGTGGGGCTGGGTAAGAAGGACGGTACCTGGGAAAGGTGGGGCTGGGTGGGACAGAGGGAGGAGAGGCAGTTGGCTGGGGTGACATGGATCTGGGCTGGGGTGGCAGGGGGTGCTGGGAGGGGCGGGATGAGAAGGTGCTAGGAGGACGCACGTCTGGTCCCGCAGGACAACAGGAAAGATGCCGGGAAGAGCCCAGGCTGGGGGCCAGGCCTAGCATCCAGTCCCAAAGGGAGCGGCAGACTGCAGGCACCCCGACAGAAAACACCCTGGCTAACGGGGTGCTGCTCTTGAGGGGCAGAGTCTGCGCTGGAGCCTGTAAAGCACCAAGCTTCTAGCTGCCCCTCCCCACCAGCACTGCTCCAGTTTCCTTTGGCTCCGCTGGGGCTAGAACATGCCACGGCGGCACCTCATCCCCCCGGGACCCTTTCCCTTCCCTGCCCAGCCAGCTCCACTGGCCAGTGCAGAATGGGGGCAGGGGCACAGCTAACCACTCCCCATCCCATGCACAGAGGCGCACAAGCAGGAAGCTGCATCCACACTTAGGCGATTGCAATTGTAATTGGACCCCCATTGCCCCCTTTGTTCCCTGGCGCAAGGCAGAGCTATTACCTGGCTTTTAGACAACACTCTCCAGCTCTGCCTTGGCACAAATTCCCTCCTGCTTCCCCTACAGCTCCGTAAATCTACCTAAGCCCTTGGCTTTTATTGGGTACATCCACACTGCATTGTAAACCTGGTCTCACCGCCAGGCTGACACGTCCATACTACACTACGCAGCCCTTCTAACTTGCGTCTGTGGCTTGAGCTGCATCCACAAACGACGGGGTTTGGACCCGAGTCTCAGTGATACTTGGGCTCTGATCCACCCTGCTAGCAGGGTCATAGTATGCGGGTCCGGAGTGCTTGCTGCCCTGAGTCAGACTGATTTGTGTGTGGATGGAAGGAGGGCCGTGGGCTCAAACCTGAGTCACAGCCCGGACTTAGTCTGCAGTATAGACATGCCCATTGTCTCCAGCACCCTCTTGTGGCTTCCTGATCTTCCCCCACCCCAAGTATCTTCCTTTGCCCCCAGCAGCCTCTGGCTTACGTTCAACGAGGGGCTGCCCCATTAAGTCATTGGGCTTTGGATCAGGCCCCAAATTTTCTTTCCTTCCTCCTTCTAAAATGTCCGACAGTGACCCAGTAATGAACTGAACTCAACACCACACGAGTTCAAATCCCCACCCCGGTGACTTATCCCGCCAAGGCAGACTTAGTGCATTAACTCGTAGGCATGGGTATCCTTAAGACCAAGCCCTTTAAACTGCGCCTTGTGTCTAACTTGCAGCTGCCTGGATGCAAAAGATCCATTTTTCACATTTCAAAAGAGCATCATTAAGCCCCTTCCAACCTTTCCCATTCATTGCCATGTACTAGTTGGTTGTGACCCTCCACTCCAGAGGTGGCTGCATTTTAGTGGGGCTCTGTGCATATAGTTTGTGTAGGATATAATGATCCTGTGTTACTGGTGGCCTGGGAAATTGATAGCCCACAGTGTGGCTGGTTTGGGTTCCCTCCAGAAGCGATAGGAGCAGGCACTGAATACAGCATAGTCAGTCATGCAAGCAATGGGCTTCTGTGGGTACCACGGTAACTCTCTGTATAGACCTCATTGTGACATTGCACTTCATAATGGTTTATGGTAATATGTTTATAAGTGTCAGAGTAACAGCCGTGTTAGTCTGTATTCGCAAAAAGAAAAGGAGTACTTGTGGCACCTTAGAGACTAACCAATTTTTTTGAGCATAAGCTTTCGTGAGCTACACAGCTGTAGCTCATGAAAGCTTATGCGCAAATAAATTGGTTAGTCTCTAAGGTGCCACAAGTACTCCTTATAAGTGTGAATATGATGTAACTAGAATATGCTTCATGCAAAAGGTCTCTTGTAAGGTATCATTACAAAGCTTATAACCTACTGAATATATTCATTCTATTTGTATGAATATCTCGTTCTTGTATCTGAAACCAGGAATATGAAGTATGACTCTGAGGTTCTATTGTAATTATGCAAATTGTGAGCCATTAATGGTGATTTAGAATCTTGATGGCTCCCATTGACTAGGACAATTGGTTGTAAATGGCTATGTTTACTTGTAAGCCTTCCTGTATACCTGTGTGCCAGCCAGTGGGTAACAAAGTCTTAGTGACATGTGACCATCTCACCTGATACTGGAATCCATCTTAAACCTGGTGCTTTTCCATTTAGAAGGAGGGGTGGAGACCCAGAGAGACAAAAGATTCCTGCCTTGTGCCAAATATATAAAAGGGGTGAAACAGAACAAAGGAGCTTCCAGTCATGAGAAAACCCCTAGTTTCCATCTAAGATGTCTGCTGGAACTAACAAGGACTGTACCAGGGGAAAAGATTGGGCCCAGACTAGGAAGGAGTCCAGTCTGTGAAAGAAGCTGTCATAAATATAAAGGGAAGGGTAAACCCCTTTAAAATCCCTCCTGGCCAGAGGAAAAATCCTCTCACCTGTAAAGGTTAAGAAGCTAAAGGTAACCTCGCTGGCATCTGACCAAAATGACCAATGAGGAGACAAGATACTTTCAAAAGCTGGGAGGAGGGAGAGAAACAAAGGGTCTGTGTCTGTCTGTATGCTGTTTTTGCCGGGTACAGAACAGGAATGGAGTCTTAGAACTTTTAGTAAGTAATCTAGCTAGGTATGTGTTAGATTATGATTTCTTTAAATGGCTGAGAAAAGAACTGTGCTGAATAGAATGACTATTCCTGTCTGTGTGTCTTTTTTGTAACTTAAGGTTTTGCCTAGAGGGATTCTCTATGTTTTGAATCTAATTACCCTGTAAGGTATCTACCATCCTGATTTTACAGAGGTGATTCCTTTACTTCTATTAAAAGTCTTCTTGTAAGAAAACTGAATGCTTTTTCATTGTTCTCAGATCCAAGGGTTTGGGTCTGTGGTCACCTATGCAAATTGGTGAGGATTTTTACCAAACCTTCCCCAGCAAGTGGGGTGCAAGGGTTGGGAGGATTTGGAGGGGAAAGACATGTCCAAACTACGTTTCCCAGTAAACCCAGTTAAAGTTTGGTGGTGGCAGTGGAAATTCCAAGGGCAAAGGGTAAAATTAATTTGTACCTTGGTGAAGTTTTAACCTAAACTGGTAAAAGTAAGCTTAGGAGGTTTTCATGCAGGTCCCCACATCTGTACCCTAGAGTTCAGAGTGGGGGAGGAACCTTGACAGAAGCTTATTAGAACATCTCTGAGGGTGAGATTTTATCTGTAATCTGTTTCTTAATGTATTGGGCTTAGACTGGCATGTTTTGTTTTATTTTGCTTGGTGACTTATTTTGTTCTGTCTATTATTACTTGGAACCACTTAAATCCTACTTTTTATACTTAATAAAATCATGTTTATTTATTGATAAACCCAGGGTAAGTGATTAATACCTGGGGAAGCAAACAGCTCTCTATAAGTGTTATAGAGGGCAGACAATTTATGAGTTTACCCTGTATAAACTTTATACAGAGTAAAAAAGATTCCTTTGGGGTTTGGATACCATTGGGAAGTGGGTGTCTGGGTGCTGGAGATAGGTGACCTGCTGAGCAGTTTTTGGTTAAAGCCTGCAGCTTTGGGGGCGTGGCCCAGACCTGGGTGTGTATTGCAGCAGGCTAGCGTGTCTGGCTCAACAAGGCAGGGTTCTGGAGTCCCAAGCTGGCACGGAAAACGGGCTCAGAGGTAAATTCAGCACATCAGGTGACAGTCCCAAGGGGATCTCTGTGACCTAACCCATCACACTCATCATAACCATCCCATTATCTGAGTGCCTCACAAACATGAGCAGTCCTTATCTTCACAACACCCCTGGGGCTGGGAAGTAGAGAAGTATTAGCCCACTCATACTAGTGAGGAACAGAGACACAAGGTAGATTAAGTGACTTGCACAGATCATAAGAGAAATGGGTGGCAGAACACAGCAAGGGAGCAGACCTGGTGCTTGGGAGACAAAAGTTATGTTCCCTACTCTGCCCCACAACTTCCCACTGACAACGTGACCTTCGGGGAATCATCCAGTTGCTCTATGCCTCAGTTTCCCAACTGGGACATGTGGGGAATTTCCTGTTTGTAAGATGAGGCTAATGCACGTTGTGAGGCTCAAAGCTGTAAAGGTTTGAGGTGTTCAGATACGATGGGCTGACATCAGCACCCTAGATAACTATGAATTGAACCCAACTCTCCTGGGTTCCAGCCCAGTGCCCCATCCCTTCTCACCTTCAATTCTTACATACAACACAGCACCCTACAATATTACACCTCTTCCTCCCAAGAGACACCAACAAGGGGTGTCCCATTCCAGGCAATATACCTAGTTCCTCCGACACGTGTTGCACAGAGCTCCTCCCAAAAGCCAAGGCACTCTCTCCCAAGCAATGACTGGTTGTGTGTCGGAAACAGTTGGGTTTTTATGGCTTGGATTATTTGCTATTTCTCAGCAAGCTCACACAAGGTCTCCCTGCATCTCACGAGAGGGCGGCTGTTTGGTGGGTGCGGGCTGCGCTCGGTGCCGGAAGCCAGAATGCAGCTCTCGGGTGGAGGCAAGGGAATAGTTATTTTCAGTTCAGAGTTTGCCAAGGTTAATTAGAGGCTTGTTCGAATTCCCCAGGCCCTAGATGTGATCCATTGAAATAGAGTCCGGTAACGGATGAATACGAGGAAATGCTAACAAAAGACACCAAGGCACTGGCCTAATACATGTTGGGTTCACCTGCCTGTTTGCTAATGAAGGGGGAGAAAATGATTCCCTGTTCACGTTCCTTAGCACATGTCTGAGTGTGGCCCCAGGTTTAAGGATCAAGGGGGACAGAATGAAATGCCTTTCCTTGGGGCGGGCTACTCCACCCGTGCAGCAGGGACAGAGGGGTAGGGGTATAGCACCATTGAGGGAGCCAGGCTTCAGGAGTAACCTACAGTGTCCTGTGCTGGGTGGGTAATCAGTGACTAAACATACTTCCTCACCTCTAGGGCACCCCTTCCTGCCCAGGGGCGGCATTGCAGGGGACTTTATCCCTCTCACCCTCTCTGGCAGGCACTTTCTCAGTCGCAGGGACCACTCCCAGACAGCCTCTTCCCTGAATTCTCTCAATGGGTCTTTTGTGGCTCAGCCTTCTGGCCGAGTCATGCAACAGTTCAGTTCCCGTCTGGGGTTCAGCTCCAAACCAAAGGTCCTTTACCCACTCCAGGGGATCAGCTCCAGTCCAAAGTCATAGATTCATAGATATTAAGGTCAGAAGGGACCATTATGATCATCTAGTCTGACCTCCTGCACAATGCAGGCCACAGAATCTCACCCACCCACTCCTGCGAAAAACCTCTCACCTATGTCTGAGCTATTGAAGTCCTCAAATCGTGGTTTAAAGACTTCAAGGAGCAGAGAATCCTCCAGCAAGTGACCCGTGCCCCATGCTACAGAGGAAGGTGAAAAACCTCCAGGGCCTCTTCCAGTCTGCCCTGGAGGAAAATTCCTTCCCGACCCCAAATATGGCAATCAGCTGAACCCTGAGCATATAGGTAAGATTCAACAGCCAGATACCCAGGAAAGAATTCTCTGTCGTAACTCAGATCCCATCCCATCTAGCATCCCATCACAGGCCATTGGACCTATTTAGCATGAATATTTAAAGATCAATTAATTGCCAAAATCATGTTATCCCATCATACCATCTCCTCCATAAACTTATCGAGTTTAATCTTAAAGCCAGATAGGTCTTTTGCCCCCACTGCTTCCCTTAGAAGGCTATTCCAAAACTTCACTCCTCTGATGGTTAGGAACCTTCATCTAATTTCAAGTCTAAACTTCCCAATGACCAGTTTATATCCGTTTGTTCTTGTGTCCACGCTGGTACTGAGCTTCAATAATTCCTCTCCCTCTCCGGTATTTATCCCTCTGATATATTTATAGAGAACAATCATATCTCCCCTCAACCTTCTTTTAGTTAGGCTAAACAAGCCAAGCTCCTTGAGTCTCCCTTCATAAGACAGGTTTTCCATTCCTCGGATCATCCTAGTAGCCCTTCTCTGTACCTGTTCCAGTTTGAATTCATCCTTCTTAAACATGGGAGCACACAGTATTCCAGGTGAGGTCTCACCAGTGCCTATTATAACGGTACTAAAACCTCCTCATCTCTACTGGAAATACCTCGCCTGATGCATCCCAAGACTGCATCAGCTTTTTTCACGGCCATATCACATTGGCGGCTCATAGTCATCCTATGATCAATCAATATTCCAAGGTCCTTCTCCTCCTCCGTTACTTCTAATTGATGTGTGCCCAGCTTATAACTAAAATTCTTGTTATTAATCCCTAAAATGCATAACCTTACACTTCTCACTATTAAATTTCATCCTATTACTATTACTCCAGTTTACAAGGTCATCCAGATCCTCCTGTATGATTTCCCGGTCCTTCTCTAAATTGGCAATACCTCCCAGCTTTGTGTCATCCGCAAACTTTATTAGCACACTCCCACTTTTTGTGCCGAGGTCAGTAATAAAAAGATTATCCTTTGCCTGTCTTGGGCTCAACTTCAATTCTTCCCCCTGGTCAGAGAACTGACATCTCCCTCCCCAAGGCTTCTCCCTGCTGGGCGTCTAAGTACCACATAAACTGACCTTACACGCTACTGGGCTTCCGCCTCATTCCCTGGTCCTCAGGGCGCTGCTCCAGGCTAGGGCCCCACCACAGGAGCTAACCCTGCTCCTGCAGCTCTGCTTCCTGGCCACAGCTCATCCCAATGACTGGACCTGACTGCGAGAACTCCCCTGAGCTCATCTCTCCTTGGTGTCACCGCCTCAGCTCCTTGTACAGCCTAGCTTTGCCTTCCCTGGCCAGCAGGCAATTAGTTAATCACCTCCCCAGTTTGGAGCATGGCTAAGTTCTCTCCCTTGCCTTACAAGTGATGGGGAGTAAGCCCCATCACAATGATCTTACAGCAGCTGTTAGAGATGGAAATGTCCTAATGGGTCATCTAGATGGAGGGAGGGCCTCAATCTTCATCCCCACACAAACCGGCTTGCAGTGATTTGTGTCCCTCCAAGCCCATCATCCTTTGCAGCTTCAATTTTTTTTTATTTGAATATTTTATCCATCGAGAATAAAGTAATTTCAAATGATACTGTTGGGGCAGTGCTTTGTAGATGGGGTGCAGCTGTGAGGGGCGACAGGTGGTGGTGGGATGCTGGGTGTTGGGAGGAGGCTGCCAATTGGATGGGGAGCAAGGATGGAGGCGCTTGGTGCTGCTGGGAAGGGGGTGTGGGAATTGAGAGCACTGGGTCATGTGGGGTGGAGGTGCGGCTGGTGGCTGCTGGGTGCTACCAGGTGGACGGGGGAGCTGGCTGGGATTGTGGTGGGCAGTGGATAATGGGGCTGCCGTCATGCAGGGTGCGGGTGCCAGATAGGAGGGTGTCACTGGTGGGGGTTGCCGCCTCCCTGGGGAAGGTGCCACTTCAGGGTGGCATGGAGCTGACAGAGTGCTGAAAACAGCAGGTGCTGCGGGAACCAGGAAGCTGAGTGGAGAGGGATGAAATCACCCCACCCCTCTCCCTGTTGTTATTTTGTATCGTGCCTCTCCCCTTACCCCTCTCCTCTCTAAACTAACCATTAATAGAAAGCCAACACAAAACCAGCCACCTGAGCATTCAAGCTTTACTACAAAAATAGAGAGTTTGTTGCATGTTTCAACTGAAGGCCCAGTCATGTTGTGAGGCCCTGTCCCAGGGCTGGGTGTTTTGGGTTAGCACCTGAGAACTCCTCTCCTGCCCTAGTGTCACCCAGCACTCTCCCTATGGAGGGGCAGGTGAGGCCTCTTATCTCATCTGGTGGACCCTGATTGGCTACTGCTAGCTGCCAGCCCTTCTAGTCACTGGAGGACCAAGCCTTGTTGGTTCTGACAGTACCAGACCCTGAGTGACTTCTCTAGGCCGTGCTCAGTGGTCTAAACTCACAGCCCCTCTTTTCCAGGTGACACTCTCCCTTCAGGATGGGATGTCGGGGGGCAGAAAAAACCTGGTATACCCTGTCACAGTGACTTACAGGTTGAAGAGGATAGAAGTCACACCAGCATAGACTGCCTCTAGATTCCCTGCTGAATTTGGGCTGGTATCACAATGCAGGGCAGGGTCAGAGTTAAGGCCACGATTTTAACATTGGCATGGTGTTTAAACTGGTAGCCTCACTCCACCGCTGTCTACTGAGTGGAATTAGAACTGTTCAACTACGTGTCAGTGGCCCTCTACTGCTAAGCCCTGAAGGAGATTCTCTTTTAGCTCAGATGGTAGGAAGCCTGTTTTCAACAAAGGAGAATCTGAATTCTACCCCTACCGGGGCCACGAAATTTTGCTTTGTCAGAGTATGCGGCGTACACACTGGATGCCTGCCTGTGGCATCCCCTGGAAAGGACGTGGGACAATATCATCTCCAGTGACCAGATCAGCGAGCAGGCTAGTACGGCAGTAGTTATTGCAGCATCATAGTGGCATGATGAGTGGAGCTGTTGTAGCCTGTTGTGTCAGTAATGTAGGGTTTGGTGCCTTCCTAGTTAGCCCTTGCCATACCGCAGCATAATGGCTCCGGGGAGCAGCCCCCTTCTGCGCGCACCAATGCCTGATTTTGACAACAGTCAGTCAATATGATTGACAAGATTGACCATTCCAATTTCTTTGTTTAAAAAACAAACCAAACAAACTAACAACAACAAAAAACCCAACAACCCAGAGATTTTAAAAAATACCATCCAAAAATATTCAAATAGGAAGGCCCAGATTGGAAAGGTCCCACCCACTGCGTTCTTTATGGTGTTCTGGCCAGTCAAAACCAGGGGATGAAAAGCAGGCTTTAAACAAACCGGAAACAATGGTTGTTTCCCGCTCTCTAAAGGCCTGATCCAAAGCACCATTGCAGTCAGCTGAAAGACTCCCATTGACTCCAATCCAAAGCAGATCAGGCCCCAAGAAACTTCAGGAAGGGTCCTGTCCTAGTTTGGTCAAGGGTTTCAGGTTGGTTCCATGTCGACTGGACTCAATCCAGTCGCAGCTTGTGAACATCCCTGGGGACTCCCTAATGGCTGAGCTTGGAGCTGTAATAAGGCATTTCTTTGTTAATTGGAGGTTTAAGCCCTGTGGCTCCCCAGGGACCTGTGGGCTGCCCCAGCAGAAAATAGGTAAACAACAATGATTTGGCTGTGGTTGGATTAAAATTCAGATGGGATTGACACAAAATTGAAAACCTTGCTAATCTATAAAGCCCTCCGTGCTCCAGGCTATTGTTTATTGTTGAACTTTACGGGGAATAGATTTTTTTAAAATATTTTATTTTAACCTCCACTAGCGTAGCTTTGTCCCCCTTTACTGGATGAGATGGTTACTGAGTAGGTGTAAGACCGACAGACAGACCCTGGTCGTTGGTAGGTAGAATTGAACCGGGGACCTCGGGAGCTTAGTGCATGGGCCTCTCTGGCATGAGCGAAAAGCCAGCTTGCCTGTTAGTTAAAGCTGTAGAGCAGACTCATTTTCTGTCTCTCTCTAAGTGGTCTTGGTGCCACTAGATGGGACACAGAACCACACCCAGAAGGGCTTGTCTACAATGGCACTTTACAGCGCTGCAGCTTTCTTGCGGAGGGGTGTGAAAAAACTCCTCCCTGAGCTCAGCAAGTTTCAGCGCTGTCAAGCGCCAGTGTAGACAGCGCGGGTCCCGGCGGTGGTAGCTACGCCCCTCGTGGAGGTGGTTTTTTAGGGCGCTGGGAGAGCTCTCCCAGCACTCTGCCGTGACTACACAAGCCACATTAAAGCACTGCTGCAGCAGCCAGTGTAGACTAGCCCATCGGCGTGGAGGCTGGACTAACCCTCACCCTTAAAAGAGGTCCCTCCAGGTCAGGTTTGAAGTGTAAGAGCAGTGCAGAATCTTGTGCCGTGCTATGGAGAAAGAGCGATCTCCAGCTCGGTCAGTCCAGCACATTTCAACAGCCCTAAGTTCACTTCACCTACTGGGCTAGATTCTCTTCCACGGTATGGTCCCTTTACACTGCCCTGGACCCAGTCAATGGAAAATATCCGTGGCGTAGAGAGATTTCCCAGCTGGAGAGGGCCACCATAATGGCTCTCCACTTCTCCTCCTCGCTGCTCCCGACATAGGGCACTTGGGAAAGATGGGCATGGCTTGCGTGCTACTGGGCTCTGGCTATTCTGAGCTGCTGATCCCCTTTGGGCAGTTGAGCGTAGTTAGAGCAGCTTGGAGGCAGCCATAACTTGCCTCTGATTGGACCCAGAATTGGGGGAGGACAAAGGTGACTGTAACCAGACAAATGCCTCCCCACCCTAGATGGCTCTGCAGCATTCTGCCTCAGTTTCCCTTTCTCCCAGCACCCCTTCAATTAACTCCACCAATCCAGAGTCCTTAAAAACATCCCTCTTTGGGGTCTAATTTAGTTGTATAAAATTCACAACACTCAGTCCTGGGGCTTCTCCCCAGAGAGGATCCAAGACCACTTTTCCCCGGAGCCAATCCGGACCTTCCCACTGAGACTTCCCTTTCTTTTGGCAGGCCCTGCCTGGCTGGAGTCATTTGGCCCCTGAAGTCCAAGACTCTTCTGCCACCTTCTTCTGCCTGCAGCCTGCCAGAGCTTTCAACTCTCTGCACCTTCACACTCCTGCACCCCTCTTCCTCCAGCTCTTTATAGAGAGGCTGTTAATGAGGCCCAGATGGACTGGAGCTGTTGCCTCTAAAAGGGCCAGGCCACCCTCTAATAGTGACTTAAAGCCATCTTTGTCCTGCACCTCATATCCATGCAGAGCAGAAAACAAAGATCTGGGACCCCGCTTTTGATAATTAGATTGCCTGCTTGCATCCAGGATGGATGCAGGATCCGCAGGGTTAAAGGGAAATATGTACTTTAAAATAGCATTTTGTTCCTGCGGACACGACGGTAGGATTGTAGGGGGTTAAATAATTTCTTCTGGGTGCGAAAATTCAACTTTTCTCAGGCTAGCGTGTACCTCGCTCCGCAGGGAACGAGGTAGGTAAAGAACGGAGAGCAAGAAGCGGAATAGTGTAAGCAGATGTTTCAGCGTTTTATTAAATAAATCTACAAAAGGCTCTTTTCTAAGAACAGACTTTGCTACAATGGCAAACAGAAGGTGGTGGTGTTCTTTTGACAGATTCCAGCGACTGACACCCTTTGGGGGAGTCAGTAACGCCAGGGTGACACATGAGGAATAAACAAGCCAATACAGTCAGAATTAGGTCAAGTTATTTCACCGTGCAAAGACCTTGGCTTCTAACCCAATGTAGTGAATACAGTGACCTGTAATGACACCATACAGTCACCTTTTATACAATACCGTATGAATTAATAAGATCTATAGTAAAAATAAACCTATGTAGCAGCTTTGTCAGAGTTAAATGTAAAATTGCCTGACAAAATGATACAGTAGTTGAATTCTGTTTCGGTTCCACAGACACAACACACACCAACTCACACACGTCAGTCTGCCCTGGGACAGAAATACTATCAGTCCTTTCAAGAAGAGCTGGTTATGTAAACCAGGGTGCTACAAGTAAAGCTCCAATCTGCTAGGAGCAACCAGTGAAATAAAACCAGTACCAGAGATCCAGTTCTGCATACTCCAAAAGGTCAGGTGAAAAAACTCCCAGGGCCAAAAGGTGCCATGGCTTGGTTAGCTTCATTTATTTAACAAAGTGAGAATAAATGTTCAGGAAAATAAAATGCCCAAAGACAATGGCAGTGGATATTGAGGGTCCCTGAAAAAGCCTTCGCACTGAACACTGCAAAACAGAAAGGATTTTTGCCCTTGTGGTCTACCTAGCTGCCAGCTTCCTGTGGCAGCCACATAATCTGGTCCCCGGGCATTTTTGCTGACTGATCATTGGAGTATGCATCAGATATCATCAGTTCAGTCAAATGTAACAAAATGCTGCAGAATTTGGTTATTGGGATTGATTTGGTTGCTCAGCACACATACACACACACACGCACACACACACGGGACGGGTGGATTTGGAAGAAATAAGAACCGACCCGACCCTTCACCCGACACATGAACCAAAACTTTCTTGATGTTCAAAAAAGTTGGGTCAATTTCACTAGCATGATTGTTTTTCACACCCCATTACACTTCCTGGTTCTGGCCGGAAAGAAAAGCACCAAAGTAGCACAAGAAACCCACTTCTTGCGGTAATTCTGGCCCATCCAGAAGCAGGAAGTGTCTGTTATCTCACAAGAGGGTCTGTTCTTGTGAGCTGACTGGCCCAGCTGTGCAGACTCACATTGTTCAGACAAGCATCTGGCTTCCAGGATGCTTTTCTGAACCTCCAAAGCTATTGAGGTTTGACCATGGCTACCTGCATGAAACGAAACTACCCACACTTAGGTCAAATGAGTTAAAACATTAACAACCAGGAGGGTTTGTGGCCCGCTTGGATCTGTCGCTTTCGGCAAATTGAATCAGAGCAGGATTTTAGTTCACAACCAAGGATCGATTCTTTCCTCCAGGCCCCATCAGCCTCCAATTCCCTGGGTGCAGTTACACCTAAATCAGCAGGGAGTATTGTGCAGTTATAGCACAACTCCAGCGTTCCTGCTGTCCCCAAAGTCCAAGGACCAGCTTGTTTCTTCATGCCCACTTTTGCCTTTCCTTCTATACAGAGCTTGGTCTACTGAGCGTGGCCCAGCTTTGACCAGCGCCATCCCTGGAGCTTTTTCTGCTCAGCGGAGGTAGCTCCCTCTTTGACGCTTCATCGCCGTGTCTTTCAAGCCACTCTTTCATCCCATCACCTCTTTCTCTGGCAGAAGGCTCTTCTGGGAGTGCTGAGGTCTCCCGTTCTTCCCAATGGAAACAGCGGCTCTCGGCCGTACAGAAAGAAGCTCAGCAACGGTAGCAGCAATCCCTAAAAGCAACAACAAACAGGATTAAGTGGAGGGTGCAGGATGGAGCAGGGGCTGTAGGGAGGGAATACTTTCAGGGCTAGGACACCAGGGTGGAGCCTGGGCTCTGGGACCCTGCGGGCTGGGACGGTCCCAGAGCTCGGGCTCCAACCCCAGCCTGGACGTCTACGCAGCCCCGCAGCCCCAGTAGACTAGCCCCGGCCAGCCGTGGAGTTTTCTTTGCTGTGTAGACATACCCCCGGTGGCCTGGGTCAGACCCTGATGGCTGCTTGGTGGCCTGAATGTCATAAGGAGAAGACAAGGCTGTGATGCCCACTCCCCCTCTCAGGAATAAACTCCTCTGGGTGGTGCATGCAATGGCATCGAGCACCCTTCAGCACTTGGCATCAGACCCTTTAGGAGCTTCGGAAAGGTCTGGCCGAGCACTAATTACCTGGACTGGGTGTTTCCCTCAGGACTGCAGATGAGGCACACGGTGGCTTTGACTTCGGACATCCGCTCCCCCTTGCTGAACCCTTGGAATTTAAGCCTCTTTTCTTCTGTGTTCGGAGCAGTGTGAAGTGAATTCTTCAGAGTGAGTCACTGTAACAGAGTAATACACGTGAGCCACAGTGACAGATACTATTTTGCATTGACACTCTGTCATCCATTCCCACAGATCTCAGCTTGCTAGTGTAAAGATCCCCCTTCTGCACTGACATTCAGTCACAGCCAAGCAAAGATGTCTCAGCAGCAAGGAAAGAACGCTTGCTCTCTGTCCCAGACATGGGCAAAGTCCCCGGTCCTGAGACTCAACTCATGCTGCGTAGGTTACTATCCCCAGGACTTGAACTTGGAACCTCTTAGTCTAGAGGCAGTCGCTTATTCAGCTGTGCTAAAGAGGGAGCTGGTAGGTTGCTTAGCTAACAGGAGGAGTCATCGTTCCTGTTTTAAATGTCCCACCCCTCCCCTCAGGACATTATCCCACAGTTCAGTGCATTTAATTTCCCTTTGCTCGATCCGCTCCCATTACTCTGAGTTACTATACCCGCTTGGGCCATGCTATGCCATCGCCACCCCTCTCTCTGACGTTGCGTGCTTCAGCGGCACACCTAAGTTTAGGGGCCAATGTCAGTCTTGGCGCAACACCCCTGGCTTCAGTGCTGTGGGACCCACGCACCCCTGGACTGAGTTAGCTCCTATGACACCTGCCTTAACACTTGCTAATTGCAGAGTGGGGAAGTTGTCTTACCTTCAGCCTCTGGGAAGGAGTCGCACCCAAAGGTTTTCAGAGCCACCGGGGCAGCTGCGGAGTCCCAGGGAAATTCCAGCTACTCCTTGTAGTTTCTCTCTTTCTCTCACGTGCTGATGCTGCCTATTAGGTGATGGATGCTATGCAGTTGCTGAAGTGCAACCGAGAGTGGTGTGGGGCACTGTTGTTAGCACACCCCCCGTAAAGCCTTTCTCAGTACGTTAGCCAGGCCTGAAGATCAAGAAGGTCCAAACGTCCTGTCTCAAAGTCCCATCTTCATGCTTTAGTCAAAGTGCAGCCAGTTCTGGTCTTTGATATTTAACGTGGAAGAGTAGCACAGAGCCCAATTTCAGCTCCATCTAGTACCAGCTTGCAGAACGAAGGGGCTGGTTTAGAAAGTCCATCGGTTTTAGACAAAGTTCATCCATCAGACTCCTCATACCTAGGACATCAGACCTTCCAAAAGCAATGTGTCTGTAGATCTGCCATCAAGGAGTCTTCTTTGCAAGCAGGGTCTGGGACCCAACACATGTAGCACCTCTTAACTTTGTTTCTGATTTCCTGTGGCAAAGTTCCACAGAAATGGACTTCTGATGTCCTATTGTACTGACATCTCCAATGGAGGGGCCTTGCTTTGCTGTTTGGGGGATATTTGCTCTGAGTTCAGGGTGTGTTTGTTTGATTTAAAAAAAAGAATAGGAATTTACCCCTGTACAATGTTGATGCCTTGTCTGATTGCCCCATCTCACAACCCCAAAGTAGAAAGATCTCTGGCTTATCCCCATTCATCTGCCTGGTCCTGAATCTTAGCTAGAGAAGACTAATGCAGCAAGGAACAAAGGTTTAGTTGCGCCCAGTCTAGTGGTGAAACAGCACATGCTGAATTGCCACCTGGAGGGATGGTGGGAAGCAAGTTTGGGCTTCCCTCTCCACGGTAGCAGCGGACATGGGATGAAATTTCCCTTGTTGCTGCAACGGCCTGTTGGCATGGGTCACCCACGGGGAGAGAAGGAGCTGAGAAAGGGAGAGAACCCCTGGGAGGAAAAATGAGAGCAGGTGCCGGGTGAGATACAATGTCAGGTGGTAAAATTGATCAAACCCCTTAAAGTTGCCATTTGCAAGTTCTAGGCTCACTTCGAAACCATTATGAACTTTAAAAAAGTTTCTGCCCTGAAGCTTTGGTGGGAGGTTGCGAAGGAAGCAGAAGCCAGTAGCTTCTTCTTGGGGTGGACAAAGTCCCGTCAGTGTGACAGAGACAGGCAAGTGTCAAAACAAGGATGTTCCACTTAGGAAGGGGACCCCTCTCCAGAGGATACGAGACTGGTGGGTAGGTGGGAACTCTTGGTCAATAGCTGCACCTGTTTGAAGTCCTTGAAAGGCGCCAGCATAGGGTGGCTGCCTCTGCAGAGGGGAACAGTCTAGCTACTCCAGGAGTATCATAAAACTGTCCACCCCACAGTGGTTAAAATAGTATCCTCAGACTCGCACCACCCCTGTCACATGACTCGGGTGAGGCGGGCAGCTACGTTCTCACGTGGCCCATCCGTAAACAAAGTTCATTCCTCTGCCGAGGGCCACTGGACTGAGTCCAGCCATGACTGGTCACAGCCAGAACCTCTCGCTAAGGAGAAGCTTCCTAAATCAGCCCCCTCCACACCTTTGTATAATACAGGCCAATCCCGTAGTTATACTAGCTCATATCACCGTAGCTGGTGGGCTAGGGGGCTCGGGTTGCGTCTCATCGCTGGCAATGGGACTAGCTGTGGTTGAAGGTGTCAAGCTATCAACTGAGTCCCCTGGCTGATGCTCTGGGGTTCTCTGGGGGGTCGGCTCTTCTGACTGGTCGAAGTCACTTAGGACTTCCTTCCCCCTCTGGATCAACTGCTCCAAGGTCTTGGGCAAGGGGTGACTCAGGAAGCGCTTGAATTTGGGCCGGAGGGTGCCTACCACATACTGGATAATCTCCTCCTCCTCTGCATCAGTGTAGAGTGTCTGATACAGGTCTCTTTTACGCCAGAGGAACTCATCCAGGGGTTCCCCCTGCTTCTGGGGTAGATCCAGCTCCCGTTTGATGGCGTCCCTGGTCAAAGTGCCCTCGCTGTACTGCAGGAACTCCTTCTTGAACTCCACCCAGTTCTTGACCGAGTCCTGCTTATACTCCCACCACTTTTTAGCTGGGCCGTTCATGTGGTTTTGGATCTGAGAAAGCCAGTACTCCTCAGTCCCTCCCACCTGCTTCAGATATTCCTCCAAGTGGCTCAAAAACTCCCGGGGGTCCTCAAAGATCTGGGTCTCCACCGGGGAGGCCGGAGCGTCCTCCGGGGCGGTGATCCACTGGTAGGAGTCGTGGGGCTGGGGCATGCTAGTTATCTCCCCGGGAGAGGGAGTCAGTGCGTACATTTGGCTCATGTCAAGGGCATAATCATAAATCTCCCCGTCATTGCTCCTGCCCTCCGGGCCTCCCACCCCGACGGAGACAGTCTGCCTGGCATGGTCCGCGGGGCCATATTTCCCCCCCATAGCCTCCAACCGGTCTGCCCATTTCTCCAGGCGGAAGAACACCTCCCTCCAGACATTCATCTCCCTCTTAACCCACCTCTCCAGGTGGGCAATGGTCTCCTGGCATCTGGCCAGGCAGGCCTTGATGGACTTTTTCCACCTCTGGTTGTCCGTGGATGGGACATGGTCCTCCAGGTTATTCTCTAGCTTCCCCACTGATTTCTGCAAGCCTTTCAGCTCCCTCTCCACCTGCTTGGACACCTCCGTGAGGAGGTGCCGGTGGGTCCTCCTGACGTGCTCCAGCATCTCAGTCCTGCACTTCCCTATCTGCAGGATCACGTTGGGCTTGTTGGCTACTCCGCGGTGCCCCTGGAAGGTGTGGACGCTCCCATTGGTGATGCTATCCAGCTGCATGGTTCCTGTGGCGTGAGCAGGCTAAACCAAGCAGCAATGCAACAGAGCTAGAGGTAAAGCCCTAGTGGTTACCCCGGGCTTTTAATTTAGTGACACTCCTGCCCTGCTTTTAAATCCTCTCCCGAAAGACACACACCGCCCCCTCTTGCCTCCCCAAGTACGTCTCACACAAACACAACCGAGTCAGATATCACCCCAAGGAGAGCTGTCCAGTCCCCTTTGCAGCCAGCCGGAGTCGGTGGCAAATCCGTTCAGGCCGCTCCCAGCGTGCTGGTCCCACGTGCCTAGGGCGACGCTGTCAGGCAGTGAGCGCCTGGGAAAGAGAGGGCGTCCCGGCCTGGGATCTCCCACCGTGCGCCGTGTCTGCTGTCCTCTTCCGGAGTGCGGGATCTTGATCAGCCGAGAGTTCCCTCTGCCGAAACACACACACAGCTAGAAGCTGCTGGCTAATATCCTAGAGATTTCTCCTTTGCCTTCCAAACTGCTGCTAACTTCGAGCCCCGGGCGAAAGCGACACAGAGCTCTATCGCTTCCCGGTCGGAATTGCTCCTGTCTCAGGCATTCCCTTGTACTTATACCTCGCACAGCTCCCCATGTGGGCGGCTCCCTGCCTCTTCCTCCACTCACAGCTCCGCGCTCATTGGAGGAGAGCGGGCCCGGTGGCTGTGGCAACCCAAATCTTGGCAGCACTCCCTTTGCTTCCCGCCCCCTCGCGTACACCCCCAGCCTCAGCGCTGAGAAGCACTTGAAAGGTTCTGGAGACAGTTGGATGGATGGATGAGTAATCCCACCTTCTGCCTTTCAACTCCCAGAAAGCACTTATTCATCGCTCAACTATTTACTCAGCCAGGTCATCATTAGCATGCTTCCCCCAGCGGCGCTCACAGTGGGGGGGAAACGCATATGAATTCAGTGTGTCACACCAAGCCAGCCGCCCACAGTCCCCCGCACACCCCCTGCGCACACACACACACAGGCAATTGTTGGAAATTGTGATAATTCAGCAGAAAGGAGAAAGGGGAAGGAGCGGAGTGGACAGAGTCACTCGGATTCAAATGAAAACACTCCAGAATTTCTAAAGCTCTGGGAGGTGGGAGTTGTTCCAGTCATTTAATGACACCAGGCCAACTGCTATCTTAGGGATGGTTGTGATGGAGGGAGGGAGGGAGGGAGGGAGGGAGAGGAGGGGGGAAATCTCATCTAGGTTTTCCACCAAATTAAATCCGCCCATCCAAAGTGCGTTCCTTACTAAGCTTGAATCAGATGCTTTAATTGCTCTGCCAGCCCACAGACATAGCTGAAGCTGCATTTGTTCTTGGCAAGGCAGGAAAGCCAACCATAAAAGGAGACCGGGGCCTTATATAACCAACGGATAAAGGATTCCCTTCCAGAGAGAGTTCCCTTCCGGAAAGCCGTCATACGGATAGAGGAGCGGTGGGGTGGGTGCGTGTGTCTTCTCGTCCCAAGGAGGAGGGAGCTGTCCTGGGTCGCTTACTCAGAGGGTTCTCAGTGTTATGTAATAAGGTGGCTCATACTGGTCCCCAGTGGATGTCTCCCCCTTACACTCTGGGCAGCGTGCCAGCCATGCCAAGGCAGTGTCCGCACCAGGCTATTTGCCAAGCGTCTCCTACCGTCAATAGTGCTGGTTCAGCTCTGATGCTGGCAGGGAGTGCGGGAGCCTGAGCGTGGACAGGATGTCAGCAGTTGCCAGCGTTTTAACGACCCCCTGCTCAGAGGAGAGCCAGCTGATACAGTGGTTCAAAGGCTGGTGGCCTCTGGTGCTCCCACGGGAGCCGTGGTGGCAATGTGTAGACAAAGCCATAGTGGCCGAGGTCAAGCCACACAACTCTCAGCTGGTGCCTGGTGCACCCTCCTCTCCTGACATGTTGTGATGTAACATGCCATGGACCTAGGGTGCTTCTCCTCCTCCCTTCGTCCCATAGTAGCAGGTATCCCACTGCTAGACTCACCAGCTGCCTTCTAGGCCCCTCTGGCCATGGGACTGATATCCCAGGGATCCTGCCTTAAACCTCCCTGGCTGATAAGCGGCTAGTCTCAGGGATTTCATGGAGTCATAGAAATTAGAGAAGAAAAAAGAACAATCCCGCATGGGCAGCACTGGGTCATTCCCTAGAGGACAGTCTTAGGTGTTTTATCCAGCCCACATCCAATGTAGTGAGTTAAGTGCGTGAATCGGATTATGAACCCAGTTTTCAGGTGTCTTGCTTTGCATGCCCAGTCACCACGGTTGTGCACGTGAATTGGGGAATTGCTTGCACAACTGCAGCAACAGAGGATACACTTTGCACACCTAACTGGACACCTGCCACTGTGCAGCATTTCTCCCCCATCTTCCACCGCACGCGCACACACACACACACACACACACACACACACACACACACACGTACACAGAGAGAGCTAGCTCCATCCCGACTGTATCCCACCAAACACTGGAGTGACACCAGCGATGAATTCAGCCCACAATGTAAATAACAACTCGTGTCTCACTCCACACACAAACCCCACGCCCAAAGTCCAAGTCACCGGGAGATTAGGCTGGGTCCGCATGGCACCGTTTGGTGCTTTGGATCCAGTTTGTCTGATTCCAGCTCTGCTTTCTGCAATGCACTGGTTCCCTCCCATTTCTGGGGGTTGTGTGGGGTTCCTTCTGGGCTTCCTGGGGAATGTCTGGCTGGTGGAAAATACCATGACAACTGTTTTCCTGGTATTGCTAATTAAAGGAAGGTGAGTTGGCAGCAAGGAAGGAAGGAGGGGAGCCAGAAGCAAAGGGAGAGAGAAAGAGAACTGGCACTGAGAGACACGGCGGAATGGGGACAGTGGGAGAGACAGACCCAGACAGAGGGTCGCTGGAACCATGGAGACAGGAAGAGCAGGGCCAGGAGGGTCACAGAAAAAGGAGACTCTGATGCCTAATTATTATGATTGCCACTGTTTATCGCTTGCCATCATGGTGCAGAGCACTGAGCTAGACACACGGTGCCCTCGGGCCCAGACTGATCGGATGGGGGGCACGAGCGGGGGAGAGGATGACAAGCTGGAGAGCAGAACAGAAGGGGAGGTGAGAGGCTCTCAATCTCCCTGCCATCTGTGGAGCCAAGCCAGTGCTAGCAAGCAGAGGAGACACTGGGCAAAGGGAGAAAAGAAAACCAGGGCGGGAAGTGAGCAGCCAGCTCCCATACTGCTGAGAGAGGGGAGGGGAGCAGAAATAGAAAGAAAGAAAGAAAGAAAGAAAGAAAGAAAGAAAGAAAGAAAGAAAAGGAGGGAGTGAGAGCGGTAGGGAAAGAAAGCTAAATAGAAAGAACATGATTCATATCTCACTGACACTGGGGTAAAATGGGGTTTATTCCCCTGAGATCCCTGGAGCTAACCCTGTGTGAGATCAGAATCAGGCACAAAACATCAGAAGAGGGGAAAAGGGCTAACTAGACCGACACCAGAATGAGTGCAATGGGAGAAAGAGCGCCTAAAACCCAGACAGACAATCAAAAGAACAATGGGCTGGACTGATCCCCGGTGCAGCTCATTATTCTCCAGTGGAGTCCCGTCAGGGCTGAGTTTGAGCCTGTACCTTTAAGAGTGTGGGCTCCCCCTAGAACCCTGGGGTCCCCAGAGCACAGCAACCCCCCTGTGCACCGGCCTCTACAGGAGGGGCAAGAGGCAAGCTGTGGGGAAGAGCTCCCCTGGCCACCTGCAGTGGGGTGAGACAGCTCCCTGCATGTGCTAGGGTTGTGCAGAGATGCTGCCTGCAGCACCCTGTGCTTTCATGTCACACGCTGGCTCTAAAGAGATATTTCCCCTGGGCTATCAGTGGCAGTTGTCAACCAAAAGGACAAACGCCTACCCCAACGAGTTTGTGTGGGTCCTGTATTTGCCATAAGGGCAGGCTGCATGGCCAATGGAAATAACATGGGCTTGGCCCTCCTGGTTTGAATCCCGGCTGCACTCCTAACTCTCCGTGACCCTGGGGAGAAATGTCCTCCCTGCCTTAGTTTACCCATCTACAAGACAGGTGCAGGAGAGCAGCTCAAATCAAGGTGCTAAAGGAAAGCATGTAGGCTGCATAGTGAGGTGCACAGCTGAGAACAGGCAGAAGGTGCTGCATTTGCAGTATCTGCCCTGCCTAGAGCCTTACTGTGAAGACTCGCAACGTGAACTAGTCTGGAGCAGAACTGGCCCCCACCACAGCAGTTTCTGGTCAACTCCATTGCAATCACATGGTGGGATTACAGCTTGAGCTGACACCCGGAGCTAGCTCTAATCTGGCTAGCTCAGGTTCCAGAGCCGCAAAGGCGTGACAGCGTGAACTTCTGCATGGGCTGTGCAAACCTGCCCACAACCCTGGGGAATTATTCATGATGCTAGCCTGTGATTCGTAGATTTCAAGGCCAGCGGGACCTTTCTGATCATCTAGTCTGACCTCCTGTATAGCACAGTGCAGAGAACTGCCCCAAATCAATTCCTAGTGCATACTGCTTAGAAAAACAGCCAGGCTTGATTTAAAAATTGTCAGTAATGGATAATCCACCACGACCTTTGGTAAATTGTTCCAGTGGTTAATTACACATGCTGCTAAAAGTTTCTGCCTTATCTCCAGTCTGAATTTGGCCTGCTTCAACTTCCAGCCATTGGATAGTGTTAGACCTTCCTCTGATAGACTGAAGAGCCCGTTATCAAATATTTGTTCCCCGTGGAGGTCCGTATAGACTGTGATCAAGTCACCCCTTAACCTTTTGAGTCTATCACAATAAGGCAGGTTTTCTAATCCGTTAGTCATTCTTGTGGCTCTTCTCTGAACCTCTCCAATTTATCAACATCCTTTTTCAATTGCAGCCACCCAAACTGGGCACAGGATTCCAGAAGCAGTTGCACCAGTGCCAAATTCAGAGGTAAAATAACTTCTCTGCTCCTACTCGAGATTCCCCTTTTTATGCAGCCCAGGATGGCATTAGCCCTTTTGGCCACAACATCACACTGGGCACTCATATTCAGCTAATTATCCACCAAAACCCCGAAAGCTTTGTCCGAGTCGCTGCTTCCCCCATCCCCCATCCTGTAAGCATGGCCTACATTCTTTGTTCTTAGATGTATACATTAGCCATATTATAACACATATTATTTGCTTGTACCCTGCTTAACAAGTGATTCAGATTGCTCAGTGACCTGTCCTCTTCATTATTTACCACTTGGCCACACCCCAAGACTCCAGTAAAGTCACAAGGCAGTTGTTTTCTTCTAATACTGAACAAGGAACTTTACTGGAATAAAGAAAACAATGGGCTTGTCTTCACTGCAACGGCCATCTTGAGCAACTCCTCTCCGCTTAGCCTTGCAAAACACTGAAGGTGCCCAGCGGGAATAGATTAGTAGTTGGAGACTTGTGCTAACTCCAGCTGTAGCTGCATCTGTGATGTTGCACTCTATATGATTTTATGAAAATATGCTAATGAGTGTGAATATAATGTAACTGGAATATGCTTCATGCAAAAGGTCTCTTGTAAGGTATAATTACAAAGTTTATAATCTACTGAGTGTGGTCATCCATTTTGTATAAATGTATAATTCTTGTATCTGAAAATAGAAAGATGGAATATAACTCTGAGGTCCTATTGTAATTATGCAAAGTGTGGGCCATTAATGGTGGTTTGGAATCTTGATGTCTCCCATCAACTAGAACAATTGGTTGTAAATGGCTCTGTTTACTTGCAAGCCTTCCTGTGAGTCAGGCCAGGAAGAATGAAGGTTTTGGGTCTCACCGGACATGTGACCATGTCTCCTGGTAGTGGAATCCATCTTAAACCTGGTGCTTTTCCATTTAGAAGGAGGGGTGGGAACCCAGAGAGACAAAAGAGTCCCACCTTGTGCCAAAGGGGGTGGAACAGAACAAAGGAGGTGCCAGTCATGAGAAATTCCCTAGTTACCATCTGAGCTGGAGCTGACAAGAACTGTACCATGGGAAAGGATTGGGCCCAGACTAGGAAGGAGTCCAGTCTGTGAAAGAAGCTTATTGGAACATCTCTGAGGGTGAGATTTTATCTGTACTCTGTTTCCTAATGTATTGGGCTTAGACTTGCATGTTTTGTATTATTTTGCTTGGTAACTTACTTTGTTCTGTCTGTTATTACTTGGAACCACTTAAATCCTACTTTTTATACTTAATAAAATCACTTTTGCTTATTAATTAACCCAGAGTAGGTAATTAATACCTACAGGAGCAAACAGCTGTGCATATCTCTCTATCAGTGTTATAGAGGGCAGACAATTCATGAGCTGACCCTGTATAAGCTTTTTACAGAGTAAAATGGATTCATTTGGTGTTTGGACCCCATTGGGAATTGGGTGTCTGGGTGCTGGAGGCAGGAGCACTTGAGCTGTTTTCAGTTAATTCTGCAGCTTTGGCACGCATGGTTCAGATCCCGGGTCTGTGTTGGAGCAGACTGGCGTTCTGGAGGCCCAACAAGGCAGAGTACTGGAGGCCCAAAGTGGCAGAGAAAATGGGCCCAGAGGTAGTCTCAGCACATCAGGTGACAATCCCAAGGGGGGTTCTGTGACTGAACCTGTCACAGCGTCCCCACTGCATTACTGGCTGGAGTGTCAGCCACACCCGATCTTCCCGCTTCCCACTGCCTGGATGGGCCAGAGAGCTGGAATTTAAAGCACCACTTAAGTGGTGAGATTTTTGTGCATGAACGGGTGCCGTTTTAGGGGCAACACTGGGGTTTATAGCTTGAGCTGACAAACCCACGGCATTATCCATAAACTGTCCAGCCTTTCTCCCTCCTTCACTGGAGAGGGCAGCCTAGATTAGAGGCTTCCCCAGCCTCAACCCCCCAGCCTTCCTGCTATAGATTTAAGGAAACAGTGCACACACCCTCTCAGCTCTGCCTGCGGCAGAACGTTGGCCAGTCGGTTGTTTTTCTGGAAGCAACGTCTGCGGGAAGAGCGGTCGGAAGGAGAGCTAGAGATGTGTAAAAAAAAATAATGACAATAATAATATATTCTGAGTACTCTAGTCATCCGTCTCCAGACGGGGAACATTGCATTCCATTCAAACTGCCACTCAGAATGCACAACATACCAATCACAACACAATTCACATCAGCGCCTGCACTGTTCTTGCCTCCTCAAAGCGTGGGCGCCCACTGTACTTCTTTGTTGAAGCCCCCTCATTCTGTGGCAGTGGGGGGCTCGCAAGTGGGGGACATCAGAGGGTGAGTGCTTTATTGGTATTAATTATAATTGTTATTGCTAATAGTTGGGAGCAGGGAAGCCTGCGAGTTGTTCCCACTTTTTTTTCCCCAACAAGCACTTCTTTTTGGAGACAGATAAACCTTTTCCGGCATTAAAAAAAAAAAAAAAAATCAGAGCGGCCTTTATTTTCTAATGCAATGCCTTTTGGTTTTGTTTCCTTGGTGGGCGGGGAAAATATTAGCAAGCGATTGTCTCCCTGCAGCGTCAAACCAGCGGAGGCTTAATCAAGTAAACAAACTCATTCTCTTTATTATTACTGCTGTGCTTTTTTCCTTTCCAATCTGAACGGTCTACTTGGCTGTTCTGACACTGATGGGATTAATGCAATAATAGGGACGTAGCTAAATTGGCCTGGTATACTTGTCATGTATGGAACTGATTAGCTGAGAGGTTACATCTGTTGCTAGAAAAATAACCAAGCCACATTTGGATCTTGTTTACATTGGTGAAAATCTGGACTACTGCTGGTCAAGTCAATCGAGTGCCTCTAGATTGGCATGGATGTAGCGGGGCGTGGAATCCGGCCCCCATTGATTAGCTGGGGCTATTTTTTAAGTGTGTGCTCCTCTTCCTTTTAGCATTGAATTCTCTATCCACAGTTTCTGAATTATGTATGTTTTAATGCCTCTTCAGCAGTAAATTTTAAAATGATGGGGAGGAGGCATTCTGGTTTGATCTCCAGCCACCCCAGGGCCTGGTTTCCATCAGTGGGAGAGATTACACTGACTGTGTCTGCAGAGTTCTCATCAGTCGCTACTGTGCAGTGTTGCTAACCTGAGCCTGAACCAGCTTTGCATCAAAGTCATCCAGGGACACGATAATCAGCCAGGTTCTTGAGGGCTAATGGAAAGTGGCACTTTCATGTTAGAACAGAGAAATAAACAGCCCACGCGGTGTCCTTAATGCCTGTACCGGGATCACGGCATTCCTATGTGGAAGGGGTGGTGTTGGCACCATTCCCACTGTCCCAGCACTTGCAGGGAGACCCTGGTGGGTCTGGGGGTCTCTTGTGGGGCTGGAATGGGCTGAGGCCTCGGTATTGTCCCCCCTGACTTGTTGATACATCAGCTGAATCCCCCGCTACTAGGGAATCCTCTTTACAGAAGGCAGGAGATGCCTCGGCAGCATGGGTAAGGAGTGGACATCCTGGCAGGTGGGCCCAGAATCAAGGAAGGGCACTGAGAGATATCATCCGAGAGCTGCAGGGTCTGAGGGTCAACCCCTTGCTCATTCCATGGTGGGGAGGATGGGACAATGCATGAAGCCTGGGAAACAAGCAGGGAGAACTGGAAGTCCTGGCACAGTCAAGGAATTATGATGTGATTGGAATAACAGAGACTTGGTGGGATAACTCACATGACTGGAGTATTGTCATGGATGGATATAAGCTGTTCAGGAAGGACAGGAAGGGCTGAAAAGGTGGAGGAGTTGCATTGTATGTAAGGGAGCAGTATGACGGCTCAGAGCTCAAGTATGAAACTGCAGAAAAACCTGAGAGTCTCTGGATTAAGTTTAGAAGCGTGAGCAACAAGGGTGATGTCGTGGTGGGAGTCTACTATAGACCACCAGACCAGGGGGATGAGGTGGACAAGGCTTTCTTCCGGCAACTTGCAGAAGTTACTAGATCGCAGGCCCTGGTTCTCATGGGAGACTTCAATCACCCTGATATCTGCTGGGAGAGCAATACAGCGGTGCACAGACAATCCAGGAAGCTTTTGGAAAGTGTAGGGGACAATTTCCTGGTGCAAGTGCTGGAGGAACCAACTAGGGGCAGAGCTCTTCTTGACCTGCTGCTCACAAACTGGGAAGAATTAGTAGGGGAAGCAAAAGTGGATGGGAACCTGGGAGGCAGTGACCATGAGATGGTCAAGTTCAGGATCCTGACACAGGGAAGAAAGGAGAGCAGCAGAATACAGACCCTGGACTTCAGAAAAGCAGACTTTGACTCCCTCAGGGATCTGATGGGCAAGATCTCCTGGGAGAATAACATGAGGGGGAAAGGAGTCCAGGAGAGCTGGATGTATTTTAAAGAATCCTTATTGAGGTTACAGGGACAAACCATCCCGATGTGTAGAAAGAATCGTAAATATGGCAGGCGACCAGCTTGGCTTAACAGTGAAATCCTTGCTGCTCTTAAATACAAAAAAGAAGCTTACAAGAAGTGGAAGATTGGACAAATGACCAGGGATGAGTATAAAAATATTGCTCAGGCTTGCAGGAGTGAAATCAGGAAGGCCAAATCACACCTGGAGTTGCAGCTAGCAAGAGATGTTAAGAGTAACAAGAAGGGTTTCTTCAGGTATGTTAACAACAAGAAGAAAGTCAAGGAAAGTGTGGGCCCCTTACTGAATGAGGGAGGCAACTTCGTGACAGAGGATGTGGAAAAAGCTAATGTACTCAATACTTTTTTTGCCTCTGTCTTCATGAACAAGGTCAGCTCCCAGACTACTGCACTGGGCAGCACAGCATGAGCAGGAGGTGACCAACCCTCTGTGGAGAAAGAAGTGGTTCGGGACTATTTAGAAAAGCTGGATGAGCACAAGTCCATGGGGCCAGATGCATTGCATCTGAGAGTGCTAAAGGAGTTGGCGGATGTGATTGCAGAGCCATTGGCCATTATCTTTGAAAACTCATAGCGATCGGGGGAGGTCCCAGATGACTGGAAAAAGGCTAATGTAGTGCCCATCTTTAAAAAAGGGAAGAAGGAGGATCCTGGGAACTACAGGCCAGTCAGCCTCACCTCAGTCCCTGGAAAAATCATGGAGCAGGTCCTCAAGGAATCAATTCTGAAGCACTTAGAGGAGAGGAAAGTGATCAGGAACAGTCAGCATGGATTCACCAAGGGCAAGTCATGCCTGACTAATCTAATTGCCTTCTATGACGAGATAACTGGCTCTGTGGATGAAGGGAAAGCAGTGGACGTGTTGTTCCTTGACTTTAGCAAAGCTTTTGACACGGTCTCCCACAGTATTCTTGCCAGCAAGTTAAAGAAGTATGGGCTGGATGAATGGACTATAAGGTGGATAGAAAGCTGGCTAGATTGTCGGGCTCAACGGGTAGTGATCAATGGCTCCATGTCTAGTTGGCAGCCGGTATCAAGTGGAGTGCCCCAAGGGTCGGTCCTGGGGCCGGTTTTGTTCAATATCTTCATAAATGATCTGGAGGATGGTGTGGATTGCACTCTCAGCAAGTTTGCAGATGACACTAAACTGGGAGGAGTGGTAGATATGCTGGAGGGTAGGGATAGGATACAGAGGGCCCTAGACAAATTGGAGGATTGGGCCAAAAGAAATCTGATGAGGTTCAACAAGGACAAGTGCAGAGTCCTGCACTTAGGACGGAAGAATCCAATGCACCGCTACAGACTAGGGACCGAATGGCTAGGCAGCAGTTCTGCAGAAAAGGACCGAGGGGTTACAGTGGACGAGAAGCTGGATATGAGTCAACAGTGTGCCCTTATTGCCAAGAAGGCCAATGGCATTTTGGGCTGTATAAGTAGGGGCATTGCCAGCAGATCGAGGGACTTGATCGTTCCCCTCTATTCGACATTGGTGAGGTCTCATCTGGAGTACTGTGTCCAGTTTTGGGCCCCACACTACAAGAAGGATGTCGAAAAATTGAAAAGAGTCCAGCGGAGGGCAACAAAAATTATTAGGGGACTGGAACACATGACTTACGAAGAGAGGCTGAGGGAACTGGGGATGTTTAGTCTTCAGAAGAGAAGAATGAGGGGGGATTTGATAGCTGCTTTCAAGTACCTGAAAGGGGGTTCCAAAGAGGATGGCTCTAGACTGTTCTCAGTGGTAGCAGATGACCGAACAAGGAGTAATGGTCTCAAGTTGCAGTGGGGGAGATTTAGGTTGGATATTAGGAAAAACTTTTTCATGACGAGGGTGGTGAAACACTGGAATGCGTTACCTAGGGAGGTGGTGGAATCTCCTTCCCTGGAAGTTTTTAAGGGCAGGCTTGACAAAGCCCTGGCTGGGATGATTTAGTCGGGGATCGGTCCTGCAATGGCTATTAGCCAGGATGGGCAGGGATTGTGTCCCTAGCCTCTGTTTGCCAGAAGCTGGGAATGGGCGACAAGGAATGGATCACTTGATGATTACCTGTTCTGTTCATTCCCTCTGGGGCACTTGGCACTGGCCACTGTCAGAAGACAGGATACTGGGCTGCATGGACCTTTGGTCTGACCCAGTGTGGCTGTTCTTATGTTCTTAACAGAGCCATGTGGTAGCTTTTAATAATATTACAGCTGGCAGTCTCAGCAGAGACCAGAGACTGTATGGGTCCTGATTCCCCACTCACCCGTAGGGGTGGGAACATCTCAGGTAATGGCTGATACACATTTAATAATGACAAATAATTACTAAAGACCGTGTATATTTGGCAGGGGTTCTGCGTGTGGGAAATTCACCCTGCCCCTGCTACAAAGGCCTTTAGTCTTCAGTGTGTCAGGTCTGGGGTGTGGGTGGTCAGACCTACTGGTTGGAGCCACAGCAGTCAGGAACCAGAAGTCAGAGCCAAGAGTGAGGAACCGAGGAAGGGAACAGGCAGGAACGGACTAGAGCAGGGGAACAGCAAGGCTAGGAAAAAGGCATGCATAGGAGCCTCACTTCAGCCAAGCAGGGGGTCCTACTGCAAGCCAGTTGAGCTCATTAATCTGCCTGGCAGCTAGTCCTTAGGCGTGGCTGACAGGGCTCGATCCTGACCCAAAGCTGCAAAACTCCTTTCACCAGCACTAAATTCACCAAGGGCCAGATTGTGAATATGAGTGTGCAAGGGGAGGAGGGGAAGCAAGCTTCCCCCACCTCCTCCTCCATTGCCTGCTACAGCACTCTCAAAGTGGGTTATGCCTCCCTGAAGCACAGCACCTCCTGCTGGTCCCACTGGGGTAGTGCAGCGCTGCACCATGGCCAGTGAGGGCCAGCCTTCACAATCCAGCTCCTGAGGCTGAAACAATGCCAGTCAATTCAACAGCTCGCTCCTGAACCCTGCCAGGGGCTGAGGGAGAGCCCTGCTCCGAGGAAATGCCCGTGTCAGGGGCTGCGCATGTTGGGGGGTGGGGGGGGGGGGGTGAGCCGCTCTCTTCCGCACAATAGACTTGTAGGTAAGAGAGAATGATTCAGCCTGGGGGCAGGTCCCCGCTGCACCACAACCTCCCTGGGTGACCCCGAGCAGATCATTGGCTCTCTCTGGGCTTCATCTGGGAAGTGGGGATAACCAGACTTCCCTTTGCCTGTTGGCTGCTTGGGGCAGGTGTGGACAGCTATGGGTCCGTACGGCACCTGCGGGGCCCTGATCTCAGCGCTACAGGGCCCCAGATAAGTCCAGAGGCATCAGGTCTTCGGCAAAGCTCTTTCGCTCATCACGGGTGTCTTCCTCCATGTCACTCAGAATAGCCTGGGTCACCACTGACCTTATGAAGCAAAGGCGCCTTGGGGGGAGGATATCTGGATTTCCCGCCCCACCTCCCTTTTTTCTGTCAAGTTTTCCCCAGCACCTGCTTGGAACACCCTGGAGAACAAAGCTGGTCTGGTCTGCTCCTGCTCCCTGCCTTAGCGAGGCTCAAAGCCGGGGTGGGGAGAGATTCAGAGGCAGGAGGGGGAGTGAGAGGATGACAGGGAAAGTGTGGCGGGGGGTGAGGCGTGGGAGGGATAGACGTGTAGGCTGAGCATGTGTGACAGGTGGAGAGAGAGCGATCTCCTTGACTCCCAGATTCCTGAACATGGTGCTGTCGTTCCGTGCAACCCCCCCCCCCCCCCACACACACACGCTTCCCCTGCTCTGGAAAGCAGTGAGACACCCTGAGACAGTCATAGGGGAGAGGAGGAATGCCTCAGAGCGATGGGGAGAGGGGGCTGAGATGCTGCGTAGCCACCTCCCGCTGGACACTGCTGAGAAACAGACCTGGGGACCAGAGCCCCTAGCCTGGGAGGGCCATGCCCCCCCTGCCCCGACAGACAGCTGGCCGGTCTCTGTCAGGCTTGGCAACACCCGGCATGCCCAGAAAGTCTCCTCAAATTGAACGGAGAGTGATAGGGCAACTGCACGAGAGGGGGAGATTCTGAACCCTCTTCCCCGCCGGCTCTGCTCCCTGGCTGGCATCCTAACAGCAAGCCACGGTCATTATGTACCCCGAGGGGAAAACATACCAGCCCCATGCCCAGCCTGAACCCGCTGCTGTCTGGGCCGCGTCGCTTCCCCACGCTCTGCCTCTTGTTCTGCAGCTCAGAGCCCCAGCCAGCCAGGTGCTGAGCATCCCCCTCCCCTAGCAAATCACCAGGGGCAGAAGACACCGAGCGCCCTGCTGGCGCCTGCCAGGATCAGGGCTGTAAATTCGTCCGCTCTTGAGGGTGGGGATCTTGGCACTGTGGGCAGCCCTTCCTTAGAGAATAGAGCAGCCCCACTGACATCAGGAATGACTCACGTGAGGAAGGGTTTGCGGGATCATGTCTACACAGCATCTTAAGACGATAACAGGGTTCAAAAAAGAACTAGCTAAATGCATGGAGGATAGGTCCATCAATGGCTATTAGCCAGGATGGACAGGGATGGTGTCCCTAGCCTCTGTTTGCCAGAGGCTGGGAATGGGCGGATGGGTCAGAGCCCAAGTCCTGCTGCGACTCAGGTCCAGGCCCTGTCATTTTGCAGTGTGGACGCAGCTCAAGCCGCAGCCCCAAGGCAGAAGGGCTGCGTTGCACAGCGTGGACGTGTTAGCATGGCCGTGAAACCTGGGTCCATCAATTGCAATGCAGTGTGGACGCTGAAGTGCTGGCTTGGAAACACCAAGTCAGTAAGCCCGGGTGCCACAGACCCAGGTTTACGCTGCAGTGTAGACACACCCATAAAGTGCCTTGCCTGTGTGGGGCACTGCCGTGCTGGTACTGTCAGCGTATGGCACAGAGATAACCAATGCCCTGTGTGCCCAGGGTTAACAGGTATGGCATTCTGGTCATTTCGCCTCCCTTCCCCCGCACACTATACGTCTCCGGTGAACCACTTTGAGAATTCACCCACATCCTGCCCCAGCCTGCCTGGGGACACTGGGTCTGATCCAAATCCCACTGGAGTCTATCGAACGATTCCCATGGACGCCAGTGGACTCTGGATCAGGCTCATTGTCTTTGCTGGAGTGTGGCACTCACTGGGGTTAAGGGCAGTTCATGCAGCACTGCAAGACCTGCTGGTGCCGGGTGCCCTGTGACGAGGGAGGAGGGCTAACCCAACCAGGGACTGACGGAGACACTGGTGCAACATTCATTGTCAAGGTGCCAGTGTTGCGTGCGGTACGAGATTGCGAGCTCTGGAGAGATGGACTGGAGCTCCCCTGGAGATCAGGCCATCTCTCCCTTTCTTGCAACCTCTATTTATCAGGAAACCACCATCCACTGCCCCCTCTCTGAGCAAACACACACACCAGCTCTGGATTTGTTTCCCTTCCCCCAGTGGCACCAAATCCTCCTCCCCAAAGCTGCCTAGGCGGGCTGGCAGGGGGGCAGAGTGCTGGGGCATGGCACAGAGCTGGGGCATGCTATGATGCAGGATGCTGCAGCGTGCCGTGATTCAGGGTACCGGGTTGTGCCAAGGTGCAGGAGGCAAGGACATGCCGAGGTGCAGAATGTTGGGGCATACCATGGCTTTGGCTGCTGGGGCATCCCAAGGCGCAGAATGCTGGGGCATGCCATGGCTCAGGGTGCCAGGGTGTGCCATGGTACCAGATGTTGGACTGAGCTACAGCGCAGTGAGCTGGAGCCTGTCACAGTGCAGGATTCTGAACAGGATGTGGCCAGGGGTCACATTCAGACTTGATTCAAGAGGGTGAAACTCCCTTGACAGTCAGCAGAGCTACCCCTGCCCACACCAGCTCTCAATCTGCTTCAAACCTTGACGAAATGCCTCTTTTTCTCCATATTTGGGGCATCAGGTGCGCAGCGCAGACTTTGTTCCCTTTTTCTTCCCTCTCCCCTTTTCTCTCCAATATGCTTGCACATTACCTGTGCCGTTTAGAGCAGCTAAAATTATCTCACTGAAACATCTTCACTGTCTTCCTTTGTTGTTCTTTTCTTTCTGGCTCTTTCCTGCTGGGCAGCTGGAGCCTGTCCCGGTACTTGAAAGAAAAACAATCATGCAGCTCAGTTAGGTTTTCTTTAGGAACAGAGAAGTAGAGGATGATGTGATGAAACCAAAACCACCCAAAGTGTTTTGCGCAACCTTCAATCACACGACCCGTCCTGCCCACTTGAGCGTAGTGGACAACCTTTACTAAGTGCTTCAGAAGAAGGTCTCCTTGCTACCCCAGCAGCCCCCCCAAAATCCCTGCCAATCTGCAGTGGAAGGAAAATTTCTTCCCTGCATCGAATCTGACAGCTGGTGTATCCCTGTGCATGACAGCATGAATCACCATTGTAAAGCAACAGAATCCATTTATACATCGAGCTACTGTTAGTGTCCAAGCAATTATCCTCGTTATTCTTTAATCCTGAACCCTATTGTGATGCTGCCAGACCAGGTGGCAGTTCATGCCAAGGCCCTTAGGCCTCATGGAACAGTGACAAATGGACAGCTGGAAACCATCCTGGTTCCCCTGTGCGTTAGCATTGTTCAAATAGGTGTTAAGTTGATCAGAATATGTTCAGTGTTTAGATCTGATGAAATGCTTGGAAGATGTTGCCTGCATTGATCTCACTTCCAACTTCTGTAGCTCATGGTATAAGTTATGCGGAGCATTTGCATTTTAAAGCTTTTTTTGTAACTGTAATGCGCCAAACAGGAAAGACGCATTAATTAACGTAAGTGCTGGTCTTGAAGGCCCATTGAAACCAAATGAGTCATTGTGAAAGATCAAAGGACAAAGAGTTCACTGATTTCCTCCCCTGCCCCACCACACCCATGAAGAGGAGACAGGTGCAAACACTTGTCTCATCAGTTTGATCTCTGGGGGAAGGGAATGAAAATCCCTGACCAGAAGGAGCTGTATCACTACGCTGCTTGGAATTTGGGGAGGGCAACGTTTCTAAGCATAAAAGCAAGGGATCCCCAAGTTGCTTAGCTTGAGTTAGCACTAAAGGACTTATTGGGTAGGTCTACACTGCAATTAATAACCCGTGGCTGTCCCATGCCAGCTGACTCAAGCATGTGGGGCTCCGGCTGTGGGCCTCTTTCATTGCAGTGTGGACTTCCAAGCCTGGGTTTAGGACCCTGAGAGGTGGAAGGGTCCCAGAGCTCGGGTCGCAGGCTGAACCCAGAGGTCTACCCAGCAATGAAACAGCCGCGCAAGCCCAAGTCAGCTGGCACGGGCCAACCATGGGTGTCTAATTGCAGTGCAGACACACCAACAGAACTTGCATATTACAGCAGCTTCTATCACCTTTTGGAACTTAAGACTCATTCACACGACACAGGAGAGCCATGCTGACCACTTGATTCTAGTGGACAAAGCTCTGTGTGTGTTTACCTGCTTTAAATTTGTAAATAACTCTCATTTCTTTTTCTTAGTTAATAAGTCTTCAGTTAGTTTATTATAAGATTGGCTACAGGCGTTGTCCTTGGTGAGAGATCCGAGATACAACTGACCTGGGGTAAGCGACTGGTCCTTTGGGACAGGGCATAACCTGAATATTGTTGTGAATTTTGGTGTAAGGGACCATCTATCACAAAGGCAGGCTAGCCTGGGTGGCAAGGTAGATCGGAGTATCCACGGGGACTGTCTGTGACTGCATATTAAGGCTGATATAGCGCCTGAGGAGTTCACACTTGGTGCTTGGTTGGTGAAATCTAAGAGCAGAACTCACAACCCATTTGGGATTTGTGCCCTGGGTTATAAGAGTCTGTCCTGAGGTCGGGACACACATTTATGAGCCACTCCAGACAGCTTGACGCCTATCCCTGTGGATTCTGTCAGTACTATTGTATTCCTCTTCTTTAGTTCACCATTTTCCACTGGTTGACTTTTTGGCATCTCCTTGAATGTCTGCAGCTTTGTACAGACCTGGCGTTTGGGGGGGATTGCAGCACGAGGCAGAGTTTGGGAATGTTTTACCCATAGACGCTGGGTATAATAGGCCAGGGGACGCTAAGCCTCCCCTGGCCCAGCTGCTGACACCCCGGACACCTGGGCCGTGGTCGCCCCGCCTGCACTCCACCCCTTCCCATCCCTGCTCCGCCTCTTCCGTGAGTCCCTCCTCTCCTCCACTACACACCCCCCTTTCCAGAGGTCCCCACGGCTCGCCATGTCCCTACGGGGGGGTTGGAGAGGGAGGAGGGGGTTGGAAGAGGAGGGTCACGATGGGCGGGGGAGCATTGTGGGGGCAGGGGGTGGAGGAGAGGAGGCACATGGTGGGGGGGGGCCTCGTGGGAGGTGGAGGAGCGGAGGGACACAGCGGGTGGTGGGGGCCTCGCAGGACTGAGGGGTGGAGGAGAGGAGGGACGTGGGGAGTGGCGGCGAGGGAGCTGAGCGGGGACGGGACCGAGCCGGGGCGGAGCCTGGGGCAGAGCAGCTGTGGACGGTCGGCGGGGCCGCGAGTGGAAAAGGCAGGATGGGGAGCTAGCCTCCCCCAGGGGAAGCTTCACCCACCGCCCATGGTTTTACCCTTCCAACCTAACCCCACTTCTCCACCCCAAAGATGGTTTGTTTAGGAAAAATATTTTAGCACCTCCGGGGCTACCTTTCTGAGAAGCTCACTCAAGCCAGTCTGGCAAGGGACATGTGCGTTGCTTATACCAAATGACAGGCCGCCGGGGTTTTTCTTCCATTAGATTGTTTTTCTTTCACACAAATACTCACCCCTCTGCAGCTTTTATTCATGCTCTCTCCGCAGACATTTTGTTCTCTTCCTACCCTTTGCACGGTTGTTTGCCCTCATTCTTCAGAAATGCGTGCTTAAGGGAAAGCTCCTAAATCCATATTTAGGAATTTCGGTGGGACCCACTCTTTTGAAAATGAGGCCATGCATAGGCTTCAGAGCCTAAAGCTAGAATCCTATTTTTGACCATCTGGAGCTGGGTAAAGAGACAAAATACCAATATTATACTTACCACGGGAACGTATGGGGCATTGTGGGTTTAGCAAGGCAGCAAGATATTCTGGGATGTTCTGGATTTGGGAAAGGACTGTTAGACTACTCTACTAAGTTTCATTAGAGGATCGTAGAATACAGTACCTTTATTAAAGAAAGTGCATCTGGAGCTGTTCATAAATATATTCTTTCTTTAACATTTTTAATTGCTGTGAAAGATCTGGTCTGCCAACGTAGTTCCCTATCTACCAGAACCTAAGATTTTCACTATGCATCTGTTGCATGTTTTGGAGGCAAATCATAGCTTGTATAGTTTCTTAAGCAGTCCACTGTTGATAATCCGTTCACATCGGTGTCTGAAGGATGGGGCGACAAGCAACTCTTCTGCTGGGCAACCTTTATAAAAGCTTGAGTAGCTTTCCTGAAGCAGGAGTTCAGTGTTCTTAAGGAGATCAACTTGAGAAAAGAAAAGAAAAGGAAAGAAAAGAAAAGAAAGGAAAAGAAAAGAAAAGAAAAGAAAAGAAAAGAGCCGCAGCAGAATGGAGAGAATCACTAAAACAGTTTCCCAAGTAAACGAGAGGCCCACTCAGTATAATGAGACAGAAAAATTCAAGAGACCTAGAAAAAGAGCTTGTGTATCTGTTTTCTTTGACATTTTGGAACAAAGTTGGTGCGTAGGAAAGGTGTCAGAACTATACTGATGTCCTGTGTTTCTTTACAGTACCGTCATGAGGGGGAGTTTGGTCTCCATGGCCTGTGTAGTCCCCAGCCTCTCTGCTCAGACTGTCAGCAATCGCACCAAGTGTTAAGAGCTGGATTCAGGCTGCCACGAGCAGCGCATAACAGTAATAACTTTATTGAAGCTACTAGGGCAGTGGTCTCCAACCTTTTTAAGCACACGATCACTTTTTGAATTTAAGTGCAACCCACAATCTACCCCTTGCCTTCCCCGAGGCCCTGGTCCTTCCCTGAGACCCCGACTCACTCACTCCATCACCCCTCCCTCTGTCACTTGCTCTCCCCCACCCTCACTCACTTTCACCGGGCTGGGGCAGGGGGTTGGGGTGCTGGAGGAACTGTGGTCTATGGGCTGGGGCCGAGGGGTTTGGACTGTGGGAATGGGCTCCAGGCTGAGCCTGGGGCAGGGGGTTGGGATGCAGGAGGGGGTG
Source organism: Chelonia mydas (assembly GCF_015237465.2). NCBI lineage: Eukaryota > Metazoa > Chordata > Testudines > Cheloniidae > Chelonia > Chelonia mydas. The sequence continues at coordinate 6,296,640 of NC_057850.1, read as the reverse complement.
AGGGGTCCATGCTCTGAGAGGGAGTTTGGGTGCATAAGGGGGCTCCGGGCTGGGGCAAGGAGGTGGGGTGCAGGAGGGTTGGGGTGCGGGCTCTGGGAGAGGGCCCAGGGCTGGGGCAAGGGGTTGCGGTGCAGGAGGTGGCTCAGGGTGCAGGCTCTGGGAGGGGGCTCAGGCATGGGGCAAGGGGTTGAGATGCAGGAGCTCTGGGAGGGGACAAGGGGTTGGGGTGCAAGAGGGTGTTCAGGGTGCTGGCTCCAGGAGGAGGCTCAGGGCTGGGGCAGGGGGTTGGGGTGTGGGAAGAGGTGAGGGGTGCAGGCTCCCGCCAGGCGGTGCTTACCTTGGTCGGCAGTGCAGCGGTGCTAAGGCAGGCTCCCTGCCTGCCCCAGTCCCGCACCACTCCCAGAAGTGGCCAGCACGCCCCTGTGGCCCTTAGAGTGCGGCACGTGGCTCCGCACGCTTTCCCTCCCTGCAGGCACCACCCCCGCAGCTCCCATTGGCCACAGTTCCCTGTTCCCAGGCAATGGGAGCTGCAAGGGTGGTACCTGCAGGCAGGAGAAGGGTACAGAGACCCCCCCGCCCCCCTCCTACCAGTGGCCGCAGAGACGTGCTGCTGGCCACTTACTGGAGCGGCGCGGGGCCAAGGCAGGCAGGGAGCCTGCCTTAGCCCCCCTGCGCCACCAGGATTTTTAGCAGCCGGAGACTGAGATCGACCAGCAGAGGCTCCACGATTTACCAGTCGATTGCGATCTACCGGTTGGTGACCACTGTACTAGGGTGACCCGATTTTATAGGGACAGTCCTAATATTTGAGGCTTGTCTTATATAGGCACCTATTCCCCCCCACCCCATCCCGATTTTTCACACTTGCTGTCTGGTCACCCTAAAAGCTACTAACTTCTGAACAATGCTGCTATTGCCAAAGGTAGACGGCACTCTTTAGATTAACTGTCTGCACACGTACAGTTCTAACAGCTCTCCCGGAACACCAAGCTGTGCCGTGTGCCGTGGGAAGGACAAGACACACACCAGATGGCAATGACCTACCACAGCCATGACGAGGCCGGATTGGAGCCAATGATTAGAGCTCGGGAAATTTTTTCAGCTGAAACTTCCCCGCCGCCCCCCCGGTGAGAAACACAGATTTGGCAACACCAACATGTTGATATTGCCCCTTTGTTCGGTTGGGGGAAGAAAAATCCAAAAGAACACCTCCATGTTTTCATCTCAAACAACTTTTAGTTTCAAAAATGTCCTTGGGTTTTCAGAGTAGCAGCCATGTGAGTCTGTATCCGCAAAAAGAACAGGAGGACTTGTGGCACCTTAGAGACTAACAAATGTATTTGAGCATAAGCTTTCATGAGCTACATCGGATGCATTCCTTGAAGTGAGCTGTAGCTCACGAAAGCTGATGCTCAAATAAATTTGTTAGTCTCTAAGGTGCCACAAGTCCTCCTTTTCTTCTTGGGTTTTTAAACATTCAAAAATGGAAGCACATTTTGATATTGTTAAAACAAAATATTTCATTCCAGCCAAATATGACTCTCCCCCCTGCAAACTTTTCAACTGGCCAAAATATTTTTTTTAAAAAAAATCACATTTGGTCCGACCTGAAATGATTTTTTGCTTTGACTTTTTAAAATTGCCAGTGAACAGAAAACTCCGTTACCCACTGGGCTCTCCCAATGATCTAGTAAAAGACAACATAACCCTTTGCCAGAACCTGAGCTATCCACCACCTCTTTTTATGAGGAATGAAAGAGCTGTGCTTTGTCTGATTGTCAGTTTGGAATAAAATATTTCAAGAGCCCTCAAAGACTAAGAACTTAAATCAGTCTGGGGATAATTCATCTGTCGACATAGGCTGGGTTTCTCTGTCTTCTCTTTGATGGGATAAAGTCCAGGTTCCACGTTCGCTAGGAAGGAACCTGGTTTAGTCCATTTAATTGGCATTGATGTTGCATTCCCATCTTCTTCATAATCTCATTACAAAGCCCTTTCAGCTGGCAGCTGGCGTGTTTTAATATTTTAAAGATCAAACTGCAGAGGGATCCAGCCTTTGAAATCTCTCATTTAGCTACAGCATGTCATTTCTCCTTGCATGTGTTTCTCTGCCAACTGGCTTAATGTTTCCTTTCTCAACCACTCACCGCGTCTGATACCATTTATGGAGGGTAGCACGCCATCCCTGTAAGCGGGAGACTTGTATCCGATTCATCCACGTCCTTGTGCAGGCATTTGCACCAAGGCAACATGGGTGCAAAATGGCATAACTGTTCCCATCTGGTCGTGTTTTAGCCCTACCTCGGAGCGGTATAAATAGGATCCTACGAAATTCACAGCCGTGAAAAACACGTCACAAACCATGGAATCTGGTCTCCCCCCATAAAATCTGGTCTTTTGTGTAGAATCATAGATCATAGAATCATAGAATATCAGGGTTGGAAGGGACCCCAGAAGGTCATCTAGTCCAACCCCCTGCTCAAAGCAGGACCAAGTCCCCGTTAAATCATTCCTGCCAGGGCTTTGTCAAGCCTGACCTTAAAAACCTGTAAGGAAGGAGATTCTACCACCTCCCTAGGTAACGCATTCCAGTGTTTCACCACCCTCTTAGTGAAAAAGTTTTTCCTAATATCCAATCTAAACCTCCCCCATTGCAACTTGAGACCATTACTCCTCGTTCTGTCATCTGCTACCATTGAGAACAGTCTAGAGCCATCCTCTTTGGAACCCCCTTTCAGGTAGTTGAAAGCAGCTATCAAATCCCCCCTCATTCTTCTCTTCTGCAGACTAAACAATCCCAGCTCCCTCAGCCTCTCCTCATAAGTCATGTGCTCTAGACCCCTAATCATTTTTGTTGCCCTTCGCTGGACTCTTTCCAATTTATCCACATCCTTCTTGTAGTGTGGGGCCCAAAACTGGACACAGTACTCCAGATGAGGCCTCACCAGTGTCGAATAGAGGGGAACGATCACGTCCCTCGATCTGCTCGCTATGCCCCTACTTATACATCCCAAAATGCCATTGGCCTTCTTGGCAACAAGGGCACACTGCTGACTCATATCCAGCTTCTCGTCCACTGTCACCCCTAGGTCCTTTTCCGCAGAACTGCTGCCTAGCCATTCGGTCCCTAGTCTGTAGCGGTGCATTGGGTTCTTCCGTCCTAAGTGCAGGACCCTGCACTTATCCTTATTGAACCTCATCAGATTTCTTTTGGCCCAATCCTCCAATTTGTCTAGGTCCTTCTGTATCCTATCCCTCCCCTCCAGCGTATCTACCACTCCTCCCAGTTTAGTATCATCCGCAAATTTGCTGAGAGTGCAATCCACACCATCCTCCAGATCATTTATGAAGATATTGAACAAAACCGGCCCCAGGACCGACCCCTGGGGCACTCCACTTGACACCGGCTGCCAACTAGACATGGAGCCATTGATCACTACCCGTTGAGCCCGACAATCTAGCCAGCTTTCTACCCACCTTATAGTGCATTCATCCAGCCCATACTTCCTTAACTTGCTGACAAGAATGCTGTGGGAGACCGTGTCAAAAGCTTTGCTAAAGTCAAGAAACAATACATCCACTGCTTTCCCTTCATCCACAGAACCAGTAATCTCATCATAAAAGGCGATTAGATTAGTCAGGCATGACCTTCCCTTGGTGAATCCATGCTGACTGTTCCTGATCACTTTCCTCTCCTCTAAGTGCTTCAGGATTGATTCTTTGAGGACCTGCTCCATGATTTTTCCAGGGACTGAGGTGAGGCTGACTGGCCTGTAGTTCCCAGGATCCTCCTTCTTCCCTTTTTTAAAGATGGGCACTACATTAGCCTTTTTCCAGTCATCCGGGACTTCCCCCGTTCGCCACGAGTTTTCAAAGATAATGGCCAAGGGCTCTGCAATCACAGCCGCCAATTCCTTCAGCACTCTCGGATGCAATTCGTCCGGCCCCATGGACTTGTGCACGTCCAGCTTTTCTAAATAGTCCCTAACCACCTCTATCTCTACAGAGGGCTGGCCATCTCTTCCCCATTTTGTACTTTTATCCTATAGCAGCATTTCTCACACTGGGGGTCCTGACCCAAAAGGGGGTGACAGTATTGCCACCCTTACTTCTGCACTGCCTTCAGAGCTGGGCAACCGGAGAGCGGTGGCTGCTGGCTGAGCACCCAGCTCTGAAGGCAGCGATGCCACCAGCAGCAGCGCAGAAGTGAGGGGGCACGGTATTGGGGGGGTTGTCACTTTTGGGGGAGGGTCATCATGGGCTTTACATGTTTATATTTTGCCATTTTTAAATCCATATTCATGCTTTGCTACAACACCATGAAATTTAAGATTTAAATATCGGAAACCGTGAAATACAACATTTTAAAAATGCTATGACCATGAAATTTATGAAAATGGGCTACGAATTTCGTAGGGCCATGGGTATAAATGATGGCACAAGGTGCAGGGCAACGCTGAGCCTCCTACAACTGTGATCGGAGCCCGTTACCCTGTGCTACCCCCAGCAGAGGGTCAGGAGCTATGCCCAAAGATCCCCAGTATAGTGCTGCCCGGGGGTGCCTTTGCCAGCCAGCGCCCTCTCATGGCTGTGCGTGGTGTTGTGGCAACTCTGTCCTTTCCTGCACCCCTCCAAGAGTCATTTGGCCCTGTGCTGGCTGGCATCCTCTTATGACTCCAGCTCTCTGCCCAAGCTGTTCATAATCTCTCCTCTTCTGGGGCAATGCAGTCTGATAGACCTGCAGTCTACGTGACCCTAGTGTAAGGTCAGTAACCCCAGGCCCCATAGAGTCTGACTCCTCTGCTCCAATGGGTTTACTAGTCTTTGCTGGGGATAGTAGGAGAACCCACCCACTCGGCCTTCCAGTCCCTCAGTCTCTCTGGCAGCAGCCCTCTTATCCGCAGATGTTGCTGTTCCAGGGATTAGCCACAGATGAGGAAACAGCTAGCCTCCTGTTAACACCTTAATAGCCTACCTGTTAACCCCTTAGGGCACGTCTACATTGCGGCTAGGAGCATGCCTCCCAGCCCAGGAAGAGAGACACATGCTAACTCCACTGGAGCTAGCATGCTGAAAATAACAGTGTGGGTGTTGCAGCACGGGCAGCTCAGGCTAGCCACACAAGCTTGGACCCAGGGATCAGGGGGGCTTGATCTCTGGGGGCTTGATCTCAGGCGGCTAGCCAGCACCCCTGCCCATGCTATAATGTTCACACCACTATTTTTAGCTTGTTAGCTCAAGCCATGCCAGTGCGTCTCTGTCTACCTTGTGCTGGGAGGCTTGCTCCCAGCTGCTGTGTAGACGTACCCTTAGTGGCCATGGTAGGATGGGGTGGACACCCCATCACAGGTGCATTTACAGAAGAACATCCCCTGACTTTTATCTTTCTCTCATTTGGAGCCAACCCATTTCTACGTACAGCTGGGTGACATTGTACAACCAAAATATTTTTTGGCAAAAAAGGCAGATTCTACGACACAGAAACGTTTCACAAATTCGTGTCGATTTCACCAAATAGTTTCAGTTGGGAAAAAAAATTAAGAAAAATTCTGTACAATTGAAATGTTTTGTTTTCACATTTCAAAAACAAAATGGTTCCACTGTCAATTCTAAATAACTTTTCATTTTGAAATTTTCTTTCGTTTTATTTTTTTTAATGTAAAACATCAACAAAGCTCAAAGTCAAAATAAAGTGCCTTGTTTTGGGTCGAATAACATTTAATTTGACCTGAAATTATTTTCTTACTTGGCAATCAGCTGAAAATTCCAAATAAATTCATTTTTGGTTTGACTCAAAACATTTTATTTTATTTTACGGAATTGCAAGTAAACTGTAAAAAGGTACTTGCACAGCTCTATCGGTATGTCACTCCGTACGCTTGTCTTTTCAAATTTACTTTGTGAGAGGATTTAAAAAGCTATATCCTTCAACATCTTCTCTATGAAATTAAATGCCAAACAGAAGAGGACCACACTTGGCATTTTCCTACAGTTCATTTAATAGTCATTCATTCATTTAACCTAGAGGCTTGTCCATCCCTTATTTCATACCCACTTGTTTTGAGTTGACAGTGGCATGCACTGTCTCTAGATCTCTTCTCCAGATTCGAAAGAAAGAAAGAAAGAAAGAAAGAAAGAAAGAAAGAAAGAAAGAAAGAAAGAAAGAAAGGAAAAGCAATGGGCAGGGCTGGTTGAAATGGTACATACTCCCTGCCTCATCTGGCACAGAATTCCTGTTCTTGCACATCACACAGACGAATGCAGCAGACTTAGCAACTGGGGAGTCCTAGGAATTAATACTATCAAAACACACACAACAAGGGAGGATGGGGGGGGAGGGCAGGGGGCTGCTTAGGGAGATCCAGAGAGTGATGGGGTAACATTAATCAAGGAAAACTGTAAGAGGATCTCAGGGCAACTATTCTAGCAGGCAGGCTGTGGAATATTCTCCCAAGGGAAGGATGTATCCTGTCACTTTAAGAGCCTGATAAAAAGCCCACAGGGGTCAGTGTAAAGACTCCTATTGAGTTCAACGGGCTTCGGGTCAGGCTGTAAGTCGTGTACAGCTGAATCTGGGGAAAGCTGTAGAGATTGTAGCGTGGGGGCAGCCCGCCCTGCCAAGAAGGGTGGACAAGATGGGCTCTAACAGGTCTTGTTGCCTCTCTAATTTGCATGTTCCCTGTTGCCCGAGCGCGGCTGAAATCAGCGCCGAGTTCTCCGGCTTGTTCTCTGCCTCAAACCGATCTGCCAGGGAATCTAGTGCTCGTGGATGTGTGAGATTAATAACGCAGGCATGAGCCAGGCACAGCGTGGGCGGCCTCTCCCCCACACAGCTCTTGTCAGAGCACTTCAGTCTTCAGCGGCAACGCTGCCCTGGTATTCCACGGCCAAGCTCCCCTGCGGCTGTGCCCATGCTCTCCAGCCCCGGCTGGGCACTCACTGCTGTTCTGCTCCTGGGGCCCCACACAGCTCTGCCAGCCCACCTCCGTCCTGGCCTGCAGCCCCCCTGCTATCCAGGTCCTGGGCTCATCCCCACCCCAGGCAGCTCTGCCAGCCCATCTCAATCCTGGCCTGCAGCCCCCCTGCTGCCCCAGCCCTAAGCTCCCTCCCCCAGCCTTGCCAACCCACCTTAATCCTGATCTGCAACCCCTGCTACTCCAGCCCTGAGCTGCACACCTCCCCAGTCCCAGATCTGCCAGCCCACCTCTGTCCTGGCCTGCAGCCCCCCTGCTATCCCAGCCTCCCCACCACCCCCAGCCCTCAGCTCTGCCAATGCGTCTCAGTCCTGACCTGCATCCCTGGACTCCCCCCCGCCCACACACTATTCCAGGCCTGGGCTTCCCTTCCTCCAGCTCTGCCAATCCCCCTCAGTCCTGAGGAAACCTCTCTGCTACTCCAGCCCAGGGGTCCCCCCACAGCTCTGCCAATCCCCCTCAATCCTGATCTGCAGCCCCCCTGCTATGCCATCCCTGGCGTCCCCCAGATCTGATGCTCCCCTTCAATCCTGACCTGCAGCCCCCCTGCTATTCCACCAGGCTTTGAGGTTTACTGATGGAAAGGGCCTTATAAGAGCTAGATATTCGATAACAAGAGACAGTTCTCCCCCCGCACGCACGCTTTGCTCTTCTCTGAACCCTCTCCAATTTATCAACATCCTTCCTGAATTGTGGGCACCAGAACTGGACAGAGGATTCCAGCAGCGCTTGCACCAGTGCCAAATACAGAAGTAAAATAACTTCTCTGCTCCTACTGGAGATTTCCCTATTTATGCATCCCATGATCACACTAGCACACACTGGGAGCTCCTGTTCAGCTGATTATCCATCACAACCCCCAAATCTTTTTCAGAGTCACTGCTTCCCATGGCAGAGTCCCCTCTCCTGTACGTACCGCCGACATCCTTTGTCCCCAGATGTATTTTACGTTTAGCTGTATTAAAACCCATCTTGCTTGCTTGCACCCATTGTACCAAGTGATCCAGATTGCTCTGAATCACAGACTTTAAGGCCAGAAGGGCCTAGCATGATCATCTAGTCTGACTCCTGTGTGACACAGGCCCCAGAACCTCACCCACCCACTCCTGCAACAGGCTCTTAACGTCTGACTGAGTTACCGGCAGCTCTGGGGCCTCTGGCTGCTACTGGAATAATAATAATTAACAACCATTGGCCTCGTTCATTACCAATGGAGTTTAAGCTATATAAATAAGCAAACTATATTTAGAAATGCACTGGGCACTTGTTGTATTGCTAATGAGGTTTGGTGCCTTTCATCTAGATCGCCAGGGTAAATTCAGCCCAGGACAATAGTTGCTGACCATGGTCTCTCTATTACAGCTGTCATAAATATAAAGGGAAGGGTAACAACCTTCCTGTATACAGTCCTATAAAATCCCTCCTGGCCAGAGCCACAAAATCCTTTTACCTGTAAAGGGTTAAGAAGCTCAGGTAACTTGGCTGGCACCTGACCAAAAGGACCAATAAGGGGACAAGATACTTTCAAATCTTGGACCGGGGGGGGGAGATTTTGGTCTGTCTGTTCTCTGTGCTTGCCGGACACAGATCAAGGAAGCAAGCAATCCAACTCCATGAGAATTAGTAAGTACTAGCAAGGGAATGAGTTAGCTTATTTTTGTTTTGGCTTGTGATTTTCTCTGTGCTGAGAGGAAGGTGTATTCCTGGTTTTCTTTTTGTAACTTTAACGTTTGGCCCAGAGGGAAATCCTCTGTGTTTTTGCATCTGATTGCCCTGTAAGATTATCTTCCATTCTAATTTTACAGAGGTGCTTCTTTTACCTTTTTTCTTTCTAATAAAGTTCTGTTTCTTTTAGAATCTGATTGGGTTTTTTTTGTGTGTCCTAAAAAAAAACAAGGTTGGTCTGTGCTCATCTCATTCTCAAGCCACCCCAGGAAAAGGGGTGTAGGGGTTCTGGGGGGATATTAGGGGGAAGTAGGAACTCCAAGTAGTCCTTTCCCTGAGTTTGTCTAAATCACTTGGTGTTGGCAGAGTTACCTAATCCAAGGTACAAGGGAGAATTTGTGTCTTGGGGAGTTTTTAACCTAAGCTGGTAGAAATAAGCTTAGGGGGTCTTTCATGCAGGTCCCCACATCTGTATCCTAGAGTTCAGAGTGCGGCGGGAACCCTGACAACAGCTGTGCAAATATCTGATTTTTTGGTTCAGTGGCTGACCCGAAAAAGTTTAAAGAAAATCATTTGGGGGTGAATGAAACATTTCTTGAGTTGTTTTACCTTTTGAAAAAATAAAATGGAATGAAAATTTAAAATGAAAAGTCATTTGGAATAAAACAATTTAGACATTTCCCTTTTCCCGGAATTTATTTTGTTTGCTTATTTTCCACCGAAATGATTCGGCGATTTTGACACAAATTTGCAAAGTGTTTCGGTCACATGAGGCAGGGCCCCCCCCCAAACTCATGAGACTGGCATAAAAATGATGAGATATTAAAATGATAAATATAGGGCTCTTTTTATTTGCTTTTGGTTTCTGAATGTTTGGGTTGCATTCAGATCCCATTTTCAAGCTTTCCTCTGCACGTACAAGGGTAAGAAACATACTTTCTTTCACACACACATCCATTGTGTGCGGGGGCTGTAGTTCAGTGGTAGAGCACATGCTTTGCATGTCTGAGGCCCTGGGTTCAATCCCTGGCATCTCCAGGGGTTTTGTTGCAGGGGGGAGAGATAGCTCAGTGGTTTGAGCATTGGCCTGCTAAACCCAGGGTAGTGAGTTCAATCCTTGAGGGGGCCATTTAGGGATCTGGGGCAAAAATTGGGGATTGGTCCTGCTTTGAGCAGGGGGTTGGACTAGATGACCTCCTGAGGTCCCTTCCAATTCTGTGATTCTATTCTATGAAAGATGAGATTCATGTGAAATCTCTCTATTCCAGCAGCTGGGACTTCAAGAGAAACACTAGCTATTGTGAGAGTCCCAGTAAAATCTTAAGAGATGCAATGGAGGGCCGGGGGGGGTGGATTTTAAAAAACCATCAGGCAGATATGAATGGAATAAATTGTCCACAATTAATATTTTGACCAGCTCTGAGCATTAGTAAATGACAGCCAGGCTGTATGTAATATTGGAGTTCCAGAGAACTTTCCAATGCCTGGCCCCAAAAAATCACGGGACGGGTTTAAAAATTATCAGTTTTTTAAAAGCTAGTAATTGTGGGCTCTTTTCATTTCACCCTGACACAGGGAACTCCTTGAGTCATTTTTATGCAGTGTGTCTGCCTCCGATATTTTCAGACCAGCCTTCTTATGTGGGTGATTCTCTGCTCTCGTTTCCAAGCCGAAGAAGTTCGTACAAATTGGCGGAGGAGGGCTCGGCATCTCAGCAGGAGGGGAGAGAGCGAAATGAGGAGGAGGAGGAGGCATAGAACGGGCTTTTGAAAGTTATAAAATTAGCATCGAAAACGGCAGCAGCATTTCTTAACTCACAGCGAGCGAAAGACACTGCCGTTGCCTGGAGATTCGGGAACTTCCCCATTAATGATCTTGACGGGTGGCCAGAGACGTATTCGATTCTCTCCAGCATGAGGCTGGGCGGCTGGGCAGTTAAGGCAGAGGATGCTGGGGGGGGGGGGCGGGCTCAGAGAGAGAAGGGCTCAATTTGCAGCTCTGCTAGTGTCACCTTGTGTGACCTTGGCCATGTCACTTAAGCCCAGGTTTTTAAAGGTATTAAGGCGTTGCTGAGCTCAGCGTTGCGGTGCCGAAATACCTTTAAAAATCTGGGTCTTCGTGCCCGATCTGAAGTCAGGTAGAGTCTAGCCATTAACTTCCAGGGATCCTGCCTCATGGTGGTAATGTCTCTGGGCGTCAGTGCCCTCTCTGCAAACTGGTGGTGACAAAGATACTTCCTTCCACCCAGACTCACGCCATCTAACTACGACCCTCGTGCAGTGGGGCCCTGATCCTGGCAGCCAGGGAGCAACGTAATACAAATGCTAATATTAAAATCAAGACTGTAGGATGGGTCGCCCACCTCGCATGGCTCCATGCAGGGGGAACTCTGCCGGCTGCATTAACTCCACAGGGATTTTCAGTGGAGCATTTCAGATCTCTCGCCCCATGTCGGCACTGCCTGGAGCAATCGGCAGGCTGCGCCTTCGGGAGGAGGCCCTGCTGAGGATCTAATATTTGGTCTCGGTCCTCACCATCAAATAGCCTGGCTGAGGATGAGTGAATCGGACCCCGTTTGTTCAATGTGCAGCAGCTTCTTCCCCCCACTCCCTGGGGCCTTTAGAGATGTGGCTGGCTGAGGAAGGAAATCCAGGAAAGCTTCTTGCCAAGCCTGTAAATAGTCTTGCCTAGGTGGATAACAGAGGGAGACAGAGACACACACGGAGCAGGACGCCTGGGGGAGCTCAGAGGGGACCTCCCAGTGGGTTGGCTTACAGGGGGACAGGATCTGAAACTCTATGAGGCTGATTCACCAATCTGCGTCCTCCAGGGATATCGAACCGGAGTGACCTAGCGGGGAATCTGGCTGGAGGAATCCCTGGTTTGCCATGAAGGGTGCGAGCCAGTGAGTTGCCGAGATCTCTCAGCTCTAGTTGATTTCAGAGGGAGCTGAGGGTGGTCGGCACCTGGCGGGAGCCACGCAGCTGCTGGCAGGATTGGGGCTGCAGTTAGGCGGGTGAGGGGCTCCCTTCCCCATCCTGCTCTTCTTGCCACACATAGTTCCTCACGGGGGCAGAGGGGGGGGGCGGGGAGCAGTGGGGGGCTCAGGAGGCGGGAGAGAGGCTGGTGGAAGTCTTGGCCTCCAGTCAAGACACAGGTTGAGGAGGCTGGAACACAAGACAGTCATCCCGCCACATAAACCTCCCGATGCCCCACTTCCTCCATCCCTGGCTGAGAACTACAGCAAATAGCAGAGCAGCGCCGAGGGGCACCAGCGAAGCTTGGGGGTCTGACAGTGGCAGGTGCTGCTCGTGTAACCCACACACCTCCTGGGTTTGGTGCTCCACTTAGAGAGGGAGAGAATAATGAGTCTGCTCTACAGCCTTAGCTAAGGGCCCTGTGGCTTTTAGCTCATGCAGTAGAGGCCCATGCATTTAGCTCTAGAGGTCCCAGGTTCGATCCCGCCCGTCAACGATGGGGGTCTGTCGGTGTTACACTTGTACATACAGTAAATGAATCTCTGCCCTGAGACGCTTACAGGCAAGACAGACAAAGGACAAGTTATCACCTGCACTTAACGGGCAGGGAAGAGGGAGAACATGACTGGCCCAGGGTCACACAAGAGGTTGGTAGCAGACCTGGGTATTGAACCCAGCTCGCCTGTGATCTAGTGCCTTGTAAGATACGTCCGCAGCCTCTGTGCACCTCACAGCATGTCCCCGTGCCACCCTGTGATGCAGGGTGTTCACCTCCATTTCACACAGGAACTCAGGCACAAAGAGCTAAGTGATTTGCCCAAGACCCAAAAGGGCACCTGTGGCAGAGCAGGGAATTGAACCCAGCGTTCCCAAGTCCTAGGCTCAGGCTCTAACCACTGGACCATCCTCCCAGAGAGCTGGTGCCTCCCCGCCTTGGAGGTACTTTAACCCCAGATGCAGGCTGACTCCAGAAACTCCCTCAGGCCCTGCACGCTCGCAGGATCCCCCGCCTCCACTCGCCTTCCCTGGCTCTCTCAGGCTGGCTTCTCCTGGCAGGTGGGCGTTGTCAGGCTGCTGCTGGCGGGCAAGCCAAGGCGAGTGGGCGGGCGGCACAGAGAGCTCAGGAAATGTGTTACTAGTTATTTCTGTTCCCTGCCGGGGGAGGGGGATTGCACGGCTCCTCGGGGGGAGCACGACTCACCAGCCGTGTCCACCCACTGCCAGCAGCCACCTTCGCTGGCAGAGATGGGCAGGAGAGGGGCACTTTAAGGTAAAACTAGTGAGAGGTCACAGACTCAGCTCGCTGCTCCTACACATCTCTCGCTGCCCCCCGTAACTCCTATCGGCAGCCCTTTGCACGCCGAGCCGAGCCAGACCCCCAGGAGTCACTCCCATCCCCCCCCCCAGTTGTGCTCCTGCCTCACGGGCCCTAGCAGGAAAGGACTTGAGGGAGGCAAAAGGCAAACTGACTCCTATGCCCTCCCCGTCCCACGAGCACGTGGGAACCGGTTCCCACCCCCTTGCAGCCCAGGGGTGAGTCTCACTGATTTCAAGAGGAGGCGTCCCTGGTGTCCTGCAGGGGGTGAGGCAGGCTCCGTCGAACGAGCCATCTGACTGGTTGGCATCCAGGACCTTGGCCCACTCTGCACCCTGCTGCCAGTGGCCGTGTGGAAGGGCCAAACATAGTGGCCTCCAGTTCCCTTGGAAGGGTGAGATCTTTGAAAGAATAGGACCACGGCCTTGCACACCCTCCCGCCCCCCAGCCTCCCTTCCCAGTGGGCCTGTCCTTGCACATGGTCTGTTAAAGAGGGCGGAGTTATGCAAATTGCCTCTTGCCTAGCAGCTGTGCTCCTGGCTCCACCCCTTCCCCAAGTCTGGATGGCCACACCTCCTTGGCCACATGCTGCTCACCTCTGCAGAGGAGACGACGCAGCGAGGGGATGCTGCCACACCACTGACTTTCCCCTCGACACATCTCATTCCCTGCCCCTTGAACCTCTATAGCGTCTCTTGAATTTTGCTCATCTCTGAATCAATCTAAGAGGTTAAGAAAAACAGTTCTTCACAAGATATTTAATTAACTTGTGGAACTCACCGCTTCAGGGTTTCATAAAAGAAAATAATAGGCAGGACTACACTTAAAACACTGCATTGGCAGAGCTGCACGGATGCAGCTGCACCTCTGTAGCACTTTAATGAAACCACTCTACACTGATGGACAAGAGCTTTCCCATCGGTGTAGTTAATCCACTTCTGTGACAGGCAGCAACTATGATGATGGGAGAAAAATCTCCCGCCAACATAGCACTGTCTACTCTGGTGTTTAGGTCAGTATAACTATGTTGCTCAGGGGTGCGGATTTTGCACACTTCTGAGTGATGTAATTATACCAGAGTAATTCTGTAGTGTAGACTTGAGTCATCTATCTGCCGCCCCGACTGGGAAAACCGAGAAGTCTGCTGCTTGCCAGGAGCTAGGATTCACGATGTGACAGAGAGACTGCCGAGACTCATCAAGCCCTCGGATCACTACCCCTTCCTGCTTCTCCACGTGGGCACCAATGATACTGCCAAGAATGACCTTGAGCGGATCACTGCGGACTACGTGGCTCTGGGAAGAAGGATAAAGGAGTTTGAGGCGTAAGTGGTCTTCTCGTCCATCCTCCCCGTGGAAGGAAAAGGCCAGGGTAGAGACCGTCGAATCATGGAAGTCAACGAATGGCTACGCAGGTGGTGTCGGAGAGCAGGCTTTGGATTCTTTGACCATGGGATGGTGTTCCAAGAAGGAGGAGTGCTGGGCAGAGACGGGCTCCATCTAACGAAGAGAGGGAAGAGCATCTTCGCAAGCAGGCTGGCTAACCTAGTGAGGAGAGCTTTAAACTAGGTTCACCGGGGGAAGGAGACCAAAGCCCTGAGGAAAGTGGGGACATGGGATACCGGGAGGAAGCACAAACAGGAGAGCGCAAGAGGGGAGGGCTCCTGCCTCATACTAAGAAAGCAGGACAAACAGCGAGTTATCTCAAGTGCTTATACGCAAATGCAAGAAGCCTGGGAAACAAGCAGGGAGAATGGAAGTCCTGGCACAGTCAAGGAATTACGATGTGATTGGAATAACAGAGACTTGGTGGGATAACTCACATGACTGGAGTACCATCATGGATGGATATAAACTGTTCAGGAAGGACAGGCAGGGCAGAAAAGGTGGGGGAGTTGCACTGTATGTAAAAGAGCAGTATGACTGCTCAGAGCTCCGGTATGAAACTGCAGAAAAACCTGAGAATCTCTGGATTAAGTTTAGAAGCGTGAGCAACAAGGGTGATGTCGTGGTGGGAGTCTGCTATAGACCAACAGAGCAGGGGGATGAGGTGGACAAGGCTTTCTTCCGGCAACTAACGGAAGTTACTAGATCGCAGGCCCTGGTTCTCATAGGAGACTTCAATCACCCTGATATCTGCTGGGAGAGCAATACAGCGGTGCACGGACAATGCAGGAAGTTTTTGGAAAGTGTAGGGGACAATTTCCTGGTGCAAGTGCTGGAGGAACCAACTAGGGGCAGAGCTCTTCTTGACTTGCTGTTCACGCACTGGGAAGAATTAGTAGGGGAAGGAAAAGTGGAGGTGAACCTGGGAGGCAGTGACCATGAGATTTCAGGAGTTCGAGTTCAGGATCCTGACACAAGGAAGAAAGGAGAGCAGCAGAATACGGACCCTGGACTTCAGAAAAGCAGACTTTGACTCCCTCAGGGAACTGATGGACAGGATCCCCTGGGAGAATAACATGAGGGGGAAAGGAGTCCAGGAGAGCTGGCTGTATTTTAAAGAATCCTTATTGAGGTTACAGGGACAAACCGATGTGTAGAAAGAACAGTAAATATGGCAGGCGACCAGCCTGGCTTCACAGTGAAATCCTTGCTGCTCTTAAACACAAAAAAGAAGCTTTCAAGAAGTGGAAGATTGGACAAATGACCAGGGATGAGTATAAAAATATTGCTCGGGCACGCAGGAGTGAAATCAGGAAGGCCAAATCACACCTGGAGTTGCAGCTAGGAAGAGATGTTAAGAGTAACAAGAAGGGTTTCTTCAGGTATGTTAGCAACAAGAAGAAAGTCAAGGAAAGTGTGGGCCCCTTACTGAATGAGGGAGGCAACCTAGTGACAGGGGATGTGGAAAAAGCTAATGTACTCAATGCTTTTTTTGACTCTGTCTTCACGAACAAGGTCAGCTCCCAGACTACTGCACTGGGCAGCACAGCATGGGGAGGAGGTGACCAGCCCTCCATGGAGAAAGAAGTGGTTTGGGACTATTTAGAAAAGCTGGACAAGCACAAGTCCATGGGGCAGGATGCGCTGCATCCGAGAGTGCTGAAGGAGTTGGCAGATGTGATTGCAGAGCCATTGGCCATTATCTTTGAAAACGCATAGCAATCGGGGGAGGTCCCGGACTACTGGAAAAAGGCTAATGTAGTGCCCATCTTTAAAAAAGGGAAGAAGGAGGATCCGGGGAACTACAGGCCAGTCAGCCTCACCTCAGTCCCTGGAAAAATCATGGAGCAGGTCCTCAAGGAATCAATTCTGAAGCACTTAGAGGAGAGGAAAGTGATCAGGAACAGTCAGCATGGATTCACCAAGGGCAAGTCATGCCTGACTAATCTAATTGCCTTCTATGACGAGATAACTGGCTCTGTGGATGAAGGGAAAGCAGTGGACGTGTTGTTCCTTGACTTTAGCAAAGCTTTTGACACTGTCTCCCACAGTATTCTTGCCAGCAAGTTAAAGAAGTATGGGCTGGATGAATGGACTATAAGGTGGATAGAAAGCTGGCTAGATCGTTCGGTTCAACAGGTAGTGATCAATGGCTCCATGTCTAGTTGGCAGCCGGTATCAAGCAGAATGCCCCAAGGGTCGGTCCTGGGGCTGGTTTTGTTCAATATCTTCATTAATGATCTGGGGGATGGCATGGACTGCATCCTCAGCAAGTTTGCAGACGACACTAAACTGCGAGGAGTGGTAGATACGATGGAGGGTAGGGATAGGATACAGAGGACCCTAGACAAATTAGAGGATTGGGCCAAAAGAAATCTGATGAGGTTCAACAAGGACAAGTGCAGAGTCCTGCACTTAGGACGGAAGAATCCCATGCATCGCTACAGACTAGGGACCGAATGGCTAGGCAGCAGTTCTGCCGAAAAGGACCTAGAGGTTACAGTGGGCGAGAAGCTGGATATGAGTCAACAGTGTGCCCTTGTTGCCAAGAAGGCTAATGGCATTTTGGACCGTATGAGTAGAGGCATTGTTAGCAGATTGAGGGACGTGATCATTCCCTTCTATTCGACATTGGTGAGTCCTCATCTGGAGTACTGTGTCAAGTTTTGGGCCCCACTCTACAAGAAGGATGTGGAAAAATTGGAAAGCGTCCAGTGGAGGGTAACAAAAATGATTAAGGGACTGGAACACATGAGTTATGAGGAGAGGCTGAGGGAACCGAGATTGTTTAGTCTTCAGAAGAGAAGAATGAGGGGGGATTTGATAGCTGCTT
The DNA here is from genome assembly GCF_015237465.2 of Chelonia mydas. Lineage (NCBI taxonomy): Eukaryota > Metazoa > Chordata > Testudines > Cheloniidae > Chelonia > Chelonia mydas. Next base: position 6,279,490 of record NC_057850.1, on the reverse strand, counting down.
TCAAGTACCTGAAAGGGGGTTCCAAAGAGGATGGATCTAGACTGTTCTCAGTGGTAGCAGATGACAGAACAAGGAGTAATGGTCTCAAGTTGCAGTGGGGGAGGTTTAGGTTGGATATTAGGAAAAACTTTTTCACTAGGAGGGTGGTGAAGCACTGGAATGGGTTCCCAAGGGAGGTGGTGGAATCTCCTTCCTTAGAGGTTTTTAAGGTCAGGCTTGACAAAGTCCTGGCTGGGATGATTTAGTTGGGGTTGGTCCTGCTTTGAGCAGGGGGTTGGACTAGATGACCTCCTGAGGTCCCTTCCAACCCTGATATTCTATGATTCTTTGATTCGAGGGCAGCATATTTTCACACTGACTCTGACAATAAGGGCCTGGACAAATAGTGATAACCAAAATCTTCTGGGCTAGATCCATCAAAGAACTTAGGCTCCTAAGTGCCACTTTAGGCAGCTAAGTCCAACATTTAGGCATCACTGACATCCTCAAAACCCAGCCACTGGCTAGCTCTGGAGGCATCTGAAATCCCTCGGTGACTAAGTTTCCACTGTTACAGTCCCTACGGCACCTACGTATCTCCCGGTGAGCATACCTGCCCCCATCTATCTCACCTGATCCAGTAGCCATTCTTAGAGCACACACAAAAGGGCTAGCACCCTCCCTGATAGTCTGTAGCCCAGTGGCTAGCACACTCCCCTGGGATGTAGGAGATCCAGGTTCAAGTACCCCTCTGCCTTATGCGGGGAATTTGAACCTGGATTCCCCACCTCTCAGGTGAGTGCTGGAACCACTGCACCATACAGCCCTTCTCGCTCATGCTCTGGCCCAGTGCATATTTAATTAGTTATACCCAATGGAACAGCTTCACCAGGAGAGACTGAGCAAGAGCCATGCCAGACTAGCCCAGTGGTTAGGGCACTCACCTAAGAGACTGGAATCCAAAGTTCAAGGTGCCTAAAAGTCCCTTTGTGGATCTAGCCCTTTGTTACGCCATAAAATCTGTAACACCCTCCCCCGACCTTTGTGCAAACCTTCCACTGTGGTGGGATAGGAAGGATGGCTTGGTGGCCAGGATGCTGGTTTGGGAACCAAGAAACCTAGCTCCAATTTCCACCTCACTCAGGCTTTCCTCTGTGACCTTGGGCAAGTGACTTAGCCAAGCTGCTGTTTCAGGTCCCAGTCTGCAGAAAGGGCAGGTTGCTTCCTTACCGCGCAGAGGTGTTATGATGATAAAATCCATGAATGATTGCAAGGTGCTATGGTAAAGAGGGTGCCAGGCAAATACATCGTCCTAAATGTTTCCCCCAGCCCACAATGAAACATGGAATTTGACCCTCTCCACGGGACAGGTTTGGCAGCCTTCTTAAAATGATGCTTGTTGCTGCTAAAATTGCACAGAGTCATAGAAATGTCAGGCTGGAAGGGACCTTGAGAGGCCATCAAGTCCAGCCCCCTGCACTGAGGCAGGACCAAGGAAACCTACATAAGCCCCAACAGGTGTTGTCCAACCTGTCCTAAAAAAACCCCCAGCGATGGGGATTCCTCAACCTCCCTTGGAAGCCTGTTCCAGAGCTTAACTACCCTGAGAGTTAGAAAGGTTTTCCTAATATCTAACCCCAATCTCCCTTGCTGCAGATTAAGCCCATCACTTCTTGTCCTACCTTCAGTAGCCATGGAGCACAATTGATCAGCGTCCTCTTTATTATAGCCCTTAACATATTTGAAGATTGTTATTGGGCTCCCCCCAAGGCTTCTTTTCTCGAGACTAAACATGCCCAGTTTGTGTAAATGTTCCTCACAGGTCAGGTTTCTAAACCGTTGATCATTTTTTGTTGCTCTCCTCTGGACTCTCTCCAAGTTGTTCACATCTTTCATAAAGTGTGGGGCCCAAAACCATGCTCCATCTGAGGCCTCACCAGTGCCAAATGGAGTGGGACACTGACCTCCCGTGTCTTACATACGACACTCCGGTTAATACACCTCAGTATATTAGCTGTTTTCGCAACTGCACCACACCGTTGACTCATATTTAATTTGGGATCCACTATAACCCGCGGCTCCTTTTCAGCAGTACTCTTACATAGTCCATCATTCCCCATTTTGTAGTTGTGCGTTTGATTTTTCCTTCCTAAGTGAAGTAATTTGCACTTGTCTCCATTGAATTCCATCCTGTTGACTTCACATCGAGATGTATGTTGCGATGTCAGCAGACTGGAGGTCCTTCCAGGAATAGACATATACTGCGTTCAAATTTGAAGTGGTTCCCAGCTCTAGAGTCATTGAATCCAGCTAGGGATTGACTCATGTACACATTAGTCTTTGATGCACAGATGGGGGATAGAGAGATTGTAATTGTGCCTGCTGGCGGCATACAACAGGTATCCTGGGGACTTAAGGAGAGAAGAATTTATTTGCATAATTCCCTCCAACTATTTTCTTCAGATGCTGTCCCCCTTAAATGACCACCCATGGGACTAGCAAAAACCAGTCACCTACGGCAGCAAAGAATGTTCTTTAAGCAAAGGTTAGACAAGATTCATCCAGCCGTGCCTTGGGGACGTTAGGCAGTGTGGCATGAGACGAGGGACTGCCTGGAGAATGTGGTCTTCTGTGCATGATTCACAGCTAGGCTGGTGCCAGCCTTGTGCTTCTGTGTTTTCTTGGGCAATGCGGCTGTTCCCCATGGTTGCAGAAGTTTTAGAAAAACAAATGAAAAGGGACTTGAGAGGTACATGAGTAATAGGAACGGCATCTGCCGAGACACGTGCCAGGAGAACACAAACAACCAGCCTGAGCACTCATAACATGCTTTTCATCTCCCCAGGTAACACTCACAATGCCCCACGAGGCAGACGATCTCAGCCTCGCTGTTACAGATGGGGAAACTGAGGCACAGACCCTTGCCCAAGGTCTCACAGTTGGCCTAATGCACAGGAGACTCCAAATGATGTAATTTATACTTTCTTCCGGCTGCTAGATGTGTGAGTTACACCAGCTGAGACTCCCTTACACTCAGAGGGCCAAATTCAGAGGTGATCCTAAGGGAGTCTCCATGTGTGTAATTTACATGCTGATGGGGCTGGGAGAATTCTACCATTTGAGGCTCCCTAATTAATTTAACCCAAGTGGCTCAATAGCAGAGCCAGGAAGAGAAGCCGGGTGTTCGTGATCCTCACACTTCCATGTTTGGTCCACCAGATCCCTACCAGTCTTCAGCCTCTCCTGCCCTTAATCAACCCCCAGCCTCCCACTGATACCAGGAAACCAGTAGTGACTGGATAATTAGATGGGGCCCCTCTTTAGCTGCTTTATAACCGGTTTGAAAGTGCTCCTCAGCCCCTGCTGTGACTTCCAGGGGGACCACTCACCGCAGGAGTCAAGAGCTACTCAAGCGAAGTCAAGGTGGCCGGAGTATCGGAACATGCTGTTTCCTAGGAAGTGGGGCAGACGAAAGACCCAGTTGCACAGAGCTGACTTTGGGCTCCATCCACCAGCTTCCTCCACCTCCCAGGGAAGCTGCACGTCCTCCAGAAAGGAACAAACACACCACAGAAGGGCAGCAATCTGTGCCGAGCACCGCGGAGCAGGGACTCACAGATGGCGTCTGTGGCAGCAGCGGAAGATTAGCCGGGGCTCGGCGCATGACGTATTCTTGCAGATCAAGCGACAGACGACAAGTGCCGAGGCCTCGGAGCTGGCAGCGAAATGACGGTGAGCCGGCCTCCCTTGACACCGATAACTATTAGCTTGTCAGAAACGCCCTGACCGCTCCGAAGGTCCAGGCCTCCAAGAGCAGGGCCGTTTCCTTGGGCACATCATTGGTGTGTGAGTGTGACCTGCGATGCACGAACGATGCAGGGACGACTCCTGACAACAGCTGAATGGCAAGGAAGTGTGGACGACAAATCGCCGTTCCCGAGGGCTGGAGGAAGGAGACAAGCAATTACAATCTATTGGAGAGTGTTTCGGTGGCAAAACCTTGCAGCAATACACAAAGAACATATGACAGCTCCAAGGTGATAGATAGCGTGGGGTGGATTTTCTGTGGCTGTGAGGTTCCTTGGAGGGTCTTACATTTCCCTGCTACATACAGGATTTCCCTGCTACATACCAGATTCCAGTTACCCTAATGTAAAACAGGAGTATATTCACTTCAGTATAGTTACTCCAGACTTATCAGCACTGCTGTGATCTCAGATTTTGGTGCTGTTCAGCAGGGTGGTAGCGAGCAAGACTGGTTGTCTCTCGGGATCTCCTCCTTGTCAGCCATACAAACACTGCATTGGAAAGTAGCTATCGATCCGTCTGCCTGGGCTGTTACCCAGTGATCATCACCATGGTACTCCAGCACCTTCCGAAATTATGAATGTAACCAAGACCCCCTCGGTCCTCCTCTAGTGGTGGCTGGGCCGTGACTGAAAATCAGAACTGTCTGGTGGCCCCTGTGTGCAATGAGCTGCTGAGGCTCAGACAAGTTCCTGCTGGGCAGATGGCCGTATCACAAAAAAATCAGCCTCACATTTCGCACAAGGCCCAGACACTCAAAGGAATTTAAGTGCCTAACTCTCATTGAAATCAATGGGAGTTAGACACCTAACTAGCTTTGAGGAGCTGGGGCTAATTGACAGCCCTGGTAGGAATTGTATCAGACAGCTGAAGTACTGAATGGGCACATACTATTCTGGTTCTTATACTGCACCCATCACTGTGGTATTTGGGCTCCCTGGATTCATTTGGACAGCCTTTTCACAGCAATTGGTGCCCCCTGCAGGCCAGCGGGGGAAGCACATTCATGGGGCAGTGTGGAAGAGACTTGTGCTCAGGGGTGCTGGAACAATTTGTATAGTGGGGGGGCTGAGAGCCATTGAACCAGACTGTAAACCCCGTATGCGATGGAAACCATTTCAAGCCAGGGGGTGCAGCAGCACCCCTCGTTTCAGCACCTATGCTTGTGCTGCCCATCGACCTATTCTGTGGATAGAGGACTTCACTTGTCAGGATTGACAAGCTGACATTTTTCACCAGCACTAAATTCACTTACCCCCCCCAAAAATATATGTAAACGCACAGTAAATTTTCTTTGTCCTCTAAAAGCCTGTGGTGGAAGGTGTAGAAAATACACTTAATCTAGGGCTAGATGTCCAGCCGGACAGAAGCTGATATTACCTGAGGAGATTTATTAGATAACAGTCCCTGATACCCAGGACTTTACAAACTATCTGGCTAGTCCTGTCCTGGGGAACTTTCTAAGGAGTGACTTTCACACTGGGGAAAACTTTCAGCCATTCCAGCTGTAAACTGGGCCAGGTAGCTCTTCAGCTGGTGTGAATCAGTGTCATTCCACGGAGCAGCCGTTGTACACCAGCCGAGGGTCTGGCCCGAACCCCTTTGCATCATGCATCTTTTAAAAAAAAAAAATTAGCGAGCAAGGTAAGAAACAGAATCAAGGGTCAAAGCTGAAGTCAGGGGTAGCTTTGGCTGAGTACAGATGTCAGGATTTAGGCCCAAATGCACAGCGCCTTTTCTGCTAACATATATGCCTAGATCCCTGCATCATGGATCATTAGTGGAGATTCCATCCAGGACTGTCAGTGCTAAAAACCTGAGATAAAGTAGCTCCTTTACTGCTGGCTGTAGTCGACTTATCTTACGTGCATCAGCCACGGGATGGGGACAAAGATCCCATGTTCCCAGTGTGGATTTTGTAGAAAGGAAGTACTCCATATACTCAATACCATACAAACGTCAAAGATTTTTTCCTATGGAGGGGGTCAGGAAGCCATGCTCTTTGATCCAGTGAGTTATCCCAACAAAGTTGGGCAGATGCCAGGTTCTAATGTAACTGCAGTTCTCCATTTAATGGGTGATCTTAGACAAATTACTTGATCTCCTCTGGAAGGTTGTGCTAGAAAGCAGGGACCTCACGCCTACCTGAGATCTGCATCTGAACTGAGTTTTCTATCAGAGAAAGGGTCCCAGAAAACTGGGAGCGGACCACATCCACCCTGACTGAATTGGCCTTGTCAGCAATGGTTCTCCACTTGTAAAGTAAATCCCTTCCCTTCATGTGCCAGTATATTTATGCCTGAATGTGTAATTTTCACTCCATGCATCTGAAGAAGTGGGTCTTTTACCCACGATAGCTTATGCCCAAATGAATCTGTTAGTCTTTAAGGTGCCACCGGATTCCTCGTTGTTTTTGTGGATACAGACTAACACGGCCAACCCTCTGATACTTGATGGTTTGTTTGTAACTTCTGGGTAAAGCTGCTGTCCATCTGGAAACACCTTGACTGAGGTGTCTTAGTGTTGCTGTGAAATATAATTTTCAAGACTGGCTATAACCAGGCTCTCTTCTGATTTCCTAGAAAGATCTTTCGCCACCGAACGGTAATGAAGCTAACATCCCTACCTGTCTTGAGGCTGTTGGATCACTGCTTGATTTTCAACGGCGCTTGCCCAGTGCACAGAGGGGAATAGGTGACCGATGATACCGTACAACCAACACAAAGAAGAGGAGCTGGATGGAGGGTGGAAATTCTGTTTCATGAAGGGTTTTGAGATTTTGAAATTTGGTTTCATTGCAGTTCCGAGTGAAAACTGAAAATTTCAAAATTCTCTGTAAAGAGAAATTTAAGCTCCTCTCCAGCACCACCCATTCTTTTCAGGCCGATCAAATGTTTCATTTCGGTTTCGACTGAACTGTACGGTACAGACGTGGGGACCTGCATGAAAAACCCCCTAAGCTTATTTTTACCAGCTTAGGTTAAAACTTCCCCAAGGTACAAACTATTTTACCTTTTTCCTTTGGACTTTATTGGTGCCACCACCAAGCGTCTAACTAATATATAACAGGGAGAGAGCCCGCTTGGAAACGTCTTTCCCCCAAAATCCTCCCAAACCGTACACCCCCCTTTCCTGGGGAAGGCTTGATAAAAATCCTCACCAATTTGCATAGGTGAACACAGACCCAAACCCTTGGATCTTAAGAACAATGAAAAAGCAATCAGGTGATTAAAAGAAGAATTTTAATTAAAGAAAAAGTAAAAGAATCACCTCTGTAAAATCAGGATGGTAAATACCTTACAGGGTAATCAGATTCAAAGCATAGAGAATCCCTCTAGGCAAAACCTTAAGTTACAAAAAGACACAAAAACAGGAATATCCATTCCATTCAGCACAACTTATTTTATCATCCATTTAAACAAAACAGAATCTAATGCATATCTGACTAGACTGCTTATTAGCCCTTTACACGAGTTCTGACCTGCATTCCTGCTCTGGTCTGGGCAAAGGAAACACACAGACCGAGAGAGACTTTGTTTCTCCCCCCCCTCCAGCTTTGAAAGTATCTTGTCTCCTCATTGGTCATTTTGGTCAGGTGCCAGCGAGGTTATCCTAGCTTCTTAACCCTTTACAGGTGAAAGGGTTTTTCCTCTGGCCAGGAGGGATTTAAAGGTGTTTACCCTTCCCTTTATATTTATGACAAGAGTGAAAACTGAAAATTTCAATATTCTCTGTAAAGAGAAATTTAACCCCCTCTCCAGCACCACCCATTCTTTTCAGGTCGATAAAATGTTTCATTTCAGTTTCGACTTCTTAAAAATCTGGTAAGACACAGTAGAATACAATTTTTTAAAAAAAGAAACAAAAGTCGTTTCTAAGTGAAAAATCAAAACGAGACAGCTCAGCATTGTCGGAACTTTTGTCTCCCCCTCCTCCTCTCCTGCCAGTGCTGGCTAGGCACCTGCCTTAGACCTTCCAGAGCTAGGGTCAACACAGTGTCTACGTTCAGCTGATGGCCCTTGTGGTAGGCAGGGGAGGCGCTACCTAGCTCCTTCGGCGTCTAATCTCTCAGTTTCCCCATCACAGGCCAGTGCTGCCAAGCCATCAGCCTCCCCCAGCTATTGCACAAGGCGCCACTGTTTAAAGTGATTTGAGGATTGGGGCTTCCCTGGGGTTCTTGCGAATTATTAGGATCCAGAGACTGATCCAGACTTCCTCAAGGGTGGGGCTGTTTGGATCCTGGGTTCCAGTCAGGGCTACGTCTGTTTGGAAGTCCTTCCTCGTATTCCTCCTAAATGTTCCTGTGTTAAATTTCCACCCTGTAGCTCAAGTTCCACCCAGTAGCCCCCGAGGAGGACCCAAAACTAGAGCAGAGAGGTGGACGGTTCAGTCCTGAAACCCACTCTGGTCTCCCTGTGCCTGTGGGTGCAGCAGGAAGGAATCGGGAAGCAGCTGCATTCTCCCAGCTCTGAGTTCCCACAGACAGATGGAATCCCCAATGGCACACAGCCAGCACAGCTGACTGCTACCAGCCACCCCCGAGCATGGGGGGCATTGTGAGGGGGGAATGGGCATGGCTGGAGGGCTCCTAAACTCTGGCAATCCCTTGCGGGCAAACGGCCCCTTGAGAACAGGTGTAGTTTAGAAAGAACTCCTCTGTGGCTTCAGGATTAGGGAGCTGTAAATGACTCCTGGCTTTACTGGCATGGAGCACCTGCAGGACAGGGCTAAGGAATAAGGCCAGAGGCTTTCAGGGAGACCAGACGTCAAACTCCCAAACTTTTTCCCAGCGGTGTTTTCCCTACGTTAGCGACGTTAATGGGGGAAGAGCTTGGAATACTGCAGCAGGTGTGCAGCCACAGAACAATGATTAGAGACCAACCCTGAAGTCTAAACGAACCCTTCTTTATTATTTATTCTCTTAGCTTTCCAGCTGGTGTCCTATAGTACCTTGGGATCAATGAGACAGAGATATTATCAAGGAAGCCAGGGGAACCCGAACCATATAAGTCTCTCTAATTGTTCAGCAGGGACCTTTTACCTGAAAGCTGAAAGGAGACCAAGGGAGAAATCTGTTAGCTAATGGGAAACCTCGGCATCGGGGGCCGGGCCAGGGCTATGCATTTATATGTAAACGGGAGGTATTTATTGTACCGGCCCTCAGCCTCCTGCCTTGATGAAGGATTATATGTACTTTACCGCAAAACAGCCACTTGTGGCAGAAGTCTGTTTCCAGAATGAATTTTTCCCCTTCTGTGGCCTCGTTTGTTTTGTTTTTTTGGTTAAATAAGACAGGTGAGGAGTGCTGTGCTGTGCATACTGGTTAATTATTGTTAGGTCTCTCAGAGGGGAGCGCTGCTTTGGACCTACTTTTTTGGCCTGACCTGAACTGGACCCAAGCCCACCTGTTGCAGAGGTGATTTAAAAGGTTACATGAATTTTAACAGGGAAAATCTTTTTGTACTCATTCTCAAAAAGCCCGAGAGGGTCCAGTTGTTTTCCCAGCTGACCCAACCTAGACCCTATTGTTGAGTCTGGGTTGGGTTGCAGTATGTCAGGGTATGTCGACCCAGCATCTGGGAGTAAGCCATTCAGCCTGGCTAGACAGGCTCATGCTAGGACACTAAACTAGCAGGTGAATCAGAGGTTTATTGCCTGATTTTACAGGTCCAGGAAGAAAAGTAAATCTCTGATTTTGCATCCCTTAATGTTTGGTTGCCCAGCCAGAGACCCCGAGATGTCTGAAGTTGGCCCAAAACCATTAGGGCCCATCTCCACTACAGTTCAAACTGTGTCAGCAACACACATGCTCGTCTGGTGAATTTGGGGCAGCCTCATTCTAACATGGTTTCATGTTTGTAGTGTGGCCAAGGAAAACATTGTCCTGAGCTGTAACCACATTCCCTAACATGGCTCTCCAACTGTGTTGCCCTCGGCACACTACAAGCAAACAAAAAGGGAATGTCTCCATTGCAGAGTTAACTCAAGTGACTGGCACCTGGGTTTGAGCACTTGTGTTAGCCTAGCCCAGTTCAGAGCAGCCACACTGTGAAGCCCTGCTTGAGTTACTTGGTCCTCATTGGTCCTGCAATACTTTGTGTGTGTGGCTAGGGCTTCTGGGGGCATAGTCCACAGTTCTTCATGCTGCTGGAAGCTGAGATGCTCTATCATTCTTTCCTGGTAAATTGTGGAAGGACTTGTCTGTCCTTCTGGGCACTCAGTGGGGAATTGTGGGAAGGCACTGGAGGACTGTCAGTACTTCAGTAGTTTAGCCTGTGTCCTTAGTGCAAAGTGGGCAGGCTCCAGCCTGGGTGAAAGAGGAAACCGTGCTGTAGCCCACACCCCGGGGGCCAGCTACCCTGTGATGAAAGCACTACTTGAGTTGGCTGAAAGGGTTGCGCGTGTGGACGGGGGTTAGGGTAAGAGCCCAGGCTAACTCTGGAATGAAGACATGCCCAAATGTGAGAATACCAACACGCCAAATTGTGCCAGATAGTCACACACTATAGGGCCAGATCTTCAGCTGGTGTGAGTTGCTGTAGTTCCCTGGAAGTCAAAGGAGCTATGTTGAATTACAGTGGCTGAGGACCTGAAGGGGCGGCAGGTTTGTATAATTTTGGGTGGTGCCCAGAACGTATCCAAGTTACACACCCACACACCCACACACCCCTGCCTAAGGCTCTGGGAGGGAGTTTGGGTGTGGGAGGGGGTGCGGGCTCTGGGAGGGAGCTTGGTGTGGGAGTGGGTTTGGGGTGCAGGCTCTGGGAAGGAGTTTGGGTGCTGGGTGTGGGTTCTGGACTGGGGCAGGGAGTTGGGGTGCAGGAGGGAGTGAGGAGTACAGGCTCTGGGAGGAAGTTTGGGTGTGGGAGGGGGTTTGGGCTCTGGGAGGGAGTTTGGGTGCGGGCTCTGGGCTGGTGCAGGGGATTGGGGTGCAGGTGTGGGTGAGGGGGCAGGCTCTGGGAGGGAGTTTGGGTGCAGCCTGTGGGCTCTGGGATGGGAAAGGGGGTTGGGGTGCGGGAGGGAGTGAGGGGTACAGGCTCTGGGAGGAAGTTTGGGTGTGGGAGGGGGTTTGGGCTCTGGGAGGGAGTTTGGGTGCGGGCTCTGGGCTGGTGCAGGGGGTTGGGGTGCAGGTGTGGGTGCGGGGGCAGGCTCTGGGAGGGAGTTTGGGTGCAGCGTGTGGGCTCTGGGATGGGAAAGGGGGTTGGGGTGCGGGAGGGGGGGAGGGGTGCGGCACTTACCTTGGACAGCTCCCGAAAGCAACCTGCACCCCCCTCTGGCAGTGGCTCCTGCAGGCACCACCATCCCATAGTTCCCGGCCAATGGGATCTGCGGAGTTGGCGCTCGGGGCGGGGACAGCACGTGGAGACACGCCCTCCCCCTGGGCCATAGAGCTGTTCCAGCCACTTCCGGGAGTGGCGCGGGGCAAGGCCGGGCAGGAAGCCGCCTTAGCCCCCTGTACTCCCGTTGGTGGCAGAGGCAGCCGGGCCTCCCAGGCCCTTTTAAATTGCCCGGGGGTGGCAGGTGGGGCCAGGAGATGCTCCGGGGGAGGTGGCAGGTGGGGCCTGGGGAGAGACCCGGGCCCCTAATATTCCTGGAGCATGGGCACCACGGGCCCATATTTATAACTTGCTGCCCCTGAGCACCTTAGGGTATGGCTATATTGCAGTTAAACACCTGTGGCTGGCCTGTGCCAGCTGACTCGGGCTCGCGGGGCTCGGGCAAGAAGGGCTGTTTAATTGCCGTGTAGACGCGGAACTGCAGCAAGAGCTCCCACCTCACAGGGTTCCAGAGCCTGGGCTCCGGCCTGAGCATCTACACGGCCATTAAATAGCCCCTTAGCCCGAGCCCTGTGACCTGAGTCAGCTGGTACAGGCCAGCCCCAGGGGTCTAACTGCAGTGTCGATGTACCCTCAGTTTCACTCTGCTCTGGTAACTGTTTGTATGCAGCACTGGAGAAGAGACCAAAGAGCCTGCCAGGACCAGACAGGACAAGTCACTAGGGTTCAGTTGTCCGGAGCTCTGCCGTTGGTTAGTTAAGCAGTGACAACTTTTCGCCAAAGCGGACGGCCTGTGGGATTGTTCCCCGCCACCCCAACACAGTTTGTGCAGCTTGTTGTAAAGAGAGATGTGCTAGATCCAGACCCAATCGGGAGTTCAAGGGAGCTCAGCGACAAAGCTTAAGTTGGGGGTCACTACAGTGACCGGGGGCCAGCCACGGGGATTAGGTCCAGATCGAAGGTGTCCCTAGGGTTCGGGGTGGGCTCATTCCATTCCACCTGAAAGAACAGAACATGAAGCTCTTCTCAAATCCAGTGGCGCCACCTAATGGGGAAACGTCAAGGGACCCAGTTTCTCTGAAGCAAAATCCTCCCCTGTCTTCCCAACCCATTGCTCAGTGACACGGGGATGTAAATAAGAGGGCCCTGATCTAATCCTCTCCTTCCCTTTGTGACTGTCCCCTCCTCAACCCTGCCGCTTTTCCCCAGCGCTGAAGCCGCATGCAGAAATGCAAACCACGTCACTCTGATAATGGGACTCATCAACCAAACAGCAAATTCCTCTCGTTCCTCTTCAGATCCTCTCTTTACAAGCACTGCCGAGCCAAACCGTTTCTGTGGCAGCTCTGCTGCTTGCAGTCGGTCTGGACTGAAAAAATAATAAATGCATGACAGCCGCTGATTAGGGGAACTCTGTGCAAGTCAGACTAGCTGGAGCAGCCAGCTGCTAAGTGGAGATCTGTATTTAAACTCCCAGCGACTCCTCCCCCATCAGAAAGAGCAAAGCACTGTGGGTCCGATGCTCCTCTCACACATTTAGCACGAGGGTCACCCCACTGATCTCAATGCACATGTCCACTCACTCATTGGCACCAGCGAGAGTGAAACTGGGAAAAGCAGTGTGATTTGTGAAATCACAGACTACCCAGCTGCACAGTGACTTGCCAGGTTGTCAGCCTTACACAGGTCCCAGCTACCATCTCCTATAACTGCTCGTAATACTAAACAACAACAGTAGGCACGAGTGAATTTCAAACCCTCTCCTGGGCCCAGGGGGTTATTTCATCATCTGACTGTAAAGATTTCCCATCGCCTACTGCTGTTTCTTTATGACAGTCTAACTCACAAGAGGCTCAGGAGTGTAATCAGGTTGGAGGAGTAGTATCTAGTGGTTAGAGCAAAGGACTCGGCAGCTGGAGTCCTTGCTTGGAGTCCGGGCTTGGACACTGATCCCTGTATGTTTTTGACCATGCCACTTAGGGTATGTCTGCACTGTAATTGGAGGTTTGACTGCAGCTCGGCTAGGAAGACCTGAGCTAGATTTAAGCTAGCTAGCATGGCTACAGACGGCAGTGAAGACACGGCAATGTAGGGGCATGGGCTAGGAACTGGAATACATACCCCAGGCTCCTGGTGGGTTTGTTTCCCAGTGAGATTAAAGCTGGAACGGGTATGCCTATCCAAGCTCCAATCACAGTGTAGACAGCCTCTTAGCTGCTCTGTGCCTCGGTTTCCCTCCCTGGGAAATAATACTTCTCAGCCTCCCGGGGATGTTCATTCACTAATGTTGGCAGAGTGCTTTCAGATCCTCCAGTGGAAAGGGAAATATGTGGGAGCCTTAGCAAGAAACCGTGCATGAGGGCAAAGTGCTGAGGCTGTTGCTTTCAGGGACAGCAGCTTCTGCTTTATCTCAGCACTTCCCTCGTTTGCATGCACAAGATGGCAGCCTGTGCAGTTCCATGCCTCGAGAAGCGATTACCGTAAGGGCAAAGGGGGGAAACCTGCTATAAAGCAGGCCCAGTCCATTAATTCCCAGTGAGGTGTTCAGCTCCGCTGGCCATGCCTAGTGTTCCACTCACCCCCCAGCACTGACTGCTGACTATCACAGCCAGCTCTGCCCCGACACTCCTGTGCAGAGCTCAGGATATGGCCTCCTTGAGTGGGTTTCTTTTTCACGACTCTAGCGCCAAACTGAAGACGTCCTCTCTAGAAGGGGATCACGGTTGTAATAGACACGAGTCCAAGGTGCAGAGTTTGGAGCCAAAGCCAGACTTCCCCAGTGTGGGGGGGGTGTTCGAGATGGGGGCGGGAGAGAGGCTTGGTTTGGTTCTTTCTAGAGAGAAGGGGCAGGAACACAGCGTGGACCTCATCAGGGTATGAGTGTTTCCCAAAGTCTCGGGGTAGGTGTTCACATCCAGCTGTTACTTTTGGGCCCCTATCTCACCATGTGCTGAGCGCCAGTGGTTCAATCAGTGATATATAGACTGATAAGAAAGCTACCTCTGTAACTTATGGACTTGGCATCTTGATCAGCGATGATGCCTCCTAGTGGCTGGGCGGGAGGGCATGGGACCGACTAACACAAGCTGGGTGTGGCTACACTGTACACTAAGCCCAGGTCTGCGGGAGCTGGGCTGGTGTATCTGGTGTTCCTCAGTCTGTGCTCGAGCATCCCCCCTGCATTGTAAGTCTGGGTTTATCATTGCTGGGCTGGGTCTCGCTAATGTAACGCCAACAGACCACAGTCGTCAGCAGGATTGAACTTGGGACCTGTGAAGCTCAGTGTATGAGCTAAAAGCCATGTGGCTGTTAGCTAATGCTGTAGCAGACTCATCAATCTCTAACTAGGCTGGGCACCGCCAGTGGGGGACAGAGCACCCCACCAAGCAGGTGTAGGTTACATACTTCCCCTAGCTGAGGAAGCGCATCCCGAGCTTCGGAGACTTCCCATCTGATATCCTAGATAAGCCCCCACTTCTAAGGCCAATAGACCCCAGTCGTTGGCAGGTGGAATCAAACCTGGGACCTCTGAAGCTGAGTGTATGAGCCTCTACTGCATGAGCTAAAACCCAGCCTCCTAGGCTAAGCTTCAGCGGTCCCTGGTTCAATCCTGCCCTCTGACAACTGGGGTCTGTCAGTGTTAACATTCAAAAACCAGTCGGAGAACACTTCAATCTCTCTGGTCACTCGATTACAGACCTAAAAGTTGCAATTCTTCAACAAAAAAACTTCAAAAACAGACTCCAACGAGAGACTGCTGAATTGGAATTAATTTGCAAACTGGATGCAATTAACTTAGGCTTGAATAGAGACTGGGAGTGGATGGGTCATTACACAAAGCAAAACTATTTCCCCATGTTTATTTTCCCCCCTCCACCCCCCAACTGTTCCTCAGACGTTCTTGTCAACTGCTGGAAATGGCCGACCTTGATTATCACTACAAAAGGTTCCCCCCCGCCGCCGCTCTCCTGCTGGTAATAGCTCATCTCCTTACAGTGTGTATGGTAACACCCATTGTTTCATGTTCTCTATGTATATAAATCTCCCCACTGTATTTTCCACTGCATGCATCCGATGAAGTGAGCTGTAGTTCACGAAAGCTTATGCTCAAATAAATTTGTTAGTCTCTAAGGTGCCACAAGTACTCCTTTTCTTAACACGTCCATGTTACACTACACAGACCTTCTGACTCAGGTCTGTGGCTTGAGCTCCATCCACACTGCAAAATGACAGGGCTTGGACCCAAGTCCCAGCAGGAATCAGGATCTGACCCCCTCCCATTTGTAGGGTTCTAGGACCCAGACCCTGAGTGTTTGCTGACCCAAGTCAGACTCATTTCTGCGTGGACAGAAGTGGGGCTTGGGCTCAAACCTGAGTCAGAGCCCGGGCTTAGTGTGCAGTGTAGACATACCCGCAGTTAGCTTGGCAGGTTCCTCCTTTAGCTCAAGTGACACAGGCCCATGGCTGCAGAGCAGAAGCACCAGACTTCAAGTCCCTTCCACCATAGGGGCAGAGGGTGTTTGATTCACGTAGTAAGCATGCCCTGTGGCACATGGATTCGTCACATGGGATTACATTGCAAGGCCACCCAAAAACTAACTCCCTGGGGAATGTAACGCTCTCCTTACTGCATGGAGCTCCAAGCAGGAGCACATCACACCAGGGCTGCAGCAGCTGCCTGTCAGTTTCCAGGTGGCACTGATGACCGCATTGCACGGTCCCTCCACTTGAACCTCTCCTCCCCCATAATCTCCCACCACGGGGCTGGTGCTGCTATGGAGACCTTGGACAGGCCATCCACACGAGGGTGAATGTCACCCGTCCCTCATGTCAGTGCTTGAGAGCCATTTCCTCTGGTGGTTTCACACAGAATGACATTCGGGCAGGTGTCTCTCCGGCTGTAATTACTGGCATTAGTCAACAGAGTGGGGGGATTATTGGGGTGACTTGTCCTCCCACCCCTTCCTGGGTAACAGGCTCCCACAAAGCAGTATTCCAATGGCCTTATGCCAGGGCTTTGGCCTGACGCTGGCCTCAGGAGTCCTTCCAACCCTTATATCAGGAGGCTTTCCCGCCGTGGTGGCTGGTAGGGGAAACCAGGCTGCCCCTCTATTCTGGGTCCCAATCTGTGGACGCTGAAGCAAGCAGCTAAGGTCTGCTCCCTCCTTTGGCCAATTCCTCCCTCAGCCTTTCTCAGTCTAGGCCCTTTTCCCCAGGCCATTCCCGGGCTCACCCCTCCACAGACTCTTCCCCATTCTGTACCGAGCAACCTCTCCCTGCGCTTTCTCATTGGGAGCCCAGTCCCTGGTTCCCCACCCCTGAAGCCCTTCCTTTGTGTCAGCCTCCAAGCTCCTCCCCAGCTGGATCTCATCCTAAATTGGGCCTTTGCCCTGCCCTGTAGATATGGGCAGGTGCCCTCATTGAGCTCTCCAGCTCCCCTTAATCCTTTCAGTACCAGTGTGGGGCAGTGGAGCTGGAATACTTTTAATAGTGGGGGTACTGACAGTCAGCCCCCTTACCCCTGTCCGCCCCTCCCCCTGCCCTCAGAGCTGGGGCTGGGAGCAGGGCCGTGTCTCCGGGAGGGGGGAACCCACACAGGGGTAAAGGGGCCGAGGCTGGGGCCACAGCTGGGGTGGCGGGGGGCCAGCAGCAGAGCCCCAGGCATAGGACCGGCAGCCAGGACCCCAGGCTTGCAGCAGAGTGGCAGCTGGGACCTCGGGTGCAGGGCTGGCAGTGGACCCCCATGTAAAACCTAGGGGTCCTGCAGCACCCTCTCACCCCTAGATCCCGCACCTATGGTGTGGGGCTTATGTCCCCACTCACAACATGGCTCTAGGCTTTCCTTCCCTTCCTAACCTGATTCTTCAAGAAGTGGGGAAACCTTCCAGCTACATCAGATTGAAAGTGATTGGCACTTGCATAGTGACTTAAATCCAAGGCTCTCAAAGCATGTCACAGACACTGAGTTGAGTCCCCTGTTAGCCAGGGAAATATTGTCTCAAAGTTGCAGATGGGGAAACTGAGGCAGGGAGTGCTTTAAAAGCCTTATGTTCAGAGGTACTGAGGACCCCTGGCTCACGCTGATGTCACTCTTAATCACTCTATGGCTCAGTTTCCCCTTCTGTAACGTGGGGATGCTACTCCCCTACCTCATAGGGTTATTGAGTGATACAAGTGTGACCTTGGGCAAGTCACTTGGTCTGTGCTCCAGTTCCCCATCCATACAATGGGGCTGAAAGCTTTTCTCCACCTCCCAGGCCTGTTGTTGGGATAAAAACAGTAAAGATTGTGAGGAACTCAACTACTGCAGAGAGCATATAAGTACCCAGGGCACATAACTTCACAGTTCTCTTGTCACCACGGGAGTAGCACAAAAGTCAACTTCCCAGCCCCAGACCTGTAGACAGATTTTAAATTTCTGGATGCTCTGATCTTAGCGAATGCAAGTTGTTGGAAATGACTAACACAGGGGAAAACCCAGTTCAAGCAGTAATTGCTGCTTCAAGGCAAGAAGTTTGCCTGACGGTTGTGTGTCATCCACTTTGCCACCTGTTGAATGACCTGCCTGAGGGTCGACGACAGGTTCACCTGCAAGAGCCAGACCAGTGGTGCCAGAGAAAAAGAAACGTGCCAGAGAACTCGGTGTGGAGTTTATATAACCATTAACTCCCCAAAGTTCGAAACCACACGAGCCGACCTTGCACATTTGAATCTGCTACATAAAACGGAGAGGAAAACTTTACATTTCCTTTGCTGAATATTCCAGATACTGTGCCACATAGTACAATTGCAAAACAATTTTAAAATCGCCTTAAAATACATAAATCACCTGCAGGCATTGCATTCCCCCCCCCCCCCCGCCCCTCCCCGGAGCCAACATTTTCCCTTTCCAAAACACAGCAATCTTGTTGTTTTCGGTGTAATTATCTAACACACACAGCTCATTGCCACCTCTTAAATACACAAAATAGTGTGCATTGCACAGTACCAAATAAAATGCATATCATTTTCCTCTTCTATAATTGCTTTAAGTACCGAGGCAGTTGTCATGGTTATGGGGCTTATGTTACATTACTCTTTAGCTTAAAGGTTTTAATGGAGAGAGTTGGAAAAAATGACTCCAGCCTGTAAATGCAAATGTTTAACAACTTAACTTTGAACTGCGAACTGAAAGATCGGAGTGAAACACTGGGTCTGTTGTCTCAGTTACACTGAAGTGGCTTCACGCAGCCGGGGCCTCTTCAGCTGGCATGGAGCTGCCCTGAGGACCCTCTTCCCAGCAGGGGAGATATTGGAGGTGCCGGGGGGGGGGCCCGGCCTCACTGAGAGTACAATGGAGACTGAAAAGCCCCCCCTGCCTGAAGCACAGGAGCGGGGTGTGTGTGTGTGTGTATGTGTGAGAACGGGGCCATTGACCTTTATTTCTCCCTCCCAATACCCTCTCTGTGTCACAGGGCCTGATCTAGGCATTGCACTGAGTACTCAGTGCTAGCAAGAGCCCACAGCCCTCGACTTTCCCTCCTTTTCTCAGCCTTCATTGCCCCGTAGCTAGGCCTCACGCAGGACAAGATCCAACAACCCTTGCTGGCGGTGGTGAGCACTCGGTGGGTGTGCTTGGATGGATATATGCTGCTCCCCAGTGCGAGCCATGGGTGCACAATCCAGCCCTTAGCTTTCAACCTCCATGGGGCAGTGACCTGTCTGTCACTTGTCTGGAAAGCACCATGCACCCCTATGGAAGGATGGCCCAGTGGTAAGGACACTAGTCTTGGCCTTGGGACATCCAGGGTCACTTTCCTGTTCTACTACAGCCTTCCTGAGTGACCTTGAGCAAGTCACTTACCCTCTATGGGCCTGGATCGCACTGCCCTCCCTGCAGGAGCCCTCTGAGGATAAACACATCATAAACTGGGACATGCGCCAATGAGATGGGAGCCACACGTACCTTAGCTAGACAAATAAACCCAGCACATACAATAACAATGCTAATACCCCAGCCTCCCAGCATGCAATCGATCTGACAGAGCTCACGCAGAGGCATAAAACAGTTTTCAGATGTCCTGGCTGTTAATTGGAGTTGATTTGCAGCTGAGTTTGGCAGGAATCTTGAGGAGTTTGCTCTACCTGAAAGGAAAGAGAGAGAGAGAGACAGAGAGAGAGAGACAATATCTTGAAATCCGGCCACGAGGGTGTCAGAGGACAGGTCTCCTTTGCTTTTACATAGTGATCCAAGGTTCAGCTGGGCCCTGCTGTGGAAGTGAAGGGAGGTAACAGTGTCTGATCTATTGAATTCATCCCTGCTTTCAGCTGGGTGACTCTAACATGTTGGCAGGAGAGCAACCAACAAAGAATGTTTCTTGTCATAGGTCCTCTGTCACTGCCAGCTGCCATTTTCAAGGAGAACAGTCTGGCCAACCCCACATATTAAATATTATTTACCCCACCCCCCGTGACAGGTTCGGTCACAGAGACCCCCTTGGGACTAAAAGAAAAGGAGTACTTGTGGCACCTTAGAGACTAACAAATTTATTTGAGCATAAACTTTTGTGAGCTACAGCTCAAGTGAGCTGTAGCTCACGAAAGCTTATGCTCAAATAAATTTGTTAGTCTCTAAGGTGCCACAAGTACTCCTTTTCTTTTTGTGTATACAGACTAACACAGCTGCTACTCGGAACCCCTTGGGACTGTCACCTGATGTGCTGAGATTACCTCTGAGCCCATTTTCCCTGCCAGCTTGGGACTCCAGAACCCTGCCTTGTTGAGCCAGACAAGCTAGCCTGCTGCAACACACACCCAGGTCTGGGCCACGCCCCCAAAGCTGCAGACTTTAACCAAAACCTGCTCAGCAGGTCACCTATCTCCAGCACCCAGACACCCACTTCCCAATGGGATTCAAACCCCAAATGAATTTATTTTACTCTGTATAAAGCTAATCCAGGGTAAACTCATAAATTGTCCGCCCTCTATAACACTGATAGAGAGATAGGCACAGCTGTTTTCTCCCCCAGGTATTAATCACTTACTCTGGGTTTATCAATAAACAAAAGTGATTTTATTAAGTATAAAAAGTAGGATTTAAGTGGTTTCAAGTAATAACAGGCAGAACAAAGTAAATTACCAAGCAAAATAAAACAAAACGTGCAAGTCTAAGCCTAACACATTAAGAAACTGATTACAAGTAAATCTCACCCTCAGAGATGTTCCAATAAGCTTCTTTCACAGACCAGACTCCTTTCTAGTCTGGGTCCAATCCTTTCCCCTGGTCCAGTCCTTGTTAGGTCCAGCAGGCATCTTAGGTGAAAAGCAGGGGATTTCTCATGCCTGGGACCCCCCTTGTCCTGCTCCAGCCCCTTTTATAGCTTTGGCACAAGGAAGGAATATTTTGTCTCTCTGGGTCCCCACCCCTCCTTCTAAATGGAAAAGCACCAAGTTTAAGATGGATTCCAGTATCAGGTGACATGGACACATGTCACTGTAAGACCTCATTTTGCATTACCCAGGGGGTGGCCTACATATACACAGGCAGGCTGGCAAGTAGACAGAGCCATTTAAAGTCAATTGTTCTAGTCAATGGGAGCCATCAAGATTCTACATCACCATTAATGGCCCGCACTTTGCATAATTACAATAGGACCTCAGAGTTCATATTTCTAGTTTCAGATACAAGAATGATACATTCATACAAATAGGATAAATGTATTCAGTAGATTATAAGCTTTGTAATGATACCTTACAAGAGACCTTTTGCATAAAGCATATTCCAGTTACATCATATTTACACTTATAAACATATTTCCATAAAACATGGAGTGCGACATCACCTCCCCCTCCAAAACATCATGAGTTTGACTTAAAGATCACAGCATTTAAAAACAAGCAGATTATGGGTTCCTTTCCTTTGCCTTCTGGTTTCTGGTGTCTTTAGGCTGCAATCAGGGCACATTTTCAAGCAACGGTGAGGGCTAGAAACTTGCTTATTTAAAAAGAAGGGGGAAAAAAGAAATCCGAGAGTCTTATGCTCAAATAAATTTGTTACTCTCTAAGTTGCCACAAGTACTCCTCATTCTTTTTGCTGATACAGACTAACATGGCTACCACTCTGAAACCTGTCACCTAACCACATGACTCCAGGAGCTGGGGCTTTAAGTAAAACAAATATCATGAGAGTTGGCAACTCTGGAGCCCAGGCAGAGGCAGCACTAGAAGGAGCCGGCTTCATCAGCGGTTGGAAGGAGGGGGACCAAGACCATGAATCCTGGCAGTGGAGAGCCTTACGCCAGGCAAGGCAGAAGATGTGACAATGAATTCTGGCAGGGGGCTGCTGGGCTAGGAGGTCTACACAGTGCGTGGGGAGCTGTGTGAAGCTAACTAGAGAGAATTTGACAGCAAAGAGCTTGCAGGAGGGGAGGGTGAGGAATACTACAGACTCAAGGCCAAGACATTCAGGTTTATTAATTCATACCTTTATGAAGCATGGCCTTGTGTTTCACAGTGACTATAAAAGCAATGAATAACAGATGTGTCGAAAAATATATTGATCAATTGCTTCTCCTGGGGCATAGTCAGCGCACAATGGATTTCTCTTACGAGTCCCCAGCTATGCCCTTCTACTCTAGCATAGATACCTTTCTACATTATCTGACCATTGTAACCGGTACCAAACTCATGCATAGGCATGCTCTCTGTGCTATTTTCACGTCATCATGTCACCTTACTCCATATCGGAACATTCCTGTTTTTCCCAATACAGGGACTTTTTCACATTACACTGTGTGTATTAAGAGGGTCCTGATTAACTTCCTCTTATCTATGTCCTTCAGCACAGTACAAAACACCTTTATCCTACATCGCTATAAGCATCATTTAAGCATTTAAGCATTTAAGTTTGTCTCTGTCTGAGGGGTTGGAGCAAATGTCCACTTCCTGGATACTACAGTGCTAATAAACGATGGTCACATAAACACCACCCTATACCAGAAACTTACTGACCGCTATTCCTACCTACATGCCTCCAGCTTTCACCCAGACCACACCACACGATCCATCGTCTACAGCCAAGCTCTGCGATACAACCGCATTTGCTCCAACCCCTCAGACAGAGACAAACACCTACAAGATCTCTATCAAGCATTCTTACAACTACAATATCCACCTGCTGAAGTGAAGAAACAGATTGATAGAGCCAGAAGAGTTTCCAGAAGTCACCTACTACAGGACAGGCCCAACAAAGAAAATAACAGAACGCCACTAGCCGTCACCGTCAGCCCCCAACTAAAACCCCTCCAACGCATTATCAAGGATCTACAACCTATCCTGAAGGATGACCCAACACTCTCACAAATCTTGGGAGACAGGCCAGTCCTTGCCTACAGACAGCCCCCCAACCTGAAGCGAATACTCACCAGCAACTACATACCACACAACAGAACCACTAACCCAGGAACTATCCTTGCAACAAAGCCCGTTGCCAACTGTGTCCACATATCTATTCAGGGGACACCATCACAGGGCCTAATAACATCAGCCACACTATCAGAGGCTCGTTCACCTGCACATCTACCGATGTGATATATGCCATCATGTGCCAGCAATGCCCCTCTGCCATGTACATTGGGCAAACTGGACAGTCTCTACGTAAAAGAATAAATGGACACGAATCAGATGTCAAGAATTATAACATTCATAAACCAGTCAGAGAACACTTCAATCTCCTGGTCACTCGATTTCTGATCTCAAAGTGACTATCCTTCAACAAAAAAGCTTTGAAAACAGACTCCAACGAGAGACTGCTGAATTGGAATTAATTTGCAAATTGGATACAATTAACTTAGGCTTGAATAGAGACTGGGAATGGTTGATTCATTATAAAAAGTAACCTATTTCCCCTTGTTTATTCCTTCTCCCCCCCTCCCACTGTTCCTCAGACGTTCTTGTTAAACCCTGGTTTTGTGCTGGAAATGGCCCACCTTGATTATCATACACATTGTAAGGAGAGTGATCACTTTAGATAAGCTATTACCAACAGGAGAGTGGAGTGGGGTGGGGTGGGGGTGGGGGTGGGGGTGGGGGAGAAAACCTGTATTTGTGCTGGAAATGGCCCACCTTGATTATCATACACATTGTAAGGAGAGTGATCGCTTTAGATAAGCTATTACCAGCAGGAGAGTGGGGTGGGGGGACAGAAAACGTTTTGTAGTGATAAACACCCATTTTTTTCATGGTCTGTGTGTATAAAAACATCTTCTGTATTTTCCACAGTATGCATCCGATGAAGTGAGCTGTAGCTCATGAAAGCTTATGCTCAAATAAATTGGTTAGTCTCTAAGGTGCCACAAGTACTCCTTTTCTCTTAGCACAAATGTTACCCTGCCTGTAAACATGACCCACGCTTGTGATATTTCCAACAGGCAGATGGAAGACTGGAAGCTCTTTGTGGCAGGGACCATCTTTTGGTTCTGTGTTTGTACAGCGCCTAGTGGAACGGGATCATGGTCCATGGCTGGGGCTCTGGAGAGATACCAGACTAGAAATCATAGTAAGAAGAACTGTAGGGGAAAGTGAGAGCTCGGCAGATTGGCGATTCTTACGGGAGAGCCTGCTGACACAGCTCAGTTCCTCACTGAACATCAGTCTTTGTTATTGTTTTCTTGGCTGGTCAAAAATAAAGTGTTTGCTGGGCACAAGTTTGAACCAAACCATCAGGTTTCATTTCATTCACAATTTTCTCCCCTTTCCCTTCCTGCCTCCCCTCCTTTTTCAGAACGAAAAAAGGAGGAAAATGCTAAAAAGCAAGAAATTCCCCAAAGACAAAATGAAAATTTCCATTACAATTCATTCAGCAAATGTTTTCAAAGAAAACCAATATTACAAAAGAAAATTCCTGTTCCGTTTGAAAATCCATTTTCCATCCGAAAGCAAAACGCCCAATGCCATTCTTTTGGCCCTCTCCAGTTGGGATTAATGACAGCGATTCGAACCCAGGGCCACACAGCACAGATCAGAAGAAAGAAGCAGGGGCTGCACCCAGTAACCCAGTCTGCAATAGGGCTCTTGGTGAGATCCAATATTGCTAGAGAAATGCCGTGAAATAAGGACTATTCAGGCTCCCAGGCCACACAGTGTGCCCAGCAGGATAGAGAGGGGCCCAGAACAGCCCATCGTTTTATGTGCCAGTTTGAATCCAGAGCCCCTATGGGTACATCTACACAGGGATAAAAAAACCATGACACCGAGTCCCAGAGCCTGGGGCGGTTGTCTTGGCTCACAGGGTTCGGGCTGCAGGACTGAAGAGAGCCACGTAGACGTTTGGACTCAGGCTGCAGCCCAGGATCTCAGACCCTCCCCCTTCATGGGGTCTCAGAACCTGGGCTCCAGCCCGAGCCTGAATGTCGACAATGCAATTCTAGAGCCCTGCGAGCCCAAGTCAGCTAACCCAGGCCAGCCGTGACCGTGCCATGGGTCTTTCACTGAAGTGTAGACAAACCTTATTACTCGGGCCCTACCATATTCATGGTCCATTTTTGTCAATGTTATGGTCGTAGCCTTTTAAAAATCTTGACTTTCAGGTTTTCGGATAGTTAAATCTTAAATTCCACGGTGGTTTATGAAAACATGGATATGTCTTTAAAAACAGTAAAATATAAACATATAAAGCCCTTAAGACGCGGCATTTCTCAAACTGAGGGTGCCAACCCCAAAAGGGGGTCCCAAGGCTATTGTAGGGGGTCAAGGTATTGCCACCCTTAATTCTGCGCTGCCTTCAGAGCTGGGTGGCCGGAGAGCAGCAGCTGCTGGCCAGGTGCCCAGTTCTGAAGGTGGTGTTGCTGCCAACACAGAAGCATGGGTGGCATACTTTTATCCTGTCGGGTACTTTCATAGTATAGGGTGAAAGTACATAAAAGACCAGATTTCATGGGGGAGACCAGATTTCATAGACAATGGCCCGTTTTTCACAGCCATGAATTTGGTAAGGCCCTACTTATTACATCAGTCCCTGAAACAATTCCCACCGAGTCAGCTGGAATCTCCTGTTCTGGATGAGATGGGACATAACTCCACAGTCTGGCTCTTTCAAGGATTCGTGTCTGATTAAGCTACCAATCAACAGGGTCTGCCTACCTGGGCACCTGCCAGCATTGTAGCTGAAAGAACAGGAGGACTTGTGGCACCTTAGAGACTAACAAATTTATTTGAGCTTAAGATTTCGTGAGCTACAGCTTACTTCATCTGATGAAGTGAGCTGTAGCTCATGAAAGCTTATGCTCAAATAAATTGGTTAGTCTCTAAGGTGCCACAAGTCCTCCTTTTCTTTTTGCGAATACAGACTAACACGGCTGCTACTCTGAAACCTGTCATTGTAGCTGAGTGTGTCAGACTGAATGCAGCATTTATGAGCTAGAGCCCATTTCCTTTTCTAGCCCTTGGCCCCAATCTCTCTTTGGGTCCAATTGCGAAGTGGAGGAGCCAATTCCAAATCCAGCCCCACTCTCCACAAGAGATTAAATCCCCAGCTCTGCCATTGAGCCTGGGATCCAAACCTCCTGACACAAATCCCTTCCTGATCGAAACCTTGGTCAGACAGCCCTACAGAGCCCCTGGGAAGGAAAGGAGCCATTTCCCCCATGTTCTGTTCTTAGTCCATCAGCCTAATACAGCATCGCTCCATTCCCCGCAGTCTCCTGCCAGCACTTCAGCTTCTTCTACCTCTGCTGAAAAATCCTCCAGCTCCAGAATGACTGGGGTCCAGCTTTCATGAGCATTATCTCCGGCGGAGGTGGAAAGGGAGAGAAAGGAACCTGTAAACAGACGGTGACAATGTTACTCCCCCTCTCTCTTCCAGCTGCATCCTCTTCTGAACCCTGCAAACAGATGAGTCACTGAGCCACTTGGCTTATGGATAATAAACCCTGGCTCTCTACCTGCAGAGCCAGCATTGAGCTCTGCCAACCTGCCATCCTCTGTCATAACCGTGGCTAGCGTCACCCCAACAAGCTCACCCAGACAGCGAGCGGGCCTTGCAGACTCACAGCAGGGGCTGATCCTGGGGTTGGTGCCCAGCTCAGGACCCAAGGAGAGCAGGGAAGAAGGTGCTTTTACATCACCTTTGTGATTCCCCAATGCCAACCCGATTCAGGGCACGGGGAAGGTTGGCCAGTCTGCCCCCTTTGGGGAGTGTGGCACCACTCTGGGCACTGCAGCAACTGTCCCCACTCCCCAGTGGAAATGACTGGAAGGCACGAGAGGAAGATTGCTTGATTTTACTCCTTACTCCTTGCATATTCATATGTAGGTAGGGAGATACACTCAGCCACCTCTGGGGTAGGATGTGGCTGGTGTTTAACAGCCCACAGGAACACTATGCAGCAGAGCCAGTTAGGAGATACCAACAAAACATTGTATCCGAGTGAAGCAACAAGAAGATTTTAGCAATTCCCAATCACAGCCAGGGCCTGATCCAGCAAGGTACCAAGCACCCTCTGCTTCCCCTGACATCCCTGGGGTTGGCAGGCATCACCCTGGCAGACGGCCCTGCGACGGATGATACGGAACGGCAGCAGAGAGCAGCATCCCCCTCCTTACAGCTGACCACACAAGAACTGTCATACTAGCTGCAGATTTCTCAGTGGTTAGCTGGGATTGGAGCTTGGCGATGGTCCAGACAAGCCGCACCCCACAAGACTCTCTTTCCCAGCTTCCCTTCTTTCTCCATCAGATCCATTTGCACCAAGGAACAAATCATAGAAACGTAGGGCTGCAAGAGCACTCCAGGGCACATCTCGTCCAGCCCCCTGTGCTAAGGTAGGACCAAGTAAACCTAGACCATCCCCGACAGGTGTTAGTCCAAAATGGTCTTAAAAAACCTCCAATAACAAGGTTTCCACAACCTCCCTAAAAACCCTGCTGCAGCCAGTGCTTAACTATCCCCATCATTAGAAAGCTTTAACTTGTATCTAACCTAAATCTGCCAGGACCCTGAACACTGATGCAGAGCTCTTCTACTGACTCACCCTCCCGCCCACCCGGGTGGGTCCTATTATCTCCAAGCCAGCTTTATAGAAGGATTTGAGCGTCTTTCTCAGGCTGAGGGAATTAGAGGCAGGGAAAACCCTAAGAACAGCATCTCCAGTCTGGCCCTCACAACCACTTCTGAAAATCCTGGCCAAAACCTCCACCTACCAAACCCATGAATCCTGCAAGTCATTCTATTGCCAAGCCAGGTCAAGGGGATGGTACTGGCCTCTAGGTGGAGATCCTGTCAAGTGTGACATTCTTCACCCTGCAGGTGAGCACCTCCCAGAAGGGTGTAAAGTCCTTTCCTGCCTTAGGCCTGATCTACACTGAAAAGTTTAACTGACACAGTTATGTCAGTTGGGGGTGGGGGGGGGTGTTACTGATATGTCAGGGTTGGTCTACACTGGAAACTCACCCCAACATAGTGACCCGGCAAGGCCAGGCTATGCTAACTGTGAGGCGAGACAGAGGCAAACCAAGACACAAGGGATCCTGTTAAAATTTTAGCAATTTATCATTGTACCAGGAGCTTGAATAAGATAGAACGTTCCCAAGTACTTATTCCTTGTCATACTGAACAATAGGTTACCAACACGTGACCCTTGGCAAGCCTGTACTCGCTACTCTTCATCACTCTGAGCAGTTAATACCAAAGGCATTGTTATTAACAAGAACAAAAGAGATGACTCAACAATACACTGTGTCACTTCAGGGAAGCATCGACTTTTCCTTTCCCTGGCTGTAAATCCAGCTCCGCTCTTGCTGTCCTCTTCTTTGATTTTCTCCAGCTTGAAGGTGCTGCTTAGATTAGCTGTTCCTGTGACGACACCTCTTTTCACCCAGTTTATCCACGAGCGGGGTTCCTTCGTGGAGCGGGACCTTATTTGTCCATTAGGCACCTTTGAACGACGTTCCATCAAGAGCTGTTCAAACAGGCATTCTCTCTGTTCAGCTACTTTAGGTTCTTTGGGGGTGGGCTTCTCATTTCCTGTTTTCAGGATCCGTTTTCATCGAATGCGGCTTTTTGATCAGTGCCCTTTTTCACCAATTATATTTCCTTGCAGTTTTTCCCCTGGATACTCTCTCTCCAGGTCATCAGTAGATTTTATTTCCCTCTCCTTCCCGTCTCTAATAGTGCCCACTCACACACCCAGCGCTGTTTCTTCTGCTTCTCCGTCTGACCTGAAACCCTTCCCCTTTTCCTTCTTTCCTCCTTCTTGTTTCCCTGTCCCCTACTTTTATTCTCTTGTTCTTTATTTCATCACCTCACCTCCTACCCAGCCTCCGGTTCATCCACTAGCTAAGCATCTAGCTTCTTCTCCTTCTCTTCTTCTTCTCTAGCAGCTTTCTCCAACTGTCCCCTTTGGGCGGATTCAGAGCCCCCTGCCCAGCACTGACTGTCTCTCTCCCCAGAACTGAGCTCGGGGCTGCTGCCCCACATGCTAGTGCCAGGGTCAGGGTTACTCAGAGGTGTGAAAAATCCACATCCTTGAGAGCCGTAGCTATGCCGACCTAACCCCCCATCAGGAGTAGCGGAGCCTTCCCCAAAATGGCCCCACCCCTGACCCCACCTCTCTGGCCCCACCTCTCTGGCCCCACCTCTGCCCTGACCCTTCCATCTGAACCCTGCCCCTGGCCAAGCCGGAAGCCAGAGCGGGCCAGAAGCCACAGACCCTCCACCTGCCTGGGGTGGGGGAGCCAAGAGCAGGCCCCGGCCCATGTCCCCACCCCGCGGGCCTCCCGCCCAGGGCAGGAGCGTCCGCGGCTCCGCACAGTTGCCCACGCGGCTCTTACCCCAGCCCAGCTCCAGCTGGGGAGCCGTGTGGGCAGCTGTGGGGAGCTGTGGACCTGCCCTGGGTGGAGGGCCCATGGGGTGGGGACACGGGCTGGGGGAGGGCCCGTGGCGCTGCGCCCCATATCTGCCCAGGCTCCCTGGCCAGGATCCAGCTGCCGGCCTGGCCAGGGGTGTGGGGCCTTGGGGAGAGAGGAGAAGCGGGGCCCTGGTGAAAAATGGACAGGCCAGGCCCTCTGGCCTCCCCTATTCCGGCTCCCCTGCACCCCATGTAGGCAGTGCTAGGAAACGGGAGAATTCCTCCCTTGACGTAGCTGCTGCCTCTCGGGGAGGTGGCTTAACTACAGCAACGGGAGAACTCCTGCAGCGAGGGCTACACGTGGCTGTTCCGAGTGACGACGTGGCCTTAGCAAACAGCCACGAAATCACATCCACGCTAATCCTACCCCGCCTGATTACACACTCACTGCAAATTACATCAGCCCCAGGAGCGAATTCTGTCCCTCAGAGCAATGCCTCTGAGGGCCTAGCAAAGGGAAGATGCATGATGTCAAGGTGGGATTGCAACACGTGCTTTCCTGGGGGGGCGGGGGGCGGGGGACAGCCATGTGACCATGCTGACCTTGACGTCTACAAATGAATTTTTGACACCCCTTGTGATGTTATTGACATAATCTGGGACCGTACAGATAATTGTTGCAACCAAGGTCCTGTACTGGCACCAAATCTTCTATAAATGAGGTCACATAAGATGTCTAAGACAAGGTTATGGTTTGCTGGTTTTCATTATGCTGTCTGTATATGTGTGTCATTTTTGTAGTTGAAGTTATGCATATTGGCTCTAAACTGTCTGTATTTCAAACTTGTGCTATGCTTCTGGGTGACACCCCAGACAAGTTGGTGTCAGCTCTGCCAAGCCTGCTTGATGGCCCATTAAGGACCATCAGCTATACAATTGACCCACTGAGAGAAGGCGGATACACCTTGGGACTCAGCAAGGCATGCAGGGACATGCCTATGGACAAAACTCTAAGGTTTTCCCATGCCACGTGCTGGATAGCATGTCCTTGAGACAAAGAAAGAGAGGCCACATGACAAGAGACTATAAAAAGCTACTGCAGCTCCTCCATCTTGTCTTCAATCCTGCTTCTTACCTCTGGAGGGACTTTGCTACAAATTGAAGCTCCACACAAAGGACTGACTGACCCATCCCAGCTGGGGATGTTCTCCAGAGACTTGATTTGAACCTGCAGTTTATTCCATCACTGCTACAAGCCTGAACTAAGAACTTTGCCATCACTGTATGTCATTGAGTCCACTTAACCAATTCTAGCTCTCATCTCTATCTTTTCCCTTTTATGAATAAACCTTTAGATTTTAGATTCTAAAGGATTGGCAACAGCGTGATTTGTCGGTAAGATCTGATTTGTATATTGACTTGGGGCTTGGTCCTCTGGGATCAGGAGAACCTTTTTTCTTTTACGGGGTATTGGTTTTCATAACCATTTATCCCCATAACGAGTGGTACTGGTGGAGATACTGGGAAACTGGAGTGTCTGAGGGAATTGCTTGTGTGACTTGTGGTTAGCCAGTGGGGTAAAACCAAAGTCCTCTCTGTCTGGCTGGTTTGGTTTGCCTTAGAGGTGGAAAAACCCCAGCCTTGGGCTGTAACTGCCCTGCATGAAGCAATTTGTCCTGAATTGGCGCTCTCCGTTGGGTCCCACCAGAACCAGCATCGTTACACCCCTAGACAAGGGATCAATATGAGCAGGGATGGTTGCAGATGAAACCCTAACCCTAGCCTAGGTGCTCAGATACCACCATGATGAGTGCAGTATAAGAACCTATATAAAATAGAACAGCAATCCAGGCTCAGACTAGTTTCTTTTCCTGATACCGGACAAATTCTCGTAATGCCGCACTGTGACGTGAGCGAATTTGTTTAATGGGGGAAAAGCTGTCCAGAACTTAAAGGTGGATCTGTTCCTAGCTTATTCCACTTCAGGGCTGGGGGCAGAGTTCCAAGTTCCACTTGCCTGCCAACATCACTAGAACAAAAAAATCTCACCTGAACCCAATATGACATAAAGAAGCTGGGGGTTCGACTGGCATTTTCTCCCTGTGATAGAATCTTAAAGGTTGTTTATCAGGTTAATGACACATCTGGGCAGAGATCCTTCAAAAAAGAACAACATAAATTCATGGAGGATAGGTCCATCTAGGCTATTAGCTAGGATGGGCAGGGATGGTGTCCCTTACCCTCTGTTTGCCAGAAGCTGGGAATGGGCGACAGGGGATGGATCACTTGATGATTCCCTGTTCTGTTCATTCCCTCTGGGACACCAGGCATTGGCCACTGTTGGAAGACAGGATACTGGGATGGATGGACCTTTGGTCTGACCCAGTATGGCCGTTCTTATGTTCTTATCCTTCTGCAGCTTAAGTCATTGAATTGGAGAAATAGCAGGAGGGAAATTATATGGCAAAAGAAAAAGAGCTCCCTCCATGAAACAGTTCTGATAGCTGCATTCATATCCATAAATCTGTGGACAAATTTGCATATGCAAGGCATTTTGTCCATAGCAGACAAGTTCCATTTCTTTGGCGGAACACTGTATAAAGAAACTGGCTGTGAGGGTTTGTATTGTTTTCCACTGTTAGCACGTAAACTAATTGGAACAATCTCTTGCTTCCCTGAAAGTAAATCACAGCCCACATTTGGTGTGGGTGGCCAGATGAAATGTAGGCCATGGCATACAAGATTTTGGGAAGTGACTGACAGGTATTTCCCTCCCTTCTTTCATCAGGTCTGTTGCATGCGGTTAGAACTTTGCCTGTCTAATTAAACCCCGTGAATTAGGCCTGGTCTACGTTACAAAGGTTGGTCGACCTAAGTCAGCTTGCGACAACCTAACTGTTGTGACAAAGTTCCTGCTGTACCTTGGTGGGTCTTGTGCTTATTGGCGGATTTGCTCGCCTTGGAGCTTCACGGCAGCCCTCAGCTTGGCAGTTTTTCTGAACCCACAGTCCAGGTCAACTCCTCCTGTGTCTGACCAGGAGTTGGGAGGTTTGGGGGAACCTGGGCCTGCCCTCTACTCCGGGTTCCAGCCCAGGGCCCTGTGGAATGCAGCTGTCTAGAGTGCCTCCTGGAACAGCTGTGCGACAGCTACAACTCCCTGGGCTACTTCCCCATGGCCTCCCCCCAACACCTTCTTTATCCTCACCACAGGACCTTCCTCCTGGTGTCTGATAATGCTTGTATTCCTCAGTCCTCCAACAGTCCGCGTTCTCACTCCCAGCGCCTCTTGCTCCCAGCTCCTCACACGCACACCACAAACTGAAGTGAGCTCCTTTTTACAACCCAGGTGCCCTGATTAGCCTGCCTTAATTGATTCTAGCAGCTTCTTGATTGGCTGCAGGTGTTCTAATCAGCCTGTCTTAATTGTCTCCAGAAGGTTCCTGATAGTTCTGGAATCTTCCCTGTTACCTTACCCATGGAAAAGGGACCTACTTAGCCTGCTCTCCTGCTGCTGCCCTCTGGCCTGGGCTTTCCTTGCTTTTTGCCCCTGCTTTCAGCTTCCCCCCCGACCGGGCCAGATGCTCCCCCCCCTTCTCCTCCCTTTCTTTTTTTTTTGTTTTTTTTCTTTCCTGCTGTTAGCCCCCCTACACCCCCCTGGCCCCGCCAGCCCTCGGACGCTGCTGCCGCTTCAGCTGAAACTCCCCCCACCGAGAGAGAGGGGGTCTGCCGGCCCGCTCCCCAGAGGGGGGGAGTGGAAGGACCCAGCCCCCAGACCCAGCCGCTTGCTGTTTGTCTGCGGACCCGTTTTCGGTCGAGAGGATTCTTATCACTTACTCCGGCATTTCTGGAATGCTGTTGCTGAAAAAAAGAAAACCCGGAATAGATGGAAAAAAAGCCGTCCACCAGAGGAACACCGCCAGGGGAATCTACAAATCGCCATGGAGGGGGGCCTAAGACTGAGTAACTTTCGAACTGTGCTCTCGTGTGGGGGGAGGCTTTGACTGTGTCTTAATTGTGTTTGCAGGGACACAGGGGGACATCTGTGTCCTCCCAACCCCCACACTACGACCTTCCTCACTGCCCCCCCAACCCCGCCATCTTTGCTGGCTATCTATCATCTGCCTCTGGACTCAGCTGCTCGCCCTGATTCCACCGCGTGGACCAGAAGCACCAGCCAACCAAACAGGACTCTCTGGACAAGCGTACGGTGGTTTATGTCCCCCCCCTCCAATTGTCCACCCCACAGCTTGTCCCTTTCTATCTGACCCCAACTCCTGTTAACCACCTGCCACTGCCCCCGCTGGGGCATCGGCAATGGAGGGCACCGGGGTGACCTCCACCGCTGCCATGCCCATCGCCTCCCCAGACTCCAGAGAAGCCCCTCCAGCCGGCGGGAAAGGCCAGGGCAAGAAGAAGGGGAAGGGCCCCGCTAAAACCACGGGGTCCTCCATGGAAGGGGTCACCCCCACTGCTGCGACCCCGCCACCGACCACGACGTCCTCCCCCGCTGCCCCCTCCACCAGTTCTGTGGATGTCCCTCCCTCAGTCCTCAGGATGTATGCCCGGGCGGCAGCAGCCCCCCCGCCTGCCGCCTTGTCATCTCTCCCACCCACCGCCTCCACCACCATCAACAGCGGCCGGGGCTCCTTTCCCACCATGACAAGGAAGCACGGTGTCTGATGCCTCCTGGTGCCCACCTCACCCCACGTGGAGACCTATGTGCGGGTGTTGGCGAGGGTAGTGGGGCCCTTGGCCATTGTGGGGAATGCACGGGAAGGTCGTCTTCTTCTTAACATCGGAGGCTGCTGCCCAGGAAGCAGTGGAGAAGGGCCTGGTGGTGAGGGGGGTGTTTGTCCCCCTAGAGCCGCTAAAGGACCTGGGTGTCCACCTGGTCCTGATGTCTGTCCCTCCTTTTCTCCCCAATGCTGCCCTGCTACCCACCCTTTCCACCCTGGGGAAACCTGTTTCTGTTATCAGCCCTCTCCTGTTGGGCTGCAAAGACCCCACCCTCCGTCACATTTTTTCCTTCCGCCGGCAAGCGCAACTTTTATTGCCATCGGCGGCGCGCGACAGAATGACGCTCGAGGGGTCCTTCCTAATCCCTCACCAGGGGACCCGTTACTGGGTGTACTTTTCCACGGGGGAAGCCCGGTGCTACCTCTGCCGGGTGTCGGGGCATGTCTGGAGGGACTGCCCCCTAGCCCAGCAAGGAGGGGCACCTGGGATCCCCGAGACCCGGCAGGACATCGGCCCCGTCATTGCCGCGACTACCACCCGGGGCACTAGCCGACGGAGAAATGCGGCGATAGAGCAGTTGGAACGGGAGGTCTCAGAGATGGAGAGGCGTCTGGCCGCCAGCCCCGAAGACCCACTCCTCTGCGGAGCGTGCCGGGAGAAGTGGGAGGAGCTCCAGGCCCTCGAGGACCATCGGGTCCGGGGTGCTTTTGTTCGACCCCGCATCTGCCTCCTTCGGGAGATGGATCACGGCTCCCGCTTCTTCCATGCCCTGGAGAAAACGAGGGGGCCAAGAAACACGTCACCAGCCTCCTGGCAGAAGACGGCACCCCCCTCACGGAACCGGCGGAGATGTGCGGGAGGGCCCGAGGCTTCTATGCAAGTCTTTTCTCCCCGGATCCGACC
The DNA here is from genome assembly GCF_015237465.2 of Chelonia mydas. Taxonomy (NCBI): domain Eukaryota; kingdom Metazoa; phylum Chordata; order Testudines; family Cheloniidae; genus Chelonia; species Chelonia mydas. The sequence continues at coordinate 6,244,965 of NC_057850.1, read as the reverse complement.
GACCCTAGTGCTTGCAGAGTGCTTTGGGAGGAGCTCCCTAAGGTCAGCGCGAGTGACCAAGACCGGCTAGAGTTGCCTCTCACTCTGGCCGAGTTCTTGGAAGCCCTCCGTCGCATGCCCACTAATAAGTCTCCAGGCATGGACAGGCTGACCATGGAGTTCTACCGCGTGTTTTGGGATGTCCTCGGCCCAGACCCAGTCACCGTCTGGGCCGAGTCTCTGCAGAGCGGGGTCCTCCCTCTTTCGTGCAGGCAAGCTGTGCTCGCCTTATTGCCGAAGAAGGGGGACCTCCGCGATTTACGAAATTGGAGTCCCGTCTCGCTCCTCAGCACAGACTACAAAATTGTAGCGAAAGCAGTCTTGCTGCGGCTAGGGTCCGTGATGGCGGACGTGATCCACCCAGACCAGACCTATACTGTCCCGGACCGCAGTATCTTTGATAACCTATTTATGGTTCGGGACCTTTTGGAACTCGGGCGTAGAGATGGTCTGTCATTCGCCCTCCTGTCCCTAGATCAGGAGAAGGCGTTCGATAGGGTGGACCACAGGTACCTCCTGAGCACTCTGCTGGCGTTTGGCTTTGGACCCCAGTTTGTGGGTTTTCTCCAGGTGCCGTACGCTTCCGCAGAGTGTCTGGTTAAGCTCAACTGGACCCTGACCGAACCGGTCAGCTTCAGGAGAGGAATATGGCAGGGGTGCCCCCTCTCGGGCCAGCTGTACGCTCTGGCGATCGAGCCCTTCCTCTGTCTCCTCTGCAGGAGGTTGACAGGGTTGGTGCTCCGGGAGCCGGAGCTGTGGCTGGTCCTGTCAGCGTACGCTGATGACGTGCTCCTCGTGATCCAGGACCCCAGCGACTTGGCATGGGTGGAGGCTTGCCAGGCCATCTATTCAGCAGCCTCCTCCGCCCGAGTCAACTGGGTCAAGAGCTCTGGCTTGGCGGTAGGAGACTGGTGGCAGGTGAGCTCCCTCCCACCCGCTCCTCAGACCATCCGGTGGAGCCCGGGTCCACTGCTCTACCTCAGCGTTTACCTTTCCGCCACGCATCCCTCTCCGCTGGAAAATTGGGAAAATTTAGGGGGCGGGGTGATAGAGTGGCTCTGGAAATGGAGGGGTCTACTCCGATGTCTCTCCCTCCGAGGGAGAGCGCTGGTGCTTAATCAACTAGTCCTGTCCATGCTCTGGTACTGGCTCAACACCCTGGTCCCGGCCCCAGGTTTCCTGACCATCGATTCTGGGGTTCTTTTGGTCAGGAATGCCCCGTAGGGGTTCTTCATCTACCCCTGAAAGAAGGACGACAGGGCCTGAAGTGTCTACACACTCAGGTCCGTGTCTTCTGCCTCCAGGCCCTAGAGAGGCTCCTCTATGGTGCAGGCAGTTCGGCGTGGAGCACACTGGCGCACGCCATCCTGCGCCGCGTCCGAGGGCTCTGATATGACCGGCAGCTCTTTTATCTCCGTCCGGGAGGTCTTCTGCGAGACCTCTCGGGGCTGCCGGTCTTCTACCAGGACCTCCTCCGGACTTGGAAACTGTTTTTAATGACCAGGTCCATGGCGGCCACTGAGGGGGTAGATCTCCTCACGGAGCCCCTGCTACACAACCCCGAGCTCCGTGTGCAGGTGGCGGAGTCCCGCTCGGTGCGCCAGAGCTTGATCCTGGCTGAAGTCATGAGAGTCGGAGACCTCCTGGACTACGACCGGGGAAACTGGCTGGATCCCCTGATGCTCGGTCAGCACATGGGGCTCTCCAGACCTCGTACTCCCCAGGCGCGTACTTCAGGAGGCGAAGGCCGCTTTGCCGCCCGCTGCTCGAGCTTATCTCAACCGAGCCCTGCGTGAGGGCGCACCCCGCCCACCTTCTACCCCAGGCCCGCCGGATCTTTCAATTGGACCCTTGCCCCACAGACCCAATCGACCCCCTCACCCCTTCACTGCGAGCCGGCTGCATGAACTGCAGCCGGTACGCTTCCAAACCGCGCCAAGGAAACATCTATACACGCTCGTGCTCCACACCCTTCACGCCCTCACCCTAGTGTCCCGCCCCGACACAAAGTGGCGAGCCCTTCTGCTACCTTTGGAGGGTGAGCAGCCCCGGTGGGCCAGCTTATATTCCACCTTGGTTCCGAGGCCCGTCGGGGACATCAGTTGGCAGCTCCTTCATGGAGCTGTGAGCAAGGGCATGTACGTGGCACGGTTCACCCCTGTCCCAGATACTTGTCCCTTTTGTGGAGTGAGGGTAACCCTGGCGCACGTGTATTTGGAGTGCGCCAGGCTGCAGCCCCTGTTCCAGCTCCTCACAAATCTCCTATTACATTTTTGGTAGCATTTTTCCTCTCATCTTTTTATTTATGCACTCCCCATCCGTGGCCTCACAAAGTCGCGGGATCTCCTAGTTAACCTACTCCTGGCCCTGGTTAAAATGGCCATCTATAAAACCAGAGAGAGGCGGTTGGCCGATGGAGTTTCCTGTGACTGTGGGGCCGTTTTCCGATCCTCGGTCCATTCACGTATCCGGGCGGAGTTCCTCTGGGCGGCATCCACCGACTCCCTTGATGCTTTTGAGGAGCGGTGGGCACTGTCCAAGGTTCTCTGCTCGGTGTCCCCATCCGGGTCCCTTTGTTTGACCCTTTGATTGGGGGAGAGAGTAAGGGACCCCAGCCCCAGCCATTGCTGCTGAGGACACCACCACCTTAGAGGGGTCCTTTCACACATGGGTGCACGTGCCCCCCCCCCCCCGATTGTCCACCTCACAGCCCACCCCTCTTGTTGGGTGCTTTCAGAGGAGGGAATTGTTGGTGACACTCGGGCGTGGTGCCAGGTAACTCGAGGGGGTGGAAGACCACGAGAGTCAATGAAGCCCCCTTGCTCTGGGCCACCAGGTAACTCAGAAGGGTGGATGACCATGAGAGTCGAGGACGCCCCTCAATCTTCCCCCTCCATCCCATCTGCAGCTTTGGCGAACATTGACGTTTGATTAATTACTCCGCTGGTGTAATGTTAGAAAACACAGCCAGGCAACAAGAGTCACGTGGAGTATGACATGTAGCTGATCTGCAACTGCTAGCAACAAACAGCTCCAAAGGCCGGTGATGGGACACTAGACGGGGAGGGCTCTGAGTTACTACAGAGAATTCTTTCCCAAGTGTTTGGCGGATGGGTCTCTCCCACATGCTCAGGGTCTAACTGGGAAGGAATTTCCCCCCAGGTTAGATTGGCAGAGACCTTGTGGGTGCGGGGAGGAGGGTTGCCTTCTGCTGCAGCATGGGGCATGGGTCACTTGCAGGTTTAAACTAATATAAATGGTGGATTCTCTGTAACTTGAAGTCTATAAACCATGATTTGAGGATGTCAGTAACTCAGCCAGAGGTTGGGGTCTATTACAGGAGTGGGTGGGTGAGGTTCTCTGGCCTGCAATGTGCAGGAGATCAGACTAGATGATCATGATGGTCTCTTCTGACCTGAAAGTCTATGAGTACTTTGTTTTCTCAATAGGGTGTCCCTTTTGTTCTCTTGAGAGATCTCAGTGACACTTCCAGAGAAATCCTCTGCAATCCTCTCCCAGACATGTTCAGGGATGGCAGCCTTGTGTCTCCCTCTGTGACAGTAGCCTTGCCCATGCCACTCAGTATGACGAGTTCATCTGGGACCATTGCCATGAACAGGCTAGCAGCATGAGGGCAGCTTTTGGATGCTGTTAGCTGCAGGGTTCTCTGTGCCTCTGTCGCCCTCAGGAGTGAGATATCGGCCAAGATTGCCACTGCCTGGGGAAATATTGCCCACACTCACTGCAGTTTCCCTCTCTCTAAATACCCAGGGATCGGCATCCAGCTTTTAAAGCTTCCATGCAACGGAACACGCCCTGTCCTCCCCGCCGGGCTGGGCTATGCTTGCCGTGGCTTCAGCTACAGAGCGGTGCTGTAACGAGGTACTTCAGTGACAATTATCATTTCTCATTACAGATATTTATGGGAATAATGCAAGGGAATTTTAGATGTATCTTTCCCTTTCCATTGTGACTGTAAATCTAATGGTGTATCTGGCTGTTTTAATTAGTAGTCTCTGGTGTACTGGCCTTGAGGGGTGCTGCCTCCCTGCCTGCTGCATGTCAGACCCTGATCAGGAAGAGAAAGAAGAGGACTAGGGAGGAGGTTTTTGGCAAGCTCCTCCAATCCTCTGCGGCCTTAGACTGTGAACACAGAGCTTGGAGGGGCCATGGAAAGCATGGAGAAGGACTGAGAATAGGGTGATCAGCTTCTGCAGGAGTGGGAAAAGGACCGAGAGGCGCAACGGGGAATGCCCCAGGACACTATGGGTCTGCTCAGGAAACAAATACAAATGTTGCAGTGCATTGGTGACCTATATGCCCAAAGACCATTGACTCTGCAGCCTTCTTCAATCCTTGGATTGCTCCACGGTCACTGGTGTCTACATCCCTCAACACAGCAGATGGTACCGGGGTTTGCACCCGGCCCCTAGCACACCACACTTGGAGAAAACAAGGGGAACCACAGCTACACATACACGGACTGGTGAAAACAACAGGATCAGGCAATGCTGGTGTTTCATTCTGTTTTGGACCGGGGGCGTTTAAGGTATAGTTCAGCCTGTTACACTATTGACAGTTCTTACTGTTTCTTTGCACATAATCAAGTTCTATTTGTGGAAATTCTGAGTATCTTTTTTACTGTACAGCAAACATTACAGAATTCATAGCGGGAGATCATTAGCATCCCATATTCAAAATATTACACCATGCATTACAGAAATTAGATCAGGAGGCAATAACCTCCATATTAAATAGCGTGCATGAAGAATTACAGAATTAATAGCGGCAGACAGTAACTCCCCTATATTAAATAGCTTACACTGAGCATTACAGATTTCTAAGTGGGAGCCCACAGCATACCTATGAATACTGTTTCATAAGTGTTCATCAGACAAAGACTAATGTGCCTGAGTGTTAAAACAGTCTTTTAAAGCCTCCCTCAGCTGTACCGCTCCATGGAGAGCGCTTCTAATTCAGCAGACAGCTAGTCCACCTCGCTCCTCCACCATGGTGGTAGCTTTTCCCCCTTTGCCTCACAGATATTCTGCAATACCCAACATGCAGCAATAATGATGGGGATGCTCACCTCACTGAAATCCAATCTAGTGAGCAAACATTGCCAGCGCCCCTTCAATCTGCCAAAAGTACATTCAACTGTCATTCTGCAGCTGCTAAGCTGGCTATTGAATCCCTCCTTGGTGCTGTCAGGGTGGCCACTGTACAGATTTATGAGCCAGGGGAAAAGGGGTAAGCTGCATCCTGCAGAATCACTATTGGCATTTCAATATCACCAGGGTTAATGTGCTGGTCGGGGAAGAATGCCCCTGGATGCAACTTTTTGAAAAGTTCTATGTTTTTAAAGATTCATGTGTCATGCACCTTCCCTGACTAGCCCCCACTGATGTCTGTGAAGCATTCCCGGTGGTGCACCAAGAAAAAGTGTCCTTTTCTGTTGATGTACTCAGTGGCAAGGTGGGCCGGTGCCAAAATAGGGATATATGTGCCATCTATTACTCCACCGCCATTTGTGAACTTCATTGCTACACATCCATCCACTATTTCCTAAACATTACCAAGATTCCCAGACCTATGCAGCCGGGGATGATTAATGGCCTTACACATGTGGATGACAACAGCCTCCTCTGTGGATTTTCCACCTTCAAACTCATTACTCACTGCCTCATAGCAATCTGGCATTGCAGACTTCCAGAGCGTGACTGTCAATGGGGCTGTGATTTTGGTGTCCGTGTATCAGATGGCTGGGGTGAGCTTGACGCACAAATCCAGGCATGGGGCCTTTCATATCCAAGGTTCTGCAGCTACTGTTCACCATCCCAAACCTGTCCTCCAATCAAGCAGTGTTTGTTGCTCGGGCCCAGAAGTGGCAATCCACAGTGTGGAGCTTCTCCGTCAATACCAGCAGCAGCCGGACATTTTTGGTCACTGCGGCCACCAGCATGCAGTTATTGTGCTTGAATATCTCTTCATCTTCCTCCTCGCACGGCCAGTTGTAGTAGTTCTTGTTCAAGTCCTGCAAATACAGGAGAAAAGTGCATTCTGTGTTAGCAGTGCTTGTGAGAATTGCACTGTCCTGTGTCAGGTCCATGCTTCTGCCAGAGAGAATGCAGTGTGCAGGACTGTGGGAGTTTTAAAAAACGATGCAAAAATTATGGGCTGAAGTAGGCATTACGGGATGGAGAAAGTGATCCCCCCAGTTCCCAGAAATCCCTGGGTGAACCAGTGGCTTCCCACAAAGCTCTGAGAAAATGTCCCACTAGGTATTGAGCTCCACAGCAGGGCTGGGCACACTGGGATACCTACCTGCAGTGCGCTGCAGTTTACGTTGACGCAACCAGTCACAGTGAGAATGCGCAGGGCCGGTGCAAGCACCCAAATGTGAAGGTGCACAAGTGACAGGCTACAGTTGGTGACTCTACGCCGATGTGACTTGCATTGACAAAATATTGTAGTGTAGACATGGCATAAGCAATAACTGCAGATAAGACTGGTGAATTCAGATCTAGATCCAGATTTTGAACTCCCTCGAGTTCCATCTAAGGGTTTATTTAGCCTATTATGGAGATAAACGGCAGATGGGATCTTTGGAGTTTTCAGCTGTGAAGTTTTAGAAAGTCTCTGAGCACGTGCAAACTGATTTTTCTAAGGTTTAAGACTTGGCCACATGTGTGTGGCTTTTCAAAAGGATAACCAAAGGTACGTCCCTGATGCAAAGGCCGTCCCCTGCCAAATTGCAGATCCCTACTCCAAAGGAGAGGAGTGAAAAATTTTCCATGACACTTCTTTCCATCCAAACCAAAATGTCTCATGGGGTGTCAACAAAATTTTCATCAGGAAGTGTCTCAGGTCCAGGATGGAAATCCAGAGAGCAAGAGACCTCAGAGCAGCCACGTGGTGGTTAGGACACTGATTGGGAGCAACGACTTGAACCCAGGTCTCCTATATCTCAGGTGAGCATTCTAGCCATGAGTCCCCTTGCCCAGCCAATCTCAATTACCCTCTGCTGCCAGCCCTAGGCTCCTTGACCCAATCCACACATCCTGTTCTTGTCACCTCTGCATTCGAATCAAGCAGGTGCGTGGGGAATTACGAGCACAGGACAGACAATCTCCCTCATTTCAGTCCCAAAGTCTAGCTCCGCTTCCCAGATCCGCAATTTCAGGGAAAGTCCAGATTTCCCTTCTGCAACTCCAGGCTGGAGAACGCTCAGGACAGCTGGAATGTTTGGAGTTTTTCACTGGGAGGCTCTATAAAGCCTCTGAGCATGTGCAAACTGACATTTTTCAGAGGTTCATGGCTCAGCCAAATTTGGGTGGCTTTTCACAGGGACAGCCCAAGGCACATCCGTGAGGCAAAGGCCACGCCCCTGCCAAATTTCAAGTCCCTGCTCCAAAGCCTTGGGGCAAAAGAGCTTCTCTGAGAAAAGGTTGCCAGAATTTTTTAACATGGGCAAAACAGTGTATTGACCCTCGCCTCATTCTGAGAAACAGCTACATGGTTTTGACCAAAGTTTAAACAAAAATCAGCCTGAGGCAGATGCTCTGCAGGGGAAAATATCAACCCAAATGGTTAAATGTTGGCAATGTTCTGAGCAGTCCAAAACAGGGTCTTACAATGGGAAGCATTGGGCAACTTTAATAACAGGTCACGCCACCAGCCCTGCTTATCACTGAAGAGTGCAAGTGCTTGGTTCTCTGTTGACCCTAACCATAGAGATGCAGCCTAGACTGTCTTTTGGGCTCTCCATATAAGGCTACTGACTCACCCAGGAAGGAGCAGTGTGGAAAGCAGCTACAGACCTGGGGCCTTCCCTCCACAGGAGGAGACTGAACATGCCTGGGAACTTGTGGGACCCTGCTTAGTGGAAGCCCCAGGCCTGTGGAACTCACTGCCACTGGAGCACTGGCTGAACATGAGCCTTGCTGCCTTTTGGATGTACTGCTGCCCAAATGGGGTACAGATGGACCCTTCTTTTTAAACAACACAGCTCTGCGTGCAGGAGACGAGGAGAGAGCGTGGCTCCTGCTATAGCATTCTGTTGCGTGATGCATGACTGGCATTACAGCCATGGGTGCCTGATAAATGGGGATAAAACAGTCAAGCAGATGATCAGTCCCCCTAAGCAGTAACCAGGAAGGTCTGCGTCCCAGGAAAGCATTGCTTGAGCGGGGCCGGTCCAACTCCCCGACTTCAATGGCAACTGGACGAGCCCGTTCAGTGGCTGCTGCTCAATTGGTCTGACTCTGCCCCTCTCCCCCCCCCCCCACGTTGTGGACAGGTTGTAAGCATCTGCACAACCAACACCTGGGCCAAGTTAGGTTCCACGCTGCTGATGCTTCCCTAGCGCTACCAGCATCTCAAGCCGGGCTTCCCCTGGGGGACCCTGTGAAACTAGTCCCTGCAGGAAGTTCCACCCTGCAGAGGCTGAGTGGCACCTCCCTGCAGCCCTCTGATTGGCCCATGCCGATATATAAACCAGGAAGCCATCACAGGGAGCTGTCTGAGCAATGATGCAGATTGCCTGCTTGCTTTCATGCTAGACTGTGGCTTACCGTGAACCTTAGACTCTGGTACCTGACCCTGGCTTGTCCCCAGTTCCACTAGATGCCTCCTGACCACAGCTTGGCATCTGGCCAGCGATGCCAGCCGCCCACGGCTCTTCCTATTACCGTCACAAATCTGAGCACTGAGCTCATACAGATCTGGGTTGAGAACGTCATCGAAACACATTGAACCCATCCAGGCATGATGCCTGAGGCCACCCATGTTCATGGGTCTGTCAAAGACCCACATGGGATTTGACTGCTAGGTGCAGGATTACCCAGAGCTGATCCTGGAGGAGACAATCAGGGTCAGGGCCGGGTAAAGGAGTGCCAGGATGACGGCCGGAGCTCTGCCAGGGGCCAGCACAGACTGTGTAACCCCTGGGACTTGTGCTGAACTCTGCACAGGGGCAGATTTCATCCTCTGCCTATATCCATTCAACCTTGTAGATGAATTGGCTCCCTGGCGTGTTTTGCATTGTTCCCCTCCTGTCACCCCCCCAGTATAATATTCCAGTGAAGGAGTTTCCTGGCGGAAAGAGTCCAGCTTGTCGGCTCAAGAACAAGAGGGCAAATAAACGGTTCGCACTTACTCCCAGTGAAGTCAATGGGAGCTTTGCCACCAGCTCACAGGGGTAGGATCACACCAAAGAGGCAAGATGCCTCCACTCCGGCTGGGTTCTCCCGTCCTTCCTCACATCACACACACGTGGCCACAGTAGGAAGGGAAACGTGGGGAGCTCCAATAACGTTGCAGAGCAAGGTTGTCCGGGAGCAGGAGCACGGAGGGGATAACGGGAAACAAGGGAGTTTCCACAATGCTGCAGGGCAAGGCTGGGGAGCAGAAATGGGGCTGGTGTAGACGTGAGCAGGTATGAACACACCCTCGTATTAACTCTTATTCCTCTCTGATTGCATCTCCTATAAACTTACTTTGGCTCTGTTACGTTTCTCCTCTTGGGGAGGGGTGGTTTGTTCAAATGAAATAGGATGAAACTCGTCTCCCTGCCTCCCTTTATGCATTGACCTGGGGGGCCAGTGCTCCCCACCCTCGCTAATGCAAAATAAGGCAGGACAGAGCTCTTTGGGGCCCTAGGTACAGCCACACTCTTTAGTCCAGAGCCACAAAGGTATTTAGGCTCCTAACTTGCATTGAAATCTACGAAACACCTTTGGGCATAAATACTCTTGTGGGTTAGGGCCTTTGTGCCCATTGATTTCTGAATGCTAGCGGGTGGACCCACGCCGAGCTGGGTGGGCGATGGGTGTGCCTAGGCTGAAGCTGGAGGCGTCATTTCCAGCAGATGGACACGCACTAGCTTTGGTCAAGCCGGCATGCTAGGAATAGCCGTGTCGCCGTGGCAGTGCGGGCAGTGGGAGGGGTTCGCCGCCCCCAGTACGATCCCACCTGAGATCGCTCGCATAAATCAGCATAGTCAATGGAGCTACTTCAGTTTACACCAGCTGAGGATCTGTCCCTGTGGCTTTCCAAGAGGGGGTTTCAAACCACCTCTGAGCTCTGAAATGCTGACGGGGCCCTGATGTCTGCGGCCTCTCCTCGTTGTTACAGGTTTGATGGCCTGGCTGTTAAGTGGCCAATGGGTGTACAAATAACTGATATACCCATCTGCACCTTTATGGCTTCGATTCCCTGACCCGCTCCGGTCTGCTGAGCCCAGATCCAGCCCAGCAGCACATATGACTGTAAAGCCATTCAAAACAAGAGTTCATTACCCAGCGGGGAGCTTTTAGGATTTATAGATAATAATCCTCGCAATGAAACGGTAACAGCCTAGCCAGCTGCGGCCTCTGCCACTCACTCTGGAGTCTGTGCTCTGACTTCTCCCCTCCTCCTCGCTCCCTCACGGCCTGCTCTCTCCTTTCAGCTGGCCCATCGGGTTGCCTCTCTCTGCTTGGGCAAGTCACTTATCCCCCTATGCTGTGTCCCTACTCCCCCCATCCCAGAGGAGGGTGACAGTTCGTACCTATTGATAGCAAGGGGTAGGTAAGTGCTATCAATAGGTATATATCTATATGTTAATATATTGCTTTATATGTATATATATTAACACAATTAACACAATCCCCAAACTGGGCACGCACCTAACCTGAGTAACCTCCTGGGCCATGCTGCTCTTAGCGGTCCCCGTGCCTGCTGTTTGCTGCCCCCACTCGTCATGAGCCAGCCAAACCTCGGCGCTGATCCAGCATCAGGATCCGCTAACACAGCCCCGTGGGCCTCTTTGAAGACTCAGGAGCAGGGCCTTACCTTCTAAGCCAGCTATGTCTTCTGCAAAGCTCCTGGCGCACTGCTGGGCGCTATCCAATGATGCGGGGACAGTGCTGGGCGCAGGGGCAGCGCACGGAGCCACCTCCCCGCCCTCGCCAGGGGCCACAGAGATGTGCCAGCAGCCAGCCACTTCCGGGAGCGGCGTGGAGCTATGGCAGGCAGGCAGCCTGCCTGAGAGCCCCTTGTAGCGGCCCGGAGATCACTGCCTGTGATTTATTTTTGCCGGACCCCCACTTGAGCCGGGATCCTGGGCTGAAGCCCCTAAAGATCCTGCCTTAATCCGACCCTGGGGGTGGGTGAGGTTCTGTGGCCTGCAATGTGCAGGAGGCCGGACTAAATGATCATGATGGTCCCATCTGATCTTAAAGTCTATGAATCTATGAAGCACCTCAGAAGACCCCTGCCCTGAAGAGCTTCCAAGCCATAGGTCTGATCCAGGGTGTTGCAAAATGTGTCCGAGTGAGTGGGAGAGTTGGCTGTGAGAAGAGGAGGAAATGTGGCGTTTGTGTGGCTCAGCCCCATGAGCGGAGAAAGTTTGCCACATCTCAAAATTATTTGGAAGCCAAACTGATCAATATTCCGGGCTGTTAGCAGTTCATTTCCGCATTCACCACACAGCCCCTAATAAATCGTCTGGTCAACAAGCATGATATGAAAGCTTCAGAAAATACGATTGCAAGTCAGTAATGTACGGAGAAGACTTTTTAAAATAACACTGCATTGCCCCAGTTTTTCAGTCAGCTTCTCAGTATGTGCATAATTTAGAAAGTTGTGGTCCTCAGAGATAAAATTCCACATAGATTTATGGAGTGGTCTCAGAGGTAGTTCGAGAGATGGAATCTGAGTTTTAAAGGCAGTTGTGTGTATAGATGGGTCTGTAAGTTTTCCCACCCAGATTGAGCATGTACCATACACACACAATACAGGAGGGGGGAAAAGTATATTCTCAGTTCACAGACTAATGAGCTAACCTGAGAATCTCATTTGAAAAGGTGCCAGCTGTTTCATTTGCATGTTAATATTCACATAAGCGAAACAGACAACTTAAGTCAGTTTCATAAGGCAACTACAGACCACATGAAATAAACCTGGCTGTCTGGAGGATGTGGTTTATTGTTTAGATCGCTGGCCCAGTTGTTTATTGTTTGGGGCTTTATAGCCTCAACTCAGTCTGCTGGCTTATGTTCTGTGATGAAGACCTGAAAATCAAATTCATACTGAGCCTATCCTGGCAAATGATGAGAAGGCAGGCACACTTTTCTTTAAAATGGTGCAAGGCACGACTGACTTAACTTTGCAGTATTGCTGGGTTATAATTTAGGCTGTCTGACCAGTCTCAGCCAATAATGATACAAAACACCTTTGTTTTGCATAGTAACTTTCCTACATATGCAACCTAAAACTTTTCAGAGCTGCATAGCAATAGAGGGAAGTTGGACAAGGGAAAAGAGAGAGATGTGTCAGACCGTTTCAATTCAACGTAAACAGGAGACCCTTTGATCTAGAAAATAAAGTCAGAGGTTTCAATCAGAACTAAGTATCAGCTGCCCTTAGTGATTTTAACAGTGAAATCAAGCTAGAATAGTTCAATTATTACCCTATTTATATTATGACACATCATTAGCAGTAGCGCACTATTATGACTAATTGGCCAAACAGTAATAAAATGAGTAGAAAAATGAAAAAAGCAACATGAATTTTCAAACTTCCCATACAAAATTCTGAAAGGTTCCTAAACCAGTTGTGCCATGGGGATTTTAGTCTATGTCGACACATTTTTCGAAATGGTTTGATTTCAATGAAAAAGGCATTTTCCCCTCGAAAATACATTTTGATAACAATTTTCCGAGCAGCTCTATGAGACAGGGTGGCTGTTCCAGATGGCAGGAACATCAGAGGAGGAGACTTTTGCATAAGCAATGGTAGAAGGGGTGAAGGAACATGCTGGATGATGTAGCAGGGAGGCCCCTCCTTGAGCACAACGCCCCTGGTGGCAAGGCAAGGCACAACTGGTGTGCATGCCTCAGTTTCCCCTTCCTTCCAACCATTGAAGAAACTTAGCATCTGAGTGTCTGATACAAAGCCTGCCTCTGGGCACACTTTATTCTCATATGCCAGTGCAATAATCCCCCCAAAACCCTTTCAGTAAAACAGTCTCACCATTTCCACAATAAACATAAACATACTGTGGGCTTTTCCTATTCCCTGCTCCGGGGACACCACCGCCAAGTCACCCATCTTGAAAGTCAACAGCAGCACTCCGTTCCCAGCTCCTTTGTGCCGGATCTAGGCCCAGCTCTCCAGCATCCCTGCCTGCAAGTGGCCAGTCTTCCCTCCACCCTTCGCTCAAGTCTTTGCCCCCAGTGCTAACCTCCTTGTGGTGTTCCACTCCTCCATGCCTGGCGGCCTGACAGTCCTACCCCTGCTCAGGAGGAGCCAGCTGCCTGCAACAACCCTCCCATTCTGGATCTTCCCCTTTTTCTAGATTGGCCAGGCTAAACTACGTCCAGCCTAGCGCTCATCAGGGGTCCCCAGCTTTGCTCAGTTCTCACCAGCAGTTCCAGGTCTCCTCTCAACTCAGCTCTCTCTCCTGGGTCTCAGGCAGCTCTCACCTGCCCTTCCTGTACCCAACTCCTCTCCAGGCTTCTGACTCACCCAGTCTCCCCATCTTGAGGGCCCTGGTGCTTTTTCTTAAGCCCAGTTGGCCAGTGTCATTCACAGAAGGAATGGACGTGGGAGTAGATGGAAAGAACTGGCAGGCAGACGGGCTTATAAAACACAGCAGGCTGCTTGGAGCCGGACAGGGGGCCAGTGGAGTTATTCAAGGGTAGGGACGATGATGTCATGCTCCGTCTCCAGAGGTGGGACCTGGGGAACGGCGGAGAGGGAGATACAATAGCCTGGGATTTAGGAGAGATGGCATCAGAGTGTTGGCAGACAGCGGCACCGGGCAGTTGGAAGCTCTGGTGATGAGAGCGTCACATATCGGCATAGTGAGATGAGCTGTGGCAGACGTGGAGACCAGCTGAGTTACAGATCTTAGAGATGTGGGAAAGGGAGTGTTCCAGGTCAAGGATAATGCCAATATTAACACCTTACATACAGTCATGTAGCATCTTTCATCCTCCAAACAGCGTGTCAAGCAAATATCCAGGAATCACGTCACTCATGACTGAAATGCAGCCTCTGGGTGTGGCCTATTTAACATCCCAATGCTACCCAGCATAGGACAGTACGTGAAGAGGAATACTATCCTTTGTCTAGCTGAAATTGCCGTCAGCAAAATGTACGTATCTAGGTTTGAAGTCAGCCTGGAGCAAGGGTTAAGATGTCTGTTCAAAGAAAAATGCCACAAGACCTGTAATGACCACAAGGGTTAAGTACTTTTGGTATTAAATTTCATGAATAAGACAGCACTCCAAAACAGTGTGATGGAGAATTGCTTTAGAGTAGAGTGCCATCCATTGAATTCCCGTACAATCTATGTTTTTCTTGGAGGTCTCCGATCCAAGTATTGACCACTCCTAATTCTATTACTTTGGGCTGTCATCCTATCAGGTTTTACATACAAACTACTATGGCTACAGGTCCCATGGAAGGGACAAAGCTTAGAGTTCATTCCCTCTGAAGCACCTGGCATTGGCCGCTGTCGGAAGACAGGATACTGGGCTAGATGGACCTTTGGTCTGACCCAGTATGGCCATGTTTATGTTCTTCTGTATGTAAGGGAGGACATCTCACCAATTTGCAGATCTGGCAACTCCTTATACAACAGCTTAAGAAGTTTGGGGAATAGATTCAGGAAGGCATGAGAGGGACCGAGAGGTTTTATTTTATTTTTGGTTGCACAGTAGGTTCACCTACAGTCACTGGAAACATGGATGGAAGGCCTAGAATAAGTCACAAGCGAGATGAGTATGATGATCATAGCTTTGTTTCTTTGTGGCGGTTTGATCACATCACATGAAACCTTCTCACCAGTAGGCACAAGTTGTCGTTATCACTAGTTAGAGCCCCGTGAATTATTTTTTTTGAAAATTTTCATTTTAGTTTTCAAGAATTTCATACTATTTCATTTTATCCTGCCCCAAGGAGGGTGAGAGGTCCTCCTGGCGGAGGGTTGGGGCCTGCCCCCGTGGTAGGTGAGAAGCCCTGGTGCAGGGGTTTGATCCTGCCCTGGGAGGGGTTGGAGAGCGAGCTCACCCCACACTCATCCCACAGAGGCAGCTCCTGTCCTACAGGGCTGGGCCAAGCTACCTGCTCTGGGCATTGTGACTTGGTGGATGGGGTCACAGCACTACACACTCAGATTTGGTCAGGTGGCACTGAGACCCTGTGTTCCAGGTTGCAAAGCCTGTAATAGGGGGCCAGGCCCGGCCCCCTGGGACAGGAGCTGCAGGACCCGCTGCTGTAGGGTGAGTTTTTCGTTTTATGGCATTTTATACAATCTTGTTCA
Organism: Chelonia mydas; assembly: GCF_015237465.2. Lineage (NCBI taxonomy): Eukaryota > Metazoa > Chordata > Testudines > Cheloniidae > Chelonia > Chelonia mydas. The sequence goes on along the minus strand of NC_057850.1, from coordinate 6,229,616 downwards.
TTTGATTTTGTGTTATTTCACATTTGCAAAAAAACCATGGGGCTCTATCAACAGCTGTACGGCTGAGAGGCATTCCTGGAGTACAACAGCAGGGGGTGCTGCAGGTTAGGAACGAGGTGTGTCAGCAGACCTGGTGCACCAAAGACTGTCCTGGTGCATAACAAACCTGGGTCCTGTCAATGTCAATCCTTCATTTTAAAGATGGATAGGAGGAACGGGCACGTTGCAGCATGGACTCTAACCTGCTACCTTTGGTGCCTTCAGAATCGGCATAGAATCATAGAATCATAGAATATCAGGGTTGGAAGGGACCTCAGGAGGTCAACTAGTCCAACCCCCTGCTCAAAGCAGGACCAATCCCCAACTAAATCATCCCAGCCAGGGCTTTGTCAAGCCGGGCATGGCCGACTCTGAGAAACAAACACACATTGCGAATCTCTTCAGCTCTGTGCCACTCATTCATCATGAAACGCAAACTCAGGGAAAACAACGATGGTTACAGGTGCCATTAAAAATCCAAATCTCAGGGGTGATTAGCCCATGAATCTGTGTAGGGCAGAGTTCAGAGCAAGCTTTGGTCTGAGTTTCCAAGCAAGCCAGGGAATCTAGGTTTGGAGTGATCCCAGGGCCAGCTGGGTGAGCCTGGGATGCGGCCATTCAAGACGCCTGAGGCTAGAGCCAGTCAAAATCTTTCCACTGAAGATGACATTTTCAGTTTTCACCCCAAAATGGTTCCATGGTGAAAACATGTTTCATAGAAAAAAGAATTATTTTTGATGACATTTTTGCAGGTTTTTGTCAGCTGAAAATCAAACGTGTTTGGGTTAAAGGTTTGTGGGTTTCAGTTTTCAAAGGCTTGAGACTTCTACCACAAATTTGTGATTTTTGAAAACTGACATTTTCTTTCAAGTTGAGGTTTTTCATCAAAAACAAACAAACAAAAGGTTTGGGGCGACATTCTGAGGAAAACAAAAGAAAACAAGTGTTCAGCCTTTCTCACCAAAAATCATCTGTATTTTTCCACCAGCTCTGCCTGAGCTCCAGCCTTTGACCGAGCCCAGAGAGCCTGCCGAAGAGCCAGCCTTTCAAATGAGTTTTCACCTGAATTTGCAGCAAGCCTGCGTCTGGCTTTCCACTGAGGCTGAGCCTCGCTTTCAGAGCGAGGCTGGGCCCAGAGTTATAAAGCTCTCGTTACAGCGTGACCCTGGGGGCTGACTTCTGGCATTACCCTGGAGATGCCTTTTGGTACGAACCCTGGGACTGAATTTGAATGCAAGCCTAGTCTGGGCCTGGTTCCCTCTGAAGCCCACTGAATCCTGCCTACTTTGGTCACGCTTCCCTTACAGAGTGGAGGGGTTGTTCAAATTCCAAAGCAAACCATGGGAGACTGAAGCAATGGGGGACCTTCCCCACAAACTGCTGTGAGCCGCCACTGAGTTCTAAGTGCCTCCGGCCCCTTCCTACTGAGTCAGGTTTGTGCCACCTCCCTCCGACCTGGCACATCTTGACACAGTCTAAGCTGAGAACACTGCAGGAGGGGGGAAATAAATAAACAAATCAGTTAAATAAGCCCACTGAAGTACCTGTGAATGCACCCAAGCGCTCCTCTGTGCTTCTTAGGGTTGTAGATGGGCGGGAAGACCAGCTCTTCCGAACGCCGCTGCTCATAATTGTTTTTGCTTTGTATTTGTAATTATTGCTGGTAATGCCGAGCCTGATAGTTTATTTATAATGTACTCAACCTAATGTCCACCATGAAATGAAACACCCACCGGGGGCTTTCCTATTTTCCTTCCTGCATTTATTTGCCATCTCAAGTTTAGTGCCTTTATACTTCTCAACAGGTTTATAATAACTTTGTTCTGCCTCACTACTTTCATTGCTCTCATCCCCGGGTTATTTACCAGGCAGAGGGACTGCTGCAGAAAGGGCAAACAGATTATGGAATTCAGAGCGCCGATGAGTTTACAAGAAAAGTACACGTGCCCGCACGCACCAACACAGAAGGAAGGAGAAAGAGGAGATGAGTGTATGCCAATTAGCAGCTGGACTTCGTCTAAACAGATAAGAACATAAGAATGGCCACACTGGGTCAGACCAAAGGTCCATCTAGCCCAATATCCTGTCTTCTGACCGTGGCCAGTGCCAGGTCCCCAGAGGGAATGAACAGAACAGGTAATCATCAAGTGATCCATCCCCTGTCGCCCATCCCCAGATCAGACAATCGGGGTACATTCAGGTACAGTGTATCCACCATTTTGGGCATATCCAGATGGATGTTTGGTCTGACCCAGTATGGCCATTCTTATGGTCTAACTCACCTCTCATACCATCCCTATTCCCAGTACATACAGACAAGAAGCATCAGCCTGTCATGCCGATGAAACGTACAGATAAGATAGCCCTCTAGTGCTGTGTATTATTTCCATTAGCAAACTTAGCATGTCCCGATGGAATACATACGCCACCCAGAATTACAGGGGGAGCATGTCTGTCTTGTCGCCAACTGTTCTAATTACTTCTGGGAACAGGAACAAAACATTCCCGCTACACATGCTCACAGCAGATCTGCCACATTACTGAATGTTGCAGGAATCATCAGGAAGTCTGTTCCATGAGGCCAATGAAGGCAGAAGGCTTTCATTCTACCGCTCTGCATTCCAGGAACGTTCCACCGTTATCACACAGCTGCTTTTCATCAGCAGACACTTCATAATCTTTAGATGATCACAATGGTCCCTTCTGGCCAGGGGCGGCTCTACCAATTTTTGCCCCCCCATGCAGTCGCCGCCGAATTGCTGCCCCCCCCCCCCCAGAAGAGCGGCAGAGCTGCTGCCGAATTGCCGCCGCGGGACATGGATTGCCGTCCCATTCTGAAGGCCGCCCCAAGCACCTGCTTGGAAAGCCGGTGCCTGGAGCCGGCCCTGCTTCTGGACTTGGACTCTATGAATGTACTCACCTTGCCTGTGAGGTGGGTCAGGGTTCTTAGTCTCTTCTTGCAGCTGGTGACCTGAAGTACAGAAGAGCTAATTGATTTGCCCACCATCTGTGAGAGAGCAGGGACTTGAATCTACCTCTCGTAAGTCCTTGTGTAGTACCCGCACCACTGGACCATTCTCTGTGCTGGGGCTGCTGGTGATTGCAGGTATGCTGAGGTAGGGACTGGAGGCAAACAGAGCTTTGGGTACACGGAATTACCCCGCCCCTTTGGCACTCAAACTGAACTATTACTGGAATATCAAACTTAAGATAACTTTTTTTTTCCAGCTCAGCACTTGTGGGCTCCCGCCAGGATCAGAAACAAAAGAGGCAACGTAGCATTAGGTGATCTGCCTCTTCTTTCATATGGCAAGCCAAGGGACTAGCAGTGTTCAAGTAACCACAGCCACGTTAGTGAGCCAGCGAATAGCTTTGCGAGTGTCTCGGTGTCAGTCTGAGATGCCCCCGGCAAACAATCAAAGCAGGAGCTGCTGTACAGTGCGGGCCATAGTTTGTGACTGGCGTCCAGCGTCACATTGTGCTTTGTCTCTCATCTTCCGGAGGCGTAAGAGATGGCAGCATCTGCCATGCGATATTCTGAAGCGGTTCAAAGTACAGGGCTGCCAACCTGGTATTTAAAAAATATTGGAGAGACCTCAGGTGTCCCCAGTCTTGACTTGAACCTCTGAGGACAAGTCCCTTTCCCACCACCCCTGGGAAGAGAACCTAGGGCCTCATGTGCTCGGTCTGCAACCACTGCAACTCATCTTGAGGATCTGCACGGGCACCAGGGGCTGCGTTGGAGGCTGCAGTTGCTGGTCTTCGCCTGCTGCTGCGCTGTGCGCCCTGCTGGGAAGGTTGGCAGAGACTCTGCGAGCGGGGAGGCTACACCTCGGGAGTACTGACCCCCCTGCCAGACAGAGCCCCTTCAGTGCAGCTCCAGGCCACACAGCCCCATCCACTTGCCCTGCCAGACAGAGCCTGTGCAGGGAAACCAGACGGGGCTGCCCTCACGGGCTGGAGTCAGCAGCGGGCATGGTGGAGGGGGTGTAACATCTCAAGTCGGGGATTGCTCGTTGGAGCTATGCCATCAGCGATGAAGGCTTCTTCAAAATATCACCTTGGGCATTATGTGAGGTGGACAAGTTTAACGAGAACCCTGGAAATGATGGTTAATACAGGCGGCGAAGATGCAGGGCAGCATCTGCAGTTAGCTACCTGAGGTGAGGGAAGTCGTAGAGAGAGACTCAACATCTCGGACTGCAGAGCGTGAAGCCAGGAAGAGGTTTGCGTTACTGCGTCTCCCTCTCATCCCAGTGGGACAAGGCATTCTTTGGGACTCTCGTTCCTTCGCTCGAGGTCTTCACTGAACACTGACAAGTATAGAGCTGGAACCCGTCTGGCTCACCTGTGTGTTAGTGTTGTTAAAATTGGGATTTGAGTTATAAAAATATTTAGATTTTATTGAATGACTGTAAGTTGCTGTCTGCATTACTCTCTCTTAGACTGTCTGTAGCCTGTGTTATAAGGTAATATGCAAGTATTTTCTCTGTAACTGTACAGCACCAGATAGCAGAGAAGCATTAACGAGTGTGAAATACTAGTCTCCAACAGGAGGTCTTATCTCTTGGCCAACCAAGAAGGCCCATCAACACCAGACTAACTATTGTGGAACATCACAGGACAAAAGACTTTGTTGATTGCTTTCCCCACACCACCACCCGCATGAAGAGGAGGTGTGCAAGTGAATTCCTCCCATCAGGTGCTCAGAGAATGGGAATGGGATAAACCGCCCTAACAAGAAACGGTGTCTCTGTGCTGCTTGGACTCTTGAGGGCAATGTTTTCTAGGCATAAGGAAGAGATCTCCAGTGTTTAGCCTGGGTTAGCCCTACGGGACATATAAAGCTTGCTTATTATAGAACCTTCTATTACTTTTTGAAATGTAAGACTGTAGCTCATTTGTGTATATATGTTTACCTGCTTTTCCCTTGTAAATAACTCACTTACTTCCTTTTCCTAGTTAACATACTATATAAAGATTTATTACAGAATTGGCTACAAGCATTGTGTTTGGTGTGAGATCTCAGGTGCAATTGACCTGGAGTAAGCAACTGGCCCTTTGGGACTGTGAGTAACCTGAATTTTGTTGTAAAGGACCATCTATCACAAAGGCAAGCTTACCTGGGTTGTGAGATGGATCGGAGTATCTGAGGGGACTGTCTGTAACTCCATGTTAAGGCTGTTATAGAGCTTACGGAGTTTACATCTGATAATTGGTTGTTGGAAACTAGGTATAGAACTCACAGCCAATTTGGGGTTTGTGCCCTGCTTCTTAAGAGTCTACCCTGAGGTTGATACTCATGCTCTCGAGCCACTGAAGGGCAGCTTGGCAATGCCCTTTAGTGGCTGTTCCACAGAGAGGCTGTCAAGGCTGATTCCCTACTCTGGCATTTCAAGTGCAGAAGGTGGGGGCCTGCAAGGACTCCAAAAATTAATACTGGCCACTTCAGGCTTGTATTAAACTCCCAAGGTTACAGCTTTTCTCTGACCTTGGCTTGGTAGATGCTGCCATCACCCAAGTGCAGAACCCCTTTGAGGTGCACTTGGGAATTCCTTCCTGTGGGATACCCTCCAGCCCTTTCAACCCCCACCCCCTCCGGGGAAGAGCTGAGAAAGAAAGAAGAAAGGAAAGCAGCTGTTGCCACCAGCTAAATAAACAACATGTGCACAAACCTTTTAAGACACAAAAATCCAATTCTGTTCTTAAAAAAGGTAAATTTTATTTTTTAAAAAAAGAAAGAAAATGCATCTGGGAACTCAGGCTATTGCTAGATTTTAAAAGAGCAACTACGAGGATTAAGCACCCAGAATAGCTTTCTTGAGGTCCAGCTTAACGTTTACAAGCAAAACAAAAGCACCTGGGGTTAGCACTGAGGAGTCCGCAAGCCATAAAGAAATAAAAAGAGATAAACCTAATCGCGTCTTCCTAGACATTTCCTGATCTACTTACATATCTGGGGTTTCAAATGAGTAGTTTCTAGGTATGATACTGATGGGTTTTCATACCTGGCCCAAGCTTCTTACAACATAACTGCTCCCCTGTCCCCTTCTACCCGGAGAACAACAACAACAGACAGACAAAAGGGGAGTCTTTTCTAGCCTTCCCATTGGCTCTTTTGGCCAGGCACCCACTCACTTCTTTTACCGATGCATAGCAGTCAGACTTTTTAACCCTTTACAGGTAAAGCAAGTAGAGAACAGCTACTAAGAGGGATTTTATAGCTAACTGCCTGGCTGGGTGTCCATAAAAGGGAGCTCCTCCCCCACCCTTCATTTATCACAGAGGCTAAAGGACATGTGATACTAAAAGAGGTCTTCCTACAGCTCAAGCGGTGGGGGCCTGTCCCCTTGGTGATGAAAATCTAGGTTCTAGTACCCAGGGGTGAAAATAACTTAAAGGATTTACCAGTACTCCCGAGTCCTGAGCAAGGGGGTGTGGCCTTGACCGGAAGAGGCGTGCCCTCAACCGGAAGAGGCAGGGGCTTTAAATCAAGATTTAAAGTCCCCAGGGCTCCGGCTGTGGCTGGGAGCCCTGGGGCCTTTAAATCACCCCCGGAGCTCCCAGCTGCACAGGCAGCAGGGAGTGATTTAAAGGGCCCCAGGCTCTGGCCACTGCTACCGCAGCGGAACTCCAGGCCCTTTAAATCACCTCCGGAGCTACCCCGGGGCTCCGGCAGTGAGGCTCGGGGGGCGCTTTAAAGGGCCCGGGGCTCCCCGCAGCAGCCGGAGCCCCAGGCCCTTTAAAGCACGGCCGGAGTCCCGCTGCCAGAGCCCCGGGGTAACGGCGGCAGGGCTCCGGCCGTGCTTTAAAAGGCCTGGGGCTCCGGCTGCTGCGGGGAGCCCGGGGCCCTTTAAAGCGCCTGCCTGGGGAAGCTGCTCTGGTCTGGCACGGGATACTGGCTCATATCGGACCGGACCAGCTTACTTTCACCTCTGCTAGTACCAGATCCCTAGGTGTGTGTCTCTGTCTCTGAGTGAGAGAGATTTATTCAGCACTTCAGCACAGATCAGCCACAGAACTTTTGGAGGCTAGTTCAGGTGGAACCTTTGAATCTTTGGAAATTCATCATCATTATTAGAATAAAACTCTTTGAATGTCAACACTCCACCCCCAATGCCACACACATTCACATAAAATTATACTTTACTTTTCCTTGTTCTAATTACAAAGCATTACTCATTAGAATGTCAAGATTTTATTACTCAGTATGACACAATTTCTTTATTATCTAACCCTAACAAAAAGAAAGAATACAAAAAGAAGTTATATGGGGGAGGGACAAAAAAAACACCTCCTAATAAAGAATGACTTAATTTTAAGAACTCTGACTTCAAATAATTATTTTCTCACACTTAGAGGTTTTGGTTAAAAACCTTAATATTGGGTTTTGTTTTTTTTAACTAATGCCACATGAAGTAATTTTGTAATTAGAATAAACATGTCGTTTCTGTGATTAATTCCTTTTAATTAGAACTAAACTGCAGAAAAGTTTTAACATTTCAAGTGAAGTCAGATAATGTATTGATTAGTGAGGCACTAGTGGAGGAATGCTTCTTTTTTTCTTTAATGGTTTAGTATGTGTGTGTGTGTGTTCCTAATGTCAGTCACTTTTCACCTCCCATTAAGCCTCCCTTCTCTGTCACTTTTTGGAAGAAAATCGAATCTCCGAGCCCAATTTCAACTCAGGTGATTCCCTTCTGTCTCCTGAAATCCTTCCTGCAATTTCCCCTGGCTACACTGCTCATCATTTCCTACCCTAAATAGTTCTGCAGCTTGCCTGGCTAGAATGGGTCCCATTCCACCCCAGAGGTGGCTGCATTCCAATAGGTGGTGAAGTGATTACTCACATGACAGAGAGTTGTGAGATCTTTGGGGATGAAAAGTGCCAAATATAAGAGATTTTTATTACCTATAGAAGAGAAACAATTTGGCCAGGTGCAATGAGCCTTTGATTGCAAGGACACCGGGACCATAATCATCCCTGGGATGACTCCATTGTACTAAGTGGCATTATAGCAGGGGTGAATTTGGTGACATGGGAGTGTGCCTGTCCAGTGGATGACAAGAATCATAGAATCATGGAAGATTAGGGTTGGAAGAGACCTCAGGAGGTCATCTAGTCCAACCCGCTGCTCAAAGCAGGACCAACCCCAACTAAATCATCCCAGCCAGGGCTTTCTCAAGCCAGGCCTTAAAAACCTCTAAGGATGGAGATACCACCACCTCCCTAGGGAACCCATTCCAGTGCTTCACCACCCTCCTAGTGAAATAGTGTTTCCTAATATCCAACCTAGACCTCCCCCACTGCAACTTGAGACCATTGTTCCTTGTTCTGTCATCTGCCACCACTGAGAACAGCCGAGCTCCATCCTCTTTGGAACCCCCCTTCAGGTAGCTGAAGGCTGCTATCAAATCCCCCCTCACTCTTCTCTTCTGCAGACTAAATAACCCCAGTTCCCTCAGTCTCTCCTCATAAGTCGTGCCACAGCCCCCTAATCATTTTTGTTGCCCTTCGCTGGACTCTTTCCAATTTGTTCACATCCCTTCTGTAGTGGGGGGACCAAAACTGGATGCAATACTCCAGGTGTGGCCTCACAAGCATAGACTATCAGGGTTGGAAGGGACCTCAGGAGATCATCTAGTCCAACCCCCTGCTCGAAGCAGGACCAATCCCCAATTTTTGCCCCATATCCCTAAATGGCCCCCTCAAGGATTGAACTCACAACCCCGGGTTAGCAGGCCAATGCTCAAACCACTGAGCTATCCCTCTGATGGTAGTTCCTGGCCACTTTTCCATCTGCGGCTAATACCTACAAGCTCTTCTAAGGCCAGGTCTACACTAAAAAGTTAGGTCAACCCAGCTATGTTGCTCAAGAGAGTGAAATATCCCCACGCTTGAGCAGCATAGTGAAGCTGACCTGACCCCCGGAATAGACAGCGCTGGGTCAATGGAAGAATTCCTTCGTTGACCTCGCTATCGCTTCTCTGGAAGGGATGTGGATAAATTGGAGAGAGTCCAGCGAAGGGCAACAAAAATGATTAGGGGTCTGGAACACATGACTTATGAGGAGAGGCTGAGGGAGCTGGGATTGTTTAGTCTGCAGAAGAGAAGAACGAGGGGGGATTTGATAGCTGCTTTCAACTACCTGAAAGGGGGTTCCAAAGAGGATGGCTCTAGACTGTTCTCAATGGTAGCAGATGACAGAACGAGGAGTAATGGTCTCAAGTTGCAGTGGGGGAGGTTTAGATTGGATATTAGGAAAAACTTTTTCACTAAGAGGGTGGTGAAACACTGGAATGCGTTACCTAGGGAGGTGGTAGAATCTCCTTCCTTAGAGGTTTTTAAGGTCAGGCTTGACAAAGCCCTGGCTGGGACGATTTAACTGGGACTTGGTCCTGCTTTGAGCAAGGGGTTGGACTAGATGACCTTCTGGGGTCCCTTCCAACCCTGATATTCTATGATTCTATGATTCTATGAACCCCTCCCAGCCCTGTAGTGCAGTAGTGCCCAAACTTTTCCTGTTGCACCCCACAGCTAAAGGCAGAGCTGAGGGCTGAACTGGGGTAGGGGGACGAGCTGGGGCTAGAGGCAGAGTTGGGCTGGGACAGAGAAGGATTGAGGACACAGCTGGGGGCGGAGCAGGGAGCGGAGCTGGGCTGGGGGCGGAGCGGAGCTGGGCCGTGGTGCAGCTGGGCAGGGGGAGAGTGGGGCGGGGTGGTGCTCCTTCCTCACAGTTTGGGGACCACTGCTGTAGAGCGTGTCTGCACTGAAGCGCTACAGCAGAGCAGCTGCCAGAGCGGTTTAAGTGTAGACATAGCCTACGTCAAGTGGTAGAGGTCTGTGCCTCGGGACCTGGAGATTCCCACAGTCAGTCCCACCTGATAGCCACGGCACCTGTAGGTATGTAGTCACGGTGCCTCATAACAGCACAAGATGTTATCTTCTCCCCCAGTGCCTGCAGGCTCCCCCTTGCTGAAAGCAGGCTGGAGTGCGGTGGAGTTCATCACAAACAGCCAGAGAATGCCCACTTAGCAGGCTTTGCAGCGCACCTCGGCTTCAGCCTTGCTGTGTTTGCAAAATGCATGCAAATAGCAACCAAGCGCTGGACTAAATTATCCCAAGGCCAATTGGGGCTGGGGGGAGAGGAAGGGAAACCGAGGCATTTTGAATTGCCGAGAGGCACAGCCTGGAAGCAGGTTCCTGGGAATGTGGGAAGTGGTTACTTAATAAATGAGGAAAATGACACCTTCCTGGCAGGGGCTGGGAGGATGAATTATTAATTAGCTACTGCTTTTAAAACTCAGCGAATGATTGTACTAGGCACCGGGGACGACTGCTGTATTAAAGGGGAAGCAGTGCATTATCTATTTAGCTTACATACTTCATCGCTGTCGTCTCTGAACACTTCGCAGTCTCTAATATATTTATCCTGCCGGCATCCTTGTGAGGCAGGGCAATGCCATTAACCCCATTTTATGGATGGGACAGCGAGGCAGAGAATGGGTAAGGCCCAGATTTGTAAAGGTATTTAGGTGTCTAACTCCCATTGAAATCAGTGGCATTTAAGCACCTAATTACCTTTAAAAATCTGACCCCAAAGGGCACACAGAAATGCTGCGGCAGAGCAGGGCATCAGATCGGGTCTCCTACATAGGGCACCACTGGACCATCCTACCTCTCTGACTCTACTTCCCTCACATTCAATGATCCCCTTATCCCCGTGGGGCTAGCTTGCACCAGCTACCCAAAGAGAAAGATTTTCTTTTGGCTTCTTGAGCAATGAATGAAGGCTTGTTTGGGGGTGGGGGTCCTTTTATTATAGGCCTGGAAGGGTGACGGCTTGCCTGCCCCCGCGTGTGACGCACGGCAGCCAGCCATGCCTCCCTCACAAACACGCAATAGGGCTGCACTAGGGTTGTTCTGCCAGTGTTGTGCCTTACCAAAGGGATTTGTTGTTGTGGCAAAGCAACAAGCTCACTCGCTGTTCTTGTGAGCACTTGGCATCAAAGCGGTGCCAGGAGCCTGTTCAGTACGTGCTTCATGGAGTTTGAAGCCAGAAGGCACCAGGGAATTCAGACACCTGGATGATCCCAGCAGGGGAACTATGCCCATGCTGCAGAGGAAGGCAACCCCGCTTCTGCCCCAAGATCCCTGCCAATCAGACCTGGGGGAAATTCCTTTCCAACCCCCTCGTCTGGCAATCGGTTAGACCCTGAGCATGCGAGCAAGACACACCAGCCAGGTTTCTAGAAAGGATGCTCTGTATCACCACATATGTGGATGGAGAATCTCTTTGGCTGTGACATAGGGAAGGGATGGAAACCCCATTCCTTGAGATGTTTAGAACTAGGCTGGATAGAGCACCAGAGAATACAGAGAAGGGCACAGAGATCGACTGATGAACTCTGTTGGCCTCTGACTCCTGACCTGGTTTATTATATAGAAAGTGTTTAGGGGAATACATGTTAGAACGTGCATTCAAGAGATAAGAGTAAAACTGAAGATTGCGGAGATGCAAGTAGAGGAACATGCCGTATAATCTGACAGGCCTAGCAAGAAGGTGATATCTAGCCAGGCCTATGCGGTGGTCATGAATGCGCATCACTAGCATGGGGATGTAAGGGCCCACAGACCTCAAACCCCAGCCCGTTCGCTCCCATGCGGCTCTCACAAGCTGGCTGGCGAGAGCTACTGGAACTGAGGGGCTAGCAGAACTCTGACCCCTCCCAGAGGCACCGCCCATGAGGATCCTGACTGGGGAAGATGACCGGCCCCACCGATTGGCCGGACCATACAATTTAATCCAGAAACAGTCATAGGAAGCTATCTGAGAAATTGAGACATTTCTTGGCTGGCTGCTGCACTGGACCCGATTCTTGAATGATCCCTGGTTTCTGATTTTGGTTCTGATCCCTGGACTGTGATTCTCGCTCTGACCCCTGGCTTGGGTCTGGCTCTGACCACTCCTGCTCTGGCCACTAGGGAGGGTGACCAGATAGCAAGTATGAAAAATTGGGACAGGGGTTTGGAAGGTGGGGTAATAGGCGCCTATATAAGACAAAGCCCCAAATATTGGGATTGTCCCTATAAAACTGGGACACCTGGTTCTGACAGTGGGTTAGCGTTAGCCAGTGACCTAGTGTCATTTTGCAGTATGTGTCTTGTGACTGACAAAGGTGACCGTGAAGAAGCAAAACCAAGTTAAAATAGTAGATTTTGGGGGAATTCTGAGCACAGGTACCCATGGAGCTAACCGCATGGATGTGTGGAACGTATTAGAAGGGGGTGGACACACATGACTTAAGCCGACCTGGAAAGGAGAACTATGGGGAGCTGGAATACCAGACAAGATTTCCTGGAACACCACACATGGAATACCATCAGATACAGTCCTTGACCTTTGTGGGTGTCAGAGGGAAAAGTTGTATAAAGAAGTTGTGTGTCCGACCTTTAGTGGGCACAGTGGGAGGTTGGTGTGAACTGGATCGTGACTTCCTATTTATACTTCACTGACTATCTTCTTCTGTCTGTATTTTCTCGGTGTCCAGGGGTTCATCAGTCTGAATGCACAAGGGGCTTTTCCATTGTATGGCTCTTGTTCGGTGGCATTAATGCTGCTCTGTATTTGGATGATAAATGAAGCTTTTATGTCCCTAATCCTGCGATTCACCAAACTCATCTGTTAGCAAACTTAGGTAGACAAAGAACCCGTTAGCTGGGACAAGCGCACTTTGCGCCCCACGTAATGTTCAAGCTACAGCTAGCCGGTCTTTTTCAGCTCTAACTCCTGCACCATGATTCATTCCCTCCGGTGCAAAACAGTTTCCATGCACCTGTAATTCTCCTGGACCTTTTTGCAACTCCTGGGGAACCAGAAGGCATTTTTGCGCACTTCTCAGTGTGGCTGGGGACTCCAGGGACAAAGCCTGACCCTTTGGCCTTGCCACGGCTGCTGCCGGGACACTCGCTTGAATTAATCTACCCACGGAGAGCACTTCAACAGAACAGAAGCATCACATTGGAGGCACAGAGAGATTGTTTTTTTCTCTCAAATGTCAGCTCTTCAGCTGCGAGTTATTTCTCCTGGAGGATCCAGATGCTCTGTCAGAGGCAGGTGTAATTCAGCAAACTCTTGTAGGTGTTAAAGTTGGTTCCAAACACATTGGAAGAGAGAGAGCGAGAGAGAGATGGAGACAGAGACTCTCTTCTGCATCTGGAGTGACTGAAGCTGGGGGCAGCTTAGCTTTATCGAGAAGGAGAGAGAGGGAATTAAATTCCAGGGTCAACATGAGTCTCAGATGCTCTTCTCCCTTGAAGGAAAATAAGCTTCCATCTAATATAAAAGAGCCAACATCATCAACTGCCTCTCAGAGCATGTCCATATGGGGGCCACTTCCACAAGGAATTAAGCTAAAGCAAACCAAGGCCACTTTACTTCTGAATGAGAGCATCCACAGAGGGGGCTAATGCTGTTTAATTAGCGTGCTTTAAATTCACACCTGCAGTTAATTTGGTTCAGCTTTCCTGAGTCTCTGTGTAGACACTCCCTGACTTTGGGGACAAGGACAGCAGAGGAAGCAAATCACTTAATGCTGTTTGAGTCATCACATCCCTAAAACTCCTGGGGACAACACTGGCTATTGAAATGCGGGCTTGATTCTCTCCTTTGTGTCTGCCAGCAACCTGCTCGCTCTCTCGGGCTGTGGGGAAAATGAAATGCCAGGACAGATCAAAGGGGAGTGCTTATCCTGGACAGTGAGTGATGGCTCGGAGAGGTTCCAAACACTCCCGGGGATGCTTACATGGCTCCTACATTGGCTTAGAAAAACAAGAGAGAAAAACAGATTTGAGCGATGACAGCTCTGTGAAAGACTCTCTCTATACATTTAGCCCATCAGTTAGTGCTGTCACCACCTCCAGCACATGTGTGAGACACGTGTATGTGTTTGTGTGTGTGTGTGAGAGAGAGAGAGAGAGACGTGTGTATTGCTGGGAGAAGGAGAGTTTGGGGAGTTTGAGAACTACTTTGAAAGAAGGGGATAGGGTCTGAAGTTCTGTTAATCTAGGAAAGCAGCGTAAAGAGGCCTTAAAGAGCGTGCACGCACCCCCAGATAATATCTGCCCAGTGGCAGAACAGCTCTCTGCCAGCCCCCAGTGCATAGAATCATGGAATTGTAGGACTGGAAGGGACCTTGAGAGGTCATCTAGTCCAGTCCCCTGCACTCATGGCAGGATTAAGTATTATCTGACCATCCCTGACCGGTGTTTGTCTAACCTGCTCTTAAAAATCTCCAGTGATGGAGATTCCACAACCCCCCTAGGCAATTTATTCCAGTGCTTAACCACCCTGACAGTTAGCAAGTTTTTCCTGATGTCCAATCTAAACCTCCCTTTCTGCAATTTAAGCCCATTGCTTCTTGTTCTCTCTTCAGAGGGTAAGAAGAACAATTTTTCTCCCTCCCCTTTGTAACAACCTTTTATGTACTTGAAAACTGTTCTCATGCCCCCTCTCAGTCTTCTCTTCTCCAGACTAAACAAACCCACTGTTTTCAATCTTCCCTCATAGGTCATGTTTTCTAGCCCTTTAATAATTTTTGTTGGTCTTCTCAGGACTTTCTCCAATTTGTCCACATCTTTCATGAAATGGGGCGCCCAGAACTGGACACAATACTCCAGTTGAGGCCTAATCAGCGTGGAGTAGAGCGGAAGAATTACTTCTTGTGTCTTGGAGTCCGGTGGCACCTTAAAGACTAACAGATTTATTTGGGCATAAGCTTTTGTGGGTAAAAAACCACTTCTTCAGATGCATGGAGTGAAAATTACAGATGCAGGCATTATATACTGACACAAGCAGAGAAGGGAGTTACCTCACAAGTGGAGAACCAGTGTTGACAGGGCCAGTTCAATCAGGGTGGATGTAGTCCACTCCCAACAATAGATGTGGAGGTGTCAATTCCAGGAGAAGCAAAGCTGCTTTTGTAATGAGCCAGCCACTCCCAGTCCCTATTCAAGCCCAAATTAATGGTGTTAAATTTGCAAATGAATTTTAGTTCTGCAGTTTCTCTTTGAAGTCTGTTTCTAAAGTTTTTTTGTTCAAGTATAGCTACTTTCAAATCTGTTACAGAATGTCCAGGAAGATTGAAGTGTTCTCCCTCTGGCTTTTGTGTGTTACCATTCCTGATGTCTGATTTGTGTCCATTTATTCTTTTACATAGGGACTGTCCGGTTTGGCCAATGTACATGGCAGAGGGGCATTGCTGGCACATGATGGCACATATCTCATTAGTAGACATGCAACTGAATTAACCCCTGATGGTGTGGCTGATGCAATTGGGTCCGCTGATAGTGTCAGTAGAGTAGATATGGGGACAGAGTAGGCAACGAGGTTTGCTACAGGGATTGGTTCCTGGGTTAGTGTTTCTGTGGTGTGGTGTGTAGTTGCTGGTGAGTATTTGCTTCCGGCTGGGGGGCTGTCTGTAAGCGAGGACTGGCCTGTCTCCCAAGTTTCTGTGAGAGTGAGGGATCGTTTTCCAGGATAGGTTGTAGATTGTTGACGATGTGCCGGATAGGTTTTAGCTGGGGGCTGTACGTGATGGCCAGTGGTGTTCTGTTGTTTTCCTTGTGGGCCTGTCCTGTAGTAGGTGATTTCTGGGTACCTGTCTCACACTGTTAATCATAGAATCATAGAATATCAGGGTTGGAAGGGACCTCAGGAGGTCATCTAGTCCAACCCCCTGCTCAAAGCAGGACCAATCCCCAATCAAATCATCCCAGCCAGGGCTTTGTCAAGCCTGACCTTAAAAACTTCTAAGGAAGGAGATTCTAATCTGTTTCCTCACTTCCCCAGGTGGGTATTGTAGTTTTAAGAATGCTTGATAAAGATCTGGTAGGTGTTTGTCTCTGTCTGAGGGATTGGAGCAAATTTGGTTGTATCTTAGGGCTTGGCTGTAGACAATGGATCGTGTGATGTGTCCTGGATGGAAGCTGGAGGCATGAGGTAAGTATAGCGGTCAGTAGGTTTCTGGAATAGGGTAGTGTTCTTGTGTCTTGCTTACAACACTCCTGCTATTACAGCCCAGAATGATGTTTGCTCTTTTTGCAACAGTGTGACATTGTTGACTCATATTTAGCTTGTGATCCACTATGACCCCCAGATCCCTTTCTGCAGTACTCCTTCCTAGGCAGTCACTTCCTATTTTGTATGTGTGCAACAAATTGTTCCTTCCAAAGTGGACTACTTTGCATTTGTCCATATTGAATTTCATCGTATTTCCTTCAGACAATTTTTCCAGTTTGTTCAGATCATTTTGAATTTTAATCCTATCGTCTAAAGTACTTGCAACCCCTCCCAGCTTGGTATCATCTCCCAGTGTAGCCAATGATTTTAGTTTATTGTTCATTTATTGTGTGCTTATAATTAACTCACCCCGCCCCGTCTGCGGGCCTGAGGCTGAGGCCTGAAAAATTTAGGTTCTGGAGATAAAAAATGCTGACATAAGTATGTGATGAAAGAATAACTCTCGGCCAGAAGGCGACGGGAAAAGATGTACCAGTGGGTGATACTGCGAAAAATTAACAGTAAAAGTAATTTTTTTTTGCTTACAAGATACCCAGTAATCACATTGTTCAAACACATGTCCTAAATGCAGGGTGCTCTATGCGTGTAAATGCTAATGAGATATAGTCAGAATCACATTATACAAAGGGGGTGGCCAGAGTGGCAAAATTGAGCTCCCTATGGGAAACTCCAGCAGGAACCATCCCTTTACTGATGATCAAGCCATGAGAGACCCATCGGACCCTAAGTTAAAGATGTAGTTAAGGATGTGAGTATAACTATAGTTGTAACGTGTGCATAGGTCTCTTTAGCATTTCTGTAGGCTTGGGTAATCATAACTTGAATTGTAACTTTAATAAAACTTGTAAAACAGACTAGACCTTGTACTTGTGAATGTCTGTGTGGCCATGACCCTTGGACTTTATGTGTCCTAGAGACTCTATATCCAAAGCAAATAGCAGAGGTGACTTTCACGCCGTTGACCTTGAAACTGTAGCTGCCAGAGCCGAAACCACCCAAGTAAAAGGCTACATCGCCCGCACCCCCCTTGCAGTGGGCTCAGTGATCTCTCCACCCACCAAACACCTGTAGGAGGTTCCACATTCCGTTCTCTAGCCCCTAATGCCCCACACTGCATGTGGGAGGGGGCCATCGCAGCGCATACTCTGTGGAGTGCAGCCAGCATCCTGCACATGGTGCTAGCTTCCACAGAACAGCAGAGATGAGCACTGAATTAAGGCTTCAGAGCTGGACATCCATATAGGCAGAGACAATCTCTCAGTCAAAAAGCTCGCAATGTAAATAAGCAAGAATTATTATCCCCATTTTAGTAATAGGATATTGAAACACAGAGAGATTAAAGATCAGATGTTCAAAGGGATCTAGGTGTTGCTGCGCTCAGCATTGCAACACCTTAGTGCTTTAGGAGCCTAAGGCTCCTTTCCAAAGGGACTTAGGAGCCAATTAACACAACTCCTGACTCAGTCAGGTGTTGCAATGAGTGCAGCAGTGCCTAAAGGCCATTAAAAATCTGGGCCTCAATGGTTTGCCCAAGTCACACACAGAGTGCCGCACAGCAGGGAATTGTTTCGAAAATTTTCCATTAAAAAAAAATCCAAATTTTCCTTGGAATTTTTCAAATGAAATCGCTTTGTTCGCAATTTTACTTGGAAATAATTTTGGAATTTTCAGTAAATTCTTGAGTCCCTGGCATTCTCCTATTCCTCAAAAGTTTGTAACTTTCAGCCCAAAGCTTTGCAGGTCACCTTGCCCTGACTAACTCCATCAAGTGTCCGTGTAGTTCCCAGCACTTCCTTTGCCATCGCTGTCCCTTCACTGGGTGTGAATAGAAGCCTGTCAAATTTAATTCCCTTCCTTTCCTGCTGACTCACCGCAATCAATCGCTTGTGACATCAGAATCCATTACCCTGGAGATGGTGTGATGTCACAGATGATGAGCTGCCTTTGTGAATGAGTCAAGTGAGAGTAGGAGGCATTGATTAAAGGAAGAGGACTCTGGTTCACAGCCAGCCCTCGATGATCAGCGGTGACAGCAAAGGAGAGACAGGAAAACCCAACTGTCAGAGAGAAAAGGAGACTGCTCAAATAAATTGGTTAGTCTCTAAGGTGCCACAAGTATTCCTTTTCTTTTTACATAAATGTTAGTAGCTAAGGCTCTCAAAGCACTTCTCCTGTATTAACTAACCCTCACCGTCCCCTGTTATGTTCATGGCATACACGCAGAGAAGTTAGAGACAAACATAAATATGCCTGCTGGAAGGTTGCAATGTAATACAGAGAGAGACAGCAGGCTGCTACCTTAGCTGCCTAACACAGAGAGGCACAATTCTCCCCCTGCTACAGTGAGAACACAGGGCCCGCCTGGGCTGTGCTCAGTGCAGGACCAAAAATGGGGGGAAAGGGGTTTTTATACCCCCTTTGCAGCACCCAGGGGCAGTTGCACCAATCCTGGTGTAACCCTCCTGCCAGGTGGAGCCAGCAACAACAAGGGCTGGGTTCAGTATCTAGGGGTTCGTTTTCATGAGTACAACCCAACACCGGCTCAAGCCCCCACCCAATGACCTGGGACAATCACACACCACCACCCCCGGGTGCCTCTAAGAGGCCATACTTCCCCTCTCGCAAGCACAGAGTCTGAGTGTGGCAAAAACTTTCAATAAAAGGTGGGAAGTAACTCAGAATTAATTTGGGAAAACATCACAACTAGGTTCATAAACATAAACCATGAGCAAAAGACCCACCCCCAAGTAAGTTGGGCAGTGTCCTTTTCCCCTCAGGTTCTTAAGTCCAGCAACCCAAAAGTCCCTTTCACGTGCCCGTCCCTTCTCTGCACCCCATTCACAGTTGCTGTCCTTGACCAGTGCAGCCCCAGAGTTCAGAGGTTCATCTGCAGAGTTCACCTCCCACCCTTGGTGGAAGGGGGGTGGTGGTAAGGAGGAACTTACTCACTCCACTGCTCAGGCATTCGCTCGCAGCCCTGCCAGCCAATTGCCACAACTCTCTCAGGGGCTCTGCTCTGGCCCTCTCCACCAGCCACTTCTCTCCACCAGTCGCCCTGCTGGCCGCTTGCCACAACTCTCCACTAGCTGCCCCTGCTGGCCACTCACCAAGATGTCTTCAGGGCCCACCAATTAACACAGCTCTTAGTGATTTCAGCTGTTAGTGGGGGAGCCTCATTGCTGGTGCACAGTCGCAAAGTAGGCCTAATACTTAGACCTAGGTAAGAATGATTTCAGCTGTACAGCATGGAACAAGACTCTTAATTAAGTCTAAATAAGCTCTTTTATTATACTGTGAAGATAGAAAGAGTCAAATTGTGTCTAAGAACAAACACCTATCCCCATCCTCACTCACTGGGCTTTGGAACCCATGTCCCCTGCCTAGCAAGTGCCATTCAGTTGAGGGTGAATCCCTCCATCAGGGTATGCCAGGTACAGTTCTGCTGCCCTCAATTCACACAACAAGGATAACAACGCTTTATTATTCCTGTCCCAATAACAAGGAGATTGGGGATCCCAACACCAGCCACAAGTGATCATTT
Organism: Chelonia mydas; assembly: GCF_015237465.2. Taxonomy (NCBI): domain Eukaryota; kingdom Metazoa; phylum Chordata; order Testudines; family Cheloniidae; genus Chelonia; species Chelonia mydas. The sequence continues at coordinate 6,209,954 of NC_057850.1, read as the reverse complement.
GGGCAAGCAATCCCATCATGCTGAGCACTTAGGCAGGGTGAGTGTGCCCAGGCAAATGAGATCAGCTCCTGAAGTCCTTGTCCACAGCTCACCACTAGATGTCAGGGGAGAGCTCATTCAGACTCTGCTTACACTGGCACAAGTTAGAGCAGCCTCAGGCTTGTCAAAGGTCATGACTCAAGCTTGCCTATTTTGGGTGAAGTTAGGCACCTTGCTTACCTTGTATGTCCGTTCCCAGATCAACAACTGCCCTATGGCATGAGCTATAGCCCAACACCTGCTGTACCTGTTAGTGAGTCTTCCCCTTCCTGGGGGGGTGTATAAAATAGCACCAACAAAAAGGAAAATGGTTCCAAGGCCCACAAGGGACTAGGCCCTCTTTCCTCACACAAAGGAGAGGAAGCTATCTGTGCGGTTCTGCAGGAAGTCTCAGCTCCCACCCTCCTGGGCAGCTAAAGACCAGCCTGTCCTGGGGATTTCAACAAAAGAGACAAACCGGCCCTCTCTTCTTTCCTCAGAGAGCTTGGGCTGGTGGTGTTCTCAAGCTGTTCCTTAGTAAACAACCCAGTGCCCTGGCCTGGGCGGGCTAGCTCTGTTTGTTTCAGAGTGCCTCCCCAAGAGGACTGAATTCCTTCCTTTTCACGGTCCAGCCCAAATCTGACAGGCCCCAGAAGTGTGGCGGGTTGGGGCTGACTGGGAACACAGGAGTTCTTTAACTCATTCTTGACTGGTGGTGGTGGTGGTGATGGGAGGGAGGCGTTCATCTGCTGTAAATTATACCCAGCTCCCTGTGGCTTTCATGGCCATTCCAGTAGCTGGCCATGTGCCCCTTTCCCTCAACGATTTCGGCAGATATGTGCCACTTTGCACGAGTTTTGGCTCTTTGGATTTCCATCAGACCCTGTTACATTTTGGCCACCCTTTGTATTAAGGGTGCATTGGTAGCTAGCTTATAAATGATTCAGGGATGGTATAAGCATATTACAGACATGAGGAGTAGGTGCCACAGATGTTTATGAGCACCTCAGTAGAAAGTGTGGTAGATGGTTCTAAGCAACCTAGTGGAGTCTATAACAATCAACTGTTTATGAAAACATCTATTGACCCTATATAAACTATTTACACATATTATGAAGCGTGGCCTACATTTCTGCAGCCCCCTATTGGTTTCATCCTGATATTGTATAGGGCTTAATTTCTGTTGGATTTTTCCATAAGGGTTAGTCCTGGTTGACGTTAAGCATATATTACTCGTCCTTAGTTGTAGCTTGCTGGCGTGTAGCACTGGCTCTTTAAGGCCATTTCACAAGCAGCACTCACGGGATAATGGGCTGGGACCCGTTTGAACAAAGATTCCTCCGCCCTTGTCACTCTCTGTCGAAATGTGCCCTGTGATGGATGTTTTTCCAGCTGGCAGAGCTGACGAAAAGAGACCCACCTTGTATGTCCAAGCAGGTTGGAGTCAACAACAACCCTGACACCTCTGCTATCCCTGCATGCAACAGAACAAGCCTTTGGCACAGATCCCATGCTGGGCTTGCTGACATATTACTTGACATCTCTCCCCCCGCCCTCTGGCTCAGGGCGATGCACATGGAGCTAGATGTAATGGGAATTTGTTCTTCTTCCCCTTTCTGGAGACAGCTGGAACATCTGGAGGGCTCCTAACGGAGCTCTGAGAATTGCAGAACGTCAGCGGCAAGGGTTCAGTGACAGAGGAGGCAGGAGCAGGATTAAATTTGCTGTTCCTGTGGGATTCTCTCGCTCTCCATTCTCTTTGCATGAACGGAAGCCACGCAGCCCATCAAAGGAAGCCCACTAAAGGCAGATTACTCGGCAGCCATGTGTATTAATGTTTCTTTTGTGTTGCCGCTGCTAAGACCCATCCAAGCTGTCGTTAAACGCATCCATCGATGCTGGGAATTTGCCCCGCTGGCCTTTGATGAAATGCTTGATGCAGCAACGGCACCTGGGCTGCTGAGCTGGGTCCTCAGTGTAAACAGTAGGGTTGCCACGTGTCCCATTTTCAACCGAACACCCGCTCGAAAAGGGATCCTCTCCCCAGCCCTCACAAGCCCGGTGAAAATGAGTGAGTGATTGAGGGTGGGGAGAGCGTGCGACGGAGGGAGGGGGGATGGAGTGAGTGGGGCGTGGCCTCAGAGAAAGGGCGGGGCAAGGGTGTTTTGGTTTTATTCGCTCAGAAAGTTGGCAACCCGAGTAAACAGGCAGAGCGGAAGTCACCGATTCACACCTGCGGGTGAGCTGGCCTAGCACGTGCAGTCCTGGTGTCGGCGCTCCACCAGACCGATTGAAATGATGATACCGCAAAGCCCGTCCTCCAACAACCGCCCAAAGAGCTCACAAAGAATCACTTGCTTGGCAGATCTGGGGCTTTAATTAAAGGTCAGGCAAAATCACAGTAGAGGGTCACTTCAAAGCAGGAGCTGTAGGCAGGAACTCACCGGAATAACAACGCTTGGTTCTTAGAGAGTATCCATCCTTGGTGCTTAGCCTTCAACTACAAGGCCGTTATGACGTCCCCCTCACGTTGTTGTTGCTTAGCCCTGCTAGCTATAGTGACCTCACCAGTCCAGGCTCGGGATGATTCCACTCCCTCCAGTCTGTCAATATCTAACAAGTACATTTATTTTAGGGTCCCAACTTCCACTGACATCAGTAGGTGTGGGGTGTCTATACGCTTTTGAAGATCTGGGCCATGTTGCCTAGAACCGGACTCAGTATAAGAGGGGTGGCTATGCCAAAGCCATACAGAGATTGCCTGGTATTGGAATTATTGCCAGGTGCGGGTCAAATGCATGCACAGCTCTGGCCCATGGGCCATGTGCTCTATGCGGTGGCATTCTGTAGGGATGGCGACAGGACACTGCTCCCCACAGCACTGGGGTGGGGCCCTAGCAGTGAAGGGATTAATGGAGGTGCCATTCTCCAGGGGATGTTACAGTGTTGTTACAATTCATTTCTATTATGATAATCTTCAAAGGCACCATTCAGGGACCAGGCCCTGTTGGGAGATACGCTAACCCGAGGTCCCTTCTCGTCTTTTCTGGCAGAGGTTATAAAGAGGTCCCTTGGCATTTTCTGAGAGATGTAAGAGTCTAACACTGTTGTCCCGCTCAATTATCGCCCCACTCTGGGTGGCTTTAAGCCACCTTTGCGTCTGCCTCCCTCCTACTGGGTCTGGTTCCCAGGGCAACTTAGAGCAGCCCCAGGGCCATCCCTCAGGTGCAGAATCATTGGCGTGCAGTGCACCCAGCCCCCCCTCCTGCTGCTAGTCCACTATGAAATATTCCCTATACTGGAGAGCCAAGAAGGAGGGGGGGCCGACCTAGAGTCACCCAGCTAGCCAGAGGCACACCCCGCCCAGGACAGGGGGACTCTGCACTGGCTGTTTAACCCCCATAAGACGTGCTGCTGGATTATAAAACAACATTTGGCCTGGCCACTTGAGTTCATCTGGGGAAGCAAGGGGTCGGTTGGTCTGTGCAATGTCCCCGCCTCCCTTTTCCTTCTCTTTCTCACTCTTTGCTCTCTTATTTCCCTTCCCCCACACATCCCTTCTTCTCTTTCTTTCCCCTCCCCCCCCGCCCCTTTCATCTCCCCCAGCCCTTCCGGGGCTAAGATGTGAACTTTCAGGGCCCTAGTAACAAGCCTGGGCAGCAAAACAGCTTCATCCGCCCAGGGGAAAGCCAGGCCTGCAAACAGCTGACAGTGGCGTGGCAGCTGCAGCCGTGCTGATGGAACTGCGTGACGCCTAGCAATTATCTCGAGCTTTTTATCCCTCGGTCTCAAACCACTTTGCAAAGGAGGTCATCATTCCCTTTTTCACAGAGGAGGGGAAGGGGATAGCTCAGTGGTTTGAGCATTGGCCTGCTAAACCCAGGGTTGTGAGCTCAATCCTTGAGGGGGCCATTTAGGGATCTGGGGCAAAAATTGGGGATTGGTCCTGCTTGGAGCAGGGGGTTGGACTAGATGACCTCCTGAGGTCCCTTCCAACCCTGATATTCTACGATTCTGTGAAAGTGAGGCATGGAATAAAGTGACATGCCCAAGGTCACTCCAAGAAAGAAAGAAAACAGTCTCAAGGGTTGAACGACATCAGCTGAGACTGAGGAAGCCCAGCTCAGTATGTGCATGCGAAAGGAAAGCCAGAGATTTCAAAGCTGTAAAATCAGTTTACGGTTTTTTTTTATTATTTGGTTATTTTATCATGGGTTAAACCTCTGTGAAATTAATCAGAAATCTTAACCAAAACATGAAATTTCCAGCCCGCCATTTGAAAGCCTCCGGTTTGTCTCATGCATTGAAATATTGAGCAAGGTCGTGGGTATTTCAGATTATGGCCTTGATCACACAAAGCTTTGTGAATGTGCTTCATTCTGTGTGTAACCCACGCCTGCTCGGTGGGGCACTCTGTCTCCCTCTCGTGGCACCTAGCCTAGCTAGAGCTTGATGAGTCTGCTACAGCACTGGCAGCGAGAGCTGTCTCTTTTAGCTCATACAGTAAAGGTTTATGTGCTAAGCTCCCGAGGTTCCCAGGTTTGATCCCAGCCAGGGTCTGTGGGCATTACATATGGAGATGAGCCGTCCGCTTGCAGTGATTACTGCTGATATTGATCACTCAGCTTTAGGGAATCAAACTTGACTTTCCAGAAGTCAGAACCCACCGGTGAGGTAAGTTTGCCACTTGTATATATTCTCAATTCTACTGAGTCATTAGATGACCTTCACTCACTTCCTGAGTGAGGATAATGCTGTAAAATGGGGATAATGCTACTTACCCATCTTTGGGAAAATCCTTTTAAGGGCCATGTTATCTAAATCGGTGGCTTTCAAACTGTGGGTCCTGACCCAGTACTGGGTCATGGAATGGAAGGCACTGGGTCATGGCGGCTCTGGTCAGCACTGCCATGCAGTGGGTAGGAGGTGCTCAGGGGAGGAGATCTGGGGGAGGGGGAGGAGTGGGGGCAGGAAGAGGTGGAGTGGGGGCAGGGCCCCATGGGCAGAGTGGGGGCAGGGCATCAGGGGAGGGGGCAGACCCTGTAAGGGGCATCCACGGGCAAAACCAAAAGTCAGCGCCTCTGACTAAGGGTCTGCACAGTTAACACCAGCTCTTACCTGGGTTTTAGCCTTAACCTCTCTATTGCCCACACAGAAAAACCTCTGATCTGGGTTTGCAGGTGCTTTAAGCCCAGGTTGGCTGACCCTGCTCGGGGTATAGGTTTATACAGCTTGGGCTCTTGTTTCACTCTGGCTAGAACCCACCCATACTGCAGTGAGGCTGCAGGCTACAATCACCGCAGTGATGGTCTTCCATTGCCCTTCCTGCAATTCGCCCCATTCGTGAAGGTCATCCCACACTAAAAAGACAAGCCAGACAAAGGGAGTTATGAGCCTCATTTTACAGATGGGAAACTGAGGCACAGAGCCATTGATGGTGGAATGTTCAAAAGGCATTAAGCTCCGAACTCCTTTTAAACATCCCAACCTAAGTGACTTGCCCAGGCTTTGGCAAGGCTGGGAATTGAACCCAGATCTCTAAAGCCAGTGGCCCAGCCTCTCTCCCTAATCACAAGCCATTTCCATCAAGGTGAACTACCTAAAAGAATAAAGGACAATAGCAGGTGTATTCTATTGGCTAAAAGCGTTTAAGTATTATTTAGGCAAACCCTGCCCTTCCCCACAATGAACTTTATCACATTTTCCTCACGCCAGCTCCCTCCTATAGCCTTTCCCGCAAGAGAGCTGGTCATCGAGCCCACGGTAGCTAGCTGGGTGGCTTGCCAGCTCAACTGGTACGTCTGACGACCTACGGGAGCAGGAGGCGCAGAATTCTGTTCCCTCTGATGCCACAAAACTCCAAATGGCCACAGCTCGCTGTTTGATTTCCAGTGAAATCAGGTTTTTCCGGATTTCCCCCAAAATCAAGAGAGTTCTGTCCCTTGATACGCAACATTTTGGAATTGATTGGATGCATTTTTCAAAAGTTATCACATTACCGCCAAACAGAAGAATGCCACTGAGTTGGGTTTAGAGGCTTGCTCTGTTGGGCCACCTACTCCCATCACAAGGGTAGCAGGTGGCTTAACGTGTTTGCAGAATGCTTTGCAATCCCTGCATGAAAGATACCATAGAAGCCCTTATTAGCTTATGGAATGTTCCTCCTGAAAACTGATATCCCAAAGGATAAATACAGATGCTGTTGTTCGTTGCTTCTGTCACTGGATTTTGCCTCAGAGATGGTGGCCTTTATTTATTTATTTGTTGTTCTGTTAAGGGTAAATTGGATGTGAATTACAGATTTCTGATGTGTTTAAATGGGAAATGGAATTTTGTGTACCTCTGCCAGGGCAAGGGAGAAAAATGGAGCTGAATATGCAGCTAACTCTCTTTCTTGGACAGTTTACGGCACTTTGCTAATTTAATCTGGTGGTAAGTAGCGATAGTATTTGATAGCAATGTTTTACAGCTTATGTTATCAACATTGAGAGTCAGACGTTTGATATGTTCATTATACTTTTCTGGGATCCCGTGAAGCTTTGGGATGTAGAGAGAGCCACATAAAGCATGCAGTATTTTTATTGCTAAATTGAAATGTACAATATAAAAACAAATGGATTTAGAAATCGCTTTTTTAGAGGTATCTCTGAATTTTGATGAGCTGGGAAGTTGGAGCTCCATCGAGATGCCAATTTGAATGATGGAGAGTTTGCTGAGCATCACTAATTATTTCACTAATTATAAATATAATTATTTATTACAAATTTTCAAGGTTCAGTGCACTGGTAATTGCATTTTTTTCCTTGGTGACAAGATTCATAGATTCATAGATATTAAGGTCAGAAGGGACCATTATGATCATCTAGTCTGGCCTCCTGCACAATGCAGGCAACAGAATCTCACCCACCCACTCCTGCGATAAACCTCTCACCTATGTGTGAGCTATTGAAGTCCTCAAATCATGGTTTAAAGACTTCAAGAAGCAGAGAATCCTCCAGCAAGTGACCCGTGCTCCATGCTACAGAGGAAGACGAACCCCCCGCCCCCCCCCAGGGCCTTTGCCAATCTGCCCTGGAGAAAAATTCCTTCCCGACCTCAAATATGGGGATCAGCTGAACCCTGAGCATGTGGGCAAGATTCACCAGCCAGATACCCAGGAAAGAATTCTCTGTAGTAACTCAGATCCCACCCCATCTAACATCCCATCACAGGCCATTGATGTCAAGATGTCCTGAGCCAATATAGAAACAATTCCCCTGTGCAGCTAAAGATGCTCTGGTACAAACAAACCTAAAAATTACAGTCCGAACCACTTGTAGCCACTGTAGATTCCATGGTTCTGTTTGCAAGTGATGTCCTAGTTAAATTCCACACTGCGTAATCCACACAGTTTTGTTGGATTGAAATTCACCACTCGTCAAATCAGCGTAACAAATCTTTATTAGTCAGGCAAAACATTAGCAAGCAGTGATCAGTTACTTACAAGTGGGAAGCTCATCAGGACGATATCACGCAGGCTTCTAGGAACAGTCAGTTCACCGCTTCCCCAATCTCTTTTTAGGCTGACTATAACTTTTTGTTATCTTTTCTTATACGTATGTACTAGTTCCTCATTTCCCTGTTAACTGTCCTCTTCTGTAAGGACAGGACTTGTGTGCTCACCCCAACCTGTACTTTCTAGCTTTATAGTTACTTTATCTTCTGTTTCCCTAACAAACATGATGACTCAGCCCTGGTCTACACTACAAGTTTAGGTTGAATTTAGCAGCGTTGGCTCGATTTAACCCTGCACCTGTCCACACGACGAAGCCATTTTTGTCGACTTAAAGGGCTTTTAAAATCAATTTTGTACTCCTCCCCGACGAGGGGATTAGCGCTAAAATTGACATCGCTGGGTTGAATTTGGGGTAGTGTGGATGCAATTCGATGGTATTGGCCTCCAGGAGCTATCCCAGAGTGCTCCATTGTGACCGCTCTGGACAGCACTTTCAACTCAGATGCACTAGTCAGGTACACAGGAAAAGCCTCAGGAGCTTTTGAATTTCATTTCCTGTTTGGCCAGCATGGCGAGCTCATCAGCCCAGGTGCCCACGTAGTCCCAGAATCGCAAAAGAGCTCCAGCATGGACCGAACGGGAGGAACTGGATCCAATTGCTTTATGGGGAGACGAATCCGTGCTGTCAGAACTCCGTTCCAAAGGCACGTTCTGCCACCATTCTGCACTTGCGCAGCCTACAGCTGAACTGCTCCTTACTACCGTCCAGGCTTCATGAGCCATGGGAGCAAGGGGTAGGTGCTGCCGGCCGGGAGAGCAGCCTGAGGCAGAAGCCTCCAGCTCGCAGAAGCTCAGGATAGCAGAGTTGCAGCGGAAGAGCAAGAGCAAAAGCCCTGGAGCTGTTACATGTGGAATGTGGAATGTGGAAGACTTCTTCACTAGCAACAAAGGACAGGAATACGATGCACCTAAAATCTAAAAAGGCCCACACACTTCCCAGAGTCACTACCCTTGATAACAGAACATCAGTGATTACATTGGCTACTTGGATCATAGCAGCCCCCACAGTAGATTTGCCCTCAACAGCAGTGGTGACAGTGAGCTGAACGGGCTCCCGCTTGCAGTGCTATGGCGTCTGCATGGTTAACCCAAGACAAAAGGCGCGAAACGATTGTCTGCCGTTGCTTTCATGGAGGGAGGGAGGGAGGCGCGACTGATGACATGTACCCAAAACCACCCGCGACAATGTTTTTGCCCCTTCAGGCATTGGGAGCTCAACCCATAATTCCAGTGGGCAGAGGAGACTGCGGGAACTGTGGGATCGCTACCCACAGTGCACCGCTCCGAAAGTCGATGCTAGCCATGGTACTGTGGACGCACTCCGCCGACTTACTGCGCTTAGAGGGATGCACGCAATCGACTGTATAAAACCGCTTCCGAAAAATCGACTTCTATAAAATTGACCTAATTTCGTAGTGTAGACTTACTCTCAGTGTTATTCTTCCACATGCATAATTCGACTCATGCTAAGCTGTTAAACTGTTATTAGAACAGGAGTTGTCTTGAATATGCTTTCACACCCAACTAGCACCAGAATTTAGGGCTATGAATTTAAATTCAGTAGCAACCGGAATATCCCAAATAGCAAAGTATTCGTATTTCTGTTTATATTTCTTGTGGCCTTTTTTCCTCAAGTTCCAAAGTAACATGAAGGTTAAGGTCAGATTTTCTAAAGAAGCCAATTGTCTTACAAGCCAAACTCCTATTTTCAAAACTGAGTTAGTCAAGTAGGCCAGATCCTCCAACATATTTAGGCACCTAACTCCCATGGGAGTTAGGTGCCTAAATTCCTTGGATGAGCTGGGCCTTAGAATCATAGAATATTAGGGTTGGAAGAGACCTCAGGAGGTCATCTAGTCCAAACCCCTGGTCAAACAGAACCAACACCAACTAAATCATCCCAGCTAGGGATTTGTCAAGCTGGGCCTTAGAAACCTCTAAGAATGGAGATTCCACCACCTCCCTAGGGAACCCATTCCAGTGCTTCACCACCCTCCTAGTGAAATAGTGTTTCCTAATATCCAACCTAGACCTCCCCCACTGCAACTTGAGACCATTGCTTCTTGTTCTGTCATCTGCCAACACTGAGAACAGCTGAGCTCCATCCTCTTTGGAACCCCCCTTCAGGTAGTTGAAGGCTGCTATCAAATCCCCCCTCACTCTTCTCTTCTGCAGGCTAAATAACCCCAGTTCCCTCAGCCTCTCCTCATAAAACTCTGAAGTCTCATCCAAAGTCAGTCGGACTTAGGTTCCTAAGTCACCTCGACACATCTTTAAAACATTATCCCTAGTCTCGTCCGGGAACGGATATACCATGGTAAGTTCAGATCCCATGTTGGTTTCAACTCCATGAACCGCAGCTATTATAAAATAAAAAACTGGAGAACTACAAAGGGGAAAAAAATTCACCACAAGGAAAACCCATAGCGCAAATGAGAAATGAGTCGAAAGAATAGTAAATATGGCAGGCGACCAGCTTGGCTTAATGGTGAAATCCTAGCAGATCTTAAACATAAAAAAGAAGCTTACAAGAAGTGGAAGGTTGGACATATGACCAGGGAAGAGTATAAAAATATTGCTCGGGCATGTAGGAAAGATATCAGGAGGGCCAAATTGCACCTGGAGCTGCAGCTAGCAAGAGATGTCAAGAGTAACAAGAAGGGTTTCTTCAGGTATGTTGGCAACAAGAAGAAAGCCAAGGAAAGTGTGGGCCCCTTACTGAATGAGGGAGGCAACCTAGTGACAGAGGATGTGGAAAAAGCTAATGTACTCAATGCTTTTTTTGCCTCTGTTTTCACTAACAAGGTCAGCTCCCAGACTGCTGCGCTGGGCATCACAAAATGGGGAAGAGATGGCCAGCCCTCTGTGGAGATAGAGGTGGTTAGGGACTATTTAGAAAAGCTGGACGTGCACAAGTCCATGGGGCCGGACGAGTTGCATCCGAGAGTGCTGAAGGAATTGGCGGCTGTGATTGCAGAGCCCTTGGCCATTATCTTTGAAAACTCGTGGCGAACGGGGGAAGTCCCGGATGACTGGAAAAAGGCTAATGTAGTGCCAATCTTTAAAAAAGGGAAGAAGGAGGATCCTGGGAACTACAGGCCAGTCAGCCTCACCTCAGTCCCTGGAAAAATCATGGAGCAGGTCCTCAAAGAATCAATCCTGAAGCACTTACATGAGAGGAAAGTGATCAGGAACAGTCAGCATGGATTCACCAAGGGAAGGTCATGCCTGACTAATCTAATCGCCTTTTATGATGAGATTACTGGTTCTGTGGATGAAGGGAAAGCAGTGGATGTATTGTTTCTTGACTTTAGCAAAGCTTTTGACACGGTCTCCCACAGTATTCTTGTCAGCAAGTTAAGGAAGTATGGGCTGGATGAATGCACTATAAGGTGGGTAGAAAGCTGGCTAGATTGTCGGGCTCAACGGGTAGTGATCAATGGCTCCATGTCTAGTTGGCAGCCGGTGTCAAGTGGAGTGCCCCAGGGGTCGGTCCTGGGGCCGGTTTTGTTCAATATCTTCATAAATGATCTGGAGGATGGTGTGGATTGCACTCTCAGCAAATTTGCGGATGATACTAAACTGGGAGGAGTGGTAGATACGCTGGAGGGGAGGGATAGAATCATAGAATCATAGAATCATAGAATATCAGGGTTGGAAGGGACCCCAGAAGGTCATCTAGTCCAACCCCCTGCTCAAAGCAGGACCAAGTCCCAGTTAAATCATCCCAGCCAGGGCTTTGTCAAGCCTGACCTTAAAAACCTCTAAGGAAGGAGATTCTACCACCTCCCTAGGTAACGCATTCCAGTGTTTCACCACCCTCTTAGTGAAAAAGTTTTTCCTAATATCCAATCTAAACCTCCCCCATTGCAACTTGAGACCATTACTCCTCGTTCTGTCATCTGCTACCATTGAGAACAGTCTAGAGCCATCCTCTTTGGAACCCCCTTTCAGGTAGTTGAAAGCAGCTATCAAATCCCCCCTCATTCTTCTCTTCTGCAGACTAAACAATCCCAGCTCCCTCAGCCTCTCCTCATAAGTCATGTGCTCTAGACCCCTAATCATTTTTGTTGCCCTTCGCTGGACTCTTTCCAATTTATCCACATCCTTCTTGTAGTGTGGGGCCCAAAACTGGACACAGTACTCCAGATGAGGCCTCACCAGTGTCGAATAGAGGGGAACGATCACGTCCCTCGATCTGCTCGCTATGCCCCTACTTATACATCCCAAAATGCCATTGGCCTTCTTGGCAACAAGGGCACACTGCTGACTCATATCCAGCTTCTCGTCCACTGTCACCCCTAGGTCCTTTTCCGCAGAACTGCTGCCTAGCCATTCGGTCCCTAGTCTGTAGCGGTGCATTGGATTCTTCCATCCTAAGTGCAGGACCCTGCACTTATCCTTATTGAACCTCATCAGATTTCTTTTGGCCCAATCCTCCAATTTGTCTAGGTCCTTCTGTATCCTATCCCTCCCCTCCAGCGTATCTACCACTCCTCCCAGTTTAGTATCATCCGCAAATTTGCTCAGAGTGCAATCCACACCATCCTCCAGATCATTTATGAAGATACTGAACAAAACGGGCCCCAGGACCGACCCCTGGGGCACTCCACTTGACACCGGCTGCCAACTAGACATGGAGCCATTGATCACTACCCGTTGAGCCCGACAATCTAGCCAGCTTTCTACCCACCTTATAGTGCATTCATCCAGCCCATACTTCCTTAACTTGCTGACAAGAATGCTGTGGGAGACCGTGTCAAAAGCTTTGCTAAAGTCAAGAAACAATACATCCACTGCTTTCCCTTCATCCACAGAACCAGTAATCTCATCATAAAAGGCGATTAGATTAGTCAGGCATGACCTTCCCTTGGTGAATCCATGCTGACTGTTCCTGATCACTTTCCTCTCATGTAAGTGCTTCAGGATTGATTCTTTGAGGACCTGCTCCATGATTTTTCCAGGGACTGAGGTGAGGCTGACTGGCCTGTAGTTCCCAGGATCCTCCTTCTTCCCTTTTTTAAAGATGGGCACTACATTAGCCTTTTTCCAGTCATCCGGGACTTCCCCCGTTCGCCACGAGTTTTCAAAGATAATGGCCAAGGGCTCTGCAATCACAGCCGCCAATTCCTTCAGCACTCTCGGATGCAATTCGTCCGGCCCCATGGACTTGTGCACGTCCAGCTTTTCTAAATAGTCCCTAACCACCTCTATCTCCACAGAGGGCTGGCCATCTCTTCCCCATTTTGTTATGCCCAGCACAGCAGTCTGGGAGCTGACCTTGTTAGTGAAAACAGAGGCAAAAAAAGCATTGAGTACATTAGCTTTTTCCACATCCTCTGTCACTAGATTGCCTCCCTCATTCAGTAAGGGGCCCACACTTTCCTTGGCTTTCTTCTTGTTGCCAACATACCTGAAGAAACCCTTCTTGTTACTCTTGACATCTCTTGCTAGCTGCAGCTCCAGGTGCGATTTGGCCCTCCTGATATCTTTCCTACATGCCCGAGCAATATTTTTATACTCTTCCCTGGTCATATGTCCAACCTTCCACTCCTTGTAAGCTTCTTTTTTATGTTTAAGATCCGCTAGGATTTCACCATTAAGCCAAGCTGGTCGCCTGCCATATTTACTATTCTTTCGACTCATCGGGATGGTTTGTCCCTGTAACCTCAACAGGGATTCCTTGAAATACAGCCAGCTCTCCTGGACTCCCTTCCCCTTCATGTTAGTCCCCCAGGGGATCCTGGCCATCTGTTCCCTGAGGGAGTCAAAGTCTGCTTTCCTGAAGTCCAGGGTCCGTATCCTGCTGCTTACCTTTCTTCCCTGCGTCAGGATCCTGAACTCAACCAACTCATGGTCACTGCCTCCCAGATTCCCATCCACTTTTGCTTCCCCCACTAATTCTACCTGGTTTGTGAGCAGCAGGTCAAGAAAAGCGCCCCCCCTAGTTGGCTCCCCTAGCACTTGCACCAGGAAATTGTCCCCTACGCTTTCCAAAAACTTCCTGGATTGTCTATGCACCGCTGTATTGCTCTCCCAGCAGATATCAGGAAAATTAAAGTCACCCATGAGAATCAGGGCATGCGATCTAGTAGCTTCCGTGAGTTGCCGGAAGAAAGCCTCATCCACCTCATCCCCCTGGTCCGGTGGTCTATAGCAGACTCCCACCACTACATCACTCTTGTTGCACACACTTCTAAACTTAATCCAGAGACACTCAGGTTTTTCCACAGTTTCGTACCGGAGCTCTGAGCAGTCATACTGCTCCCTTACATACAGTGCTACTCCCCCACCTTTTCTGCCCTGCCTGTCCTTCCTGAACAGTTTATAACCATCCATGACTGTACTCCAGTCATGTGAGTTATCCCACCAAGTCTCTGTTATTCCAATCACGTCATAGTTCCTTGACATCACCAGGACCTCCAGTTCTCCCTGCTTGTTTCCAAGGCTTTGTGCATTTGTATATAAGCACTTGAGATAACCTGTTGATCGCCCCTCATTCCCAGTATGAGGCAGGAGCCCTCCCCTCACAGACATTCCTGCCTGTGCTTCCTCCCGGTATCCCGCTTTCCCACTTACCTCAGGGCTTTGGTCTCCTTCCCCCGGTGAACCTAGTTTAAAGCCCTCCTCACTAGGTCAGCCAGCCTGCTGGCAAAGATGCTCTTCCCTCTCTTCGTAAGATGGAGCCCGTCTCTCCCCAGCACTCCTCCTTCATGGAACACCATCCCATGGTCAAAGAATCCAAAGCCTTCTCTCCGACACCACCTGCGTAGCCATTCGTTGACTTCCACGATTCGACGGTCCCTACCCAGGCCTTTTCCTTCCACGGGGAGGATGGACGAGAACACCACTTGCGCCTCCAACTCCTTTATCCTTCTTCCCAGAGCCACGTAGTCCGCAGTGATCCGCTCAAGGTCATTCTTGGCAGTATCATTGGTGCCCACGTGGAGAAGCAGGAAGGGGTAGCGATCCGAGGGCTTGATGAGTCTCGGCAGTCTCTCCGTCACATCGCGAATCTTAGCCCCTGGCAAGCAGCAGACTTCTCGGTTTTCCCGGTCAGGGCGGCAGATAGATGACTCAGTCCCCCGGAGGAGAGAGTCCCCGACCACCACCACCCGCCTTCTCCTCTTGGGAGTGGTGGTCGTGGAACCCCCAACCTCAGGACATCGCATCTCATGCCTTCCAACCAGCGGAGTCTCCTTCTGCTTTCTCCCCCCAGACATATCATCTGGTCCACTCTCCGCAATGGTACCTGTGGAGAGAACATGAAAGCGGTTAGTTACCTGTGTCTGTGTTACTGGAACCCGGACATTCCGCTTACCTCTTCTGGAGGTCACATGTTGCCAAGCTTCTTCACTGGCCTCTTGGCTCCTCTGTGCAACCTGCTCTATATCTTTAGAGCTTTGTGCCCCTAGAAACCTATCCTGAGTTTTGGATACAGATAGGATACAGAAGGACCTAGACAAATTGGAGGATTGGGCCAAAAGAAATCTGATGAGGTTCAATAAGGATAAGTGCAGGGTCCTGCACTTAGGATGGAAGAATCCAATGCACCGCTACAGACTAGGGACCGAATGGCTAGGCAGCAGTTCTGCGGAAAAGGACCTAGGGGTGACAGTGGACGAGAAGCTGGATATGAGTCAGCAGTGTGCCCTTGTTGCCAAGAAGGCCAATGGCATTTTGGGATGTATAAGTAGGGGCATAGCGAGCAGATCGAGGGACGTGATCGTTCCCCTCTATTCGACACTGGTGAGGCCTCATCTGGAGTACTGTGTCCAGTTTTGGGCCCCACACTACAAGAAGGATGTGGATAAATTGGAGAGAGTCCAGCGAAGGGCAACAAAAATGATTAGGGGTCTAGAGCACATGACTTATGAGGAGAGGCTGAGGGAGCTGGGATTGTTTAGTCTGCAGAAGAGAAGAATGAGGGGGGATTTGATAGCTGCTTTCAACTACCTGAAAGGGGGTTCCAAAGAGGATGGATCTAGACTGTTCTCAGTGGTAGCAGATGACAGAACGAGGAGTAATGGTCTCAAGTTGCAATGGGGGAGGTTTAGATTGGATATTAGGAAAAACTTTTTCACTAAGAGGGTGGTGAAACACTGGAATGCGTTACCTAGGGAGGTGGTAGAATCTCCTTCCTTAGAGGTTTTTAAGGTCAGGCTTGACAAAGCCCTGGCTGGGATGATTTAACTGGGACTTGGTCCTGCTTCGAGCAGGGGGTTGGACTAGATGACCTTCTGGGGTCCCTTCCAACCCTGATATTCTATGATTCTATGATTCTATGAAATAGCCTCCAAAAATGTGATCAGTGAATGAATGAACAGGGCCTTCCATAACACTCTGTAAACCAGGAGAGCTGACCCTATCTGATTAGCGTAACATGAGGAGGCAGGGAATAGAAGGGGGCAGAGGAATCAAAGTAGCCTGGGGGTAGGAATCCTGGATGGCAGGTGAGTAGTTGTGGGTTTGAATTCCGTATCAAGGGACAGTCTGAATGACAGACGCTAGAGCGGGGCGAATCTGATCTCATTGGACTTTTGAAACCTATTTAGACTGGAAGCTCTTTGAAGCAACGTCCCCTCCTTCTTCTGTGCATGTACAGCCCCTAGCATAATGGTGTCCTGGTCTGTGACTAGAGCTTCTAGGTGCGATAGAAATACAAATAATAGGCAGAGGGACCCAACCACAGTCTCACTGAGTGGTCATCTGTAAAATGGGGCTTTTGTTACACCCTTGCCAGTTTAACGGTGTCCAGTATGACTATTCCTAAATAGAGATGAGCCCAGACCAGAACAGCTACTGCTTGAGCCCCCACGTCGCTGACCCCATTGAACATGCTCCTTGAGATACCAGACATTTCTGACACAGTGAGTTAGAAGACAGCAGGACAGGTAATTCCCAGCTGACGGGGTGGGGCTTAGTCGACGTTTCCAATCATGGCGCAAGATGGATCGTGTTGAAATCCCAGTCAAGATGCTGTGATTGCATCAGAGCAGGATGGGGCAGTAAGCAGGGGTCAGGCAGCGAAGATCCAGGCATTTAAGAAAAGGCAGAACGATTAGCCTTCCCTGACCCAAGTGCCTGGTAGCCAGAGCTCTTTGGTCCTTGGCAAAGCTGAAGGAGATGTTGCTTCTTTGCAGGTCAGCTCCTGGCTCCATCTCTTTTCTTATTACTGGAGCATGGAAATGATGTTCTAATAATTCCACTAATGTTTCTCTGTGCATTTTCCTCAGCCTTTATAGACTCTTCAGAGCTCAGACAAACTTGAACCTACTCACACTGACTGCAGAATTCTTAGAAGCTGGCTTCCCCCTAACTGCTGCTTCATAAACATCTGAAGCCAGCAGAGATTGTCCTCAGTGGTCACAAAAGGAGAAAAATATTGAGAGAGAGAACAAGAAAGGATGAAATGAAGAATCCATGACGAAGAGCACACCTGGCCTAATTCATACCTTGGTCCTAGGTTCTCATCGTGTCTTTGCCACCGGTCTGGGGCATGGCTTTGGGCAAGGTACCGGTGCTGGAAATTTCAAACTGGGGTGCCCAAAGTTTGGTGTCAAGTCCCATGGATAGACTCCTAAATCAGCTGCCTGATTTTCAAAGGTGCTGAGTGCTTTGAGCTGCCGGAAGCAGTTCAACAGGTACTGCTGCACAGGGCTGGGGAAGGCGTAAAACGGAGCCCAGCTGAGGCCAGCCCTCCCCGGCAGCAGGCCCTAGACCCAGAACTGAGCGGGGAGACCCCTTCACACACACACAAAATCCAGGGGCATTCCCCACACCCAGTTCTGTGGCCTTTGGTACAGAAACAGCAGGGAGGAGCGAGTCAGAGGCCGAAGGCAGCAGGAAATCACAGAATTAAAGACCTCACCCCTCTTCTAGGCTGTTGATCATAAATGATGGGTGTTTACAGCTAACGATGACAAAAGGAACCATGGTAGGGGGTGACGTGCTCCCTGAATCCCAGCACCCTGAGCTAATTTTCCGGCACCCTGCAGGGACATTACATGGCAGGGGGCTGGCAGCTACGTAGGGGCGTGAGATGTTGGAAGGCAAATCCAAGTGACATGAATGCTTGCGAAAGACACCAGCTAGCAGCCGTGGAGAGGGACGCCTGTCATTTATCTACAGAACAAGCGCAGCAGTGTGTGTGTAACCCTCCTCAGCACGGTGTTCGTCATGCCTGCGTGGGGCGACTGGTCCACTAGAGGAGAACAGCCTACAACTGCTGCCAGCTGACGGAGCTACTCCTTTAGCTCCAGGGGTTGAAATCTGTACTGTGGGTCTGAGGTTCAAACCCTGCTGGCACGGCACATGGGGGGCAGGTTACCAAGGCTTTCCCTCCGCTGTAGGGAGGAGAAAGGTGCATGGGAACTGCTGTCCCAAGTTTAGTTTCCCTGGGATGTGCCTTTCTACAAGCGAACCAGGCTGGGGCTCGCCAACACCCAGCCCCTTTGACCTCCCTCTCTGAACATGAATCCTAACACAGGCTGCTTTCTCCTTACCCCTCCCCACCTTGGGGTATGTGTACCCCACAGCTGGAGGGTGGAAATTCCAGCTCGAGTAGACACCTCTGTGCTTGCCCAGATCCAGCTAGGATGCTGAAAACAGAAGCATAGCCATAGTGGTACCAGTGGCGGGATGAGCTAACGGCTGCCCGAGTACAATCCCGACCCTAGGTACATTCTTTGGGTGGCTGGCCTCTCCTGCCCTCATGCACTGCAGCCACACTATTGTCTTTAGAACACAAGCTCAGAGCTAGTGTGGCTTCTTGTTGCCCCCGCAGAGCAGATAAGAGACAGGGCAAAGGGCAGATGTTGGAACTTGACTATTCTCCCTGGAGCAGCAGCAGGGCCCTTTGGACTACAAACCCTCCTCAACAAAATGGGCATCAAAAATGATTAGGGGACTGGAACACATGACTTATGAGGAGAGGCTGAGGGAACTGGGGATGTTTAGTCTTCAGAAGAGAAGAATGAGGGGGGATTTGATAGCTGCTTTCAACTACCTGAAAGGGGGTCCAAAGAGGATGGCTCTAGACTGTTCTCAGTGGTAGCAGATGACAGAAGAAGGAGTAATGGTCTCAAGTTGCAGTGGGGGAGATTTAGGTTGGATATTAGGAAAAACTTTTCACTATGAGGGTGGTGAAACACTGGAATGCGTTACCTAGGGAGGTGGTGGAATCTCCTTCCCTAGAAGTTTTTAAAGTCAGGCTTGACAAAGCCCTGGCTGGGATGATTTAGTCAGGGATCGGTCCTGCTTGAGCAGGGGGTTGGACTAGATGACCTCCTGAGGTCCCTTCCAACCCTGATATTCTATGATTCTATGATTCTATGACTCCTGGGTCCCCCGGCTTAGCTGGGCTGAAATTTACACCCACAGAGCCATGTATGAGGAGACCGAGAACTCATTTCCTATGCACTCAGACAGCTAGATTTGAAATGGCACCAAGCTTCATAGCCCAGTGCCAATCCTCAGAGCCTTCCCAGTCCCTCCAGCTCCACGAATGTTTACTTTAGGCTGGGGGAGGGAAGCCAGGCACAGAATCACTGTATTGGGTATTAAAATAATGACACACCCTGGATCTCATCTAAAGCTAATATGCCCAGGGAAAGACTTCCTGGAGGCTCTAAGCACACATGGTTTATGCAGTTGAATCTAAATCTGTTTGCCTACCTCATACACCATTTCCACTGGAGTCACGGAGGGGCTGCCACGTGCTTAGCAGACCCACCTGATGCTCCCAGGAGATCCCTCTCTACCCTGCGTTCAATCCAGGCCATTGCAGACACCGAACAAACCCTTCTGAGGAGATTGTAACAGCCAGCCCTGGCTTCACAGCCCCAGCTGGCAATGCTGTGGGTCCCAGGGCTGGAGCCACAGTGTGGGGATGTTCATGGCACTGGGAGCAGGGATGCTGGAAGGAGCTGCCGTCTCAGCTGCTAGGTCTCACTTTGTGCCGGATCCAGCGCCCGCTGGTGTCTGTGGGGCAGTGAGGGTGTGACACGCTGGTTTATCCCTGTGGTCTAGGAGCTGGCCTGCATGGCCTGCTACTCAATGCTAGAGGAGCTATCCTGTAGCTCAAGTGAGGCTGGTTTGGGCCTTGAAGGTCCTGTCTTCATTCCCCACTGATGATGACCGTGATGTAACAGAAGTGCACAGGGTGAGATCCTGGCTCCATTGACATGAAGGGGAAAATTCCTGTTGATGTCAATGGGGCCAGGACTTGACCCATAGATTGTAAGGCCAGAAGGCACCATCACGCTCACCTTCTCTGACCTCCAGCATAACCCAGGCCATAGCTTTCCCCCTCAGTGAGCCCTGCATGGAGCTCAGTGCCCCTTGCCCACCAGCTGCCCCCACAGTGTTCTGCACTTCAGCTTCAGACAGACCCAGAGCAGCTGGCTCTCCTTCATGATTAGGGAGCACGTCAGATAATCTGGGCATTCAGCCCTTGGTCTTCCACCTCAGACTGCCAGAAACGATGCCACCTGAGGAGAAGTCACTTGTGCAACGAGTCCTCCAGCTCCTTTCCCACACGCCAGTGAAGATCATAGAATCATAGAATATCAGGGTTGGACGAGACCTCAGGAGGTCATCTAGTCCAACCCCCTGCTCAAAGCAGGACCAACCTCAACTAAATCAAGATCCCTCTGAGGGGAACGTCTCCCAGGGTTCTGGATGGGGACCGAGAAGCAAAAGGCTCAGGAGCTCATGGTGCACACCAGAGCCATCAAGCCCCCTCCCTTACTCAGGAAGAAAGTGGTTCTCTCCAGCCCCATGCATTGGGCATTCCTGTGATGTGGCATTCCCATGCCTCCGGATTCAGTGTGCTCCTGACCCAGCCGCATGGGCTTCCCCTGCTTTGCGGGCACCATCTTCAGTGCACAGAAAGGGAATATGCAAGAGTGACCTGTGCCTGAGTGTGACGTAGCAGGATCTCTTCATCTAGCATCAGATGCAGGCAGCGGCTCCGGCCCTATGGTTGTCTGCCTCTTCCCGTGACTCAGCCCTCTGGCCAGCTCACTGTAGCGTCTCACCCAACCCAGGGGATCAGTGTCCCACACAAAGAGCGTCCCCCACAACTGCAATTAACACCTTGGTGTCTCCCACCCATCCGGGCCTGCTCTGCAGCCCCACTCTTCTCTCAGGGTGGTGGCTTTCCTGGCATCCTCCAGAAGAACACCCAAACCCCAAACAAACCCACCCCAGCTAGAGCCGTTTCCACTTAGCCGGGCATGAGCTTGCAGTCCTGATGAGTTCTCCCCAGCTCCCTCTTCCTGCTGGGGAACACCCACTCCCGGGCCTACTCCCCTGGATCCAGGCCCTTTTCCCAAGCTCCTCTCCCACAGCTTCCCCATGGATCCTGTCCCAGAGGGAGGGCAATTTAACCCTCTCACTCCTGAGATCTCCCTCAGAGCTTTCACTTCCTTCCTTTATGGAGAAGGCCCAGCTTCTCCCCACTGGGTCTGAGAACCAATCAAACCTCACACACCCTCCAAGTGCAGCCAGGTGGGCCATCTGAACACTTAGGCACCCGTTAACCCTTTGTTCGCCCATGTGGGATTTACACCCCATTCCAGGCGGGGGTGGGGCTGGGGTGGGCACCTCGTTCAGAATGGCTGCAGCTTCCCGGCCAGGACACAGCCCTGTGACCTCTCTCATGGACTGTAATATGAAGGGGCTGTAGACTGTAATTGGCACCAGGTCAGGGCCTGATGCTGCTGCCCCGCCCAGGCAAACTGCCCATTTACAATCGTGGGAGTTTGACTATTGTAGGGATCTTAACATCCGAGGCACAATAAACCCAGATCCTGCCGTGGAGACCTGCCTGCCTGCAGCCACTCTGCCATGATGCCATGAGCATATTTGCTTCTCCAGCCTCCATTGCAGTGCCGCTGCGGGTTCTCCAAGCCGGAGGGCCTGGGCTTCATTCACTCAGCAATGGCACACCACCCCCGTCGCCCAGGGGTGCTTTGCCTTATTGATTGAAACCAGGCACCGAGCAGTCGCTGCTGGGCAATGGGCCCTCTTGTGTGGCCAGAACAAATGAAGGCTTTGCAGCAGGACACAGACGAGCCCGGCATGTGCCATCAGGAGCAGCTGTCACCTACGGTAAACCTTAGAGCACCGGGCTTTCCCAGAGCACTAACCAAATCACTGCTAGGCTTGGCGAGTCCAACGGGGAGGGGGTAGAGAGTGAAAGAAATCCTCTACTCCTGTAGCCCTGTGGAAGCATCAGCACCTAATGGGTGTGCATGTCTACGCTCTGAAACAGTGTTGGTGACATCACTGCCCTGCCCCATCCCCAAGCCCAGGTGCACGGGGACACACAAGGTCCAGACTGCCCCCATACAGGCTCCCTAAATCTTGCACACACCCCATGCTGCAGCACTGCACAGGTTCCCCTGATTCTGGGGGCTGGTCTGCATAGGGAGCATTTTGCACCAAGGCCACTGCACCAGTGCAAACCCTTAATGTAGATGTGTTGTGCTCGTATATAAAGTGGCTAGCACTGGTGGTTTGAAAGTGGAACAAGCTGTTCTGGTTCAAATCACCTTTAACATCAGTGCAGTACACCTACAATGCTCTAGCGCAGCTGCTTTGGCATAGCTGCATCATCGGTGCAAAACATACCCTAGTGTAGACAAGCCCTGGGACTCGTTCATGGTCCCTGTGGACAGGGCAGATTTCACCTTGTAGGACTTTTAAGCACATAGTCCACACAGAGTGTGTCTGCTAACCCCAAACTCCAGAGTTTCAGAGCATTAGAAGCTGATACACCCAAGTCTTCCCTGACTTTGATCTGAGATTTACATGTAATTTCCCTCGTAGAGGAGATATTCAAATATATTTTTAAAGCACTTCAACTCGGCAACAACAGAAACAAGGTCTGACGTTGGTGCTTCTGCACTGATGGTGCCCAAACACCAGCTCCCTTTGTGGTGGTGGTGAGTGCTGCTAGATATAGAAATGACTGTAATTTGAAAAGCAAACAAAAGCGACTCTCGCCAGAGGAACAAAAGAATGGTGTATGATGGGAGTTCTGTTAAGGAGAATGGTGAATTGTTTGCTGGGACTAGTTAATACACATGTGAAAGACGCAGGACTGAAAGCGTCATGCATGATTATCTGCTAATAGCTCTGTCTCTGACAATCTTTTCTAAAGTTACAGGCTTCCTAAAAGATTGATCCTCAGTACAATAGGCCTGCACTTATTATTTCATGTCGCTTTTAGGCCCTGATCCAAAATCCATGACTTCAGTGGCTTTGGGTTAGGCTCTTCCAAAGCACTTTCAATTCCTCACAAGCTTGGAAAGGATGGGCCATATCTTCAGCTGGTATAAGTCAGGGTATGCCCATCAACTGGGGATCTGGCCCATTGACTTCAATGGAGCTGTGACGTTGCACTCCATATGCTTTATAAAAATATGTTTATAAGTGTGAATATGATGTAACTGGAATATGCTTTATGCAAAAGTTCTTTTGTAAGGCGTAATTACAAAGTTTATAATCCACTGAATGTGTTCATCCTATTTCTATGAATGTATCGTTCTTGTATCTGAAGCTAGAAATATAAAGTATTACTTTGAGGTCCTATTGTAATTATGCAAAGTGTGGGCCATTAATGGTGGCTTGGAATCCTGATTGCTTCCATTAACTAGAACAATTGGTTGTGAATGGCTCTGTTTACTTGCAAAACTTCCTGGGTATCTGCTGGCCAGCCTTGTAAGAATGGAGACTAGGGGTCTCACAGGACATGAGAACCCAGAGAGACAAAGGATTCCCGCCTTGCGCCAAAGCTAGAAAAGGGGGTGGAACAGAAAAAAGTACCTGAGTCATGTGCAATCCCTTGCTTTTCACCTAAGATGTCTACTGGAACTAACAAGGTCTGTACCAGGGAAAAGGATTGGACCCAGACTAGGAAGGAGTCCAGTCTGTGAAAGAAGCTTATTGGAACATCTCTGAGGGTGAGATTTTATTTTTAATCAGTCTCTTAATGTATTTGGCTTAGACCTGTGTGTTTATTTTATTTTGCTTGGTAACTTACTTTGTTCTGTCTGAAGAACAGGAGGACTTGTGGCACCTTAGAGACTAACACATTTATTTGAACATAAGCTTTAGTGAGCTACAGCTCACTTCATCGGATACATGTTGTTACTTGGAACCACTAAATCCTACTCTTTATACTTAGTAAAATCACTTCTGTTTATTAAATAACCCAGAGTAAGTGATTAATACCTGGGGGAGCTGTGCCTATCTCTCTATCAGTGTTATGGAGGGCGGACAAATTTATGAGTTTACCCGGTATAAGCTTTATACAGAGTAAAACAGATTCATTTGGGGTTTGGATCCCATTGGGAACTGGGTGTCTGGGTGCTGGAGATAGGTGACCTGCTGAGCAGGTTTTGGTTAAAGTCTGCAGCTTTGGGGGCGTGGCCCAGACCTGGGTCTGTGTTGCATCAGGCTAGCGTGTCTGGCTCAACAAGGCAGGGTTCTGGAGTTTCAGGCTGGTGGGGAAAACGGGCTCAGAGTTAGTCTCAGCACGTCATGTGACAGGCCCAAGGGGGTCTCTGTGACTGAACCCGTCAAAGGAGCACATATGATTTATACCAGCCGGAGATCTGGCCCCGGGTGCGGGGCGACACTGAGAGGTGAGGACGAGAGCATGTAAATGATTTTCATCTGCTGGCGAAGTGCGGCCACCTCTGGAGTAGGTTGCAGCAACTCTTTAACAGGACATAGCAACTGGGCATCTTCGAACAGGAAGTGAAGGAAAGCATCGTAACCAACAGCAACTGCGAAAGGGGCCTTTGGTCAGAATGTTGCTATCCCACTTGGGAATTTGGCCGGATCTCCAGGGTGAATAGCTCTGCACTCGGGGAAGGTGCTGTTGGCTCTTGAGACATTCCAATAAATACACGTATAAACACAAGGGATCACAAAAAGAAAAGGAGGACTTGTGGCACCTTAGAGACTAACCAATTTATTTGAGCATAAGCTTTCGTGAGCTACAGCTCACTTCATCGGATCGGCGCCTTGGTTTTTGCATCCCACCATGTGGTGGCGTATGCACACCCCATCCCTTGTAGAGGTAGGCAGGAGGCATGCTGGTACCATGGTTACCGCCTTCCCGACTGTCTTGAGTCTCACTACTCTGAGATTCAATACTCTGAGATTCACTCTTTCCAAGCGGCAGGCCTCAGATACAGGGCAGCGCAGCCTAGTGGCCAGTACCCAGGAGGCCATCACGAGTGGTCCGCCACTGGGTCAGTGGGGAGTCCCACTGAAACCCGCTGACCTCACACAGGTGGGAGATACCCCTTGCACACCCTCCCTGCGTCACTTCCTACCGAGCTTCCTGAAGCTGCAGTCCGTGGGGCATCGGGATGTCTGGGTTCCTCAGAGCAGGTCAACTCCCAGGGACTCTGATGGCCACAGGTCTCCAGTCCGGTTCTCAGGATCTCTGGCTCCCGCAGGCAAGGGCTGAGCTGGCTTCTCAGCTGGAGCCTCCACCAAAGGTCCTCCCTCTCCAGCAGTCAGCCCAGACGGACCTGGGCTGCTCCCTTTTATACTAGCCTAGCACTTGGAGCATGCCCAGTATGGAGCACGCCCATAGTGTGAGGTTAACCCCTTTCGGCCCAGTGCAGGTTATGCATGCTCCATCACACCCCCCGAAGACAGGCCGCCTGATTCTGATCTCATTTTCCCCACTGTAAACAGAGAGTGATTCTGCTGAAGACAATGGATTTACACTACTGCTAAGTGAGATCACAACTGGGCCCAACAACAGGATTTGCCTTCTACTGCCAGTGCTGACCTGCACCATCTCCTATCACCCAACACCATTGCCAGCAGCTCACTGGATCTACAGGGCACTTACTAACCAGCTCCCACTCAGTTTAGCTCCTGAGACTCCAGCATCCAGCCCTCTGCATTACAGGGCTCGTGCGTGAGCTCAGCTGTGCACCCAGGCCACAGAATGAGGGGGCATAAGGAGGCTCCTTAATCCTGTGCATGGAGCAGCCACATGGCCAGAGCCTGGACCAGCTGCCACCCAACTACCGCTCCAATGGAGGTAGCTGGGAAGGCAGTGTGCCCTGGAGCTGATGCTAAGGGGAACTGAATTGCCGCAGGAAAAGGGATGGTTCAGGTTCGTCCCGCTCCTCCGTCCCCCATGGGCAAGGGGGGAGCAGGGACTGGATGGTGACTGTCAGAGGAACAATGGGAGCAGTACGTAAGAACATAAGAACGGCCATACTGGGTCAGACCAAAGGTCCATCTATCCCAGTATCCTGTCTTCCCATAGTGGCCAATGCCAGGTGCCCCAGAGGGAATGAACAGACCAGGTGACCATCGAGTCAGCCATCCCCTGTCGCATTAGCCCTTATTCAGCTATGCAGTGCCCCTTGTAGGGTCATGATACAACTCACAGCGCGTGCAACCCCCCCAGATAACTGATGCTTCCAGTTAAGGGGGGTCTTGGGCATTGCACTGACTCCACTCTTTCCAATTTAGGGCCTCTGCAGAACTGGCTGTCCCTGGACAAGAGGAATCGAGGAAAGATGGCCCAGTGGTTACAGTACTAGCCTGGGCTCCAGAAGACCTGAGATTAATTCCCCGGGTTCCCACAGACTTGGACTAGTCTCCCTCGGCATCAGTTCTCCGTCTAAAAGGGGAATAATAGCACAGCATGGCCCCACCTCACAGACGTGCTGAGAAGATAAAGCCGTTAAAGACTGCGAGGTGCTCAGGGGCTCGGGCGATGGGGAAAAATCAGATCATAAATAGCAGGGCCTTTCCTGCAGCCATGACCCGGCTGGGTGATGAGGTGAGTTCTTAGAAGGACTTCTCCCTGCACCAGGATCTCTGTGTCCATCGTCAGGCAGGTCTGGAGCTGAGCCAGGCCCGTGGAGAGCTGGGAGGTGGCTCCTGTTGATGATCTATTCCGTTCCATCTCCGTCTCCTGCTGGGTGTTTACGTCGGGAAAGGGTGTGCAGATGGCAGCTGTAAAATACACAAAGGTGCACAATAAAGCTGCTGTGTCATCTGCCCAAGTAGGTGAGTATCACCCTCACCCCAATACGGCCTAGCACTACCAAGGCTCTGACTCCTCATCTGCCGAGGTATTCACCCAAGCCTTTATCTTCAACTCATGTAGCTTCTTCCTCTGTGGCGTCCCCAAGTCCCACCTCTGCACAGTCTGTGGGCCAACTTTCAGAAGAGCTGAGGGCTGGAGTTTCAAGCCCTCAGCACCCCCATCTGGCGCCAGATGTTCAAAAGCTCTCAGCGCCCGCTGCATGCTCAGCGTGCTGGGCTCTTTGAAAATCTGGCCTCACTTATGGGTGCTGAACTCATTGGAAATGGCTGGTCTATTTATGCATCACAGAGCTTGTGTTTTCTTTGTCCGTTCAGTGTCATTTTTCACCACTGAACACTCAGTTGCCACATTCCCGAAATAGCAAACAGATCCATGGTAATCAAGGTCGAGTTCAAAAATGATAGTGTACCTCCCTGCCCCTCCACAAACTCCTCCTCCATGTGTGTTTGTACATAGAATTTCTTCCCCCCCGCCTTACAAAGAAATTCTGTCTCATGTTTAAGGCACTTTATGGCTTAACAGAGCTGTAGAGAATATACATACATACATATATATAGAGAGAGATTTATGCAGACTAAAAGATCAGCCTAAATTAAATGACAATACTTTCCATTCTAAATTCATTCAGATTGGACAAACAAAATACCGATATATGAATAAAAAAAACCTGGCAAGATTGATAAAGACGGCAGAATGATGACTTTAAAGTGGATTTTCCTACTTTAAATGCATAGGTTACATTTTCTTTATGCAGTCTTTAAATAATTCATTAGTCCCCAAGACAGGTTTATTAAGTCTGCGACGATTGCTATAGAATTCCAAGTAGCTATAACTTCTCTGAAGCTTATGGGACCAGACAGTTAGAATGCTAAAACATACTTAAATTGAAACAGTCATATATTTGCGCTGTGTGATTGTATTTTGTCACCCTATTGCAGCTTTTTATGTTCTGAAATCAGAATGCATCTTGGTTATTGGATCATGAGCAATTTACCGATTTGATCACATTTCTGGCAATCCGTGGAGATTCAGCATCTTTTAACACCCTTCCCTTTCAAAGAAGCCACATGTGCACAGAAATGTGGCCCAGGGGAATGAGAAGGGAAGTTTGGGGCTGTTAGAATGCCAGGAGATTTTGCATTTTGCACAGAGAACAATGGGAGGGCTGGCCAGCACAGGGGATCTTTAACAGGGCATGGAGCCTTCCATATGAAGGTTGCCAGTTGAAACGCTAAACTCTCAGGTGCTGTTGAGTGGCAGTGTGGTCCAGCGTACAGGATACTGGATTGGGGCTCTGGAGCAGAAATTCTAATCCTGGTTCTACCCCTAATCTTCGCTTTAACCTTGGTCAAGTCACTTCACTCCTGCTTCCCTTCAGACCCTTGAACTGCCTTGTCTCTATAGGTCATAAGTTCCTTGGCACTAGGATTGTCTCTCATTATGGAGCTGTCCAGGTCCCAGCACGATGGGACCCTGGCCTTTGTTGGTGCCTCTGGATATTACAGTAATACAAATGATGATGTTAACACATACACCACATCTTGTGACAACAGGGCCAGATCCAGCTCTTGTGTATCTCCATTGACTTCAGTGGAGCTGTCCCAATTCACAAGAGCTGAGGAGATAGTCCATTATAGACTTATATGGCACCCAACAGCCTAGTGTCTGAGCATAACCCACTAAGGACTGTGTTACAGGTCCCTCTTTAAACCACTAGCTACCAAACTTTAGCTTAAGCAGTAGCAGCTCATGCTCTTAGTTCTGGAGATCACTGGTTCAGTCCCTAGTGTGCCAGTCAGCACATGAGCATATCCTCCGTATGTTTGGATTCATCCTCCCAATGCCAGAGGGAGGCTTTACTAACCTCATTTTACAGACGGGGATGTGAGGCACAGATTACTTGCCCAAGGCCACAGAAGAAGTCTGTAGCAGAGCCAGCAACCAAACCCAGATTTCCTGAATCCTGCCCCAGTACCTTCCCCATAGACCATCCTTCCTTTGCTAAGGCAGCTGAATTAAATTCATGACTTAGGTGAGAGAAGTCTGTCCATTTATTATTAGATGTGGCCACATGGCCATACTGAGTCAGACCAAAGGCCCATCTAGCCCAGTATCCTGTCTTCCAACAGTGGCCAATGCCAGGTGTCTCCGAGGGAATGAACAGAACAGGTAACCATCAATCTTCAAACCTCTGCAAATACATCACACATAAACCTGTCATATCTTACATCAGCTGGCTTCCTTACTGGCAGTCTCAGCACAAAGGCAAAGGATTAAATGGGGCCCCCCCCGCTCTCACCCCTGGAACAACGTCCCTGGAACAGGTGTGAAGCAATGTGGAGAAGCTTGCCCTGCTACTGCATATGCTAAGCCTCTCCATAGACAGAGGCCATCTGTCTCCAGGGCGGTCAATGCAACACCTCTCCGCGGATGTTACAGTCACTTCAGCATCTTTGAAATGGCCCACTGAGCCAGTGTGCCTGAAGTTACCTGGAAACACCTGCAAGGGATGTGAAGGGTAACAAGAAGGGTTTCTACAGGTATGTTAGCAACTAGGGCTGTCAAGCGATTAAAAAAATTAATCACGCTTCATCGCGCAATTAAAAAAATAATCATGAATAATCGAGCAATTAATCGCATTGTTAAACACTAGTGGAATACCATTTATTTAAATATTTTTGGATGTTTTCTACATTTTCTAATATATTGATTTCAATTACAACACAGAATACAAAGTGTACACTGCTCACCTTATATTTATTTTTATTACAAATATTTACACTAAAAAACAAAAGAAATAGTATTTTTCAATTCACCTCATACAAGTACTGTAGTGCAATCTCTTTATCATGAAAGTTGAATTTACAAATGTAGAATTATGTACAAAAAATAACTGCATTCAAAAGTAAAACAATGTAAAACTTTAGAGCCTACAAGTCCGCTCAGTCCTACTTCAGCCAATCGCTCAGACAACCAAGTTTGGTTACAATTTGCAGGAGATAATGCTGCCCACTTCTTGTTTACAATGTCACCTGAAAGTGAGAACAGGCGTTCGCATGGCACTGTTGTAGCTGACGTCGCAAGATATTTACATGCCAGGTGCACTAAAGACTCATGTCTCCCTTCATGCTTCAACCACCATTCCAGAGGACATGCGTCCATGCTGATGATGGGTTCTGCTCGATAATGATCCAAAGCAGTGCGGACCTACACATGTTCATTTTCATGAGTCAGATGCCACCAGCAGAAGATTGATTTTCTTTTTTGGTGTTTCGGGTTCTATAATTTTTGCATCTGAGTGTTGCTCTTTTAAGACTTCTGAAAGCATTCTTCACACCTCGTCTCTCTTAGATTTTGGAAGGCACTTCTGATTCTTAAACCTTGAGTTGAGTGCTGTAGCTATTTTTAGACATCTCACATTGATACCTTCTTTGCGTTTTGTGAAATCTGCAGTGAAACTGTTCTTAAAATGGACATGTGCTGGGTCATCATCCGAGGCTGCTATAACATGAAATATATGGCAGAATGCAGGTAAAACAGAGACAAAGACATACATTTGTCCCTCAGGGAGTTCAGTCACAAATTTAATTAACACATTATTTTTTAACGAGCATCATCAGCATGAAAGCATGTCCTCTGGATTGGTGGCCAAAGCATGAAGGGACATACGAATGTTTAGCATATCTGGCACGTAAATACCTTGCAAAGCCAGCTACAAAAGTAGCTGTTCTCACTTTCAGGTGACATTGTAAATAAAAAGCAGGCAGCAGCGTCTCCTATAAATGTAAACAAACTTGTTTGTCTTGGCGATTGGCTGAACAAAAAATGGGACTGAGTAGACTTTTAGGCTCTAAAGTTTTACATTCTTTTGTTTTTGAGTGCAGTTATGTAACAAAAAAATCTGCATTTGTAAGTTACAATTTCAGGATAAAGAGATTGCACTACAGTACCTGTATGAGGAGAATTGAAAAATACTATTCCTTTTGTTTATCATTTTTACAGTGCAAATATTTGAAATAAAAATAATAATACAAAGTGAGCACTGTACACCTGGTGTTCTGTGCTGTAATAGAAATCAATATAATTGACAGTCCTATTAGCAACAAAAAGAAGGTCAGGGAAAGTGTGGGACCCTTACTGAATGGGGGAGGCAACCTAGTGACAAATGATGTGGAAAAAGCTGAAATACTCAATGCTTTTTTTGCCTCGGTCTTCACAGACAAGGTCAGCTCCCAGACTGCTGCACTGGGCAGCACAGTATCAGGAGGAGGTGAGCAGCCCTCAGTGGTGAAAGAACAGGTTAAGGAGTATTTAGAAAAGCTGGACATGTCCATGGAGCCGGACCTAATGCATCCAAGGGTGCTGAGGGAGTTGGTTGATGTGATTGCAGAGCCATTGGCCATTATCTTTGAAAACTCATGGTGATTGGCGGACATCCTGGATGATTGGAAAAAGACAAATATAGTGCCCATCTTTAAAAAAGGGAAGGAGAATCCGGGGAACTACAGAGCGGTCAGCCTCACCTCAGTCCCTGGAAAAATCATGGAGCAGGTCCTCAAGAAATCCATTCTGAAGCACTTAGAGGAGAAGAAGGTGATCAGGAACAGTCAACATAGATTCACCAATGGTAAGTCATGCCTCACCAACCTGATTGCCTTCTATGATGAGATAACTGGCTCTGTGGATATGAGGAAAGCAGCGGACATGATATATCTTGACTTTAGGAAAGCTTTTGATATGGTCTCCCACACTATTCTTGCCAGCAGGTATGGGCTTGATGAATGGACTTTAAGGTGGATGGAAAGCTGGCTAGATTGTCGGGCTCAAAGGGTAGTGATCAACAGCTTGATGTCTAGTTGGCAGCTGGTATCAAGCATGAAAGCATGTCCTCTGGATTGGTGGCCAAAGCATGAAGGGACATACGAATGTTTAGCATATCTGGCACGTAAATACCTTGCAAAGCCAGCTACAAAAGTAGCTGTTCTCACTTTCAGGTGACATTGTAAATAAAAAGCAGGCAGCAGCGTCTCCTATAAATGTAAACAAACTTGTTTGTCTTGGCGATTGGCTGAACAAAAAATGGGACTGAGTAGACTTTTAGGCTCTAAAGTTTTACATTCTTTTGTTTTTGAGTGCAGTTATGTAACAAAAAAATCTGCATTTGTAAGTTACAATTTCAGGATAAAGTCAACATAGATTCACCAATGGTAAGTCATGCCTCACCAACCTGATTGCCTTCTATGATGAGATAACTGGCTCTGTGGATATGAGGAAAGCAGCGGACATGATATATCTTGACTTTAGGAAAGCTTTTGATATGGTCTCCCACACTATTCTTGCCAGCAGGTATGGGCTTGATGAATGGACTGTAAGGTGGATGGAAAGCTGGCTAGATTGTCGGGCTCAAAGGGTAGTGATCAACAGCTTGATGTCTAGTTGGCAGCTGGTATCAAGCAGAGTGCTCCAGGGGTCTGTCCTGGGGCCGGTTTTGTTCAGCATCTTCATTAATGATCTGGAAGATGAGATAGATTGCACTCTCAGCAAGTTCCCAGGTGACACTAAGCTCGGGGGAGAGGTAGATACGCTGGAGGATGGGGATAGGGTCCAGAGTGACTAGACAAATTGGAGGACTGGGCCAAAAGAAATCTGATGAGGTTCAACAAGGACAAGTGCAGAGTTCTGCACGTAGGAAGGAAGAATCCCATGCACCGCTACTGGCTGGGGACTGACTGGCAAGGCTGCAGTTCTGCAGAAAAGGACCTGGGGATTACAGTGGACAAGAAGCTGGATACGAGTCAGCAGTGTGCCCTTGTTGCCAAGAAGGCTAATGGCATATTGGGCTGCATTAGTAGGAGCACTGCCAACAGATCAAGGGAAGTGATTATTCCCCTCTATTCGGCACTGGTGAGGCCACATCTGGAGTTCTGCGTCCAGTTTTGGGTCCCCCACTACAGAAAGGATGTGGACAAATTGGAAAGAGTCCAGCAGAAGGCAACAAAAATATTTAGGAGGCTGGGGCACATGACTTACGAGGAGAAGCTGAGGGAACTGTGGTTATTTAGTCTGCAGAGGAGGGGATTTGATAGCTGCTTTCAACTACCTGAAGGGGGGTTCCAAAGAGGATGGAGCTCGGCTGTTCTCAGTGTTGGCAGATGACAGAACAAGAAGCAATGGTCTCAAGTTGCAGTGGGGGGAGGTCTAGGTTGGATATTAGGAAACACTATTTCACTAGGAGGGTGATGAAGCATTGGAATGGGCTCCCTAGGGAGGTGGTGGAATCTCCATCCTTAGAGGTTTTTAAGGCCTGGTTTGACAAAGACCTGGCTGGGATGATTTAGTTGGGGTTGGTCCTGCTTTGAGCAGGGGTTGGACTAGGTGACCTCCTGAGGTCTCTTCCAACCCTAATTTTCTATGATTCTATGATTCTATGAAATATCTTTTTCTTGCATTAGATGCTGCCACAGCAGGTCTCATACTTGATGCTTAAGAAACTATCCTGCAAAAATCAATCAATCAAACAAAACCTGACAACAACCTGGTGGTTGTTGGAACAAGGGCTGGTTGGCCAGCATTTCAGGACCACGGACAGAGTATGGACATGAATTGCAAGGAAGGTAAAAGTAAAATAGTGGGGGAAACGCTGTTATTTGCACCCATCTTCACACAACGCACACTCAACCTGTGGAACTCCCTGCCAGAGGATGTTGTGAAGGCCAAGACTATAACAGGATTCAAAAAAGAACTAGATAAGTTTATGGAGGATAGGTCTATCAATGGCTATTAGCCAGGAAGGGCAGGGATGGTGTCCCTAGCCTCTCTTTGCCAGAAGCTTGGAATGGGTGACAGGGGATGGATCACTTGATGGTCACCTGTTCTGTTCATTCCCTCTGGGGCACCTGGCATTGGCCACTGTCAGAAGACAGGGTAGTGGGCTAGATGGACCTTTGGTCTGACCCAGTATGGTTGTTCTTATGTTCATCTGACATATTACCAACATACTAGACAAATTAATCATTGCAACAATTTATCTGGGGTCATGGTGGACTCTCCATCTCTTGGAGTCTTTGAATCCAGATTGGATGTCTTTCTAAAAGATCTGCTCTATCTCAGCCTGAAGTTATGGGCTTGATGCAGGAATCACTAGGTGAAATTCTCCAGCTTGTGTTAAGCATGTGGTAAGACTAGAATCAATAAATAAATCTGAATCAATGAATCAGTGTATTGACACCCTGTCTGTTCCCCTCCAGTCCATCCAGAAGGTAGCTGCGAGCATTGTCTTCCTCACCCAATGATGCAATCACGTAACTCCTCTCTTCAAATCTCTCCACTGGCTCCATCTTGCCCATTGCAGCAAATTTAAACTTCTCAACCTCCTGTCCAAGGCCCTGCAAAGCTCATTCTCAGCCTGCAACTTGGATCTTGTTTCTCACTGGGGCTCTCTTCACTTCCACCAATGTCAACCACGATGTCACCTTCAGGCCTTCTGCTATGTAACAGCACTTAAAACAATGCTGGCATGGACTTCCATTCGTTCATTTCCAGGGTGCCGGGCGACTCTCTTGACAGGTTTTGACAAGTTCCTATTGAAGATCCATTTCTTCCTGGATGCTCTCAGACCCTAACCCACAACAAGTGCCCATTTTAACCCAACATGACACTAAAGAAGAAGGGACCAAGAACAAAAACCAACCTCTTCCAAATGTCCAGTCCTTTTTGTCTTCTACGGTGAAATCCACCCCATGCAGAAGGTTCAAGACCTATGTACAACTTAGCCCTTCAAAAGAGAGTTTAATTTGGAATGAAGTAGTTTTCCTGGTCCTCTGTGCAGGGGTGAATTTCCCACTTAGATTGAAAGCTCCTGGACATATGGGTTTAGTTTGTATTAATGTCTGGTACAGCACACAGCACATTGCACGTGGTAAATAAATAATACATGCTAAGAATAATAACCTTTATTGATTGATATAAGGCCTTTGCAGAATTATCTGTAGGGTTCACTTCACCCGTCACTGCAATGCAGACACCTCTGGAGCAGAACACAGGAGTTTGTCTCATAGTTCACAGCAAGTCCACACAACAATTTAGGACAGGAAGGGGTAAAAATACCCCTCTCACAGTTAAAAAATTCAGGCAGAGTTTACGTAGGCAGGCTGGAATTAGCCATATCAGAATGTAGCCGAGGACAGCCGGGCCGATGTGCTGAATCTTGTCAAAAGCACCATGGGATCGTTAAGCACCACAAGGTATCTTGGACCCAGGTTTGCATCTCACAAGTGATGACACCCTGAGTGGCAGAACGCTATGCAAGCACCATTCTGGGACAGGACATTGGCCCTGAGGCATGGGGGGGTTGGAGTAGGAGGCCCAGCATGGGTTGGTAGTTATTTCTGAAAGAGACACAGCTCGAGCGATTTGCCTGGACTGAAGACACATAGGTGATGCCCATCATATTTTCTTTCAAAAACCTTATGTTTTAAATGGGTTGGAATTCTAGCCTGCAGGGACCACTTCTGAGGCCGGTCTCAGCCTCTGTGCGCCCTGAATCCACGCGCTCTCTGCTGGGGGAACGCCCATCACCAGGCCACACATGCTAAAGGGAGGACATGCCAAGAAGCCAAGGCAGATAGCGGCAGTTTTGGTGATCTGGATACTTGTGCTCCAGGATCAAAAGTTCATTCGGCATTAGACACTGGAGCCCGTGAAACTACTTGCTTCAGAATGTATCCATTATGAATTTAGGCCCTATTGTTGCTAGTGGGTCATGATTTCCTGTGTGCTTGTACAGCACCTGAATGGGGCTCGTGAGCTATTATTAGATAATTAATGATCATTATTACTTACAGTTGATTGTTATTGATGTCTTATTAGAAGAAGTTCTACTGTAGTACAAATAATACACATCTGCTAAGGATCCTGTTTCTCTTGGAATGCATTTGCTTGTTATTCATAAGTACCCTCACCTAATTCTCAGCCTGTGGAATGGGGGTTTTCTCGCAAACTGTTTACTCTGTATTTGCTATTTAGCGTGTGTGTTGTACTCCGGGGGCGGAGGCAGGCAAACAACCTCACTAGTTTGCAGATGGAGATTGATAAATGTATGGCTGGGTTTATATGACAGGGCGCCTTGATGACCATGGGTTGGGGTAGGGGAGTCCCTTTCAGTCCTACGTCCTGTTATGGGTCAGATGGCATTGTTTCTGTTCCCTGATTGGATGACCAAACTTTTTAAAATGAGAACATTTTTTGATACCCAAAGAAATGTATCCCAAGGACAATAACCACGCAGTGTTGGAGCAAGTGACAGGTGGCCAACATTTCAGCATCCCTCACCCTGCCCCTGGCTGCACACTCCTCTTCTTTCCTCTTGGGGGCAGCCTTGCTGGGACCTTTCCTCTGCAGAAGGCCTCCAGTAGGGCAAAGTCCAGTGAAATTAGTAGCTCCAAGGCCCCTTTCCTTAATGGCATTTCCTGGGAGGGGGGACCATCTGCTGGGTGTGGCAGGGGCTCACATCCACTTAGCTCCTTCCTTCATTCCTGCCCCCTGGCATCCGATTGCTCAGTCCAGTGCACCTCTCCCACCCTTGGAGAACTGGAATCCCCACCTGAGGAGATCCCACCACAGAGAAGAGACAGGGAACTACGAATGCTGGTTGTCCCCACACTGCTTGATATCTATATCGAGAAAAATGAGAGCAGTGAAATCTGAGCCTGTTAGTATAGGAAACTGGGGCTTGCCTGCAAAACCTAGAAAAGCCACGGAAACATGGAGAGTCCATATGATTGGCTGGGATCCCCTTGACGCGCAGCACCATGGGATCTTTGCCAGCTACCGGAGACGAGCAGATGGGGCCTGGGTTTCATAATAAAGCCAGTCAGGATTTTTGCATCAAAACATTTTTCCCACCAAAATGGCAATTTCTGTAATAAAATGTCAATGTCTCTTTTTTGTGTGCCCTCCCCGCCCCCCCCCCCCTTCTCTGCTTCTTTCCCTCTTCTTCTTTGCAAGCGGGGACAAAATGGGAAGAACATGGGTGAGGATGAAAACCAAATGTTTTTTCTTTCCTCAGACCCCACCCCCCTCCCCCCAAAAAAACAAACCTGCAAACAATTTTGAATGACATGAACATTTCCCCTCTCATTTGAAAATGTTCCTTGCAAATACACGGCATTCCCCGCGCCCCATCTCGATATAATACCTCACACAAAGGACAGCTCCTCTAGCAGGGGGTAGCACTTATCGAAGTCAAAGCTCCCCCTGCACCCGCCAAGGGCTCGGCAGGCTAACATGGTTAAGGCTCATGAGTTTCATAGCCTGGGGAGCAATGCAGGCAGCCCCACATCCAACCAGCTTTGACTGCCCTAACCCGATGGCTCAGGTACCCATTTTGCAGTTGGGTGAACTGGAGGGAGCCTTTCAGGGGGAGTTCAAGCATGACTCAGTCCCACGATCTTCAGGATGGTAAACAAGCACCCTCATCACTTACCTACCGCACCTCAGGGTTACAGTGCTAAGAACGGCCATACTGGATCAGACCAATGGTCCATCTAGCCCAGTATCTTGTCTTCTGACAGTGGCCAATGCCAGGGGCTTCAGAGGGAATGAACAGAGCAGGGGAATCATTGAATGATCCATCCCTTGTTGTCCACTCCCAGCTTCTGCCAATCAGAGCCTAGGGATACTCAAAGCATGAGGTTGCATCCCTAACCATATTGGCTAACAGCCATTGGTGGAGCTATCCTTCATGAACTTATCTATTTTTTGAACCCCATTATAGTTTTGGCCTTCACAACATCCTCTGGCAAGGAGTTCCACAGGTTGACTGTGCGTTGTGTGAAGAAATACTTCCTTTTGTTCGTTTTAAACCTGCTGCCTGTTAATTTCATTGTGTGACCCCTAATTCTTGTGTTATGTGAAGGAGTAAATAACACTTTCTTATTCACTTTCTTTATGGCACTTGAGGGACTGGAGCTTGGCTGAAGAGGTCAAAGGGCACAAGGGGTGGCTGCAGCAGTGTTTGGTGTGCTCTGCAGGGACTCAGCTGCACTGAGACCTGGGCAAACTGTGTTTGTTTGACTTGGGATAACTAACTTTAATTAAAGTCCAGTTTTAAAACGGTTCCCGGTCAGGGAATGTAATGTGCAGCACCAGAATCCCTGACGCTGCAATGCTGAAGCCAATATAGGAAACAAAGTCCTACTGTGCCACTTAAATTGACCACCAAAGGACCAGTTAAGCCATCGGACCCTTGCCAAGCATTTGAAGGAATGCAGTTCATCTGAAAGACACTGTGGTGTAAATCAGCCTAACGCCAATGACTTCCCCAGTGGAGGAGCTGTCCCCGGACCAAATTCAGGTGGGTTGTACCATATTTTATTCCCAGGACATGTAGATCCAGATCAGCAAAACAGAACAAGGAACACAGGCTTTGCCAATCACCTACTTCTAGAACATTTGCTTTCCCCGGAAATCATTCAATGAAAGCAAGTTCTCCTAACTTTCCACTTAGCCCCAGCATATGTTTATGGAAGCAGCGAGTGATTCATATTCCAGGCTGTAATTTTCTGTTGATTTTTAGTGACTCATTTATATGCCAGCTCAGCACCACTTAAGGCTGACATGGACTTACGCTTGTTCAATTTTGGTTTGCTGTTCATTTTCCAGGAGTCCCTGAGTAGAGAAATGAATCATCCCATTAGCACTGAATTAATATCATTGAGTGGAGTGGGTCGGGAGTGGGTCCAGCACAAGGTTGTCCTACACCCACGGGGTCAACGCAGTTGACAGTCAATTCCATTCTACATTCCTGCCCCTCTTCTGTCAAGACTGTCAGATATCCTAATTTCACTTATTTTACCTTGATTATCTCTCAGAAGGGCTGGAAGCTCTGATTGTCTGGGGTGTTGGTTGGTTTACTTCTATGTCGGTAAGAATCCATCTCTTAGTTTCCCCAATTACCTGTTAGATGGATAGATAGATAGATAGAACCTTAGGCAATTCACTTAATCATTCTGTGACTCAGTTTCCCATCAGTAAAGTGGGGATTATATTACTGACACATCTCGCAGAGATATTGCAAGGCTTGATTCATTACCATTACCATTTGGATATTAGGAAAAACTTTTTCACTGGAGGGTGGTAAAGCACTGGAATGGGTTACCTAGGGAGGTGGTGGAATCTCCTTCCTTAGAGGTTTTTAAGGTCAGGTTTGACAAAGCCCTGGCTGGGATGATTTAGTGGGGGATTGGTCCTGCTTTGAGCAGAGGTTGGACTAGATGACCTCCGGAGGTCTCTTCCAACCCTAATCTTCTATGATTCTATGACAAACACTTTGAGATCCCTGGATGGAAGATGCTCCAGAGGTATTGGCTATCTTACATTTAGATACCACCATCCAGACAGGGAAGTTCCAGATAATTCATGGATAATTTCTTCCAAGATCTAAGCCCCCTAACATCCACTTATGCTGCAGGACCCACAAATGGGAAATGTAGACTATTCCCTCGACAGTAAGTCCTTCCTCTGGATCTCACAGTGGGGCTTGTTATCTTTTAGACTGCAATTTCTCCTATCTGTGGTAGCAGTGCTTAAAAATAATAACGAGCATTATTATTAATATTTATTTTTATGTCACCCACCATGGAAATGCAGTCAGCTCTGGGGAGGGACACAGTAACTACTTCACAACTGTCAGCCCTATTACATTAAAGCGTAGGCCAGAAAGTAACGAATACCACATCCAACTGAAGCTCCACTGGTGAATTTTAAATTGGCAGAATGCAATCATCTCACAGTGCAATTTACTCAGAAGCTAACATCTCTAGCCTGGAAAACATAACCAGCAAGAGACTTGCCATTTGTGGTCAGCAAGGGTCCATTTTGCAAGAAAAGGGGTGTTTGCTATGGTCTCCTGGCCAAAGCTATAGTTTGTGTAGCTCCGTTCTACCTAAATGTCTCCCTGAAATTTCAGTGATCTCAGACTTCTTCACTTCCTTTCCTGAACTAGTGGGCACTGCTGTTGTTCTTTGCCAAGAAGCTCCCATGCTCCACCCCAGAGGTGGCTGCCCGGCAGTAATCTACTAAATGATTCCTATGAAAAGAGCACAGTTTAACACACAGACATTCCCATGCACCTTCCCTTGAAGTCAACGGGAAATCCACCTGCATATACGAAGGTAGCACTCAAGACCAGCTTCAACTTGCTAAAGTGCAGAGTTTGTGGAGTGTTTTGGGATCTTTCAAGGTGAAAGGTGTTATACAAAAACAAAATATCGTGCGTTTTAACTTTGCCTTTCTTGTAAGCTGGTAACAAGAGCTCCCATGGAATGGCCACACAACAAATCACACTGTTACCCTCTCGCCCACTTCCTCACCTTTAATATTTTATAAGAGGGCTAAATACACAGAACTGCAGAGAAAATGGCACGGTGCCTAAGAGCCATAAATGCAGGGGGGACAATACAGTATGCTTGTTTTTCACACTGAATTACTGGGCATTGTGTAAACCCATTCGTTTCTCCCTGGGCACTTCAGTACTCAGCGGTGTTGGCTTTTACAAATGTATCTCTGGGCCTGCTGGCTCAGGCCATCAAAAACTTTGTTAACTTTGCATTAAGATTGTGCGTGGCAGGGTGATTTCGGAACAGCACTCTGCACACTGCAATGCAAACAGGTAGCACCATCATGCCTTCCAGTTGGCCAAATGCACATCTCCCCCACCATCCTGCAATGGCTCAGTGTGGAATTAACCCTTCTTCTGCCAGCTGCCTTCACATCAGGGCAGGGCTTCCTCAGCTGGCAGATCAGCTGCATCTCCCAAAATAACCATGGGCACAGACACCCCGCTCGTGCCCATCTCATGGGTGGGAATAAAGGCCCAGCTGGGCCGCGTCTGAAAATGGCTTGTCCCTGGAATACCCTGGCATCATGCACCCTCCTGGTGCATGCACCCCATGTTAGTGTCCATGGGAAAGTGGGTCTGGCTAAAAGCATACTACTCCTTTAAGGGACAGTCTGGCGCCTGCAGCCTGGGGATAACAAGGAGTCTCTGCCCTACATGGGTGGGGAGGGGGGCCTGAGCCATATCATTAGGAACAGAAGGCAGAACACGTGAGTGAAGGAGAGAGGACTAAAGGCAGGGGGATGCAGCTGCTCTCCCTGACATCTGGAGACAAGCTGAACCTGACTCAGGGACGTGGTTGGGGACGGTAAGTTGGGGAGCCCCGGGCCTGAAGAACTGTTTGTTGTAAGGATCCCTGACATGAAACTTCATTACAAGGGAAAATGGCATCTGGCTCATGTGTATTGGCCTCCCCTGGCCGGGGGCTATTAAACTGAATCTTTTGCTGCTCCATTTGGGGAAATTAAGGTGGGGCCCTCTAGCAGCACCACACTGGAGCTTTTACACCCCCTCTGTGCTGTGTAATGAGCAAGACATGGCCTTTCCAGTTTGCAGGCATTGGGCATATCCGTGCCACCGCTGGGCCCAGCACAGGACACATGCAGGAGCCCCACCCCCTTCATGGCCCCGCCCCATGCTCCTCGTCTTCGCCCTGAGGCCACGCCCCCTGGCCAGGCCAGAAGTCAGAGCTGGGCAGTGGTCAGAGACATCCAGGGATCCTGGGCCACTGTGGGGAGCCCCTGACCCCTCCACCTGCCTTGGGTGGGGGGCCCAAGAGCAGCACCAGACTGTGTCTCTACCCGCTGGGGCAAGCCACCTAGGGAAGGGAAGGGTCCAGGACTCCAGGGTTGCATGGGCGGCTCATACCACAGCCCGGCTCTGGCTTTCACCCTGGCCAGGGGCTGGGCCTCAGGGAAAAGAGGAGGAGAAGAGGGCGGAGCCTCATGGTGAGAGGAGGGGCTAAGGCCCACCTCAGCCCCCATGCCTGAAAGAGGCTGGCACGGCCCCTGAGCCTCGGGCAGGCCTGGAGCCACACCGCAAGGAATCCGGAACAAATGGTGTCCCGGAGTCATTCAGCCTGGAACTTGAAATGTACATTTCAGGACTGTCCTGCCCAATTAGGGATGGGTGGTCACCCTATTGTCAACTTCAGACTGGTTAGCCCCAAGCTATAACAATCAGGGGTAGCCAGCTTCCAGGTGGAAATAGCTGCCTGCCTCCGGAGTGGCATGACCTCCCTCATCTGCGTGTTCGGGCACTGGAGGGCTGGACAGTCTCCTCACTCAGCTCCAGGGACGCGGCATGTGGAAGTTCTGGGCCCACTGCAGTCTCCATTGCTCCATGTCTGCAGACAGGCTGCACGATCTAGTTTGCAGGATGACGAGCTGCTGCTGAAATGCCCTGCCTCTGCCTCCTGGGGCCAAAAGGAGAGTTGCCAACAGGTTGCCACTGATCCTAGCGAGAGCCCTGTCATGCCGTCTGGAGTGGCTCGCGACTGTGAGTGCCAACCTCAGGGCAGACTGTGTTCCATGATTAGATTTCACCAACCATGCAGCAAGTGTTAACTCCGGAGGCACTAGACCATTCTTACCATGGGGTCACAGAGTGTCCCTTGGGCCACCCAGGCAAGCTGGATTTAGTGATAGTGGTTGCTATACACCAAAGATCACAAAGATTCAGGTTGCTTCCAATCCCAAGGGACCCGTCACTTACCCCAGGTCAATTCATACGGCAGATCTCACACAAAAGACAACACCGGTAGCCAATCCTGTAATAAAGTAACTAAAGATTTATGAACTAGGCTAAAGAGATGAGAGAGCTAGTTACAGCTTAAAGTAGGCAACATATACACACAAATGAGTTACAGTCTATGGTTCCAACAGGTGTCAGGGTTGTAGCAGTCTGTCAGCACCGAACGGCTTTTAGGGCTAACCCATGGGATCTCTGCTTTAGTTCCCTCACTCCGGCCCTGTGAGAGTCCAAACAGCAAAAGAGATGAAACATTTTCTTGCCAGCTATCTTTATTTCCTTATTCCAGAATTCAAGCTGATGGTTCGAGCCCTTTTGCACATGGCTATTAACAAAGTCTTTGGATTGTGATGTCCCACCGGGGCCCATTTCATTCTTATAGCCCTCTTTGATGAGCAGGGGACGATCCCTCCTGATAGGTTCACAGTTTCAGAGCAAACATTTTTTACAGTTAGAAACGTACCCATTACCTTTATAGCATGTGACTCAGTAAACACGCCCATCTTTTATGCCTTTCAAATGCTTTTGGATGGTTAGCGTCTCCTCCTTAGTCCATGTCTATGAGCTAGCCATCTTTACCTCCTTTAATCGCTGGGATGAATTGATGACTCATGGGGCTAGTTCTTACATTGCAGATCTTGGTGGATACCATTAATTCCAAAATCCACTCTTTTTTTGGGTAGTTTTCCAGTAATGCCTACGAACACACAAAGACATAATCCCAGACAAAACCACTGCCATTACCACTGC
Source organism: Chelonia mydas (assembly GCF_015237465.2). Classification (NCBI taxonomy): domain Eukaryota; kingdom Metazoa; phylum Chordata; order Testudines; family Cheloniidae; genus Chelonia; species Chelonia mydas. The sequence continues at coordinate 6,166,883 of NC_057850.1, read as the reverse complement.
TTCTGAAAATGATGGTGACAAGAAGGGAGATCTCAATATTTCTCCTGTAATTTAAGAGCCCAGCATCGGACATCCCTGACCTCAGGAATCAGACGGTGGAAGTGATCCCATGTTCCTCTCCTTGCAGGTCCCAACACTTCCTCTGTTGCGACATGCTAGAAACACTTAAAGGGTGAGTTTAAAGGATAATGATGACAATAAGTTCTATTTGTACAGCATAATTTCTCCAGAAGGAACCCAGAGCACTTAACAAGATGACTGGAGCAATCACTTCCCCCTCCATGGAAATGCAGCTGGCTCTGGGGTGGATTACTGTAATTTAACAGTGCAAAGCTGCACCTTAGCATAGGGTGTAAGTGAATAATCCATTAATACTTTGAAAGTAGGCAGGATTTGATGATGCTAATTGGAACTGAGCCAGCCCTAATCTTTCCAAAAGTGCCGGAAGATTTTTAATGATTGCAAACCACAGAGAGCTCAGTTGTACATCCCACTGGAAAACACCTTAGTGCTTCCATATTGGCTCAGACTCCGCCATCCAAGCACTAACCAAGCTGCATGGCATGAAGCCATTAACTCCTCCAGGCACTCAGACAAGGAAAGAATTCACAGAAGGGTTTGTTTGACAGGCCAGTTCTTAAGGAGTCCTTCATTCTGGGACTTAATTGTCCATGTAGGGTTCACTTTCTGCTCTCTTATTACCTTCCTGGGTCTGACCCCTTCACTGAGCTCATAGTTTTAATCATCCCTCCCTGGCTCTGTGCTGAAATTGTAGTTCCCATTGACCTTTCTCCACTCCCCTAGTCTCATTAGTTTGACTAATTAACCAAGCTGCCACTAGACAGAAAGCATTATGTGAGTCTCTTCCCACTGCCTTTTGCACTTTGGCTAAGTACAAGAAACCCTAAGGAAACCAATAACATGGCATGAGTTCATAGACAGAGAAGAGCCCTGTCCCCAGGCAACAATCTGGACACCTCTTAACCTTCCGGTCTCTACTGGTATCCATGGAGATGCAGGTGTTATATGAGGAATGACTGACATAAACAAAAAAACAACACAAATTTTAGGAGCAAACCTGCATGCTTCAGGGCTTAAGTCAACCTCTAACCAATGGGGGTCAGGCGGAACCTTAGATAGGTTATCTCATAACTGCTTGCTGCAGGTTTCTTGCATCCTCCTCTGAAGCATCTGGTATTGAGAGAGGATATTGGTCTTGGTGGACCACTGAGTCTTACTGTCTTCACACAGGCTAGTCACATGAGTGAGAATTATTCATGTAACTAAGAGCGTGCAAGAGACAAGTCTCCAAGGTTAGGAACTGGTATAGAAGGAAATTTCCTTCCTTTCTATAATGTTGAGTCCTCTCTGTTTCAAATCTGTCTCACCAATTGCACCTCTGCCCACTGACCTTCTTGTACATTGCAGAGGGAAAAAAGGGAATAGTACCACGAATACTCTGATTTTTGCGGCAAATAACATAATAATAAAAAATGTCTGAACTGCAGAATTTACCGATGTTTGGCTTTTATTTTCCAGGTTTAATTTCCTCTGAGGGGGTTTTATGGTTTTTTTTTTTCTAAATGAAAAATGTCTCCAAGCCCTTGTGGTCTCACATGTAAATGATTTTTCTGGTGCTATTTACATAATCACAGGCTTTTCAAAGGGCATATAATATAGGGCTGATCCCACAGTGACTCCTTGGTAGTCTGCTGCCAGAAGCTTTTGTGTAACTGAGGTTATGGGATCTTTTAAAACATGCAGGTTCAAATGCTGCCCTCTGATGTGGATCCCGTTGGATGAGGGACGTCGACAAGAGCCACACGTTGCTTTTCAGGGCAGGATTGGCCCTAGAGTGAATGGGCGGGAGAGCGACATGATAAAGAATAACCTGGTGTGTAGATCTGCCCAGAAGCGCGCTCGCTCTCACTTGCCTTTCTTAAACACAGCCATTGCTGGGCAGTGTCAGGAGAATGTCAGCACCCGCTAAGCAACAGCCTACCAGGAAATCTCCACCCCCCACTGTTAAATATTGTCAGCCAGTGGCAGACAGCAAGGGAGCGGGCTCTTCAAATGGCTGAAAGGTGTCACTTGCTGCTCTGAGCTGGAATGGGCTGTCTTCTCTAGGCAACACCAGCAGGAGGGGGAATTTGACGGGAAGGGACTGTAATTTCTCAGCTGTGGCTCTAACTCAGTGCAACAGAGCTAGGGGCTCTGGGCTGCACCAGTGCACTGCCACACTGAGGAGTCTGTTGGACCTTGGGAAGCTGTGGAAGCCTCGCAATGGGGGACACTTAAAAAAATTGCACTGGAGGGAACAATCATAGAATCATAGAAGATTAGGGTTGGAAGGGATCTCAGGAGGTCATCTAGTCTAACCCCCTGCTCAAAGCAGGACCAACCCCAACTAAATCATCCCAGCCAGGGCTTTGTCAAGCCTGACTTTAAAAACCTCTAAGGATGGAGATTCCACCACCTCCCTAGGGAACCCATTCCAGTGCTTCACCACCCTCACAATCTTCACAATCCTGCAGAGGCCTCTCCTGGGGAAAGAGGTGGATGATTTTTTTTCCATTCTTAAATTCCCTGGGTTTGATTCTCTGCTGTCTTGTGTGACCCATGCTAACACAGCATCTCTCTTTGTCCCCCTCCAGTGGCTAGGCCATGACTAGGGGTTTATGAGTCTCTTGCATTCTGTAATTTAAGCGAGGTGGTCAGTTAGCTCAAATATTAGAGTCTTGTGCTTTTAGATCCAGAAGTCCTGGGTTTGATCCCAGCAGAGCTGACCCATCTAAGAGCACCCTGACAGTTGCACCTGTAGTCAATGAGACCAGTGCAAGGTGGGTAAGAAATGCTACCCTATCAGAGTTCTCCATTCACTGACATCCACAAACCATTGTTATTATTACAGCTACGTTTCCCATGCACTCTGCAGCCACCTTGGATGACTGTAAATGATTACACGAGGCAGTGGTGAGTCCGATTCCTTGATCCTACCAGATTATTATCCTAGGCCAGGATACACCATGAGCAGCTCCTCTGATGTTCCACTAGTGCAAATCGAGCATGAGATCAGAATTGGGCCCTCTGTGCTTTGCAAATATTGACGTCTCTCTTGTTTTTCAGGTTAACAGATTTGTGCTTCAAACGAGTCGCAACCGCTGCACAGTTAGCTGGCTGACGGATAGCTCGGGCTCCTGGAAGAAAGTCTTTATGAAAAATGTCAGTTATATCAAAATAAACCATCATGATTTACTCACTTGTCAGCTCTGGAAAAGAATTTCTAATCTGTCTTCTATTTCCTGTCCTTAAGTAACAGCCCTTTTCCCATTTATTTTCACCATCACGATTGCCTCATGCACAGCATGTACTGCTCCCAGCGAGCGGAGATTAAATGCCAGGTAGAACCAGGGGTGCAAGTAAGTCCAGTGACTTACCGGTACTCTGGTGCCAGCTCTGGCCCCCAGAAGGGGCGGGGCCTAGGGCAGAAGGGGCGGGGTTGAGGGGGTCAGAGCCAGCCCCAGCCCCAGCCCACCCTGTAAGGTAAGTGCCCCCCCGCACCGGGGTAGCAGCAGATGTCCAGGGCTCCGGGGGCTATTTAAAGGGCCCGGGGCTCCCCTCTTCTACCGCCCCGGTCCTTTAAATAGCCCCCGGAGCCCTGGGGAAGCGACGGGGCTCCAGCAGCTATTTAAAGGACCGGGGCGGCCGAGGCAGCTGGAGCCCCCGCTACCCCAGGGCTCCGGGGGCTATTTAAGGGGCCCGGGGTTCCCCTGCTTCTACCGCCCCGGTCCTTTAAATAGCCACCGGAGCCCTGCAGCCGCTACCCCAGGGCTCCAGCAGCGGGGTTCTGGAGGCAATTTAAAGGGCCTGGGGCTCCAGCCACTGCTGGGCGCCCCAGGCCCTTTAAATTGCCCCCTGGGGAAGCCAGGCTGCCCCAGTACGGTGCACCGGCTCCTACCGGTAAGCCGTACCAGGGCGTACCGGCTTACTTTCACCTCTGGGTAGAACCCAAATACGGGCCGGTCAGAACCTCTGCCGCTGGTTAACATAATGCTTAAAGACCCAGACGCTCAGCTGGCGTGACTCAGCATCGCTCCATTGACTCCTGTAGAGTTAGGCTAATTTGCACCAGCTGCAGATTGGACCCGCAGGTTTCACTCATTCTCAGACACAGAAGCGACACATGGGGAGGCAACAGGTGGAGTCACATGCCCCTCTTCCTCCCTCCCCCTCCCCCCCCCCGTTGCTGCTTGGCTTGTATTGAGCATGCTCACATGAACTGAGCATGCTCAGGAACATTTGCTGAAGCCACTGCCCTCACTCTGCCCGACCACTGTCAGCAGGGACAGGTCATCTCTGCTCAGAGAAATGTTGAAAATATCTTTACGCTTGCCCATAGCAACCTTAACACTGATCCCTTCCCTTTCTGAGTTCAAGAGAGACAATTAAAATAGGTTGAACGCTTGTTTCAACACATCAAACACGTATGTATCTTCAATCACTGTAACTGGGATACCCCGAATAACATCAATAACGCCTTTCAAGATTCATTGTACACAACTTCTACGAGAAGGCAACTAACAGTTAAATGATCAAATTATTGACATTGCATGGAGAATGTCTTCTTGTGTCTAACACTGATGTGGAACTAAGACACAAATCTCTTCCTACAGCGCATCTGCTGAATAGAATATTATTCTAAGCATATCAGAAGTAAAATAACCCACTATTAATCAACTGGGGAAAAATGACTTCCCACTCCATGTCAGGGTTATGATGCACACTGCTGAGCAACTGTCTTACATGAGGAAAAACCAGGGTTAACGTTAAGATTGTCATTGGAATAACTAATGCTAATTTTCCGATATGTGACTAAAGAAGCGGCCCAGACAGGCTTCAGCGAGAGCCTCATTAAGTCCACACCTGGGAAAGGCCCATCAAAATCCAGGACCGAACTGATTCCTAGGACAATTGGGCCAAACCTGGACCCTAAAGTCTTAGGATGGAATCCTGGCTCATTGAAGTTAATGGCAAAACTCTTGTTGGCGTCAGTGGGGTCTGGATTTCACACCAAACCTCTTCAGATTTCAAAGGGGAGAGGGGTCATAATTAGATTTCTGCACCTGAAGCTGCCCCTATGGCTTTGGTGTGGGTTGAATCCTAAATCAGAAGGGGCCTAGTTGCCTCATTCCTATTGAGGTATGGACGAAATCACGCAAGAACCACTGCTGACATCGATGTCAATGCAGGATGGCAGCGGACTGAACTCATGAGAGTCTGGGCTGGAATCTGGGGAGATCAGCCTGTGAGAGTTCAGTGCCTAATGAATCTGAAGCCAAATCCCAGTCTTGAGTCAGGCTCAGATCCTACGCTAACCCTCCACCAGATCTACCCATCACCCCATCTCTGTGATCTAGAAATCAAATCACCTGGAATATATTTTATGCAGTTCAGTCCTTCTCTCACTGCAGGCAATGGCAAAACTGCCATTGCCTTTGATGGAAGAATGGGGAGGCCCATCCTATGTCTTTGATCACTGGTGTTTTACTGCTGGATAATCTTCTGCAGTTTCCACGATATGCTATGCATCCGATGAAGTGAGCTGTAGCTCACGAAAGCTCATGCTCAAATAAACTGGTTAGTCTCTAAGGTGCCACAAGTACTCCTTTTCTTTTTACGAATACAGACTAACACGGCTGTTACTCTGAAACCCACCCCTGCAGTTGATCACACATGGAGAAAGAGTGCCATCCAGTGGCCAGTTCCGTTCCTACCACGGCATGGGAAGATTTCCTGGGGTACATTCCCTCTTTCAAAGTCCTAGTGGGAATTGAAATGTGCTAGGGATTAGCTAACACTAACAACATTAAAGAAGCCTAATCCCTCCACAGATCTGGCTAGAAGAGGGGCAGCCGAACTGCAGATTTGTTTTGAAGTAAGAGCCAGCAGAGTTCAGCCCACACAACGTTACCCTGGTGTGTGCATCTTTCAGTCAACCCCTGGGTTTTCAGAGAATAAAATTTGCCATGATCCAGCAACTTTCTGGCCTTTGCTGCCAGTAAAGTTTTGCAGGGATTGTCCAGGGAGAAGATGCATGCTGCACTGCAGATGCTTCAAACAGAGCCGAGAGGCCCTTGATCCAGGCAGAGCACATTAGCTGGATTGAATTTGTAGGTATGGGTATTTTCTGTGTTGCAAGATCCTCACAGTACATCAGGGATAAAATGCACCCACAGTGCCGCCAATTCAGGGGTAGGGGCAGTTCCAGTCAAGCAGCAGAAAAGCAATGGGTTAATCAAGGCTAGGCTAAATGAAATGCTCTCGTTGGTAAGTCATTCCAGAAATACACAAAATGTGGGAACATTTTTGTGTGGACATAAAAAACATCATGATGGCTATTAAAAACCCGGCAATGCAAAACCAGTCAGGTTGCTTTCAGAAGGATATCGGCTCATCGTCTTATTTAGCCGGATACACTGTATTTATAAGATCGCTCTCAAGGGATTTTCCCCTTCCCCATTTTATTCTAATATGGAATAACTTCGTAGGAGCTGGAAACAGAAAACTCACTCCTCATTGAAACGGCCTTTCTTTTCCTGCCCCTACCTACTGGATACAGCCCCGCACAGATTTGTTATTGTGAAGATGCTTTCAGAAACCGGGCTGGCCATTGCGCATTGTTATTGTAGGGTTGCTGGTCAGTGCAGGGCTGAGCATTTCGGTTCATTGCCGTAGGGCTGCTCACGAAGGCCAGCCTACACGGCCAGCATGTTTGGTGATTTATTTCAAATTGCAAGCTGGCTTATGAGCTTTGGCGACAATCTCTGATTTTCCCGAGAACACGCACTGCAGGAGATGCGCGGCAGAGGGAGAGAACTGCAGGCATATTTAGAAAGCACGACACTTTGCAGGTGAGACTTTGGAGCTACCCAACCAGACAGTGTCCCTGTTTTGAGCATATGGTCCTGGGGGAGTTGGTGGGGAGGGTGCAAGCCCAGCCCTCAACTGCACAGAATGCTCTTTGATTGGGAAGGATGATGTGACCAAGAGCTAGGCCCGCTGGAGGATAGTGCTCAGTCTGAGTGACAGCAAAGCTGAGGGGTTTTGCTATGGAGATAGAGGTGGTCTGGGAATAGAACCCACAAAGGGTTTAGCTAGAAGAAGTCTAGGTAGAGGACAACAGAGTCCTAAAGGAGGGACTATGGTCTGGTCTCTGATACAAGGGGACAAAAAGATGCCCTACACTGAAGGGAAGAGGACTGTGAAGGGCCAGGACCAAAGGACTTGTAGGCTCTGAGAAGGGTTGCCCGACTCTTGTTTGAGCTGGACTGTAAATTATATACTAATAAAGAGATTCCAGGAGGGAAGACTGGGGTCTGAATGCTGAATCTTGGGTCTAAGCGGTTAAAAAGGGGAAAGGCCTGGCACAGTACTGTGCCAACAATCGGTCACACTTGACAACAGGTGGGCTGCTGGTGTGTTGAGACAGCTGCCTGTCCAACTGACCAATACTGTCCCTGCCACTCCTCCGTCTGTCGCCGCCTGTTGTCTGTCTTTTGCTGAGATTGTTAGCTCATTGGGGCGCAGACAGTCTTTTTGTTCTGTACAGTGCCTGGCACAGGGGGGTCCTGGTCTCTCAATAGGGCTCCTATGTGCTATGGGAATACAAGTAATATTGTTTCATTATGTATATGTATTAAAATATGAAATGCATTTGATTGCTGATGGCGACACTGTTGAATTAATGTAAATACAAACATTTCATCCGCTGATTGCTTGGCAGGCTGTGTGCTCTTTGCAGTCTTGTCTGTGTCTCTTCTCATACGAAATAATTATTTTTGTGGTGCAACAGGTGCACACGGCACTTTGTAGATGAATAAGTAACTGATAACACTTTCTGACAGCACTGCAGGAGGGCTGTGGTTTCTAGCAGAGCAACTCAAGGTAAAAACACTGACTTGGATTATAGGGACAAAATAGCTTAGAAAACAAGCATTTTGCAAATCCAACACCTGAATTAAGCTTATTGCCAGGACAGTGATAGACCAACCTGACTGGGTCAATTGTAAATGCCCCCTGCAGTTTCAAATACACATGGGATTCTTTTTCCACATCCTGTCCCAGACTATTGCCCGTGTGTTAGTGAGCCGCTGCCGTGTTCCACCCTAGAGGTGGCTGCATTTCCGTGGCGCATGAAGCGAGCCACGCATTTAGCACAAGATTCTGGTCTCCGTTACACAGTTGCTCCTATGGGAAATGGGAGTTACTCCTGACTTCCCCTGGGGTAAACGAGCTCCAAAGCTGGCCTGGCATTGGCCAATCAAATCAGTCTGACGCTAGGATATTTGGAGCAAAAGATTTTAGGAATGTCAGTCGCCATCATCAGGGAGGAACAATTCCATGCACCACCCACTGAGGAGGAGTTCTACACCATAAATGTATTTCATGCCCCACTGGCTTCATAACTGACCATCTAGGGTCAATGGAGCCAGCTTCCACTTTCTGAAGGGAAGGGGAGACAAACCGGAGAGCTGTGTAGCCCTCGTGTGCACGCTGAAACTTCTTAGGACAACCCCAGGGAGATGCTGCGAGACATGGTGTTGACTCAGGAAGTGATGTCCAAACCAGTACCCTGGCACGGTGGATCGGGGCACTCCGCTGTGATTGGGAGGAACTGCAGACCTAAATTAAGACCAGCTGCAGCCAGTCAAGATCTGACGGAGGGGATCGCTCCGGTGTTCTGGCCAAATATCAACTTCAGCATCCTGCTTAACTAGAAGCTCTACGGTATTCTGCGCTTCCTGTTCTAAACTCTTCTGTAGTGGTGCCGTGTTCCACCCCAGAGGTTGCTGCATTGCCACGTTAAGGAATTGCTTCGCTCATATCTAGTTTGTATGATCGGGGGGGGGGGTGCAAAGGGGGGGGGGGGGAGAGAGGGACCACATGGGCGAAGCCTGCTATGCAAATGAGATTGTCATGTGTCCAATCATCCCTTTCCGCCAGGCGCCAGCTGGGGGGTGCGGTTAGGGGTAGGAAGGGTGTCAAGGCAGGGGGTGCTGCCGGCTCTCTAAGTAATAAAGCAGATAGCAGAGCCAATATGGACTGGTTGCATTTCAAGCCTGGGTTTTGAAGGTACCAGGAGCTTGTCTCCCCCCCCTTACTACCCTTGCTGCATAGAGTCGATAAGGAGCCTGTTCCTTGATAAGGGAAGGGATGAAAGGGGGCCTTTGCAGGGGGGGGTCAGCAACTCTTCATTAGCCTGCGGCACAGCTTGGCCTCTGAGTGCCTCCAAAGCCTCCTGCCCCAGCCATAGCTGCTGCTGCCTATCTCCGCCTGAAAGCCTAGGCCTGGCTATTTAAACTTCTTACAATTATTCATTCAGGGGTGTCACCAGGGCTCCTGCCTCCAGGCACCCCCTAAGCCCTGGACTGAGCCTCAGCATTCCCCTGGTCCTTGGCTCTGCAAGATCCAGGTGTTTCCCCACACCAGTCCCCGTCAGAAGAGAGCATCTGCCCCTTCTGGGGTTGTCAGTGAACAGAAAAAGGGATGTCAACCTCATGAGGTACCCCACAGTTGCAGGAAAGTGCTCTTCCTTCAGAGAGCTCTTGCCGGGCTGTGACCACGAGCCAAGTTCACAGGCTAATGTAGAGAAACACCCCTCAAACGATGGGTCAGCATCGGGCCCTCCCTTCCTTCCTTCAGGGAGGGGCTACCAGACAGTAGCCATCCAAGGAGCTCCTGCCTTCAGCCAGACCTCTCTCCAGGAGCTCAGGACTGGAGGTCTGCTCTCCTCCCTGGTCTACCATCAACTGTGCTGGGTTTCCCCGTTTTTAAGCTCCTCCCTCCAGGTCTGACCTCTCTCACAGGCATGACGGGGGCGGGGCCAACTGAGCCCACATCCGCTCATTAACCCTGTGCTGCCCGGTGTGGAGTGTCACAAGGTGGCACGGTGGAGTTTCAAGTAACCTTAGATTGGTTGTGCGAGCTCTGCCCTCAGTGATGTCTGTTCACCACTCTCCTGTCAACTGGACAATATTCAGTAGGGCTACCTGGGTGGGAACCTGTGAATTTAGCCCAGTAACAAACCCGTGGCCAGCTGGAACATCATGACTGCCACCTTCTTAGACCTTCAAGGGGGCAGCAGGGTTCTTGGGAGTTGTCTGGCATTCTCGGGAACACTGGGAAGGGATCACTGAGCATCCCCCTGAAAAATCAATTCGTAGGGTGAAATCCTGGCTCTGCTGAAGTCAGTTTTAAGGCCGCCTGGCATCATTATGATGATCACAGGAGATAGGAGAACACTGGAGTCGATGAGCCAGGAGGTCCACTCCAATCCTGTTCTTATGTCTGATCACCTCGCGTAGCGCATCTTCACAAAGGACATGGTGGATTCTCCATCACTTAGAGTCTGTAACTCAAAGCTGGGTGTCTAGCTGAAAGAGATGCCTCAATTCTCCCATGAGTTGTTGAGCTCAGTGGATGATGTTCTCTTGCGTGGCCGGCAGGTATAAGGGGCCAGGGGAGGCTAAGCCTCCCCAAACAGGATGTGATGCACGTCCCTCTGGGGGTGCGCCGGCCCGATGCCTTTGGAGTGCAGCTGCCAAAAGGGCATCCAGGCCATAGCCCCAGCTGCGCTCCACCCTGAGGCCCCCCTCTGGCTCATCCTCTTCCCCCCGATGTCCAGCCCTTCCCCAGAGGCCCCCCCGCCCGCAGCTAGGAGCAGAGAGACATGAGCAGTGGGCGGGTGGGCGGGAGCCTTGAGGGAGAAGAGGGCAAGTGGAGGGCGGGAGGGGGTGGCCTCGGGGGAGGGACCAAAGTGGCGTAAGCAGCGGGTGGGGTTTCAGGGGAGGGGGCTGGGCCTGGGGTGGAGTGGGGGTGGAGTAGGGGCAGGGCCTAGGGAGGAGGAGGCCGAGCAGGAGCGGGCCTCGGGTCGGAGCCGAGGGCAGGGCTCCGGTGGTCCCCTCTGTTTCTAGGGAGCTTCCGTCGCTCATGCCCAGCCTCTGCAAATGCAGGAGTCACACGCCTCCCATGATCTCTGGCCTGTGCTATGCCGGAGGTGAGACTAGGTGATTGTAATGCTCCCTTCTGGCCTTAAAAATTGGTGAATCTTCTTGTGAGAGCTCCATATTCTCTGCTTCCAGTCAGGCTGGAAATAGCATTGAAAAGAACTTTGCTCGTGCTGCTTCAGTACCAGGAAACACAGTGGCTGATGCCAAAAGGAAACATAAAAGCAGGGGAAGGGGGAACAAAACAAACAAACTTTTTCAAACCTTTAAAGGCTTTTTCTGGTTCAGTCTAGCCATCACTCTGTGCAGTGACAGAGGTCAGCTCTTACTTTATCCAGATTAGTTTGCTCAACTTTATGTGGCTTTTTTTTCCCCCTTTCAATATTATACATAATTTTCAAGTTCAAGTCAAGAATGGCCTTTTCCACCTGCTGTAAACGGGGAGGTTAATAGTCGACTGAGGGAGAAAGGATCTAATGACTACTAAGAGTGTCGGAATCAGTGTGTTCTTCACTTTCTCTTTTGAGTAAACTCTGCAAAAACCTAAACTGTGTCCATAGTGGGGGGGTTTTAATGGCGCGAGTCTAATCCCATTTCACATTGGCTACCAGCTGAATCAGTTCAAGACTTGGCCGAATCATTCATTTGGCAAATTGCACCTCTTTAGGTCGAGAAATTCTCCAGTTTATGGGCTATTGGAAATTATTTGTAAACTCCGTAGTACGGAAGAGAGAGGAAGGTTGAGCTAAGGCTTGGGAGACACCAGGGCTGTATCTAACAGTGAGGGTAATTAACCGCTAGACGAATTTACCAAGGACTGCGGTGGATTCGCCATCACTGGGAGTCTTTACATCTAGGCTGCACGTGTTTCTAGCAGATGCGCTCTAGTTCAAAAGCAGCCACTGGATTTGAAGCAGGAATTAATCCAGGGAAGTCCTATGGCCTGTTTTATGGTCGACCATGAGGACGAAGTTGTCGACGAGGAGCTTGAGCTGGAGAAAGATGTGGGACTGGCGACAGCCTTGGCCAATGGCGTGGCGAGCCAGGACTGCTTTTTGACTCCCGGCAGCGGCCAGAGCCCCTGGCCCTTTAAATCACCGCCAGAGCCCCAAGGCTCCCGGCCGCCACGGCCACTACCACTACCATGGGGCTCTGGCGGTGATTTAAAGGGCCAGGGGCTCTGGCTGCTGCCGGGAGCTCTGGGCCCTTTTAAATTGCTGGCCCCGGGGAAGCTGCCCCTTTTCCCCCACATCAGCGGCCCTGGCAGTACGGTCGGCTGTGGACCGGACCAGCTTACTTTCACTTCTGGCTGCTTTGGTTCCTACAGAAGTGCCCCAGGCCCTTTAAATCGCCGCCGGAGCCCTGGGCAGTGCAGGCCGGGCAGTGCTGAATATAGTGACCAGATGTCCCGATTTTATAGGGACAGTTCCGATATTTGGGGCTTTGTCTTATATAGGCTCCCATTACCCCCCACCCCCGTCCCGATTTTTCTTGCTGTCTGGTCTCCCTAGCGCTGAAGGTTGGCTGAGGGAGTCTGGCCCCAGCCCCGTCCCTTCCTTCCGAGGCCCCGCCCCTTCCAGGGGCCCAGAGATGCCCTCCGACCTTGCTCGGGCCCCGGCCGCCCGGCATACCAGTCAGTCCCTTAAATTACTTTCACCCCTGAAAGCAGCACACAGGGAAGCAGCATACGGACCTGGTCTGAAGCTGCATGCATGCAGGAGATGCTCCCTTGCATCTTCAGTTACCCTCGGTAGTGTGATTTCAGCTTCGATCACCCCCGCCTGTGAAAAACGGTATCAGTATTCAGAATAGCATCCCTAGGCGCCTGTACTGATCCCCTTCTGAAACCACCCAGACCCTTTGTCCCAGCCTGCACCACAGCTGGGGTTAGAACCCAGGTCTCCTGTGATTTAAAGGCAGTAAGGAGTTCTGGGGTTTGTAGCATTGCCTAGTGGATCGAGCACAGGGCAGGAACTCAGGAGACCTGGGTTCTATTCCTACCTCTGCTGCTGGGTGACCTTGGGCAACCATGGCTATGCTCTGAGACTCAGTTTCCCCATCTGTAAAATGGGGATAATGACAGTGGCCTCTTTTGTAAAGCACTTTGAGATCTACTGACAAAAAGTGCCACACAAGAGCTAAGGCTTGTTATTAGTACCTCAGCTCCACACTTAAATCACAGGACCCTGCTTGACTTGGGGCAGCTAGCTGATCCAGCACTTATGGGGATGCAAGGGGAAGGACTAGAAGATAGCGTGGGAGTTGGGAGAGCTGACTTCCTGGATCTGCCACTGTGTAGTCTTGGTAAAGTCACTTAAACTGCTCAATTTTCATTGATTTCAAGGGGAGTTAGGAGCCTAAATACCTTTGAGGTTATGGGTCTTCGTCTCTCTGTGCCTCAGTTTCCCATCTGTACAGTGGGGGCACTACTTCCTTGCCTCACTCCGGGGTTGTGGGGTAAATCCATTACTGACAGTGAAGTGCTCAGCTAATTAATCATCATCTCGAGCTTTTCACCGGTAGATCTCAAAGGACTTCCCAATCTTTTAAAATCTATTTCTCCTCATCACATCCCCACGAGGCAGGGCAGTGCTATAATCCCCATTGTACAGATGGGCAGCTGAGGTACAGAGAGACCAAGGCCCAGATCCACAAAGGTATTTAGGCTCCTAACTCCCATTGACATCAGTGGCAATTAGGACCCTAAATACCTTTGCGGATCTGGCTAAGTGACATGCCCAAGATCACACAGAAAGCCAGTGGCAGAGCAGGGAATTGACAGGGGCCAGAGATATATACACAAGGAATCTAGGTGGCTCACCCCGATGCTTGGCCAGAAAGCATATACAGGCACTTCTTCTGCAACTGGCTGGACGGAGGCAGATTGCAATGCCTCAGCAGGTTCCCACTGAGTTAAACAGCTGTTGCACTGGGTTTCACTCCTGAGCCCCTGTGCCGCAGTGTGAAAATGGGGGAGGCCTGGGAGCACCTCATGGCAAAGGCACTTGCGTTTCCAGCTCACCCAAGGCCAGCCCGGGCCTTTGACAGCTTCATCTCCCCTGCCGTACAATAATTCCTCCTGATTCTCTTGAGAGGAAAAAAATAAAACATCCCGTTGAGCAGCTTTAAGTATTTTTCCCCCTAAAAGTGTGAGGCAGTAAAAGAAAGGGAGTAAACAGATTTAGGGCTTTTATTTGTTTTAAATGCCTGTCATTTGTATCTTGTAGCAGGGCAATAATCTGTAAGTAATTTCTCCTGCATTACGAAAACACACACCGCCAATTTGCTGTGAGTTATTTTAAGTGACACTTGGTTAAAGCACGGTGATCAATCAGGTGCCTATGAAATATTGGTTTCTCAGCTTTGGCTTTTTATTTAAAAAAAAATGAGAGAAAGAACCATTGCTAGTGAATTGAATGCTCATGATGTGGAGTGATTCACAGCGGTTGGAGACGGGCGTTCAGCAAGCAGGTGCTTAGCAAACTTCTGCCATGCAGCTCTGCAGCTAGAGCTCACCTCAGACCTGCCCCTGCACGTCTTTGCAGACCCCGATGCCGCTTTGCTAATACACTTCAGCCCTGAACTCGCACCTCCTGTTGTCCCAGATTTGGGACAGCACCCCGCACTGGAAGGCTGCTCAGTTCATGGCACCCCCTGCTGATGGGCTCTCCAGATGCACCGCTCTGCCAATGCACCTCAACCCCCTGCTATTCCAGTCCTGGGGCCTCCACGCGGCTCTTCCAGTGCTGCACAGTCCTGACCCGAAGCACTCTCTGATGTCCCAGTTATTGAGCAAAGATTGCTAGTCACGCTGTTGCATTGTAACAGGAAACAGAGGATTTGCTCTGCACAATCAGGACTCTCGTCCATCAAGTCTGGTACTCTGCTTTCAGCAGTTGCCAATACCTGATGTTTCATAGGAAGGTTCGGGGAGGGTGGGCAGGAATGTGACAATGCTGCCTGTGAAAGATAGGGAACAATTCCTTCCTGACCTCTGTGGAGAGCAGCGTGTGTCCTGAAGCATGAGATTTAATCACTAATGATGCAAAAATCAGACAATTTCCAGACAACATTATCCAAAGCCTGGCAGTTTGGAGTGACCCGAAGGGGCTTTAGTCTCCTCTGGATGCTCATTGCTTTTTCAACATAGTGTGTTAATCTCATTCAAATCCCTGAGCACTGCATGGTCCCCGACGGCCAGGCAGGGCTGTGGTGTGTGTATTAGACACTCATGTGAGAAGTGCCCAGAGGCCCCAACATGCTCAGCAGGTGCCTCTGAGCTGTCATGCCTATGGCTGCGTAGGCTGGAGATCCCCTGAGAAAGGGAAGGGAAGATAAGGGCTCTGTGAGGTTGGAAATAGTATCACTCACATTTTACAGTAGAGAAACTGAGGCACGGTGCAGTGAGTCTGACTCAGCACAGTGCAGAGCAAATAACCCACATCACCATCCCTCCTCTGTTGAAGATGTCATTATCGCTCCTCCAACGATCTGGGTCCTTTTACAAATGCAGAAATAGAGACAAAATTCACAGTGCTTTCTGCCCTGATGGAGGAACTGATGCTGGTCCCCTGCCACAAACAGCCTGAGTGCCAGGCTCTCCACCATGTAGGCTTCCATTGACATCTGACCAGGCTGCAGTAGCCCACTGGACCACTGGACCGACCACACTGTCTGCCACATTGCTTGACTTGCTGCTTGGTAGTGACAGAGATTCCTCACTTCTGGTCTCTGCTTTTTGCACCAGTTTTCTCTGCCTGTCCTACCTTTGGATATACTGGAAACATCCCCAGTATTATCCTGCATGGGAGACCAAATCCAGACTAGCCTTAACTCAGGGGGGCGATTTGCAAAGGCAAAAAGGGCAGCTTGGCACCTCATCCCAAGGCACCGCCTCCTCCTCTTCACTCCCGCCGGCCCTTATAGGGCCACAAAAAGACAGACCCTGGAAGCCTACCTCATGGGAGGAGTGCCGCCGAAGTCAACGGGATTACTTTCAGGAGTAAGGTTTACTCCCATGAGTAATGACTGCAGCCCAGGTTAAGCCAACGAAAGGCCAACTGTGTCGTACGTTCCCATCGCTGCTCAGATCTGGCATTCCCCACTTAAGGAATCTGCCTATGTCTTTTAAAGCCTGGGATAAAAACTATTCAGTTGGACTCCACTTATCTCCTTCCCTAATATGGAAATCAGGGGCGCGCGGATAGATGGAGCGATTATACAACAGCCCTGGAGCATTAGCAATGCTGAATGCACACACGCCGATCAGCCGAGCAGTATTTTTAGAGTCTGGGCTTTTTAACTCTTGCCTATAATTCTATGCAAGCTACAAAAATAACCCTAAGCTGCATTGGGGGATGAGGGGTGCTATTAATTGTGGGTATTGCAGGAATACTTAGAGGCCTCGACTGAGATCAGGGACCCATTGTGCTAGGTGCTGCAGATATGCATAGTACGAGATAGCCTCTGCCCCAACAAGGCTGTGCAATGGGGTGGCTGCCACCTGAGTGCCCCCTTGTGGCCAGGTGTGTCTCTGCAGTGCCCTGCCCCTGTTTTCCCTGCCTTCAGGGATCCCTAAACAAACTCCGGGCAGCCATGGGCGACACATAACAGAGGCTGGGGGAGGCTAAGCCTCCCCAAACCTCTGGTAAGGCTCCCTGCCACAGCCCTGTGGCAGGGCTCAGACCTCCTCCGGGCAGACCGGGGTTCGGGTGGGCTGGCTGAGGCTCCTTTGGCCGGGGTGGGGGGCTCAGGGCTCCTCTGGCCCCGGTGGGCGAGGGGGGAAGTGGGGGCAGGGCCTCAGACAGAAGGGGCGGGGTAGGGGTGAGCCCTTGGGTGGAAGGGGCAGGATGGAGGGGCTAGCTTCTCCGAATGGGGGTTCACGTGCCACCCATGCACGCAGCCTTGCTCACCCACTCCCAGCCCTTGCTGGGGGGGCTGGTTTCTTTATTATCACAAAGCTCCAAAAAAGCAAACACAAGACCGAAGCTTCCACCTAGCTTTGAGCCGGCCACAGCTCCTGCGCCCTGAGGTACTGGGCCTGCCTTCTTCCAAAGGAAAACCCAAATGTTCAGCTGAGTCTCCTTACCCGGCGCCCAGCTCCCTTCTTCAGGGACGCCTGCAGGAGACCTGCTCCCCCGGCAGCTCGCCTTCTAGCTTTTCTCTCACTGAACTCCCATGTGCAGCCCCACCCCCTTAACTGGTTCTGCTGGGAGGCTGGCACAGGAGAGTTGGACTTATTTCAATCACAGGGGGGCCAGGCACCCTGCGACAGGTTGCAGTCTAAAGAGACAAGACAAGCAAAGGAAGTGCACTGTCACTATTCCCATTTTACAGACCGGGAGCTGAGGCAGAGAGATTCACCCAAGGTCGCGTGGGGAATCTAAGGGAATGGGAGAAGGCCCAGGAGACAATCCGTCTATTACAGTGTGGCCCAAGGCACAAGAAGGCTTCAGGCCTGTTGCTCACAGAGATCAGGGAGTCTTTGGGCTGTAAATTTAGAGATAAGCCCCAGCAGAACACCCACTCCATCGCCCTGGGACCCGCGTGAGCCACAGTCTCTGTCCACCCATTCTCACGTCAGCCAAGGCCCCCCGTAGACTGTGAATGGATACCTCCCATATGCCCCGCTCCTCCTCACTCCATCACTGGGGCAGATTTCTCCCTTCGCCGCCCCAATCGCCGCCGTTCAGCCGCAGGGGTCACTCTTCTGTTGTAGAAGGTGGATTATCCTCACGCCAGTTCTCTCCCTGCTTTGCCTCTTAACAAGGGGTGCAAGGGGCGGGTTCCAAACCCTGTAATTGACACCACACATTATTCCGACGGCGGCGGGAACAGACAGGCCTCGGCATGTCGCCAGTAGTCGAGCTGAGCCGTGTCTGCAGTGCCGCACGGAGCACCTCTCACAGCTGCCAGGCAGCGAGCGAGCTCCTGCAGGATCCTGGGTCAGCTGGATGTGAAGTGACCTGCGAGGATCCGGAGCCACGTATATTTCAGAATGAGGGAAGATGGGGCTTTGGGCCGGGATGCCGTGTCGTGTCTGTGATCGGGAGTGGCTTCTCCTGGGGGGAATGGCCACGCTGCAGTCAGGAGGGGTGAGTACGCATAGACATACCCAGCTAGCTGGCTAAAACCAGGGTAACTGTGTCAGCACGGGCAGCGGCATGGGCGAGCCACCGTACCTAGGATCCTGGGCAGGACTGTACTTGGGCAGCTCGTCCAGGCGGCTGTGGCTACATTGCTATTTTTAGCCAGCCAGCTCAATCAAAGCTAGCTTGGGTCTGCTGCGCTGGCTGCAATGACACCAGGGCAGACATAAGAACATAAGAATGGCCCTACTGGGTCAGGCCAAAGGTCCACCTAGCCCAGTATCCTGTCTACCGACAGTGGCCAGTGCCAGGTGCCCCAGAGGCAATGAACAGAACAGGGAATCATCAAGTGATCCATCCCACGTTGCCCACTCCCAGCTTCTGGCAAACAGAGGCTAGGGCCACCATTCCTGCCCATCCTGGCTGATAGCCATTGATGGACCTATGCTCCATGAACTTATCTAGTTCTTTTCTGAACCTTGTTATGGTCTTATACCCTACAAGGCTGGAGCTTGGGACGCCAGTCCCCAGAGTATTAGTGGGAGGAGGCTGGGCGTGGGCTCTGCAGCCTTAGGGTTAGATTGTGATACCCCCCCCCCCCCCATGAAAGGAAGCTTTAGACCCT
This sequence comes from Chelonia mydas, assembly GCF_015237465.2. Taxonomy (NCBI): domain Eukaryota; kingdom Metazoa; phylum Chordata; order Testudines; family Cheloniidae; genus Chelonia; species Chelonia mydas. The sequence goes on along the minus strand of NC_057850.1, from coordinate 6,148,164 downwards.
TGTGGGGGTTAACGCATAGGAATAAGCAGCACTACTCAGCCACTCCCTCCCTCTGCAGGGCAGGAAGTGGGAGGGGCAGAAAAAGGGGGCGGGATAGACCCTTGGCCCCACCCACACACTTGCCAGAGTAGCTGAGCTAGCGCAGAGCAGGGTGGGGAGGATAGTGCTTTGGTGCCGGTATGAAAACCACATAATTGACCCGCTGTGTTACTGGGCTACGGAGCACCGGTGGGGACTGCATGAGCAAATAAATCTTGTAAATACACACACATTTTTGCAGAGGACATGTAAATGCCCAGATCTAAAAATGCAGCCCCAATTTATTTGTTTATTAGGTCAAACTTTCCCAAAGGAAGATGCCGTTTGTAGTCGCACGTAGACTCATAGAGCCACAGGGTTAGAGGAGACTGCAAGAGTCTGCGAGTCTAACCCCTGCCAAGATACAAGATACAAACATTTTGTATGAAGGTTATGATCACGGGGCAGTGAGTTATACAGGTTAATTATGCATTGTATGACTAGGTGCAATCTGGGATGGGGGCAGTTATTCCTTTGTCTGTAACAATCAGGACTGGCCACTGCCACAGACAGGATACAGATCTAGTCGGTTGGCAGTTTTCATGTGCTTTCATCACTTCACAGATTTCAAGGCCAGAAGGAACCAATCTAGCCTGACCTCCCGTACTACACAAGCCATAGAACTGCCCCCAAATAATTCCTAGAGCAGATCTTTTAGAAACACACCTATGCTTGATTTAAAAATTGCCAGTGATGGAGGATCGGCCACAGCCCTTGGTACATTGCTCCAATGATTAATTACTCTCCTGGTTTAACTCAATGGTTAAAAATTTACACCTTATTTCCAGCTTCAACTTCCAGCCATTGGCTCATGATAGACCTTTCTCTGCTAGATGGAAGAGCCCACTATTACATAGTTACTCCCCATGTGGGTACTTATAGATGGCGATCAAGTCACCTCTTTACCTTCTCAATAGATTGAGCTCCTTGAGGCTGTCACCAGGAGATAACAAAAGGGGCCAGCACGCAGATAGAGATCTTGGTCGTGCTCCCCTTGCAACAGCCAGCTGCCTGCAGGAGTGGGTTTGTGATAACTTAAAACAAAGGGACTAATCATTATTACATATAATCAATATTTTCCTTGGTCTCTGTGTTTATACTTTGCTACCACCAACTGTACCCTGTTGATACTGCACCCGAATTCCTACAGCAGAGGAAACCCACAGGCGTGTGGATTCCCTGCCTCACCTTCTCTCCTACTTATGTAGCTCACCCGAGAGGAAGAGGTGATTGATAGATTTTCTTTTAAGGATGATAGTGTCACTCATTAGTCAGGAGAGAGGCACCAAAGCACATGGGAGCATCTGGCTTGAATGGTGCTGCCCCAATGACTGGCAGTCGACGGGGGGAAGGGATGGACACAGGCTGTGAGCGACATGGCTGGTCCTGGGAGGTATGAACACAATGGAAGGTGGAATGCCACTGTGACCTATTCTACTGGCTGCCAGCCGAATCTGAGATGCAGGCAGGCATGGTGAGGCGACCGGACATGAGATGTGTGACAGCAGAAGCCCTGAAATGTGGCAGGCATAGGCGCCGACTCCGTGGGTGCTCTGGGGTTGGAGCACCCACAGGGAAAAATTAGTGGGTGCTCTGCACCCACTGGCAGCCAAGCTCCCCTCACCCACCGCCCCATCTCCTCCTCTGCCTCTGCCCCTGAGTGCACTGCGTCCCCACTCCTCCTCCTACCTCCCACCGCTTCCCGCCGCTAAACAGCTGTTTGGCGGTGCTTAGGTCGTTCCAGGAGGGAGGAGCGGGGATGCAGCGCGCTCACGGGAGGAGGTGGAGAAGAGGCGGGGCAGAGGCGGGGACTTGGGGGACGGGGGTGGAATTGGGGGCGGAGCGAGGGGGGCGGGACCGGGGGGGGCGGTCGAGCACCCACTGGGAACAGAGGAAGTCGGTGCCTATGAGTTATGAGCATCCAGGGAGAGAATGCCCTGGTAGCCTGATCTACTGGCTGGTCCACTCATCTGTACAGGCAGAGCGAGCCCAGTGGGGGCTGAAATCCTGTATAACCGCACACGTGCTGCCTTCTCCACACCTTTAAAGGTGCCCAGGGCCGGCTCCAGGCACCAGCAAACCAAGCAGGTGCCTGGGGTGGCAAATATAAAGGGGCGGCAGGAGGTCGGGCTCTGGGGCGGCAATCCGCCCTCTGCAGCGGCGGGAATTCGGCGGCCGCTCCGTGTTCAGTGGCAAGGTTTTTCGTTTTGTTTTTTTTGCCACTTGGGGTGGCAAAAACGCTGGAGTCGGCCCTGAAGGTGCCACTTGCCCAGTAAAATCCTGCAGTCAGGTCTTTGGAGCGACACTGTCTGGAGCAGCAACGGAGCTCAACCTTCCTAACCCACGTGCTCAAGGTGGTGTATTTGTCCCCGTGATGTGGTGTTCACCCCCACACAAACGCTGAGCAGCCAGAAGGGCCAGAAGGGTCCAGGGGAGCTAGGGGTGGATATGGCCTCATGGCAGATGAAGCCCAGCTGGGGGAGAAGCCGGGCTAGGATGATAAAGCCAGGAAGTGAGAGCAGGAGGTCGGAGATGTGCAGTCACTCTCTAGAGGGAAGGGGAGTTGACCAGGGACAAAGAGGAAGTCCAGGGGAGAGTAAACCCTGGAGTCCTGCCCTGGATTAGGGAGTCCAGCAAGAGGCCGAGAGGGGTGAAATAGCCACAGGAAGCAGAGGAATCTCTAGTAGTGGTGGGAGGGAAGATCTTCTGAGACAGTGTCCGGACAGCTTGTCCCGTGGGACTCTGACACCCTGGAAGGGGGGTGCTGCATCGTGTTATTTCAGCCTCTCTCAAGATTAAATCCAGCCTGCAGTTTCGGCTCTCTCCATAGCAACAGTACTAGTGCAATCCCCCCTGGGCAGCTGTGGGGAAACACTGAGCTCAGCTCCAGGGACCAGGTGGAGGCAGGACTGAGGTGGAGGCCAAAAGACCCTCCCCTCATCTGCCTCCCTGGCTAGCTATTCAGGCTAAGAGCTGGATTCTTGGGCTTGACCCTTAAAGAGTATCAGAGCGTAACTGCCTCCCCATTACCCTCTGTTCCCTCTGCCTCGGTTTCCCCTGTCTGTTATCAAATGGAGACCGGTGCTGATTGCCCAGCCCACTCCAAACAACCCCCCGGCTCCTGGGTCCAGCATGATAAAGTCTCAAACAGCAGCACCCGCACCAGGGCCTTACAGCGCAATGCTAACAGAACGCCTTTCTGCACCCTCCCATCCAGAGCCATCCCCCCCGCCCACCAGGGCTCCTTCCCACCAGAGCAGCCTCTGCTGTACCCCGAGCATCCCCTCAGACTTGGCTCTGTCCCCAGTCTCTCTTCTCGAGAGACCCGCAACAGCCCCCGTCTCTGCAGCAGCAAAGCCCATCAACAGCTCCTACACCTCTCACCACACTGACCAAAGCAGGTTCGCCTTATATCCTTACCCCTTCTTCCCAGAGTGCATTGCTGCCCCAGCCTCCGTGCTAGGCTGCAATCAGTGACAGTGTGCTGGACCCAGGCTTGCCCTTAAAGGGCCAGCGAGAGGGCAGGATGATCCATTCTCATTATCGCTGATCCAGGAGCTACCATGATGACGGGCCGCAACTAAGTGACATCGTCTGCTGTGTGCGGACCAATAACCAGCAGCAATTGTGGGATAAAGCAGGGTTAGGGCAAATCACCTCTTGCTGTTGGCTGGGGGTGGGGTTTGTAGCTAAATGACTCAGATCCCAGCATTCTGGGGAAAATGCAAAATGCCTGCCAATTTCCCAGAAAGCTTCTGTCACTACCGCAAAGGCCAAACGTCACCAGCAAACAAATCCCAGCAGGAAAACTCCACCGGGCCCAGCTGTCCTTTCATTAGGCTGCTGTGTGGTGTGCATCTCAGAGCTAAGTCACACGCAGAATTGGCCTGTACCCAGTGACAACAAGGAAGGGGTTCTCTCCGTGGTGGGTGAATTTCACCCCGAGCAGAGGTCTAGCACTCAGGGCTACGCACCGGGTAAGGCCCACATCAGCCCACCGGCTTGCTGCAAGAGGTGTGGAGCATTCACAGCTCCCACTCTGAAAATCAGGTCTGATGTGTCTCAAAGTGGGCACCCGGAAAAGGGGGAACATAAATGCTGGCCACCGCAAACACCTCAGGTCCACATGTAACACCGACAGACCCCAGTCATCGCCAGGCGGGATCAAGCCTGGAACTTCTGGAGCTCAGTGTATGAGCCTCTACTGCATGAGCTAAAAGCCACATGGCCCTTAGCTAAGGCTGTAGCAGACTCATTAATTGCTAATTGGTCTCCGTGCCACCAGATGGGACAGAGCACCACACCTAGGAGGTGTGTGGGTTACACACACACACACACACACACACACAAGTATTCCAAACAGCCTATCTCCGTTCCAAGAGCAACTCACATTAGACTTGCTTTCGGCAAGTCTAAGAACTGGGTCAAGCAGAACTGTTTTAGTGCCAGTGTGGACATAGACTAGCCCGAGTAGTTCCATTAGGCTCCCACACCATTGTCCTATGATGCACCAGTGTATCCGTCCCAAATCTCCTCTGGGAACTGTGTGGGGGTTAGCTACAGAGCAGCACTATTGTGGACATCAGGCATACCAGCAATAGCTAAGAATGTGAATCACTGTGTCAAGGACTCGAACCCCAGACAGCACGCACCTAACAACTGTATATGCATTGATCTGCTTGTTCTAAAATTGGATCTATCCCCCCAATTCAATTGCAGCCCCTTCACTTCTCTAGTGTGCACACAATCATAGAGATCTGCAGAAAAGAGAGAGTGGGGAAAGCAGGAGCCTGGGGGGGTCATGGGGGTATTTCCTCTCCCATTCTTATGCCTAGGGGAGTCAAGGAATCTGGGTTCTATCCCCTGCTCTGTAGAGCTAAGTGAAATGTTTTCAGTAAACATGCTCTGTAGAGCTAAGTGAAATGTTTGCCAAAAAATATATTTTCCAGGGGCTCCAAAACTATTTGCAAATTTGGGTCCATTTCAATTAATAGTTTTGACCTTTAAAAAGCAAATTAAAATTTTTCATTTTGTCTTGTCCGTTTCGAAACCCTTGGTGTCGAATATTTTTGAAACATTGCATTGCGACTTTTACTTTCAAAACTGTGTTCCATTTTTAAATGCGGTCGAGTGGGTTTTTTTTAAGGTGAAAAACACCTGAAAACAACCAAACTAAAACACTGAAAACATTTGTTTTTGGCTCAACCAAAAATGTTTCAGTCAATTCAAAACAATTTTATTTTTTCAGGGTTTTTTTAAGGCTACGACATATTTAAAAAAAAAACGTTTTGGTGCGAATCAACCCAATTTCTCCCTCCCCCCCCCCCCCCCCCCCCCCCCCCCGATTTTTCAGTTCAGTCCCTAAACTGAAAAAAAATCATTCATCTCCATTCCTGTCTAAATGTGGGCAAGTCACTTGATCTTGCTCTACTCAATGAGAGTTTTGCCATTGACATAAACGGCAGCAGGTTTCCATTTTTAGCCTCTCTCTGCCTCAGTTTTGCCATCTGTAGAGGGGGTTCATACTGACCTATCTCCCAGAACGGTTGTGAGGCTAAACTCGTCAATTTCTATAACATCACTATTTAGTGTTGAATATTGAGGCAATTGCTGATTCTCCTCCCTTTCCTTATTTTCTTTTTACAGGCTCAAAAGTCCAGGCCAATCCAGACTTTTAAAAGCTCCTTTAGTGCTCATTAACCTGGGTACTGTGACTGCATTGTAGTGCGACAAGTCAGGGATTGATAAGCTGTTGTTTCAATTGGCAGACGTAATTTCTGCTTTTTGTTCCTACCCTTTGTAGATATGATGTCGTTATTTGTTATGACAATTCAATAACATTTTAATGATTAAAAATAAATCCCATCTGTTTGCTTTTCCCCTGGAGGAACAAGAAAAGATTTATTTAGTAGGAATTCCTTCCATTTCTAATTTTTGAAAAATATATTTGTATAACCTGGGGTAACTGAATGAAATTTAAATGAGAGCAATTCAGCTGAATAGGATGAAAACCATCCTCCTGGTAAGATCTATCATCTGTGGAATTGTAGTGGGAGCCCCATCCCTGGTGGTTTTCAGAACGGGAATAAAGAGACAATGCCTAGTTAATCAGTGGAACTCCCTGTTATAAGATATTTAGTCCACAAGCTTTGTGAGGTTCAAAACAAAATGGGATGTTTACAAGAACAGATGTTCACACAAAAAGCAAGGCTATCAAGTGTTACAGTAGATACAGTTTTTAAAATATTAGAAGAAATACAAGGGATGTGCTTGAGAAAAGATGGCCCAGTGGTTAGGATGCTAGCTTGGTACTTGGGAAACCTGGGTGCTGTTCCCAGCTCTGCCACCAGTTTCTTGTGTGACCTTGGTCAAGTCACTTATTCTCTTTAGGCTAGATCCACAAAGGGGATTTAGGCTCAGCATTGCAATCTAAAGTGCCCTGTCACTTACTGGGAGCCACAGCCCTTAGCCAGTCAGTCCCCAGCCTGTAGCGGTGCATGGGATTCTTCTGTCCTAAGTGCAGGACTCTGCACTTGTCCTTGTTGAACCTCATCAGATTTCTTTCAAATTAGTCCTGAAAATTATTAGTTTCTCATCATTTATCCTGATTAAAAAGGAGGTTGAGGTTAAAAAAGAAGCCAAAGATCATGAATCGTTCAGAAAATATAAAGGCTAATTTGAACATTTTAAAGCAAAATATTTGATGAGTGAAATCCGTCCCTCCTGTGCCCTCCTTATCAGAGCTGAGCTGATGTTTCCATAATCCTCAGCAACAGGCAATGACCTTACTAAAGACAGCATGATTACCCTGCCTGCTCCAGGTGCTGGAGATATCATCAGCTCATGCAAGGGAAACCCTGGATTCAGTTCTTGGCAGGTAAGTGAAGGAGAAAATAGTTTGACTGCTCTGCATTGATTTTAGTCTATTAATGATATGGGCATGATCTTAAAGGAGTTTTAAAAGAAACTGCAAAAGGGTTTCTGTTCATTTTGAAGGGGATTCATGCATGAAGGCTCATCCCTGGCTGAAATTGACTCGCCTGACCTCTGCCTTCGGCTCTTCTGAGTTCAACCAATGAGGTGGGGTTGTGCAATGCAATGTCTGAATGGAAATCAATAATTTATGCCCAGAGGAGGAGGAAGCAGAGAGGTGTCAGAGAACAGAGACTGTGGGACTGAATCAAGAGAGGAGAAAGAACCAGGAACAAAAGGGAATGTTTTCCTCGGGTCTGGGAGAGTGGTCAGTGAAGGATTAAGCTCTGCTCTGATGGTGAAATTCACCCCTCTCTGGATAGTCAGCATAAGGCCTAAAGCACAGAGAGGTCACACAGCAGGTCATTGGCAGAACTGCCTCCCCTCCAAACATTCGGAGGTAGACCCACGAGTGCCCGGACTCCTGTTCCCTGACAATGTGCAATACAAGCTCATACGGCAGCTCTGTGATTAAGTGGACATGAGAAACCATGCATGCGTGGTGTGTCGCATGCGTGTGCACCTGCGATGGAAGAAATCCCACAGCCAGGCCACTGAATCCCACTCATTTCTGCCCTGATTTTTACAGGCACTTTTCACATCTGCTGCTAAAATCTCCTCCAGCGGTTTAGATTTCAGGAACACCACCCAGCAATCCTGGGGGTCAGCAAGGGGGAGGACAATGTTAGATAGCTTTGAAGTGCTGTGTTTGCTCTACCTGATTGCTTCAGAGATGGAGCTGGGAAAGGCAAGAAAGAGAGAAAGGAAGGACTAGTCACTTGACCCTCAGGGTATGTCTAGCAGCTGGGAGGTGTGGTTCCCAGCTTCAGTAGACATATACAGGTGCTAGCCCATTAAAAGTAGCTGGGTGGCCACAGCAGCAGGAGTGATGGCTTAGGCTATAGGACTGAATCACTGGCTGGTTAATAATCCATCTCCCCTGGACTTATTCTAGCATTGCAAACCCCACTGTTCCATATGACATCTGTGTGCACATATATGGACGCACACACACACACACACACACGCACAAACAAACACACACACACACACAACTATAAGGGATGAAAGGTGGCTTTAAAAAGTCAATACTAAAAAAACAAACCCCATAAGGATGTGTAATGTTTAAAACTAGCGCCCTTTGTCTTGCAATGAAAACACACCATTTCCAGGGAAGGCCTGCCAACTGAAAATACCCCTGTAGGGAAGAAGATGCAGATTTAAAGAGACAGTGTGCTTAAGAACTATTGTCCTTTAGGGACTGCTCAACTGTAGTTAGTTACCGACGCATCTTCCTTCTGTGCTGGTTACTGGCTGCGATTTGGATGTTACAATGTGCACTTATATATGTGCCAGAGAGGGCAGCTATGCAGTGCCAGGGGGGGCACTGGCATTCAGGATATTGTGATGGGTTGGTTCAATCACTTGGAAACTGGGTGGGGGGGAACCTCTGCCCTTCATTTTAAATAGTTGAAAGAAGTCGTTAAGCTCCTTTAGGTAACCAAACAGCTGAAACAACAGCAGGTCAGGCACAGAGAGAAACAAGCACCTGTCACCGCATGAAACATAGGCACATATGGGGGGGGGCGGTTCTCTGACTATCGTTTTGTGAAGGTTTTTGTGTCTGTGAGAGAAACAGCAGAAGGACCAGATAAGCTGAGAGAGAAGGCAGTGAGGAAGCACCAGCCACAGAAGCACTGGTAGCACAAGGCTGAGGAAAGGATAAGAGACAGAGAGCTTTTGGGCAGAATGCTGTCTGGAAGAGGTATGGAGCTCTAAGCAAAGAAACTGTCTCCTGTGGTGTTCACAGTGGTGTTCACAGAAACAGGACTTTGTTCATTCTTTGTAGACAAACAGGATTCCATCAAAGGTGTCTGGCTCCGTCATCCATCTGCCCTCCTCACCAAAACAACCCACAGGGCCCCAAATTTTGGCTAACCACTCTGGTCAAAAAGGGGTAACACTATTGCAACAAGTCTGTACCAATCTAGAACTTCAGTGATGTACCTATACCGCATAGCAAGGCCACGGAGGACTGCACAGTGGGAGAGTACTCAGAACCTCCTGATCCAAAGACCAAGGTCCCCTACCATTTCAGTGAAAGGAAACTCTTCATCAGTTGCCACTATAGGGCTATGATGCACAGTTGAGCAGTTCCAATTCCACCCAGTAGAAGGCAGCAGTGAAACGGACGAGCCAGTTCAAAATATGACAAAGAGCTGGATTTACAGATGGTGCAGCCTGGGACAGGACAGAGGGGGCTGTGGAGAGAGACAGCCTATTAAGGGTAGAGAACACAGCAAGGGCAATGATCACATAAGCTTGTTATTAACAGCTCTAGCCCTGGTGAAGGTTCGAGGGGGGAAAACATTGGAAGATGCCGGGCAGTTGATTCAGAGACCAGGTGCATCAGGAGTTTCCTTCTTCCCCCTAGAGTGCCCCAGTCATGACCTGGAGAGACCCCGCTGAGGTAGTTCGCTCAGTGGCCCACCCAGTTACCAGCCTCTCCTGCCTCCCCCAATCAATTTTCTCCATGCTCCTCAGCCAGCAAATCCTGGGCGGTGGACTCAGCTGAGCTGATCATGAAAGCTCAGCTGTAAGTTGCCAAGAGGAGCTGTGCTAATGGGCGGCATTGCTAGCCTCGAGACCTCTTGGGCTCAATGGGAGATTAATTGGGCCCTGTGTCATTGCCAATCGAGGGTTATTTCCAACGCCACAGTCATTGAGAGGGGGTAGGGTAGAGCTGAACAAAACCCAGAATTTCCATTTTTCAAGAAATTCCATTTTGTCAGAACAAAGAGTTGAAATAATGGAGTTTCCCACAATGTGAAATATTCAGAACTATTTCTTCAGAGGGGTAGCCGTGTTAGTCTGGATCTGTAAAAGCGGCAAAGAGTCCTGTGGCAACTTATAGACTAACAGACGTATTGGACCATGAGCTTTCCCACGAAAGCTCGTGCTCCAGTACGTCTGTTAGTCTATAAGTTGCCACAGGACTCTTTGCCGCTTTTACAGAACTATTTCTGTTTGACTTTGTCAACATGTTTTGTTTCGATGAGGCCAATCATTTCAATTTCATCATTTTGACTTTTATCGTCGATTGCAAAACGAGAATATAATTTAAAAGTTGAAACAAAATGTTTCAGCCTGATCAAAACATTTCATTTGGAGATATATTCACAGGACTCTTTGCCGCTTTTACAGATCCAGACTAACACGGCTACCCTTCTGAAGAAATAGTTCTGAATATTTCACATTGTGGGAAATGCCATTATTTCAACTCTTTGTTCTGACAGAATGGAATTTCTTGAAAAATGGAAATTCTGGTTTTTGTTCAGCTCTACCCTACCCTCTTTCAGTGACTACAGCGTCAGAAATAACCCTCCATTGGCAACGACACAGGGCCCAGTTGAAAATGTTGACCAAATTGGTATGTTCCCATGAAAGGTTTCAATTTTGTCAAATCAGCATTTTTGGATGGAAAACTTGCCTAGCAGAAAATTTGCAAGCATATGTGGCAGGGCCCCGCTCGCTCCTGCCTCTGCTCAAGCCCACAAACAGCACAGAGACCTTTATGCAGATAAAGTACATGGTGAAGTTTATTTACAATGAACACTCTCCAGCCTTATGCTTACAGTCGTAGGGAGCCATACACTGCTCAGTGAAGAGCAATCTCTCTCTATCTGCTTCCTCCACACACACACACACCCCCACACTCCCACTTACTTCCTGTGCCTTTTTGTATCCACTGCCTAATGGCTTAATTAGCCTTTCAGCTCTCCTCCACCCATCCATTAGGCACAGCTCTTCTTAACACGGTCTGTTCTGCAGTAATTAATCGGAGCTGCAGTGACCGGAGTGCTGGCTCAGCGGCTGGTGCTCAACTCTCTGTCACACCATAGCACTGTTGATTATAAAGGCAGAAGGGACAACTGTGATAATCTAGTCTGACCTGCTGCGTCACACAGGCCATAGGACTTCCCTGAATTATAAATCCATGGTACGCCCACATCTTGAATACTGCTAGCAGATGTGGTTGTCCCATCTCAAAGGAGATATATTTGAATTGAAAAAGGTTCAGAAAAGGCCCACAAAAATTATTAGGGGTATGGAATGGCTGACGTATGAGGAGAGATTAATAAGACTGGGACTTTTTAGCTTGAAAAGAGAAGACTAAGGGGGGATATGATTGAGATCTATAAAATCATGACTGGTGTGGAGAGAGTAAATAAGGAAGTTTTATTTACTCCTCATAGCACACGAACTAGGGGTCACCAAATGAAATTAATAGGCAGCAGGTTTAAAACAAACAAAACAAAGTATTTCTTCACACAATGCACAGTCAACCTGTGGAACTCCTTGCCAGAGGATGTTGTGAAGGCCAAGACTATAACACTGTTCAAAAAAGAACTGAATAAGTTCATGGAGGATAGGCCCATCAATGGCTATTAGCCAGGATGGGCAGGGATGGTGTCCCTAGCCTCTGTTTGCTAGAAGCTGGAAATGGGCGACAGGGGATGGATCACTTGATGATTCCCTGTTCTGTTCATTCCCTCTGGGACACCTGGCATTGGCCACTGTTGGAAGACAGGATACTGGGCTAGATGGACCTTTGGTCTGACCCAGTGTGGCCATTCTTATGTTCCTGTTTGTACCAGAGCAGATCTTTCAGAAAAACTGCCAAGCTAGATTTAAAAATGGGAAGTGATGAATCCACCAGAGCTCTTGAAAAGTTTTTCCAGTACTTAATGGAGCAGCTCTGAGGTTGGGCTCTGCACACCTTAAAGGGCTTCTAAGATTAATGTCCTTCAATCAAGCTTTGCTGCTCACGCCTGCTTAGCAAATTCCTCTTAGCCGCCAGATCGCAGTAGCTGGCAAGACCCATCTAAGACCTGGTCTACACTACACCGTACGTCGACCGAACTACAGAATTGTCTGCACTTAAATTTTGCTCCCACTGACGTAACTGCCCAACTCCACCAACTTAATAACTCCACCTCCACGAGCAGCGTAGAGTCAAGGTCGATATCGGTAGGTCGAGGCAGTGTCAGTGTAGACGCTGCGTTGGTTATGTCAAGTGATACTGGTTCAGGAGCCCACCCACAATGCCCCACACTGACAGTACAATCAATGCAAGCGCTCCTGGTGAGGACATGCACCACCGACACAAGGAGCCAAGTGTAGACACATACAAGCGATACAGCTACTGTGGCAGCTGTATGTCGATGTAAATTTGGTCGACTTAATTTTGTAGTGTAGACATGGCCTAAGATTCCTTCTATCGTCTCTTCCTCTCACTTCTTCCTCTTCCTGATCTTGGCTCACAAGCCCTCCAGCTTCCTCCCCCACACCCTCCTTAACAGCCCCCATCTCTGGAGTTCCTAACTTGCCCCAAGCCTTGATTTAAAATTTACACTGCCAGCCTTCCACAGCAAGGTCCTGTTTAACGCTGTGTTAATACCACTTCGTGATGGGCCTTGTCAATTTTGAAGGAGTGAGGCAGGCTTGTAAAAATTAGTCTCCCTTGGGAAAAAAAACCGCTCTGTCTTGAGCGAAAGTTTAATTAAAAAGAGCAGAGTTTTTAATTACCAAAGAAATCTACTTGAATAGTTCATTTGCATAATCCCGATGGCAGTGGGGGAACAGGCACGAATGAGATAAGGTTTCTTTACAATCATTTCCCTGCGTTCCCCTATCTCTCTGGAAAGTACTCTGATCCGTCCCTCCCTCCCACTTCCATATTCCTCTGACTGGCTGACTGCCTGGCCTGGCCTTCAGCTGCTCGTGTGTTCGGCTTCCCCTTTGTTTGCCCCCAGTGCATCGAAAAATAATAATGTGCCATTCTCTGGGTGGGGCCACGTGGGTGAAATGGAATTGTCCCGCCTTCTGCTTTGGTGGATTGTCCTCCGCTATGGAGCGCGCACGCAGATGCTTGTCAAAACACCCGTAGGGCAAGCGGGGAGAAGTCTGACACAAGAGAAACCTACCAGGAAAGCAGAAGGACCAGGGCTTGCCTGCTGCTTGAAATTGGCCAGGAAAGACACACCCATGCATCCGGATGGATGATTCCTATTCAGCAGAGACAGATTAAGGCAAACCAGGCACCCAGACACACCAGAACATAGGGTATCCCTTGAATTCACCCCACAGCCCAAGTTCTGTGCTGTGGCCCCACCTCTAACATGACACAGGGAATCCTATGGCTCCACCCCATAGCCCTAGCCTCCTACTGTTGCCCCTCCCCCTCTAGAACATGGGATATCCTATAGCTCTGCCCCCCAGCCCTGGCCCTGTGCTGTGGCCCCACCCCCTACAGGACATGGGGTAACACCTGGCTCCACCCCACAACCTGAGCCCTGTGCTGTGCCCTCACCCCCTGCCCAGGGTGGTGGTGACAGGGAGGCTGCTCCTTCCACCCCATCAGAAGCAGCAACATGAGGCTCCCTTTGCTCCCGCCAGGAGTGCCAGCAGGGGCTCCCTGCCCTCAGGGGCAGCAGGGTCCTTCCTTTCCACTGCCCAGCTGAGCGGAGAGAACCTATTGCTCAAGGAGAGAGAAAACGGGAGCGGAAAAGGTGGGGGAAGGGGCTGGTCCTGCAGAATCAAGCCCTGGAGAACCTCTGCCGTCATCAGCAAGTCCCACCAGAGAGCGGTTCACATTATACAACTGAAGGGACGGGGCGCTACCTATCCGGTCCCCAACACCACAGTAGCTGAGCCCCTCCCAACACCCCCAGGCCATAGGGAGGTATCCCCATCCCCACTTTACAGATGAGGAAACTGAGGCCCATAGAGATGAGGTGTCTTACCCTAGGCCTGGATTCGGTTGCGGTTGGAAAGTTGTTGTGTTGGTGATGACCCTATGGTTTAAGAGATAGAAACCTGGCTAGTTCCAAAGCCCTTCCCCCAGCCACCCGGCGTATACCGTTCTCTCAATGCCGTTCTCTGCAGACTGCCTTTACTTCCCTCTTTCTTTGAGGCTTGGATCAGGGACAGCAGAAAAACCCTCCATTTTGCACCCTTCAGACCCTTCATTTCCCAGGGTTTGACTCCGGTGCAGGGTTTGTGTGGCCTACAGAGAGCGGTGGCCAGAGAAAACCTCCGAGCACAAGAACCTGCATTGGGGTGTTTGGTTGGCTTAGCCGATCACATCCCTCCTGCCATAAAATAATAGAATATGAGGGTTGTAAGAGACCTCAGGAGGTCATCTAGTCCAACCCCCTGCTCAAAGCAGGACCAACCCCAACTAAATCATCCCAGCCAAGGCTTTGTCAAGCCTGACCTTAAAAATATATAAGGAAGGAGATTCCATCACCTCCCTAGGTAAGGCATTCCAGTGCTTCACCATCCTGCTAGTGAAAAAGTTTTTCCTAATATCCAACCTAAACCTCCCCCACTGCAACTTGAGACCATTACTCCTTGTTCTGTCCTCAGCTACCACTGAGAACAGTCTAGATCCATCCTCTTTGGAACCCCCTTTCAGGTAGTTGAAAGCAGCTATCAAATCCCCCCTCATTCTTCTCTTCCGCAGACTAAACAATCCCAGTTCCCTCAGGCTGTCCTCATAAGTGATGTGTTCCAGTCCCCTAATCATTTTTGTTGCCCTCCGCTGGACTCTTTCCAATTTTTCCACATCCTTCTTGTAGTGTGGGGCCCAAAACTGGACACAGTACTCCAGATGAGGCCTCACCAATGTCAAATAGAGGGGAACGATCACGTCCCTCGATCTGCTGGCAGTGCCCCTACTTATACAGCCCAAAATGCCATTGGCCTTCTTGGCAACAAGGGCACACTGCTGACTCATATCCAGCTTCTTGTCCACTGTAACCCCTAGGTCCTTTTCTGCAGAATTGCTGCCGAGCCATTCGGTCCCTAGTCTGTAGCAGTGCATGGGATTCTTCCGTCCTAAGTGCAGGACTCTGCACTTGTCCTTCTTGAACCTCATCAGATTTCTTTTGGCCCAATCCTCTAATTTGTCTAGGGCCCTCTGAATCCTATCCCTACCCTCCAGCGTATCTACCTCTCCTCACAGTTTAGTGTCATCTGCAAACTTGCTGAGGGTGCAATCCACACCATCCTCCAGATCATTTATGAAGATATTGAACAAAACCGGCCCCAGGACTGACCCTTGGGGCACTCCACTTGATACCGGCTGCCAACTAGACATGGAGCCATTGATCACTACCCATTGAGCCCGACAATCTAACCAACTTTCTATCCACCTTATAGTCCGTTCATCCAGCCCATACTTCTTTAACTTGCTGGCAAGAATACTGTGGGAGACAGTGTCAAAAGCTTTGCTAAAGTCAAGGAACAACAATGGACTGGGGCTGTATTATCTTCTCTGAAGAGACCACGCCCGGTGCCCTCCCTCAGGGTTCCATGACGGTCGCAAGAGGCACCCCGGTGGCTTGCCTTCAACAGAGCTGTGTGGTCAGGAAGGCAGGAGAAGGGGCCCAGGCAAGGCCAGAGCCAGGCGAAGTGCTACTGTCACAGGCCGATCAGCAAAAGAGAAAGTTCTGGGAACATGCCAACAGAAAGTTCCACTTGTGTGGGTGAATTAACCTGGCCCAAAAGGGAGCAGAAAGGACAGACGCAGGCTCAGCGTTTCACTATGACCAACTCGCGCGATTTTTTGCCTCAGGTGCTGGAATTTCAGAGGAGGCTGGAGCCCATCTGGGAATGACACGAGAAGCTCCAGCCCCCCAGCACATGCCAGCCCTGTGGAAGCCGGCTGAGTCTCTCCCCCCTGCTTGCTATTCTCACAGGAAGGGAAAGGGGAAAAGGATGCAAAGAAACCAGCAACTCAGGGCAGCTCCCCTGCATCCTCCCATCCAGTGAGAAACACGGCCAGGATTGTAACACTTCTCCTCCGCCTTGCAGCACCTGTTCTGGGAAGGGGCGATGGTTGGGGTGAAGAGCTCCTGGAGCTGCTCCCCAGCCTGAGAGGGGGTGAAGGACCCCCTAGAACTCCCTTCTCCAGCCTGTAATGGGAGGAGGAGAGCCTGCTGCAGCCCCCCAGGGCTGGGAGAAGGGGTGAAGAGGCACAGAAAGGAAGCTGGGGAACTGGGACTGAACTAATGAGGTGGTGGCTGCGTGGGTGTTGAATTGAAGTTTGGAGGACAGGATTAATTGCCGGGCAGGACACAGGCAGATGTGGGGGTGAGAACTCCTGCAGTGAGGAGGATGAAATCCCCTTAATCAATAAATTTGGGAGCATGCCCAGCACTAATTCTTTCTCACTCACACACACACACACTAAGCATAAGCAGGGGGAGTTCAACAATCAAAAGACAGAACGAGAAAAGCACAATAAAGTATTTTTTTTAATCTCATGGTTTTTTGGACCAATCTTAGGATTTTTGGGGGGTCTGACTCCTGATTTTTGGTCTCTTGAGGTTGGCAATACTGTTTGGAGCTCCAGGAACTCTTCCAAGGTGTCTGCCCCAATGCCCTTACAAAAGAAATGATTACAAAATAAAATACAAGGAAAACAGGTTTACTTACCCATTCCTTGCAGGAGAGACGACCTAGACACGTTGACTTCCTCCAGGTCTCTGCCTGTTCACTGGGAATGGTGCTGTTCATATAAACCTCCTATTTCCCAGCAGGCCTTGCTATGACTACAAGTCTGGTTGCCATGATGGACTACATTTCCCAGTTTGCCTTGCTCTCCTGAGCCCCTAAGGAGACTGGAGGGAGACACCAAGACTCAGCCTTGTCCCTCGCGTTCCAGCCCAACCCCCTGTATTGTGGTCAGCAGATCAGGATGTCTTGTATAAACCACAGACCTCTTCCCTGAGACAATTTCCTCCCCCTCAGTGATGGTGCCCCCTCCGAGATTCTCACAGATGTTAGGGTTGCCTGGGTGGAGCTAGACACTAAGGTTTAATATTTATCCACAGAATAGGTTGCATCAGCTTGTGCTTTCCCGTAGCCCCACTGTAAGCTGGAGAGGCCTCCTCCTTGGGCTGAGAAATTATTTGATCTCCATGAGCCCTCTAATTTGTGCTCTCTTGCCGGTGACTGCCAACAAGCATATCAGTTGGTACCAGTTGTGGTGTGACCATCACCCCACTAGATATGGGACTTTATTTCCCACAGAACAGCCTTCAGACGTGTGTTTCCACAGACGGCAACAGCTTTTGATGTCTCTTTGGCCTGTGGTAGACATGAACGGTTGTTCTAGAAGTGAACATCTGTAGCCCATCCTACCCATCCAGCTTTCCTCATTCCACTGTCTAATGAGCTCCCCTGGATGCTATATTCTAGGAGAAAAGATGCCCCTTTGTGCGATAACTCTTATGGAACTGTTTTTCCTCCTTTAATTCTCAATGTCCCTGCTATTTATGCTACATTGAAGGCAGAAATTTGCATTAATATGCCCAGTGCTATCTGACAGATGATCTGTCTAATTTACACCAACCCATGGTCTTTCATTGTTTTCCACAATGTGCCAGAAATGTACTGTACAGGAATTAGAGATGAGCCTGAATCAAAATCCAAATTCTTATAATAACAACCTTATCTCTGACCCCCAGACTCTATATGTGGGCTCTTTCATTATATACATCGCTAGAAAGAGATAGAGACCAAGATATACATATACTACACACTCAAAAGTGTGTTAAAATGCTAACATTGCAACATCAAGCACTCAAAAGCAACGAAATGCAAGGGTTAGGGTGACCAGATGTCCCGATTTTATAGGGACATTCCTGATATTTGGAGCTTTGTCTTATATAGGTTCCTATTACCCTCCCCCAACTTGTTCCCGATTTTTCACACTTGCTGTCTGGTCACCCTAGCCAGGACAAAGATTGTCTGAGCATCTTTAATTCGACCCTCTTGTGCATATGCATTATGATACAGTCTTGAATTGCATGATCACATACTACTTTTCCACAGGACCCCTGCTGAATTCAGTGCATAGGGTGGACAATGCTGGATGGTGAACTTTGGTACACTAGATTTGCCATATTAGATGAGACCCTGGGTCCATCTTCTCCAGTATCCCGTCTTTGGCAGTGGCCAGCACCAGATCCTTCAAAGACTGTGCAAGGCAGCCTACAGTAGTGTAACTATGGTGTAACCTGCCCTTAGTGGAAATTTCTTCTCAACCCCTATTAGTTTGGGATGGTTGATGTAGGCGTTAAGTGGTGCATAGGCCATGAGCTGGCCTTCAGCATGGGGAGTGAATTTCACACTGTGAGTCTGAATTGCAATGTGTGTCTGACCTGGACTGTGGGTAGGACCCTGTCTCCCTCTGTGCTTCAGACCCTGACAGCACTGAGTGAGTAAACAATCCTAATTAACAACACTGCCACGGCCTGCCTGTTACCTGTTTTGTGGCATCAACCCCTAGGACGGTCAACTTGGTGCTTTTCAGCAGCACAGAACTCACCCTGAAGAATGTCAGAGGGGCAATTCTCAGCCCCTTGAGCACTTCTCCCTCTCAAAACATTGCCATCAACTTTGGCCCTCTCCACTGTCTAGAACGTCCCAAGAGCAGATACCAGGTGACTTCTCGATTGGGGTTTTGCCATATGGACAGAATTAATTGCAAAGGGCTTGTTCTGCTTTTTTTTTTTTTTGCTTTCCAATTAGACGCATAACGGCTCACTCCCTCTGCCAGCCCTGGCTATAAGCATACTCCAGGCCCAATCCACACAGCACCAAAGAGAAATAAAGGTTGCAATCATTTATATCTCTGTTTCCGATGGTGATGACATTGGAAGCTTATTTTATTTAACTCTATTAAGCAAATATTAGCCATTAATTATCGCCTGCCTCCTTTCATTTCTGCCTTTGTCAGTAAAACATCTAAAGTGGGGACAATTTATGCTAATTCCATTCCAAAAATGATTAGGCAGAGGGATTTAATTTTTTTTTTTGCCTGGGATTGATCTTCTCTGACCTCTAAACCACTAACTCGGCATTCTGTCTTCACACAGCTTTGCAAAGAGGATAAAGATGGAAACAGACATATGGTGCACAGGAGCCTAACTCATGCGTAGTTGCTCATCCCAGGCAGATGGAAATGGCTGTTTGAGTGCCTTGCTTAGAGAGCTGCCTTTAAAACGTACCTTCTTTTTATTTTCCCTTTGTCATCAGCGCAGCTAATTAGCCGCTCCAAGGCAACTTTTCGCTCGGCTCTGAACTCCACGTGCACATTAATTTTCCAGTGGGGTCTCCCCCTCCCCAATCCATTTGCCAGTTTAGATGACAGGCCGATTACTTTAATGGTAGCAAATGTAAAATATGCCCAAGCTGCTGCGAATGCTAATACAGGAGGGGCACAGCCGCGGGTGGGGGTGGAGTGAGTGAAGAGCGAAGTAGCAGCTTGAGGATAGCTGAGACTTCCAAGGATAACAAGGACAAGGGCAGAGTCCTGCACTTAGGACGGAAGAATGCACCGTTACAGATGAGGGACCGAGCAGCGAGGCAGCAGTTCTGCAGAAAAGGACCTAGGGGTTACGGTGGACGAGAAGCTGGATATGAGTCAGCAGTGGGCCCTTATTGCCGAGAAGGCTAACGGCATTTGGGGCTGTATAAGTAGGAGCATTGCCAGCAGATCGAGGGACGTGATCGTTCCCCTCTATTCGGCACTGGTGAGGCCTCATCTGGAGTACTGTGTCCAGTTTTGGGCTCCACACTACAAGAAGGATGTGGAAAAATTGGAAAGAGTCCAGCAGAGGGCAACAAAAATGATTAGGGGACTGGAGCACATGACTTATGAGGAGAGGCTGAGGGAACTGGGATTATTTAGTCTGCAAAAGAGAAGAATGAGGGGGGATTTGATAGCTGCTTTCAACTACCTGAAGGGGGGTTCCAAAGAGGATGAAGCTCGGCTGTTCTCAGTGGTGGCAGATGACAGAACAAGGAGCAATGGTCTCAAGTTGCAATGGGGGAGTGGATATTCGGAAACACTATTTGTCTAGGAGGGTGGTGAAGCACTGGAATGGGTTCCCTAGAGAGGTGGTGGAATCTCCATCCTTAGAGGTTTTTACAGCCTGACTTGACAAAGTCCTGGCTGGGATGATTTAGTTGGGTATTGGTCCTGCTTTGAGCAGGGGGTTGGACTAGATGACCTTATGAAGTCCCTTACAACCCTGATAGTCTATGATGTTCTTCAACTCTTCCCTACTTACCACTGTAACTCTCCTGAATTATGAGTATTAAGGTAGCCTCTAAATATCACATCTGAGCTCAGGGCCCGGTTTTGGTTGGGTGCTCTGCATACACAGTCCCTGCCCAAAGAGTGTACAGTCTAAGTAGAAAAGACAAAGCCAGAAAGAAAGTCAAACTCTCCCCCGTTTTACCAGTGGGAAACCATGCAACAGACTGATGAAAGTGACTTGCACCAGTTTACAGAAGGAGTCTACGGGAGAGAACTTGGATTGAGCTGGGAACATGCAATGCACGAGGCTGGGGAGAAAGTTCTCTGGGGAAATTAATTCTGACTGCTCAAAGGAAAGTAACGACAGATAATGGAGAGACATCAACTGACTCCAGCAAACAAATGAAGCAGAACTTGGAGACGTGGAATCATAAGCAAAGAAAACTCACCGAATGCAGAGCCTGCAGCTCACTATATCCCTTGGTCCTGCCAGCTTGGTAGGTCACAGAGATGGTCCTTCTTGGTAAAGCCATGATTCTGGCTGCCTAGTGACACTAAAAGTCTGACCTTTTCCGTTCCATTCCCCTTTTTGGCCAAGGAAGCAAACTGATCCCTGATTTAGGGATCCCCGTTGATGTCCGTAGCTTTGGCCCACTACGTACTTGGCCCATTACATACTTGAAACACACTTTTCTCTCAGTTCTCCTTTTAGAGAAGAAGCTGCAATCATTTGATTTCAGAGGGCCTCTCTGTGTAAGCTTAGAATTAATTTCCAAGACAGTGCACCTCACAGCTGCGGTAGTATCAGGACCTGTTTCCTAGAGATGAATAATTCAGTCTCCTAGAATTTTGCTGCAGCCTGTGACATGCATTCTTGCTCCAGACAGGATGGCATCGACTGTCTGTGATTTGTCCTTTTTATTCACTATAAAACGCTAGCTACTGGGGGAAAGACTGGAGTTTGTGTGACACAAGGCCAGTCCTGATGGGTGCTACGCCAGTTAGACCATCCAGCAATGAATTCATTTAATATATAAGAGCAGAATCTGGGTCTGCTATGCTCATATAGCTTCTACTGACTTCAGTGGGCAGGAGACACTCATGTCCAAGGGCGAAATTTAGTTGTCACACAGGAGGGATTATCATGCTGACAACAGGTTTAAAATCTATGAGCACCTAGGATTTCCTCACTATGCTGCAAACCATGGAAACTCCACAGCAGCTACACAGAGAGCACTGGCACCCTCTTGTCTTGAAAGAATAGGCTTTTAACACTGGAGCTAATGGAGACTCACCTTTAGCTTTTGGCAGTATGGTACATATGACACACATAATAGAGCCCTTCAGCTTCCACCCAGCAGAGGGCAGTACACGCGCATGCACGCACACACACACACTACAGGCCACAGGCACTGACAGGTATCTTGGATCCCTGTGGGTTTGTAAATGGACTGAGCTGGCCAAACTCGTCTCACAGTGACTCCAGTGCAGTGCCCATTGAAGCTTTGGTTTGTTAAATAAAGTCTGGGAATCCCAAGGGGCACCCAGAGGAGTGGGGCACACACCTACCCTTGCCAATCAGAATGTGGCCCTGGGCCATACATTCAAACCCCTGTCTTTTCCTCAAGGCTTTGCACACTATAATGAATTAAAGGGACAGATCACAGACACCCTTGACTTTCAATAGAAGTTGGGTGCCTAACTCCCTTAGGCACCACTCTTTAGAGGAACGATGGCCCAGTGGTTAGGGTGCCAGCCTGGGACTGTGGAGGCTCAGGTTCAATTTCCTGCTGTACCACAGTGATCTTGGGCAAGTCACCTAGGCCCACATTTGTAAAGGTATTTAGGACAGTTGATAGGATTTGGTTCCTTTTGAGAAGGAGATTTAGGCTCCTAAATCAGTCAGGTGTAGCGATGCTGAGCCCATCGATGCCTAAATACCTTTAAAAATCTGGGCCCTAGTCTCTCAGTGCCTCAGGGAGTATTTCTTCACACAACGCACAGTCAACCTGTGGAACTCTTTGCCAGAAGTTGTTGTGAAGGTCAGGACTATAACAGCGTTCAAAAAGCTTTAGGTAAGTTCATGGAGGATAGGTCCATGAATGGCTATTAGCCAGGATGGGCAGGGATGGTGTCCCTAGCCTCTGTTTGCCAGAAGCTGGATGTGATGGTGCACCCCCTAAGGCTTTATGGAAATATGCTTATGAATGTATATATGTCATAACTGGAATATGTTTAATGCTACATATGCCATGTAACATATCTCTTGTAAAGATTATGATCTACTGAATCTATTCATCCTATTTGTATGCATGTATCATTTTTGTATTCGAAGTTATGAATATTGGCTGTGTACTTGCTTGATTTTTAAATAGCCTTAGTAAAGCATTTGGTCAGTTTCTTGAGAAAGGAATGTGCAAATTAAGTGCCCAGTCAAGAAGCCCTAAAGGGACAATGGATCTTGGAAGGCTTCAATCCACATAAGAAGTCTACATGAGGCTTTCAAGGTAGCATGTGAACCATGGCTGCTACCTGTAAGTTCTGAGTCATGCATGGACATGTGACTTGCCCACGTGACTCCAAAACTCCATCTTGGAGCTGGCCTTTGCATAGGAGAGAGGAGGGGGTCTCCACCCACAGGAGAAAGTCTATTTAATCCAGTGGGAGACCCCTCCATTTTGTCTTCAGCTGGCTCAAGAGTAGCCTCTCCACCCCCAAGGATACCTGAAAGAAACTGGAACAAAGGACAGTAACTACAGGGGGCGAGAGTGATTGCTGGACCTAGACTAGAAGCAGACTAGTCTGTAAAAGGAAGCTTACTGGAATTCCTCTGAGGGTGAGGTTTTATCTGTATTCAGTTTTCTTACTGTATTAGACACAGGCTTGCGTGTTCTATTTTATTTTGCTTGGTAATTCACTTTGTTCTGTCTTTACTACTTGGAACCACTTAAATCCTACTTTCTGTATTTAATAAAATCACTTTTTACTTATTAATTAACCCAGAGTATGTATTAATAACTGGGGGGGGGGGCAAACAGATGTGCATATCTCTCTATCAGTGTTATAGAGAGCACACAATTTATGAGTTTACCCTGTATAAGGTTTATACAGGGTAAAACAGATTTATTTGGGGTTTGGACCCCATTGGGAGTTGAGCATCTGAGTGTTAAAGAGAGGAACACTTCTTAAGCTGCTTTCAATTAAGCCTACAGCTGTTAGGGGACATGGTTCAGACCTGGCTCTGGGTTTGCAGCAGGCTAGCGGGTCTGGCTCAAACCAGGCAGGGCACTGAAGTCCCAAGCTGGGAGGGCAGGGAAAGCAGGGGCAGAAGTATTCTTGGCACATCAGTTGGCAACCCCAAGGGGGTTTCTGTGATCCAACCTGTCACACTGGGAATGGGCAACAGGAGATGGATCACTTGATGGTTACCTGTTCTGTTCATTCCCTCTGGGGCATTTGGCATTGGCCACTGTCAGAAGACAGAATACTGGGCTACACGGACTATTGGTCTGACCCAGTATGGCCATTCTTATGTTCTTATGTTCAGTTCCTGCCCTGTGAAATGGGGATAATAGCGTCTACCTCACCAGGTGTCATGAGGCACTCAGATACGAAGGTGATGAGACCACAGACATACCATAGATAGCTTAAGACAAGATCCCTCCTTCCTGGGACTGTTATTCTGGAATCTCACCAGACTGTCCAGTTTGCAACGACCCTGTGCAAACTGCCCCTCTCATTTTGTCTCCTGGAAAATAAGCATTGTATTTAAATATAAAACAGAAAGAGATAGAGCTCTGAAAAGCTTAGCACAAAGCAGCCCTCAGACTGCCCTACTAATCCCAGGACTATGATTCTGCATAGTAGGTGTCTTCAAACTCAAGCAGTTTCTCTCTTCCCAACTGTTTGGGTTGCTCAGGGGGAGGGGTGCCCTTCAAACTTCTGAGAGAAGACATTTGTGGGAGCCATCTGCTACATGCAAACTCATTTAGAATTTAAAACTACAAGGAGGAACGGGCTAAATAGATTACGGAACAGAGCATTTGTCTCTTAACTTTGCAAATCAGGCCCTGAAGCAACTGAGTTGCAAGGTTGCTTAGTTGAAAGCTCCAGTATTTTCTGTAACATGAAAGCCAGACGTTGGCGTCTGTATAAATTCCCTCACAGTGTGGCACAATGGCTGGGGAGAAGGGGAGCTTAGATCACATAAGGAAGTGCAGGCCCTAAAGAAAGAATAAATTCTTACTTGTCTCTAGGGATGGACCTGCTGCCTGCATGCCTGCTTAGTGTAGCTGTGGCCAATGAAAATTACAGGACTTTTCCTTGAATAGCTGTCCGGCTTGCTGATACCTACTTGCTCAAAAAGGGGTTAAACCAGGTGGAAATTTCCCTGCTCACCCCTTTGCTGTCTCCAAAGCCACTCCATCTAGCTAGGTTATTTTATTGGTGCCCATAAAGACCTTCACAGCCCTAAAGCTTGAGGTTACAATGACTTCCAGTTTTATTTTTCATTAACAATTACATGGATTGAAATCAGCTTCTTCTTCTGGGTAAGTTAATATGGGCCCAGTTTAGAAACTGGAGTCCCATGATATTGTACAGAACAGGTACAAGGGCAATAGGACCACATCCTCCCTCATCAGCATGCTTTGCCCCAAACCCTAACACAACATCTAGAGCTGAGAGAGCCAGAGACCAGCTCCACCTGACCACTGACACAGCTACCAAGTAGTCGTGGTTTCATAACATAGATGCCTGTCAGCTGAGAAGTGGACTGCAATCTATGCCCTGGTGTCACACCTATGTATAAATATGCTGCAGGCTGGATTTCAACTGGGGATGAAGGGCGTGAGTTATCACCAACCCATTAGTTGGGGTTGGTCCTGCTTTGAGCAGGGGGTTGGACTAGATAACCTCCTGAGGTCTCTTCCAACCCTAATCTTCTATGATTACCCAATCCTTGAGCTATTCACTCACTTTTTCTCTCTGTGCTATGCCCACCCCTGCCCCACACCGCTGTGCCCCACCTCGCTGGGCCCTACCCTTTCTCAACCACTCCATAGCCTATCTTCCTCTGTCCCAGCTTCTTGTGCTCCACCCACCCTCAGGTCCTGTCTCCTTTCCTACTCTTGCTGAGTTCTTCTTGCATCCCTGTCCACTCCATCCCCCATCCTCACCTGCCTGTCCATGTGATCATACAAATGCACTTGTCTGATTATCTTTCTTCTGAATGTATGCCTGTTGGGAAAGTGGAGTGTGTTTAACTCACTCATGTTGTTCACCTGGTACTTCACCCAGGAGAATGTTACGTGTGACTATGATGACAACAATAGCGGTGATGTCGGTGACAGCCTTTGGGGGTGGATAATAGAACCAAGGCTTCCTTTTCTGTTGCCCATAGCAATTGATTCTGTGCGTGGCCTTCTTCTGGAAGTGATCACAATTGGTCTTTATTGCTTGGTTGTTTATATTTTTATGCCCACCCCGCAGGTATTATCTCTGCGCTCAGATGCCTCCACCTGTGTCCATTCTTGTCCCTCGTCAATTCCAAGCTCAGCATCTTCAATGCTCTGCAAAGTTATTATACCGCAACTGTACACAAACATGCCTATGATGCGTCTTCACTCTCAGGTTCTGCTCCAACTCCCTCTTCTGTGCAGTCCTTTCCCTTCCCTGGCGACTTTGTCACCTTCTTCCATTCTCTTCAGGCAAACCATGGGGCCAGGCCTGGCTAAGTGTTCAAATTCTGAAGCGCAGGACTATGGGTGTACATGCCCTTACCCTGAATGCCCTTCTCATGCACACTGAAGTCTGAATCCTGAGGAGAAAGGGAAGTATTTGCTCACTGCTGGTAGTTCTCAGCCAATTCCTAGTTTTTCCACCTGTGGTTTGGGGTTTTTTAATGTTCCTCTCAGGTGAATGGGGGATCAGATCTCTATTCGCAGTGAGTGCAGGGTATCAGAAACCCCCTTAGGTCACCCATAACTGAGCAGAAAGTGCGATATCCTTTTCTCAGGGGACCAGACAGATGGGCAGAAACTTTGCAGCCAGAAGTCATTGTGACATTCTATGCATTGGGGGAGCGACCGGTAACCCCCATATTCCTCATTTATATATAATTGTGATCTTGCATATACAGCAGGCCGTGTCAGGTATCAGGGAAAGGTTATGATCTGCTGAAAGTCATGGTTCTACCTAAATATGTATGTCATTAATGCATATGACGTTATGAGATTGTGTTGTAAGGTTGTCAGTAATACATGCTGTAAATTGGGGAATTGGCCAGTGTCATAAATATAAAAGGAAGGGTAAACACCTTTAAAATCCCTCCTGGCCAGAGGAAAAACCCTTTCACCTGTAAAGGGTTAAGAAGCTAGGATAACCTTGCTGGCACCTGACCAAAATGACCAATGAGCAGACAAAATACTTTCAAAGCTGGGGGGGGGGAGAAACAAAGGTTGTCTCTGTCTGTGTGATGCTTTTGCCGGGAACAGAAAAGGAATGGAGTCTTAGAACTTAGTAAGTAATCTAGCTGGATATCCGTTAGATTCTGTTTTGTTTAAATGGCTGATAAAAATAAGCTGTGCTGAATGGAATGTATATTCCTGTTTTTGTGTCTTTTTGTAACTTAAGGTTTTGCCTAGAGGGATTCTCTCTGTTTTGAATCTGATTACCCTGTAAGGTATTTATCATCCTGATTTTAGTGAGGTGATTCTTTTACTTTTTCTTCAATTAAAATTCTTCTTTTAATCACCTGATTGCTTTTTCATTGTTCTTAAGATCCAGGGGTTTGGGTCTGTGTTCACAGATGCAAATTGGTGAGGATTTTTATCAAGCCTTCCCCAGGAAAGGGGGTGTAGGGTTTGGGAGGATTTTGGGGGGAAAGACGTTTCCAAGCTGGCTCTTTCCCTGTTATATATTTGTTAGACGCTTGGTGGTGGCAGCAATTAAGTCCAAGGGCAAAAGGTAAAATAGTTTGTACCTTGGGGAAGTTTTAACCTAAGCTGGTAAAAATAAGCTTAGGGGGTTTTTCATGCAGGTCCCCACATCTGTACCTTAGAGTTCAGAGTGGGGAAGGAACCTTGACAGCCAGATATTAGCTCCCTACAGACAGCAGCAAGGAAAGTAACCAACGCTCAGATGGGTGTCAAAGAATCATCAACAGCCATTGTCCAGCAAGGGAGCTACAATTCAATGACTCATCTGCATAAGGCCACACCAGGGGAATTGCTCAAACTTACCTGGGGACTCAGCAGTGCCCTCCAGATATTCCTGGACCTGTGTTCTCCAAGCACATGGGACTAAGGGTATAAAACAGAACACAGGGGCCCCATGCTTTGTCTTTTCTCCTTCCCCCCACCTATGCTGCAAAAAATAAGGACACTCAGAAGACTGAAGACTCCAACAGAAGGGACTGGCCCAGGTTTCAAGGGTGAAACCTGTGTAATATGAACTGCAATATCCAGTGGGTGAGAAAAACTGCTTAATCTAGATGTTGCCCAATCTAATAGGATTGAGAGTTTAGACTGCAGGTTTATATTTTGTTTTCTTTTGGTAACTACTCTGACTTTTTGCCTATCACTCATAATTACTTAAAATCTATCTTTTGTAGTCCATACTTTACCAGTGAGTTTTCCTGAAGTGTGTGATAAATCTGCTCAGGTGTACAAAGGCTGGTTTATGTCCACTTCCTACTGATGAACTGGTAAACCAATTAATAAATTTGCACTGCTCGTCTTGAGCAGTGCAAGACAGTGTATTTCTGAGGTACAAGGCAGGGGGTTGGGGGGAGTGGGCTCCGTGTGATTCATGAGTGGCTCTGGAAGCAATCATGTAATCTAGCTGGGTGTGGGGCTCCACATGCTATTGTGCTGAGTGATAACAGGGCCTGGAGGGGTTTGCTGCTTGTCACTAGCAAAGCATTGAGAGAGACAGTCCAGGCTGGAGCCTTAAGGGGGCACAGCAATCCCACAATCCCAGGCTACACCCCGGGGACCCAGTCACAGGCACTATTTCCATATGACCCCATTGCTTTCATGGCCCTATAACTTCCCCATAGTGCCATAGGCAATCTTGTACTCAGACAGTACGTGCAGCTTATCCCAGTCTCAGACCATATTTACCCTTACAAATGGCCCCAGTTTCCAACACTGGTGTAGTTGCACCTGGGTAGGGTGACCATAAGTCCTGTTTTGGCCAGGACATTCTCTTTTTTAAGCCTTGTCCCAGCCATTCGGTCTTTTTTGGCAAAAGTGGGCATTTGTCAAAAAAGTGGGGTGGGGTGTGAGGAACGTGCAGGGGGCGAGCAGTGATGCCAGCCCTCCCTGGGGGAGGTAGGGCTCAGAAGAGCAGCGATGCCAGCCCCAGCCTTGCGGGGGGCAGGTGGGGCCTGGGTGAGCAGCTCGGGCCAGCCCCTGGCTCGGGCCAGTCCCACGTGGTGTCCCATTTTCCCTTTGGGAAATATGATCACTTTACACCCAGGCAACTGCCAAGTATAGACAAGAAAACTAAGATTTCCACCATGTTGACTCCTGCTTGACACCAGGGTTAGCTCTGCCAGTGACGATTGCTGCTTTCTTTGTCCACACTTGCGGGTTGCACTGATGCAGCTGCATCTTTGGCTGAACACAGGGCTAATTCTATGTCTAGACAAGGCCTAAGAGTGGAAGGGAGTCTGATGGTTCTCTAATAGTACCCACTGCTCTAGTAGTTGGAATGGAGGAGTGGGTGTCCTGGTTCCACCGTGAACTTCCTGTTTGGCCTTGGGAAAGTCACTTCACCTCTCTGTGTCTCTCAGTGTGGACAAAACACGGCCCTGCCCTGGGGTGCGGTTAGGATTGATTAACAGATGCCGTGAGTGAACCGAGAACATGTTTTGCAGAGGTGCAACCAACATTTTCAAAAGGGACTGGTGATTTGGGGTACCTCCATTTTTGGATGTCCAGTCTGAGAGACCTGCATGGGGCCAGGTTTCGCAGAGCACTGCTGCTTTCTAACTTGGCACTGCAAAAAGGGAAGCACCCAGAATCAACTAGGCCCAGATCCTTAAAGGTACTTGGGTTCCTAACTTCCACTGAAATCAACTGATGTTAGGAGCCTAAATGTCTTTGAGGATCTGAGCCTTCATCATGTTTCAAAATATGGGCCATCGTTTCGACGTGCTCAGACAACCGCACTCGGCCTCAGGTGCGGCTCTGCCTCAGGCCTACGGGAAGATGCAAAGAATAAAAAGGGGAGACACACACGCCGCTGCCTCCCTGGTCATGTAGCTGATCAAAACATCTTCAATCCCTCCCGCACCCCCCTGGCATAAAGAACCCGTGGTTGTGCCTCGATTTCGCATTTTGCTTCGAGCAAAAGGCCAAGCGCTGCCCTGTGTGTTGGAAGTGTTCCTGACAAGCCCGATCAGCCAAAATGAACGAAAGCCCCAAGATTTTTATTTTAGTTTTTTTTTTATGGTAAAACAGCCAAAGCTCGCTCTTTGTGCGTGTACAATAAGGAGAGATGCTCTCGGCCTGCGAGATGAGCACAACCGCCAGATACCAGCATATCCCTAGCCTCCCACAGATGCAGCTTCTTGCTGCTCAACTTTTCAACTTTTGCCTGGGGGGGGAATGTAACAGCTTGTTGCTTTTCCGCCTGCCGGAGCCCTCCCTGGAGAACAGCTCCTGGTTGCTTGTTTGGAGCTGCTGGCTAAAAATAAATGCTGCTTCTCGAGACAATTTGTATTCTGCTAACCCTGCTGCAATGCTCTAGCCACTCATTATGGGAGCGGTTGGTTTTCTTCCCGAGCACAGCACATGCCTTACGTAAGAGAATAATCCTGCACAATATAGCGGGTAATACGGGGGGAGGGTATCCAGGAACATAATAACAGGGACACATTATGTACAGATCCAGCTCTGAACATTTTGAAGTCATGTTGTGAAATAACTGCAGTAATTCTCCCTCACAGACAAGGTTAATCAGCATTGCTTCCCCCTCCATTTTTCCAATTTTCTTCCTCCGTACAAGGAAAACAAACGGTGAACTGATCTCAGATGAATTAAAGGGACACCGGGCCCTGATGCTGCAAACCTTTTCTCAGCAGAGGAGTCCTGCATAAATAATGGGAATGCTCACATCGGTAAGGGCTGCTTGTGTGAGGAAGGACTTATGGGATCTGTCCCAGTAACAGGCTGAAAATTGATAATACGTTTTTTTAAATGCCTTTACCTAGGTTCCTAATGACACCTTAAAAGGGAAGATTGCAATGGAATGTGCTTGATTGTGCACCATTTCTTCTTCTTCTTCTTCTTCTTCTTCTTCTTCTTCTTCATGACTTGTATTATCTTAGCACCTAGGAGCCCCAGTCATGGCTAGGTGCTGTACATAAACGGAACAAAAAGACAGTCCCTGCCCCAAAGGGCTCCAATAGACAAGATAGACACAGCATGGGGGCAGGGGTACACACAAGCAGAGTGAACTTCCATTAGCACCTAGAGCTAAATCTCAGCTGGGGACAGAATTAGCCCCCTTCCCCGCTTTTTCCATACAGGGAACCGAGGCACAGAGAGATTAAAGTGACTCTGCCAAATTGGCCCAGGAAGTATGCAGCAGAGCTGGGACCTGAGCCCAACCCACCTGAATCCCAGTCAACTGCTGTACCTGCAATGCCTGCTGTCTTTCTTTTTACACTTCACTGAGATAATCTAGTCACTCTAGATAATCAATAATCTAGTCAGCGTCACTCTTGTCTCCTAGGAAGCGTCACTATCTGGTTCTCCCCCCACATCATCTTGTCTGGGTTGCAAACACTTCCGGGGACATTTTAAATCCAAGCCAACAGCAAGGCTCTCTTCCTTCACCACTTTCAGCAGTAATAAGCTGCATGATCTTTCCTTATATAAAACCCACATTTTAGGCCTACATTGCATGTAAACCAGCTTCCCAGTAAGAAGCCAGCAAGTGCCAGCAAACACTAATATTCTGCCTAATACTTGTAGTTCCCAGGAGGTTCCTGCAATACTCACAGCTGGGGCTATATTTAGAGCCATATTTCGGACTGTAGCTGGGTGTATAACATTGCAGCACTCTGCAAAGCTCTACCAAATACATAACCATGTCCCCCTTCCTTACTCCCCCAAAATATTATTTGGACAGGTCTATTCTTATGACAGCATTATTTAAAATAGCCTCCGTCATTGTGCAATAAGGATGATGGGTACATAGCACCCACTGCGGTTAAGCCATTGAGAAGGAAAACCGCAAAGGGCCATCAATTTTCCCGCGGCAGGACAACGCTCATGGGCAGCTGAGGCAAACGAGAAATGTCCCCCTCCAGCACCAAATGATGAGTTGGACTCTCTCTGAAAGATGCAGTGGTAGAGGTGGAAGGGTTGCAGCCCAGCTGTTCTGATCTGCTTAGTTAATGGGTTAATGTGCAGTCGTGTTGCAATCTAACCTGTGACCATCTACCCCTTCAACTCTTGGCTGCCCACCATGGCTACTTGCAAGAGCAATGCAACGGTGGGCATATACCAGATTCCCTGCCACTCCTACAGTGCCAGGGGAAGGATGATCCAGTGGTTTGAGCTTTTACCTTGTATCTTAGGGTTAAGACTATATTTTAATCGTGGGCATATTTAGTACAAGTCTTGGACAGGTCACGGGCAGTAAACAAAAGTTCACAGCCCATGATCTGTCCATGACTTGTACCATATACCCCTGACTAAATCTGGGGAGGTGGTGGCCCGGGGGTTCCACGGGTGTTCGGAGGGGGCAGCCCAGGGAACGCTGAGGGTGCTGGAGGGTGGCCCAGGGGTGCCATGAGTGATGGGTGGGCATGCAGTGGCATGCGGCCCGGGACCCCCACTAGTGCTTTGGGGGGATTTCAGGGGCTGGTAGGCTCCCTACCTGGCTATGTGCCTCCCCAGAAGTGGTGACATCCCCCTCCCTCAGCTCCTAGGCAGAGATGTAGCCAGGCAGCTCTACGCGCTGCCTCCACCAAGATTGCCGGCTCCGCAGCTCCCATTGGCCAGGAACCATGGCCAATGGGAGCTGCGGGGGCAGTACCTGCAGGTGGAGACAGCACGCAGAGCTGCCTGGCCACGCCTCCGCCTAGGAGCTGAGGGAGGGGGATGTCGCCACTTCTGGGGAGCCCCCCGAGGTAAGCGACATGTTGAAATTTCCTTTAATCTTATTTTTTAATGTTAAAAATGCTGAAAAATTTTTGTTTGATCCCAAATTATTTGTTTTCAACTTTTCAATTTGCTGAAAATTTTGAAAAGAAAAATGTTTTGCCATCATACCAAAAAATCCCTAATTTGCCCACGTGATGGGGTGTCCATCCCACTCAGGACTAGAAGGGGTTAAGATGGCCAGGCAGGTCAATTAACTCCACAAGCTGCACCTGGACGAGCAGTCAGGGAGCAGGAAATGAATTGGAAGTAGGAATAGCTGATCAGGAACAGAAGCGGCCTATATAAAGCCCAGGAACTCAGAGCAGAAGGCGGCTGCTGGGAAAGGTGGCAGTCATTCCCTGGAAAGAGAGAGGACTGTTTGGAGCTGGTACATCCAGAGCAAAGAGGGGAACCGGGGTGGTAGGAAGCAGTCCGGGAAAGGCACCATGAAGGCCGGGAGAGTAAAGTCCAGAACTGCTGGGTTGAGGGTCCCTGGACTGGAACCTGGAGGAGAGGGTAGGCCTGGGTTCCCCTGGCAGCCACTGGGGATGTGACACAGGGCAGGCAGAGGAAATCAGACTGCCTGGAAGTCCTGGAAAGACTTTGTTACACCTAGCCTGGAAGGAGTGAACACATATGGTGACCCGGCCAGAGGAGGAAGCTGTGGTTCCTAGAGTGAGAGGGGTCCACAGGGCAAGAGGATGGCAGGACAGACACCACCAGAGGAAGGCACAGGGCCTAGCCAGAGCTAATCCCTCAAGATGGCCAGGAGATAGGGTTGCCAACTTTCTAATCGCACAAAGCCGAACACCCTTGCCTTGCCCCGAGGCCCCATCCCACACTCACTCCATCCCCCCATCACTCACTCCCCCCCACCCTCACTCACTCTCTCATTTTCACCGGGCTGGGGCAGGGGGTTGGGGTGCAGGAGGGGCTGAGGGCTCCAGGTGTGGGTGTGGGCTCTGGAGTGGGGCTGGGGATGATGGGTTTGAAGTTCTGGAGGGGGTTCTGGGCTGGGGGTTGGAGCTGAGGGGTTAGGAATGTGGGAGGAGGCTCCCAGCTTAGGCAGAGGGTTGGGGTGTGGGAGGGGATATGGGCTGTGGGCTGGGGGTGTGGGTTGCAGGGTGGGGCCAGAAATGAAGTGTTCAAGGTGTGGGAGGGGGCTCTGGCTTGGGGAGGGAGTTCAGGTGTTGGGGGGATGAAGCACAGGCTCTGGGATGGAGTTTGGGCGCGGTAGGGGGCTGAGGGCTGGGGCAGGCGGTTGGGGTGTGGGATGGGATGTGGGGAGAGAGCTCGGGGTGGGGCTTACCTCAGGGGGCTCCCCGAAAACGGCGACATGTCCCTCGGCTTCTAGGCATAGGGGTGGTCAGGTGGGTCTCCACAGTGCGCGCTGCCTCCTCCTGCAGGTGCCACCCCCATAGCTCCCATTGGCTGCAGTTCCCGGTCAATGGGAGCTGTGGAGCCAGCACACAGGGTGGGGGCAGCAGGGGCAGCCCCCTGGCCAGCCCTCTGCCTAGGAGCCAGAGGGACATGTCATCGCTTCCAGGAGCCATGAAAAGCCAGGTAGGGAGCCTCCCAGCCCTGCCAACCAGACTTTTAACAGCTCAGTCAGCAGTGCTGACCGGAGCCAACAGGGTTCCTTTTTGACTGGGCATTCCAGTCGAAAACCGGACACCTGGCAACCTTACCAGGAGGAAGTGCCACCAGTGGTGAGTGAACCCCATGATAGCCCAGGACAGGCCCTATGGCCACCAGCTGAGCAGTTCTGATTCCAGCCAGCAGAGGGCAGTGGGGCACATATGCACTAGCCAGTATATAGCAATGTTCCACTGTGTGCTGAATTTTAAGTCTAATCTTTTTGCTTGGTTCATTTCCAGTAAATATTGGATTTGTTCCTATACATTCTCCCTGTATAATATCTGTCTGTAAGAGACTTTTGCTGTCTTGGTGGAGGAGGGGTCAGAGGGAGGAAAAGAGGAGAAGACAGGCAACATGGTAGCACTTTATTGAAGTGTTCATCATAATTGATAACTGCCTTGATCCTAATGAATTCCTGGCTTGAACATCTGAATGCCATATGTGCTTTCAGAGAATGGGGCTGTCAGGGTTCCTTCCCCACTCTGAACTCTGGGGTACAGATGTGGGGACCCGCATGCAAGACCCCCTGAGCTTATTTTTACCAGCTTAGGTTACAAACTTTCCCAAGGCACAAATTCCACCTTGTCCTTGAACAGTATGCTGCCACCACCAAGTGATTTAGACAAAGAATCAGGAACTCCACTTGGAGTTCCTGTTCCCCCAAAATACACCCCAAGCCCTTACACCCCTTTTCCTGGGGAGGCTTGAGAATAATATCCTAACCAATTGTTACAAAGTGAACACAGACCCAAATCCCTGGATCTTTGGACACTGAAAAAAAAAATCAATCAGTCCTTAAAAAAAGAATTTTATTAAAAAAAAAGAAAGGTAAAAATCCCCTCTGTAAAAACAGGTTGGAAGATAACTTTACAGGGTAACAAAAGATGCACAGAAGACAGAGGAACCCTGTCATAAATATAAAGGGAAGGGTAAACCCCTTAAAAATCCCTCCTGGCCAGAGGAAAAATCCTCTCACCTGTAAAGGGTTAAGAAGCTAAAGGTAACCTCGCTGGCATCTGACCAAAATGACCAATGAGGAGACAAGATACTTTCAAAAGCTGGGAGGTGGGAGAAAAACAAAGGGTCTGTGTCTGTCTGTATGATGCTTTTGCCGGGGACAGAACAGGAATGGAGTCTTAGAACTTAGTAAGTAATCTAGCTAGGTATGTGTTAGATTATGATTCCTTTAAATGGCTGAGAAAAGAGCTGTGCTGAATAGAATGAATATTCCTGCCTGTGTGTCTTTTTTGTAACTTAAGGTTTTGCCTAGAGGGATTCTCTATGTTTTGAATCTAATTACCCTGTAAGGTATCTACCATCCTGATTTTACAGAGGTGATTCCTTTACTTCTATTAAAAGTCTTCTTGTAAGAAAACTGAATGCTTTTTTCATTGTTCTAAGATCCAAGGGTTTGGGTCTGTGGTCACCTATGCAAATTGGTGAGGATTTTTACCAAACCTTCCCCAGGAAGTGAGGTGTAAGGGTTGGGAGGATTTTTTGGGGAAAGACATTTCCAAACTACGTTTTTTCAGGAACCCAGATAAAGTTTGGTGGTGGCAATGGAAGTCCAAGGGTAAAATAGTTTGTACCTTGGGGAAGTTTTAACCTAAGCTGGTAAAAGTAAGCTTAGGAGTTTTCATGCAGGTCCCCACATCTGTACCCTAGAGTTCAGAGTGGGGAAGGAACCTTGACAAACCCCCTCTAGCCTTAGTTTCAAAGTTACAACAAAAGAGGGATAAACCTCCCTCCAGCAAGGGAAAAATTCACAAGTTGAGAAAACAAAGATAAACTAACATGCCTTACCTGGCTGTACTTAAATTTCTGTAATATGAGAGACTGGTTCAGAACGGTTTGGAGGACATGGATTGATGTCCGGTCCCTCTTAGTCCCAAGAGCGAATGAACGCAGAAACAAAGAACCCAAAACAAAGCCTCTCCCCCCCACCCCAGATCTGAAAGTATCTTTTGTCCCCATTGGTTCCTTTGGTCAGGTGCCAACCAGGTTATTTGAGCTTCTTAACCCCTTACAGGTAAGGAGGAATTTTAGGCTATCCTTACGGTTATGACAGGGGCTATCATTCATCAAAGGCTGATTGCACCTGAATGGGCAGCACTCGACACTGTGAGGATCAGAAATGAGGAGAAGCAGAGGTGTTAATGGGAGAGCAGAAATAAAATGGCAGAGTCAAAGAGAAAGGCCTCATTGAGTGTGTGGGAAGCCCCAGGATAGGAGCATCTTAATATATTGGAGTGTGATGCTATCTGTCAAGGCCTGTATCATCTTTCAAATGGCTGTGGGACATCCATCTATCCCCAGCATGCATTAAAGAGGTCTAGTTCATAGCTGATCATGTGGGGATATTTGTGCAGTCATAAAATAAGCGAATACTTTATAGCCTTTACGAATACAGAGGCTGCACTTGAGATAAAAGATAGGCCTGTGGATGTGCCAAATAGTTTGGCAAACACTCAAGTATTTTCGAGCCTGGCCGCTGCAATATTTATCTAAATTAACTAGGTACAGTTTCAAGCCCAAGGTTCTTCCTATTACAGGTAGATTTACTGGATGTCAAATATCCATTCAGCACCATCCTTTGCTTAGGTCTGAAGCCCTTGGTTCATTTTCATAAGGTCATAAAACAGAAGAGAGAATTCTGCTTTACCCTTTCCTTAGAGAGACAAGGTGGGTGAGATTATATCTTTTATTAGATAAACTTCTGTTGGTGAAAGAGACAAGTTTCTGAGCTTACACAGAGCTCTTCTTTAGATCTGGGAAATACCCACAGAGTGTCACAGCCAAATATAAGTTGGAACAGATGGTTTAGCATAAGTATTTAGCACATATTTCAAGGGACTATCCAAGGTGAAGTGGCCTATTAACACCTCTCCTGTCTTAGGGGGAAAGGGAAAAAAAGGCGGGGGTCAGAGGGGGTTAGTGGGTTATAGATTGACATAATAAACCATAATCCGGTGTCTCTGTTCCGTCAATATTTTTTAATATTAGCAAAGTTATAAATTTAAGCTCCCAGATTCATCTTCTAAAAGTGTTATGCGGGTTTACTATTGGTAGCTGACTTTTTGAAACGGGATGAGTGCAATTCCCTGGGCCACTTCCCCACAGCAGCCCCCATTTCCTCTACATCTGCTTCACCTTTACCTCAGGGCCTCCTTCCTTGTGCCAGATAGCATTTGTACTGCCCAGTTTCTCCAGCAGCACGGCTTCCTCCTGCAGCTCCTGACACATGCACCCAACTGACTAACTGGGAGGCTTTTAACTAGTTCCAGCCAGCCCTTAATTGGCTTCAGGTGTCCCAATCAACCTAGCTGTCTCCCCTGCGTTCTAGAAGGATCTTAATTAGCCCCAGGTGTCTTGATTAACCTGGAGCAACTGCCATTTGGTTACCATGATAACAGGGATGTCTTTAGCTTGGGACTAACATACCTGTTTCTTACTACTTTCCTACAGCCATCTGGCCTTTCTCCATCACACCACCTTATAGTCCATTTATCTAATCCATATTTCTTTAACTTGCTGGCAATACTTTGGGAAACCGTATCAAAAGCTTTGCTAAAGTCAAGATATATCACATCCATCATTTTCCCCATATCCATAGAGCCAGTTATCTCATCATAGAAGGCAATCAGGTTGGTCAGGCATGACTTGCCCTTGGTGAATCTATGTTGACTGTTCCTGATCACCCTTCCTCTCCTCCAAGTGCTTCAAAATGGATTCCTTGAGGACATGCTCCATGATTTTTCCAGGGACTGAGGTGAGACTATAGTTTCCCAGATTCTCCTTCTTCTCTTTTTTAAAGATGGGCACTATATTTGCCTTTTCCCAATCATCTGGAACGTCCCCGAATCGCCATGAGTTTTCAAAGATAATGGCCAATGGCTCTGCAATCACATCAACCAACTCCCTCAGCACCCTCGGATGCATTAGGTCCGGCTTCATGGACATCTCTAGCTTTTCTAAATACTCCTTAACCTGCTCTTTCACCACTGAGGGCTGTTCACCTCCTCCCCATACTGTGCTGCACAGTGCAGAAGTCTGAGAGCTGACCTTGTCTGTGAAGATCGAGGCAAAAAACACATTGATTACTTCAGCTTTTTCCACATCATCTGTCAATAGGTTGCCTCCCCCATTCAGTAAGGGTTCCACACTTTCCCTGACCTTCTTCTTGTTGCTAACATACCTGTAGAAACCCTTCTTGTTACCCTTCACATCCCTTGCTAGCTGCAACTCTAATTGTACTTTGGTGTTCGTGATTGCATCCCTGCATGCTCGAGCAACATTTTTATATTCCTCTCTAGTCATCTGTCCAAGTTTCCACTTCTTGTAAGCTTTCTTTTTGTGTTTAAGCTCACTGAAGATTTCTCTGATAAGCCAAGCTGGTTGCCTGCCATATTTTTTTATACTTTCTGCACATCGGGATGGTTTGTTCCTCTGCCCTCAATAAGACTTCTGTAAAATACAGCCAGCTCTCTTGGACTCCTTTCCCCCTCATATTAGCCTCCCAGGGGATCCTGCCCATCAGTTCCCTGAGGAAGTCAAAGTCTGCTTTTCTGAAGTCTGTAGCTCTGTGTGGTTTGAGTCTCAGCTAGTCAGAAGACCATCTCTTTTTTTCTGGGAGACATTTCTAAAAGTTGCTATAAGCTAAGGCACTTTGGCTATAGGTTCCAGTACTGATTGCCTAGGGGCTGCTGGCAGGGTTTTTTTTTTTTGCCTTAAGCTTGTGTGGCAGAGCTAGGTCATGCATGTAGACTAGGCACATCACTTCCCTTCTCTGTACCTTTGTGTCTTCTCCCACCCTTTGTCTTGTCTATTTAGACTTTAAGCTTTTTGGGGCAGGGACTGTCTCTTCCTGAGAGTATGACTAAACTTTGAGTTGGAGGTGTAATTTTCAGCTAGAGGGAATGTACCTGCACCAGCTCCGATTGGGCTAGTGCACTGAAAATAGTTGTAGCCACAGCAGCATGAGCAGCTAGCCGGCCCACATATGTACCATCCGAGATGCTAGGCACGTACTCGGCTGTTAGTCGCTCCCTCCCCTCACACTGCCACAGGTACACTGCTATTTTAAGCACACTGGCTCAGTCAGAGCTACCGCGGGTACGTCTCCTCAAGCTGGGAATTATGCTTAGTGTAGGTCTACACTTTGAGCTTGGGTTGTATGTACAGCACCAAGCACCACAAGGCCCTGATATCAGTTGGGCGTTACTGTAATACAAATAATAAATAACGTCTAACAACATGAACAATTAGCATATTGCAGACAAGAAACATGTATTTTATAGGGGGAGGGCTAATTAATATTTGTAAATGAGATCCTCCGTTGAATGGGAATTGGATGTACACATTATTATTAGCCCTATAATCAAGGGACACACTTCCCTGTCTTTCCAAATGGCTCAGATCATGATGGGATCCCACTTTGCTAGGTGCACTTTAGTGCTCCATTTTGCCAGGCGAGTGATGAACGGCTCTGAAATATTCCATGTGTCCCTGGCTATCAACCTTATAGAGGATACAATTTTTAACAAACCATAGAATTTGTATTATGGCCAGCAGGGCCACCATCTTAACCTTTTGTGCTGCTTAATGCACTGTAAAACGTCTCCACGAAGGACCATTTCCAAGGAAACAGCCCATTAAAAATGAATTTTATATCTTATGTTTTTTATAAATGGACAGCTTACTTACTGGCCTTTTATGATTGCACTTTGCTGGAACGGCTTCTAGTTTCACCACATTTAAGCCTCCTATCATTTGAAATAGTACATTTTTTTTAATGGTCGTTATAAAATTTCAGCTTATCGTTAAAGGTTGAGGCAGTAGGCACTGGAGGATTCCAGAGTGCAAAGGAAATTATATCCAACACATAAAGGACCTAACCCTTCAGTGCACCTCTGCGTGTCTCTCCCTTGATTTCATTAACAGCTGCATGTGCTCATCACCTCTAAATTGTAGGCCAGTGGTTTTGCTACCTATGCCCTTGTCATGGCAGGAAGCACAGGAAGGTTGTATTCTGAAGTGTCCCTAGCCTCTGTTTGCCAGAAACGGGGAATGGGCGACTGGGGATGGATCACTCCATTACCTGTTCTCTTCATTCCCCTCTGAAGCACCTGGCACTGGCCACTGTTGGAAGAGAGGATACTGGGCCAGGTGGACCATTGGTCTGACCCAGTATGGCCGTTCTT
The DNA here is from genome assembly GCF_015237465.2 of Chelonia mydas. Taxonomy (NCBI): domain Eukaryota; kingdom Metazoa; phylum Chordata; order Testudines; family Cheloniidae; genus Chelonia; species Chelonia mydas. Next base: position 6,107,998 of record NC_057850.1, on the reverse strand, counting down.
ATGTATTTACTAGGGAAAAAAATCAACTTCTTTATTTTTTGTAAAAAAAAAAAAAAAAAAGACTTTTTGAGAACTTGGCAAATAAAATTTCTGTTTGTTGATCTATTCTTTCAAAGAAAAATTTCATCAACTTTTTCCTCAGAGGAGCAGAAGAAAAAAAAAACATTTCCCAACAGGCTGTGGGGGTCATTTGTGCTCTCCCAAGAAGGGTTCTGCCCCTGCTGTATGTGTGAGTGAGTTTCTGGGAAGGTTTCATCTGTCTTTGGCAGTTATATGATTTTTATTATTGTAGTACCTGAGTACCTCACCATCTTTGACATATTTATCCTCACAGCACCCCTGTGAGGTAGGACAGGGCTGCTGTCCCTATTTTACACTGGGGGAAACCATGGCACAGAGCAAGTAAGTGACTTGCCCAAGGTCACACAGGAAGCCTGTGGAAGAGCAGGAACTTGACCCCTGTCTTCCATGTCCCCGGTTAGCATCCTAGCCACTGGCCCATCCTCCTTCTTGTTTAGAAGGTCCCTGCCTTCTCTTGGTAGCCTGGAGATGGGTTCCTGGAATTCAGAGCTATTCTGAACCATCACAGACTGTGAGGATGGGCTCTCATTCTAATAAGGGTCTCATATCCTGCCCCTCTCTCTCTGCTATCTGAACAGCATGAAGTGCCCCTTGGGGCAGGGGATTCCAGAAGTTGATGATACTCTGCCTGCCTAAATATTTCCTTAAATGTGTTCTAAATTCAGCACTTATCCAGACCTGTGGCCTTTAGATTTAAGTCAACAGGAGCTTTCCTATTGCATTCAGTGGGCATTGGATTGGGCCATAAGTCATTAACCCTGCCCAGTAAGCACTGTTTCATTTACAGTATGTGCATCCAGTAACTCCCTATGATGTATCACCTCCTCTACAGTGATAGTTCAATGGATGTGTCTCGTACTTAGTTCTCAGTTCTGCTTCCCTGCACGCAGGCAGGTATCAATGTGTTCCCTTGTGGCTCACTGCATCGCCACACATCACAGAACTAAGAGACAAAAAGTAACAGGATCATAGAATCATAGAATCATAGAATATCAGGGTTGGAAGGGACCTCAGAAGGTCATCTAGTCCAACCCCCTGCTCAAAGCAGGACCAAGTCCCAGTTAAATCATCCCAGCCAGGGCTTTGTCAAGCCTGACCTTAAAAACCTCTAAGGAAGGAGATTCTACCACCTCCCTAGGTAACGCATTCCAGTGTTTCACCACCCTCTTAGTGAAAAAGTTTTTCCTAATATCCAATCTAAACCTCCCCCACTGCAACTTGAGAGCATTACTCCTCGTTCTGTCATCTGCTACCATTGAGAACAGTCTAGAGCCATCCTCTTTGGAACCCCCTTTCAGGTAGTTGAAAGCAGCTATCAAATCCCCCCTCATTCTTCTCTTCTGCAGACTAAACAATCCCAGCTCCCTCAGCCTCTCCTCATAAGTCATGTGTTCTAGACCCCTAATCATTTTTGTTGCCCTTCGCTGGACTCTCTCCAATTTATCCACATCCTTCTTGTAGTGTGGGGCCCAAAACTGGACACAGTACTCCAGATGAGGCCTCACCAGTGTCGAATAGAGGGGAACGATCACGTCCCTCGATCTGCTCGCTATGCCCCTACTTATACATCCCAAAATGCCATTGGCCTTTTTGGCAACAAGGGCACACTGCTGACTCATATCCAGCTTCTCGTCCACTGTCACCCCTAGGTCCTTTTCCGCAGAACTGCTGCCTAGCCATTCGGTCCCTAGTCTGTAGCGGTGCATTGGATTCTTCCATCCTAAGTGCAGGACCCTGCACTTATCTTATTGAACCTCATCAGATTTCTTTTGGCCCAATCCTCCAATTTGTCTAGGTCCTTCTGTATCCTATCCCTCCCCTCCAGCGTATCTACCACTCCTCCCAGTTTAGTATCATCCGCAAATTTGCTGAGAGTGCAATCCACACCATCCTCCAGATCATTTATGAAGATATTGAACAAAACTGGCCCCAGGACCGACCCCTGGGGCACTCCAGTTGACACCGGCTGCCAACTAGACATGGAGCCATTGATCACTACCCGTTGAGCCCGACAATCTAGCCAACTTTCTACCCACCTTATAGTGCATTCATCCAGCCCATACTTCCTTAACTTGCTGACAAGAATACTGTGGGAGACCGTGTCAAAAGCTTTGCTAAAGTCAAGAAACAATACATCCACTGCTTTCCCTTCATCCACAGAACCAGTAATCTCATCATAAAAGGCGATTAGATTAGTCAGGCATGACCTTCCCTTGCTGAATCCTGGCTGTTCCTGATCACTTTCCTCTCATGCAAGTGCTTCAGGATTGATTCTTTGAGGACCTGCTCCATGATTTTTCCAGGGACTGAGGTGAGGCTGACTGGCCTGTAGTTCCCAGGATCCTCCTTCTTCCCTTTTTTAAAGATTGGCACTACATTAGCCTTTTTCCAGTCATCTGGGACTTCCCCCGTTCGCCACGAGTTTTCAAAGATAATGGCCAATGGCTCTGCAATCACAGCCGCCAATTCCTTCAGCACTCTCGGATGCAACTCGTCCGGCCCCATGGACTTGTGCACGTCCAGCTTTTCTAAATAGTCCCTAACCACCTCTATCTCCACAGAGGGCTGGCCATCTCTTCCCCATTTTGTGATGCCCAGCGCAGCAGTCCGGGAGCTGACCTTGTTAGTGAAGACAGAGGCAAAAAAAGCATTGAGTACATTAGCTTTTTCCACATCCTCTGTCACTAGGTTGCCTCCTTCATTCATTAAGGGGCCCACACTTTCCTTGGCTTTCTTCTTGTTGCCAACATACCTGAAGAAACCCTTCTTGTTACTCTTGACATCTCTTGCTAGCTGCAGCTCCAGGTGCGATTTGGCCCTCCTGATATCATTCCTACATGCCCGAGCAATATTTTTATACTCTTCCCTGGTCATATGTCCAACCTTCCACTTCTTGTAAGCTTCTTTTTTATGTTTAAGATCCGCTAGGATTTCATCGTTAAGCCAAGCTGGTCGCCTGCCATATTTACTATTCTTTCGACTCATCGGGATGGTTTGTCCCTGTAACCTCAACAGGGATTCCTTGAAATACAGCCAGCTCTCCTGGACTCCTTTCCCCTTCATGTTAGTCCCCCAGGGGATCCTACCCATGAGATCTATCCCAAGCAGATCCTCCTGTACCAGGGAAGGGAGAGGAAGAGGAGACCTCATGAAGTCATAAGAATGGCCATATCGGGTCAGCCCTATAGTCCATCTAGCCCAGTATCCTGACCATAGAATCATAGAATCATAGAATCATAGAATATCAGGGTTGGAAGGGACCCCAGAAGGTCATCTAGTCCAACCCCCTGCTCAAAGCAGGACCAAGTCCCAGTTAAATCATCCCAGCCAGGGCTTTGTCAAGCCTGACCTTAAAAACCTCTAAGGAAGGAGATTCTACCACCTCCCTAGGTAACGCATTCCAGTGTTTCACCACCCTCTTAGTGAAAAAGTTTTCCCTAATATCCAATCTAAACCTCCCCCATTGCAACTTGAGACCATTACTCCTCGTTCTGTCATCTGCTACCATTGAGAACAGTCTAGAGCCATCCTCTTTGGAACCCCCTTTCAGGTAGTTGAAAGCAGCTATCAAATCCCCCCTCATTCTTCTCTTCTGCAGACTAAACAATCCCAGCTCCCTCAGCCTCTCCTCATAAGTCATGTGTTCTAGACCCCTAATCATTTTTGTTGCCCTTCGCTGGACTCTCTCCAATTTATCCACATCCTTCTTGTAGTGTGGGGCCCAAAACTGGACACAGTACTCCAGATGAGGCCTCACCAGTGTCGAATAGAGGGGAACGATCACGTCCCTCGATCTGCTCGCTATGCCCCTACTTATACATCCCAAAATGCCATTGGCCTTCTTGGCAACAAGGGCACACTGCTGACTCATATCCAGCTTCTCGTCTACTGTCACCCCTAGGTCCTTTTCCGCAGAACTGCTGCCTAGCCATTCGGTCCCTAGTCTGTAGCGGTGCATTGGATTCTTCCATCCTAAGTGCAGGACCCTGCACTTATCCTTATTGAACCTCATCAGATTTCTTTTGGCCCAATCCTCCAATTTGTCTAGGTCCTTCTGTATCCTATCCCTCCCCTCCAGCGTATCTACCACTCCTCCCAGTTTAGTATCATCCGCAAATTTGCTGAGAGTGCAATCCACACCATCCTCCAGATCATTTATGATCAACCATCTTGGCTAATAGCCATTAACCTATTCTCCATGAGTGTATCTAACCCCTTTTTGAACCAAGTTATTCTTCTGACCTTCACAACATCCACTGGCAAGGAGTTCCACAGATTGACTGTGCACTGTGTGAAGTAATTTCTTATGTTTATTTAAAACCTGTTGCTTATTAACTTCATTGAGTGATCCTTTGTTCTTGCCTTAGGTAAAGGGGTAAATAACACTTCCCTATTCACTGTCTCTACACCATTCATGATTTTATAGTCCTCTATCATATCCCCTCCTAGTCATCTCTTTTCCAAGCTCAACAATCTACGTCTCTTTTAATCTCTCCTCAAATGGAAGGTTGTCCATACCCTTAATCATTTTTGTTGCCTTTCACTGTACCTTTTTCAAGTCTAATATATCTTTTTTTTGAGATGGAAACCAGAACTGAATGCAGTATTCAAGGTGTGGGCGTACCATGGATTTATATAGTGGCATTATGATATTTTCTGTCTTATTATCTATCCCTTTCCTAATGGCTCCTAACATTCTGTTCGCTTTTTTTGACTGCCACTGCACATTGAGTGGATGTTTTCAGAGAACTATGCACAATGACTCCAAGAGCTCTTTCCTGAGTGGTAACAGCTAATTTAGCCCCCATCATTTTGTATGTATAACTGGGATTATTTTTTCCAATGTGTCTTACTTTGCACTTATCAACAGTGGATTTCATCTGCCATTTTGTTGCCCACTCACCCAGTGTTGTGAGATTCCTTTGTCATCATCACAGAAATGTAGGGCTCTCTTTGCAGTCAGCTTTGGACTTACATACATGAAGGAAGATTCTATACAGATCTAATTTATCTGGAAAGTGCTTAGATATAACAGTGACAGGGCAATAGAAATAGTCAGGAAGGATGGAAGAGTCCTGAACTGGCTGGTGGTCAGACTGGATGACCCAATAGCCCTCACTGAAGACTGGACTAGATGGCCTGTTAGAGGTTTAGCTCTCTGTTGATAAGATCACCTAGTCCAACCTGCAGCTAGTGCAGAATTATTCCCCACTATCCGTCCACCTTAGACGCTCATAGAGCCCTGCTGCCTCAGTGTTTCCCTTCTTTACACTATAAAAACATAAGAACGGCCATACTGGGTCAGACCAAAGGTCCATCTAGCCCAGTATCCTGTCTTCCGGCAGTGGCCAGTGCCAGGTCCCCCAGAGGGAATGAACAGAACAGGTAATCATCAAGTGATCCATCCCCAGTCCCCCATTCCTAGCTTCTGGCAAACAGAGGCTAGGGACACCATCCCTGCCCATCCTGGCTAATAGACATTAATGGACCTATCCTCCATGCACTTATCAAGTTCTTTTGCCCTGATTCTGTCAGTCCAGGTCTGATGCAACTTAAAGCTGCTGCTAGACACCCTGAAGTTCTGTCACTGGCTTAAAATGGACTCAGCCATGACCCCTCTCCATGCCCAAAGTACCTTCTCCTGCCACCAGCACACCTCCTTTCCCAGGAGACGTGAGGGCCAGAGGTCACAAGACCCAGCTGTGATGGAGATGTGCCAGCAGGAGGTTCCCCCATGCCAGGGACATGCTGTGGGACATTTGTGGCCAGACTATAGCCCCTTTGTGCTACCCCATTGAACTAGCATATTCTCCAATGCTTTGGCCGGTTCAGTTATAAACAACCTAAGCAACGTGGCTGCCACACCTTCTCTTTGGAGACTATCCCTGAAGTCTTTAATAGGGGTCATGGGAGGTAACCAACTGAACCAGAGTTCTCTGTGTGATGCGGTATAAGCAGAAGAATATTGATTAGGAGTAGGGACTACAGCATCAGTGAGACCATTACTGGAACACTGTGTCCGCACTTCAAAAAGGGATGTTGACAAATTGGAAAGGGTTCAAGATCTGGGAAACACGACCTATAGTGAAAGACTAAAGAAGCTCAGTCTATTTAGTTTATCTAAGAGAAGACTTGAGCACAGTCCACAAGTACCTACATGAGTAAGAGATTTCTGATCGTAGATGTCTCTTTAATCTAGCGGAAAAAGGAATAATGCAACAGTCAGGTTAGAAATAAACTGCACATTTCTGTGGCCTTGTCTACACGACACAGTTTTGTCAACGAAAGCCAGGTTCCCTCGACAAAACAGTGGCGGTGTACGCACAACAATGCTCCTCCCGCCGATTTAACTCTCCTGCTATGCCGATGTAATAAAACCACCTTGACGAGCCGCATAGACATTTTTTATATGAAGTTAGAGCGATGCAGTGTCAGTGTAGACACTGTGCTTTCTTATATCACTCTAAGTGGCCCCCAGGAGGTGTTCTACAAGGCCCATCATGACTCCTCTGGTAAGCAGTTTCTACTCCTTTGACCTGAAGCCAGGTACACAGGCATATACCCTTCCCCTTTAAAGCCCCAGAAATTTTTGAAATTCCACTTCCTGTTTGCTCGGTGTGGACAGTTCACATCGCATCTTCCCAGCTGACCATGTCAGCTTTTCACGGCAAAGGCACTCCAGCCTAAAGTATACCCGTATTGCTGGATCTGTTGGGTCTGTGGGGAGAGGAGGTTGTGCAGTTGCCATAGGAACTTTGACACCTACAAACAGATAGCTCGTGGCATGGATGAGAAGGGACATGAAAGGGACATACAGCCGTGCCGTGCTAATCTCAAGAAGCTGAGGCAGGTGTACCAGAAGGCAAAAGAGGCCAACCGTCGTTCTGGAGCAGCACTGAAAACATGCCACTTCTACAAGGAGCTGCATACCATCCTCGGTGGTGACCACACCCCAACCCCCAAGAGTCCTGTGGATACCTCAGGGAGACTGAAGGCAGTGACCGGCAGAGTCAACCCCGAGGACAAAGTGGTGGATGAGAAGGTCGAGTTGGAGAAGGATGTGGAACAGGTGACAGTCTCATCTGGTGGCATGGCGAGCCAGGACCTCTTTTTGACTCCGGAGGGGTCAAGTCAGTCCCAGCAGTCCAGTTCTGGCGTTCCTGAAGCAGGAGAGGGGAGCTCCGGTAAGTATTCATTTTGCTTTGATACTGCATGATTACATGAGGTAGAGGTGTCCTTTATTTTGTTACATGGTGCATGTGGGAGAAGGGATCGAAATTAACAACACAAGATACGGTTTGAATCTGCTTCTCTTTCCCCTGGGCAGCTACACAGTGCAGCCCTGTGGAAAAGTTTGTTAATGCAAATTGCACTCCGAGATCACCAGGAAATCCTCCATAGAGATCTCTAGGAAACTTTCCTGCAGATACTCTGCAATCCTCTGCCAAAGGTTCCTTGGCACAGCTGCTTTGTTTCTTCCTCCATGATAGGAAACTTTGCCATGCCAATCGGTAATTACTTCTGCAGGAACCAGAGCAGCATACAGACCCAGTCTGAAGCCACATGCATGCAGGAGACACACACTTGCATCTTCGGTTACCCTCAGTAGTGTGATTTCAGCTTCGATCACTCCTGCCTGTGGAAAACAGTGCCAGTATTCAGAATAGTGCCCCTAGGCATGTTTAGTGATCCCCTTCTGAAACCACCAAGACCCTTTGTCCCATCTTGCACCATCCCCTCTTTGGGCCGAACTCACCATGATTGAAGACTGTGAGTGCACACGCAATAATAACTGTGTATTCTTTCTTTTCCTTCTGCAGATGTGTCCTTGAGGGCCTATTTCTACACACCGGCTGAGAGCCTCCTTCAGACAAGGAGGTGAATGAGGAGGAGTAAGGAGTACATGTTTCGCGAAGTTGCAATTGTCTGGTCAGGCCAATAGTGAGCACAGAGCGTGGAGAGAGACAATAAACCTAGAAAAACTAGAACTGGATAGCCAGGAGAGGAAGCGGGGGATGGAGTGGATAATAGAGTCAGCTGCGAACCAGATGAGCAGCGAACAGCAGAGAGGCTAACAGAGGGAGTTTGCCTGGAAGTTCACCCGGGGAGAGCCCACTGAGGCTTACATCTTGCCGGCTTCTCTGAGTAGTTAATACAACTCCTGAGGAAGCTCGTAGAAGGAAGGTAATATGGATGGGGAGTGTTCAGCTGTTGTGACCTGCACTGGATGTGCCATGTTTGTCTTTCTTCCACAGGACAGAAGCAACTTTGTCTGTACAAAGTGCAAGCTGGTCTCCATATTGGAAGAGAAGGTTCAAGGTCTGGAGAAACAAGTATTGACACTGCATTGCATAAGAGAAACTGAAGATTTCCTGGACAGACGTCATGATATGCTTCTACGGGCACAATTTTCTGAAGATTCAGAGCAGGCTGCGCAGCGGGGACAGGAGGATGGTGAAGAAATTTGTCAGCATGTGACCGCCAGAAGAAGAAAGGGGAGCGTCCAGGTACCAGCAGCACAGATACAGGTAAGCAACCATTTTCATCTTCTCTCCACGAGTACTAATGCGGAGAGTGGACTAGATGATACATCTGAGGGAAGGGAACAGAAGGAGACTCCGCCAATTGGAAGGCATGAGATGCACAGTCCTAGGGTTGGGGGTTCCACGACCACTGCTCCGAAGACAAGGAGGCGGGTGGTGGTGGTCGGGGACTCTCTCCTCAGGGGGACTGAGTCATCTATCTGCTGCCCCGACCAGGAAAACCGAGAAGTCTGCTGCTTGCCAGGAGCTAGGATTCACGATGTGACGGAGAGACTGCTGAGACTCATCAAGACCTCGGATCGCTAAGCCTTCCTGCTTCTCCACATGGGCGCCAATGATATTGCCAAGAATGACCTTGAGCAGATCACTGTGGACTACGTGGCTCTGGGAAGAAGGATAAAGAAGTTTGAGGCGCAAATGTGTTTTCGTCCATCCTCCCCGTAGAAGGAAAAGGCCTGGGTAGAGACCATCGAATTGTGGAAGTCAACGAATGGCTATGCAGGTGGTATCGGAGAGAAGGCTTTGGATTCTTTGACCATGGGATGGTGTTCCAAGGAGGAGGAGTGCTAGGCAGAGACGGGCTCCACCTAACGAAGAGAGGGAAGAGCATCTTCGGAAGCAGGATGGCTAACCTAGTGAGGAGGGCTTTAAACTAGGTTCACCGAGGGAAGGAGACTAAAGCCCTGAGGTAAGTGGGGACATGGGATACCGGGAGGAAGCACGAGCAGGAGAACTCGAAAGGAGAGGGCTCCTTCCTTATACTAAGAAAGCAGGACAAACAGCAAGTTATCTCAAGTGCCTATACACAAATGCAAGAAGCCTGGGAAACAAGCAGGGAGACCTGGAAGTCCTGGCACAGTCCTGGAATTACGACATGATTGGAATAACAGAGACTTGGTGGGATAACTCACATGACTGGGGTACTGTCATGGATGGATATAAACAGTTCAGGAAGGACAGGCAGGGCAGAAAAGGTGGGGGAGTTGCACTGTATGTAAGAGAGCAGTATGACTGCTCAGAGCTGTATGAAACTGCAGAAAAACCTGAGTGTCTCTGGATTGAGTTTAGAAGCGTGAGCAACAAGGGTGATGTCGTGGTGGGAGTCTGCTATAGACCACTGGACCAGGGGGATGAGGTGGACAAGGCTTTCTTCCGGCAACTCACGGAAGTTACTAGATCGCAGGCCCTGGTTCTCATGGGAGACTTCAATCACCCTGATATCTGCTGGGAGAGCAATACAGCGATGCACAGACAATCCAGGAAGTTTTTGGAAAATGTAGGGGACAATTTCCTGGTGCAAGTGCTGGAGGGACCAACTAGGGGCAGAGCTCTTCTTGACCTGCTGCTCACAAACCGGGAAGAATTAGTAGGGGAAGCAAAAGTGGAGGGGAACCTGGGAGGCAGTGACCATGAGATGGTCGAGTTCAGGATCTTGACACAGGGAAGAAAGGAGAGCAGCAGAATACAGACCCTGGACTTCAGAAAAGCAGACTTGGACTCCCTCAGGGAACTGATGGGCAGGATCCCCTGGGAGAATAACGTGAGGGGGAAAGGAGTCCAGGAGAGCTGGCTGTATTTTAAAGAATCCTTATTGAGGTTACAGGGACAAACCATCCCAATATGTAGAAAGAATAGTAAATATGGCAGGTGACCAGATTGGCTTAACAGTGAAATCCTTGCTGATCTTAAACACAAAAAAGAAGCTTTCAAGAAGTGGAAGATTGGACAAATGACCAGGGAAGAGTATAAAAATATTGCTCGGGCATGCAGGAGTGAAATCAGGAAGGCCAAATCACAATGGGAGTTGCAGCTAGCAAGAGATGTTAAGAGTAACAAGAAGGGTTTCTTCAGGTATGTTAGCAACAAGAAGAAAGTCAAGGAAAGTGTGGGCCCCTTACTGAATGAGGGAGGCAACCTAGTGATAGAGGATTTGGAAAAAGCTAATGTACTCAATGCTTTTTTTGCCTCTGTCTTCAAGAACAAGGTCAACTCCCAGACTTGTGCACTGGGCAGCACAGCATGGGGAGGAGGTGACCAGCCCTCTGTGGAGAAAGAAGTGGTTCGGGACTATTTAGAAAAGCTGGACGAGCACAAGTCCATGGGACCGGATGCGCTGCATCCGAGAGTGCTAAAGGAGTTGGTGGATGTGATTGCAGAACCATTGGCCATTATCTTTGAAAACTCATGGCGAGTTGGGGAGGTCCCGGACGACTGGAGAATGGATAATGTAGTGCCCATCTTTTAAAAGGGAAGAAGGAGGATCTGGGGAACTACAGGCCAGTCAGCCTCACCTCAGTCCCCATGAAAAATCATGGAGCAGGTCCTCAAGGAATCAATTCTGAAGCACTTAGAGGAGAGGAAAGTGATCAGGAACAGTCAGCATGGATTCACCAAGGGCAGGTCATGCCTGACTAATCTAATTGCCTTCTACAATGAGATAACTGGCTCTGTGGATGAGGGGAAAGCGGTGGACGTGTTGTTCCTTGACTTTAGCAAAGCTTTTGACACTGTCTCCCACAGTATTCTTGCCAGTAAGTTAAAGAAGTATGGGCTAGATGAATGGACAATAAGGTGGATAGAAAGCTGGCTAGATTGTCAGGCTCAACGGGTAGTGATCAATGGCTACATGTCTAGTTGGCAGCCGGTATCAAGTGGAGTGCCCCAAGGGTCGGTCCTGGGGCCAGTTTTGTTCAATATCTTCATAAATGATCTGGAGGATGGCGTGGATTGCACCCTCAGCAAGTTTGCAGATGACACTAAACTGGGAGGAGAGGTAGATACGTTGGAGGGTAGGGATAGGATACAGAGGGCCCTAGACAAATTGGAGGATTGGGCCAAAAGAAATCTAATGAGGTTCAACAAGGACAAGTGCAGAGTCCTGCACTTAGGATGGAACAATCCCATGCACCGCTACAGACTAGGCACCGAATGGCTAGGCAGCAATTCTGCAGAAAAGGACCCAGGGGTTACAGTGGATGAGAAGCTGGATATAAGTCAACAGTGTGCCCTGGTTGCCAAGATGGCCAATGGCATTTTGGGCTGTATAAGTAGGGGCACTGCCAGCAGATCAAGGGACGTGATCGTTCCCCTCTATTTGACATTGGTGAGGCCTCATCTGGAGTACTGTGTCCAGTTTTGGGCCCCACACTACAAGAAAGATGTGGAAAAATTGGGAAATGTACAGCGGAGGGCAACAAAAATGATTAGGGGACTGGAACACATGACTTATGAGGAGAGGCTGAGGGAACTGGGATTGTTTAGTCTGAGGAAGAGAAGAATGAGGGGGGATTTGATAGCTGCTTTCAACTACCTGAAAGGGGGTTCCAAAGAGGATGGATCTAGACTGTTCTCGGTGGTAGCAGATGACAGAAGGAGGAGTAAAGGTCTCAAGCTGCAGTGAGGGAGGTTTAGGCTGGATATTAGGAAAAACTTTTTCACTAGGAGGGTGGTGAAACACTGGAATGCATTACCTAGGGAGGTGGTGAAATCTCCTTACTTTGAAGTTTTTAAGGTCAGGCTTGACAAAGCCCTGGCTGGGATGATTTAGTTGGGGTTGGTCCTGCTTTGAGCAGGGGGTTGGACTATATGACCTCCTGAGGTCCCTTCCAACCCTGATATTCTATGATTCTATGATAGAGTGTCAGGAGCAGTTGATAAAGCTCCTGGAGGACCAAACAGAGATGCTCATGTCCCGGATTGCACTGCAGTTGGAACACATGTGTGCTCAACTCCCCGTGCGGTGTATACAGAACTGTGTTCCATGCTCTCCCCAATCTCCCCACACACATTCCTCACATGTTCCTGGCCCATTACAGTAAAATAAAAAATAAAAGTAAAATAAAAATTTAGTCTTACAAATACAGTGATTCTTTATTTGTGACTGTAGCGAGGGGACGTGATCTCCCTCCCTCACGGACAGGGACGGCGGGCAGAACCGGGATACCCGCAGCCACCCCACCGGAAGCAGGAACAGGAACTATAAAAGGCGGGCCCTCTAGCTCAGTTGGGGGAGAGCTGCCAGAGGAGTAGGATGTCTCTCTCCTGCTGCTCGAGCCCAGACCTGACAGAGGCTACTACCATGCCAGAGACACGGAAGGACTGCTGGAGCTGCTGGACACCGAGGAGCTGTTGGGGCTGCCACTTGCTGTTTACCCGAGCGAGACCGATGACAACCCCGGAACTCAGGTACCCCCAGACTGGGAGGGTAGAAAGGACATCAGGGAAGTTGAGTAAGGTTCAGTGAGTGATTGCAAGCCGGCCAGCGTGTTGCGGTTGGATTTCCCCGCTGACCCAGTGGCAGACCACTCCGCCACTGTTAGGGCCCTGGGCTGGGACGCATTGGAGCGGGAGAGCCTGCATCCCCTTGCCACCCCACCACTTCCCACCCCACTTTGTGGTCAGGTGGCCTGCACTGGTCTGGCACCCGCCTGAACTAGGGCGCCAGATGGTTTGCTGACTCTCCCACGAGAGAGCTAAACTCCCCTACCTGAACTGATTGCTGCCCCACCCTGACTGAGGGCCTTGGGCAAACAAACCCCACTGTTACTCTGCCTGGCTGCAGGCCAGAGACCCCTACCTGAACTGATTGCTGCCCTGCCCTGATTGAAGGCCCAGGTGAATAGACTCCCTACTACTCTGCCAAACTGACTGTAGGTCAGAGCCCTATTGGATTACTGCCCCGCCTGCTTGAGAGCCCAAGCAGATAGACTCATTGCCGTTCTTCCAAATCCCTAGAAAGAGCCTTTAACTGTGTGTCACCCTGCCCTGATTGAGGGCTCTGGGCCTACAGATTTATCGCGGTTCGGCCTGACTGCAGTCCTGGGGCACTAACTGTGGGCTGATTTTACCCTGTATCGAAGCACTCCAGAAGTGTCGTAGCGAGGGGTGTGGTCTCCTGTAAGGCAGTCATAGATCTCTCCCTGATGGATGGAGAGAGATCTGTGACTGCCTTACAGTGACCTACGCAGGGTGGTTGCAAGAAAAATTCATGCACTGTGGCATTCAGCAAATTTGCAGACTACAATTAACGCTGAGGCAGGAATCAATACAAGGGTCCTTCAAGGTGGCAAGTAAGCAATGCCTGGATGAATGCGTTACAGAAACACACATTATTAGGGCTCACTGTGAGAATGCTGCTTCAATGCCTCCCTGATTTGAATAGCCCCCGTTGAGCCCCTCTAATAGCTCTGGTGTCTGGCTGTTAAAATCTGCCACAGGCAATCCACCTCAACCCACCCTTGGAGAAACTTTTCCCCATTTGTTTCAGAAATGTTATGCAGAGCATAGCAGGCTGCTTTGACCATGGGAATATTTTCCTAATTGAGGTCTAACCTGCCAAAAAGGCGGCACCAGCAACCTTTTAATCTGCCAAACACACATTTTGCCGTCATTCTGCACTTGCTGAACCTATTGTTGGAGTGATCGTTGCTGAAGTCAAGGTTTCTGGTGTAAGGCTTCATTAACCACAGGAGTAAGAGGTCAGCTGGGTCTCCAAGGATCACTATGGGCATTTCCACAACCTCTATTGGAATCTTCTAGTCTGGAAAGAAAGTCCCTGCATGCAGCTTTCTATACAGACCAATGTTCCTGAAGAGGCATGCATCATGCACCTTCCCTGACCACCTCGCATTGATGTCAGTAAATCAACCATGATGATCCACCAGTACCTGCAATACCACAGAAAAGTAGCCCTTTCTCTTGATGTACTCTGTGGTAAGATTGTCTGGGGTCAAATTCAGATATGCGTGCCATCTATCACCCCTCCACCGTTAGGGAATCCCAAATCCGCAAATCTGCACAGTGGACTTCCCAACTCAAACTGATTTGTGTATGACTGGTAGCAGTTTAGAGTTGCCAGTTTCCACACATGCTTGTTTTCCAAGCCCATTAGTGATGGTCCACTGTGTGCAGCTGTTCCATGAATGCCCACATCAATCTTGAATTGTTTCTTTCCATGGCACACAGCAGGGCAGGCAGCAGGGATTCCTGTTCAGATTCGCAGCTCATTAAATACTGCAGGATCAGCCGAGTTGTGTTCATAACGCTAATCACAAGACCTGGGAGCCGTTCAGGATCCACGCTTTCAGGCAGAGATTGGATGCACAAAGTTTACAGGGACAGTTGAAAAATGGCGCAAAACATAGTTGGAATTATGGGACAGAGAAAACTGCATCATGGGACAGTGATCCCTCTCCATGATGCACTTCGATTCATTCCCAGAACTCCTAGCTGCAAAAAATGGCAATGTGCACAGTGGGATAGCCACCCACAGTGGACGTGCTCCGCTAATACGAGAGTGTTGTGTGAACATTCACAAGGGATGTAGTTACAGCGGTTTTTGATGGTCGATGTAACTTAAGTCGACTTAACTCTGTAGTGTAGACAGGGCCTAATACTGAGGGTAATTAACTATTGTAACAGAGAATTTGGAGATGAGGTGGATTTTCCATCCTTAAAGTCTTCACGTCAGGATTGGTTGCCTTTCTAAAAGATACGATATAGCTCAGCTACAAGGTATGGGCTTGACACAGGAGGTACTGGGTGAGGTTTTCTGGCCTGTGCTATGCAGGAGCTCAGATGAGATGATCATGATGATCCCTTACAGCCTTAAATTCTGTGCATCTACCTCATTCGATGTCCAGCATGAAATATCACTGCTGCATCTCGTCCCATTACTCCTAACTGAACCATCCTGAAACAGCGAGCTCCGCAGTATCTGAGACTGTCTAATTCAATAGGAAACCTGGTTCTGTACTAGGTCCCCTGTGGGCCTATTCACAGCATTTCACCTCAGTTTACATTTCAAATCACACTTCAACACATCTTAGTCAAATGAGAACTCCGTGTGTCTGCAGGCAGAATGAATTATTCAGCTTGTTTGAAATACAGACCGTGAGCCAGTAACACAAGGGTAGGATTTTTTCCTTTTGTAGGAGTTTTGTTCCTGTCTCCATAGCCTGACTTGTCCCCGCTATGCTCTGGGCTAGTTGTTTTACCATTTCAAAAGCCTGTTCGGAAACACTTCTTGGCAATTAATAACCAAATGGCGCCGCAGCTCCAGAGACAATTTTTAAATGATCACGGGGAGGCAGAACACTGCAGACATTAACTAACCAACCTGAGGCAGCGACGTTGAGGATTAATACTGTGCAATTATTAGAAAGTAAATACTCATGCACACTTATCCGGCACTTACTGGGAAAACCCCACAACAGCCAGTCTCCAGCAAGGAGTGGGGCTACAGAGAAGCCTGATCATTGACTACCACTATCTTTCCATGGACCCCATCACAAGAGAGGACCCGTGCCTGCCGATAGTGGGGCGGTAGAGTGAGGGCAGCCGGCTTCAGCAGTAAGAAAAGGAGGACTTGTGGCACCTTAGAGACTAACAAATTTATTTGAGCATGCTCAGTCCATGTGAGCATGTTCAGTCCAATCCAAACAGCAAATCTGGGGGGCGAGGGGGAGCATGTGACCCTGCATTACCCCCCCCCCCCCCCACCATGTCGCCTCTAGATTAAAAAATTTCCAACAGATCATTTTTCCACTGGAAAATGCTGATTTGACTCACTCGAATCCTCTCATAGGCATGTATTGGTTGTGCTGAGATTTTCAGCAGAAAATGAAATGGTTCATTTTGATACGATTGAAATAGTTTCTTCAGCCTTATTGAAATGGCACTATCATTGTGGGTGGGAGTTCTGCTTTTTGGTGAACTTATCCTCACAGCAGTATTGTGCTGTTATCCCTATCGCACAGAGGGGGAATTAAGGTCTAGGGAGACCAAGAGACTTGCCCAGTGTCTCAGAGAGGCTCTGTGGTAGAGCAGGGAATTGAATCTCAGTCTCTAAATGTATAGGCTAATCCACTCACCACTGCACCATCCTTCCTCCCTCTTGAATAGCTGATTACACTGATCACACTAATATTCCTCACCCCACACCTTTTTTTTTAAACAGGGATTTAAGGCAGATTTAGTGGTGGTGAATAGTCCACTGTCTCCTTCAGATAGTTTTTATTATTAATTATTATTATTATTATTTGAATTGTGTGATGGTACTAGAGGCCTCTCCAAGGATCAGGGCCCCATTGTGCCAGGCACTGTTAGAAACACATAGGCAGACAGTCCCTGCCCTGAAGAGGTCCCACTGAAGTCAAGACTGCTCAGAACCTCACACAATCAGGGCCATAAAAAGAATAAAAACATCATAAAATGCTGCACTGAATAACAGTGACACTCACCTGCATTGAGCTAATCCCTGTTTCCTCTTCTTTAACTTTTCGATTAGCTGGCCATAACCAGGAAGTGCATATCAAACAGCTGATTCCATTGAATACCTGGTTAAGCACCAGTTAACCCCTTGGCACTAACTGACAGCACCCCAGTATGGTGACGCTTTCCTATCCCTGTGCCAGTTAAGATGCCATCAATGCTGTTCACAATAGATAAGATCAGGGCTCATCCCAGTTAAGCCTAATCCTGCTAGCTCCCTTCTATTTAGCCACGTACCAAGGCTCTTGCATGGTCTCACTGTTGTAGTTGTTATTACATTAGCAACTGTAGACTCCAACATGCTATGTAGTGTATAGGCACCGAAAAATAGCCAGTGTCTGTCCCAAGGAGCTTGCAATCTAAATAGGCAAGACAGAGGAAGCAGTTAGCCCCTATTTACAGATGGGGCGCTGATGCACTGATTAAATCAATGGGAGTTAGGCACCTAAATACCTTTGAAGATATGGGCCAAAGACATTAAACAGCTTGCCCAATTTCACACACTCAAAAAGGGAGCTGAATGCAGCTTCCCTAATCATTAGCCTAATGCTTTATCTAAAAGGCCATCTCTTGTCTCCAACGCCTGCTTTCCCACTCCTTCGCCCCATGGTGCCTCAACTCAGCCAACTGGCCGCAGTGAAATCGTTGGGAGTTGGTTGCTCAGAAGGCTTCCAGGATTGGATCCTGAGGAGCTGATTGACAGGAGTCCTGTTGACTTGGATCAAGTTCTAAGTGGGATACGGTTGTTAACTCCCCCCCCACACACACACACTCAATGTCCAAAGCTCTATTTTACCCCAAATCCATGTGTGGTCCTCAGTCCCTGCACGCTGCCTTCAGAGAGTTGAAGGGCACAGCCAGACCTTAATGCTGGCATCACTAGACGTTTAAATGAAGGGTCTGATTACACTGAACTCACTCTTTAACATAACACTGAGCTGAATGGCACTTGAACCTAATTGCACTTGAGTGTACTCGCTGTTCAAAAAAAAAAGAAAAAAGGTGTTTACCATCCTGCACCTCCTGCTCTTGATTTGCTGGTTATTTTAATGTGTTTATGGCCACAGGGTGCTTTTATTCTCAGCTGTGAGTGAGGGGCAGAGCACAGAAGAGCTCAGAGAGGGTCCACGCTCCCAAGACCCAGCAGTTGGGAGGGGGCAGAGAGGATACAGCATGTTCATAGAATCATAGAATATCAGGGTTGGAAGGGACCCCAGAAGGTCATCTAGTCCAACCCCCTGCTCAAAGCAGGACCAAGTCCCAGTTAAATCATCCCAGCCAGGGCTTTGTCAAGCCTGACCTTAAAAACCTCTAAGGAAGGAGATTCTACCACCTCCCTAGGTAACGCATTCCAGTGTTTCACCACCCTCTTAGTGAAAAAGTTTTTCCTAATATCCAATCTAAACCTCCCCCATTGCAACTTGAGACCATTACTCCTCGTTCTGTCATCTGCTACCATTGAGAACAGTCTAGAGCCATCCTCTTTGGAACCCCCTTTCAGGTAGTTGAAAGCAGCTATCATGTTCCCCCATTTGCTTTCCTCTTCAGTTCCACAGGCCAACACATGGGGAGTAGGGATGGGGTGGAGAAATGGCCCTGCCCCTCCTTCCCTATTTGCTTCCTGGGGGAGCATCTGGTGTTGACCCCTGCACCCTCCCCCATTCCAGTCCCCTGAGCTTAGATCTGCGTCACCCGACTGCAGCTGGGAGAAAATTCCTGGAGGACACAGACTAAGGGATGTCTCCATGTGAAGACTTGTTATCCCCTATACTCTGTATTACTCCTTCAGGCAGGGGAACGGCCTGTGGGGTGAGAGGTGTAATCATTGCCCTGGACACAGCACAGTTAGACACTCGGAGCTAGCAAGAGGTGCCTCCAGAATTCATCCGAGGGCATGTGAACAATGTGAGCTCTTGGGCTCCCATCAGAAACTGAAGCTCTTTTCCACAGTTTCAGGAAGTGGCCCAGGGAGGTGACGTGGGGTATCTCCCACCCGGGTAAGGTCAGGATATTGTGGCTGGATTCCACACTGAGCCAGTGGCCGACCACTCCTCCATTGTTAGGACCCTGGACTAGGACCTGGTGGAGTCAGGTGGGTCTGGGTTCCCCTACCCCAGCTGCCACCCCCACTTTGGTGGTGGCCTCCAGATTTGGCCACTGGGCTGTGCAGCTCAACACTTGAGGGCTTCTCTAGTGACTCTGGCCACTGGGCCACGCAGCCCTGCACTCCAGGGAGGCCCTATTGTCTTGGGCCATTAGGCCATGCAGCCCAGAACCTAAGGGCAGTCGCTTTGACTTTGGCCATTGAGCTGCATGGTCTTGAGTCCCAGGACAGTCTGGTAGACTGTAACCGCGATGTCACCACACCCACAAGCCACCCCAAACAGGAATGGGGTGTGTGTGCATACACCCCCTCAGTTCCCCAGGGGCAGCCAACATGGTGCCTGCATCATTCCACCTCTCAGCCCTATGCCTACTCTGTGAATCCCAGGAACTAGCTTGCAGACCTTGAATTGATCTTAACAGCGAGCCCATTGACGGGTTACGCTCAATGGACACAGGATAAGGACAAAGCAGGAGCTAGAATGGAACGACCTGGGGACCAATCCTGCAGGTGGCTGCTGAGTGCTTTGCATTCCAGTTTCTCTCTATGCCTCAGCTCCTCGTCTTTACTATGTGCTGTAACAATCGAGAATTATTATCTATAAATGGGGATGATTGGCATGGGCACTGGTTGTTTCAGGTTTGCAATGGCTTACATCCATGGGGAAATCACTGTACGCTAACTGCCCCTACCACCTGTCCCCCAGGAGTCCAGCCGCTCTCTTCCCCTGTCAATGTCATATCTCAGCACCAGAGGAGCATTGTTATCCCGGTTTATAAATAATCATTCTTGGCTCTCACTTCACAGAGTGAAGATAGGGAACCGAGGCAGAGAGCCAAAGGAATGGAACATGTTCAGCTGATCCAACGTATTTGTTTGGGAATCATGGTTAGGAGTGGGCCAGGAACCGGGTTTTCAGTCTGCTGGCAGTTCAAGAAAAAAAAATTAAAAAATTGATTTGACCCAAACCAAAGCAGAAAACTCTGAAAAAATTTGGCAAATCAAACAATCCATTTTGAGTCACATAAAACATGGTGTTTGAGCCAAAACATTTTGTGTCCAGCATTTTTAAAGGGCTAGATTAACAAAATAACAAGGAATTGGAGAAGGTGGTGTCCAGCTTCTAACTTTCAGCTTAGGGCACTCACGGGGGAGATACACATTCAAATCCCCCCTGTAGGGCAGGGATTTGAACCCAAGTCTTCCCCACAACTAACATATGCCTTAATTGGCAGACTATAGGCTATTCTGGCATTAGCCTTCATGTTCTCACTCTCTTTTCTTCCCAAAGCTATTTGGCAAATTCCTGTCAAATTTGCAAAGAATTTTTGAGGTTGACCTGGAACTGCATTTTTTGGTGATTAAATTATTTTCCCAAAAACATTCACACAGCTCTAACTGTGGCCCTTTCACTGCTAGATTCTCTTCTACAATCTTCTTCCCACTTCTTCTTGTTCTGCCCATCTCCTTCCAACCACTGTATATTTTTTGAATTTATCTGCTCTCGTGGGGACAAGCTGTTCTATTACAGCCCCAATTCTCTGCTATCATAAAGATTTCTAATTTCCTTCCTACCTGCCCCTTTGAACACGAAATCAATAGGAACAAAAATAGCTGTTTTTTTTTAAATGTATTTGTCTACTTAAGTGTGTTAAACAAAGGCAAAAGATATTTTACCTCCCTCTAGGTTATTAGACATTGAATTGAGAAGGAGAAGGGGCTTCATCTATCGATCATCTGGCCTAAATTACAATTGACTGCAGTCTATTATTACATTGTCTCTGAAATTACACCTGGCTCCGTGTTCCCAGAAGGGCCACATATCCAAGAGACAGACTTCAAGAACATCCAGAAGCTGGCTCCCCTGCTTCGTCTTCTGCTGACATGCATTAATGGGGGTTTTGGCACCCCTTGCCAGAGGACATCATGGGCTTCTTGCCTCCCCTCTCATCTTAAAGGAGATGTGCACATGCTCAGAAAGGGAACAGTTTTAGAATTAAGTGCTGAATTATTCCCCAATTACACCAGGCATTTCAGGTCATTGGAAAATTAGGGGTTTGGTCCAGAAAGGTGCCATGTACCCCCATATCCCACTGATCTTGCTGGGAGTTGAGGCTGCTCACCGCCTCTCAGGATTACATCCTAACTTTACTTTGATTATTTTCCTTTAAGCACAGTCGGTAAGTCTACTTGCAGTTGTATTATGCAGGCACGAGATGCCTGTGTTCTGCATATAATTCCAGACTGGATGTGGTCCCTGGTAAACAAAGGAGACAGAGCTAGGACTGAAGTTGCATGGAACCCTGTTTGTTTGGGCCTCTCATTATATATATATTTTTTAATTTACTCCCCCTGTTTAAGAATGATTGTGATCCTATGTGTCATGATAAGGTCTATCCTTATCCTTTAGAATCAGGAGATCTAGGTTCCAATTCACTGATGGTCAAATCACTGTCATCGCTCACTTCCTCAGTTTCCCTGTAGCGAGGCGGTGTGACCTCCTGCAGAGGCGGATGCGGAGGGAACGCCGCAAGCCACCTGGTGCGGGGAACCAGGAGGGCCGTGCCCCGCATGCCAGAAGCAGAGGGGCAGGACAGGAAGAGGAAGTATAAAAGGCCAGCCCAGCAGCTCATTTGGGAGGGAGCTGCCGAGGGAGACAGATGCTTCTTCTCCGCTGCTGGAGCAGGATGCCAAGGAGAACCGCTGCTTCCCCGAGGACCTGCACGAGCTTCCACAGAGCCCTGCCACTCCCGATGCTGAGGAGCTGGTACCGCTACCCTTGGCCGAGTGTGCTGGGGAGACTGAGGACAACCCCTGGATACAGATACACCCGAGGGGGAGGGTCGGAAGCAGCCCAGGGGAACCAGATTACTGTCTGGCTGTGGGGCTGCTGGAGACATGGTCAGTGTGTTGTGGGTGGATTCCCTGCTGACCCAGTGGCAGACCCCTCTGCCACTGTTAGGGCCCTGGGCTGGGACGCGGTGGAGTGGGGCAGGTCCGCGTCCCCCTACCCCTGCCACCCCACCCCTGGGTGTTAGGGTTGCCAACTTGCTACTGGAACAAAGCCAAACACCTTAGCCCTGCCCCTTCCCCAAGGCCCCGCCCCCTGCCCCACCCCTTCCCTAAGCCCCCCGCCCCCCCCACTACATTCCCCCTCCCTCAGTAGCTCACTGTCCCCCACCCTCTCTCACTTTCACTGGGATGGGGCAGGGGGTGAGGGCTCTAGCTGGGGGTGCGGGCTCTGGGGTGGGGCCGGGGATGAGGGGTTCAGGATGTGGGAGGGGGCTCTGGGCTGGGGGTGCAGGATGAGGGGTTTGAGGTGGAGCCAGGGATGAGGGGTTTGAGGTGCAGGAGGCGGCTCCAGGTTGTGGGGGGGGCTCAGGGTTGGGGCCTGTGCTCCTGAAGCACCTCCTGCCTGAGCCCCATAGATGGTGATCGGGGCTCACCCCCTGCCTGAGCCCCAGAGATGGTGCTTGGTGCTACAGCTCTGCCTGATTAAAGACCAAAGCCCTGCCTGGTTACTGCCCCGACCTGCGTGAGGACTGGGCTTATGACTTCGTACCACTTTGTCTTGACCGCTGGCCAGAGCCCAGACTGTTTGCGGCCCAACCCTGCTTGAAGGCCAGGGCCCACTGAGTACCGCTAATTCCCCCTTTCTTTGTGTTGAAAGTACTCTAGCAGACCAGACTGCGAGGAGGTATGGCCTCCCTCAGAGGCCGACACGGAAGGACGGCCATGCTCGCTTACTGTCCCCGTTTGTGAAATGTGGATAAAAACACGTCTGCCTGTGACAGAAGACACCCCCGTATTCAGACCCTACACACAATTGTAATAATCTTTGCACAAGGTATGCCTTGTAAGATATCATTTGAAAACTCACAATTTGCTGGTCAGTAGTGTCCTGATAAAATATGTGTGGCATAGGGCTGTCAAGCGATTAAAAAAATTAATCATGATTAATCACGAGATTAAAAAAATTAATCACGCTATTAAACAATAATAGAATACCATTTATTTAAATAAAATACATTTTTGAATATATTGATTTGAATTACAACACAGAATACAAAGTGTATACTGCTCACTTTATATTCATTTTTATTACAAATATTTGCACTGTAAAACACAAAAGAAATAGTATTTTTCAATTCACTTCATACAAGTACTGTCGTGCAATCTCTTTATCGTGAAAGTGTAACTTATAAATATAGATTTTTGTGTGTGTTACATAACTACATTCAAAAATAAATCAATGAAAAACTTTAGAGCCTACAAGTCCACTCAGTCCTACTTCAGCCAATCTGTCAGACAAACAAGTTTGGTTACAATTAGCAGGAGATAATGCTGCCTGCTTCTTGCTTACAATGTCACCTGAAAGTGGGAACAGGCATTCGCATGGCACTGTTGTAACCGGTGTCACAAGATATTTACGTGTCAGATGTGCTAAAGATTCATATGTCCCTTCGTGCTTCAATCACCATTCCAGGTAACATGTATCCATGCTGATGATGGGTTCTACTCGATAGCCATCCAAAGCAGTGCAGACCGACGCATGTTCACTTTCATCATCTCAGTCAGATGCCACCAGCAGAAGGTTCATTTTCTTTTTTGGTGGTTCGGGTGCAGTAGTTTCTGTGTCGGAGAGTTGCTCTTTTAAGACTTCTGAGAGCATGCTCCACACCTCGTCCCTCTCAGATTTTGGACGGCACTTCAGATTCTTACAACGTCTTCTGGGGTGGAGCCAGGATGCTGCCTGGGGTGCATCACAAACTCCCTTAGGAGATGTTAATCGTCCCTGGGACAATTACTGCAGATAACAGGCTGTCTGAGCTGCTCAGCTGATGGTAAAACAGTGCTCAGCGTGATTACAAGGCTCTCTAATGAAAAGGCAAAGAAACCCAAAACGTGGCAGTCAAAGGAATCAGACAGTGGCTGGCAATGCAGAGTTGCCAGTTCAGTAGCTGAGACCATTTGGATTTCTTCTGAGATCCTGCAGTTTTCTTCTCCAGTATGTTATTTTTGCCAGGTTGTGTGGTCACCCTGGATTGTGTCTATGCCTTAATAGCTTAAAGACTCTGGCTCTATCCTGGTAATATACAACAGGCACATCCAGTAGAATTTTGCCCTAGACTGGACTGTGGAACTCCTTGGCACTATCTTTAGCGTTCAATGGAAAACTCACCTGTTTGCATAAGACTTCCTACAAGAATAAATGCTTTCTTCTGGGAACAAAGAGGTTACCCCTAGAGCTTGCAAAAAGAAAAGGAGTACTAGTGGCACCTTAGAGACTAACAATTTATTTGAGCATAAGCTTTCATGAGCTACAGCTCACTTCATCGGATGCATTCAGTGGAATGCTTATGCTCAAATAAATTGGTTAGTCTCTAAGGTGCCACAAGTCCTCCTTTTCTTTTTGCGAATACAGACTAACACGGCTGCTACTCTGAACCCTAGAGCTTGGTGATTACTGAAAACAAAACAAAAAACAAAACAAAGAACGAACAAAAACACTTATTCTTATGAAGATTTGGTTGAATCTTTAAATGAATATGCTTCGGTCAAGTTTGCACCCCCTTAGCCCATGATCCTCTATGCCCTTCTGCTTGGAGTGCTCATTTATACCTGCACAGTCAGTGTAAAAGCATGGCCAGTTTGATTTGGCGGCATTTTACATTCACACTGACCGAGTACAAAGGATGACACGAGGAGCAAAGCAAGATGCAAAGCAAGGGTTAGGGTTCTTTTACTAAAAAGAATAGTAAA
Organism: Chelonia mydas; assembly: GCF_015237465.2. Classification (NCBI taxonomy): domain Eukaryota; kingdom Metazoa; phylum Chordata; order Testudines; family Cheloniidae; genus Chelonia; species Chelonia mydas. The sequence goes on along the minus strand of NC_057850.1, from coordinate 6,083,236 downwards.
TATGGCAGGCGACCAGCTTGGCTTAATGGTGAAATCCTAGCGGATCTTAAACATAAAAAAGAAGCTTACAAGAAGTGGAAGGTTGGACATATGACCAGGGAAGAGTATAAAAATATTGCTCGGGCATGTAGGAAAGATATCAGGAGGGCCAAATCGCACCTGGAGCTGCAGCTAGCAAGAGATGTCAAGAGTAACAAGAAGGGTTTCTTCAGGTATGTTGGCAACAAGAAGAAAGCCAAGGAAAGTGTGGGCCCCTTACTGAATGAGGGAGGCAACCTAGTGACAGAGGATGTGGAAAAAGCTAATGTACTCAATGCTTTTTTTGCCTCTGTTTTCACTAACAAGGTCAGCTCCCAGACTGCTGCGCTGGGCATCACAAAATGGGGAAGAGATGGCCAGCCCTCTGTGGAGATAGAGGTGGTTAGGGACTATTTAGAAAAGCTGGACATGCACAAGTCCATGGGGCCGGACGAGTTGCATCCGAGAGTGCTGAAGGAATTGGCGGCTGTGATTGCAGAGCCCTTGGCCATTATCTTTGAAAACTCGTGGCGAACGGGGGAAGTCCCGGATGACTGGAAAAAGGCTAATGTAGTGCCAATCTTTAAAAAAGGGAAGAAGGAGGATCCTGGGAACTACAGGCCAGTCAGCCTCACCTCAGTCCCTGGAAAAATCATGGAGCAGGTCCTCAAAGAATCAATCCTGAAGCACTTACATGAGAGGAAAGTGATCAGGAACAGTCAGCATGGATTCACCAAGGGAAGGTCATGCCTGACTAATCTAATCGCCTTTTATGATGAGATTACTGGTTCTGTGGATGAAGGGAAAACAGTGGATGTATTGTTTCTTGACTTTAGCAAAGCTTTTGACACGGTCTCCCACAGTATTCTTGTCAGCAAGTTAAGGAAGTATGGGCTGGATGAATGCACTATAAGGTGGGTAGAAAGCTGGCTAGATTGTCGGGCTCAACGGGTAGTGATCAATGGCTCCATGTCTAGTTGGCAGCCGGTGTCAAGTGGAGTGCCCCAGGGGTCGGTCCTGGGGCCGGTTTTGTTCAATATCTTCATAAATGATCTGGAGGATGGTGTGGATTGCACTCTCAGCAAATTTGCGGATGATACTAAACTGGGAGGAGTGGTAGATACGCTGGAGGGGAGGGATAGGATACAGAAGGACCTAGACAAATTGGAGGTTTGGGCCAAAAGAAATCTGATGAGGTTCAATAAGGATAAGTGCAGGGTCCTACACTTAGGACAGAAGAATCCAATGCACCGCTACAGACTAGGGACCGAATGGCTAGGTAGCAGTTCTGTGGAAAAGGACCTAGGGGTGACAGTGGACGAGAAGCTGGATATGAGTCAGCAGTGTGCCCTTGTTGCCAAGAAGGCCAATGGCATTTTGGGATGTATAAGTAGGGGCATAGCGAGCAGATCGAGGGACGTGATCGTTCCCCTCTATTCGACACTGGTGAGGCCTCATCTGGAGTACTGTGTCCAGTTTTGGGCCCCACACTACAAGAAGGATGTGGATAAATTGGAGAGAGTCCAGCGAAGGGCAACAAAAATGATTAGGGGTCTGGAGCACATGACTTATGAGGAGAGGCTGAGGGAGCTGGGATTGTTTAGTCTGCAGAAGAGAAGAATGAGGGGGGATTTGATAGCTGCTTTCAACTACCTGAAAGGGGGTTCCAAAGAGGATGGCTCTAGACTGTTCTCAATGGTAGCAGATGACAGAACGAGGAGTAATGGTCTCAAGTTGCAATGGGGGAGGTTTAGATTGGATATTAGGAAAAACTTTTTCACTAAGAGGGTGGTGAAACACTGGAATGCGTTACCTAGGGAGGTGGTAGAATCTCCTTCCTTAGAGGTTTTTAAGGTCAGGCTTGACAAAGCCCTGGCTGGGATGATTTAACTGGGAATTGGTCCTGCTTCGAGCAGGGGGTTGGACTAGATGACCTTCTGGGGTCCCTTCCAACCCTGATATTCTATGATTCTATGATTCTATGCCGCACAGCTGTCCAGTTTTTAACGCAATTGTATCTATCTACTCTTCCTTTCTCTTCCTTGCTAGTTTTTCAGATTCTTCTTCTTCCATTCTGCTCCCAACCTTCCTACTGCAGACACAGGGGTGTATCTGATACCTATTGTTAGCAGTCCTCAGAGGAGTTATTTGGGGAAATAAAACAGCATCTTTAATGCAGTGATGTGAGATATTACTTTTTTAAAAATCCATTGCTGGTTATGAACTAATTCCCTTTAGGACCTTTGCTAAGGAGCATAAACATGTGTGGCTCAGTGCACTCATGCAGAAGGCAGGACTCCTGCTCACATGCTCAGGGTTTAGCTGACCACCAGATGTGGGATAAGGGAGGAGTTTTCCCCCAGGTGAGACTGGCACGGACCTTGGGTGTGTGTGTGTGGGGGTGTTCCGCGGGTCATTCCTTCCATCATCTGGGTATATCTCCAGCCCTGCCGACAGCAGGGAAGAACAGTCAATGGGTCCCCATGCACGCACAGGCCACGCCCGCACGGACGCAGTCCGCCGGACGTTTGGGCGGTACTGCGCCTCTGCGGGCTGGTACCCTGTGCTGCTGGGCGCGCTCTTCCGGCCTGGCCAGGGCTTTTATCTGCCCGCCCGGTAGGGTTGCCAACTGTCTTATTGCACAAACCCAAAGACCCTTGCCCCGTCCCCTGCCCCACCCCTTCCCTAAGGTCATGCCCCTGTCCCGCCCCTTCTCTGAAGCCCCACCCCCTGCTCACTCCATCCCACCCCTTCCCCCCCATTGCTCGCTCTGCCCCAGGCTCACTCACTTTCACCAGGCTGGGGCAGGGGGTTGGGGTTCGGGAGAGGGTGCGGGGTGCAGGCTCTGGGAGGGAGTTTGGCTGTGGGAGGGGGTGCAGGGTAGGGCTTTGGGAGGGAATTTGGGTGCGGGCTCTAGACTGGGCCAGGGGGTTGGGGTGCAGGAGGGGGTCAGGGGGTCGACGCTTACCTCAGGCGGCTCCCGAAAGCGACCGGCACCCCTCTGGCAGCAGCTCCTAGGTGGGGGGCACAGCGGGTCTCCGCACGCCACTTCCCGCAGGCACCGCCCCCGCAGCTCCCATTGGCCGCAGTTCCCAGCCAATGGGAGCTGCAGAGTCCTGGGGGGCTTCCAGGAGCGGCGCGGAGCGAGGGCGGGCAGGAAGCCTGCCTTAGCTCCGCGGCACTGCTGCCAGCGGTGGCAGCAGCCGGGGGCCCCCGGGCCCTTTTAAATCACCCAGGCCCCTGGGAAGTTGCCTCCTTTCCTCCCCACCCATCGGCGGGCCCGTATATCTCACTGAATTCCCTGCCGTTGCAGGGGCTTCCGGCATTGGTGGCATCTCGGTCCTTCCCATTCTCTGCCTGAGGCAGACAATAGCTTAGTCTCCTCGGGGGTTGTAGCTGCCTGTGGTTCCCCTGCCCTGTCAAGCTGGGAAGGAGGCCGCTCTGCCTCACTACCTCACACAGCTGATGGTCAATCATTAGGCAAGGGCTCTGGCCCCCTCGGCGGGGCCGAGAACCCCTCAGCCGACAGCCCAAGCCCCGTTGGGGCAGCCTGTAATTTACACAGTCTGGAGCTCTGACACCTTGAGCGGGGAGAGCAACAGGCAGCCTTTTGCCCAGCATCCTGGCTCGGGCAGACAGCCAACACACAAGACACAGGCCTAGCGGGAGTAGGCCGCTACCCCAGTGGTGGGGTGGGCATCAGGAAGTAGGGGGACCCGGGCCCACCCTGCTCCACCCGGTCCCAGGCCAGGGCCCTAAGAGGGGCGGGTCAGCAGGGATCCTGCCGAAACACGCTGACTCGTATTGCGATCTTCATAAATGATCTGGAGGATGGTGTGGATTGCACCCTCAGCAAGTTTGCAGATGACACTAAACTGGGAGGAGAGGTAGATACGCTGGAGGGTAGGGATAGGATACAGAGGGACCTAGACAAATTGGAGGATTGGGCCAAAAGAAATCTAATGAGGTTCAACAAGGACAAGTGCAGAGTCCTGCACTTAGGACAGAAGAATCCAATGTACCGTTACAGACGAGGGACCGAATGGCTTGGCAGCAGTTCTGCAGAAAAGGACCTAGGGGTTACAGTGGATGAGAAGCTGGATATGAGTCAACAGTGTGCCCTTGTTGCTAAGAAGGCCAATGGCATTTTGTGCTGTATAAGTAGGGGCATTGCCAGCAGATCGAGGGACGTGATCGTTTCCCTCTATTCGACACTGGTGAGGCCTCATCTGGAGTACTGTGTCCAGTTTTGGGCCCCACACTACAAGAAGGATGTGGAAAAATTGGAAAGAGTCCAGCGGAGGGCAACAAAAATGATTAGGGGACTGGAACACATGACTTATGAGGAGAGGCTGAGGGAACTGGGGACGTTTAGTCTTCAGAAGAGAAGAATGAGGGGGGATTTGATAGCTGCTTTCAACTACCTGAAAGGGGGTTCCAAAGAGGATGGATCTAGACAGTTCTCAGTGGTGGCAGATGACAGAATAAGGAGTAATGGTCTCAAGTTGCAGTGGGGGAGATTTAGGTTGGATATTAGGAAAAACTTTTTCACTAGGAGGGTGGTGAAACACTGGAATGCGTTACCTAGGAAGGTGGTGGAATCTCCTTCCCTAGAAGTTTTTAAGGTCAGGCTTGACAAGGCCCTGGCTGGGATGATTTAGTCGGGGATCGGTCCTGCTTTGAGTAGGGGGTTGGACTAGATGACCTCCTGAGGTCCCTTCCAACCCTGATATTCTATGATTCTATGATTCTATGACAGCACATCCTGACTAATATCTGGTTCCCGTGGGCTACTTCCTACCACAGTCCATTGGCAAGGCTCCATCATCTGTGAGTTCTCAGACGCCTCTGGGCAAACTGTGGACGGCAGTTCCAGCGGCTCCTCTTAGCTCTTGGTCTCCTCTGGGGTCAAGGCGCTATGTGGCACAGTAACAGGGCTGGAGTCCTGCACCAGGCTAGAGGTGTTGCTGGGTGGGGTGGGTGGCTTGTGATATACAGGAAGTCAGGCTAGACAATCTGGTGGTCCCTTCTGGCCTTGCAATCTATGAGCCCCTGAATTGCTCTCCAGATCAGTCTAGTTTACACGTTCAGATGCAATACTATACCCCCTTCCCCCCCGTCCCCAGGTTGCTAAACATTCTCTACATATCTAGGTTCTTGTATGGTCACCCATTGCCTGAGCATCAGAGCGACTCTTAACATCTTCAGCTCAAAGAGTGCAGGAAGAGCACGGGAGTTCTGGAGAGCCACAGTTGCCTCTGAACTGGGTTCCTTGGATCTTAGAATCATAGAAGATTAGGGTTGGAAGAGACCTCAGGAGGTCAGAATAAGGAGGGAAAATCCACCACCTACCTCGGTAACCCATTCCAGTGCTTCACCACCCTCCTAGTGAAATAGTTTTTCCTAATATCCAACCTAGACCTCCCCCACTGCAACTTTCACAATAAAGAGATTGCACTACAGTACGTGTATGAGGTGAACTGAAAAATACTATTTCTTTTGTTTATCATTTTTACAGTGCAAATATGTATAATCAAAAATAATATGCGCTTTGATTTCAATTACAACACAGACTACAATATATCTGAAAATACAGAAAAACATCCAAAATATGTAGTAAATTTCACCTGGCATGCTATTGTTTAACAGTGTGATTAAAATCTGAAAAGAGCAACACTCCGATGCAGAAACTACAGAATCTGAACCACGAAAAAAGAAAATCAACCTTTTGCTGGTAGCATCTGACTCAGATAATGAAAATGAACATGCATTGCTCTGCACTGCTTTTGATTGTTTCTGAGCAGAACCCATCATCAGCATGGACACATGTCAGCTGAAATGGTGGGTGAAGCATGAAGGGACATATAAATCTTTAGTGCATCTGGCACATAAATATCTTGCAACGCTGGCTACAACAGTGCCATGAGAATGCCTGTTCTCACTTTCAGGTGACATTGTAAAGAAGAAGCGGGCAACATTATTTCCTGCAAATGTAAACAAACTTGTTTGTCTGAGCGATTGGCTGAACAAGAAGTAGGACTGAGTGGACTTGCAGGCTCTAAAATTTTACATTGTTTAATTTGTTAATGCAGTTTTTTTGTAAATAATTCAACATTTGTAAGTTCATCTTTCATGATAAAGAGATTGCTCTACAGTACTTGTATTAGGTACATTGAAAAATACTATTTCTTTTGTTTTTTTACAGTGCAAATACTTGTAATCAAAAATAAATATAAAGTGAGCACTGTACACTTTGTATTCTGTGTTGTAATTGAACTCAATATATTTGAAAATGTAGAAAACATCCAGAATATTTAAATAAATGGTATTCTATTATTATTTAACAATGCAATTAATTTTTTTAATCACACAATTAATCGCAATTAATTTTTTTAGTTGCTTGACAGCCCTAGTTAAAGCAATAGAGAAACTTGGCAAGAACCAAATACAGGAATGTTTTCTTTCCCCAGTACTGATGCCTGGCTCCTTTGGACATCACAAGAACATAGGAACGGCCATACTGGGTCAGACCAAAGGTCCATCCAGCCCAGTATCCTGTCTGCCGACAGTGGCCAATGCCAGGTGCCCCATAGGGAATGAAGAGAACAGGTCATCATGAAGTCATCCATCCCCTGTAGCCCATTCCCAGCTTCTGGGGGTAAGGAGGCACCTTATATGCTGCACTGCATGGGCACTCGCTCGTCGCCCCAATGGCCGATTGCTGCACCTCTGCGGGGCTCTGCTGTGGCCCTCTCCACCAGCTTCTCTACTGGCCGCTTGCCACGCCTCTCCGCCAGCCTCCCTGCTACCTGCTTGCCATGCCTCTCCGCCAGCTGCCCGCTCGCCAAGATGTCTTCAGGGCCCACCCCCCACCAAACAGCTGATCAGCAGGTGGCTGGTGGGTGCTGAGCACCCACTATTTTTTCCCATGGGTTCTCCAGCTCCGGAGCACCCACAGAGTTGGTGCCTACGTTGGTCACCACATAGGTATGTTAATTAATGACAGGACAAGACAACTGTTTTCTCTGACCCTTACTCTTCTGTCAACCCTTCACACAGGAATACCTAAAGTTCCTTTTGCATAGCTCTTTGCTGATTTACCAAAGTAGGAACATGTCGCTTTATTAGCAGGAATGGATAGTCCATGAACTCTATATTACTAAATGGTGGGGATTTATGCCAGCACTACCTACCATGCTCAACCTAACCCCAGCTTCGAAGACTCATCCAAGTGGAGGGGGAGGAAAAAGCCACAAAGATGGAGGACTTCTTCAGCAAAACCTGGGATAAACTAACGCTTATTTATATGCAATAGGAAGGAAAGAATCTCAGCTCACACAGACCAGAATCAAATGAGCCAGATCCTCATCCGTCCACGGCGCTATGCCACCAAGTTACGCCAGATGAGTATCTGAGCCAACATCTGAAAATCCCAGGTGGTTATAGTCGCTTAAAGAACTCTTCCCCTCAACCACCTCTTCAAATGCATTACATGAGTGCTCGTCACCTAGGGAATGGACATCACTCAGAGTGGATTCAGGCCTAGAGCACAGAGATTGCAACTCACCCTGTGACTCCATGACTCTCCAAGGAAGGAAAAGACTCAGGCTATGTCTACACTAAAACCAATGCAGCTGCGTGGCTGTAGCACTTCTGTGTTACCACTCACCACAGCAACAGGAGGGGTTCTCCCCTTACTGTGGCTGATCCACCTCCCTGAGATATGGTAGCTAGGTTGACAGAAGAATTCTTCCATTGACCTAGCCCTGGCAGGTCAGCTTAACTATGTCATGCAGGGGTATACATTTTTCACACCCCCGAGGGACATAGCTGGGTCAACCTACCTTTTTAGTGTAGACCTGGTCTCAGTCTCTCAGGGCTGGACTGTGACTTGGGCTACACCCCTGGGAAAGGAAGTAACACTCCCACATTACATCCCAGCACTGGCTATCCAGACCTTGAGTCTGGATACGTACTCTACTCGCCTGCTTCCTCCCTCCTTTGAGCAGGTGGCCGGGGAGGGGCAGGGAACAGGCAATCAGTGCAATAAGCCCCTGAAGTAACACCACCCACGTGTGTTTGCACATTGGAAGCCCTGAGACATATGTTACAACACAAGGCTGTCATGTCAATTAAGTGACAATTTTCTTACATGTTAATATCGAGTGTGAAAAACAAACAGCTGTTATAGAGCTGCAGAGAGAGTGAACTGTCTCCCTTATTTCACTCCATCCCATGGCGAAAACCTCCAGTCGAGTTGCCATTCAGTCATCGTCTGATCAGATTCCCTTTGGGCTCTGCATTCAGGGAAAATAGCCAGAAGGTCAAAGTGCGGGCCTGAGACTCGGAGACCTCCCTTCAGATCCCAACTCTGCAGTGACACCGATTTTGTGTGACCTTCCACAAGACCCTTAGGCCCAGATCCGCAAAGGCATTTAGGCACCTAACTCCTACTGATTTCAATGAGAGTTAGGAACCAACAACCTTTGAGGAGCTGGGGCTTAATCTCTTCATGCCTCAGTTTCCCATCTGTAAAGTGGGTGTAATGGCACTGCCTTTCTCCACCCTGCGTTTCTCTTGCCTGTTTAGACTATAAGCTTGGGGCAGGGACTGTCTCTTGACGTGTTTGTGCAGCGCCTAGCACGATGTGGACCCAAGCTCAGTTGGAGGCTCTGGGCAGGCTAATGATATGAATAATAATAATAAAGCAGCTGCAGTTGAAAACCCTTATAGGCCACAGCATCTTTCATCTGCATTTTAAGAGGTCTTCATTAGAAAATAGGATACACTGATTATTATAATTTGGCTGAATTGTTTTGTTTTTCCGATTAGGAAAAACACTACAACAAAGGGAGTAAACTTCCCCGTGAGGGAGAGCGCACAGTGTATGTTTATCTCCTCTGTCACAGCCTGTAGCCCAAAGCTGGATGCTGACTTAGAATTTTTAGAGAGCTAAAGGTGCTATTACTAGAAATCAAAAGGCTTAACAGCTGCACAGCATCAGAGGCCACCCTCACTTGAAAATGAATAGAAAGCTAACTAAAGGTGTGCGTTTAAAGTGGGTTGGTTCAACTGCATTAAACCTGTATCTGGATGCTCTTAGTCACAATTAAAGTGGGTTTAATTCGGTTTAGTTTAATTTGCTTTGGAAGCAAAGTAAACTAAACTGACTTAAGCCCACTTTTATTCTGAATAAGGGCATCCTTACTGGGGTTTAATGCAATTTAACTAATCTACTTTAAAGGCACAGATTCAGTTAATTTGGATTAATTTTCCTGTATGTTCCCATGTAGACAAACCCTTAGGTTCAGATCCTGCTCCTAATGAAGTGAGTGGCAAAACACTTATTGGGCCCAATCCTGCAAGATGCTGAGTGACTCCTGCAAGGCACTGGGTATGTCTAATGCTACAAAAGGAATAAAGGTGTGTTCTTAACCCTCGATAACTAACCCAGGATAAAATAGCAGTGTAACCCTTCTACCAGGCGGATCCAGCAGCAACAGGACCAGGTTCAATATCTAGGGGTTCCTTTCATTGATACTACACAGAACCAGCTTGAGCCCCCACCCAGTAACCTGGGAGAATTACACACCACCCCTGGGTGCCTCAGAGAGGCAATATTTCTCCACTCGCAAGCACAGAGTCTGAGTGTAGAAAAGGAGGGAAGTAAGTTGGCGTTAATTTGGGAAAACACTGCAAAGAGGGTTCATAAACCATGAGCAAAAGACCCACTTCCCAAGAAAGTTGGGCAGTGTCCTTTTTCCCTCAGGCTCTTAAGTCCAGCAACCCAAATGTCCCTTTAACAAGCCCATCCCTTCTCTGCACCCCACTGAGAGTTGCTGTCCTTGGTCCGTGCAGACCTAGAGTTTAGAGGTGCATCTGCAGAGTTCACCTCCTACCCTGGGTGGAGGTAAGGAGGCACCTTACTCACTGCACCTCTCTACCCGCTGGCCACCTGCTGTGCCTCTCCAGCCCCTAGTTCGCCAGCCAACTATCAGTCTGCTACCACCTGCCTCTCTGCTGTGACCTCTACACATCAGTCACTTAATGATTTTCAGCTCTTTGCAGGCTGGGTCGAAACACTGCCCCATCTGAACTGTTGTGAGCTCTGACTGAGCATTTAAAATAACAAAACAAAGTCTATTTAGCTCTTTCTTTGAACAGTGGGGAAGAATGGGTTAAATCACACCAAGGGGAACTTTGGGGGAGAGTTTCCAATCCACCTGGCTGTTGGTACACCTATCCCCACTCTTCTTACTTTCACAGAGTTCTGGCAGTCGAGCCCCTGGCATAACAAAGTTCTTTCAACTGAGGGTGACCCCATTTGGGACAGGTTAAGCACAGTTCTGCTTCCCTGTATTTCTACAATAATTACAACATTAGTAACCGTATTTTACTACCCCTCCATTCAGTACTAAAGCGATTTGTAAATCAGCACCAGCCAAAACTGATTACTTCGACACTGCTCTATCTGCTGAATGTCTAAGCAGAGCAGGAGCAAACTGTATTTACATAAACATACCAAAAGTCTCCGCCCCTCCCAACTAGCTGTCAGGGAAGCATTCATTCAGACTCTGCTTACCTCAGTGAAGACACAGCATCTTGGCTTTTGACTTGGGGTTAGCAGCTCAAGTTAAAGCCTAATGGGGAGCCTGGAGTTCAATTCAAACTTCCAAGCCAACCCAAGCCAACCTGCTTTGTTTTCACTTCTGTTTTAATTTGAATTAAGTAATGCCGATCAGCTAACAGGAGTTACAAACACACTTGTTTTGCAGTGCAGACATACCCGTTGTGGATCAGTACAATTCATCCAGGTAAAACTCTTTCATCATCCCTCTCTCTCTTCTTCCATATTCACTCTCTCCTCCTTTTTCTCTATGTACCCTTTTCTCCTGTTCAGGATCAGGCCTCTTAAATCCTCACAACCACCCCTTCTTAGTAGATATTATGCCCATTCTTAGACATAGATGCTAAAGGGGACATGGTCAGGCCAAATGTAATATATTTTAATTTTTGAAATATTTCTTTATGTTGCAAATAACTCTTTGGAATTATTTAAAGTGAAAGAATTTACTTCTCTCTATTCCTGTCTTTTGCTTCCTCTTTTGTATTTCTCGCTCGTTGGACAATGAAAGCATGTACATCAATTTCATTTGAGTTCCCTGTCAGGTTCCTGAAGCCAGCACAATCCTGTAATGTTTTGCATGCAGGCCACGCGGTGAAATGTTTACTTTACAGTACTGCCAGCCCCAAACATTCAAAAATCATGAGTCAGGCTCCGAAAAGGCAGGAGACTGACTTAACAATGACGAGCTTTATTTCCTTATTGTTGTATTTTCAATAATAAATGTTGGGTTCTTTTTTTCTGGTTTTTGAACCTTTTAAATACATTTGGGTCATGTTTTCAAGCTTTTCTCTGCAACTAGGAGGGCTAGAATCTTTTTAAAACTTGTAATTATTAATTATTATTAATGAAAGCTGAGAGCCTCACAAACTAGCATGACTCCAAGGGGTGGGGCTTGAAGGGAAATGCCACCTGTCATGACATGCATGATGAAATCCTGAGAGCTGGCAACACGGGCACTTGTTTATGAAAAGTAACAACAATTTTCCATTGAATTAAAAAAAAAATACCCCAGAAACATTCCCATTGGTCTTAGTTTTTATAGTTGCTTATTATGATGATATATTAATCATGTTTATTAACGCAGTGCCTAATGGCCAACCAAGAGTGTGAGCCCATTGTAGGGGCGATGGACTCTTCCTCAAAGCAGGGAGTGCCTGAGGCCCCGCCCTCTCCATGGTCCCACTCCTGCCCCTCCTCTTCCCCCTGAGGTCCCACCCCCCAGACAAACTGGAAGCCAGAGCCAGTCCCCATCCCCCAGGACCCCCACCCAGGGCAGTTGAAGGGTCCGTGGCTCCCCACAGCTGCCTGGGCTCCCCGGTCCAGACTCCAGCTTCTGGCTTGGCCGGGGGCAGGGACTTAGGGGGAAGAGGAGGGGCAGGGGCCTGGGCCCATGGTGAAAAGTGGACAGGTCAGGCCCATCCACTTTCAAAAGTAGGAGGACCATGGCCCCTTGGACTCCCTGTTCCGGCACCTCTGCCCCATTGTGCTAGGCACTGTACAAACCAAGTATTAAACAGTCCTGCCCTGAAGAGGTTACAATTTAAATAGACCAGAGAGGCACCGGGTGGGAGAAGGGAGTAGAACATACCAGCAGAGTGAACAACGCCGTGGCAAAAGATTTGGGCCAAATTTAACCTCCCCTAGTGACGTGATTGGCCCAAGGGAGAGTTAGCTTTGGAGGCAGGGCTCGGACTCCTGGGTACCTGCAGCCCAGGGCTGGTCTCAAATTCGCAGATGCTCCAGCGGCCATCCTTTGTGTGGAGGATTAGGGAGTTTGCTAGTCAGCTGGCTTCCCCCAGCTCTAGGGGAACGGAATCAGGCCTTTCTAAAAGGCAGTCTCACAGGTCAGTGCACCTCTCCAGCCTTACGTCAGTTCAGCTTTTATGATTATTTTATCAACGCTTGTTAAAGCCGATTGCAGCCTGTCAGGTTTGATAACAATCCCATCCGGCCACGCATTAAGTTACCATGGGGAATAAACACGGGAACATGAAATAACGAGGCCAAGACAGTCGGTACGAGAGAGGATCAATCTGCCCCCTCATAAATCCTCTCCCCTGTCTCTGACAGCAGCGGGAGGGGACCCAGAGGCTACAGCTGTTGGGAGTCAGAATGTTTCAGTGATCCTTGCCGGCAGACCCGTGAGCTGCAGCTGCTTCAAATGGAATAAGCAAGGCTTGTCTACACCATTGCTGATTCTACCTCAGCTCCACCAGCATTAGCCACCTTGGGAGCTACAGTTTAGACCAGCCACAGGCTACCGCCAGTTCTCAAAATGCCACCGACCCAGCTCTTCTAGGGCTCCCAGCATTGCTAAAACCAGTGGGACCGAGCTGCTGTTAGAAACATTTCCATAATAAAGACCAGACCTAGGAGTGTCAGGCTCACTGCATGGCGGGCATTCAAAGAAAGCTCAGGATGCTGCAGGGAGCAATGTGGGTAAGTCAGTAGGGGGCACTCTCTCACACCTCTGGCTATGTCAACACTTATGGCCGCATGTAGAGTATATGCACTGCACTCTCCCCAGCATATAAATAGCAGTGTAGACAAGGTGGCACTGCTGAGGTGGGTGAAGACCTGCCAGAACTCTAGGTTAAGGACCCTATGCAGATCTCTACATGCCCAAGCAGCCTTCTCCTGTCTGCACTGCTGTTTTTAGCCATGTAGCATCCTACTGCCTCCCCGATGCTGGAGCCTTTGCTCACCAGAGTGAAAGGCTCTGGCACTGGGGAGCTTTTGGAGCCTTTTCCCTCTGCCTCCCCCCTGCCACAGCCTTTCACTGACACATGTAGCTAGACACCGCAGTGTGGACAAAGGCTGCCTTTTACTGCAGTGTGTAGCTACACATATCCTACACACTGCTGACAGTGTGGACAAGAGCCAGTGCTGAGCCCAGTTCCCCAGCTCAGTACTAGAGGGCGCCGTACTGCAGAGAGCAGTGTGGGTGACACAGTAGGAGATGCTCTTCCCTCTAAGAGAGTACTGAGCCCTGTGTGTCAGTCGGCTAGCGGACACTGCTGCAAGGCGTGGCTTGGGTGATTCAGCAGGGGGCGCTGTTTCCTCTGAGTCGGTATTGACCCCCAGTGCAATGCCAGAGCCGCTGTGGGGCAGGGAACAGTGGGGATGACTCTGATACTAATGCTCCAGTGCAGAGCTGGAGGCTGCTGTGCTGCTGGGAGTGGCCTGGGTGATTCAGAAGGGGGCGCTCTTCCCTCCAAATCAATGTTGAACCACAGCAGATGTGTGCAATAAAGCTGCGTGTATTTCACCTTCCTACTGAGCCTTAGGCTATGTCTACACTAGCGCTTTTGTCGGTCGTAGAATCATAGAAGATGAGGGTTGGAAGAGACCTCAGGAGGTCACCTAATCCAACCCCCTGCTCAGAGCAGGACCAATCCCCAACTAAATCATCCCAGCCAGGGATTTGTCAAGCCGGGCCTTAAAAATCTTGAAGGATGGAGATTCCACCACCTCCCTAGGTAACGCATTCCAGTGCTTCGTCACCCTCCTAGTGAAACAGTGTTTCCTAATATCCAACCTAGACCTCCCCCACTGCAACTTGAGACCATTGCTCCTTGTTCTGCCATCTGCCACCACTGAGAACAGCCGAGCTCCCTCCTCTTTGGAACCCCCCTTCGGGTCGGGATGAGAAAAAGCCATACCCTTGACTGACATAAGTTTCACCAGCAAAAGTGCTGGTGTGGATAGTGCGATGTCGGCAGGAGAATAGCTAACGTCGCTCATTCGGGGTGGTGAAACTATGCCGGCAGGAGAGATCTCTCCCGCTGGCAAAGAGCAGCTACGCAAGAGACCTTAGAGTGGCACAGCTGGAGCAGTGCTGCCGAAAGGTCCACAGTGCAGACGTAGCCTTAGTCTGTGGTTGCACTGGTTAAATTAAACCACGTCATTAAAGTAGCGTCATTAAGTTGCAGACAACCTCTGTATGGCCTAGGCTAGGGTCTTGGGTTAGTAATCGGCAGACCTGGATACAATTCCTGGCTCTGTTGCTGCATTGGTTGGGTCTCTCCCCGTGCCTCAGTTTCCCCACCTGTAAAGCAGGGCTGATGATAATACTGACCTCCTTTGGAAGTGCTTTGAGATCTGTGGATGAGGAATGCTATCAAAGAGCCGGGTATTGTTGTTAATTCAGTGTAAGAATAGCTTATTGTGGTTTAGATTAAACTAGCTGCTCAGTGACTTAAACTAAACTGAAATAATCCTGATTTTGAACTAAAATAAATGTCCAGGTGGCCTTCTCCACTGGTTTAACTACATCAGTTAAATTCACCCCCTAAATCACACCAGGGAAACTCTGAAAAGACAAGCCCTCAGTATATAAATTACAAGCGCCCAGCAATCTAGCCCACATCAGCAGCCACTTAGTAGAGCTCTTTGCAAAGCATGTCAATGGGATTGTAAAGCGAGCCAACAAAAGGGAGGCAGTGTGTTAGCTGCAAGAAATCCTTAAACACCCTTTTGCTTTGGGAAAATTAAACAACCGTCTTTGGAATAAATGGAACCATGACATTTGCAGTGGGATAAAAAAACATTACAACCCCCTGGCTTAATTGAACTGTCCAATACCAGCATTTAAAAAATGTATTATGAATAGCCCAGAAAAGAGAACCTGACCATAAAAGGAGCAGCAGATGCAGAAAAGGAGCCACATGGACAACCAGGAGAATTAAAATATCCTAGACCTGAGAACAACATAACCGCAGCCTTTCAACCAGGGCATTGTCAGCACCCTTGAGAAGGCACACTGCTGAAAACAACAGTAACCGTTGCAACAATGTGCACTTATTCCTAATAGAGGGTTTCTAAAAATTCCCCTGGAGCCTGAGGGAGCGTTAAAAATCACATTAGCATTCAAGAGGGCCAAAAGCTGGGAATGCATCACTTGATTCCCTGTTCTGTTCATTCTCTCTGGGGCACCTGGCATTGGCCGCTGTTGGAAGACAGGATACTGGGCTAGATGGACCTTTGATCTGACCCAATATGGCCGTTCTTACGTTCTTATGAGAGGCTATCACGCTGGAGCTGACAGCTACTGTGCCTTGTGGAGGATAGGCAGGAGAAATAAACCACAGTTTGAATGTACCTGTTCTGAGCAGGAAGGTTGGAGGAAATCATATCTTTACTGCTCTCCTCTGAGCCCGCCCACACCCCAGCCATCCTTCACTCAGGAATCTGAGGTTCGGAAAAGTCTGGTCAACATTTCCCCGGTGTCTGTGTGGCTGGATTTTCACCCAGTGGCCTGTTCCAACGCCCAGTGAGGTCAGTTGGAAAGGCTGCCATTTACTTCAAGAGGAGGAGGATCAAATCCCATCTCTGACAGAATGGCGACCCCACTACAGACTAGCAGCCAACTTCTCTCCACTAGTGCATTACTCCTTTAGCTTCAGGGGTCGAGGTCTGTGCTGCAGTGGGTTCAAATTCTGTTTGACCAGCCCTGTGGATGGCTGTTATAAAAGCACTGACCAGCTTGCCAAAGGCTGGCCCTGGGATAGCTCCAGCTACGTGTGAGGGGGAAGAACTGGAAATTGACAGAGGACCTTTTTTTCCACCCAATTTGCACCCCAGGGTTGCATAGCAAAGCAGATTGAATAGTTCCAATATGATTGTGATGCCACGGCCAAATTTTGGATGCTGTGTCCAGATTAGAGCTGGGTGGGAAACAGTTTTCCTGCTCCCAATAAAGTTTTTGAGATTTCAGAAACATTTTCCTGTTCTGCAAACTGGACAAACCTGAGACCTGGAAAGTGGAGAGCGAGAGAGACTCAGCCAACAGCTCAGAGGTTGGAGAACTCACCTGGGAGAGATTCATGGCAAATTCCTACTGCGTCTGATTTGGAGCAGGGGCTTGTCCCTGCACCTTCTACACCCCAGCTGCGTGCCCTGACCATCAGGCTCGTTTGGGGTGAATTGCTGTCTCTCTCTCTCTCTCTGCTTTCCATCCTGGATCTGAGAAACCTTGTCCAGAAGAGCTTTTTTTCACCAAAACCCCATCCCTTCCCACAAAAAGTTGGGGGGGGGGGTTGATAAACCTTTTTGTCAAAAAAATTCCAGCTCTCGTCCACATGGAACCGTCAATCCTTTTAAAGTTGGCCCCTTATTAATAGCCGCCCTTAACATCCTGAAAGCCCCCTGTATGCGTGCACACACACACACGCACACATCCACATGCTAGGTCAGTATCATTATCCCCATTTTACAGAAGGGAAACCGAGGCACAGACAGGCGAGGCGACACCCGAAGGACGCCGAGAGGTTCAGTATAGAGCTGGTTCCTGTTCACATGAGAATACAGGGAATCATATGGAGAGCAGCCATTTCCCAAATATCCGTATGAACGAAAACTGATCACAAACTGAATAGCAAGGAGGCTTGGACATGGGGGAATCAAACCACTATTTGGAATCCAAATGGCTCTGTCTGTCTATGATACTTATCTGCCCCCCATCTCTCTAGCACCTGAGCACCTCACAACTTTTTAATGCATTTTTCTTCCCAACACCCCTGTGAGGTAGGGCCGGGCTATTATCCCCATAGTGCAGATGAGGGAAACTGAGGCACATAAATGTGAAAAGAGTTGGCTGCTCCCTCTCTGACCCAAAAACTTCTGAGAGCTCCAGAGGGGTCAGGGAGAGAACACTCGCTGCCTCCTGAATGGGCTCTTATTGGCCGTTTGTCCCCAGGAGGTGGGTGTCACGGAGATCCCAGGCGATCTCTGGAACTACTCCATACAAAGCCAGTCAGGACTCTGGGGGAGCCTCCTCTCTGAGAGCAGACTGTCTCCAAGGCAAGAAGCTTACACAGCTTCGACCTTCCTGAGTCTGACATCGGAGCATGCAGCATCCCCGTCCACACTGTGCACTTCCCACAGCAAGTCCGCACAGGTGGGGCTCCTGGGAAAGCCAGAGGGCCCTGCACCCCAATTCCACAGTCAGACATGACTCTCAGCCAGCCAGTAAAACAGAAGATTTATTAGACAACAGGAACATGGTCTATAACAGAGCTTGTAGGTACACAGAACAGGACCCCTCAGTCAGGTCCGTCTTCACGGGCAGGGAGGCCAGAGCCCCATCTGGGCCTCCCTCCATTTCCCCAGCCAGCTCCAAACTGAAACTCTCCCACCCTTCCTCTGGCCTTTTATCTTTTTCCTGGGCCAGGAGCACACCTGATCTCTTTGTTCTCCAACACCTTCAGTTGGCACCTTTACAGAGGAGGGGCCCAGGCCCTTAGTTGCCAGGAAACAGGATGTCGGCCATTCTCTGTGCAGACACCATCATACTGGCCCTCTAGGGCTCTGCAACAATCACACCCCCTTATCCCACCACCTAGATACGTAAGAAATGCCTAGGGGAAACTGAGGCACCCACACAGTATTCAGAGAAAACATTAAGAACATTCCCACTTCGTCACAGCGGGCCAATCAGGGCTGGAAGTCATGTGAATACTGGAGCTTGTGATGTCATCATTATTATTAGCAGTATTTATTATTTGTATTGCCATAATGCCAAGGTGCCCGAGTCACGGACCAGTATCCCATGGTGCTAGGGGCTGTACAGACACAGAGTAAGAAGTGGGAGGCCAAAATCCCCTTAGTAGCAATGAAGTTGTGGGAGCTGGCTACACTGCAGCTGGTCTGAGCAATTCGCAGCCTCAATTTCCCAGCCTCGGCAGTGCTGAGGGCACTTTGGGATCACTTTGTTTCCATATTCCCCATTAACGAGCGGGCGGCAGGATTGGGACCGTACTGAATTTTCTTTGGCTTTGGGCTTCCATGCATGCTGAAGTCTAAGGTAAATATGGGGCGGTGTGAAATACCAATGCCTCACACTCCCACAGGGCTTTTCACCCAGAGGCCTCTCAGATTGCTTTAGGGAGCAGGCCGAGCATCATTGCACACTGCGTTATAGCACCAGCTAGAGATCAAGGCCTCGTGCAAGAGTAATCCACTGGTCAGCGTGTGTTACAGCAGGGGTTCTCAACCAGGGGTCCGGGGACCTCTAGGAGGCCGTGAGCAGGTTTTGGGGGGGTCCACCAATCAGGGACTCGCTGGGACTCAGGGCAGAAAGCCGAAGCCCCAGTGCATGGGGCTGAAGCCCGGGGCCCTGAGCCCCGCCACCTGGGGCTGAAGCTGAAGCCTGAGCAATGTAGTTGGCAAGGGGTCCTGGGCAATTGCCCTGCTCGCTACCCGCTAATGCCGGCTCTGGCTTTTATATGCAGAAAACCAGTTATTGTGGCATAGGTGGGCCGTGGAGTTTTTATAGCATGTTGCGGGGGTCTCAGAAAGAAAAGTGTTGAGAACCCCTGGGTTACAGGTTCCCCTTCTGTGCCCATCCACAGAGGAAATGCACCTGTTACTCAGCCACGAGCTACAGTGCCTTGGACCTTTACACCAAGATGGTACAGCCAAGATGGAGGTCCCTGGTTCAATCCCTGATGTGTCAGTCAAGAAGCTGGCTATCACCCAAGGAGCTGTATGTACATGCAGAGAAACAGTACCGGCCCCCCCGAACTTACCGTCTCACTAGACAGGAAAAGGGAGCAATGTTATTCCCATTTCACAGAGGGGGATCTGAGGCTATGAGAGATTAAGAGGGGGAACATGGAGCAGAGCTGAGTGTTGAATGTGGGCCTCCTAAATCACAGCACAGCCTTGGCAGCAGAGCTGCCCAGGAAGGACTCCCGGAGAGAGCACGAGATCCCTATGGTCCTGGCATCTCCAGGAGGAGAGGCCAATGGCAGGGAGGTCCCGCGGGGCCATTC
The DNA here is from genome assembly GCF_015237465.2 of Chelonia mydas. Lineage (NCBI taxonomy): Eukaryota > Metazoa > Chordata > Testudines > Cheloniidae > Chelonia > Chelonia mydas. Next base: position 6,063,817 of record NC_057850.1, on the reverse strand, counting down.
CCCCTGCAGTTGGGACACAGGAGGAGTGGCCCTCTCTGCATTCAGCTGGAGAGAGGGAGCAGCGCTTCTCCTCCCGCGTCCCTCCTAACTTATACCCCTGCCTGGGACCCTCACGTGAATGCACTGGGTGTGCGTGTCTCATGGAGCGAACCCTGAACTTGCTCCTCTGAGGCACCGAGCGGCACTGCTGTCACTGGGAGTCGCGGGGTACATGAAACAAATCGATCATCTCGGGGCGTGGGGCTGGGGCGCGCTGGAAGCGCAGGCCGTCCTGCACGGAAAGCAGGCGCCAGGGCTGTTAGGCCCCAGCCTGCAGTCTCGGCCCCCGCCCCGGGCACCTGCTCCACAAAGCTCCCCATGGCACAGGGCAGCGCCAGCTGCTAATGTCGTGACAGAACCTATTGTTTCCATTGCCAGTTTAGCGGGGTGTTTCCAGACACCAGCTTAATCCCAGTAACAGCCGCACGCCTGTATTTCCCGGGGAGCCTCCCTGCGGCCGTCTCAACTAATCGGATTGGATTTCTGCACTCAGCAATATCCTCCTGTTAACATTACCACGTGGCGCCTCTCGAGAAATGGGGCAGGACTACTGCTGCAGCAGCCAGGAGTTTATACCTCATGGTGCCTGTGACACCTTCAGGGATGGCCCAGGAACTGCAGTCTTTTCAGTTTATCTCACACATCTCAAGATACCTGTATCCAGAATCCTGGCTGATAAATGGGTATTTGGATTATTCTCTCCTTTTCCCCGTACGAGAGAGGGAGAGGTTGGTTATGCACTCAGACTCAGATCCAAAGCCCATCGAAGGGAATAGAAAGACTCTCCTCCGTGGAGTCTGGATCAGCCTCTCGTGTTTTAACGAGTAGCTTTAAAAATATTTAATCATCCAGCTGTGTTTACTTACAATAAAGTATATTTAAAATTTAGAAAATAGAAGTGCATTTGGTGAGGTTTGGGGTGGCGTGATTCACAAAACACTGGAAGCTCTTGCAGGCAGGAAAGTTTTGTGTTTGTACAGCAGCTGGCACAATGGGGTGTGTGACGGGCTCCTAGGTACTAGGATTACAAGTAATAAAGGACAGAGGGCTACGCTGTAAGACTCTAGCCAAGGAAGCGTGTATGCCGCTTGAGGGGTCCATAGTAGTCCAAATCCCATACAGATGTGAGATCAAGGGGTGTAACAGTGACCCACATGTGGATTTAGGGAGTATATAACCCTCCACATTCCCCTTTGGAGGCTAGCTCACATATAGATATATGGGAAACAGAAATTAACTAGTTTGCTCAAAGCTACACCCCAAGGTCATAGGAGATCTGGGAACCGGACTCAGGTCTCCCAAGACCTATGCCAGTACCCGAACCACAAGACCATCCTACCATGCCTTTTTAATCTTCTAGTACGCTGGCATATCACGTTTTAAATGTCCCAAGCAATGGGGCTTCCATTACTTCCCTTGGGGAGACAATTCTGTAAGTCTACAGCTCTCACTGCTCGAAAGTGCTTTTCCCCAATGCCCAGCCTAAATCTGCCCAGGAATGTCCCAAAACCACTAATTACAAACCTTGCACTCCTGCCGACACCAGGGATCTGGTCTGCCTCATTCTGCTTGACCTCAGGCTGAAATTGCAACAGCTTTGACAATCGATGCGTCCTCTCACCTCGCTGAGAGCTGCCTGACCCTGCCAGTCAGCGCTGACGGGAAAAACTGCAGCACAGGTGTTCCTGGAGCGAATGACAGAAACCCAAGACGCTAGGAGTGGTGAGAAGGACTCCCCGCCACGTGGCTCATTGCCTTCCCAGCTAAAGCATATGGTGCTACAGAGCACCCCTGCTGTCACAAAAGGGGATTGCGCATCTTACAGCTGTCACGGCCTAGCGAACGGCTCGGCACTTCCCTGACAGGTGTCTCATTAATGAGGAAAAGGAGCGTCCCTGTAAGGGGAGAATACAGGGATTATTAACACACCTGCCTGTCAGCCTTTTAATGAGCCACAGCAGACGAGAGCGAGCTCTGCTCAGTTTGCAGACACGGTTTTTCGGGGCTGGAGTGAAGGCTGTGACATTGATGAAGAGCAAAATGAACTCTCCAGTCCCTGGAAAGAGAGAACTTGTTACCAGGTTGGCATTGTCCTGCCAGGGATGTGTCAGTGTTATGGACTGGAGCATGGTTGTGGCTGATACTGGTGGAGACAGCATTAAGGGAAAGGTTTGGAGGAGTCCAGATGCTGTGGTGATGGGAGCCATATAAATTCCTCGACAGACAGAGGCAATTCAGTGGGAGGCGGGAGGAGGGGGATCTGAATGGGCAGAGCTGGAACGTGTCTGCCAACTGCTGGATATATGCTGGAACAGACTTGGGACCCAATCACGTGTGGTCCTGAGCAACTTATGCTCCTGCTGATTGTAACGGGAATGTAGGGAGTGCCACACCTTGCAGGACTGATATCTGTGCCAGTTGCGAGCCACTAGGAGCCCTGTTCTAAGCTTCCCTGAGCTGGAAATGGCTCTTTGTATATTTTAGACACTGGGCTGAAAACATACCAGCCTTGATATCAATGAGCTGCTGAGGTGCTGGGCACAGGACGGAACTGTGAATGCCCCGGGGTTTGCAAATATTGTCTGTCGTATTGTCCAAACAGTAGACGGGAGAGACAAAGTAAGCCCCATTCCTGACCTTCATGAGAATATTAGAAGCATCATTCAAATTAACTCTGGAGTCCGCCGGAGCTTCCCTGGTGTGCCACGTACAGGCCTGTCAGACTGACGGATAGAGGTTCTTTCCACTGCTGCTTCCAACTTGCAACCTTGGACTTTGAGGGCTCACGGGAGCCCATTATGTGTTCAGGGTGGAGATAGACAGAGGGATGCTGGGGAAGATGGGTCTGCATGACAAAAGGTGTCGTCCTTAAAACATCTTCCAGGTATAATGCAATGTATCCTGTTTAAACAACGAGGAGCCCTTGTGGCTTCTTTATCCTGCACCTATCCAACCGACTAAGAGAAATCTCACTGAGCTTTACTCCCTATCTTATACATATAAATATTCAGTGTTACCGCAAACCGGGGTTGGTAATAATAATCATTAGCAATTACCAAGTTACAAGAAAAAGGGGACATTCAATGGAATGGGAAGGTGGCAAATTCAAAGCCAATAAAAAGGCACATAAAAGCGCACAATGACAATGTATTACCATGAGTGCTGTAAGCAAGACACAAGAAGTAATTTTTTCTGCTCTACTCTGTGCTAATTAGGCCTTAACTGGAGTATTGTGGCCAGTTCTGGGCACCACATTTCAGGAAAATTGTGGACAAATTGGAGAAAGTCAGAAAAGAGCAACAAAACCGATTAAAGGTCTAGAAAACATGACCTATGAGGGAAGATTGAAAAAATTGGCTTGGTTTAGTCTGGAGAAGATAAGACTGAGGGGGGACATGATAACAGTTTTCAAGCACAGTTTTCAAGTTACAAGGACGAGGGAGATAAATTGTTCTTGCCAACATCTGAGGATATGACAAGAAGCAATGGGCTTAAATTGCAGCAAGGACAGCTTAGGTTGGACATTAGGAAAAACTTCCTAACTGTCAGGATTACTGGAATAAATTGTCTAAGGAGGTTGTGTAATCCCCATCACTGGAGATTTTAAAGAGCACGTTAGACAAACAGCAGTCAAGGATGGTCTAGAGATAATACTTAGTCCTGCCTTGAGTTCTACAATTCTATGAACCTCTGGATACTCAAAGAGAGAATGGAGGTTTCGTCTGGAAGCGTCTCATGGAAGGATAGATGCAAACGCACATCCCCATCTCCATTTCCCTGTCAGGAATGGGCACTTCGAGTAGACAGGGACAGCAGAGGGCACTCTTCAAATTGCACCTGCTCCCAACACAAGCTGAAGTCACGTCCTGTTCTCTCCTTGAGCCGGTCTCCCATGTAATGAGAGCTGAGCGAAGAAGGCATGGATTCCCACACCACACAGTGGAATGCACGCATTGCAAATAGGGTGACCAGGTGTCCAGCTTTCAACCGGAACAGCCGGTCGAAAAGGGATCCTGATGGCTTCCTTCAGCACCGTTGACCAGTCTGGTAAAAGTCCGGTCGGTGGTGCTGCGGAGCCAAGGCAGGCTAGTCAACCTGAGCACCGGCTCCACACTCCTGTTGGCCAGGAAACAGTCAATGGGAGCTGGGTGGGCAGTGTCTGCGGGCGAGAGCAACGCACGCCATCGAGCCTCCTGCACCCCCTCCCACCTACGACCTGGACCTGCTGGCCGCTTCTGGGGTGCAGCGCAGTGTCCCAGGACAGGCAAACAGCCTGCCTTAGCTCCGCAGCTGCACTGCTGATCAGGAGCCATCCGAGGTAAGCCCGTGCCCCAACCCCGAGCCCCAACCCAGCCCTGAGCCCCCACAAACCCAGAGCCCTCTCCTGCACCCCAAACCCACATCCCTGGCCCCATCCCAGAGCCCACATCCCCATCCCAGAGACCGTACCCCCTCCTGCACCCCAGAGCTCGGACCCCCAGCCCAGAGCCCTCACCCCCCCCTGCATCTCAACCCCCTGCCCCAGCCCCGAGCCCCCTCCCAAACCCTAAACCCCTCATCCTTGGCCCCACCCCAGAGACCTACCCCCTCCAGCACCCCAAACCCGAACCTGCATCCCTCTCCTGCACTCCGAATCCCTCATCCCACTCTCCAGCCTGGAGCCCCCTCCTGCACCCCAAACCCCTCATCCCCAGCCCCACCCCAGAGCCCTCATCCCTCCCACACCCCAACCCCCTGCCTCAACCTCCAGCCCCCTCCCACATTCCAAATCCCTTGGCCCCAGCCTGGAGCCCCCTCCTACACCCCAAACTGCTCATCTCCAGCCCCACCCCAGAGCCCGCACCCCCAGCCAGAGCCCTCACCCCCTCCCGCACCCCAACTCCTTGCCCCAGCCCGAAGCCTCCTTCCACACACTGAACCCCTCATTTCTGGCCTCACCCTCTCCCGCACCGCAACCCCTTGCCCCAGCCTAGTGAAAGTGAGTGAGGGTGGGAGAGAGCGAGCCACTGAGGGAAGGGGAATGTAGCGAGCGGGGGGCGGGGCCTCAGGGAAGGGGTGGGGCTAGGGTGTTCAGTTTTGTGCCAATAGAAAGTTGGCAACACGAATTGCAAATGACACGGTAATCCATTAGAACTATTTGAACTTGACAGCAGACAAGCGGATAAAGGAAAACCAGAGGAAATCATTATGTGGATGTTCAGAAAGCCTTTAGCAAAGTTATTATTTATATTGTGGTAGCACCTAGGAGCCCTAGTATCATGGATCAGGACCCTATTGTGTTAGGTGCTGCACAAACATGGAACCGAAAGACAGTCACAGAGTTGCAATCTAAACGTAAGACAAGACGCAGCAGTGGATGTGGACAGACTGAAGTGGAAGCACAAGAAAACACTGACAAGGTACAGGTCAGCAGTGGTCTCAGCTCACCAGCTGCTCAACCACTCTCAGGGTTGACCTAGTCCCTCACAAGAATGGAACTGGGCGCCCTCAAAAAAAACCTATTGAAATTTCAAAAATTTTCAAAAACCAGTAAAAACTTACGTTTGTTACTGGTTTTTCTAGCAGCCCTACTAGTAAGGAAATGAAGTAGTCCTGGGATGAGAGTAGAAACTCTATTAAGGATTAGAAACTGGCTAAGAGACAGAAGATGAAGAGTTGGAATAAATGGTCGGTTTGCTTTATGGCCAAAGGTTGGCAGCAGGGTGCCCAGGGTCCTATACACATGATGGTTAACATAACCATTAGTGATCCAGGCAACCTCACTCTTCGGAAGCCAAGCCACAGGCTACACTTGAGTAGGGTGCAAAAATCAGAGTTTATTGCGGCTGTTCCCTACACACAGACACACACACACACAGGCAGGGGTTCCCTGCAACCATCTTGTAAGGCCCCTCAGGCTAAGCAAAGGAAAATACCCATAAAGAAAAACAAGCTCTTTAGTCCTGTGCCAGGCCTATTTTCCTCCTCAAGGACTGTTTCATCCAGCAGTCCCTGCAGAGATTCAGGGCTGGTCCTTTCCACGGGTAACAAAGGGCAGGCTATCTGTTCTCTTCCCTGGCCAGCCAGCAGCTGAGCTGAGCTCTGCCCTTTTTAACTGCCCCTTCATCACTTAGTGAGGCAGGGCTGAGCGGACCCACAGCAGCTCAATTACCCCTTGCTGGTTCAAGGTGGGGTCAGCAGACCCATCGCAACCGGAAAAGATGGTGAGCAACGAGGTGGCAAAAGCTGCAGATGCCACAAAATCATTTATGCGAGTTAAGAGTGTAAGGAACTTCTGAGCAAGCTCACCAAGCGAGGGGAATGGGCAACACAATGGCCGATGAATATCAACGTTGACATGCAAAGGAATCCATCTCTAATGAGCTAAGACAGCATCAGGAGGGGAGGACAGCTCCAAGGCATTATGATAAACAGGTGCGGACAGCTGGAAAACCAAAGATGTCACTTGACCATTAGTCCCCGCAGGCCGTGAGGGTCATTGATCGTGAGATCAAGTAGGTTGATGTCTCCTTGCAGTGCTCTACAGCAAAGAAGGACCAAAGTTTAGAGAAAATCCTCTAAAACCTTTGTAGTGGCCTGCAGAGGCGACTGGGTTTGAGTCCTACAGCAAGATCGAAGAGCACCTTGAACTTGGTGTATGCCCCCTGCATTCGCAAGATGCACAAGAAAGTGAGTGACCCACCTCGGAGATGACATGGTCAAATGCACAGGAGGAATGTATTTATCACATGACTGCAATTTATCACATGGTTGTCACCTCCACATATGTGCACTTCAAAATATATGCATATCATCTCTGTAAACATAATGTAGTGGTAAAGAAGACTGAAAATAAAGTTGCATAAAATACACTTTAAAAATCTATTCATGAAGCAGATGTTTTGCTGAGAAGAGGTGTTAGGCCACTACCATGAAGAGCAGAGGTTAAGAGAAGGAGGGAAAATCCCTTTCACTGAGTACATTTCATGGGGAAATTATCCCTGAGAATCACATTCAGCCTGTCTTGGCTTTAAACCCAGCCATCAGCAAATTTAAATTATATTTAAAAAACCTGTTTAGCATGTTATCTACATTGTTTCCATCTTGTCGTTCTTTATCGGGCAATTAAGTGCGAAGTGACATTTTCTTGACAAAGTAGCGGTGTACAGCTGTGCCTTTCTCCAGACGAAACATAAAACAAGAGAGATTGCATGCATCCCTATATCTCTGGCTGCAGCTGTATTGAGGGGGCGGGAGGGGGAAACGAAATGATGACGCATGGAGTGCTCCACAAAAGATCTGTATGGATCTTGAGCTTAGTTTCCTTTTTGTTACCAGTGTAGTGATTATTAGGAGCACACTGGCCTTCAACAGCGCCTGCTGGCCGGGTAGCTCAGCACTTCCCAAGCATGAATGAATCATGTCTCACCACACCCCGTTTAAAGTACCTGTAGCATTATTCTCATTTTACTGATGAGCAAATCAAGGTGATGCCACCGGGCTCCTATTAGGCAGAGCTATGAACTGAACCTTGATCTCTTTGATTCCAGTCCAAGGCATTCACCACAAAACTGCACTGCCTTTCCAGTGCCAGACATCCAGGCTAGCCTCTTTCCTTCCATTCTCTGAGCAAAACTAGCCAGATTTCTGAAGCTAGCAAACACAGAACCAGAGCTGAGCCCATGTCCATCGATCACACATGCAGCGACTCCCTTGGCTAAATTGTTTGCAAACCTCAAAGATGGGGAAGGAAAAACAAAAAGAAGATTGTGGGTCTCCCCTTCGTCTGTTTCCTCAAGCAAAACTGATTAGCCATTTCACAGGGCCAGATGACCAACTGCCAACCCCTCTCTGTGTTTGCATAAATCATAATAAGCCTACTCAGGGCAACGAGCCATGTCCAAACAGAAAGTTCTGCCAGGTGGTCCTTAGAATGAGGACAGCAAAGGAATCATCAGTTAATTCAGAAGCCCGAATCCACTACCTGAGACACTGAATTGGCAAACTTGCCATGACAGGGATCGGAGGAGGGATTGCTATGCCTGGGAATCTTATTCTTTTAACTGATCGACACTGGTGTGTTACTGGGGACAGTGCTACATGATGCTCTAGTGTTCTGTATGCAGCTCTGGGTGTTTCCCCATTTGGATTCAAATTACCAGTAATGTATCATGTATAAAGAACAGATGATGGGCAGCCTATTCAGCCATGACTCTACCAGCTAAATGCTGATAAATGCCTTAAACCAGGAGTTTTGGAAGGGCCCAGACAGCATCCTTAAATAGGGCCAGATTTTTAAATGGGCACAATACCCAGCAGGCTGGGCTCTTTTGAAGCGTCTAACCCAAAAGGCCCCAAAGAGAAGCTAGCAGAGAGTACACTGGTCTGGGACTCAGGCAACCTGGTTCTATTCCCAGCTCTGTTACTAGCCTGCTTTGGAAAGTCATTTTAATAATTCGGTGGCTCAGTTTCCCCACCTGTAAAAGGGGGATAAATGATAGACGGCTTTTGTAAAGCATTTTGAGCTCTCCTCATGTAAGAGCTAGCAGTGGTGTGTGTATGCATGCACATAATTTAGCTCGATTGTAAACTCCTTGGGGCAGGGACCATGTCTTCCTTTTTCACAGCCCCAAGCACGCAGACAGCACTTAGCAAATATTGAATAACACCACCTCCTACAGGCCACGATAGAGTTACCTTTCCAGGATGCCCAATTGAGCAAAGGAATTGTAGAGGGTATATAGCTGGGAGGAGTGCTTAGAGCAGGGGCTATATCCTTGTTGTGCCCTTAAGGCCCTATGCAACCAGGGTCAAGTGGGGAAGCTCTAAGACCTGCTTTAACCTGCATTGGGGGGATGAACTTGTTCCCAGCAGCCCTGGGTGAGGGAAAACTCCAGTTGCCCTCTGTAGTTCCGGTACCTGTCTGAGCATTGCTGAGTTGCAAGTCCCGCCTCGCTCAGCCCATCCTTATTCCTCAGCACTAACGCAGAGAGATTGAGCCATGCCCTGCGTCACGCTTGGGAGCTGCCCCTAATTTTCCCCTCGGCTGCATCAGTGGCAGCTCGCAGTGATAAGAGTGGCTGGTTTGTCAGCCAAGCCGGCCATATTTCTTTATTAATTTCACAGGCTTGGTCTCCAGAAATGGAATATTGATGGTGCTGTCCTTAAAGGAGAGAAGATTCACGTACCGACTTGCCAGTGGCACCGTAGTGTTGAAGCGCCTTGCGTCACAGTCACATCCCTCAGTGCTCCACCGGCTTGCCCATGAGCACCTAATGACTCTGTGGTGATCACCCAGCCATTTTAGGGTTCTCTTTGAACGCACAAGGCCTGGGCATTCTGCAACAGGAACTTCACGGCTGTCACTTTGCTGCACAACATGGCAATTGGGATAGAACTCAGCTCCTCCAAAAACACAGGCCCCTTCCAAGTTAGGGTGAAGGAAAATCTCCATGTGCTGTTAGCAGTATAGGGCTTATGACACACACAGGTCAGAAGTTCCAATTATATCCAGTAGAGAGCAGTGGTGTACACACATCAGCCAGTTCACTGGGGTAGAATCATGTATGTAAACCATTATAAAGCACAGTGAAAACAGGCTATAGCCACCACACCAGACAATTAGAGTATGTCTACACTGGGATAAAAAGCCTGTGGCTCCCAGTCTCAGAGCCCAAGTCAGGTGACTTGGGCTTGCAGGGCTCAGGCTGCAGGGCTAAAAATACTAACATAGACATTCAGGCTCTGGCTGGAGCCCGGACTCTGAGCCTCTCCCCACTTGCGGTGCCACAGAGCACTGGTGCCAGTCCGAGCCTGAATATCTAGACTGCAATTTTACAGCCCCACAGCCTGAGCCTGCATAAGCTGACCCGAGCCAGCCACGCCCATGCATAGACGTACCCTTAGAGGCCAGCTAATAGGGGGAAAATAGAAATAAAGATCCAGTAGTGACCCACATCAAAGAGACGCTTTGGGGAAAGCAATATTCGGAAGGGTTGTTCATTGTGGGAAGAAGGGACTGAGAAAAGTGGAAGCGATGGAGCCCCACCCTCTCTCGGACCTGTCCCAGCAAAGGCGCAGTGTCCTGCGGAGAGCTGAGGCAGGTGATCGGTGAGATCTCGCTGTGCCAGGATCTGGATACTTCCCGGCATGAGTTTGCAAGAGGAGGCCTCAGATGCAGCTATTCAGGGCTTGGAAAACCAAGAGTCCTCCATGCTTTGGAGGACAGAACAAGGAGCAACGGTCTCAAGTTGCAGTGGGGGAGGTGTAGGTTGGATATTAGGAAAAACTTTTTCACTAGGAGGGTGATGAAGCACTGGAAGGAGTTACCTAGAGAGGTGGTGGAATCTTCTTCCTTTGAGGTTTTTAAGGTCAGGCTTGATAAAGCCCTGGCTGGGATGATTTAGTTGGGCATTTTACCCTGCTTTGAGCAGGGGGTTGGACTAGATGACCTCCTGAGGTCCCTTCCAACCCTGATCTTCTATGATTCTTTGCCCTAGCTCAGCCACCAGTTATGGAATCGCTGGGTGGGAGGCGCTGACCTGTGCCATGTAGGAGGACACACTAGATAACCACAATGGTCCCTTCTGGCCTTAAAAAATCAATCTGCCCATATCTAGGCTTCCAAGAGGCTCCACTGCACTGTCAGGGAAGGCACTATTCAAAGAGAGCCAGAGGGCAAAATATGGTGAGCTCTAGGGGAAGAGCTATTCTTCCGGGCTAGACTGTGAGTCAGGCCGACACATGGGACTGAGAAGGAATTGACCCCCACCGGCTCCCCTGCCCAGCCTCATCTTGAGCCGCAACCTGGGCAGCGAAGCAGCCATGTGTGCCTCAAACCCCACTCCCTGATGCAGCCCTGGCTCATCCTTACTCCTCTGCACACACAAGTCGCAATCCGGTTAGATATTTATAGAAGACTTGCCTAAAATCAGGCCCCCAGGGTGCGGTTCCTGCCCCAAACAATCTAAGTAGACAAGACAGAGAAAAAGTAGGAGGGGAAAGACAAATGACGTGGCTCCCCTCAACCAGGAAATGAATGGACATGTCCTAGTCCAGAGTGCTACCTCCTGGATTCCAGCCTTCCTCCAGCCTTGTGCAGCCAACTAAATAATCTAGACCAACAGAGCTAAAAATCCATTTTCCCCGAACAGGTAAAGTAAAAAAAACAAACGTGATAATATGCAAAAGCTGGAAGTTCTTGAAAAGGCAAAACAACCGAGAGCCTGGATTAATTCTATGCTTGTAACTGGAAAGGCCAAATAAAAATGCAGCTCTGCATTGAACCATATGATTTAAATAAAGCCACAAAGCATTAACATTTTTAATGAATCCTGCTGAAGTTATCGGTAGTCAAAACCTTCTCAGCGTTAGATGTGGGCTGTGTATCTTGTCAAGGAAAGGTAGATGAGTCAAGCTTTAAGTCAGTAATTTTTAATGAGAGCTGGGAGGGAACTGGTTTTCCTGTCTCATGAAGATTTTCAGATATCAAAAAAACCCTTTCCCATAGTGGAAAAAAATAATCAAAATCTCAAAAGTTTCTGCAAACCAAAAATCTGAAAGAAAAAAGAAATCAGTTTGGGTCAATTGAAATGTCTCATTGCAACGTTGGCCATTTTTAGTTATTATATATTGTACGTACTATCGTTAGCGTAAATTTGTAAACAACAAGTCATTTCAAACCAGAAAATCAGAATTTGTTATTTCAAAGGTTTCATAACAAAACATTTACAGAATTTAATTTTTTTTAAAACAGTTTGAGTTGAGAAATGAGTTGAATCTGACCCCTTTCCCTCCAAAAAAACCAATGTCGATGAATCGGCATTTTCCGATGAAAAGCGTTAAGTGGAAAAATTCCCAACCAGCTCTACTGTTTAATACCATCCTCTGGACGTCACCAGGCCCGCCCCCCGTGTCCTCTCACTGACATTAGTGTTACGCCTACATGACTGCACTAATTCAGTGACATGATCCCTGGTTTACGGGGGTGTCATGGAGCGGAGAATCAGGCCCCATGTTAAAAGAAAAGGAGGACTTGTGGCACCTTAGAGACTAACAAATTTATCTGAGCATAAGCTTTCGTGAGCTACAGCTCACTTCATCGGATGCATCCGATGAAGTGAGCTGTAGCTCACGAAAGCTTATGCTCAAATAAATTGGTTAGTCCCTAAGGTGCCACAAGTCCTCCTTTTCTTTTTGCGGATACAGACTAACACGGCTGCTACTCTGAAACCTGTCCTTATGCAAGGCCCCATGTGTGACTCAGAGAGGAGGGATGGCAGGCGAAGAAAGCCAAGGCAGTCTCCGGAGGGCTAGGGGGTTAATTATTTAGAATTATATTTTGAGAAATTAATATCCTGCCCAAATCCCTAGTAATGTACAATAGCTGCAGGACTAATGCCTTCCCTCTGCTGTTATTTTTAATGTGCTACAAGCCCTCTGATTCTGTACCATTAGCTCACAAAGGGACTGATCCAAAACCCATTGAAGTCACTGGGAAGATCCAACTTTCTTCTCAAGTCAAAGGAAAGTCCTCCTCTGGCTTCAGAAGCCTTGGATGAGGCCCTAGCAAACGACAGTGTATGATAATTATTGTTTGTATTGTAATAGCCCCTAAAGGCTCCATCCGAGACCAGGTCCCCGTTGCGCTAGGTGCTGTACAGACACAGAGCAAGCGATTGTCCTGGCCTCAGAGAGCTTACAATCTAAATAGACAAGACAGACAGAGGTAGGAGGGAATGTGAGCTGCCAAGACCATGGAGCTGGAAATAGAACCAGGGCTCTGCAGTCTTTACCCACTGTATTCTCCACTTGCAACACTACTGAAGCATTATGGTTGCAGAACAACTATTTGCTTTAAAGCATCAACACCCAAAGGGCTTTATCACACAAGATCTGTCACTAAACCGGGTGGTGGCCCACCCCCCCCACCCCCTCGACACCGCTCTTCACATCAGCTGGCCGACTTCGTCTGCATTGAACAGCTCCACCACGGGGAGAGACACACTTACACAGTCACCTCCAAGAGCGGGCGCTCACCTGGCAGAGTTCACAGCAGTGCAGTTAGGCCCTGCTCCAGTTCCCATGAAAGCTAACGGGCCTTTCCTTTGCCTTCAAATGAGAGTTGGATGAGGCCATTACGGCAGCTGAACGGCAAGTTTAAAGGCCAGGCAAAAGAAACAAAACTGTACACAGACATATAAATATAAACACCATCCAGATGGACAGCCAGGTCTCGGGTCCATTTGAGAACAGGCATTGGTACCTCCCCCACTTCCCCACATAGTCATGGTCATGTAGAAATGAGCAGTGAGAGATACTGGAGAAATCAGCGAGTCGCTGGGTCCATCTACATCGGGGAAATTTGCACCGATGTAGCTACACCGAAGCAAACTCCTATTATGCTGAGTTGGTGCAAAATGGGGCTTGCACTGTGACAACTTACTCCTCCCTGTCCTGTTCCGGATAGGCATTAATGGGATGCATGGTGCTGTACATCCAACAGAGAAAGATGTGGTCAGTACACAAGTGACGTGAGTGATACGGCTGCGTTGCAGTGGTGGGGGAAGTGGGCCCATGAACAGCCCCCCCGCTTTACCCATCTCGCCACAGCGTTCAGCCTAAAACAGTTTGAAAACCTGACGTGAACATTGCTATAGAAAGCAAAGTATTGCAATTGACATGAATGATTTCCACCGCTGAGAATAGTTAGCGTAACTCAGTGGGTAAGCGTGCTTTACGTATCCCCATCTGTGCTTGAACTACAGAGGGTGTCAGTTTTGTGGTAACCCCTCACTTTCAGCACTGGAACTCGCTCATTGTATCCCCAGAGTCAGCCTAGATGGCCATTATCATATTAGGAAATTGTCTTGAACTGTATTAGACTAGAGAGGGTGGCTGTGTGGAGCGGGAGGTTGGTCTTGTCACTTGCTCTGTCTGAGCCTCAGTTCGCCCTTTGTAAAATGGGGATAACAATGTAATGCAGTGATGAGTGTGTGTTACAGGTCCACCACTGTGCCCAAGGCCCAGAGGACAGGAAACTCTGACAGCACTCACTACAGCTGTAGCAGTTCATGCTTTTAGCTCTGGTGGTCCCCCTTCCCAGTTCAATCCCCACAACATCAGCCAAGATGGCAGCCATGACAATGACAATCTTTTTGTTTATGTGTATGTACAGCACCTAGCACAACAGGGCTCTGGTCTTGGTTAGGGCCTCTAGGCACCCCAGTAATATAAATAACATCTAATAGCTGCTATCCCAGTCCCTTGTGTCAATGTGCAGAGGAGATGCTAAGCTATTCCCCTCCTCAGAATCATAGAATATCAGGGTTGGAAGGGACCTCAGGAGGTCATCTAGTCCAACCCCCTGCTCAAAGCAGGGTAAAATCCCCAACTAAATTATCCCAGCCAGGGCTTTGTCAAGCCTGACCTTAAAAACTTCAAAGGAAGGAGATTCCACCACCTCCCTAGGTAATGCATTCCAGTGTTTCACCACCCTCCTCATGAAAAAGTTTTTCCTAATATCCAACCTAAACCTCCCCCACTGCAACTTGAGACCACTCGTCCTCCTTCTGTCATCTGCTATCACTGAGAACAGTCTAGATCCATCCTCTTTGGAACCCCCGTTCAGGTAGTTGAAAGCAGCTATCAAATCCCCCCTCATTCTTCTCTTCTGCAGACTAAACAATCCCAGTTCCCTCAGCTTCTCCTCATAAGTCATGTGTTCCAGTCCCCTAATCATTTTTGTTGCCCTCCGCTGGACATTTTCCAATTTTTCCACATCCTTCTTGTAGTGTGGGGCCCAAAACTGGACACAGTACTCCAGATAAGTAGGGGATTTAGTCATTACATTGTTATCCCCATTTTATGAAGGGAGAACTCAGATTTAGTCGGGGATCGGTCCTGCTTTGAGCAGGGGGTTGGACTAGATGACCTCCTGAGGTCCCTTCCAACCCTGATATTCTATGATTCTATGAGGCCTCACCAATGTCAATTAGAGGGGAACGATCACGTTCCTCGATCTGCTGGCAATGCCCCAACTTATACAGCCCAAAATGCCATTAGCCTTCTTGGCAACAAGGGCACACTATTGACTCATATCCAGCTTCTCGTCCACTGTCACCCCTTTTCTGCAGAACTGCTGCCTAGCCATTCGGTGCCTAGTCTGTAGCAGTGCATGGGATTCTTCCGTCCTAAGTGCAGGACTCTGCACTTGCCTTTGTTGAACCTCATCAGATTCCTTTTGGCCCAATCCTCTAATTTGTCTAAGTCCCTCTGTATCCTATCCCTACCCCCCAATGTATCTACCTCTCCTCCCTGTTTAATGTCATCTGCAAACTTGCTGAGGGTGCAATCCACACCATCCTCCAAATGATTAATGAAGATATTGAACAAAACCAGCCCCAGGACCAACCCTTGGGGCACTCCACTTGATACCGGCTGCCAACTAGACATGGAGCCATTGATCACTACCCGTTGAGCCCGACAATCAAGTCAGCTTTCTATCCACCTTATAGCCCATTCATCCAGCCCATACTTCTTTAACTTGCTGGCAAGAATACTGTGGGAGACCGTGTCAAAAGCTTTGCTAAAGTCAAGAAATAACAAGTCCACTGCTTTCCCCTCATCCACAGAGCGAGTTATCTCGTCATAGAAGGCAATTAGATTAGTCAGGCATGACTTGCCCTTGGTGAATCCATGCTGACTGTTCCTGATCACTTTCCTCTCCTCTGAGTGCTTCAGAATTGATTCCTTGAGGACCTGCTCCATGATTTTTCCATGAACTGAGGTGAGGCTGACCCGCCTGTAGTTCCCCGGATCCTCCTTCTTCCCCTTTTTAAAGATGGGCACTACATTAGCCTTTTTCCAGCGGTTCAGGACTTCCCCGATCGCCAGGAGTTTTCAAAGATAATGACCAAATGGCTCTGCAATCACATCCGCCAACTCCTTTAGCACTCTCGGATGTAGCGCATCCGGCCCCATGGACTTGTGCATGTCCAGCTTTTCTAAATAGTCCCAAACCACTTCTTTCTCCACAGAGGGCTGGTCACCTCCTCCCCATGCTGTGCTGCCCAGTGCACAAGTCTGGGAGCTGACCTTGTTCATGAAGACAGAGGAAAAAAAGCATTGAGTACATTAGCTTTTTCCACATCCTCTGTCACTAGGTTGCCTCCCTCATTCAGTAAGGGGCCCACACTTTCCTTGACTTTCTTCTTGTCGCTAACATACCTGAAGAAACCCTTCTTGTTACTCTTAACATCTCTTGCTAGCTGCAACTCCCATTGTGATTTGGCCTTCCTGATTTCACTCCTGCATGCCTGAGCAATATCTTTATACTCTTCCCTGGTCATTTGTCCAATCTTCCACTTCTTGTAAGCTTCTTTTTTGTGTTCAAGATCAGCAAGGATTTCACTAAAAGAAAAGGAGTACTTGTGGCACCTTAGAGACTAACCAATTTATTTGAGCATCAGCTTTCGTGAGCTACAGCTCACTTCATCGGATGCATACTGTGGAAAATACAGAAGATGTTTTTATACACACAGACCATGAAAAAAATGGGTGTTTATCACTACAAAAGGTTTTCTCTGCCCCCAACCCCACTCTCCTGCTGGTAATAGCTTATCTAAAGTGATCACTCTCCTTACAATGTGTATGATAATCAAGGTGGGCCACTCCTTACTATGTGTATGATAATCAAGGATAGTCACTTTGAGATCAGAAATCGAGAGACCAGAGAGATTGAAGTGTTCTCTGACTGGTTTATGAATGTTATAATTCTTGACATCTGATTTGTGTCCATTTATTCTTTTACGTAGAGACTGTCCAGTTTGACCAATGTACATGGCAGAGAGGCATTGCTGGCACATGATGGCATATATCACATTGGGAGATGTGCAGGTGAACGAGTCTCTGATAGTGTGGCTGATGTGATTAGGCCCTGTGATGGTGTCCCCTGAATAGACATGTGGGCACAGTTGGCAACGGGCTTTATTGCAAGGATAGGTTCCTGGGTTAGTGGTTCTGTTGTGTGGTATGTGGTTGCTGGTGAGTATTCTCTTCAGGTTTGGGGGCTGTCTGTAGGCAAGGACTGGCCTGTCTCCCAAGATTTGTGAGAGTGTTGGGTCGTCCTTCAGGATAGGTTGTAGATCCTTGATAATGCGTTGGAGGGGTTTTAGTTGGGGGCTGAAGGTGACGGCTAGTGGCATCCTGTTATTTTCTTTGTTAGGCCTGTCCTACAGTCTCTACGTAAAAGAATAAATGGACACAAATCAGATGTCAAGAATTATAACATTCATAAACCAGTCAGAGAACACTTCAATCTCTCTGGTCACTCGATTTCTGATCTCAAAGTGACTATCCTTCAACAAAAAAACTTCGAAAACAGACTCCAACGAGAGACTGCTGAATTGGAATTAATTTGCAAATTGGATACAATTAACTTAGGCTTGAATAGAGACTGGGAATGGTTGATTCATTATAAAAAGTAACCTATTTCCCCTTGTTTATTCCTCCCCCCCCCCCCCTCCCCCCCCCCCCCCCGGCACTGTTCCTTAGACGTTCTTGTTAAACCCTGGATTTGTGCTGGAAATGGCCCACCTTGATTATCATACACATTGTAAGGAGAGTGATCACTTTAGATAAGCTATTACCAGCAGGAGAGTGGGGTTGGGGGGAGAGAAAACCTTTTGTAGTGATAAACACCCATTTTTTTCATGGTCTGTAGGTATAAAAACATCTTCTGTATTTTCCACGGAATGCATCCGATGAAGTGAGCTGTAGCTCACAAAAGCTTATGCTCAAATAAATTGGTTAGTCTCTAAGGTGCCACAAGTACTCCTTTTCTTTTTGCGAATACAGACTAACACGGCTGTTACTCTGAAAGGATTTCACTGTTAAGCCAAGCTGGTCACCTGCCATATTTACTATTCTTTCTACACATCGGGATGGTTTGTCCCTGTAACCTCAATAAGGATTCTTTAAAATACAGCCAGCTCTCCTGGACTCCTTTCCCCCTCACATTATTCTCCCAGGGGATCCTGCCCATCAGTTCCCTGAGAGAGTCAAAGTCTGCTTTTCTGAAGTCCAGGGTCCGTATTCTGCTGCTTTCCTTTCTTCCCTGTGTCAGGATCCTGAACTCGACCATCTCATGGTCACTGCCTCCCAGGTTCCCCTCCACTTTTGCTTCCCCTACTAATTCTTCCCGGTTTGTGAGCAGCAGGTCAAGAAGAGCTCTGCCCCTAGTTGGTTCCTCCAGCACTTGCACCAGGAAATTGTCCCCTACACTTTCCAGAAACTTCCTGGATCGTCTGTGCATCGCTGTATTGCTCTCCCAGCAGATATCAGGGTGATTGAAGTCTCCCATGAGAAACAGGGCCTGCAATCTAGTAACTTCCGTTAGTTGCCGGAAGAAAGCCTCGTCCACCTCAACCCTCTGGTCCGGTGGTCTATAGCAGACTCCCACCACGACATCACCCTTGTTGCTCACACTTCTAAACTTAATCCAGAGACTCTCAGGTTTTTCTGCAGTTTCATACCAGAGCTCTGAGCAGTCACACTGCTCCCTTACATACAATGCAACTCCCCCACCTTTTCTGCCCTGCCTGTCCTTCCTGAACAGCTTATATCCATCCATGACACTACTCTAGCCATGTGAGTTATCCCACCAAGTCTCTGTTATTCCAATCGCAATCACATCATCCAATCACATCCTTCTGTAATTCATCCCCTGTAAGGCAAACAAGCACAATCCAGGCCCCTTAACCGGACCCTGAGAGTTCTGTGCTTTGCTTGGTGCCGCTATTCATAGCTTTAAAAACCCTCCGAAAACCCTGACATATCCATTTCCCTGTGCTCCCTGCAGCAGGCCACCGATCTCCCCGTTGCATCCCGGAGACTGGGGAAAGATGTCACATTGCATTTGCAGTGCAGGCCTCAGGAGGAAATGAAGTTTGCCTTTGGTAATGAATAATATATCGGGCAACAGCCGCCTGCCTCTGAACGTCGAGGAGTGACCCCTGAATTTCTAACGGGAGGGTTCACTGGCATGGTCTGGTTTGTTCTGCGGGGGAAGGTCAGTGGGTGGTGGGGGGCTTAGAAGTTTCTTTGTAGACCAGGAATGGACTGCATTGAAATTGCTTTCTCCGGGAGATTCGGGGATGGGGAGATCTGGAACCTAGCAGCTGTCTCTCCATTGATTGAGATCAGTGCAGACATCCTGCTTTGGTGGGGGCAACTTACCAGCCTGTGTTTTCCAGAAGCGGAGCTGCTCTTCTAAGGGTGAAGCACAAAATTTGAACAAGCTGGCCCCAGAGTTCTGAAACAGGCTACAGCTTCTCCCAAGTCAGCCAGAGCTATTTAACCCTTTAAAAACTACCCGGCTTACAAACAGCCATTTAAATGCTTAAGGGCTGTGCACGGAGAGCCAGATCCTCAGTTGGTGTATGTCACCGTTGCTTCAATGACAAAAAGCGATGCCAATTTACACCAGCTAAGAATATGCCCCACCACATACAGCTGCTACGCATTTATAAGGGCTGTTTGTAAGCCGGCTAGTTTTCACACACTTCAAATCCTGTCCCAGAGCATGTCAATTCCATGATCTGAGGCGGTCTGTCTTAAGTAGTGCTATTACCCTACTGTCTTAGTGTCTCACAGTCATTAATGGATTTTATCCCCACAGCACACCGGTGAGGCAGGAATGTACTGTTATCTCCATGTTATGGGTGGGGAAACTGAGGCACAAAGTGGTTCAATGACTTGCTCAGCTTCACACAGGAAGCTGGTGGAGGGGCAGGGACTTGCACATGTCTGCTAAGCTAAGACTCTAACCATTGGACCACGCTTCCTCTACTATGTGCCCCCTATTAGCCTTGATGCCTCCTGAAACCAGCCGCCTGTGACTGAGGTCATGAGGACACCACTATCTTTAATCGAGACCTGAGCTCAATAGCCATGGTGCAAGCAGTGGTTAGTGCTTCCCTCCAGGTGAGGCAGTAGTTGTAGGGATTGCCCACAAAAGACCCATCGGCTGGTCTGTCAGGGGTCACACCACCACTTCGCTTCTAGCTGACTTGCCTCCAGACTCTGGTAGGGGAGGGTTGCTGACCCCACCCCAGAACAGATCCACAGTGGGAACTTGCCAGCAAAGGGGTAACCCCACACACTGGGGTGATGTTGGTGACGTTCTCATCAGAAATAATAACCAATAATGAATGGGGAGGCAGTCCCCTCCTCCCCCCTCAGAGCCATTGTTTCAGGCTCTCTGCAGACTCAGGCTAGGGTTGTTGCATCACTTATGCTTGGGACATATTTTCAATGTTTTCTTTGCAAGCGTAAGGGCCAGGAACATAATTTTTATTTTAAATTATGTCTACGGTGCTGGTCTCGGACCCATCGTGCTTACACTGCAATCCACTCCTACTTAACACAGTTTCTCAAAGGGGTGTTCTAACATAACCCAAATTTTCCAGCAAAGGCCAGGCCAATAAGAGATAGACACAGGATAGGCCGAGAAGAGGCACTATCACCCCATTTCACAGATAGTGATCAGACAGATTGAGGAATTTACCTAGTGGCCATTGATAGCAGAGTTAGGCCTCAAATCCAGCTCTCATGAACCCATGAGCCCGTCCTTCTTCTCCCGACTTACCATCACCACAGCCACTAGCCAGCTAGCCAGAGCCCAGTGCTCTGACGCTAACGCCCTCAGCATCTGCCACGTGTTTGTAACTTCTTTAAAGGGACAGCTCTATTCAGCAAAACCCAGTTCTCCTCTCATTGCACGGCAGGCTGGGAACTATCTGCGTTATTCAATTGCATCACAACAGAGTCTCGGGGTAGGGGGAGCCCCCACCTAAGAAACAGGATGGCAAGGGAGGAACAGAGCATGGCTCCATCACATAATAATCTGAGTAACCACGGTAACCCTACCGTGACCACTTTACTACAGCAACATTTTGGGGGGAGAAGGTGGTTGCGAGTGAGGGAGGATTTTTCCACAGAGCCGAGAGCCCTTTCACCTCCTTTTGTGCATGATTTCGCCTTTGATTGCCCCGCCAACAGAGGCTGGTCACTTGGGCAGTGTCGTTTCCTCCTTTAACAAAAGAAAAATTGCACAAATCCAAACTCCAGGCAGCCCCTGGGGGGGAAACCGCAGGAGAACTTTCTACAAGCCATGGCTCCAAAGCGCACCGAGTAAACGAGGTGTTATTTAATGGCCGAGGGACAGCAGGCAGCAGGGTGAGACAGGGACACGGGGCTGGGTCCTTTGAAAGGGTTTGACTCATCAGGCCTGTTTGCTCTGAGCTGGTCACAGCAGGGCAAAGAGCAGGCGTGAGAGCCAAAGCGCTTGGCCCGGGGCTCAGCGCTCAGTGGCCCTCACAGCCGGGACTTCAGCGAGACGGAGATGAAGAGATGGAATCTTTTAAGCTGATTGCAGTAAAAGAGCCATTAGCGAGTGGAGCTCGCGGGGCGTCTGCGTGCCTCACGTGTGCCCAATCCCAGAATGCTATGCGAGACGATGGTGACGGCTGTGCCAGGAGACGGATCCTACAAGGAGGCAGCCTCAGGAGGGGAGATCAGGGACGAGTTCCTTTCACACCAGCAAGGAGCTCTCTGCTAAAGCAACGCGCTCCACACTCTCGCTGTCAACAATGTACACTTTATTTCCAGCCTGAATTTCTCTGGCTTCAACTTCCAGCCCTTGGATCGTGTTAGACCTTGCTCTGGAAGAGCCCCTGTCATACTGTTTAAATATGACTATATAGTACAGGGGTGGCCAACTGGAGCCTGAGAAGGAGCCAGAATTTACCAGTGTACATCGCCAAAGAGCCACAGTAATACAGCAGCAGCCCCCCATCAGCTCCCTCCCGCACCCCGCTCCCAGAGCCTCCTGCCCACCGGCAGCCCCGCCAATCAGCACCTCCCCTTCCTTCCCTGCACCTCCCGATCAGCTGTTTTGTGGCGTGCAGGAGGCTCTGGGAGGGAGCGGGGAGGAGCGAGGGCACGGCAGGCTCAGGGGAGGGGGCGGGAAGGGGTGGAGTGGGGGCAGGGCTTGCGGCAGAGCCAGGGGTTAAGCAGTGAGCACCCCCCGGCACGTTGGAAAGTTGGCACCCGTAGCTCCAGCCCCAGAGTCAGTGCCTGTACAAGGAGCTGCATATTAGCTTCTGGAGAGCCGCGTCTGGCTCCGGAGCCACAGGCTGGCCACCCCTGATATAGCGCCACAGTAAATGAAACAATGAATTCACACGATTGTGGCTCTTTTGGGTACCGTTGATCGCTAATGTGGCTCCTGAACCACTGAGGTCTGAGTATCATTGGTCTAAACTAAAGAAAGCAAAAAGAGCGTCCGCATGGTGGGTTGAACTGGTTTAATTAAATCTCGCCATATTTGGGGGTAGAGGAGGTCTGTGTCATCGTCACAGCTCCCCTGCGAGGCAGCAAATCATCATCACTCCCACTTGACAGATGGGGGAAACTGAGTCACAGACCGGGTTAAGTGACATGCTCATGGTCACCAGGGGAATCAATGGCAGAGTTGGGAATGGAAGTCACAAGGCCCCGGCTCCCAGCACTAGACTTGGTCAGCCGCACCACGCTGCATCCAGATAGTTTGGACTGTTCTGATGTCATTTGCCACAGCACTAGGGGTGGGGGACGCACTTTAGAAATAAACAAATGATTCATTATCACACTTCCTCTGTCTGGCCCTGCCGATGATACCTCACTCTAGCGGGACACATCTCTCTCTGGGGTTTGATGCTGGCCAAGGTGTGACACGGGATCCTGGACCATCTGGTCTGATCCAAGCCTGCAATTCCCGAGTTCCTAGATCGTGACTTTTTAAGCCACATCCTTGAGCAACACAGAGCCAAACAGCTCCAGGAGGAGCATTGGAGCCAATGAGGCTCGAGCCGTTAAGATGGTGCTGGCTTCTCCTCCCATGCAGCAGCTCTGCTGCGTGGAACTTGCTGAGGGGCAGAAGGGCCGTAGACCCCCACCACCTCTTGGGAGCAGGAACAAGCGGCCCCTGCCTTTCTCAGAGGTTTCTCAGAGCAGCCAGAGGTTTAGAGCACCCCGAGCACAGGGTTGTATCCCTGACCCATTGATGGATGAATAGAAAATGAGCCATTGATGGATCCTCCATGAATGTATCTGGTTCTTTTTTGAACCCAGTTATACTTTTGGCCTTCACAACGTCCCCTGGCAACGAGTTCCAAGTATGGAAAATTTCAGATCTTAAGAGCTGGTGGAATTTGAAAAAACAAAACAAAACCAGGAAAGTTTGACAGAGGACATACACGGCAAAGGGAGAACATTTCACTGTCATCAGACAGGTTGTTAAATGACCTTTAAATTCCTTTTTAAAAATTATTTTCCCCTGCAAGACACATTTAACTTTGCATAGTTCTTCTTCTGAACAAAAATCTCTCAATAATTGCATTTCCCAGCACTCATATTCATCCTCGTATGACTCCAAAGTAAAGTCGGTAAAGGCTACAGCTTAGTTACACTTTCCTCTCTTGCCAGGGCACATGGCGGCTATAACATGGATGTCCTTATCGCCTGCTTTTGCTAGAGTAACACAAGTCTCCATAGGCCCTTGTAGTTCCCTCTCCAATGGGAAAGCAGCCTCTGTTGGGCACAGGAGCATGGCATGTGTCATATTGCTGAACAAAAGCAGCAGCCATCACTTCCCACAGATCTGCTGAGCCCTAGACTGGAAGGGACTGGTTTCATAAGCTTGTGAATGAGGGCAGCTCCTCCTCTGCCACTGAGGCCACTGTGCCTGTCTCGTGCCATCATTTCTGCTTCTGCCCATGTTGCCACTTTGTCAGTCTTTACTGGAATGCTCTTTTTAACTCTTCTTATGTCCAGGCATAGGAGAAAAAAGGCATCTTCCACCATGCTCTGCAAATGCTTTGTGTGAGGCTTGGTCAGCAGCAATGCATTTTCCATGCCCTGCCCTGACTTGGAACAATGGCTGCATTCAGGATTCGTCACCTCACTGGTGGCAGTAGTGGGATAACTGTGGCATTGAACTCTGTGTGTGGTGACCCACCGTGGGAAGAATGCTACAAGCGTACTAGGGAAAAAAGGCTACGTCTAAACATGGCCCAGATCCACTACAGAAATGCAGCCTCCTCTGGAGTAGAATGTGGCAGCTGATTAATACGGCACAGCAGCAACACACAACAATTTAAGACAAGAAGCGTGCTTGGCTGAGTGCAGAATGGGCTCGTGATTAACACACTGGCCTAGCACGCAGGAGATCTGGGTTTAATTCCAAGCTTCCCATGCAACTGTCAGCAAAGTCATCTAATTCCTTTTTTCCCCACCTGTGAAATAGGGCTGAACTTTGCCAGTCCTGCCTATACAGAGTGTAAGCTCTTAAGGGGAAGGATGACCTTTTACTATGCATGTATATACAGTGCTCGCACAAGAGGATCTTGCTTTATTTTGAGGTCTTGCTTTATGCTTTATGACCTCTGAGAGTTACTGGAATACAACAGGTTTCAGAGTAGCAGCCGTGTTAGTCTGTAGCCGCAAAAAGAAAAGGAGGACTTCTGGCACCTTAAAGACTAACCAATTTATCTGAGCATAAGCTTTCATGATGAAGCCGATGAAGTGAGCTGTAGCTCACAAAAGCTTATGCTCAAATAAATTGGTTAGTCTCTAAGGCGCCACCAGTACTCCTTTTCTTACTGGAATACGAGTTTGTCCGTTCTCCAGGGATTAGTGAACGCCTGTTCTCTTACAGAAAGGAAGTTCCGTGGGCTGTTTAATGACAGAGGATCAGAAGCTGAGTTTATCCATCTCCTCATGAGGACAGCACCTCAGTGTCCCCTGAGGCTACGCTGGGACACCGGATGAGTAGACAAGCCCTTTCCTACAGCATGCAGGCTTCCCTTGGAGGTCTCTGCAGGACATGGACTAGAGACGTATCCCTTTGAAAAAGCGCCCCTGGAGGGGTCACAAACTATTTAAAGGGCAACGACCTCAGTGCTGTACACGCCAGTCTCCCGCCACATGCCAGCTCAGGCGGATGCTGCTGAGCCGGGGAAATCTGACGAGCTCTCAGGCAGGGGAGCGGCAGGAAATGAATCGAAAATGGGTTGTTCAGGGGAGGCACCATGCAACAGGGGGAGGAGCTGGTGAGCTCGGCAGGTGGCTGGTGTCTGCCAGAGCTTCTGCGGCACCTCCTGGGCCCCGCTGAGAGAAACCCAATGCCCCTTTGCTGGAGAGCACCAACTGGAGGGCAGGGATGAAAGAGATCGTGTAAATCTCCCCCTACCGCCAAGTCTCCCACGTCTAATTGTTGCATCTGCCCCTCAGGAAGTTTTAAACAGCCCTTCCTCAGGAATACGCATTGAGTCCTCAGCAGGGCTAGGGACATCTCTCTCTTTCCGCCTGAGCGAGCTGGTTTGCTCTTTGGGCTCGGAGAGCAGGCAGGGGAAAGGCAGTGCAAAGCTGGATTTTCTGTGTGTATTGACCCCTGGAAGGTCCCCCTGCCATCTCTCTGAGTCTGAGCACCTCACAATGACCGGTCAGGTGGGACAAGGCTTCTTATCTCCCTTGTACAGATGGGAATTCTGGCCCGGTTTCTAAAAACTTACAGTGGGGTAACTATGTCGGTCAGGGGTGTGAAAAAAAATTCCACACAGACCCACGGAACGGAGCTTTACCAGCAAAACCACCCAAGGTAGATGCAGCTCTGTCCATTTAAGAGTCTTAATATCGTCCAGGGAGCTGGTGTTCCTACAGTGGCAGAAAATTTCCTTCTGTCAGTGGAGCCTGCATCTACGCTACAGAGCTGTAGCCAGGCATATCGCCAGCTGCATGCAGCATAAGTGACTTGCCCAGGGCAACACAGGAAATCTGTAGCAGAGCAGAAGCTGAACCCAGATTTTTAGTGTCCCAATCCTGAATCTTATCTGTATGGCCATCCTTCCTCTCCCTAGGGAGAGACTTGACAGAGAAAATTGCATTCACTGTATTAGCTCTAACTACATAGACAAGCCAAATGTTTCAAATGTGGCACCTAAGATTAAGCACCTAAGTAAACGGCCGGCCATGCGGAACTGCTGAGGATCCAGCAGCTCCCGCTGAAGTCAACTGTGAGCTACGAGTGCTCAGCTCCTCTGAAAAGCAGCCCACTTTTAGTTAGATGTCTAAATATGAAGGCAGGTGCCTAACATTAGACACCTGCATGTGAAATGCTGAGCCATGCTCTTGATAGCTGTGGATACTGATATATGTTTTCCATAGATCTGGGACTCCATGGTGAGATGGTGCAATATAAATGTCTGGGTGGGATACGCTGGGGATGGGGATGTTATTGCCCCTGAGTGGTGAAGCCTCAAGTGAGTTATGCAGCGATCCCTTTTTGCAAGTGGGGAAAAAATGGCAGATTCCAAGCAGCACATGGCTAGCAACCTGACGAGGTAATCGCTATCCCATGTGCACCAGTGCCATGGGGGTGGGGGGCTCAGTCCTACCAGAGGCATAGAAGACATTGAAACAAAACCAAGGAGGACTCTGGCTGTTTCTTGAGGACATCAAGAATGTGACATTCACTGAGCAAACTAACACATGCCCATCCAGTCACTGGCCATGGGCAACACCAGAAGTTGCAAACGGAGGTTCATCCATCAGTTGACATCTGACTATACAGGGAATCAGTCAGTAGAACCTCATCTAGTGTAGCTGTTCCTGCAGAAAACAAAGAGTGGATAGTGATTTACCAATCCCTCCTCAATACAGTCTTGCCCCTGTAGTTTTCTATCAATGAGGGATGTAGGTACATCCATGAATCTCAATGGATCTGGATACTAACCTGTCCACTTTGCTGGATTGGTACTCACACAGGTCTGATTCTGTAACAGAATGGATCAAAGGCCATTGCCATGGGGCAGCCGCCATGTTAACTCTTGTCCATTGCTCCTTTTCTGTCTCACTTTGCATATGGAGGCCCCTCACCTACATGCTCCCCTACCACGATTAATTTGTTTCAGCGTGGCCCCATGCATCATAGCCATCATCAATCTCTGGGTTGTATCAAACCCTTCAAGGCAAACCTAATTTCCGGCAGGAAGAAACCACCCCATGGAAAATGTGCCTTCCCAGCCACGGAGATATGTTCTGCCCTAGACTGCGAGTGGATTCCAGCATCCTGGCCAATGCTGAATTCTTTACATTCCATCAAGAAAAAGAAAAAAGAACGCGGATTCCAAGAGTACAGAAAAATACGCTAGAGGGAATAAAATGGACAGAAGGTGGAGTAGAGACACAGGAGGAATAAGGTCCACATCCCGTTTACAACACACTAAATGCCCTGCGGCATTATGGGAGCTCCCCTATCTCCCCCTCTACTCTCCAGCTCCACCCTGCCCTTCAGTATAATGGGAGCTCACCTGCTCCCCCAGCTCAGCCCTGCTCCAGTGGGTCCCCTGCTCTCCCATGACCCCTGCGCTCTGCATCATCACGGTAGCTGCCCTGCTTCCTCATTTCCCACGCTGCAGCGTGGCCACCTGTAACGATGCTGGTTCTGGTGGGACCCAACGGAGAGTGCCAATTCAGGACAAGTTGCTTCAAGCAGGGCAGTTACAGCCCAAGGCTGGGGTTTTTCCACCTCTAACACAAACCAAACCAGACAGACAGAGAGGACTGTGGTTTTACCCCACTGGCTGACCGCAAGTCACACAAGCAATTCCCTCAGACAGTCCAGTTTCCCAGTATCTCCACCAGTACCACTCGTTATGGGAACAAATGGTTATGAAAACCAATATCCCGTAAAAGAAAAAAGGTTCTCTTGATCCCAAAGGACCAAGCCCTAGACCCAGGTCAATATACAAATCAGATCTTACCCACAAATCACGCTGTTGCCAATCCTTTAGAATCTAAAATCTAAAGGTTTATTCATAAAAGGGAAAAGATAGAGATGAGAGCTAGAATTGGTTAAGTGGACTCAATTACACACAGTAATGGCAGAGTTCTTGGTTCAGGCTTGTAGCAGTGATGGAATAAACTGCAGGTTCAAATCAAGTCTCAGGAGAACATCCCCAGCTGGGATGGGTCATTCAGTCCTTGGTTCAAAGCTTCAGTGTAGCCAAGTCCCTCCAGAGGTAAGAAGCAGGATTGAAGACAAGATGGAGGAGCTGCAGCAGGTTTTTATATTCTCTTGCCATGTGGTCTGTCTTTCTTTGTCCCAAAGACAAGCTGTCCATCACATGGCCTGGAAAAACCTCGGAGTTCTGTCCATAGGCATGTCCCTGCATGTCTTGCTGAGTCCCAAGGTGTATCCGCCTTCTCTCAATGGGTCAATTGTGTAGCTGATGGTCCTTGATGGGCCATCCAGCAGGCTAGGCAGAGCTGACACCAACTTGTCGGGGGTGTCACCCAGAAGCATAGCATAAATTTGAAATACAGACAGTATAGAGCCAATATTCATAACTTTAACTTAGAAAATGATACACACCTTTAGACAGCATAATCATAACCAGCAAACCATAACCTTGTCTGAGACACCTTATTTGACCCCCTTTATACAAGATTTGGTGCCAGTACAGGATCTTGGTTGCAACCATGTTCTATATAGTCCCAGTTCAAGTCAATAACATGACACCACCCTCCCTCCCCTTTATTCCCCACCCCATTGTGATCAACAGAAATTTGCAATCCACTCCTGTTCAGATTGTTTGGCCTTCAGCCTCAAAAAACAAAGCTGATATCCAAGGTGCGGACACCCTCTCCTGGCCCCCACGGCTTGAGAGAAGAAATCTACACATCAGTCATCATTGCACTTGTTTCAGAAAAGGCAGTCACCACAGCAGTGATCACAGCAGAGCAGCTCTCATAAATACACCATGAAGGACCATCCTGTGCGGTCACCAGAGCGACCAGCACAGCAGGCAAATCCTATTTGGAAACTCTTTGTGTGGCCAGCGAACCATTTAATTAGAAAAAGGCCTTTTATTTTTAATTTCTTTCAAATATATCTAGTAGAGCCTCAAAAACACCCAGAAGAGCCAAGGGCTTTGCAGAAAGGTAGCGGATCAGAACATGCTGATCCCTCAGTGGAGATGACAAAAGGTGAACAGCAGGAACGTGGAGACAACGAGGAAATAAGGGCTGATTGTTTTGCCATCTAATAGGAAAATGTCAAACAGCTAACGCAGCATTTAACATGAAACTAGCTCCTCCGATGAGACAAACTGCCCTGTGCTGACAGGTACGAGCAGGGGAAGAATTATCTCATGCAGCAAACAAGAGAGAAGGCCCGCGCCGCTGTTAGGGAATTCCATTACCACAAAGCCATCCGCTATGCGTTACCTAGGGAGGTGGTGGAATCTCCTTCCTTAGAAGTTTTTAAGGTCAGGCTTGACAAAGCCCTGGCTGGGATGATTTAGTTGGGTTTGGTCCTGCTTTGAGCAGGGGGTTGGACTAGATGACCTCCTGAGGTCCCTTCCAACCCTGATATTCTATGATTCTATGATTCTATTTCACACACATTTCCCAGCATCACAGTGCTCTGTGGCAGGATGCAATTAATGGCCCTGCAAACTTGCATGAACACAACCCCCAGCAGTCTGGAGTTGCCAGCTTCCACAGAGCGATCAGCATGCACTTCTCCACCGAGAGGGCAGCTCTCATATTGGTGTCCTTGCTCCGCAGAGCAGGGGCGAGCTCTGCACACAGTTTCAGGAAGGTGGCTTTGCGTATACTTGAGTTTTGCAGCATCCCAGACCTGCATAACGACGCAATCCCACCACTCAGTGCTCGTTTCCCGACCCCAATAGCGACAGTCCACCATGTGTAGCTGCTCCGTGAATGCCAAAAGTAATCGGGAATTGTTTCTTTCCATGGCACATAGCAGGGCAGGCACCCCGGATCCCTGTTCAGATTCACAGCTCATAAAATACTGCGTGATCAGCCGCATTGTGTTCACAACACTTACCACAAGACTAGAGAGCAGTGCAGGATCCATGATTTCAGGCAGAGATGGCGGGCACACAGTTCACAGGGACTGTTGAAAAATGGTGTGAAACGTAGTTGGAAGCCCATGGAATGATGGGACAGAAAAAACTGCACCATGGGACAGTGAGCCTGCAACAATGAGGCACTGCAATCCATTCCCCATACTCACAACTCCGAGGGGTAGAAGGTGGTGAGGTGCACAGTGGGATATCTACCCATGGTGCACTGCTCCCTCTGTCAATGGTAGAGAACCAACTGTAGATGCGCTCCATCGACATAGGGAACGTTGTGTGAACATGCACAAGTCATGTTATTATTGCAGTTTATGACCATCAGCATAACTTGCATCGACTTAACTCTGTAGTGTAGACATAGCCTACGGCTACCATGAGCTTGGCTTGCTAGAGGTTAGGAGTAGAAAACCCAGATGCCCTCACGGCCCCACCCCCTGTAAAAAGGACTTACGCTGACACATTAATGCCATTCTCTGATGTCTAAATAAGCACTCGTGCACAATGTTTCGTGTATCACGTGCTAGGTGACGACATGAGAGGGCTGCATGTTTCTAAAACTAAACCAGTGATTTATTAAGAGAACTATTTACAGCGATGCTGCAACTGCAGCTAGCATTCCAGCCATGTGGATGCAAACTGACTTCCTCATGTCTCCTCAAAACTCTTCCCTCCCACAACCTGTGCTCCTCCCTACAAATTTCCATGCAGGTTGCTACCCACACTATCTGAGCAGGTGTGGCAGCAGGGAAAACAGCTGCCCAGCTGCCCATATTGATGCAGTGCTCTGTTATGTTTACGGGATCTTTGTAAGTGGCTCAGTACCCCACACAGCAGTGCCCACACCACGGCAGGCACTTGTCTCCCGCAGAGACCCATGGGGATAGTCACCTTGGTGGTGGGACACAGTCGGGTGCGGGCCTCTCTGGTGCAAACCTGGCTGTAGGAGCTAGAGGTGTCCATTGTCGCTGGAGGTATCCAAGCTGGTCACAGGTGAAACAGGGCCCAACCTCAGTGGGGCTAGGCCAGGTGTTGAGGTTTCGCAGGTGTTCCAAGTGATTCTGGTTCAGGGATTTTCCCTCTCCACTGTGGCCTGTGGGCATTTTGCAGGATGTTGGGACGGTCCATGGCAGCCCTTGTCACGGCTCAAGCCAGGTCGGGCCGCCACCTTAGGGCTGGAGGGTCTTTCCGAGCTCAAGGGACTCGTTGTCCCCGCCGCTGCTCTGGGCATCACTGGGGTCTCAGCAGCCAGGAAGTCCTCCATTAAATTGACCACCACCCTCAGGGTGGGAGGATGTCGACGAATTGCTCGATGACCAGCTGTTCACCGACTTCGGTGGCAGAGTGTCGCTCAGGACAGCAGGTGTCCTTGAGCCTCTGTGCCACTACCCGGAGTTGGGCCCCCAGAAGGTAGAAACTTCCCTGTAACCAGCATCAAAATGTTTTGGGGGTGATGTCTAGATCGAGGATATCTGCTCCATAGTTACGGGCCTCATCACTGGGGAGCCCGTGATAAGCGGCCTGGGCTGCCCCTGTTAAGTAGGGAGCCAGGAGAGTGGCACCTTGGTTCGGGGGCTGTCCAGCCACTCAGGCCACCTGTTTGAAAGTTATCAAGAAGGCTTCTATGTCATCTTCACACCCCCATCTTCCTGAGGTGTCCAGCATCACCAGGGCTGCCGGAGGCATTGCCACCCCGGGAAGTGGAGCCAGGGGGGCTGGGCAGCAGGGCGGCCAGCTGCTGGAAGCATCGCTGTGGTTGTTCTTGCTGCTGGGCCCCCAGCACCCAGAGCAGCTGCTGCTGCTGGTCCCCAGGTGCTGCACCAGCTGCTGTGGCTGTTGGAGCTGGGCTGGCTCTCCACCCACGAGTTCATGAGCTTGTCAGGCTCCATCGTAATCGCTCAGCTTGGCCACGGGCTAGGAGCACCTGCAAGCCCCTTGCCTCAGGGGTCAGGCCATTAGCCCGCGTTCCTCACCACGTGGAAGAGGTTGTGGCCGTCCCTACCCATCAGTCTCAGAGGGAGGCCATGTCCCCTCGCTCCTGTGCCTCTATCAAGGCAAGGTTTACTGGGGAATTAGCAGTCTCTGCGGCCCTGGCCCTCTAGGCAGGGCCAAGCAGCCAGCAGCCGGTGACAGCGCGGAGCAGCAAACAGGGGCTCAGGCCCTCAGGCAGGGCAGAGCTAAATGCAGGCTTCCGCCTGACGTCCTGACTCTGGCAGATGGCGGACAAACGCAGGCCTCTGGGTGGGTAGGCAGCCGCCCCAGAGGTGGGCCAGCCACAGCGGGGAGGGGGACCTGGGTCCACCCTGCTCTACTTGGTCCCAGCCCAGGGCCCTGACAGTGGTGGAGGACTCTGCCCCTGGGTCAGCAGGGATCCCACCGAAACACGCTGACCAGTGCTCTGGCTCCACAACCGGACTCCTGTCTGGCGTCCCTGGGCTACTTCCTATGACCCCGGGGCTGTTTACCTTTCTCTCGTGGGTGTCCTCCATCCCCCGGGGTACACCGCTAGCGGCCGTCCCAGCAGCTCTTCGGCGGCGTCAGCTGGCAGTCCCTTCGAGGCCTTGGCGCTGCAGAGGTCCTCTTCGGGCTCCAGCTCCACCGGCAGGTGGGAGGCCCCTGGCTCCTTCGCCGGCTCCAGCTGAATGGAGCTGCAGGGCTCACCTTTTAAACATCCTGTCCTGCCCCACTGCTTCCGGCGTGGCTTGTGTGTCATGCCTGGCTCCGCACTCCATCAGTCTTGGAGGGAGGCCACACCCCCTCACGACAGATACCCCAGGTTGGTGGGACAGAGGACCCAGTGGTCCCACAGTCCAGGCTGCACGCCAGGGACCCACCACAAAGCTATGTTAACAATTTATAGCTATATCAAAGTCAGATAGAGAATACAATGCATATGTGTTTTTACTCTGTCTTCCTCTCCTTCCGTTGCAGTCATTGTAAAGTAGTAGCAAAGGGCTTCCTGCTTTCTCTTTCTTTCTTTCTTTCTTTCTAGGATTGCACATGGTGCCTATCCCCATAACAGAAATGACAGCAGTTCACAGATTGCAAGGCCATTATGATCACTGGGTCTGACCTCCTGCATAGTACAGGCCAGACAACTCCACCTGCTAATTCTTGCAATATAAATTTGTGTCATATTTTAAATTTCTATTTTTCTAGCTTCAATCTCCAGACATTGGATTTTCTTTCTTTCTTTCCAGCAGGTAGGAATAAGTAACTTGCTCAGATTATTCAGGGTTTTGTTTTGTTTTTAACTTGTGTTTGTTTGAGGAAAGCTTTGAAAGCAGTGAGGTTTGTGGATAGCCTAGATTTGGGTGTTAGCCTAGAACTTAGGAGACCTATGTTCAGTTCCCTTCTCTGACACTGAGTTCCTTTGTGACCTTAGCCAAGTCACTTACCCACTCTGTACAATGGGGATAACAGCACTTCCCCTACTTTGTAGGGGTTCTGTGATACATTAAAAACTACAAATTGCATTAAAATCTAGTGCGGAAATGTGCTATATGAGAGTGAGGTATTATGATGTTTTCCTTAGTCTCAGTCCCATTCCAAGGAATGGTCTGGTCCACCTGTTTCCAAGTTCCCATGGAATGAAACTGCCTGGGGAGGTCAGAGGTGATGGAGGGAGTCGTAGGGATCAGCGCAGACCGGGTTGCTCCAGTGAAGAAGGTGATGTGACTAAGCTAACCAGGGAGTGAGCTGACCCGGCATGTCCCCTTAGGAGCTCCTACGGATCCCTGGCTTGACTTCAGGTCAGCGCCCATGGACATGACCCCCGACGGAAGGTAACAATAGCGTCATTGCCAGCCCTCTGTTTGGGTGAATGTGCCCCATTGAGGTGACATGCCCAGCCCCAAGTGCACTGCTGGTACGAGCTGGTGTAATTTACACCTGGCCAGTGGCTGTGAATTATGGTGATTGTGATTGCACCAGCATAGCCGTGTCACAATGGCAGGGTGTCAGAGCAGGTAAAACAGGGAGCTAAGTGACTTTACCAAAGCCACGGGAGTCACTGTCCCAGATGGGGTAAGGATTTAGCAGGTTCCTGGCTCCCAGTCCTACGTTTATGCCCCTGGACCACACATTGAATGGAGCACTGGGAACCGATTCACCATGTTCCTGGAACGACGAATTCCATATGCAGTCATTCTGCATTTTGAAGACGCTGGGAATGGGTGACAGGGGATGGATCACTTGATGATTCCTTGTTCTGTTCATTCCCTCTGGGGCACCTGGCATTGGCCACTGTTGGAAGACAGGACACTGGGCTAGATGGACCTTTGGTCTGAGCCAGTGTGGCCGTTCTTATGTTCTTAAGTACAAGACAAAGGCAAGAGGTTTCCAGCTGTGGCTATCATCACCTCAGGAGGCTTCTGCCTTACTCCTGTTTGCTGATGATTTATTTGGAGCTATTTATACCTGAGACGATATTTCCTTCTGTTATCCTATCTATTTCCAGTGTCCTCTGCATATCTACTACATTGCTTTGATTTATGATTCATGATATTTTGTTTCGTTCACTGTTCTGGTATATTTGTTTATGTTGCCCTGAGAGCGGATTTGCAAATGCACCAACTGCAGCTTAGGCTGAGTTGCCAGTACACACACATAAGCATTTCCTGCTTTTGATTAAGTCATTTTTTATAGAGTAATAAATTTTCATAAGAATTTTTAATACAAGGAACTACACCGGGGTCATTAGCAACCATCTCTTCCCTTATAATGGGGCTGATTTGAATATCTGTAACATTTCTGATAATGGCAAATGTCTAATTAAGGCATCCATAAAAATAAGCCAGTGGCATTAATTTTGCTTGGGGGTGGGGGAGGGGAAGGAAGGAGAGAAATCCAGTGGCAATTTAGTAGATGAAATTAAATTTGCTGACTTTGACAAATGTCCCAGGCAGTCACTGGGAATATGCCAGATGAAATCATACCCCTTTTCCCTTTGTCTCACTAGGCTCCAGAATGACAGGATCCTAGAAATACGAGATGAAAAGAAACCCAAGGTCATCTAGACCCATTCTCTGGAGTCAGTGCAGGGTTGTTCCCTGCAGTAATTTTAGAACATAAGAACGGCCACACTGGGTCAGATCAATGGTCCCTCTAGCCCAGTATCCTTTGACAGT
Organism: Chelonia mydas; assembly: GCF_015237465.2. Taxonomy (NCBI): domain Eukaryota; kingdom Metazoa; phylum Chordata; order Testudines; family Cheloniidae; genus Chelonia; species Chelonia mydas. The sequence goes on along the minus strand of NC_057850.1, from coordinate 6,028,686 downwards.
GGCCAATGCCAGGTGCCCCAGAGGGAATGAACAGAACAGGTAATCATCAAGTGATTCATCCCCTGTCGCTTATTCCCAGCTTTTGGCAAACAGAGTCTAGGGACACCGTCCCTGCCCATCCTGGCTAATAACCATTGATGGACCTATCCTCCATGAACTTACCTAGCTTTCCTAGTGCTTTGTCTAGTTCTAAAGGTGCTAAGTGTCGGTGCTTCCACCATTCCCTTGGGAGACTATTCCCCAGCCTTATAGATCTCTGCTCCTGTCATTCAGCCTAAATTTTCCCTTTACTATCATCTCACTATTCATCGCTATGCCCCCTTGCACCACCCCCAGTAATACCTCTCTGTCTCTGGTGGCTGCCCCCTGACCCCCATGCAGGTTGTCAGCAAGGAACATGGGCTTTTCCGTGCTTTACTCCACCTTTACTCCGCTGAGTTCTCCTTCAGCTCAAGTGGTGGAAGTCTGTGTTGCAGCATGGAAGGTCCTGACTTCAGACTCTACGGCTGATGCATGCAGGATTTGTTAGTTACACCTTTCAAAGACTGTGATTATTTAGCCTGTCCTTTGTTGCCACGCAGTCGAGCTATCAATGTTTAGTTATTTTAAGGTATCTGCCTATTTATGTGGGGGGGGCGGGGTTAATCGTGCCTCATCATAAGCATTGCTCTTTCCTCCCAAGCCAGCCCTTCCAGGTATTCACCAACTCTTACCTGAGTTACTCTCACTTGAGCAGATTAGGCTTTAAATTCTACAGTCAAAGCAGTGCTAGCCCCATTGTCAATGAACACTAATACTTAGCACTGAGACCACTCAGCATGCTTCATCTTCAAAGCACATTGTAGGTATTGACTCATTTGTCCTCTGAACCGCTCTTATGGGTTAAGCTAAGGATTGCTGTCCCCATTTTACAGATGGGGAAACTGAGGCAGGCAGCATTTCACTCACTTCCAGCAGCTCACAAACAGCCAGCTACTAGTTCTGTGCTCAAATCACTAGCCAGTGAAGTCCACTGGCTAAGAGTTGCTTCCTCTCCCAATGAATTTGTATGGAAGCTTGTTTTGGCTGTTGGTGTTTCATGCAGAGAAAGGGTTGCTCTGGGGTCAGCTAGGAAAAGAGCGGCCTCAACACCATTGTCAAAATGGGACCCCTATTATGGTCTAGGCTCCTCCCGAGGGTCAGCCCCTCTACTGCAGCCTACAACTACGCAACTTTGGACTGTGATATCTGGGCCAGTCAAATATGGGAGAAGAGATGGACAAGGAGAGCAAAGGATTCTGGGGGAAGTGGCGTTGGGTATACCAGGGCATGTGTTCCTCTGGGTCAGAAATGAGCCAATGTTCTGGCTTAAGCTGGGAGTTACCATTTGTGGAGGTGCCATTTTATGGCTGACAATGAGAAAAAAACAACTCACCAATATTCCTCATAATTTATGGTCATTAATGTTCCCATTTCTCTCTTCCCTAAGATTAGCAAAGTGAACCTCACTGTTGTAGCTCTGGATTCCAAGCCTACCCCTGGGTATTGAGTTCCCTTCTGCAGTGTCAACTGGATAAGACATTCTTCTTCACTTCCTGTCCCAAGCACTGTGGGACAGCTGCAGATTTCCATCACAGAGGTGGCTGCATTTCAGTAATGGGTGAAAAAAGCCCTCTGCGTATACTAAGGAAGCGTGTATGACCATTCCCAGTGCTGGAGTGGTGACAGTCCAATGATCTTTTAGAAACTGGTGGGGGCTAATGCAAGGTGCACTGAAGCCACCGGGACTTGTGCCACAGGGTCCCACAGAGGAGCTCCATAAAGTCCTCACAGATAAACCAAAACCTGAGAGCTTCTTGGATCAGCACATCACTTGAACTGAGTGCATTGTCCCTATGCCTCCCCATGCTGCCCGTTTTGTGGCTTTCCCAAACCAGTTCTTTCTAACCCAGCTCATAGATTTTCAGGCCAGAGGGGACCATCAGGATCATCTAGCCTGACCTCCTGCACATCGCAGGCCACAGAGCCCCACCCGCCTGCTTCTATGGTGAGCCCATTCTATGGTGAGCCCATAACCTCTGGCTGAGTTACTGACGTCCTCAACTCTTGATTTAAAGACCAAGTTACAGAGAATCTGCCCATTTACTCTAGTTCAAACCCGCACATGACCCATGATCCATGCTGCAGAGGAAAGCCAGCCCTTCCCTATCCTTTCCCCGGGGCCCCTGCCAATCTGACCTATGGGAAAATTCCTTCCCAACCCCAAATCTGGCCATCAGTTAGACCCTGAGCACGTGGACGAGACCCACCCACCAGACACCTGGGAAAGAATTCTCTGGAGTAACTCAGAGCCTCCCCAGCATTGCGCAAACGCAGCCAGCATGGCCACATGAGGCCATCAGGGGCTTTTCTTGCCGCCACAGCCTCCTGGACTTTGATGGCGGGGGGAGGGCGGATGGGGGATAAAATGGCGGCTTCTTCCCCTCCCTATTGCTCCTCGGGGTACAGCCGTGGTGTTGGTCGCTGGGGCCGCCAGCAGGGGTTGGGCCCTGCCCTGCCCTGCCCCCCCCCCCCCCGCACCCCCAGAGACACCTGGGGCACAACGCTGGAGGACCAGGCAGCCGGTGAGTTCCCCACCTTCCCAGGGGCAAGGGGGCTCAGGCTTTGGGCTTCAGCCCTGGGGTGATGGGGCAGCAGGCTCTGGCCCTGGGGCTTCAGGCTCCAGCCCCAGGCTCCGGCTGCACAGTGGTAGGCTCTAGGCTCTGGGCCACATAGCTTCGAGCTCCATCCCCAGGCCCTGTCCCCTGGCCACGGGGCTTTGGACCCTGACTGTGGGGCTTCAGGTTTCAGCCCCCTGCATTACCCCTGGTCCGCTGCCTCCACTGACCCCCCTCATCTGCGTTTAATTTGTCCCCAGGCTTGCCAGGGCTGAGTAAGTCTGCTGTGAAAAGTGATACTTGTATGTTTGTTAACATCACTTTTCACAACAGACTTACTAGCTAGCAATAAATAAATTACAATGATTTGGATGTGTACATGTGCATATTTATTTGGTTTTCCTAAAGCTAATTAAGTATTTTAGGAAAAAGTGTGAGAGCGGCCACCAGCAAGAGTTGGTGGCCACACTCTGAGGCCACCCAAAAATGTGTCCTGAGAACCCAGATCCTAGTGTCACATTTCCTTCCCAATGTGCGTATTCAAACTCTGTCCTCCCCTCATAGCTTACTTTTTTTATTGACTCTGCCTAATGAGTGGTTTGGCCACATTCCCAAGTCTCCAGCCATCTCCCTGATACCCTCATCCATTACTCTTGCCTCTGTGAGGGGCCTGATCTGCCTGACAAAGAGTTTCTAATCTCACCCGTTGTTCATCACTTTCTCCCCTTAATCTCAGCAGCTCAATGTGTCAACAGCGATTGCCTGAAATCACTTATCACAGGCACAAGCCTCTCCACAGATTTGTTTAGAATTAATCAGAGACAATTTGAGGTGTTTGTTAAAGCAGCAACCATCTCAGCTTGACCTTGCCATGGGATTTCTGTCCCTGAGAAACTTTTCTGATCTGACATGCAGTTGAAACAAACTTTCATGATGGAGCTAACCAAGGGTTAACCAGCTACTGAACTTCAGGGGATTTCCAGGACTGGATTCTGCTTATTGGGCTGACAGCAAAAGTATGTGGCCATCTCTTTCTCTATTATTTGTTTTACAGAAGCGCATGCAAGCAAAATCTGAGAGCAGGGCTGCATTGAACTGGGCACTGTATGGATACATAGTAAGAGACCGTCTCTGTGTATAGTCCAGTAGACAGGAGGAAGGATGAAAAAGAGAGACAGAGATATAAAGTGACTTGGCAAAGGTCATACAGAAAATCAATAACAGAGCTAGGAAAAGAACTGAGGTGTTCCTAATGACTTATCCCTAGACTACCACAACAACTCATCACAGGTTGCTGTGGATTTCCTGTCACCGGGAATTTTAAAGCCAGGATCCAGTGTTTTTTCTACACAATCTGCTCTAGTTCAAACAGGAATTAATTCAGGGATGTCCCACAGCCTGTGTCGAGTAGGAGGTCAGACTTGATGGTCACAGTGGACTCTTCTGGCCTCATGATCTAGGAACCTGTGTGTGGCCAGTTCCCTCCGGAGTGCAACCTGGAACTGGGGTACCGCTGAGCCCTCTGACTCACCAGCCTGGGCTCCCTCTCACACTGTGCTGCTGTGACAAGCTGCAGACCTGCTCCTCGTCCTACACTTCCACCAGCATTCACACGGGTAGGGACACACCCAGCTGCAGTTACATGCAGGTTGACCAGCCACTGCATGAACCAACAATAGAGAGGCAACAGGCAAAATAACCATCAGCTTCCCAGTCTAGGATCCCAGAGCTGTATAGTCCTGCCCTTTTCAAAACCCTGACCAGTATGAATTTACTATCCAGTTTGCCTCCCTCTCAAAGTGGAGAGGAAATGCAACAGCCTTTGCCCCTTGAGCTAAGATTTCCAAGCACTTTACTCCAAATTTACTGGTGTAGACGAAGCATAAATCAAGTTTATTAACTACAAAAGATAGATATCCAGGGATTATAAGTGATAGCAAATAGATCAAAGCAGATTACTTAGCAAATAAACAAAAACGCAAACTAGCTTAATATACTAGAAAGATAGGGTATGAATTAGCAGTCCCTTCCCCTGTCTGATGATACAAGCAGGCTTGCAGATTCTAAAGGAACAAGCTGCACTGCTTTGCAGCTTGGGATCCCCAGGTTTTCCATACACAGGCTAGAAATCCCTTTAGCCTGGGTCCAGCACTTCCCCAAGTTCAGTCTTTGTTCTTCAGGTATTTTCAGGAGTCTTCTTGTGTGGGGAGTGAAGAACACTTGATCATATCACTCCCTGCCTTATATAGCTTCTTCATATGGCAGGGACCCTTTGTTTCAAACTTGGTTCCCAGACCAGTTTGTGGAAAAATACAGGAGTCCCAAAATGGAGTCCAGAGTCATGTGGCCTGGTCACATGCCCTTTCAGAGTTATAGCAGCCATTTTTTACAGGCTGTCTGGAGCGTTCTCAGGAAGGCTCACCCGATGGGGGATAAGCTTTTCCTGAGGCCTATTGTTTTTCCTAATGGCTCATTACCTTGAATAGGCCCTTCACAACCAGCTATCTAGACTGGAAGCATTTTGCCTAAGGGTGTCACTCAGGGGTAACTACATTTGAAATACAGATACATAGTCAATATTTATAACTTCAGATACAAAAATGATGCGTGTACACAAATAAGATAATCATGTTCAGCAAATCATAACTTTTCTAATGGCACCATACATGCCCCATCTTGTACAAAATGCATCATAATTATGCCATAATTATATCATAATCTTACAACTGTGAAGAACAGGCGGTGCAATGTCACACCGTGAACCCTCGCTGCTGTACATCAGCAGAGGAATCAACTCTTCTGTTAGCGCTTGTCACCCTGATAGAGTCTTAGGCCCTTTGCAAGCCGGGAGCTGAATCCTGCTCTCACTTCCCACCACGCAACTCCACTGAGTACAATTTAGCCCCCTCTGCATCCTCTGTCTATCTAAATTCACCTTATATTGATGCCCATCTTCAGCCTCGTGCTGGACTGGGACTCAGGAGATCGGAGTCCCATTGGTGGGTTTCCCAAAGACTCCTGGTGTGGCCTTGGACAAGTCATCCAATCTCTCTGTGCCTCAGTCCTACTCCCTCCCCCTATTAAAATGGAGATAAAATGTCCCCAATCCATGGGGATACATTTATCAGCATGTGTGAACCTCTCCGATAATATGCGGGGGGAGCATCTAAGGAACGAGCTAGGTAGCATGGACCAGATGGTCGGCTGGTGTGAACTGGTGTAGCTCCGCTGATTGTAAGAGAGCGCTGCAGATTCACACCACCTGAGGATCTGGTCCCGAGTATCTCCTGGTGAACAATTTACAGTGGATTAAGACAGAAGAGCAGATGCAGAGAATCCCCCAGCGGCTGAGCGAACACTGCAGTCAGAATCGTAACCTTGGCATTCCCTGCCTTTAAGTAAGTTCACAGTTCCATCTTTATGAGCCACCAAGCCACTTGGCTGGGCCCATGAGCTCTGGCAGATGAAACCTCTCTTGGGAATAGCTCCAGGCTGTTACAAAGGCCCCCCACACAGCAACACAGGGAACGGCTTGCTCTCTAAATAAAGGGGCAGCTTGGTCAGAGTCACTGACCTTGTGCTTCCAGAAACATCTCCCTCATAATTAAACTCGTCACCACTTGTCTGGCCCGTTAGCAGACTGATCTCAAAGCTCAAGACCTTCTCCCAGAGACTTCAGAGTCCCGGTGATTTCCTCAGCCCTTCTTTATAAAGCTTACTTCATCCGAGCAAGGAAGTGAAGTGATACCGTGTGACTTAAATGACCAATCACAGAGCACAAATAGCATGAACAAGGAAAACTTGCACCAGCCACTTTGCAAGCAGCCCACTTGGGCTGAAAGCTATTTGTGCAAAAGTTTGCCATAGAGTTGTGAACAGTGGGTTGTAATCAGTTCCACTCACCAACATAGCACCTCCTGCTGTCAGTCTGTGGCATCGCAGGTCTTCATTGCTAGCACCCCCTGTTGCCCACTTCTTGGGCCCTGCGATGGTCTGTCTCTGGTTACGTCCTCTGTGCCTCCACCCTCTGGTCAGGACGCCTCTTTCCAGTTCTGTCCCCTTCCAGCATAACTAAAGTCCAGATAAAGAATCCACGTCAGCATCAAACACAAGATCCTTCTGCCCCTCTCCGGCTGTGTTGAAATTCCCTGCTATTCATCCTTGTTCCCAGAGACTGCAAAGTTCCTTCTTTGCTCCTTTGGCTGAGAACTGCCTGCCTGGGTTTTTTCCCTGGAGGCCGTTCTTCCTAGCACTTTTCCCCTACCCATGGACTTTGGCTGCTTCTCACGTGCCCTATTTCCACATCAGCTCCCCAGGGTTCTTTCCAGACAGAGGAAACTCCCCTCACTCCTGGGTGTCCTCCCTCACTGAGTCCTCTTCCCTCTCTGTAGGTTCCTCCTTGGTCCTTTCACAGCTGGGTTCACTAACTCTCATTGAGTCCCCAGCTCAGGATCAGTCATAGAATCATAGGATATCCGGGTTGGAAGGGACCTCAGGAGGTCATCTAGTCCAACCCCCTACTCAAAGCAGGACCAGAGGTTAACTACTGGGTCACAGTCAGGGGTTAACTGCTGGGTCACAGGCAAGACTTGAACCCAACTCCCCTTAAAGGGCCAGCCAGGCTGTGACATGAATACAGCAGTAGAAGTCACAACCGGTTGGCAGTTTGGTCACACACAGAAAATGGAGCGGAAGTTACCTACTGGCTTATTCGTTGTCACCTGTTTACCCAGGAAGCCTGTTCTTGTAGCCATTTGGTATTTCTGCTTCCGGTCCCAAAGAAGCAGGTATTTCCGGAGAGGGGGTTTCTACTGCCTTTATTGATGGTATGTGATGACCAAGAGCGCTAAGGAGACACAACGGAAGATGTGATGAGATATCATAATTGATACATCCTAGAATTAAACATACCTGTATCCATAATTCACATAGACCAGGTAAAGAGCAGGCAGTAATAGTGTACATTTGTCCCATGAACTATACATGCCAGAAACAAGCACCAGTAGTCATTTTTTGGAGTACAAATGCACCTCACTTTCAACACACACACACAGGCATACACACACACTCTGTTCCTTGCTTGGATCTATCCATCCATCCATTGATCCATCTCTAAGGAAACCTGTCTTAAAGTCTGTTTCTATTCTGAAATGCACTTCTAAAAAAGTTCTGGGTTTATTGCCCTTCAGTGACGCCCCATACAGTAAAAATATGTGAGCCTGGGATCTGAGTATCAGTCTGGGGTCTCGCCATCTTGTCCAGTCTTATTTTAGTCGCTAAGAGCAGCAGATACGACTCCGAAAGCACTTGGAGGCTGGAGGGAGTCTGATGCGTCTTGGGAATGCGTTGAAGTCGTGTTTTAAGATTGGGATTGATGCACGACTCGCTGAGCGAAATGCTCTGGCATGGGTTAGGAAGCAGGTCAGAGGAAATGATCTTATGTTCCCTTAAAATATAAAATCTTTAAGATTGTCAGCTCTCTGGGGCAGGGCCAGTCTTCTCTTTATGTCGGTTTGCAGCACCGAGCACAATGATGCTGCCCCAATCCATGATTAAGGCCACCAGGAACTCCCATATTACAAAATAATAAACAATAATCATAATCCTCATAAAGGCAGGGAATAATCCACTGGGGGGTGACCCTTAAAGCATGTTTCATGGCATAATGCATATAAAATGGGTGCTAGGCTATTTGAACCTAGGAATACATCAGTTTTAGCCATTAAAGAGCTACAATCCATTTTTGCCCAATATCTGTGGTCAGTACTAAAAACGTCCTTCTATTTTCGTTCCTCCCCCATTCCCTTACATGCCTCCTTGCTGAGGCATGTCTACATGGAGAAGTTGCTCTGCGTTAAGCAAAGACATGTTTATATACCGAATTAGTTAAACCAGTGCACCCTCCTGTGTGGACGCTCTTATTTCAGTTTAAACCAAGCTTATTTCGGGTTAGTTTAAATCGGTTAGAAACAGGTTGAAGCTAAATCAAAAGAAACCATTCTTCCACCAGAGTGTGTGTGTGTGTCCACACAGGGGTTTGCACTGGCTCCACTAAATGACTGATTGAGAAGATGACACATGATGCCTGCTTCACGCTGTCTGAGAACTGATTATGCAAATGAGATTTGTAAATTAACCCATAAACAGCTTTTATTTGCACAGAAATATTCCCTTGGACTTGTGCAAATTAAAGTGTAATATATCTGTTGCATTATCTCGATCTGAATTATACCCTGACAACCTCATTTGCATAAGTCAGAGATTGTAATGACTTACTCAACTAAGCATACCCATACAGTTAATTACTTTTTTCCAAATGAAATGCCAAAATTATTTCCCAGCAGAGAAAGGCAATTGCTCACCCAAAACAGTGCAGGATGCTGTAGCTTTTAAAACAATTAATGTGAAATTAATTTTAACAGACCACTGAACCATATTTTGTGAGCAATGCAAAGCAAAATGCAACCAGATATGGCAGCTGAACTGACTAACCCAGTCCGTCTTTCTCTTTCGCCAGTGGAGTCGGGAGCTGTGGAAAACACAACAAATAACATGCCCCAGGAAACAGAGGTGTTCAGCAAATTCAGAGATAAGCAAAACCATGGCTTCTGAGAGAGCAAAAAGGGATCTTTGTAAGCCTGCATCATCATGAGCGCAGAAAACAACTGGAAAGGAAATAGGGCTTAGAAACTAACAACTCGTCTACACACAGAAGGAGCACCAGTTTAACTTAAAGCAGTTTAGCTACATTATTATTACTTTTTTGCATTACTGTAGCACTAGGGATGCCAGGCAGGGATCAGAACCCCTTTGTGCTAAGGCACTGTACAAACACAGAACAAAAAGAGGCTCCCTGCCCCCATGCACTTACAGTTACAATCTAAGTATAAGACAAGTGTCAACAGATAGAAACAGACAGCTTGGGGAGTACAATAAGACAATCAGTGCAGCTTTTGTGTGTGGACTGTCTTGTATCATTCTAAAACTGGTTACGTAGGTTTAGGTAACAGGCCAAGCTAAACCAATATAATCCAGGTTCAAACTGCTATAAGAATGTCCATACGCCAAGCTGCACCGGTTTAACGAAATCAATATAAAATCTCACCTGCTGTTTCATAGATTTATAGATTCCCAGGCCAGAAGGGACCATAGTGATTATCTAGTCTGACCTCCTGTGTAACACAGGCCAGAGAACTTCCCCACACTAATTCCTAGAACAGCTTGTTCAGAAAAATATCCGGTCTTGATTTTAAATTTGCCAGTGATGAAGAATCCAGCATCATCCCTGGTAAATTGGACCAATGGTTAATTACGCTCTCTGCGTTAAAAATTTACACCCTATTTCCAGTCTGAATCTGTCGAGCTTCAGCTGCCAGCCATTGGATCACGTTAGACATGTCTCTGCTAGATTGAAAAGCCCATTCTTAAAATAGTTACTTCGAACCAGTCTAGGTGTAGATCATATCTAAGGGCCAGATCCTCAGGTGGTGTAAACTGGTGTAACTTCAGGTTATCTGAGGATCAAGCCCGAAGAGTTCTGATTTTGCACCTTGTGCAGCCGCGTACACCTAGCCAAAATGGGTGTAGAATTATTATTATTAGTCATTCTCTCTATTATGGTAGCACCTAGGAATTGCCATTGAGGATCAGGGCCCCATTGTGCTAGGCACTGTACAAACAAGTAACAAACTGGACACTCCCTGACCCAGAGAGCACATGATCTAGGTGTCAGACTGGGATCCAACTGATTGAGGCAACAGACAAATGGAGCATGGAGGTTGGGAGCATGAGGCATGAACAAAACAAACCAGCCTGATCCTCAGCAGATGGCCTTTGGCGTAGCTCCACTGAAGTCAACAGAGCTATGCTGATTGACACCAGATCAGGGTCGGGCCAGGTTAACTGGAAGCAGAAGTCTCAGCTGGGTGCATGCCTAACCACTGTGGCTGTTGTGCATGCGCTTTGCACAGGCCTGCATGCCGACAGAAGTGCAGGACAATGGGGAACCAGGAAGCAGATGCATTGTAAATGGGCTCTGACCAGGAGGACACAGGTGGGGAAGGATGCGTCCCGACTGGGTTGTTTGGAACAGGCAGCGCTGTCTGGCAAGCCGGAAGTCGCTGCCAGTGTGAACACATGGAGCTTTTTAAAAGGCTTCTGGGTAAGATTTGGCAGGACGACAGGAGCCCGTGCCAGGGCCGAAATCCATTTAATCTGGTCATCGCCTCACGCAGAACATATTCAAACCAAAGGAAATAGCAGCTGAATCTTTTAAGGTGCTCAGACACCGTGGGAATATAAACCAGTCAGATGAGGGGAGAAAATGAAACATCAGGAGCAGATAAAGGACAAGGGGCTATGATTAAATCTGTGTATTACAGTAGTTCCTAGAGTCTCCGATGGAGATCAGCTCTCCATTGTGTTAGGTGCTGTACATTTCCATACAGACACTCCCTGCCCTGAGCAGCTTACAGTCTCAATAAACAAAACATAGGGAGCATTATTAGCCTCATTGCACAGATGTGGAGCTGCGGCACAGACAGCTTCAGTGCCTGGCCAAGGTCACGCAGGGAGTCCTAACGTCTTGTGACTTCACCCAGCTGGGGTTTGGGCGGATCACAGCTGGGGCTCAGGGAGGGCTCCTCTGCCCTTAGCTAGCAGCTCCCAAGCAACGCAATGTCATTTTTTTTCAACAGATAGATTCTCGTGTCGATTTGTTGCGGCGAGGATTTCAATCCGCGGGGTTTAATTTCAGAGGGCTTTTCAGCTCTTTGCTGCAGTTCACTTGCCCTCCCCCGGGTTCGCCTCCGACGACATTTTATCCAAGCTTCATCGCTCGCCACGCTTGCGATTTGTGGCAAAACGCCAGCGAGGCTCGTGCAACGCGATACGGGAGAATTTAAACTCACCACAGTCGTGAGGCCCTCCCTCCCTGCTCCTTTCACTGCTACATCAGCAGCATAGTTCCTCCAGGGACCTGCCTGTTAGGCGGTGTCACTGACACCGATCCTCCCTCCTCCCCACATGGGGCGGGGGTCTGGGTGCACAGCTGGAAGGGATGGATGCAAAAGTTCAGGCTGACTCAGTGAGGATTAATTTTGTGGCAGAGCCCTTTAGGGGCTGGTGGGATGGAAAATGCCCATCCAATCTCAGCCTTGCATGGATGGAGGGGGAAATGATTTGGGGCCAGTCTGACCCCTCACTTACAGAATGCTGTGGGCACAAAGAATATGTCACTTTCTTTCTCGGATCGCTATCCATTTATTGCTGTATAACGTTGGACGGGAACACAGTGATCTTTCACTGCCCCGCCAATACCACAGAGGAGGCTGATGTTACATCCTGAGCTGACACGGATGCGCAGCATCTCTGCCCAGGGTCAGTTTCAGCCCAGACAACGAGAGCGGCTTAGTCCACCTGATACTCGGCTCTGGTCCAACCAGCTAGTTCGAGGCTAACACAGCTTAAACTCATAGGCTGTAAGGCCAGAAGGGACCATCATGATCATCTAGCCTGACCACCTGCACATCGGAGGCCACAGAACCTCACCCACCCACTCCTGTAACAGACCTTTGGCCTCTGGCTGAGTTACTGACATCCTCAAATCCTGGTTTAAAGACTTCAAGTTGCAGAGAATCCACCATTTACTCCAGTTCAAACCAGCAAGTGACCTCTGCTGCATTGGAAGGTGAAAACCCCCCTCGGGTCTCTGCCAATCGGACCTGGGGGGAAATTCCTTCCCAACCCCAAATTCAGTGATCAGTTCGACCCTGAGCACGTGGGCGAGATGCCCAGCCAGACAACCGGGAAAGAATCCTCTGTAGTAACTCAGAGCTCTCCCCATCTAGTGTCCCATCACCAGCCGTTGGAGATATTTACTTGAATGGATTAGGCAGGTGGCTGCTCCTAGGCAGGCAGAGGAGGGGGCAGTTGCTCCTGCCATCTACAGGATCCTCTTGTCCTCTCCATTGACGTGTGACGGGTTTAGAGCAGCGTATGTCAGTGGAGCGACTCTTAGCGTAACCAAGAGCCGAATCATTTGCTGAAGCACTCTGCCTCTGATTCTGTTCTCGCCGGCACCAGCACAATTCACCGGAAACGCCTCTGAGGTCAACAGGCCACATCTTCGGCTGCTGAGAGTCGATGTAGCTGTACTGAGTTCAGTGGCGCTCTGCTGATTTATGCCAGCTGAGAATTTGGCCCAATAGCGTTACACTGCTGCAGAACTGAAAGGAGTGAGATCAGAATCCGGCCCTGTGGTATTATATATGTGTGGGGGGGGAGACATCCGTTCATTTTAGGCGCCTTTCCATAGTTTCTTTTATATTTGATTGATTTGCCTTTTCTTAAAAATACATACGGAAAGAAGTGAGAGTGGGCAGGCTATTTCCCCCAGCGTGAGAGCCAAGTGATCACATCTGAAATAAATGACAGGGGGCAGGTGTGGAGAAAGCTTGTTCTGCCGCAGTCCTTACTATACCAAGCATCCTACACCCGTGGAAAGATGGTCCCTGGGAAATACCCCTGCCAAGGCCCTAGCACAGGGGTGTGTTGAAAACATAGAACACTTTGGACTCTGTCTATTGTGGGCTGCAACATGGTCTACAGGCCCATAAATTACAGCAGCCTCAAGGGGGCTCTAAGTTATGCCCAGCAGTTGGGTTGGCACAAAAGCTCATGAGCTGAATAACCTGCTCTGTGCGTCCCAAGAGGCCCAGCTCAGCGTCAGGGCCCAGGTGCCTAATTACGGATGTATGTAGCTAACGTTAGGCACCTCTGGTCGACAATTTGGCTTTGACTTTCCCACAGTTGCAGAAGTGCATGATAGACTCAGCAACAGAACTCATGTTTCATGATTTATGCCCCTGTGCCTTAACCAACAGACCTTGCTTCCCATCCACCTTAATGCCTCTGCTAACTAATGTAAAAGCTGCTTGTAAAAGGCTGGCAGTGTTTGCCTGAAACAATGCACCCTGTTAGCCAGTGTTGATGCTGCTGGGAAAGGGATGGGTTTCTGCTGACTCACTGAGGCAAATGGCTAGTTACTCCATCTGGATATAAGAGACTCGGGAATGGCCATCTGGGGAGTGCGAGGATGTAGGGTGTGGGCTGAGTCTCCCTGAGGGAGGAACCTGGGAGCAGCCAGACCTGGAGAAAATGATTTGTGTGGATCCTTGCTATCTTGTTGTTTCTTTGTTAGTAAAGCCAAACCCTGGGATGGGGCTAAGTTTGGAGTTTACCTGTTGTGTGTGGTCTGTGTTTGTGGAGCCGTTGGGGAAAGCACATTCTCACAATACCATATACCTGATTAGAGCTGTTAGGGAAAGGTAAGAAATGACCTTTATTTACTACTGAAAACCAAGTATAAAGTTAGATAACCTTATCTCCACCCCATTATACCTAACTGCATTCTGCAGGGACACACTGCCAGCAAGAGGGCCAAAGAACACCAGAAGATGTGATGACTTTGCTACATGACTGCTGTGACAGGGTCAGGCCGGATGGCTCTAGGAGAGTAATTTTTTTTCTTTGAAGCAAAAGATGTTTTTATTTGCATAACACACTTACAAAGTAAAAACAGCAGCATATGCAATGTGTAACACAGCAACCAATCACAATTGTTTTCTCATTAGCTTCAGGGGAGGGGTGTGTTCAAGCTTGCCCGGGCCCAGAGTGGGGGGCTTCCTCGACTCTTGAGGTCTTCCACCCTTCCGAGTTACCTGGTGGCCCAGAGCGAGGGAGCTTCATCGACTCTCGTGGTCTTCCACCCCCTCAAGTTACCTGGTGCCACGCCCGAGTGTCACCAACAATTCTCTCCTCTGAAAGCACCCAACAAGAGGGGCAGGCTGTGGGGTGGACAATCCGGGGGGGGGTCACGTGCACCCACGTGTGAAAGGACCCCTCTAGGGTGGTGGTGTCCACAGCAGCAATGGCTGGGGCTGGGGTCCCTTACTCTCTCCCCCAATCAAAGGGTCAGACAAAGGGACCCTGATGGGGAAACCGAGCAGAGAACCTCAGACAGCGCCTACTGCTCCTCAAAAGCATCAAGGGAGTCTGTGGACGCCACCCAGAGGAACTCCGCCCAGATACGTGAACGGACCGAGGATCGGAAAATGGCCCCACAGTCACAGGAAACTCCATCGGCCAACCTCCTCTCTCTGGTTTTATAGATGGCCGTTTTAGCCCGGGCCAGGAGGAGGTTAACTAAGAGATCCCGCAACTTTGTGAAGCCATGGATGGGGACTGCATAAATAAAAAGGTGAGGGGAAAAATGCGACCAAAAACGTAATAGGAGATTTGTGAGGAGCTGGAACAGGGGCTGCAGCCGGGCGCACTCCAGATATATGTGTGTCTGGGTTTCCCTCACACCACAAAAGGGACAAGTATCTGGGATGGGGGTGAACCGCTCCAAGTACGTGCCCGTGCTCACAGCTCCATGAAGGAGCCACCAACTGATGTCCCTGATGGGCCTCGGAATCAAGGTGGAATATAGGCTGGCCCACCGGAGATGCTCACCCTCCAAAGGTGGCACAAGGTCTCACCACTTTGTGTCGGGGCGAGACACTAGGGTGAGGACGTTAAGGGTGTGGAGCGCGAGCATGTATAGATGTTTCCTTGGCGCGGTTTGGAAGCGTACCGGTTGCAGGTCAATTGGATCTGCGGGGCAGGGGACCAATTAAAAAGTCAGGCGGGCCTGGGGTAGAGGGTGGGCAGGGTGTGCCCTCGAGCAGGACCCGGTGGAGGTAAGCTCGAGCAGTGGGCGGCAAAGCGGCCTTCGCCTCCTGAAGTACACGCCGGGGGGTACGAGGTCTGGAGAGCCCCATGCGCCGAGCGAGCGTCAGGGGATCCAGCCAGTCTCCCCGGTCGTAGTCCAGGAGGAGACTCTCATGACTTCTGCCAGGATCAAGCTCTGGCGCACCGAGCGGGACTCCGCCACCTGCACACGGAGCTGGGGTTTGTGTAGCAGGGGCTCTGTGAGGAGATCTACCCCCTCGGTGGCCACCATGGACCTGGTCGTTAAAAACAGTTTCCAAGTCCGGAGGAGGTCCTGGTAGAAGACCAGCAGCCCGGAGAAGTCTCGCGGAAGACCTCCCGGAAGGAGATAAAAGAGCTGCCGGTCATATCGGAGCCCTCGGATACGGCGCAGGATGACGTGCGACAGTGTGCTCCACGCCGAACTGCCTGCACCATAGAGGAGCCTCTGTAGGGCTTGGAGGTGGAAGACACGGACCTGAGTGAGTAGACACTTCAGGCCCTGTCCTTCTTCCTTCAGGGGTAGATGAAGGACCCCTACAGGGGCCCAGTGCATTCCTGACCAAAAGAACCCCAGAATCGATGTCCGGAGGTTGGCCAGGAAACCCGGGGCCGGGACCAGGGTGTTGAGCCAGTACCAGAGCATGGACAGGACTAGTTGGTTAAGCACCAGCGCTCTCCCTCAGAGGGAGAGACATCGGAGTAGTCCCGTCCATTTCCGGAGCCGCTCTATCACCCCGCCCTCTAAATTTTCCCAGTTTTCCGGCGGAGAGGGATGTGTGGCAGAAAGGTAAATGCCGAGGTAGAGCAGCGGACCCGCGCTCCACCAGATGGTCTGAAGCGCGGGTGGGAGGGAGCTCACCTGCCGCCAGTCCCCCACCGCCAAGCCAGAGCTCTTGACCCAGTTGACTCGGGCAGAGGAGGCTGCCGAATAGATGGCCTGGCAAGCCTCCACCCGCGCCAAGTCGCCGGGGTCCTGGATCATGAGGAGCACGTCATCAGCGTACGCTGACAGGACCAGCCGCAGCTCCGGCTCCCACAGCACCAACCCTGTCAACCTCCTGCGGAGGAGACAGAGGAAGGGCTCGATCGCCAGAGCGTACAGCTGGCCCGAGAGGGGGCACCCCTGCTGTACTCCTCGCCCGAAGATGACCGGTTCGGTCAGGGTCCAATTGAGCTTAACCAGACACTCTGAGGAAGCGTACGGCACCTGGAGAAAACCCACAAACTGGGGTCCGAAGCCAAAGGCCTGCAGAGTGCTCAGGAGGTACCCGTGGTCCACACTATCGAACGCCTTCTCCTGATCTGGGGACAGGAGAGCGAACGACAGACCATCTCTATGCCTGAGTTCCAAAAGGTCCCGAACCATAAATAGGTTATCAAAGATACTGTGGTCCGGGACGGTGTAGATCTGGTCTGGGTGGATCACGTCCACCAGCACAGACCCTAGCCGCAGCAAAATTGCTTTCACTACGATTTTGTAGTCCGTGCTGAGGAGCGAGACGGGACGCCAATTTCGTAAATCGCGGAGGTCCCCCTTCTTCGGCAATAAGGCGAGCACCGATCGCCTGCACGAAAGAGGGAGGACCCCGCTCTGCAGAGACTCGGCCCAGACAGTAACTAGGTCTGAGCCGAGGACGTCCCAAAACACACATTAGAACTCCACAGTCAGCCCATCCATGCTTGGAGACTTATTAGTGGGCATACGACGGAGGACTTCCGAGAACTCGGCCAGAGTGAGATGCAACTCTAGCCGGTCTCAGTCGCTCGTGCTGACCATAGGGAGCTCCTCCCAAAGCACTCTGCAAGCACTAGGGTCAGTCGGATCCGGGGAGAAAAGACTTGCTTAGAAGGCTCGGGCCCTCCCACACATCTCCGCTAGTTCCGTGATGGGGGTGCCGTCTTCTGCCAGGAGGTAGGTGACGTGTTTCTTGGCCCTCTCATTTTCTCCAGGGCATAGAAGAAGCGGGAGCCGCGATCCATCTCCCGAAGGAGGCGGATGCAGGATCGAACAAAGGCGCCCCGGGCCCGATGGTCCTCGAGGGCCCGGAGCTCCTCCCGCTTCTCCCGGCATGCTCCGCAGAGGAGCGGCTCTTCGGGGTTGGCGGCCAGACGCCTCTCCAGCTCTAAGACCTCCCATTCCAACTGCTCTATCGCCGCATTTCTCCGTCGGCTGGTGCCCCGGGTGTAGTCGCGGCAGAAAAGCCGGGCGCGCACCTTCCCCAGGTCCCACCATCGCCGCGAGGAGGGAAAGGCATGCCGCTGCCCTCGCCAGGCCAGCCAAAATTCCCAGAAGGACGTCACGAAGCCCTCATCCTCCAACAGGCTGTTGTTAAAATGCCAGTAGGCCGGCCCCGGCCTCTCTGCACAGAGGGAGGCTGTCACGGTGGCTAGATGATGGTCAGAAAATGGGGCCAGCCGAATGCTGGAGTAGTGGGCTCATGAGAGATGGAAGCGTGATAAATAAATGCGGCCCAACCGGGAGTGGCTCGACCGATGGGCTTCCACCCGGACAAAGGTGAACATGGAAGTGTCATCCGGGTGGTGGTCGCACCAGATGTCCACTAGGGAGTGATGTTAGACTATCTCCCGGAGGGTGTCCGCGGCGGCTGGGCACTGCTCGGTCCCCGAGTGGTCTCGCTCCTCAAGGGTGGTATTAAAATCCCCTCCCAGGACCAGGCACTCGTGAGAATCTAAGGTGCCGAGGAAGGCGGACGCCTGCTGATAGAATTGCAGCCGCTCCAGGCCCGATGTCGGGGCATAGACGTTAATGAGGTTAACCATGAGCCCCTCTATACGGACCCGGAGTTGCAGCAGGCGACCCTGCACGGCCTCGGCAACCCCTAGCACCTTGGGCTGTAGGTCGGGGGAGAACAGGGTCACCACTCCAGCCTCTCGAACCGTGGAATGGCTAAAATAGACCCTGTCCCCCCACTCCAGCTGCCAACTATCTTTGGCGGTCGGATCCGTATGGGTCTCCTGCAGGAAAATCACAGAGTACCCTCCCTCCCGAAGGAAGGAGAGCACCTGGGACCTACGGAGAGCTATCCTACAACCCCGGGTGTTCAACGTTGCGATGGTGAGAGGTGTCATGGGGAGGGGTTGGGGGGGATCCTCACTGGCAGAGACGCTCGCATCCCCCAGCGGGCTGCGCGACAGTCCCTGACCCATCCCGTAGGTGAGTAATTGGTCACGGAAGACGCAGAGCCGCCATTAGGCCACGGCATCCTGCTTCCCCGTCCCTTTACCTTCCCCCATGAGGGCCCTTGTGGCCCAGAGGATTTGAAAAAAATCCCCCCATCGCTGGAGAGCAAGCTGTACCTTGTTGCGGGAGCCACGGACATCCTCTAAAAACTTCTGCAGCTCTCCTCGCAGCTCATGGGGGGGTGGGGTTACGGTTTCCCGGTTGTTCCCCGGCGGGGCCCTTGGTGCAGCCCCATCGCCCACTAAAATGGGCAAGCAGGGTGCGGACCCCCGACGGGGTGCCTGATGGGCTGGAGCTTCTAGGCCAGCCTCAAACCCTGGGGCGATAGGGGGCGGTGGAGGGAAAATAGAAGCCCCTAATGGGTCGGGGCAGGAGAACGCAAAGACGGTACCCTGGGGGTCATCAGTTAGAAAAGGGAAGGAGACAGCCCTGGGGGTGGCGATAACATCGCAGGAGGTAGACTGGATAGGGGCAGGGGCACGGGCAGAGGCGAAATTCTGGGTTTCGGGAGGCAAGCAGCTGGATGGTGGCGCCTCCCGATCAGGCTCGAGGGTTAAGGGGGTGGGGAGGGAGCTCTCAGTGATACCGGGTGCGGGCTCTATGTTGAATTTAGCGGCTACAGCATCAGGAGGTGGATTATCTTCTGTTGGGCCCCTGCCCGGGAAGGAAATCGATTGTTCTCCACCAACGGGGGGTGCCCCTGGTGGCTCATGTCCCGGCTGCGTGGCGCTGGCTGTTACCTGAGCAGGCTCGGTGGTCGTCAGCGGGGTGCCATCAGCAGCCGGGTCAATGGAGGAGTCCCGGGGCTCCTCGGAGGTGGGAGCAGAAACAGCAGTTAGGGGGAGGGAGCATGGGGAAAAGAGGGGTGGAGTGAGGTCACCCAAATTGAGGTTTGCTGGCAAAAGGTCATCCTCCCCCGGGCAACCGGGGTCAGATCTAGGGCCTCGATCTCCTCGAATATGGAGGAGAGGACACTTTCCGTCGCCCCGGGGTTCTCCCCACTGGCACCTGCCACGACGGTTGCCTTGGGGTTCACGGGGGCTTCGGGTAGTATCAGGACAGAAGGGGCTTCCTCGAGGGTCTCGGAGGGGAGGGTCTCCCGTGGAGGGGAGACACTACCTTCCGGTGCTACCACGTCTTTCCTGGCTGACATCGGTGGATGGGACGCACTCGTGGGCAAAGCGGAAAGTTTGGCATCGGTGCCCCCCTTCCTGGTCTTCCAGGGGGCCTCTGCCTTGGGTAGATGAGGCGGAGCTCGAGCCTTCCGCTTGCCTCGCTTCCCCTGGACTAGGGCCCAGCCTCCGTGGCATCATCTGGGGGCTGGTTAGCAGGGGTCGTGTCAGGGGACAAAGGCGATGGCTCAGGGACTTGGCGGGGGGACGGTGGGGCGGCATAAGGGAGGGAGGATTCTCCCTGGGGCAGGCTCTCTCCCATGCCTGGTGGTATCTCTGACACATCCTCCTCCATAGGCCCTGCCAGATTGTCAGCAGCGAGGGCGGGGCTCTCCCGCTCATCTGGGCGTTGTAGGGGAGGTGCCCCTTGGGCCTGAGTGGGAGAAGTGGTGGTCCTAAGAGGAGGGGGGGCAGGTTTGGGTATCGGGCGGCCAGGGGCGTCAGCAATGATGGGGCCGATGTCCTGCCAGGTCTCGGGGATCCCAGGTGCCCCTCCTTGCTGGGCTAAGGGACAGTCCCTCCGGACATGCCCTGATGCCCGGCAGAGGTAGCACCGGGCTTCCCCCTGTAATGGGCCCCCTGGTGGGGGACTAGGAAGGACCCCTCGCGCGCCTCTCCGTCACGCGCCACCAATGGCAGTAGAAGCTGCACTTGCCGGTGGAAGGAGAAGATGTGACGGAGGGTGGGGTCCTTGCAGCCCAACGGGAGAGGGCTGATGACAGAAACAGGTTTCCCCAGGGTGGAAAGGGCAGGTAACAGGGCAGCATTGGGGAGAAAAGGAGGGACAGAGGTCAGGACCAGGCGGATGCCCAGGTCCTCCAGCGGCTCTAGGGGGACAAACACACCCCCCCACCGCCAGGCCCCTCTCCACCGCCTCCTGGGCGGCAGCCTCTGATGCTAAGAAGAAGACGACCTTCCCATACATTTTGGAGGCCGCCACAATGGCCGAGGGCCCCACCACCCTCGCCAATGCCCGCACGTAGGTCTCCACATGGGGCGAGGCGGGCACCAGGAGGCATCGGACACTGCTTCCTTGTCACGGTGGGGAAGGGGCCCTGGCCGCTGTTGATGGTGGTGGAGGCGGTGGACGGGAGAGATGATGAGATGGCAGGCGGGGGGGCTGCCGCCGCCTGGGCATACGTCCTGGGGGGTGAGGGAGGGACACCCACAGAGTCGGTGGAGGGGGCAGCAGGGAGGGACGCCATGGTCGGTGGCGGGGCCGCAGCAGTGGGGGTGGCCCCTGCCACGGAGGGCCTGGTGGTTTTAGCGGGGTCCTTCCCCTTCTTCTTGCCCTGGCCTTTCCCGCCGGCTGGGGGGCTCACCTAGAGTCTGGGGAGGGGGTGGGCATAGCAGCGGTGGAGGTCACCCCGGTGCCCTCCATTGCCGATGCCCCAGCGGTGGCGGGTGGTTAACTGGAGTTGGGGTCAGGTAAAAAGGGACAGACTGTGGGATGGGCAGTTCAGGGGCGGGGGGGGGGGGGCACATGAACCACCGTACACTTGTCCAGAGTGTCCTGTTTGGTTGGCTGGTGCTTCTGGCCCACACGGTGGAATCAGGGCGAGCAGCTAAGTCCAGAGGCAGATGTTAAACAGCCAGCAATGACGATGGAGGGGGCAGTGATGAGGATAGTAGTGTGTGTGGGGGGGGACACAGATGCATCGGGGGGCAGCTCCGTGCCACAACCCCTGTGTCCCTACAAACACAGTCACGACCAGTCAAGGCCTCCCCCCACACGAGAACACAGTTTGAAAGTTACTCAATCTTGGGCCCCCTCCACGGCAATTTGTAGATTCCCCGGGCGGTGTTCCTCCGGTAGACGGCTGTTTCCCTTCCTTGTCCGGGCTTTCTTTTTCGCAGCTCCAACATTCCAGGGATGCCGGAGCAGGTGATAAGAAATTCTCTCAGCCGGAGATGGGTCCACAAACAAACAGCAAGCGGCTGGGTCTGGGGGCTGGGTCCTTCCACTCCCCCGCTCTGGGGAGCGGGTCAGCAGCCCCCCCCCCCCCGGGGGGGGTTTCAGTTGGAGCGGCAGCAGTGTCCGAGGGCGGGTGGGGGGGTCTAGCAGCCGGCTGGCAGCCGGCCAGCACTCTAGCAACAACAGAGAAAGAAAAAAAAACAACAAAAAGAAAGAAAAGGGGGAGAGCGTCTGGCCCAGTTGGGGGTAAGCCGAAAGCAGGGGCAAAAAGCAAGAAAAGCCCAGGCCAGAGGGCAGCGGTAGGAGGAGAGCAGGCTAAGCAGGTCCCTTTTCCCTGGGTAAGGTAACGGAAGATTCCAGAACAATCAGGAACCTTCTGGAGACAATTAAGACAGGCTGATTAGAACACCTGCAGCCAATCAAGAAGCTGCTAGAATCAATTAAGGCAGGCTAATCAGGGCACCTGGGTTTTAAAAAGGAGCTCACTTCAGTTTGTGGTGTGCGTGTGAGGAGCTGGGAGCAAGAGGCACTAGGAGCCGAGAGTGAGAACGCGGACTGTTGGAGGACTGAGGTGTACAAGCATTATCAGACACCAGGAGGAAGGTCCTATGGTGAGGATAAAGAAGGTGTTGGGAGGAGGCCATGGGGAAGTAGCCCAGGGAGTTGTAGCTGTCGCACAGCTGTTCCAGGAGGCACTCTAGACAGCTGCGTTCCACAGGGCCCTGGGCTGGAATCCAGAGTCGAGACCAGGCCCGGATTCCCCCCAAATCCTCCCAACTCCTGGTCAGACACAGGAGGAGTCGACCTGGAATGTGGGTTCATAAAAACGGCCAAGCTGAGGGCTGCCGTGAAGCTCCAAGGCGAGCAAATCTGCCAACAAGCGCAAGACCCACCAAGGTAGAGCAGGAACTTTGTCACACTGCATATGAATTGGGCCCAGGCCACCAGGCTCATTTCACCATAAACGGGCAACCAGATAGTTTCTATTTCCTCCAGTTACCAAACAGCAAAGCAAAATATGATGCAAAGTCGAGTTCGGCTTCCCTCATGCAAAGTTGGGGGATCTTTCCATTGCAGGCTGAGATACTGCCCCTTTAAAATTGACAGTGATCACTTCCCTAATCATTAGAACGCCAACAGAATAAGGGGTGGGGGTGGAGGGGGAGCCACACGCTCACACTGAGGCCTTGTCTACTCTATTCAGTTTTGTCGACAAAGCGTATGTCGACACCCAAAAGTCAACAAAACAAATATCGCCAAAGGGTGTTCACACTTGCTCTCTCTGTCGACAGATCACGTCCACATTGGGGGCACCAGCATCGACAGCGTGAGCAATGCTCTGTGGGTATGTATCCCACAGTGCAGTGTTGCGGGACGGTGGAGCTGATCGCTGCGCATCGTGGGATTCCCTCCGCGTTCTCCCCCAGGCTCCTCCCCTGCCGGGAGCTTCATCATGAGTAGCTCTGTGAGCTCTCCCTGCTGAGGAATGTCAAAGCAGGGCAGCAGCCTCCCCTGCCCCCCCTACCCCCCACCCATGACAATACTCTGCCTGCAGCTGTGTTCCTGCTGCAGGGCAGAACAGGTGCATTCCAATGATTTGCAGTCCACTTGCATTTGCATTCCAGTGATCAGGGCAGGCACTGGGGGATACTGGCGGAAGTCAGTTCTGTGGACAGAACAATCAGCAGCGTCTGCAATAAAGGGACGTGAAATGAAAAAAGTCTCTCGCAGGCGTGGAAGTTTTTTGTTGCCGAAACCGGGCATGTTTCCCGAAAAACGTCGCATTACAGTGTGTACGCTCTCGCTGTTTTGTCGCCAAAAGGCAGGTTTTGATTGCTTCATTGCAGGGTGTATTGTGATAGTCTCCCCTTTAAGACCGAGGGAAAGCACTACTGCAAATGAAGTCTTGTTTGCATAAAGCCACACGAGTTCTATGCCTAGCTAAAGCATCCAGGCCCTATGGGAACAAACAAAAGTGTTTATCACCTGCAAGGACGATGCTAGGCAAAGCAAGAAAGGTGGCTGAGGTTTTCCTTTCCTCTCTCGTAGAGAGGCTTGTACACGCGGTCTGTATGTCCAATCAATGAATCCTGTCACCCATGAAAGGTAGCAGCTTTCAAAAATTAATCTTTCCCACTTTTTTAATCTCATGCGCAGATGCGAATTTGACTTTCATTGCTCTCTAGCTGAAATGATCATTGAGGCTCTGTCAAATTGGATGTACCAAAGAGGTGCAAACGACTCGAGAATGGAGCAGCTGCTCATTCACATTAATGGAAGATGCAATATGTTCAAGCTATGAAGGCATGATCTTCCCATCAATCCCCAGACCAGGTCCCACTCATTCAACCCTGGCTGGGCTCTAGCGAATTGGAAGGTTCTTTCATGTCAATAACTGTTGTCCTCATCAAATGTTTTTTTAGAAGAAAAGCGAGAGAAAAGCAGATGAGCAGGGCAGGGAGACACCGAGAGGGCAGAAGGGAGTAGCATAAACTCAATTATCTGTTTAATAGTT
Source organism: Chelonia mydas (assembly GCF_015237465.2). Lineage (NCBI taxonomy): Eukaryota > Metazoa > Chordata > Testudines > Cheloniidae > Chelonia > Chelonia mydas. The sequence continues at coordinate 6,004,490 of NC_057850.1, read as the reverse complement.
TGGAATTTTGATGCCATAATTATAATAATAAACTTAATTTTTCAAGCACCCCTCTCCAGCTGCCAAGCTACTCGAGAAGGCTACAGAGCAGAATGAAAATCCAGTGCATTTGAACACTGGCCACAGATTGGTAGCAACAGTCTGCAGCCAGGTAGCACCTTCCACCCAAGAATCTCAAAGCAATCAGTGAAGGTCGGCAAGAGAGCAGCCAAACCGAGACACGGAGAGGTGAAATAATTTACTTGTCGTCACCTCGAGTCAGTAACAGAGCTAAGATTAGAACTCACATTTCCTGACTCCTAGCATTGCTTTCTCACTGCTAATCCAAGCCAAATGAAATTGGTGAGAGTACCCAAGGTAACATTAAATAGTCTCTTTGATTGAATCATGTCCCATTATTATAAATTATACAGAGGGGGAGTAACATGAGCTGATCACAGGCCATTAAAACCACTGACTGTCCCCTAGCAGACACTCTGTGGGCCAAATTTGATGATATGTAAACTAATGTAAGACTCACTCAGGCCCTTTAGACCTGTTTACACCCACTCGCCGACATGTAAGGGAGTTTATGCTAGTGTAACACACTCCAAGAACCTAGGAGGTGAAGAATGTGTACATTAAACTGGGGGAATGCTCCCTATTTTATCTTGCACATTCTTAAAGCTTCCTGGTCATTGTTTCTCTTGCTACTGTTTTCTCTTGGGGTCTCGTCGGAGGTCCTAAGCGAAAAGGGTCGGACAAGGGGAGTTCAAAAACATTTCTCGAGCTCGGCAATTAGCAGCTGCTGTTTCCCAGACTGCCCGCCTGAACATACCATTCAACAGAGCGTTCGCCGTGGATGTCAACGTGTGCAGGAAATCTGCAACGCGGGTGCCAGCTGACGTTTAATGTGCAACCCTATGAGCTGACTGGGGCCCTAATTGGTGATGGAACCGCACTTCTAGCAGTAGTGTGGGTTGGGTACAGCATGGGTATGTATTCGTACTCAGGCACTGCATAGGTGAGCAGAGACAGACAAGAACCTTAGGCATGTCCCCTACATGGCTCCCTACATGTCCAAGCAGTGCGTCCCCATCTACACGGCTATTTTTAGCAGCGTAGTGTCCTGCCTAGGGAGCTTTTCCCCATGGCAGGAGCTGCCGCAGCCTCTCCCTGCTGCATCCCCCCGCCAGACCCTTTCACCGCGGCATGTAGCTATGGTACCTTACACACCACCACCAGTCAGCATGCAATGGAGACACACCAAAAGTGACAGTCCACAGGCACGCACCTGGTCACTGGTAGAGCTAGGAGTAAACCCCAAATCTCCCGAGACCCACTGGTCACTGGAGTATCCTGATATCCAAACAAAATATTCGGATTACTCCGTTTCCCTGGACCAAACAAGAATGTGACTTGGGCTCTTTAGGGTTCAGACAGTGATATGGACTGTTTTGCTATGGCAGCCACATACGCCTCCCACTGGAAAACAAAATACCAATTAAAAAAACATTTAGAGCCCCCCCTGCTCAAAATGACTTGCTGGGGGTGCTTAGGAGGAAACATCGTCAACCGTATTTCAGCCCCTGTGGTGCTGCAGGATAATACAAATAGTAAATAATCGTAATAATTCCACAGCAGCATCCACGGGCACTTGGCCTTTGCTATCCATCCGGATTAACTCCTGTGCAATACGAATCGCTGTTTAGTGCCACAGATGATCTCCGCTAATTGCAAAGCAGGAAGCGGAGCAGTCATTGCGATTTTATGAGCCACAGGCTGCATCTGTAATAATAATAATTCTGCCATAAGAACAGGGCCTTGTGCTCTTAAAGGCACAGGGAAAAGAAGGGCAGTGCTACCCTGCAGAGTTACAGTCAATGGGGGGAGAGGCTGGGAGGGAGCAAGAGCATCGGCATTGCCTCCACCACAAAGTCTTCCATCACTCTCGCCTGGGCTACCCAGTCATTGAGACCCACTACACAACAGGAAGGAAGGACACTCTCCCGAAGAGGGAGTGAGATCCAGTGGGTAAGGCCTAGTGCTGGGACTCAGGAGAAGGGAGTGGTTCTGGGGTTTCAACAGGCTTGCTGCTTCCCTCTCTCAGTCAGTGACCCAGTCCTCCAGCATATTTTGGGCTCTGCCACTGAGCTGCTGTGTGCCAAGTCATTTCACCTCTCCGGATTTGTTTAGACTGTAAGGTCCAGATCCTCAGTCACTGGGAGTTAGGCACCTAAATACCTTGGAGGGTCTGGGTCTAAGTTCTTTGGGACAGGGCGTATCCTTCACCATGTGTCTGTACAGCACCTAGCACAAGAAGGCCCCGTGCTCAGCCGGTGCCTCCAGATGCTATGATAATAATGAATCAGTTTGTGCTGGGGCCTCTCTGGAAAAGGCAAGGGAGTGTGAAGGAAGGAACGCAGCTGTGTATATGGGCTCCCTCAACGATTCCTGAGCTGGGTGGGGCTCTGTGGCTGAGAGACCCATTCTGGGGGAATTCATGACGTCTTCTTTTCAGAACGATATCTTCAAGCTACTGAAAAGGGAAGGGGGGAGAGAACAGAGGCTTAAGTCTGCATTTCCCCCCCTGTGGAAGTCTATAAGTGACTTCAGTGAAGCCAACGTTTTCAGCAGGTGGAAATGAAACTACCGTTGGGCCATCATCCCGTTTCAAAGGCTGAGTTTGAAATAAGCCACCAGCCAGCCAGGAGGAGCACGGTGGAGTTGGCCAGACCATTGTGCCATCCCCCAGTGACGTTTTTCATTGAAATTTGGAAGCTTGATTTCAAAAGCGGCCAAAATTTGTCACAAAAATGGTGGTAACAATTTCACCCCGTTTCTCAGCCAGCTGTAGAGATTGGCGCTCTTGCAAATAACCCCATGCAGATTTTAGTTTTTAAAATATTTTTGCCGGGTAGAAGGGATAGCTTTCTTCCTCTAAGCGTGTCTCTCTGCCCTCGCCGCTCCCATGTCCCCCTCCACATGGGGATGGGCTCGGCTCGGCTCTCATTGACAGTGGGGGCTAAACACGGAGTCACAATAGGAGACAATAGGACCAGGCCCCTCACTGATCCAGAGCTCTTCAACGCCACGGCGTGACGCAGCTGGAATTCCTACTGGGATGTCGTGGGTAGCACGCAGAGGAGTGGCAGCTCCGTCGTGCCTCCCTCTGCGCCCAGTCAGCACACAGAAAGGTGTGATGGGGTGCCTACCCCACACAGGAGAGGAAAGGTCCAGTGTGGGCTGGAGAGGCCAATTAGCCCATCTGGTTGTACCTAGAAGGTCAGCCTGGCCTAATGAATGATGAAACGCAACTGGGGAAGAGGTGGGTGGTGCTATAAACAGAGGAAGTTAGAGCCGAAGCGGGCTGCAGGGAGACACTCTGCAGTCCCTCTCCTGGTAGTACGGAGTGAAGAGGCCTGTAGGGAGCAAAAAGACTCTTACAGGGTGAGGAGAAAGCCCATGGAAAGGTTTGATAGGAAGAAGTCCAGGGAGGTACAAGCAAGGAGTCTGGTGCAGGGAACCTTGCTGACCCTGCTAGGTTGCCTGGACTGGAGCCCAGCGTCGAAGAAGGTCTGAGCTCTCCAGGGAAGGTGGTGTGAAGCTCTTAACATAAGGAGTAAGGAAGCCCTGATAAAAGGCGTATGGACCACCAGGCCCAGAATCAAGGGTGGCAGGTGGGACAGGGCGATGGGACATGTGTTTCTGTTGGACTTTCTGTTACTTTCGTAGGTGGGGACTAAGAGATGAGTCAATAGAAGAGCCAGACCACCAAGGGCCAGGTGGTCATCACCCAGGGGTGCAAGAAGAGAGCACCAGACACAAGGGGGCGTGCTTTAGCCCTGAGTCCATTCTTCTACAAGGACCTGGCTTTCTCCTCATGCTCCCAGCTCGCTTTTAGGCAGCTACCATCTGTGGCAACATGAGCAGCGAGCACAGCCTGCACCCTCCAGCTGTGTTGTGGCGGACGCTGCATGGGAGCATATGAGTCACGAGTGGGATGCAGGTGTGAAAAAGGCTAATCTCATTCTGGGGAGCCTTGTATGTAAGACCCAGGAGATAACTGTCCCGCTCTCCTCGGCGCTGAGGAGGTCTCAGATGGAGAGCTGTGTCCAGAGCTGGGCGCCACACTTTAGGAAAGATGTAGACAAACTGGAGCGAGTCCAGCGGAGAGCAATGAAAATGATCAAAGGGTTAGAAAACCTGCCCTGCCCTGCCCTGCCCTGCCCTGGCCTGACCTGTGAGGAAAGGCTGAAAGAATTGGACGTGTTTAACCAAGAGAAGAGGCAGCTGAGGGGGAATCTGACAGTTGTCAAATATGTTAAAGGCTGCAGCAAGAGAGGCTTAGGTTAGATATTAAGAAAAACTTTCTAACTATAAGGGTAGTTAAGTACTGGAACAGGTTTCCAAGGGAGGTTGTGGAATCCCCATCACTGGAGGTTGTAAAGCACCTGTCAGGGATGGTCTAGGTTTACTGGTTGTGCATCAGTGCAGGGGGGTGGACTAGATCACCTTTTGAGGTCTCTTCCAGCCCTACATTTCTCTGATTCTATTGGACACAGCAAGTCCCTTTCTACTCTCCTCCCTGTTTCATACCTGCACTGGTGCCCATGAATTCCTTCTTCCCAGTATGCAATCAACAGGCCACGTGACTCACAACCCACCCATACCCACACACATTCACCTTGGAACAGCTGCAAAGCTACACCCTTCCATCCTCAGATGCTCCCTCCAAAGAGAACGCTGGCCCTATCAAGAGACTCACATTCCCTGGCAGACTTCCAAGGACAAGTTAGAAGAAGGATCATCATTTTCGTGGCTTAGTTGAAATGTATACAGTAATGGCTTGAAGATAAAACCCATAAAGAGGAGTTAATAGCATTCTAACACAGCTGCAAAGTGAAACCATTAGACAGAAACTCAGCTCCACTGTACTGAACCCTTTGCCGGTACAGACCTAAGACAGCTGGAAGAGGCTAATATTTTTCCCGCCTCCCTGTGGAAATAATGTTAATTTTAAACTCTAAAAAAATAAAACGAGATGGGGGGGAGAGAACTGCAAGATCTTCAGCATTTTTGTAAGAAGCAATCAAAGTGCCTCAGTCAAACTTAAAGATCAGCAACAACCCCACCAAGACAAGTGACCAGACCACCACCTCGGAGGGAGGTGTACACATTACAGCCACCACCATCACAACGAGCATCAACTCAGATCCTCACGCAGTCCCAGCAGAGCAGGCAAGGAGAATGAAGGAAGGACGGCCATTGGGTTCAAATTCTGGGGCCAATACTTGGGACATCTGGGGTCACAGATTTCAAGGCCTGTTTATGGTCATGTAATCTGGCCTCCTGCACAGCACAGGCCACAAAACCTCCTCCAGCAACGTTTCCACAACTGAAAGTCCCAAGGTCACCCAGGAAGCCTCTAATGAAGCAGGAGAATTGACCCCTAGCTACAGGAGAAACCCTCCCCTGTCAAATCCCAGCTGTACCAGAGGCCTCTTTTGTGACTTTGGGCAAGTCCCTTCCCGTCTCTGGGGCTCAGTTCTTCAGCTGCACCAAGGGGATTATATTCCCCTAATTCTCAGGGAGTTTGTTAGTAGCATTAGTTTAGCCGTAGCACCTAAGAGCTGCAGTCATGGATCCGGGCCTCATTGTGGTAGATGCTGTGCAAACATGGAAGAAAGAGACAGTCCCTTGCTCAAAGGGCCAAGTTGAAGGCCCTGTCTGCCTGGCAGGGGAGGTTAATTCACACTCTGGTTTTTGTGCACTTTAGATAGTCTGCAGTCATTGCATGCACACTGTCAGCTGTCTCCTGCTTCAATATGAATCCCTGCGCGTACAAAGCAGGGACATTGTATGGAGTAAGCCCATGGCATTGTGGGAGGGTATCCCATGGTGCTTTGCCTTGCTGCTGGGCTCCATGCATTCTGGGATGTTTCTCACTGTTCAGTGTGGGATATATAGCTGAAGTCAGCCAGAAGCAACTGGAATTCCGGGATTTGGAGTCAAACTCAAAAACTCCCATGTTTCCTCTCCCACTATCCCATGATTCATAAGATCACAAAAACATAAGAATGGCCATACAGGGTCAAAGCAATGGTCCATCTAGCCCAGTGTCCTGTCTTCTGACAGTGGTTGATGCCAGTTGCTTCAGAGGGAGTGAACAGAACAAGGCAATTTATCAAGTGATCTGTCCCCCGTCATCCAGTCCCAGCTTCTAGCAGTCAGAGATTTAGGGACACCCAGAGCATGGGGTTGCATCCCTGACCATCTTGGCTAATAGCCATTGATGGATCCTATCCTCCATGAATTTATCTAATTCTTTTTTGAACCCAGTTATACTTTTAGCCTTCACAACATCCCCTGGCAATGAGTTCCACAGGTTGACTGCGCGTTGTGTGAAGAAGTACTTCCGTATGTTTGTTTTAAACCTGCTGCCTATTAACGTCATTGAGTGACCCCGATTCATGTTTTATGTGAAGGAGTAAATAACACGTCCTGAGTCACTTTCTCCACACCAGTCATGATTTTATAGACCTCTGTCATAGTCCCCCTCAATCGTCTCTTTTCCAAGCTGAAAAGTCCCAGTCTTTTTAATCTCGCCTCATGTGGAATCTGTTCCATCCCCCGAATCATTTTTGTTGCTCTTGTCTGTATTTTTTCCAATCTATCTTTTCTGAGATGGGGCGATCACAGTATTCAAGGTGTGGGCGTACCATGGCTTTCTATAGTGGCTTTATGATATTTTCTGTTTTATTATCTATCCCTTTCCTAGGGGCTCCTAACATTGACTGCTGCTGCACACTGAGCAGATGTTTCCAGAGAACTGGCCACTATGACTCCAAGATCTCTTTCTTGAGCGGTAACAGCTAATTTAGACCCCAATTTTATCATTGGGATTATGTTTCCAATGCAGGGGTTCTCAAACTAGGGGTCGGGACCCCTCAGGGCATCGCGAGGTTATTACATGATGGGTCGCAAGCTGTCAGCCTCCACCCCAAACCCTGCTTTGCCTCCAGCATTTATAATGGTGTTAAATATATTTAAAAGTGTTTCTCGTTTATAAGGGGGGTTGCACTCAGAGGCTTGGTATGTGAAAGAGGTCACCAATACAAAAGTTTGAGAACCATTGTTCCAATGTGTATTACTTTGCATTTATCAACATTGAATTTCATCTGCAATTGTTTTGCCCAGTCACTGAGTTTTGTGAGATCCCTTTGTAACTATTCACAGTCTGCTTTCGACTTAACTATCTTGAGTAATTCTCCATAGTCTGTTAACTTTGTCACCTGACTGTTTACCCCTTTTTCCAGATCATCTATGAATATGTTGAACAGCCCTGGTCCCAGAACAGATCCTTGGGGCACCCTGCTATTTCTCTCTCTCCACTGTGAAAAGCGTTGGTTTATTCCTACCCTTTGTTTCCTATCTTATAGCCTGATACATGAGAGGCCCTTCCCTCTTATCCCATGACTACTTACTTTGCTTACGAGCCTTTGGTGGGGGACCTGTCAAAGGTTTTCTGGAAGCTTTCATCTTGGAATGAGTCATAAGACAAAACATAGCAGATAGACAGACTGGGGTGCACAAAGAAACCCTGAGACTACACAGGTCAGCATGATAAGCAGCAGTCATAGCAGGCCAGCTGTCACCATTGTTGTGAGGATACATCTATTGATGTTTGTGAGGTGTTGTAATAACTGGGACCTGGCGGGCCTACCCCAATTGTGAGCTCAACTCTGGGAACGTGGATAAAAATTTAGAAAATGTTCCCAATATCTATACAAACAAACGTGGATGGGCAAGGTACAAAAAGGGAGACAAAAAGACTGAATTAGCCCAACCAAAAAAGCCTCCTGATATAATTTAAAGACTGTTAAGAACCCGTCTGGTAAACAAAAAGAGTACGAGACTGGAAATCAATGGACCAAAACTGGTGTGTTGGAAATTAAGCCTAACTGAGGGGATAATCTGTTCTGCCTAGCAGTGGGTTCTTAAAATGACTAAACTACTGGCTGGAGAAACAGGGAAATGAGAAGGGGAGAGCTTCACCATTGTGCTGCCACCCCTACCATCTCCTGGGACCCAGCTGGTCCTAATCCTTAGAGATGTCTTGACCACACCGGGACAAAGAGAGGGACCCAGATTTCATCACCACCTCCGCTGGCTTCTGTTGAATCCCAAACACCACCTGGGATGTGAGACGTGGTTCCTGCTGTCATCTCTTCCCTCATGTGGCCTTTTCCTTCCCCACCTTACTTCTTCTCTTTCCTATCCTGCTCCTTTTGCCTTCTGTGTAACAAGAGTCTGGTTTAGGCAGATAGGTCCAGCAATGGCTATTAGCCAGAATGATGTTCCTAGCATCTGTTTGCCAGAAGTTGGGAATGGGTGACTGGGGATGGATCACTTGATGATTCCCTGTTCTGTTCATTCCCTCTGAAGCACCTGGCATTGGCCACTGTCAGAAGACAGGATACTGGGCTGGATGGACCTTTGGTCTGACCCAGTGTGGCCATTCTTAGCTGGTCAAGACTGATATTTTGCAATGCCACTGTAAGCCTGTGACCAGAATGGCTTCTAAAAGCACTGCCTTAAGCAGCCCAATTTTGGTACAAGTTTTCCAGGTCTCAGAGTGGCTGATCAGACTGTGTATAGTGCCGATGTTTCTGCTGTAGTGAAGTTGCAGGTGAGAGTCCGCACCAGAGACAGGAGCTGCATTCTCCATCTTTGCTGTTCTCCTCTCTCCCCTTTTGTGTGTCTTTGTCCTGATCTGTCTTTAAGGAAGCAGGATAGAGCTTTTACAAAAACAGCAACCACAACAGTTTCAGCTCAGCTCAACTGACTTCTTCTCTTTCCGCCTCCAAAAAGGACATTTATTTCCATCTTTAATACCATCGGAGAGACTGTCAAACAGGAGGACCATCCTTCTAAAAACAATCTACAGCTAAAGGAACAAGGGGCACTGTTAAAATGAGAGCCTCACTTAACACTTTACATTTCAGATACTTTAACTCCTTTCCCTTCTTTTTCTGTGCCTCTCATGGTGTGTTTGCCATGGGACTAAACAGGCCACCAAGGTCTCTGTACTTGAAACCCCAAACCTTGTTTAACTGCATAGTGCTGGACAGTGACAGGGTCATGGTAACGCCTTTGACTCGCTGGGCCCATTTATTGCATCGAAATTAACACAAGAGAGGCACTCTGAACCGTGGCAATGAGGGTCTCTTAGGAACAAAGACTGAGATAGACTGCCCTTTTACCAGTAGAGGGGGTGATGCCCACGCAATGTTGAAACACATTGGAAGGGCTAGTGTAGGGAAAGTTTGCAGTGCTGCTACCCATGGTACCTAGAACTTCTGCTTTCTCTGCTTGCTTGTGTTTTTTTTATAAAAACTTTGGAAATTACATACAAAAAACTTTGTTATAAGAATGCAAAGATGGCAAAGTCAAGCCAGGAAATGCCAGGATTTTGGTGGCATGTGCAACCTTGCATCAGCTGCTTTTTTCATGTGCATTACGAAGCAGCCTTTAATTACATGATCACATGCTATTTATTCTAGAGTGTCCCTGCCTCAGTCAATGGGCAGGATGGACAGTGAACGAGGTAAAGGCTTATAAGAAGAGAAAGGATGTTTTCTTGTGGTTAAGGCACTGGACAGGGATTCTGGGGAGCTGGGTTCTATTCTTGTCTCTGTTAGGGACTTCCTATTTGATGTTGAGCAAAACTATCATTATGCATTTTCCCAAGTGGGCTAAATTAAGGTGGCACAGGCAACCTTAATGCTGGCATTTCCTAACTTTTCAGTTCTTCTTCCTTATTGGCCTTTTAATTGGCCTTTTGATGTGATTAATAGGGTAGGTTAATTCACATGCATAAAGCACTTTGAAGATTAAAAGGGCTGATATAGGGCCTGATCCAAAGTATACAGAAGTCAAAGAAAATACTGTCCTCGACTTCAATGAACTTTGAATCAGACCCTGATGACTGAGGAGTTTCCATGATTGGGGAAAATCAAAATGTGACTTGCTTCTGGGCAGAGTATGCAGCAGCTTAAAAATAAAACTGATTTCCTAAAAATATTCTGAATTCTCTATGATTCACTCATTAACGCTGTGATTTATTGCCATAAATATTGCATAACTAGTCTCTTCCTGACACTGAAATATTGAAACCCTAGCGCAGGATTTATGAGTCGGCTCAGTGGAAGCAGAACATGGTGAATCAGAGATCTTGAATGTTGCTTGCTTTGGCCATATTCCCTTGTGCACATATGTCTTCATTCAGAAGCGTGCTCAGGACTTTCCATGAGTGTTTCATGAATGACTGACATATTTTCAGAGAAATTTATCAATAAAACTTTCTCTTACATTGCAGTAAAGAAGGGGGGTTTAGTATGACAGATACATGATGCCAGAATTATTTGTCATACATTAAAAAAACACTTCTGGCTTATGTCCCATTGTACATGAAAAAGCCCAGCAAACTGCAGTTGTGTGGATCTACTTTCATAGTGATTCCACCAGGATTTTCTTTCTTAATTCAAAATGGATTGAGTAGTCGAGACTGAAATCCTCTTTTTGTCTGCAAACTAAGTGCAAAGAGAATGCAAACTTCCCTCACAATGCCTCTGCCAGGACTGAGAGAATATCTATCCTATAATATTTTTGGAAAAGAATTTGTGTTTTATTACAATGATTATTTATATTGGGGTGATGCTTAGATGCCCCAATCAGGAATCAGAGCCCCATTGTGCTTATACTCGCATATCACAAAAAGACTGTCTCTGCCCCAAGAGCTTACAAATAGAGCCCTGCAAATCCAGGGATATCTGCTTTATATCCATGGACCATTTTTGCAGATTGCAGATGGAAGTGGATCCAAATTTCATATCCAAAGCCCTGAAAATCTGTGGATATCTGCTTTATATCAGCAGATATACACATCCATGGGTGTGGATATCTGTGGATTATTTTTGCAGATGGCGGATCGGATGCAGATACAAATTTTCTATCCACACAGAGCTCTATTTACAAACTAAATATATGAACAGAGATAACACTTGCTTCTCTCTACGGTTCCTCACATTCGGGCTGTGTCTAAACCCTTACAAAAACATCTCTGATATCTGGCATTTCCTATCCACCCACCCAGCTAAAACTCTCATGCAGACTCTCAGCATCTTGACATCCTTCTCTCTGGCCTTGACAGACACAATCTTGCCACACTTATCTCTATTCAGAATGTGGCTGAAAAGATAATTTTCCAAGTGTTATTTTCATGAGAACAGAGAAGTCAAATAAAAACATCAAATACTCTTGCAACTACTTTTACCCTTAGAATCCAGAAGGATAACACATAGTAACCGAAACCAGAGAGAGACAAATAAGGCTGCTCTCGAGGGCAGAGTGGTACATCGCACCCAAGCTTGTTCTAATCTGGTTCTTTCCATACTGACTGTGATTGCATACTTCCCTACAGAGCTCCCTGGCCTGCAAGCAGGACCAGGAATCTTAGTCTCTAAGGTGCCACAAGTACTCCTTTTCTTTTTGCGAATACAGACTAACACGGCTGCTACTCTGAAACCTTTCCCCACTCTAAGCACTAAGTCTGATTGACTATGTCCAGTCTACAACATGAAGTTCTACTCCTATGTGAGACTCTTATCTTCCTCAAGAAGGAAACTCAGAGCTCTGGAGACCACTAGATCTCCTGGAAAGATACTAACCCAGCAGCATGGCAAAAATCCACCAGCCTTTAACTGAGAGCTCAGCATGGGGTCATGGTACATCCTTCTGAATGTGGGGTTCTTGGCTTGACCCCTCATAAGGGCTTTCCATGTACCACTGAGCAATATGGTCCAAATATCAATCGATCACAAGGTGACAGCAGCTCTAAGCAATGTGTAATTGATTGCTACATCAATCTATCCCCTTGCCCTCTGTTCCCCATGCTTTATAGTTTAATAATATCGTTGTCAGCTGGGATGATTCATAGACGAGTAAAGCATCAGTTTAAGAATATATACATCAAAATAAACCATAAGCAGGGTAGCTTCAGGAGAACGGTGCAAGGAAGCAAGGTGGAGGAGATCAATAGGCTATTGAAATAGTAATCGTAGGATCTTAGTTGTTTTTTTAATAATAACGTTATAAATCAAACGGCCTGCACCAAAAAGGAGGTAGGGGAAAGAAAATCAATGTTGGTCACTGGCTGGAGCCTCAAGTCACAGGTGGTCCAGATTCAGCCAAATCACAGCCTCATAACTTAATGTTTGCATTGCTCCTGCGGGGGGAGAATACTTTAGGGGGCTGGGGTGTGGCGCAGTGGGGAGGGGGTGGAGTAGGGATCTATAGCTGAAGGTGAGCTGCATTACTTTTGGTTTTCTTTGTCAGGAGAGGCTGCTGGTTCAGGGCATAATGGGGGTATTCACAGCTGAGCCCTGCTCTACACTTGAGACTTAGACTGACCTAGATACATCACTCAGGGGTGTGAAATATTCACTCCCCTGAGCGCTGTCGTTAAGTCAGCCTAACCCCTGGTGGAGACATGGTTCGGTCGACAGAGGGATTCTTCTATCAGCCTAACTACCATTGCTCAGGGAGGTGGATTTTCTACATCAACAGAAAGACCCCTTCGATCGACACTACGGCGTTACAGCAACACACACGCAGCGCTGCAGCCGTACCGCTGTGGCGCCCATAGTGTAGACGTGCCCTGAGTGGCAGCTGGAAATCCATTCTGTGCTGAGTCGGTGGTGGCTGGTTGTTATCAACCCCACTGCCAGGCAGGAAAGAGGACCTGACAGCACTAAGCACTAGACGGGGGCTCCAGGGATCTGTTCATGGCTCTGCCCCAGGGTTAAAGTGTGGAGGGGCATGGGTAAGAGGAGAGGGAGAGCTCCTGCACTTGCTCACAAGACAGTGGGAGAAGCTGGTGGGGATGGAGCCTGACCAGTATGTGGGGCAGCAGCAGCACTGAACTGGAGGAAGAGAGGTGCCCCTTCCACATCTGTCCTTGCTGCCTCTTCCCTCCAGGGAACCATGGAGAACCTTCACCACCAGAAGGTTCAAGAGGGAACTGGGGTTATTTAGTCTGCAGAAGAGAAGAGTGAGGTGGGATTTGATAGCTGCTTTCAACTACCTGAAAGGGGGTTCCAAAGAGGATGGAGCTCGGCTGTTCTCAGTGGTGGCAGATGACAGAACAAGGAGCAATGGTCCCAAGTTGCAGTGGGGGCGGTCTAGGTTGGATATTAGGAAACACTATTTCACTAGGAGGGCAGGGAAGCACTGGAATGGGTTCCCTAGGGAGGTGGGGGAATCTCCTTCCTTAGAGGTTTTTAAGGCCCAGCTTGACAAAGCCCCGGCTGGGATGATTTAGTTGGGGTTGGTCCTGCTTTGAGCGGGGGGTTGGACTAGATGACCTCCTGAGGTCTCTTCCAACCCTAATCTTCTATGATTTTATGATTCTAAGAGGAGACCTGGGTCCCTGTAGCACCCCCTGGCAACTGCAGGAAGCAAGATCCCAGGAGCGGCCCTATCAGCAACTTCTCTCCTCCAGGGTGAGGAGTGAATTTGGGGGGGCAAGTGGAGGGGAATGGAGGAGAGCCTAAAGGGGCAATGAAGAGGAGAGGGTGATGAGATGGAAGAAAGGGAAAAAAGCTTCAGGCAGACAGAAGGGAACATGAATGTGGGGTGACCTAAGGAAAGGAAGAGCGAGAACAGAAGACTTGGGAGACAACACAAAGAAACTGAAAGGCCTGCTGTATGGAAATTCTGGTGCCAAAGTACCACACAACACAAGCAGGGCTGTTTGATGTGGTCTTCGAGAGACTATACAGGAGAAAGGTACACGCTTAGCTCCTGCCGTAGCTTAGCACAGAGAGTTGTGATGCATCAATTCTTTTGGAGGCCTGCTAGCACGGCCAGTGTACTGCAGGTGCAAAGGAAAGTAGTGAGGGCGCTTTGTAAGTAAATCGGACCAGCCAGAGAGTTCCTGGTAAACCACTCCTAATTAGAAAGAAATAGATACCACGGTGACGGGTCCCATATCAGAAACTGAACAGAATAGCGTCCTAGGAGGGGCAAAGCTAGCCTTGCCTCTTTTGGCTTCTCAAAGAGCCTAGGGTGGGAATAGGAGTCAGAACACCTGGGTTCTCTTCCCTGCCACTGACTTGTTGAACCACACTCCTAACTCCTTTATGCTGCAGTTTAATCCCTCTGTAAAATGGGCATAACAATCTCCGTGAGTTTTACAAGGCGTATGGCATTAAGAGCCTGGAGAGCTCTGGATTAAAGGTTCTGGAGAAGCCCAAAGCATGGTTATTGCATGAGAGGCCCTGTGGCAGGGTGGACTAAGTTCAGAGGCTCCCTGCTGGAGGTCTTGCAACCCTGCGTCACCCTGTCCCAGAACAGAGCAGCGAGAAGTCCTCCAGGCAGCCTAGAGTGGCTGCAGAGGAGTGGCCAATCAGAGGGGCTGCAGGAGCAACCAATAAAGGGCCAGAAGGACCAGATAAAAGGCAAGCAGCAGAGCTGAGCCTTCAATTCCTGTGTGGAGTCTGACAAGGGAGGACTGGGTGCCTGGCTGGCTAGATAAGCAGCAGGACCACAGAGAGCTCACTAGGCAAAACTGAGCTCAGGGAAGGCTACCAAAGACCAGGTGGCTGGCTGGCCGGATAGGATGAGCAGCAGGACTATCGAAAGGTCAGTGCGGGCAGGCTGAGCCCAGGGTGACTCAGCACAGAATCTAGCCAGACCAGACAGGGGTACTGAGATGGTCCCTGCTGGTCTGGTTTCAGACTGAGCCCAGGGAGGGCTGCTGCAAAGGACACTAGCTGAGGTTACTGAGATGGGTCCCAGCTGGGTGGTTGAAGCAGTGCCATTGGGAAGTAACCTAAGAGCTATGGCCTGTGATGCTGCACCCCATAATGCTTTGTAGAAATATGCTTATGAGTGTAAATATGACCTAACTGGAATATGTTTTATGCTAAATATGCCATGTAACATGTCTCTGCAAAGGTTATGTTCCACTGAATATATTCATCCTACTTGTATCTTTTTTTATATTTAAAGTTGTGAATATTGGCTATGTACTTGTATCTCAATGTGTTTGATTCTAAGTAGCACCAGTGATACATTTGGCCAGCTTATTGTGAAGGGACTCTTCAGATTAAATGCCCAATCAAGAAACACTTAACTGACAATGGACCTTGGAGACTCCAATCCACATATGAGGAGCCTTCCTGGGAACATTCAAGGTAACATGTAAACAATGGCGTCGGCATGCAAAAAGCTGAATCATTCATGGACATGTAACTGGCCCAGATGGCTGCAAACTCCATCTTGTTGCTGTGATTTTTGCACAGCAGAACAAAGGGGTTTCCACCCACAAAAGAGAATATAAAAGGCCCTGGAAGCCTCTCCATTTTGTCTTCAGCTAGCTCAAGAGATGGCCTCTCCACCCCAAAGAGATGCCTGAAAGAAACTGCAACAAAGGACAGTAACTACGGGAGTGTGAGTGATTGCTGGACCCAGCCCATAAACTACAACATTGGTCTGAAAAGGATTGGGCCCAGACTAGGAAGGAGTCCAGTCTGTGAAAGAAGCTTATTGGAACATCTCTGAGGGTGAGAGTTCATCTGTAATCAGTTTCTTAATGTATTAGGCTAAGACTTATGTGTTTTGTTTTGTTTTGCTTGGTAACTTTGTTCTGTCATTACTTGAAACCACTTAAATCCTACTTTTTATAATTAAATCACTTCTGTTAATTAACCCAGAGTCAGTGATTAATACCTGGGGAGCAAACAGCTGTGCATATCTATCGGTGCTACAGAGGATGAACAATTTATGCGTTTACCCTGTATAAGCTTTATACAGAGTAAAATGGATTTATTTGGGGTTTAGGCTCCCAGAAAGACTGAATAGTGGGTGCTGGGAAAGTCCCTGTTAACTGAGAAGCCCCTGGGCAAAGTGAATCTTAGTTGCTGAACTGCTGTAGGGCGTGGCCCAACCTCTTGGTCTGTGCTGGAGCAGACTGGTGTGTCTAGCTCAGCAAGATGGGAGTGGAGGGAAACCTTTTCTGGCGGGGGGGGGGGGTGTTCTCAGTGGTATCCCAGCACATCTAGTGACCGTCTTGAGGGAGTTTCTGTGACCCAACCCATCACACAGCCCATACCAGGGCCATGATAAGAACTCAGGACTGTATACCCCAGAAAGGGGGGACAGTGTGTTTGGCCAGAGGGCTGAATCGCTGAAGATCTGCTGAGAGAACCCTGGGCCAGGGGGGTGCTTGTGAGAGGCGGGTGTCAATGCCATTACAGGCCCCTACAAACTGGCCACCTTTCTAAGCCATGGT